>NW_027507784.1:171062047-172453450 GCF_037356315.1 Lithobates pipiens
AGAGTGCGCCTTTACTGGGAGGGGAGGAACCCAACCCCTGACAGCATAGGCCTGAGTCACCGTCTTTCTGATCCATCTAGAAATGGTCGCCGAGGAGGCAGACAGCACCTTCTTTGGCCCGTCCGCAATCACGAAAAGGGAGTCTGACCTCCGAAAGGACTCAGTGACCACCAAATACATCCTGATTGCCCGTACCACATCCAAGGTGCGGAAGGCAAATTCCCTCAAGTGTTGTGGCCTGGGACACAGGGAAGTCAACACAATGTATTAAGTTAAACGGAAATCAGAAACAACTTTTGGAAGGAAAGAAGGACAAGGACGAAGAACCACCTTGTGAATCACCAGGTAGGGCGTGTGACAGGATAGCAGTACGAATTCCGATACCCTATGAGCAGAGGTGATAGCCACCAAGAAGGCCACCTTCTGTGACAGAGTGAGCGGTGGAATTTCTTAAATATTTTCAAACGGAGGCTTCTGTAGAACCGAAAGCACCAGATTCAAGTCCCACGGTGGCAAAGGAGATCACACCGGTGGAACCACATGTTGCACCCCCTGAGTGAAGGTACGCACCTGGGAATGTGAAACCAGGAGGCGTTGCTAGCCACCTCCACCCAGGACACAAAGGACTCCAGGGCCGCCCTCAGTGCATCAACGGATGGCTGAGACTCAGAGGGACCTGCAGCCTCTGATAGGGGGTCAGGTGGGGAAACATGCTCCTGAAACTCCATAGGGGAAGAAGAGACCCCCCACATCAAGAGCGACCACTGCAAAGGGACACCCCCCACGTTGGTAGTGGTACCAGAACACCAGGACACCCCACAGCCTGCTGCAGAGAGAGGAAGGGACCCCACCAAACTCACCACCCCACTGGCGTAGAACTTGCTGGCTCAGGTGTAGACCTGCACACACGCGGCGTCCCAGGAAGAGGATAACACAGGAATCAGCACCAGGTTAAAAGGAGGAGCTTCCACCTGCTAAAAACACAGTCTGGCATACACAATAATGGCCATCGCTGCTTGAGCACAAAAAACACAAAATCGTGGCTGCCGAGCTACACAAACATGGCTGCCAGCCATAAGAAGTCAGAAGGCTCTAGAGGGAAAAGATGCCGGCTGCAGCAAAATGGCCGTGCTACACGAGGCTGTCTCAGACCCCAGGAAAGCCCCTGAAAGAGAGGATCCGGGCCCCTCCCCCCTGTGCCTTACCCCTCCCTCCGGTAAGCACTGCACCTGGCATTGCGCACTCCCTGCCTACCAGTACTCAACCCCATCCCCCAGGATCCATCATGGCACCAGACTACCCCATATAGAGAAGGGAGGGAGGGGGAAAAGAGGGCTACCAGGGGACCTCCAGAGACCACTCACCCCAGGATGAGAGGGTTCAAGGGTGGAGGGAAACCCGCAGGACCGACCAACCTGGGGAGGGGCCCGTGTCCACCGCAAACCCACCACGGGGAGAGGGGGAACATTTACTTATCATACCAGGGCCAGGCGGAAACCTATCAAGACAGAACCTCCTTGCCACCGAAGTAGCGCCGCTGCTGGCCATGAGGGACGCTGACTTGAGCCAAGACCCAGTTGTATGTGACCTCGCAAGGCATTTAACTTGCAGGGCCAGCCCCCGTCCAGTGGGGCTATGTTGTGGCCGACCTAGCGCGTAGCTGCGGTCTGCACGCTCTCACTGGCCATTTGATTGCAGATCTCACCAGGAAAAAAACAAAAAATAAAATTTGCCAGGACTAGAGATCCCAGCAGGGAACTACTGTAGGTCCTTACTCCTGACTAGGCTTAAAAAAATTGAAGGCCCTAGGACTGCTGGGCATAGCTAAGTCTTTTTTCTGCCTAGTGTCCTACTCCTGTAGGGGGCGATATAACCCTATGGTTTTGAATAAGTAAGCGCTGTGTCTGTCAATGAACAAATGAGAAAAAAGGATTCTTAATTGTCTGTTTTTTGATAATGTTCACTAACTTCAAAAGCACAACTCAGTGTACAATCCTGGCATCTGCCAGATGCAAGGATGAACTCCAGTTGCACATACGGGATTTACGTCGTCATCCTAATCTGGTCAATCAAGGTGGCCAAAGATACCAACCCCAGAAGTAAACTTGGCCAAGATGCAGGAGCTTGTGGACATTGCATCAATGGAGTGGGAATATAGTTATGCTTAAAATCTGAATTTTTTGCCTGTATGCTTGCTTCAGATCAGTGAATCAGGTGGTATTCAAGCCATTGACAGCAAGGCAACCAGCATTTTCAGAAGGTCATCAGCAATGGCAAGTACACATTTTGTATTTGGTAAAAAGCACCCTTAGAGGCAATATATGTCTACAAATAATGTCCCCTAAACTCTACCATAATTTCTTTTTCATCTTCTAGGCATTTCAACTGCATAGAATCATCAAAGTGTACAATTTGTTGGTGGCAAAATTTCATATAACATCTTCTTGAGGCAGATAAAAGAAATGTTTTCTGTCACATGTCTCATGTGAAATCCTTTATTACTTTGTATTTTGTGCTACATGTTTTGAAAGATGAGCATTTTATGAGTATATTTAAAACCAAAATGTATCTCTTCATACATCAATTGACCATGGTGTGAAATCTGCAGGGTCATCCTTTTTGATCTAAAAAAAAATAAAAAAACATATTTAAACAAATGATTGTGGTATTTGTAATATTTGCATATTCTCATTAGGCAAAGCTGTACCTTGGATTTTTTTGTAATGTATTGGATTATGAAAAATAAGAAGTAAGAGGCAGGGATAATGCTCACTCCATTTACACTTGGATATTGTTAATTATTTCACCCTACTCACCTGGTAATCTTGCAAGTGGCTGTAGCCACTTGCAAAATATGATCCACCAGTAGGCGTAGGGCAAATTTCCATGTGGTCTATAAGATATCGCACTTGTTTTTTAAACACTAGTGACATGTTTTTCCCTTGAACAGGTAGCAATATTTTGTCATATGAATAGACAACTAGCTTTGAGAAAAAAAGGCTTAATTTTTTACTTCTGCAAGGTCAAAGACTTTAATAGGTTTATAAAATGTAATACTTAGGCCCGATTCAAAATATATGCGAATTGGATATGTTTTGAACAGCATCCGATTCACTTGGCTTTCTATGAAGCCGGTTCACATATGTGCAGGCTGGCCCCCGGTGCCTTTTTAGAAAAAAGTCCAGTTTGATTTTTAGCCTGGTTCAGGTTCGATTTCAAGTGTCATACAAATTTAAAATTCTCACATGAATCGCACCTTAACCCAGGAATGAAACTGCAATGGACCTTAAAAATCGCAATTAAACAATGTCCGGACATATGTGAACCAAGCCAAATTCTGTGTATTTAGCCATTTGTCTGGAGATCACTCTAGGCAAACCAATAAATACTGATTAAATACATAAATGAGAACTGCTTTACCTGCCAAAAGGACTTGTAATATTGTCCTTTCAGTTCTGAGATCTATACAGCTCATTTGCAAATGTAGCAGCCCTTCACTCTCCTCTGAGAAGTTATCTGCAGTGGATCACTTTTCAGAGGGCAGCTGGGAGGTGATATTTTACTTCCTCAGCTCCTGTTTAACCACTTTCAGACCGGACCATTTTGCTGGCTTAAGACCAGACCACTTTTTGCGATTCGGCACTGCGCTGCTTTAACTGACAATTGCGCGGTCATGCGACGTGGCTCCCAAACAAAATTGATGTCCTTTTTTCCCCACAAATAGACCTTTTTGGTGGTATTTGATCACCCTTGCGGTTTTTATTTTTTGCACTATAAACAAAAATAGAGCGACAATTTTGAAAAAAAATTTATTATTTTTTACTTTTTGTTATAATAAATATCCCCCAAAAATATCCAAAAAAAAATATTTTTCCCTCAGTTTAGGCCGATACGTATACTTCTACATATTTTTGGTAAAAAAATCGCAATAAGCGATTATTGATTGGTCTGCGCAAAAGTTATAGCGTTTACAAAATAGGGGATAGTTTTATGGCAGTTTTATAAAAAAAATTTTTAACTAGTAATGGCGGCGATCAGCGATTTTTATTGTGACTGCGACATTATGGCGGACACATCGGACATTTTTGACACATTTTTGGGACCATTGTCATTTATACAGCAACCTGTGCTGTACAAATGCACTGATTCCTGTGTAAATGACACTGGCAGTGAAGGGGTCAACCAGGGGGTGGCAGTGTAGGGGTTAAGTGTTCCTAAGAGCGTGTTACTAACTGTGGGGGGCTGGGCTTTGTGTTAGTGAACACTGATCTCTGCTCCAATCACATGAAGCAGAGATCAGTGTCACTTGTTGCTAGGCAGCACAGGGAAATGCTGTTTACAACGGCATCTCCCCATTCAGCTGCCCCGTGAGATGATCGCGGGTATCCCCGCGGCGATCGAGTCCGCGGGACCTGTGACCGGACACACGGGGGTCCCGACCGGCACGCGAGCGCGCCGCTGGTGGTGCGCACGCAATGGCAGGGCGGCATATAGAAATGGACATACCTGTACTCCAATATGCCCGCCCATGCCATTCTGCCGACGTACATCGGCGTGCGCGGGTCGGGAAGTGGTTAAACCCTCAAAAGTCCACACCACTGTGCTACCACTACATGCAAGGCACACAGTCATAGGGCAGTTGAGGCACAGCAGCATTCACTTGAACTTATTGCAACAGGAGGTATTTTTGCCGTGGCATGTGTACAACCATATCTCGCTGCTTTTCACAGCTTAAAGTAATTGTAAAGTCTTATTTTTTTCCCTCAAAAAGTAGAACTAAAGGCAAAACTTTTTTTTAGTTTTAGATAGTGTGGACAGGGATTAGAACACCTGTCAGTTTTTACATTGGCTGAGAGGACTGAATAGGTGCCGGTTGGCAGACCTTTTTTGGTCATGCCCATTCGACAGAAGACAGACAAACGGCCGGCTTCTGTCAGACTGTCTGCTGTACACATGGGTTGAATGACGGCCAACAGCTCCTGCTGCTCTCAGTGACACTTGTGAGAGAAGGAAAAGTAGAGAAGAACTGAAGCCAGGCACAGCACTGGATCAATACAGGTAAGTATTTAAGGAGGTGCAGGGGGGTGCTGCTATTGTAAGGTTTTTTACCTTAATGCAGAGAATACATTAACCACACCGCAGCCAAAATGCAGTGCATTTTCAGGTGAATGAAACCATGTGGTGAAAAAGCACCAGGCGGCTGCCATTTTGAAAAAGTGTGGGGACATTTTCCCTGTGTATTCCCGTAGGTTGAATTGAGTTGAGTTGCATCTTGATATAGATCATTTACCCCGTAGGATCTCGATGATCAAATGAATAGGCTGCTGAGCTGGTGCAAACGCGGCACGTAGAATGTGTAATGGGCGTTAAAGTAACCTAATACAGGAGCTGTGTTACTGGCCAGATCATAGGTGAAAACAGATAGAAAAAAGGCTAAATAAGAAAAAGAATGCAGCCACCAAATCTAATGATTGATAAGCTGCAATATATTAATATTTTTGGTTTTGGGTTTAATACCGCGTTATATGTATTTTCTAAAATCAGCTTCTCTCAATCAATTTACCCCCAAGGAACCCATGAAATAAATTTTCAGGTCAAGGGGAACCTGTGAACCAGTCCATCAAGGGGAAGAATACCTATTTACAGTGGTGTTGAGAATCTCACTCTTCCAGACACCTAAAGAAATCATTGGTATCATGCCACTGGTTTTTTTAAGTGGCACTGGCCTCAAGAATTTGCATCAAATTGTAGGTCAATGAGCCACAGCTCAAGGAACCCCTAGCGACCTGTGGAGGAACACTAGGGTTCCAAGGAATCCTGGTTGAGAATGGCTGTTCTAAATGTGAGGAGTACCTGAATTTGACCTGATAGCAGCCTTTGGCAGCAACTGTATGGCGTAGCTGGAGTGTAATTGAAAGAAGCACAGAAACTAGGCAATCAGTTTATATGCCAATAAGAAGAATGCTGATAGATGGAGAAAAAGTGACAGAGAGATGAACTAATTGACCCAGACTCAATGAAAATGGATTGAATGATGTCGTCAGACCGAATACATCTAGTGGCACCAAAAAAAGACTGGTATCTATCATTTTTAAATGATATCTTTAAATTAGTATGATTGATATTTATCCATTAAAATACGTCATTATGGTTCTAATGTAAAATGTGTTTTAAAAGGAAAGTGGCGTAGCAACAATAATTTTCTAGTGTTTTTTTTACAATAGGTCTGAACACAACAAAAGGCCTAGTTTCCTTTCAACAACTTCATGCATGAATCTTGCTTTTTTTTCAATCACAGTGATGCAGGATAATTTATGCTATAAAGCAAGATATAAAACAGTTACCATATCAGTGAACTTGTCTCCACAAGCCATACGTATCCTCTCTGGGGTTGCAGGGCTGTTTAGAGTAAAAGTCCTTGACAAGCCTCTTTCCTTTCGGACAGATGATAAAGCATCCTTTATTGCAAAGAACACAGCAGACCCTAGGAAAAGGCCTGCTTCCCCAATGCCCTAGGAGACAAACAAACATACCCATCATGTAGAACTCCAAACCTTTCTCTACTTCTTCCAAAAGTTTTTGCCTGAACTTTTTTCAGGTTTTATTTTAAACGGCAGGTTTTATTTGGAACTGAAGGGTTGGGGTTTTTATTGCTGTCTGTTTTTAATAGGCAGATTATCCTTACTTTCTGTCCCAATGCAATAGCCATCAGGTTAAAACTTTATCTAACTTTATCTAACTAATCTTTCCCCAGTCTATTTAAACCTTCCACATCTACAGAAAATGCCTAACCATAAAAAGGTACTTCTGGGCAGGTGTGTTAGATTGTAAATACAATCAATCTTCATAGTTAATCACTTTACCCCCCTTTCATGACCAAGCCAAAAAAAAAAAATCAAATTCTTCATAAATTTAGGCCGGTATATTCTGCTACATATTTTTTTTTTTTTAAGAAGAAATCCCAATAAGCGCATATTAATTGGTTTGGGCATCTACAATCTATGGGATATTTTTATTTATTTTACTTTTTACTAGTAATGGCGGTGATTAGCGAGACTCAGCTATTGCAGCGGACAAATCGAACATCTGACACTTTTGACACTTTTCGGGAACCAGTGATACTAATACAGTGATCAGTGCTAACCAAATATGCATGGTCACTGTACTGACACTAGCATTCTCATGATATTTCTAGCATCCATCTATCCATGGAGGCATGGTGATGATGCCCATGCTTCCCAGAAACACTGGAAGCCAGGGCACAGGAAGGTCATTTTTTGTATTGTATTATTTTTTCTAATATTTTTTCTGTAAAATTTTTATTCAGAGTTTTTCTAGACTTATAGGATATAAAGAAATGCTTGGGCAAAGAATAGCAGCTACCCAAAATTGTTACAGAGGTACACCATACTCACAAATCCGGAAATTAAATAACAAGACAAATCATGGCGTGATGTGGTTTTCTATGCAATGATAACAGTGGCAAATATATAATACAATTATATTCCCGCGCTACCAAATGTGTGTGTTTTTAAACAATATACTGCAACACTGAAGGAAATGTCAGAAACCAGAGAATATATAAAGTGAAGGTAGTGCTGCGCTATGAACCTAAATACTGTGTGTAATAAAGTGCAAAGGTGCTCAATGAAAGATATGGTTGAAAGAGGCAATGTTCAAAGGTCAATATATATCCAGTCCTAGGCAGTATAAAAACGTGTCGCATGCCCTGCGATTTCTTCAGATAAAACAATAAAAGTGTATCATTAAGACAATAAAAGTATATCAAACACTCAAATGATTCTTCGTAGAACAGTGATAGGAAATATATCCATATGGTGTGCACATGAAGTGAAAAAACGGTGCTCAAAAAGAAGGTGCACTACTATTGCAATAAATCCTGAAGGAATAGGTAAAGTCCTAAAAGGCATATAAAAGCATACAAAGAAGTTTCCATATAGGTATATGCTGCAAATGTTCTTATAGGTGAAAGCAAAAAAGATAAGTAATGTCCATATAAGGTGCAAGGTAGATAAGTGGCTGTATATTAGCAGTGTCAGCATAAATTGACAAAGTGCTGGTGCTGGTGACAATCCTCTGGCATAAAGTGCTGATGATAGGTGATTTCCTGGTTTCTCTGCAGAGTAATGTATAGATGTGCCCTTACCTTACTGCTGTAAGGTAACAGTATGTGGCTATATCTCAATGTGTTTCTTGGCAGCCTCCCAGTATGGTGTATCCGGCTCCACTGATGTGTGTGTCTAGTCTGGAATCAGAGTCCCCCTATTGTCCCTGGTATTTCCGCATCCAATGAACCTCGCAATGGGGCATGGAGGGATGTAAAGAGGGATGCACAATAGTGTAGTATTTCCAAATGTTTATTGACAAAACAGTAAAAGTAAAATCAAGGTACTCACAATAAGAAGTATCAAACAGGCATATAACAAATGAGCTGCGAGCTCGCCCACGTCACTTCTGGTGCCTCGTGTTCCCGCACGTGTTCGTCACTGTTACATGACTTTATCAGGGGACTTCATCAGGATACTTTGTCCCTGGACGTCCTCCCATGCTTGAGCGGCCTGCGTGCTCTGTGATCAGTGAGTCTATGAGACTCGCCTGATCACAGATCGTAGTAAGGGGTCGATCCCGACCCCTTAACATGTGATCAACTGTCAGCCAATGATCATGTGATGTAAGCAGAGCTAGTAATGGTCTTTTTTTTCCTCCTCACGCTATCAGAGGGAGGAGGGAAAAAAAAGTCGATTACCAGCGGCTGCGAGAGGGACATCAGTCCCAATCGTGGATGTGTCACCAGCATCACCTACCTGTCCCACCAAGAACTACTCATCAGTATAACCATTGTCCATCCCATATCTCACAATCTTACAATTCTAGCCAACCCTCTGGTCCTTGCCCTCCAGCTGCCCTTATGAGTGTATTACCACCACGTCTACTTATCCCTGATGAGCATCAGAGGTTGGGCAGACAACACTTGGGCTGCCATGGTGATAGTACTCATAACACTAACAAAGATAAGAATCCCAAGAATAAACTAACTTGCTGAGTGCTCTGAATAATTTCTACAATAGATCATCTGTTGCTCATCAAGTTAGTACCATTGGTTCCCAGTCTAAAATCCTCCCTCCTTCACAGCCTCATAGTTCCACCACTGAGGTACATACTACCTTTAGAGATGCGGTTATTGGTACCCATGTCTCTACAAATTTAGTCAATACTGGATCCCCAGGTACAACCACTGATATTTCCCTTTCTCTATCCAGTAGTGATCAGCAATTACCCTCTACTTCCACAGGTTTGCCCACTAGTTTTCCTCTTACACCCTCATTTTTAGTGCTCAGTTGTCCTCTAGCAACCTCCAAAAAAAGAAAACTAACAGGAGCGGTTGCAGAGGAGGATGATCTAAGAATCAATCACAATACCCTGAAAATCAGAAAACTATGAAAATATTTAATTTATCTTCGGACACCCTTTCCACTGCTGATACCTCACTGTTAAGCCAAGGTCTCAATCTCGCTCCAGTCAATAAACCTAATCCATTTTCACTTTTTAGGGATCTCAATAAGTTCATACGTAATCTCACCATAAAAAGGTATTACTATGTTAAAGATAAGAATAACTTGTGGCCCATGGCCTTACTCCCCACATCTCCATCTGCTATGGCCAATGAACAGTTTCCCTTGGACACCTGTTCTATAGACACTTTAGACAACTTAATATTTGATGAAGACCCCCTGAGTCTCTTCAAGCAGCATTCTGCTACTTCACATCCTATAGTACATACTTCAATTAGGCTCAAGTCCATTTTAAATCCATCTCATGCCAAGGGCCCCTACTTGGAAAGCTTTTACAGAGTAGTATATGCATATCTGCTTAAATTGTGCCAATCATCTGTTCTCTCTAAAACTAATAATCTCTCCCCACCTGAAATAAAATCACTGCAATTTCTGACTGAGACTAAAGACATATAATTAAATTGGCAGACAAGGGGGGAGGGATAGTGCTACAAGACAAAGATGATTATATGTGTGAAGCTAAGAGATTGCTTTCTGATGGTACAACGTACATGAAAATTATAAAAGATCTGAGGCTTGAATTTGCCAAAGAAGTCGACTTTCTAGTAACTTCAGCATTACAGGACGGCATCATAAATAAAATGGAAAAATCTTTTTTTACATAAAGACTTCTATCGGGTACAATATTTTTACTACCTTCCTAAAGTGCACAAAAATTTAGAACTTCCCCCAAGTAAACCCATTGTGGCCGCAGTCTCTACACTGACCAATTCTTACAGCCCATATAGTGCATCAACTGCAGTCCTATATTAGAGATGGGACACATCTTTTGGAATCATTGTCTTCATACAGGTGGGAGCTGACTTGCATATGGCTCTCACTTGATGAAAGCTCTTTGTACACATCCATCCCTAATACCTTTGGCCTAATGGCCTCGGAGCACTTTTTAGCACAGGATCTGTTGATAAATCCCTGACAGGCATCTTTTATCGTAGATGCTACACATTTTTGCCTTGCACACAACTATTTTAATTTTGATGGAGATTTTTATTTACAGTTGCAGGGCACGGCAATGGGTGCCAATTTTGCTCCCTCATACGCAAATTTGGCCATGGGCTATTGGGAGAATCATCATATCCTCCAAAATAATCATTTTTCTGCTAATATTGTTTTCTGTATATAGATGACATAATTGTTATCTGGGACGGCACCACTGATTCTATATATCCTTTTCTCAATTACTGTAATGACAACCAGTGTGGTTTGTCTTTCACTTCAGTAATTGATAATTCTAGGCCATGATGTTGATTCCTCTGCCATTTTGCTAAAAACTTTAGCAAACCAACCGCTGGTACCGTATTTATCGGGGTATAACACGCACCGGCGTATAACACGCACCCCAAGTTTAGGAGGGCATTTTAAGGAAAAAAGTTTTAGGAGGGAAGTTTAAGGAAAAAAAACCTTACATTTAAATGCCAGTCAATGCAGTCTTATCAGTGTGCATCTGCAGCCTTGTCCATCATTGCAGAATGATCAGTGTCATTTGCAGCTTGCCCCACGCTGTTTGCAGCTTTGCAGTGTCATTTGCAGCTTTGCAGTGTCATTTGCAGCTTGGCCATGTTTAAATTTCCCGCCGCTGAGACAGACCGAGCGAGCGCCGCCAAAAAAGACCGAGCCGACTTGCTCGGCTCCGCTCGTAGTCCCGCCTCCCTGCTGTTTCTCTAGCGAGCGCTGCCGAAAAAGACAGAGCCGTCTGTACTGTGTATTCGGCTGGGCTCCGCTCGCAGTCCCACCCAGTATGGGCGGGACTGCAAGCCGAGCCGAGCCGAGTACACGGTACAGATGGCTCGGTCTTTTTCGGCAGCGCTCGCTAGAGAAACAGCAGGGAGGCGGGACTACGAGCGGAGCCGAGCAATCGGCTCGGTATTTTCCGGCCGTGCTCGGTATTTTTCGGCCGCGCTCAGTATTTTTCGGCGGCGCTCTGTATTTTTCGGCCGCGCTCTGTATTTTTGACTCGCAGACAGTGGGGATCGGCGTATAACACGCACCCACGACTTTCCCCCGATTTTAAGGGGGAAAAAGTGCGTGTTATACGCCGATAAATACGGTAATTCATACTTACATTATAATAGCTGCCATTATCCTAAATGGATTGCCAACATCCCTAAGGGACAATTTTGCCGCTTGCAACAAAACTGTACTAGAGATAGAGATTACATTGGTCAGAGTATTTTACTAAAGAAAAAGTTTAGTGATAAGCAATATCCTGAGCACCTTGTTGATAAGGCATACAATCACTACCTCAAAGGCAAACCTCCAAAAAAGATCCGTGAACCTGAAGATCATTCCATCCGATTCACCACCACATTCCACTTTTAGTTCAAAAAGATGGAAAATATACTGGCCAAACACTGGGGTATCCTATTACAAGATCCAGACCTTAAAACTGTCATCCCTGAACATCCTAGGGTGACCTATTGGATTGCATCGAATTTAACCACTTAAGCCCCGGACCATTTAGTGGCCAAAGACCAGAGCACTTTTTGAGATTCGGCATTGCGTCGCTTTAACTGACAATTAAGCGGTCATGCGACATGGCTCCCAAACAAAATTGACGTTCTTTTTCCCCACAAATAGAGCTGCCTTTTGATGGAATTTGATCACCTCTGCGGTTTTTATTTTTTGCGATATGAACAAAAAAATTGCAAAAATTTTGAAAAAAACTAATTCTTTTTTACTTTTTGCTATAATAAATATCCCCCAAAAATATATAAAAAAAAACATTTTTTTCCTCAGTTTAGGCCGATACGTATTCTTCTACATATTTTTGGTAAAAATTTTTTTAAAAAATCGCAATAAACTTTTATTGATTAACTTTTGCGCAAAAGTTATAGTGTCTACAAAATAGGGGATAGTTTTATGGCATTTTTATTATTTTTTTACTAGTAATGGCAGCGATCAGCGATTTTTTTGGGACTGCGACATTATGGCGGACACATCGGACACTTTTGGTGTGAGTTTGGGACCGTTCACATTTTTACAGTGATCGGTGCAATTAAAAATGCATTGATTACTGTGTAAATGTGACTGGCAGTGAAGGGGTTAACCACTAAGTGGTGCTGTAGGGGTTAAATGTGTCCTAGGGAGTGATTCTAACTGTGGGGGGGAGGGGCTGTGTGTGACATGACACTGATCACCGCTCCCGATCACAGGGAGCTGTGATCAGTGCCAGTGTCATTAGGCAGAATGGGGAAATGCTTGTTTACATCAGCATTTCCCCGTTCTTCCTTTCAGTGAGATGATCGCAACTATCCCCGCGGACATCTAGTCCGCGGGACCCACAATCTCGCTCATGGAGCTCTCGGCGGGTGCCCGCAAGCCTTCTCTTAAAGGGCAACGTACAGGAACATTAATCTGTCTGTACGTGCCCTTCTGCCACAGTATATCTGTGTGAGGCGGTCGGGAAGTGGTTAAAAGACTAGAACTGCTCCTAGCAAAATCAAATCCAGCACAGTCCCCTCCATCAAGCCAGTACTTATACCACTGGTTGGAATGTACCAGTGTCACAAGACTCTTTGCAAGACCTGCAAATTTGTCAAACATGGCCAAAAATCCTTAAAGGGGTTGTAAAGGTAATTTTTTTATTTTCTACATAGTTTCCTTTAAGCTAGTGCATTGTTGGTTCACTTACCTTTTCCTTCGATTTCCCTTCTAAATGTTTTTTTTCTTTGTCTGAATATCTCACTTCCTGTTTCTCCTCAGTAAACTTCTCACCATCATCCGAGCTGGTGGTTAGTCAGCCAGAACAGCTTACTGAACAGCTTACTGAGGGGGAACAGGAAGTGAGAAATTCAGACAAAGAAAACAAAGAAAAAAAAACATTTAGAAGGGAAATCGAAGGAAAAGATAAGTGAACCAACAATGCACTAGCTTAAAGGAATCTATGTAGAAAATAAAAAATTTACCTTTACAACCCCTTTAATTTCAAAAGGCAAAACATATCTATTGAAAGAATTTTACAATTGCTCAACAGACTTTGTGGTGTATGGGCTCACCTGCCCATGTGGCCTAATTCATGTAGGCCGCACTATACAAGCTCTTAGGACAAGGTTCGGTGAGCATAGAAGACTCATTGAAGGAGGGAATGATGACATAGTGTCCCTAGACATTTCTCACAGGCCCACCAACATTCCACAAATGGCCTACTAGTGTGGGTTATAGAACAGATACCCAGTTCCCTCTCTGCCGCAGAGCGTTTAAAAAAACTCTGCTCTAGAGAAACATTCTGGATCTACAACTTGGATGCCCTTTTGCCCGGTGGTATCAATGAGGGTATTGAAATTTTGACCATTATTTAGATATACATACTTTATATCCAAATAGTCATATAATAATTTTTAATCCTGTATTTATTTTATTTTAATTTAGGTTTCTCATTCCCCCCCCCCCCCTTGTTCTCCACTCATTTCCTTCCCCTCCCTATCCCCTTTCTTTACCCCTCTTCCATCCCTCCATTAAACAATAATATTTTAATTAGTCACTCAATATAATTAATACTTTTATAAACATTACCTCTATTTTTCCCATTCCTCGATATCATATATTTAATATTAACACTGACAGTGGATCAAATTTGTGGTCCTCAGAGTAATCTCTTTGCCAGTTTTATATAAATATGTGCATGATCATCTGGCTCATTCATCATTCGTCTTTCATTTTAATTTATTTTATACAATTTCCAATATAATTCATGCATTTAAATTTGTTATTTTTAAATGTATCTATTAATATTGGTATTTGTGGTTTTTTTACTGTTATAGCTGTATGTATATCTATTGACAGACCTTTCATATATAGTTTTCTTATATGTTCTATTGTTCAATATGTTTATACATATATATATATTTTTAACTTTTTTTCCTAAATTATTATATACATTTTTTCTAAATTATTATGATCAATTAACGTATTAAACTTTCAGGATTGATATGCTTGTTTATACATTTCTACAGTGCATTCAATTGATGTATTTGATAAGTTTTTTTAAATATTTATTTTAGCATCTCTTAATGGTTTATATCTGCATGTGTATGTGTGCTTTTTATCCTATTGTCTTCCACCGCATATCAGCATGTTTAAACAGTATAGCCCTCCCTTTGCTTTCAATTTCTCCACCCCTCCCGAGTCCACCGTCCCCTTATAACAAGCCTATACTGTCCACTCCACTAAGTCTGTTGAAAAAGGAGGATGGCTTGTCGTACGACTGCAGCGCACATGCTCAAGTAACACGTCCACTGTTGGTGACGCCATCTCCCTGCTGCCATTTCTGCTCTGAGTTCTAAGCCTCAATCTGATCCCAGAGTTCCTCCACAGCAGCCGGTGTTCTGGCATATAGCACCCACCCATCGGATAGTGTCCGCCCCATATTGCGCAGGCACAGCGCTTGCGCAGTATGGAACAGAAGGAGAGTTGTAAAATCTCCGAAGATGAACTTCCATGTCCATCCAAGTGGACATAGGGCTTCCAGCCGTGTGTCCATCCAAGTGGACATAGGGCTGCAAATATTAGAGGGCCCCTCACAGGCTCGCTTCGCTCGCCATGTTTCGGGCACGGCCTCGCTGCGCTCAGCTCTTTTTATTCCAACTCTATGTCCACTTGGATGGTGGGGCTAGAACCTGGACTCACGGCGCAGGCGCCGTTCATCTTCGGGTATTTTCGGAATCTGTGTGTCCTGTGTACTGCGCATGCAGGCACAGCGGACACTATCCGATGGGGGACACAATGTGACAGGACACCGGCATCCATCCGTATGGAGTGATACTCTCTCAGACAGAGCAACACGGACGGAGGGAACAGCGACTAGGGGTGACCACTGAGACTTACTGTGACTGAAATGCTTGTTTTACTTCTCCTAAATGTGAGTGCATAACTGTATGCAAATTAAAGTGTTTTAAAACATCTACTCTTAGAGGCGCCTCTTTCCGTGTTTTCTTTCTGCAGTTTGGAACCTGGTTTCTTTTCACCTATGATGGCAGCCCTAAGAGTTACTGGACTTTATTTCCCCCGTTTTCCCTAATTTACCCCCTCTTTTCCTCATATGGAATAATTGAGACTCTATATGTAATGTTCTAATTGTTGGTATTGGGAGATAAAATGAGCCATAGTTTTTTGCGCCTACACTTGTTTTTTTTTTCACCTACCAGTGCCCACCAGCGTCACTTACCAGTGCCCACAGTGTCACCTATCAGTGCCCTAAGTGCCACCTATCAGTGCCCACAGAGCCGCCTATAAATCACCAATCAGTGCATCATTACCAGTGCTGCCTATCAGTGCCCAGCAGTGACATCTATCAGTGCCACCCATCAGTGCCGCTCATCAGTGCCACCCTATCAATGAAGGAGAAAAATTACCCATTTGCAAAATTTTATAAAAAAACTATGAAAGGTTTTTTTGTTTTTTTTAAAAATTTCTGCCTTTTTTATTTGTTTAGTAAAAATAAAAACCCAAATGGTGATTAAATACCACCAAAAGAAAGCTCCATTTGTTTAAAAAAAATTATAAATATTTCATTTGAGTGCAGTGTAGCATTACTGCGCAATTGTCATTCAAAGTGCGACAGCGCTGAAAGCTGAAAATTGGTCTGGGCAGGAAGGGGGTTTAAGTGCCCAGTAAGCAAGAGGTTAAAAAAAACAGCAGTGATTACATACCACCAAAAGAAAGCTCTATTTGTGTGAAAAACATGTCATTTGGGTACAGTGTTGCATGACCACGCAATTGTCATTCAAATTGCGACAGCGCTGAAAGCTGAAAATTGGCCTGGGCAGGAAGGGGGTTTAAGTGCCCAGTAGGCAAGTGATTAATGTCTGAGGTTTAAAAGAAAATTTATTCTGAAGGTTCCCCATGGTTTGTTTTTTTTAGCAGCAATTGAAAGACACAAAATCTTCATAAAAAATGTTGATTTATTAGCCAAAAGGATTGAACATCATTGTAATTCAAAAATGTATTAAAATATAGGCTCTGGTACAGTGTAGAGCGAAACATATAGACATAAAAATGCAATAACGATTAATATGATTATCTATTTTGTGTCTCTCAATTGCTGCTAAAAAACCCCATGGGGAACCTTCGGACAAATTTTCTTTCAAATTTTTGTATCGGGGTGTGCAGCCTTCTCAGACCCTAATACATGTGTCCTCCCTTGCTAGAATTGGCCCTTCCTTTTTAGATTGTAAGCTCTAACGAGCAGGGCACTCTGATTCCTCTTGTACCAAATTGTAATGTAACTGTAATGTCTACCCTCATGTTATAACGCGCTCAGCAAACTGTTGGCGCTATATAAAACCTGTATAATAATAATAATAATGTCTGAGGTTTATGACCACTTTAAGCTTTGGGAATGAAAGAAAGAAGCTGACTGGTTGCGATGTGCAGCTGCTCAAGATTCTGTTTTCCTCCACATTTAGTATATTATTTTCATAATATTGTCCAGAAGTGAGATGGGAAATTACGATATGAGATTTATCCCAATGTTTTTGGAGGAGTAATAAAGCCTCAACATTGATCTCTGGATAAAATCACAAATTTTTTAACAAATGCCACATGATTTAAAGGAGGGTATTTATGATTCCCTTGAATGATCGTGATAGTACCAATTGTTTGTCTAGCTCTACATCCTTATATTAAGAGGCTGCGTTAATAAAGTCACAAACATGCCTAAACAGGCCTGCTAAATGATATACTGTAATGTTATTTTAAATGTTATTCTGTTAACAGAAATACTTAAAATGGGAATAAAAAAAATGTTCCTTTAAGACAATCATTCAGTACAAAAAATGGTATGCCAAAGTTAAAGTGACACCCAAAGAGTTTGATAGCTGACCTGTATAGCGATCTGAAAGATAGCCACATGTGAGGGTTTTAAACTAATATTTATAAAAAAAAAAATCTTGTCAGAACATTCAATAATGCCTACTAGATAATATTGTTTGAAAGTACCTAACAATTTTACATGTACAATAATTAATGTTGGTGGAAGGTGGACAGTATGACCTCCTCCTATGCTTGGTGGATTTACTGGTACCACATCCTTTAGTATTACATAAGCATATAGAAAAAAAAAGCCAAGTGGGACTTTAATGGTACCACACCATTAGTTAAAAGAAATATTTTTATTATTACAGCATACAAAAATTTGTTGAAAGGATAAATTGCACATCTAACAAGGACTTGTTCTCACATGTTATAAACTCCAATTAGAAAGTTACATAGTGATGACTCCACAGTAGATGACCATGCATATCATCTTGACCATTTCTTTGATGTGCTTCACAGGACAAGGCCTGCTTCTTCAGAAAGAACAACACTTTTTAAATGCCTGTTCTAGATATTGACAAAATGTGAAATCAACAAAAAAATTGTAAAACAGCAAGCCCCATAGATGAATGAACTTCAACACCCACCGCCTCCCGTCAAGATGCAAGAATGGTTCAATGGACAATATCTTAAAGTCATCCAACTTTCTTACTCATATTTAAGGTTTAGATAAAAGGTAAAATCTGCTTCACGGCTCTCTGTCAGTTGATTTGCAAAACCAGGCAGAGTGCCTGGGCAGAGTGTTCTTCCTGAAGAAGCAGACCTTGTCCCTTGAAATACATAGAAGAAATGGTCAAGATGATTGTCAGGGCTGGGCTCAGCCTTTCCTTCTCTGAGCTGGCCGCTCAGCTGTTGGCTAATTGCCAGCTCCTATCTCTCCACAGTTACTCAGCTGTTGATGATATCCTGCTCGTCATTCCTGCCTACTTAAGTCCAGTCCAGAACAAGGCCTTTGCCTTGTTCACATCACAGGAACTCCTGCGATCCTGTTCAAGACTTGCTCTGCTGACATCCCTTCTGGCTCCAGATCCTGCTTGCTGTTCCACTACATTGATCCCTGACTTCTGGCTTGGCTGGCTAGCCGTTCCAGATACTGAACTTTGGCTATGTTTTGACTACGTTTGTTCTTTTTACTTTTATGATTAAACATGTGTGATTTAACTGTACTTCTGTCTTGGCCTGATTTAATGGTTTTTGAAGTAGGCGAAGGTTATGAATTCAGAAGATGCAGTCAATTCACTTGTTGGTAATATTTTTTTCCAGATTGGATGAACTGGATCACATGGAGTTTGCCATGGCGTTACAAATGCTCCTGAGTTGCACGACTTACCTGGAATCTCCCACTGTGGCCACCCCGGTACAACCTATGTTGCAGAGGGACCCTGGCACTGCTCCAGTCTCTGTGCAGGCACCCGCCTCGATTATTACCTCTAGAGGTATGTCTGATTCTGCTCCACTTCCCCAGCGATTTGGGGGCGATCCAGGCCAATGCAGAGGGTTTCTCAACCAGGTTGAGATATACTTTCAGATGCTACCCCAGGCGTTTCCCATGGACAGAAGCAAAGTAGGTTTTGTGATATCTTTGCTTTCTGAGAGAGCCTTGGCCTGGGCAAACCCTCTATGGGAGATGCAAAAACCTGTTGTTTTGAGTTACCCTGAGTTTGTGGCTTTGTTTAAATGGGTATTTGACGTTCCTGCACGCTCTGCTTCTGCTGCCAAGTGCCTCATGTCCATTGAACCGAGTACGAGAACTGTTGCCAACTACGCCATTGACTTGCATACTCTGGCAGCAGAGGTTGCGTGGAACAATGAGGCCCTCCTGGCTGCTTTTTCTCATGGTCTCTCATGCTATCTCATCAAGGATGGGATAGCAGCCTGAGATATACCCACTGAGCTTGAGAAGTTGATCACGTTTGCCATCCTCATTGACTCCAGACTCAGAAAAAGAGGAGCGATTGCAGAAGTCTCCTGTACGTTTGTTTCCAAACTTTGCAGTCCCACCCGTGCCTCCCATGCCTCCTGGTACCGAGTCGGTCAGTGAAGATGAACCATTGCACTTGGGTTTCACGCATTTCTCTGCAGACAAGAGAGCCTTTAGGAGGGAGAGATTGTGCCTTTATTGTGGCCAGGCAGGTCACTTTTTGAAGTCTTGTCCTACCTGTCCAGGGAACACCCGAAACTTGAGGTCCTGTCACGGACAGACCTTAGCTGGCGTTGTTGCATCCCCAGTTATCCAGAAGGATAAGCCCCTGGTTTCAGTCACCCTTTCTTGGGCTGAGTCGTCCGTCGAGTTACAGGCTCTAATCGACTCTGGGGCTGCAGGCCTGTTCATTGATGCTGCCTTTGTATCGAAGCACTCGATTCTGCTGTAGCTGCTTGACTCTCCACTTGCCATTCAGGCTCTTGACGGGAGACCTCTACAGCCTGCCCATGTGACTCATGAGACGGTTCTGTTGTCCATGGCCGTAGGGGCTCTTCACCATGAGATAATCTAATTCCAAGTTATTTCCTCACCTAAGTTTCCGCTGGTTATTGGTTACAGAGGCACAACCCCTCTTTTGATTGGCTCTGTGCTGAGGTTCTCTCCTGTTCACCACAATGCAGTGAGACATGCGTTCAGAAGGTAGCCAAGGTCCTGTATACCTCTTCGCTCTCATCCCTGCCGGAAGAGTACTGCAATTTTAGCAATGCCTTTGACAAAGGTCAAGCTGGTAGTTTGCCTCCACACCGGCCGTATGATTGCACAATTGACTTTCAACCTGGTGCCATACCCCTTCGTGGTTGGGTTTACCCTTTGTCGATCTTGGAGGAAAAGCCCAGGGAGGAGTATGTTGCAGATGTACTTTCTCAAGGTTTCATCTGCAAATCCTCTTCTCCTGCTGGTGCTGGTTTCTTCTTTGTGAAGAAGAAGAGTGGTGAACTGAGACCTTATATTGATTATAGGGGTCTCAATCGTTTCATAATTAAGAATGCCTATCCGATTCCATTGATTACTGAATTATTTGACCACCTCAAGGGAGCAACGGTTTTCATGAAGCTTGATTTGAGAAGGGCATACAATCTCGTGAAGGATTATAGAAATATGCGTTTAATACCAGAACAGGCCATTATGAGTACCTCGTAATGCCTTTTGGCCTTTGTAACGCCCCGGGTGTTTTCCAGGAATTTATTAACGATGTCCTCCGAGATTTGTTGCAGTTATGTGTGGTGGTTTATCTCAATGATATCCTCATATTTTCCAAGTCCCTAGGGAGCCACCACACAGATGTCTGTCGTGTGCTTCAGAAACTAAGAGAGAACAATCTCTATTGTAAACTGGAGAAGTGCAAGTTCCATCGTGAATAGGTTAAATTCCTGGGTTATGTCATTTCCACTGCTGGTTTTTCGATGGACACAGAGAAACTTTTGGCAGTTCTAAAGTGGCCCCCAACTCATGGGTTTACGTCCTCTACAGTGTTTCCCAGGCTTTGTCAACTATTATCAAAAGTTTATTTGTAACTTCTCGTCTCTCATCAGGTCTCTGACTGATATGACCAGAAAGGACGGTAACCAACAGAGTTGGTCTCTGGAGTCCATTAAGGCCTTCGAGAGTCTCAAGGCTGCCTTTGTTTCTGCTCCTGTGTTGGCACAATCTGATCCTACGTTACCGTTTATCCTTGAGGTTGATGCTTCTGAGACTGGTGTTGGCGCCCTTCTTTCTCCACGTCCTACCTCTGAGAGCGCTATGCATCCTTGTGGCTACTTTTCCAAGAAATTGTCACCTACGAGATTGGTGACAGAGAGCTGTTGGCGATAATTTTAGCCCTGAAAGAATGGAGACATCTCCTCGAAGGTACCACTGTGCCAGTTCTCAATCTTACTGACCATAAGAATCTCACATTCTTGTCTGAGGCTAAACGCCTCTCTCCCACAGGGGTGACAAAATTCTAGCTGCTCAGGTCCATGCTCCTCCTAAGAAACGTTGTGACCGCTTCTTTGTCCCAGAGAGTCTCCGTACTGCCGTGCTCCAGACTTACCATTCCTTTAAGGCTGCTGGCCACCCTGGGAAGAATTAACTCTTTTGAGCCCTTTCCCAACAATGCTGGTGGCCTAGTCTACATGCTGATGTAACTGCCTTCATAGCTGCCTGTTCCGTGTGTGCTCAGAGTAAGACTCCACAACACCTTCCAGTGGGCTTCCTACAACCCATACCCAATGGAGAGAGGCCCTGGACCCACCTGTCTATGGATTTCATTGTGGAGTTACCCAACTCCCAGGGCAATACAGTTATCCTTATGGTGGTTGACTGGTTCTCAAAGATGTATCATTGTATTCCACTTAAGAAATTGCCCACTTCTAAGGAACTGGCTTCCATTTTTGCTCGGGAGATCTTTCACTTACATGGGCTACCCAAGGTGATTGTCTCGGACAGAGGTAGTCAGTTTATTTCCCAGTTCTGGTGAGCTTTTTCTGCACAGTTGGGAATTCAGTTTGCTTTCTCCTCTGCGTATCACCCGCAGTCTAATTGGGCTGCAGGACGAGTCAACCACTCTTTGGCCCAATTCCTACGTTGCTATATTTCTGACCATCATAACAACTGGTCAGACTTATTACTGTGGGCAGAGTTTGCTCACAACAGTGCCTTGAATTCTACTTCCTGATTGTCCCCGTTTATGGTGAATTATGGTTTCCAACCTTCCATGTTGCCTGACTTGTTTGTTCCGCAGAATATTCCTGCATTAGAAGAACATCTCCGTGGTCTTCGTTCCACTTGGGCACAAGTCCAGGAGGCTTTGCGAAATGCTAATGATAGGTACAGACTCCATGCTGACAGCAGACGCCTGCCTGCGCCTTCCTACCGGGTTGGGGATGGGGTCTGGCTGTCATCTCGCAACCTCCGACTTTGTGTTCCCTCACTGAAGTTCGCACCTCGGTTTATTGGGCCTTTCCGTATTCTTCGCAGGATTAACCCAGTGGCTTATGCATTAGACCTTCCATCTAATATGCGTATTTCGAATGTATTTAATGTCTCCTTATTAAAACCTTTGGTCTGCAACCGCTTTACCACCTCGGTGCCACATCCTCACTCTGTACAGGTTGAGAACCATGAGGAGTATGAAGTACAGTCCATTGTTGACTCCCGTAGGTTCTGTGGGCGCATACAGTATCTGGTGCATTGGAAAGGGTACAGTCCGGAGGAAGGCTCTTGGGTCTCATCCTCAGACGTACATGCCCCTGTCCTCCTCCATGATTTCCATAGATGTTTTCCCCTCAAGCCTGGTGGTCCTCCAAGGGGGAGGGGTCATTGAGGAGAGAGTACTGTCAGGGCTGGGCTCAGCCCTTCCTTCTCTGAGCTTGCCACTCAGCTGTCAGCTAATAGCCAGCTCCTATCTCTCCACAGTTACTCAGCTGTTGATGATATCCTGCTCGTCAGTCCTGCCTACCAGTCCAGAGGTGCTCTGCCTTCACCTTGGTCACATCACAGAAACGATCTCTTGCGATCCTAATAAAGACTTGCTTTGCTGACATCCCTTCTGGCTCCAGATCCTGCTTGCTGTTCCACTACTTTGAGCTCTGACTTCTGGCCTAGCTGATTATCCGTTTTGGTTACTGAACTTTCTCTATGTTTTGACTGCGTTTGTTCTTTTTACTTTTATTATTAAAGGGCGATTTAACTGTATTTCTGCGTCTGCCTGATTTCATGGTTTCTGACAATGATATATCGTGGTGGAAGAAAAGAAAGAAAATCGAGTAATCTATGGGCTGCTTAAGCTGTAGTAACTGCTGCCATGCTTACAAGGCATTTCACAGATTCATTCAATCGGAATCATTATGAGTTTATTGAAGGTTACAAACTGTAATAAGTCACTATGTTCTATACTGTTAGATAATATTTTGTGTGTTACCTTGGAGGAGTAGATGGTGTTTGGGTTCTGAGATGAAGGAAGCAGTGATACATTGAACTCTGTAGGAATGTCAGATACAGAGGGGATCTTGTATTCTCCTGGTCCGTACGCTAGCAGAGCACCACCTGGAGAGTATTTAAGTTCCTCTGTTGTATAGAGCCCAATCCCTTGAACAAATGCTCCTTCAATCTAAGAATGAACATAGAAAAGGTATAGGATTTGAAAATAAATGTCATCAGTAAAAATATAGTGGTACATTTTTCAATAGGGACACAGACAGCATTAAAAACTTCACAGAGGGTCTAACCCATCTCACTCTTTCTAGGCATTTTTTTGTTTGTTTTAGACATACTCTTGAATAGCATGGATAAATGTACTGTTTCATTTACACAATGCATTCATTTTTTTTTCAAATCTTGAGGTAGCAGTTAGTGGGAGAAGAAATACTAATTAGCTTCATCGGATATGCTCTGGAATTTTAAAGAAGCAGAACAAGGACATAGAGCTGACTGTTAACTTAAAGTGGTTCTAAAAAGGCAGAAGGTTTTTTTTTTTTTCATTATTCTAATGCATTGCATGCATTTTAACCCTTTCATGACTAAGCCTATTTTTGGAATTTGGTGTTTACAAGTTAAAATCCATATTTTCTACTAGAAAATTACTTGGAACCCCCAAACATTATATATATTTTTTTAACAGAGACTCTACAGAATAAAACGGCGATTGTTGCAATATTTTATGTCACACGGTATTTGCGCAGCGGTGTTTTAAATGCAACTTTTTGGGAAAAGGGACACTTTCATGAATTAAAAAAAAACAAAACAGTAAAATTATCCCATTTTTTTTGCATAATGTGAAAGATAATGTTACGCCGAGTAAATAGATACCAAACATGTCACACTTTATAATTGCACGCACTTGTGGATTGACGACAAAGTACGGTACCTAAAAATCTCAATAGGCGACACTTTAAACATTTTTTACGGTTACCAGGTTAGCGTTACAGAGGAGGTCTAGTGCTAGAATTATTGCTCTCGCTCTGACGATCGCGGCGATACCTCACATGTGTGATTTGAACACCGTTTACATACGCGGGCGTGACTTCCGTATGCGTTTTCTTTGCTTTGCGAGCTCGCGGGGACGGCGGGCGCTTTAAAAATTTTTTTTTTATTATTTTATTTATTTTATTTATTTTAAAATGACTAAATTGTTTAAAATAAAAAAAAAAAAATTTGATCACTTTTATTGCTGTCACAAGGAATGTAAACATCCCTTGTGACAGTAATAGGCGGTGACAGGTACTCTTTATGGAGGGATCGGGGGTCTAAAAGACCCCCCACCCCTCCTTTACACTTCAGTGTATTCAGATCGCCGAAAACTGCGATTCTGAATACCGGATATTTTTTAAAAACCGGCGCCATTGGCAGCCGAGTAAACGGGAAGTGACGTCATGACGTCGCTTCCGTGTTTACTATGAGGAGACTGGAACGAAGCCGATTACGGCATCGTTCCAGTTCCTCCCCAGCGGCCGGAGGCAGCGCAGAAGGAATCGGTGCTCCCGATCGAGCGGGAGCACCGGTAAGAGCGGCGGGAGGCGGCGGGAGGGGGGGACGTCCCCTCCCACTCCTCCGGCATAACAGCCGAGCGGCTTTTAGCCGCATCGGTTGTTATGGCTGGATAGCCAATCGCCCGCTGATCAAAACGGTACCGGGATGATGCCTGCAGGTGCGGGCATCATCCCGGTATAACCCCCGGAAGCCGAGTACGCAGATGTGCGTACGCTCGGCGGGAAGGGGTTAAATAAAAAAAATAAAAAATGACTTTAGTATCACTTTAAGCTGAACTTAACTTTTATTTCCTAATTGTATTTGCCCTATCTACATTGTGACATGCCAGCTACAGAATTTTACGCATGAACAGAAGCAATTGTGCTGTAATGTGATATTGGGGAATCAGCTCAATGGTAGAAGTATTTGTAGTCCACACCAGTCTGAACTGTTGTTCTTAAGACTTGCCAGCCCACTTTTATTAACTCAAAATTTAAAGTCCCCATGAAGAAGTCACATGACGTAACGCGTAGGGAGTGGCCAGAGGACGAACCGGAAGTAGAGTAAGACGGGCGGAAGTCGCCATTACACCCTCTTCCTGATTGTGTTTGTTTTTTGTAATCAAAATGTGAGAGTCTTTACTGCTTCTTAATAAATCTACCTGCCGTTTTTTAAACTACTACACTATGGAAGTCTCCTGTTTTTCTCTCTCCCCCTCCTCTCTCTTATTTTGAGCCATACAGTGTGGAATAGAAGTGAAGATCCATATTACCTATTCTATAAGCTGGGACTGGCCCTCTAGTGGCGGAATTGTATCACTACATCCCTCCTTTGGATTTCCTGATGGCTATTATTTATGAATGAAATAAGAGAATCCTGGAGTTTGTTTGATTTGCTTATTCACTTCGTTTGAAGGATGAGAGTTCTGGGAGCCTTGAGTAGCGGACATTCTATCATTATTCTATCATTGATCCCTCCATTTTTTATATTTTTATCCGTGCTGTTTTATGGACTATATTTTTCACGGCATTATATGTATGCACATATTTATATTAGTTTGAATTTGTGTATTTATTTGAGTGGCTCGATTTGCGCAGGACCCACCCCTCTATATCCATTATTTGATAGTTTGTGTTCACTATTTTGTCCTGCTGCATTTTTTAGTTAGCATTTGCACTTTATATCACTCAGGTTCTTTTTCACAGCATCTGTGTTTCATTAATTCTGATTTTGGATTTTGTTCCACTTTAGTCACTTATTACCACTTAGCGGCGCGAAGGCTGACCACTTTCAAAATTTAAAGTGCTCCTAAACCCATAATAGTAAAATCAGTTTGTATATTCAGTAAAGCATGCTAGTTTTACTCATTGTATAAAAAGGCTGTTTGATCCCATCTTCTCTGATCCTCCCCTTCTTCCACAGTCCCCAATCCATTTCTTGACATTACAGAGCCTTGGGGGGCCCTCTGCATGTGCTCAGTTTGGTGTGAATTGCTAAAGAGTTTTTTTTTCTTGGGAGGGTGCATGTGATCGGCACAGGGCCATTCAGCACCATCCAGACAGAGGGTCAGGGGTCATGAAGCCTCATAGGACAGTCAGAGTAAAATTAAAGCTCCTCCTACAAGCTTTAACCAGACAATGATAGAAGCCACAAGACTGTTATATACTGCTGACGAGAAAAGGTATTTAGCAGTCTATGTTTACTAAAATATTTGTATTTCCATGTTCTCTGTACTTATGATCTGGCCCTTTGATAAAGTCGTGATGATGAAACGCATCCGGACGTGACCTTACGGTGACCGAAAAACCACGTCACAACGCTGTATGTTCCAGGACCCAGAGCGCTGAACTGGAAGGAGGAAGTGTTTGATGCCAAGATCAATACGATCTCCACAGGAATACACTCTGGTCTTTCAGCCTTTGAGGAGAACGGTTAGTTCAAAGCCCATTCACGATTGACTTTGACCTTGAGCTATACGATCACAGCTCAACCGGCATTGTGACATTGACAATTGAATTTTATTGTTCTATTTGATAAATAGTTAAACTGGACTATACTATGTGGAGTCTTTTTTTTCATGCTCTTGGATTTTGGAATTGCCTATTAGGACATCCCATAGAGATATCTGGAGTGAATATACTGCTTGATGCTGATGAGGCCTGTTAACTTCCTGGCTCTGGTGAGTTTAAACCCCTTGAGGGTGTGTGGAACATGTGGTGGAAGAAATAATTATGATATTGCTATATAGTGTTTATAATAGTTTATCTGTCATCTCCTTTTTTATATTTATGTTTTCTCCTATGGTGTAATTTTATATACTATTTTTACAAGAAATATGGTATATTTGTTAGTGTAAGTATATTCACTTATTATGTTATGTGATGGAGAGGGCCCCTTAATCGTGGCTTCTTGGTACATACATAATTATTGTATGAGGAATTTTTGTGCACAATTATTCCTTTTTTGAATTGTTATTTTTGATTATATGTCAGCTAGTATTTCTCTCCGTTTATTTATTTTTTTTATTTTATTTTATTTTTTACTGCGAGTGCTAGTATATTGAGTCTTTTTTTGTACTGGTTGCCCCACTTCTGCCTTAGGATTATTTTGTTATTTGGGAACGCACCATTATGTTTGTATAATCTTTTGAGAGTTTGCTTTCCCATATAGATATTAACAGGAAGCTTTTTGCTAACATTTAGTTCTACTTCCTGTCTTTTAGGTGGGGCTTTTGCTCTCCTAAATATTTTGCCTTACTTCCTGTATTTCAGAATGAGGCTTGGACTATCGCCCTACTTCAGGTTTTCAAAATGAGGCTTACTTCCGGTTTTCAAAACGAGGCTCGAGACGCACTTCCGGTTTCCAAAATGAGGCTTGAGACGCACCATCTTGCCGGAAACCGGAAGTGGACCATGATCGCATCACATCCCAGCTTCACAGTTGTTTGTCATGATGGGGCCTCTCCTGTTTATTTATATACGGTACTGAGGGGGGATCAGCACCCCAGATGATGCTTGCTTAAGTGAAATGCGTCGGGACTGTATGCTGACCTGCTCATTACCGCTGAATTGTTTATTTTAAGCGGTTGTTGTTCTGGAGCATGTAAGTGCAATTCCTATATTATCAGTTTTTAATAAAACTCCCCATATGGAATTATGCTATGTTCCCTCTTCTTTTCTTCTTGTTTGCTTCCCCGGTGGGGTTGATCCCTACATTATCTGGTATATCCCATATCTATGAGAATGATTTTCTGGAGGTTTGATCTGCATAAAAGAACCTTGGACCCCTGGGATTATACTATTAAGCCTGTTAGACCCACCAAGTATATGCTTGTGTGTGTCCACGCCCTCTGGTAAGCGATTCGTGCTGTTGGTGGTGGATCATTTTTCTCACTTACTTTGTTGGACCTTTCACAGAATCACTATTGTGTTTTATAGTCACTTATAATTTGATGCCACATATTCATTAGGATACTTTTTGGAGCAATGTTTATTAGTTTTGGACTTTTTCACGAGTTTAGACTATTTCTCATTTTAGTTGATTATTCACCTTGGACTGTATTATCTATGTCACTATACATTACTATGTTTGTATGAACTTTTGGATTATTGTATTATTTATTATTGATTTGTTTAGCGCTGCACTTTCTCCTTCTATATATGCATTTTACTTACACCTTTTGTGCTGACTGCTAACAATAGGGTAGCACGGTATATATATATATATATATATATATATATACATTCTCCTGGCTCACACATCCTGTAATTACAGCACCTCATTGCAAGGTCCCACCCCCTAGAATCTCAATAGGGGAACTCTCGGCACCCCACTCTCTCACTGCACTTACCTCAGCCCCCTGGACTTGCCTTGTTGCCTCCGCTCTCCCAGTCTTGCCTAGCAGTCCCAACTATCTCAGTTCTGTGATTAGGAAATCTCTCCTCAACATAGAGTGCTCTTTCCTGAGTAGAGTACCTCTCCTAATGGGGGTACACCTGTCTCCTAACAGAAGCCCTGAGCCATGACCAAAGCCTTACTTGGCTTAACAATAACAATTGTGCACACCTACACACTCACACAGCCTGCATGTTTCCAATAAGACCTGGACATAGGATTGAAGGTTTTATCCCACCCAAGACTCTTCAAAGTCTTCGGGCTCCAGACCCTTATCCAGGATTACAAAACCCAGAGAAAACTGAAACCCCAGTCATCCTCTGTCCTCTCTGGGCAGACAATACTCTGGAGCCCCCACAGCCTGCATTAGTGTGAACCATATGTAGCTTTCCCTATACTTACATAGTGGCCAGGCATAGGACTGTCACAGTACATTGTTACAATAGCCTTGCCCTGTTTAAGAGATATTTACAGCCTGAGGTCTTCATTATATCTCAAAAAGGTGCCTGCAAATACTTTTATTAGTCTGAAAAAATCTCTAGAAGTCCCCAGAAACTTAGCACAAGTTGTTCTTAGGCCCTGCCCCAAGTCAGTGTTAAGGCTCATCTCTTCAATATCCCATAATCCAAATCAGACTGCTCTGTGTTGGACACTACTCATGCTTGTTAGTTGCTGGTAAGCAGATAATAGCTTTGACTTGGAGGCCTGTTGAGGATTGCTGACAATGAAAATTTTCTGCACATTTGAATGTAACATACAGTACCTGTCCTACATCCACAGCTGGGTTAATGCTGCAACCAGTGTCCATTATAATGTCTGTTCTGATGTTCTGTCAGAAAAAAAGTATCAATTAGATAAGTATATACATTTCCAGTCCTGACCTCTGCACCCTGTACATAGATACGTGGGTAAGCTGATTGGGTACACACAATACACAGGAGGGGGGTGCAGTTTGGCATGTTCATCCTGGTTGCCGGATGACTTTGACCCAGCAGTGCCCATCACTAAGTCCTTGCTACAGTGGATATAAAAAGTCTACACACCCTGGTTAAAATGTCAGGTTTCTGTGATGTAAAGAAATGAGACAAAGAAAAATAATTTCAGAACTTTTTCCACATTTAATGTGACCTATAAACTGTACAACTCAATTGAAAAAAAAAATGAAATCTTTTAGGGAGGGGAAGTAAAAATAAAGAAATAAAATAAAGATTTAAAGAATTAAAAGTGGAGAAAGTGAGCTTCCGCTCATTGGAACCCTCCCCCCCTCCGGCGCCACAATTGGCACCTTTCAAGGGAGAGGGGGGTGCAGGTACCTGTACAGTACAGGTATCTGTACCCACTTCCAGCATAGATATCTGCAGAATCTATGCCCCTTTCCGCAGAATCTACGCCCCTTTCCGCAGGTCCCCCGCTGTCTGCAGGGAAACACACGGATCCCAGAGACAACGGGGACCATCCTTATTGCGCAGCGCGACTCGCGCATGCGCAGTAGGGAACCGGGAAATGAAGCCACAAGGCTCCACTTCCTGATTCCCATACCCAAGATGGCGGCAGCAGCACCCGAGAGACGATCGAGAGATCGGCTTCGGGTGCCGACATCGCGGGCGCGCTGGGCGGGTAAGTGTCCTTATTTTAAAAGTCAGCAACTGCAGTATTTGTAGCTGCTGTTTTTTTTTTTTTTTAAAACGGCGGAACTCCCGCTTTAAGCAATCACATTCAAACTGATGTTAAAGTACTCAGTACTCACCTGCCATCATTTAAAGTGCCTCTGATTAACCCCAAATAAAGTGCAGCTGTTTTAGTAGGTCCTTCCTGACTTTTTCTTAGTCACATCCTACAGCAAAAGTCATGGTCCGCAGAGAGCTTCCAAAGCATCAGAGGGATCTCATTGTTAAAGAGTATCAGTCAGGAGCAGGGTACAAAAGAACAGTCATCATCAAGTGGAGAAAATATGGCACAAACAGTGACATTACAAAGAACTAGACGTCCCTCCAAAATTGATGGAAAGACAAGAAGAAAACTGGTCAGTCAGGCTGCCAAGAGGCCTACAGCAACATTAAAGGAACTGCAGGAATATCTGGCAAGTATTGGCTGTGTGGTACATGTGACAACAATCTCTTGTATTCTTTATATGTCTGGGCTATGGGGTAGAGTGGCAAGATGGAAGCCTTTTCTTACGAAGAAAAACATCCAAGCCTGGCTAAATTTTGCAAAAACACATCTAAAGTCTCCCAAAAGCATGTGGGAAAATGTTTTATGGTCTAATGAAACCAAGGTTGAACATTTTGACCATAATTCCAAAAGATATGTTTGGCACAAAAACAACACTGCACATCACCAAAAAACACCATACCCACATTTAAACATGGTGGTGACAAAATCATGCTTTGGGGCTGTTTTTCTTCAGCTGGAACAGGGGCCTTAGTCAAGGTAGAGGGAATTATGAACAGTTCCAAATACCAGTCAATATTGGCACAAAACCTTCAGGCTTCTGCTAGAAAGCTGAACATGAAGAGGAACTTTATCTTTCAGCATGACAATGACCCAAAGCATACATTCAAATCAACAAAGGAATGGCTTCACCAGAAATAGATTAAAGTTTTGGAATGGCCCAGCCAGAGCCCAGACCTAAATCTGATTGAAAATTCATGGGGTTATCTGAAGAAAGCTGTGCACATGAAATCAGAGGCGGCTCTAGGCTTGATAGGATAGAGAGAGGGAAAGGGGAGAGAACAGAGTGGGGGAGAGGGGAGGTAGGGGAGAGAGGGGAGAGAGAGGACAGAGAGAGGGAGAGGGGAGAGAGGAGAGGGAGAGGGGAGAGAGGACAGAGAGAGGGAGAGGGGAGAGAGGACAGAGAGAGGGAGAGGGGAGAGAGGACAGAGAGAGGGAGAGGGGAGGGAGGACAGAGGGAGGGAGAGGAGAGATAGGACAGAGAGAGAGGGAGAGGGGAGAGGACAGAGAGAGGGAGAGTGGGGAAGAGGATAGAGGACAGAAAGAGGGAGAGGGGAGAGCAAAGAAGAGTGGGCAAATATTGCCAAGTCAAGGTGCGCCATGCTGATAGACTCATACCCAAAAATACTTAGCGCTGTACAAAAAATCAAAAGGTGCTTCAACAAAGTATTATGCCCCGTACACACGAGCGGACTTAAGTACGAAGGAGTTTCCGCCGGAGTTCCGCCGGAGTTCCGACAGAGTTCCGACAGAGTTCCGTGGAAACGGACTTGCCTACACACGATCCCACTAAAGTCCGCCCGTCTGGTACGCGGTGACGTACACCAGGTCCGACGAGACTATAAAACGGAAGTTCAATACCAAGTGCGCCACCCTTTGGGCTCCTTCTGCTAATTTCGTGTTTATCTCGTGTTAGTAGAAGTTTGGTGAGAGACGATTCGCGTTTTTCAGACTCGTATTTTTCAGAACGTTTTTCACTGCTTTTCAGTTTGTGCTTGTGAGGTTTGTATCTGTTTTTTAGTGCGTGTAGTCAGTTCGTCTCTGTATTTTGCAGTGCGATCTAACTGCGCTCGCTGACTTTCAGCTCGCTCTTCACAGGCCTTGCTGTTCTTCAGTGACGTCTGTTAAGTTCGTTCTGACAATCCGACCGTTTTGAAGCCATGTTGCATGTACGTACTCGTCGTCGAGTTCGTGCTTTGCTTGCGCTTGGTGTTGTAGTTCATTCTGCAACCCAAGAACAGTCCGTGGACGGGGTGTTGAGGAGTTCATGGACGAAGAATTGGTTGCTCCAGCGTGACCAGTTCTCGCACATGCCTTTGCTTCGTGAGATCCGGGAGAATAATCCTGATGATTACAGGAATTATCTCCGGATGACGGACCCCGTTTTTCACCGTCTGCTGGCTTTGCTGACCCCTTATATCAGCAGGCAGGATACCTGCATGCGGCAAGCCATCACTCCGGAGCAGAGGCTCGTCGCCACGTTGCGCTACTTGGCGACAGGGAGAAGCCTTCAGGACCTGAAGTTCTCGACAGGCATCTCCCCCCAGGCTCTGGGGATCATTATCCCAGAGACCTGTTCTGCCATCATACAGGTCCTGCAGGAGGACTATATTAAGGTAAGATTTATCATTTAACATCACATTTTATTGTCTTTAATGTTTGCTAATGCCTTGTATTTCTTTCCTCAATCTCTAATTACCATGATTGCAATATGCTGTGAATGTCCCCTTTGTCCTCATGCATGCTGTAATCTTTTAATGCTCCTTTTTTGTCTTTCCTGCATATTTGCCTTCATTAAACCTCACCAACATGCTATGGTAGGCCCATATCCACCTAGTCTAGTCACTTAAAATGTCTTTTGTCAGCTCCATTCTATTGCTTTATCCTAAAACAAAACATTTAAAGATTATTCCAAATGGTCTGTGTCCCCTTAACTGAATCCCCCCCCCCCCTTAATAGTATCCCAAATGGTTTGTGTGTCCTTTAACTGGATCCCCCCCCCCCACACTTAATATAATTCCAACGAGTCTGTGTGTCCTTAAATTAATGTTGAGTTATATATTGTATTTTTAACACACTTCAACCCTGGAATGATTTTCCCCCTTCCTGACCTTCATCACTTTTTTGGGTGATTTGGCAGTGCGTTGTTTGAATTGACAATTGTGCGTCCTTGTAACATGGCTCCTCCTAGTAAATTATCTTAATTTTATTAGCACAAATAGATTTTGTATTTGGTTGTCTTTGATCACCTCTGCTTTTTTATTTTTGGTGATTAACCACCAACAAACCCAAAATGCATTTTTCAAAATATGCATTATTTTTCACTTTTCGCTCTAAGAAATATAGGCACAAAAATATATCACCATGATTTTTTTGGAAATCATTTGATGCCGATACGTATTCTTTTAGTAAACAAATGTGTTAAAATGAATCACAATAAGCGTTTATTGATTGTTTTGTGGAAAAGTTCTATCGTTTCGTAAATATGGTCTATTTTGCTGGCATTTGTAAAATCTTGCCATTTTTTAAAATAGTAATGGCGTTGCTAACCGTTTTTTTTTTTCTGGTGACTGCCACATTATGGCGGACACATTGGCCAATTTCCATACATTTTTGTGACCATTGTCATTAATACAGTGATCAATGCTGTAAAAAATTGTATGGATTACTGTAAAAATGTCACATGCAGTAAAGGTGTTATTAAGCACAAGGGAGCCGAGGAATGGTTTAAAGTGTGTTCTGGGTGAGTGTTTATTAACTGTCTGGGGGATGGGCTAGCAGTGACATGACCCTGATCACTGCTCCCAATGACAGGGAGCAGACGATCGGTGTCCTGTGACTAGGCAGAAAAGGGAAAGAAAGTTTGTGTTGTAATGTACAATGTTTAATGTGCAAAAGTACTTATTTTTGTTTTTTCTGCTTTGCCTCCCCAGTTTCCTTCATCGCCACAGGAATGGCAGACTGTGGCATCCCATTTTGCCACCCGTTGGGACTTTCCTAACTGCGGTGGTGCGATAGATGGGAAGCACGTCCACATTGTGCCACCACCCCATTCGGGGTCATACTATTATAACTACAAGGGGTTTCACAGTATTGTGTTAATGGCGGTGGTGTCGGCACAGTATGAATTTCTGTATGTGGACGTGGGGAAGAATGGCCGGATGTCGGATGGAGGAGTCTTTGCCCAGACGGAGTTCTACCGCCGTATACAGACAGGTGGACTGGGATTGCCACCTGATTCCGAGAATGTGGAAGAACTCCCCTTCGTGTTCATCGCTGATGAGGCTTTTGCTCTGGACGACCACATCATGAGGCCATTCCCCCAAAGAACCCTCACCCCGGAGAGGAGGGTTTTCAACTACCGGCTGGCCAGAGCGAGAAGAGTTGTGGAAAATGCGTTTGGAATAATGGCCAGCCGGTTCCGTGTTTTTCTGACTGCTATTAACCTAGCCGAATACAAACTGAACCATGTCGTACTTACGTGCTGCATTTTGCACAATTTTTTACATAAAAACTCCACAAATTATTTATCGACAATAATGCCTGAGGCTGGACTTGGTCCGGAATCGCTGACAGGCCTGGATACTGGCCGTACTGGCTTGGCCCCCCAAAGTGCCCGTGAAGTTCGGCAAAGATATGTCACTTATTTTAACGGTAGGGGGGCCATTGCAATGCCACAGAATATTTAATTTTTAAAAAGAGTAAAATAATAAAAGAACCTCAAATCTGAAATGTGTTTTCTTGCTTGCTTTTGGTTTGTGCTGTCTCCTATGTTATCCTAGTGCACTTGTAGTGCCAAGTGTATTTTCATTAATTCAATAAGGCCCATTGTCACTGGATACACAAAATCACTTTTCCCAAACTGGTATTGAGCATTGAAAGAATACGCCACACATTCTTGATTCTTCAAAATTTTAATTTGGCCACATTCACATGTGCCATTGAATATTTATTGATATAATTTTTTTTTGGTTAATTTAACTTTCTTTGCCAAACATTTTTTAGTTTCCTTTTTTTTATAATTTTTAAAAACAATTTTTTTTTTTGTGGTTTTTCTTTTTCTTAAAAAAATATGAAAAATGTAACAACAATCAGCCACAATCTTAAAAATTTTGGAAGTAACAATCTTTGAACTAAAACAAGGGAAATGAAGAACATGATCGATATTATGGAGAAACGGATTATATTCTCCCCAAAATATCGATCATGTTCTTCATTTCCAGCTGCATATTGTCAATCTGATTCTTCATGAGATCCAGGCTAGTTCGCATGTCATCTAGTTCCTCATTCCAGCCCATTATCTGGCCAATCAGCCTATGTGCGCTGTCACTGGAAAATGGGGCCCTTTCCACAACCAGAACATCACCTACAATAGATGGTAAAAATTGGGTCAAAAATTATGCAGTCATACATGGATTTCAACAAGCTGGGGTGTCAGACACTCACCTGGTGGGGTGCCCATCTCCCCTACTTCCTCCACCTCTCCTTCCTCAACCTCTCCTTCCTCGACATCCTCGGGGGGGGCACTGGTGCTTGGAAATGTGTCGCTTTCCACAACCAGAACATCACCTAAAATAGATGTAAAAACGTGTTTTGAAATATGCAGGTATACATCGATTACCTGAAGCTGTGGTGTCAGACACTCACCTGGTGGGGTACCCATCTCCTCTCCTTCCTCCACCTCTCCTTCCTCCACATGCACATCCACGGGGGGGATGGGGCTAACCTCACATTCATGCTGGCAAGGGTGGCGGTCCCTGGGATCCTGCTTTGTGAGTCTTTTCTCCCCTATGAGAAATTAACAAACAAAAAGGTATACTTTAGCACACAGATATTTAAGGCCAGAACTAGGAAGATGAAACCTTGATTAGAAGTGTTGTACAATTGTCGGTTTATGAAGAGATGCAAAATGTGAAGACATGATAAATCAATTCACTTTGCCAAAAACTACAATAATTCGCTTTTTGTGCCAAGTTTCACACATGCCCAACCCCCCCCCAAAGTATACCAGGGAACCCCGTTTGGTTTACCCTAATAAATGTTCTCTGGTGTCCCACACCTTTGCTCATGAGTGCAGATGTGTTTTTAGCCAGCTGCCAAGTGTCCTCTCCTTCAATTACACTGAATGTTCTTTTATAGTCATTGTATTTTGAAACACATCTAAACCACAATGTCCTAATCTTTTTTTGTGTCCTAAAAATTACACAGCCAAAAAATGCTGTTTAAACTCTGTATCATAAACGAGGTTTGCCACGAACAATTTACGAGGGTTTGTTAAGAACGATACGATTCTTTTACTGTATCCAACATGAAAGCAGCAATTTTTTACATTGTACAAAGGTAAAGCATATGGATCTGTATGCAATAATCATAAAATAGGAACACACGACAAGTACTTACTTTTTTTCAGAACTTTCTTGATCCTTCTGTATTGATCCGGCTCCCTCAATTTAAGGTCGGACCACCGTTTCCTCAATTGGTCTTTTGACCGTCGTACCCCAAAACGATTGTGCAGGGTCTTAACTACTTTGGCCATGATTCTGGCCTTGCGCAAGTTCGGATGGGTGTATGGTCCATGCTTGCCATCATAATCCTTACTTCGCAAGATTGCCACCATCTCCACCATCTCTTCAAATGCCATATTTGAGGCCTTAAATCTCCTCTTTCCGGATCGGGACGTTTGTGGCTCCGGGGATTCGTGACTACTGGAGTCGTTAATATCAAGCACCTGTTGTGTTTCCGCCATGTTTCTCCTACTGCGCACCGTAGAGAAAAGGGGGCGGGAAATATTCTTGGAAAAGAACGTCATGGGCGGGCAAAGCAGGCGTAGTTCTACGCGTACGCACTGGATCTTACGCCAAAATGCACATGTCGTACGTACGTTAAGTGCGCAGAAAGGGGCGGGAAAACAAGAACTTGACTAAAAGAACGTCATGGGCGGGCAACGCAGGCGTAGTTCTACGTGTACGCACTGTATACAACGACAAAATGCACATGTCGTACGTACGTTAAGTGCGCAGAAAGGGCGGGAAAACAAGAACTTGACTAAAAGAACGTCAGGGGCGGGCAACGCAGGCGTAGTTCTACGCGTACGCACTGTATACAACGACAAAATGCACATGTCGTACGTACGTTAAGTGCGCAGAAAGGGCGGAAAACAAGAACTTGACTAAAAGAACGTCAGGGGCGGGCAACGCAGGCGTAGTTCTACGCGTACGCACTGTATATAACGACAAAAATCACATGTCGTATGTTCGTTTGCGAAAATAGGAACGGAAGTTGGGAGCAAGCAAAACGAAGGTAAGTTTAAACAATTTCCCCAAATAAGTGGCAGATCCTGGGGTCTATATTGGGCTAAGATTAGGAGAGTCTGAGCTAACATTATTGTTTTTGGCTTGTGTATTGTCTTTCAGAAAAATGAATCAGAAATTTAAGGATCCGGAATTTTTAAGTCTATTTATAGACAAATATAAAGAGATGACAAATCTGTGGCAAGTCAAGCACATTGATTATTATAATAAACCAGTAAGGAGGGCAACACTGGAGAAATTTGTGACATTTGTGCAGCCTTGGATCCCAGAAGCAGACGTGGACTTTGTGGACAAGAAAATTCAATTATTGCGAAATATGTACCGAAAGGAAAATAAGAAAATCGAGAAATCCAAAACATCAGGAGCAGCACCAGGTGCTGTGTATGTACCCAGGCTGTGGTACTTTGACAAGCTACGGTTTATTGGCGACCAGTGTAAAGCCAGGGAGTCGCTTTCAACTCTTCCCTCCACCCTTCCCTCCACCCTTCCCTCCACCCTTCCCTGCAGCATTCCCTCCACCTCAGCAGAGGCTGATGAGCAAGCGGAGCCTTCCATCCTGGAAGAAGAGGATGCACCCAGCTGGAGCCAGGTATTTTGTTACAAAAAATAGTGATATTCATAATATTAATGATGTTAACTAGATGTTAGAATTTTAACGCTATTATTGATGTTAAAAAAACCTAAAAATTTGGACATATCAATTTACAGTAGTGGCCACAAATGTTTGTCACCAGCAGAAACAAGAAATAGTGGTGTCATAATGCTACTCTTTTATATGTATTAACAGAATTTTGAAGTCAGGAGCTGAAAAATGTTTATGATTGATGAACAAAAAACTAAAACAATGTCCCTTTTTTATACACAGGATGAGCTCAGCCAGGAGGAAGGTGGGGAAAGTGGCAGGCAGGAGGAGGCTGGGCCCACTGTCAGCCAGGAGGAGGCCGGGCCCACTGTCAGCCAGGAGGTGGCCGGGCCTAGTAGAAGACTGACAACATCACAGGTGCCTCCCCTCCGTCTTCCAGCAAAAAGGGCAAATAAAATTTCAGTATCACAGGAGGAATCCCTGCGCCTAATTCGAGAGGCTACTAATGTCTTAAAGAGCCCCCCTGAGGCTGAAGAGGCCTATGGCTGCTACATCGCCAGCCGTCTGCAGCAATTAGAGATGGGCCAACGTCTCCAGTGTGAAAGGCTAATTTTCTTGGCGTTGCAGAAGGGGCTGAGTGGCGAATTAACTGCCACCAGCAATATTGTGGAGCAAGTTCCTCCTGTTCCTCCTCCTCCTCCTCCTCCTGCCACAAGTACACCACCGGAGACACAGCCTCCCAGGAAGGCTACAGGGAAGTCTGCAGGGAAGGGTGCAGTGAAAGGTGGAGCGAAGAGAAGAAGGTGCTGACCTGGCTTCACTCTGGTCTGACCAAAGACGCAGCCTGTTGTACCACAGCCTGGGGACATATATACCATCTGCTGCTGCTCTTGATGTCTGGGATTCTGGGACCATATTGTATTTCGGAATATTTGAATTTTCTTTTCCACAGAGTTTAATGTTTGCCCTGGGGCCAAAAGGCTACACAAATGTCACAAGTTTCTCCAGTGTTGCCTTCATTTTTTTTGTTTGTTGAACCAGAATAAATGGATATTTTTGTTTGAAAATATAATTGCCTATGTGTTTTTTGGTCAAATACATTTCTAAAAGACAATGTGAAATTAACAAGGGACACTAACCTCCTTGAGGTTACAAACAAAATAAAAATGTTATTGTCGTAACTTGTCACCAGAATAAAAATAAAAAGGTTATTGTGGTAATGAAAAACACAACAAAAAAAAAAAAAAAAGGTTTTTGGTGTTAACTTGACAGAATAATTAAATATGGAGATCACAAGAAAAAAAATGGTAAAGAATTCTACAAAAAATATGGAGGAAAAAAATTACTCAACACCATTTTTTTTTTTTTTTTTTTTATTGAGTCATTTTTTCCTCCATATTTTTTTTAGAATTCTTTACCATTTTTTTTCTTGTGATCTCCATATTTAATTATTCTGTCAAGTTAACAACTTTTTTTTTTTTAACTTGACAGAATAATTAAATATGGAGATCACAAGAAAAAAATGGTAAAGAATTCTACAAAAAATATGGAGGAAAAAAATTACTCAACACCATTTTTTTTTTTTGAGTAATTTTTTCCTCCATATTTTTTTTAGAATTCTTTACCATTTTTTTTCTTGTGATCTCCATATTTAATTATTCTGTCAAGTTAACAACTTTTTTTTTTTTTTTTTTTTTAACTTGACAGAATAATTAAATATGGAGATCACAAGAAAAAAATGGTAAAGAATTCTACAAAAAATATGGAGGAAAAAAATTACTCAACACCATTTTTTTTTTTTTTTTTTGAGTAATTTTTTCCTCCATATTTTTTTTAGAATTCTTTACCATTTTTTTTCTTGTGATCTCCATATTTAATTATTCTGTCAAGTTAACAACTTTTTTTTTTTTTTTTAACTTGACAGAATAATTAAATATGGAGATCACAAGAAAAAAATGGTAAAGAATTCTACAAAAAATATGGAGGAAAAAAATTACTCAAAAAAAATAAAAAAATTAAAATAAAAAAATATTAATGAGATGGGGCTTTAAAATAAAAACAAGATCATTCATCAGATGAGGAGAAATAAGACAGAAATGTGTTTTGTGAGAACTCTGTGAGTGAATATGAGCAGCAAAGCAACTTCGTTCTTCTAGCATTATAAATAAAGACTTTGTTCTTCTAGCATTATAAATAAAGACTTCGTTCTTCTAGCATTATAAATAAAGACTTCGTTCTTCTAGCATTATAAATAAAGACTTCGTTCTTCTAGCATTATAAATAAAGACTTCGTTCTTCTAGCATTATAAAGAAGATGCGCTACATTTAAACGAGCACAGAATTTGCAGCATGACGAATGTGCTACTTCCAATACGAACTGGAGTTTTACAAGACCGAGCACTTCCGTCTCGTACTTGCTTCAGAGCATGCGTCGTTTTAGGTCTGTCGGAACAGCATACAGACGAGCGGACTTCTACATCGGAACTGGGTCCGACGGAGTTCCGTCGGAAAAATTTGAAGCATGTTCCATATTCTAAAGTCCGTCAGACTTTGGTGAATCAAAAGTCCGTTGCAGCCCACACACGATCGGATAGTCTGACGGACTCGGTCCTTCGGACTTTGGATGTTGAAAAGTCCGCTCGTGTGTACGCGGCATTAGTGTAAGGGTGTGCACACTTATGCAACCATATTGTTTTATTTTTTTTTTGTTTTTACTTCCCTCCACCTAAAAGATTTCAGTTTGTTGTTCAACTGAGATGTACAGTTTATAGGTCACATTATAGGTGGGAAAAAATCTGAAATTAATTATCTTTGTCTCATTTTTTTACATCACAGAAAGCTGACATTTTAACAGGGGAGTGTAGAATTTTTATATCCACTGTATCTGTATGTCTAATTAATTTGCTTTAAGTAGGAAAACCACAGGCTTGTTACTGGGAATCAGAATCTCTTCTTTCAACTGACTCCAATTGTACTGTTCAATAATAGTACAATATTAGTTTTAATGACTTACCTTATAATCTCCTGATAGGCAGTCTACTTCTACTTCAGAACAGGCAGCCCCAAAAACAGAATATTCAAATGGTCGGCCTTCACCTTTCTCCCAGTCCATATAGGTTTCATATCCCCTGCATAACCATGAACAGCAAATTAAAAAGTATGAACATTGTGCTATTCCAAAGGGTGTTCAGGAAAAAAAAAACATTGTAGCTTGAATCTACATTAAATGTGCCTGATACTGAAGGACTTGATACCTGTATATTGGTATATTACATATATCGGCATATCACAGTTTATAGTTCTACATATGACCATTTACCCAATTGCACAACCTGTGGAGTACCAGTATATGTTGGGGCTTTTATAAATTCTTTATAAATTCTTTATAAATTACCTTGTTGGCTTCTGCTGTGAACAACACGTTTTTAGAGACCGAAAACAAAGGAACATTGATCCTAGGGACTCTGATCATGAAAGGAATTGTGCATATCTGACCTACATCATAATGGACCTTTTTTGGTGCTTTCAGAATCACTGCCAGGGCTTCCAGAGCTGCTGTTCTCAGAATCCTTTCCAAGGCTTCCAATGGTACTTTCAGAGTTCCTTGAAAGGATGCTGGTCATGTCCTCTGAACAAAATAGTATTTAAGCTTCAGTCTTTGAAACTGCTAGTGCTGTGTTTGATCACCAGCTACTTGTGCAAAGAGCTGTAATACTTCCCTGTGAGACTGCCTAACCTTTACCGACCTGGATTGACCTGGTAACGCTCTTGATTTCTGCCTGCCTTCAACTCCTGCCTGGACTTGAGTACTCTCTCATTTGCCGCCTGTCAATACCCTTGCCTAGTTTAGAACATCCACACTGTAGCCATTTTGTTCCTGCTATCCTCTTGGTGCAGTGATCTTGAGGGCCACAGCCTGGTGACAGGTTGCAGTGAAGTAAACTGGGACCACTAGGGGTTCCGCACTGCATGGGTCAACTGCTCGTTATTTTCTAGGGGTGAGCACAAAGTTCATACTCACATGATCTGATGATCCTCCAAAAAACTGAACTCCCCCACAGTCCAGCAGTGGACTGTTCCTGTCTATGGTGTGTGCTGATGTCAGGAACAGTTCATTTTCAAGACCGCCGAAGCATGGGGGTGCCAGACTAGTCTTGTGCGGGGAGGATTGGCAGGTCAGGTAAGTATATCTCCGTTGTCCACTCCCCTAGAACAAAATTAGCCAAATTCACGGAAATAATGTAAGAATGGAATTAATGTCCAAGACTTCCTGAAAAAAATCGCACACTCATGTCAAAACATGTAGGGTGGGACTTCCGGTACGTCACTTTCACTCTCAGTGAAACACACTTTGACTAACCAGTGACATTTCCTGATCAAATACAGATACATGCTTGTCTTTTATACAGTTGTAAGTGCGATTTTTATACATACTGTTGGTAATAAATGGTTTTACACTATGGGAGATCTCTCCTTTCTGCCTTTTCAATATCATTAATATGAGGTTCTGAGTAGATCCATTAGAGGCATCAGTGGGATTGGTCCAAGTGCTCTTAAAATGAGGTACAAGTGCTGTCTTTAATATTGATTGGACCCTGGGCAAACATTTTCTTGGCCCCCCCATGCAATTTCGCTCTCCACCTGCTCTGAGATATACAATAAATAGCAGCTAGACTCAAAATCAGTTTACTGAATCAGATCTGGCAGCGATTGCGATTGGTTACCAGAGGTTACAGAATATCATTACCAATTACTGACTGGTTGCTAGAGGTTACAGCACATGATTTCTGCCTGTTGTTTGGTTGCTAGAGATTAGGGATGAGCCGAACACCCCCGGTTCGGTTTATGGCAGTACATGCGAACTGACAAAAAGTTTGTGAGAACACCGTTAAAGTCTATGGGACCCGAACTTGAAAAATCAAAAGTGCTAATTTTAAAGGCTAATATGCAAGTTATTGTCATAAGTGTTTGAGGGCCCGGGTCCTGCCCCAGGGGACATGTATCAAAGCAAAAAAAGTTTTAAAAACTGATGTTTTTTCGGGAGCAGTGATTTTAATAATGCTTAAAGTGAAACAATAAAAGTGGAATATTCCTTTAAATATCCTGCCTGGGGGATGACTATAGTATGTCTGTAAAGTGGTGCATTTTTCACATATTTAGAACAGTCCCTGCAGCAAAATTACATTTCTAAAGGAATAAAAGTCATTTAAAACTGCTTGCGACTGTAATGTATTGACGGGTCCCAGCAATATAGATGAAAATCATTGAGAAAAACGGCATGGGTCCCCCTCCCCCCAGCCCATCAGTAGGCCCTTTGGGTCTGGTGTGGATATTAAGGGGAATCCCGCACCCAAATTAAAAAAAATAAAAGGCGTGGGGCCCCCAGGCCCTATATACTCTGAACAGCAGTATAAAGGTGGTCCCCGGGTTACGAACAAGATAAGGACTGTAGGTTTGTTCTTAAGTTGAATCTGTTTATAATTTGGAATAGGTACATTTTTTAAGTGTAGCTCCAGCCAAAAAATCTATTTTTAAGCTTTTTGGATAACATGGGGAAGGGTTATCATCCCTGTAACATTTGTTTTGCTGTCTGTGCCCCTGTTCAGAAGATTTCACCTCACTTTCTGTCCCGATGTGTAATGGAAATTTGTAAGTTCTGTATATAAAATTGTATTCTATTTTCTATGTATTGCACACTGCCCTCACTGTTCACATGACACTAATAATGTTTTCAGTATATGTTTGCATTCTTTCGAGTCCTGATTAGAATTAGCCTGCCTATGTAACGCCCATTGTTACCATAAACGTACAATTGTAATATTAATGTGATACCTACTTAATCATGTGTATAAAAACCTTCAATTGCTTCATAATAAGGCAGAACAGTTATTTGGAAAGATGCTGAGCATATCTTTGGTGTCTGTTCCCTACTGCAGTAGTTATTAATAATTTGGAACCACTAATCAATATGAGGATAGGAGTTGCCTATCTATAAAATGTCCAGTTCACAATGACAATTGGATTTTGAAAATTTTGGGTAATTAGGGAAACAAGGATTAGTGATAAAGCATCAGTGGAGACACCTTTTTTATAGGGGACCGCCTGTATATACTATAGGGGCAGAAAAATTGGGCCTTAGGTGTTGGTGGTACCAGAACACTGTAAGCCCTCACAGTTACTCTTAGTGGGTGCAGGAATGGGCCCTGCTGTGAAATATTATATCAAGAATTGTAATTACATGCCACTGTTAAACAGCGGCAAAAAAATTGGGCCTTTGGTGGTGGTGGTGCCACAACACTGTAAGCCCTCACAGTTACTCTTGGTGGGTGCAGGAACAGGCCCTGCTGTGAAATATTATATCAAGAATTGTAATTACATGTCACTGTTAAACAGGGGCAGAAAAATTGGACCTTTGGTGGTGGTGGTGCCACAACACTGTAATCCCTCACAGCTAATAATGGTGGGAGCAGGAACAGGCCCTGAGTGCTTGCGTATGCCCTTGAATCCCTATGAAGCACTCAGAGGAGAAATCTGCAGAGGAAGAGGCCATAGAGGAAGAAGAAGAGGAGGGGGTGGAGGAGAGAGCTGTGGCAGAATCACCACTAGCATTTTGGAGGCGTGGTGGCAGAACAAGCTCCAACAATATTGAACCCTGTACTGCATCCTTCCCAGCTGCCAGCAGAGTTACCCAGTGCGCTGTGAAAGAAAGGTAAGGTCCCTGTTCATGCCTGCTGGACCATGAGTCAGTGGTAATATGCACCTTACTGCTGACCGCCCTGTCCAACAAGGCCAAGACATTGCCTTCCACATGCTGGTAGAGAGCCGGAATGGCCTTCCGTGAAAAGAAATGGCATTTGGGAACCTGCCACTGAGGTACCGCACATTATTATTATTGTACAGGATTTATATAGCACCGACAGTTTACGCAGCTCTTTACAACATTAGGGCAGACAATACAATTACAATACAATTCAATACAGGGGGAATCAAAGGACCCTGCTCGTTAGAGCTTACAATCTAGGAAGGAGGGTCAAGTTATACAAAAAGGTAATAGCTGCGGGGGATGAGCTAATGGAGAAAATAGTGCAGTTGTTAGATGGAGGCAAGATAGGCTTCTCTGAAGAGGAACGTTTTCAAGGATCGCCTAAAAGGGGATACATTTGGAGACAGTCTGACAGATTGGGGTAGCAAATTCCAGAGGATGGGCGAGGCTCCGGAGAAGTCCTGGAGGCGGATATGGGAGGAGGTGTTGAGGGAGCTAGAGAGCAGGAGGTCTTGGGAGGAACGATGAGGGTGGTTAGGTTGGTATTTTGAGACTAGGCTAGTGATGTAGCTGGGGGCAGAGTTGTGGATGGCTTTGTAACTTAATGTTAGTATTTTGAATTGAATCCATCAGGCAAGTGGCAGCCAATGGAGAGATTGGCAGAGAGGGGTAGCAGACACTGAATGGTTTGTAAGGTGGAAGAGTCTGGCAGCAGCATTCATGATGGAATGAAGTGGGGATAGTCTATTTAAAGGTAAGCCAATGAGGAGGGAGTTACAGTAGTCAAGGCTAGAGAGAACCAGGGAGTGAATCAGGGGCTTGGTGGTTTCCTTGGTTAAAAAGGGACGTAGCTTGGAGATGTTGCAGAGGTTGAGGCGGCTTTGGAAAGTGATTGGATATAGGGCCGAAAAGGAGAGTTCAGAGTCCAGGATAACACCTAGAACCTTGGCATGTTGGGATGGGTGGATGGTTGTGCCATTGCTTTTGACAGAGAAGTCAGGGGAAGAGGCACATGGGGGAGGAAATATTATAAGCTCAGTTTTGGACAAGTTAGGTTTGAGGAAGTGTTGTGACATCCATACAGATATGTATGTTAGCAAGTTAGTGATGCGTGAGGAGACTGATGAAGTGAGTTGAGGGGTGGAGAGATAGATTTTTGTGTCGTCGGCTTAGAAATGATATTGAAAGCCATGAGAGGCGATCAGCTGACCCAGGGCAGAGGTAAAATAGGTCCAAGAATAGAACCTTGGGGAACCCCGACAGAGAAGAGAAGAGGAGTGGAGGAAGTAGAATTGTAAGTGACACTGAGGGTGCATTGGGATAGGTAGGATGAGAGCCACTGAAGAGCACAGTCATAGAGATCAAGGGAGTAAAGTTTTTTGAGCAGGAGGGGGTGGTCAACCATGTCAAAGGCAGCTGAAAGATCCAGAAGTAGGAGTACAGAATAGTGTCCGTGGTTTTCCACAAATTGGTTTTCCACACATTCCACAGATTCACGAAAAGGGGCAAAGTCTACCAGCTGAAAAGGAAGCAGTTGCAGTGCTAGCAAATTGACCAAGCTAACATTCAGGCGCTGAGCATGTGGATGGCTGGGACCGAATTTCTTTCAACAATTTAGCAACTGGGGTAGGGAAATTTGCCTGCTAAAATCAGATGTTGGTGTACCACTAGCAGATTGGCCGCAAGTACTTGGGACACCTATTTCTATACCTTCATTCCTCCCAGTGCAGGTTTCTGAGAGGACTAGAGGTATACTGGGGTTGGCGATCCCAGCTGATGAGGAGCAAGGAGACGTCCGCCTTGTTCTTTGATGTGGGTCTTTTATGTCTGACGGCCAAGCATGTGGTGCCCAAGTGGCTGCTGTTTTCGCTACGCTTAATACACTTCAGACATATGTTGCAAGCAGCAATGGTGTGATCTGCACACATGTCAAAAAATGCCCACACCAAAGAAATTTTCAAAATATGCAGTGAGTCAGCAGTGCCCTGCACCTGCTTAGCTCTATGGTGTGATGCAATAGGGTGGCTGAACACCAGAAGTGTAATGACAACTATGGGTGCACTGTATTGTGTACTGTGTACACCACCAGAAATGTAATAGCAACTGCACTATGGGTGCACGGTACTGTGTACACCACCAGAAATGTGATAACAATTATGGGTGCACTGTATTGTGTACTGTGTACTAAGGATGAGCCGAACACCCCAGTTCGGTTTGCACCAGAACCTGCGAACAGACCTAAACTTCGTGTGAACTTTAGAACCCTATTAAAGTCTATGGGACTCGAATGTTCAAAATCTAAAGTGCTAATTTTAAAGGTTAATATGCAAGTTACTGTCCTAAAAAGTATTTGGGGACCTGGGTCCTGCCCCAGGGGACATGTATCAATGCAAAAAAAAGTTTTAAAAATGGCAGTTTGTTCGGGAGCAGTGATTTTAATAATGATTAAAGTGAAACAATAAAAGTGTAATATTCCTTTAAATTTCGTACCTGGGGTTTCCCGTGCTTAGAACTGTCCCTGCACAAAGTGTCATTTCTGCAGGAAAAAAAGTCATTTAAAATCACTCGTGGCTATAATGAATTGTCGGCTCCCGTAATACAGAGTACACTCATTGAAAGTCATTGATAAAAAAAAAAAAGTGTGGGGTTCCCCCAAATTCAATTACCAGGCCCTTCAGGTCTGGTATGGATATTAAGGGGAACCCCGCATCAAATAAAAAAAAACAAATTACGTGGGGTTCCCCCTAAAAATCCATACCAGACCCTTTATCTGAGAACGCAACCTGGCAGGCCGCAGGAAAAGAGGGGGGATGAGAGAGCGCCCCCCCCCTGAACCGTAATAGAATGTGGGGGAACTTCACGCTTTTTTTTTTTTTTTTATCAATGACTTTTAACAAGTGTTCTCTGTATTACGGGAGCCGACAATTCATTATAGCCCCAAGTGATTTTAAATGACTTTTTTTCCTGCAGAAATTACACTTTGTGCAAGGACAGTTCTAAGCATGGGAAACATGCGCCCCTTTACAGGCATACTTTACACACCCCCCAGGTACGAAAATTAAAGGAATGGCCTGCAGTCAGATATAGGCTACACTGGATGCAGTGTATATATATATATATATATATATATATATATATATATATATATATATATATGTATATAGCGATCTCACAGTGCATTATGGGGCATTGCACGGTGCTCGAATTTGCCGTGAACGCCCCATAATGTTAGTTCTTCGACCTGAACATAAAGGTCATCCCTACTAGAGATTACTGTACATCAATACTGCTCACTGATCGGTTGCTATAGGTTACTGCACATCATCTCCTCACTGCCTGCACACCATGGACTTGGGAGGTGAGCAGACCCATCAATAGACAGAAAAATCCTAGGGGTCCCAGAACTCCTGGGATCAGTGGCAATGCTGGGTGGAGGGTATGATCAATGGCAAAGCTTATTTTTTTTTACAGACTACCAATATAAAGAGGCGTTTTAACACTGGTCCCCAATAAATTAGGGGTTTACACTGACCACTAATGTAATAGAAGCATTTACAGTGACCACCAATGTAAGTGGGGCCTTCACACTGGCCACTAATGTGAATGAAAGGATTCTATACCAAGCCCCAATGTAATGAGAAGATTTACAGTGACTACCAGTGTAACTGAGACATTTAGGCTGCTTTCACATTTGTGTGTGTCAGGAACGCAAGCAAAATCGCTTTCCTGACACCACAGAAATGTGCTGCCCTTTAGCAGATACACAGCAGTGCCATTAATTGTTAATAGTCCCCTCACATATCTGCTGACATGTGCTGTGGCACCGTATGATTTTGAAAAAAACGTTAGGGATTTTCCACATTTCTAGTGCATAGAGCAGCCCATTGAAATGAATAGGCTGGACCTAAATATTTATCCGCCATGTCAGTGCACCTTTGCAGCCTAAAACCCCTGCTAACCTCTGCACCCCAAACCTTCCCCATCCTCTACTGCAGGAGCAGTTACTTCAGAGCTTAGTAAATGAGCAGAAGCTCTGCTGACTTCCATTATCCAACCATGTGTAGGCAAAAATGCAGCTTTTTTTGCTTTCCTTGCATGTGATTGGGTATTTCTTGCAAAGTGAAGCTTTACCTCATTTACTAAGCTCTGGAGCAACTGCAGTTGATCCCAGAGTGCACAGATATCTGGGCAATCTTAGGTTTGCAGGTTTTCATCTAAATTTGAAATACGTTTTTGGGTACACTTGGCTTTTTAAATTTTTTTATGTAATTATAAAGTTACTTGTTGAACGTTATCTTAAAATATACATTAGCATAGTACTTTACCTGAAAAATCCAGTGGCAGAAAGGCTTATTCTTTGAAAAAAGGCTTCTTCAACCTATTACAGAAAATAAATTGTGAGTCAATTTGTAAAACCATTCAAAGTGCAAAGAATGTGTACAATGCAGCTCTTGACTCACGTGGTTAATGGGCTAATGCATTTAATATTATCATATAAACTAACACCAAATAGGCCCCAATCGCCTATGCTTGTTCAGGGCAAAAAACCTGAGTTGTTTTAATTGACCACCCCTCCTCGGTATATGCTTACCTTTCCTTCACTCAACCCCCTGAGGGGCTGCACATTGGACGCCCAAAAAGACAGTGGCGGAACTCCTGCTTCGCCCCCCCCCTTCTCCTACTGTGAGGATGGCCTGGTCGCCGCCGCCGCTGCTGTTAGAGGTAATGGCAAAGTACTCGCTGTCATTCCTGCAGCGGACCTCCGCCCATCCTCTCCATGGCTCTCCCCCATTGCTGCTGACATGTTGGGATGAGAAAGTCAGCTGATGCCTGGGGGAGCTTCCTGCTGTGCACGGAGACCCATGTTTTTTTTTCACAAAAAAAAAAAACGGAGACCCATGTTGAAAGAGGGATTGCTGGAGGCACAGCTGACAGTCTGACACTGATAGCAAGTGTCAGCATCATTAATCTCATCTCCACCACCCCTGCCTGTGTCTAAAACCCCTCTGCCATCCCCCACGTGTCTAAAACCCCTCCACCACCCCTGCCTGTGTCTAAAACCCCTCTGCCATCCCCCCTGTGTCTAAAACCCCTCCGCCACCCCTGCCTGTGTCTAAAACCCCTCTGCCACCCCTGCCTGTGTCTAAAACCCCTCTGCCACCCCTGCCTGTGTCTAAAACCCCTCCGCCACCCCTGCCTGTGTCTAAAACCCCACAGCCACCCCTGCCTGTATCTAAACCCCCGCCACCCCTGCCTGTGTCCAAAACCCCCGTCACCCCTGCCTGTGTCTAAACCCACCCACTACTCCTGCCTTTGTCTAAACCCCTGCGCCCCCACCACCCCTGCCTGTGTTTAACCTCCCCACCACCCCTGCCTGTGTCTAAGCCCCCTCCGCCACCCCTGCCTATGTCTAAACCCCCCACCATCCCTGCCTGTGTATAACCCCCTGCCACCCCTGCCTGTGTCTAACCCCCCTGCCACCCCTGCCTGTGTCTAATCCCCCCTGCCACCCCAGCCTGTGTCTAAACCCCCCTGCCTGTGTTTAAACCCCCCTGCCACCCCTGCCTGTGTCTAACCCTCCTCCACCCCTGCCTGTGTCTAACCCTCCGCCTGTGTCTAAACCCCCCGCTACCCCTGCCTGTATCTAAACCCCCCGCCTGTATCTAAACCCCCAACTGTGTCTAAACCCCCCACCACCCCTGCCTGTGTAATAAACCCCCACTACCCCTGCCTGTGTCTAAACCCCCGTCCCCGCTACCCCTGCCTGTGTCTAAATAGCATACCACCCCCACCACGCCTGCCTGTGTCTATGTGTCTAAATCCCTCTGCCACCCATGCCTGTGTCTAACTCCCCCCACCACCCTTGCCTGTGTCTAAACCCCCTACCACCCCTGCCTGTGTCTAAATCCCCTACCACCCCTGCCTGTGTCTAAATCCCCCAGCCACCCCAGCCCGTGTCTAACCCCCCCGCCACCCCTGCCTGAGTCTAAACCCCTCACCACTCCTGCCTGTGTCTAAACCCGCCCCACCACCCACTCCCCCCCACCCCAGCCCGTGTCTAACCCCCCACCACCCCTGACTGTGCCTAATCCCCCCATTACCACCCATGTCTGTGTCTAACCACCCCTGGCTGTGCCTAACCCTCCTGCCTGTGTCTAAACCATTCCACCACCCCTGCCTGTGTCTAAACCCCCCACCACCCCTGCCTGTGTCTAAACTTCCCCCCACCACCCCTGCCTGTGTCAAAACCCCCCCACCACCCCTACCTGTGTACCTCTGACTGAATCTGACTGAATCCCCCTCCCACCCACCACCACATCTACCTTTGTCTGAACTCCCGCCCAACACCACTGCTGCCTCAGACTGAACCCCCCCCCACCACCACCAGGAACGCCTCTGTGTGAACCCCCTCACCTCCCCTGCCTCAGACTAAACCCCACCACCACTGTTGCATGTAAATCTGACTTCCTTATAAATTAAATTTTAGTTTTAACTGTCATAATATAAAATAATGGCTGTGGGGGCCTTTTGGTAGGCGTAATTTTTTTTTGATGGGCAGGCAGCATTTCATTCCTGGACCCAGGCAGCCTTGTCTTGGGCCAGTCATGGGCCAGCCAGTCTTGGGCCAGCCCTGGCTATCACAATAGCAACCGCTGGATAGGTTAAAAAGAACAACAAGGTTTCTTACCTTGCCATATAGATGCGCTCAGTAATCTTTTAATAGCTTGGAAAAAGATTTGGGGATCTGTATTGGTAGAGCTCTATATAGGTACAAGAGTTTCGGAAGGGTTATCATTTTAAAAGAAAAAAAGGAGAGGAAATCTGCGCTACAGTGTGTACTTAACGAAAATGTGTGATGCAGCAGTTCTAATATATACCCAAAGTGTAATATACATATAGAGACAAAGAAAAAAGAAGAGAACTGCGCAATCCCCAATATTTCTATTAGGATTTAAACCAATCTACCTTAAACAGGTGTATCTTGTGATCTATAACTCTAACACACCAAACTTATGACTAAATAAACCATAAAACATTACTTATAATTGTATACAGTGAATATATATGTTCCCTCATAGGCTATGAACCAAAAAGGAAAAAACATGTGCAATTCAAAGAAAAAAAGGCATATAAAGTAAACTCAAACGGTTCTAAAACTATATGTGATAACATAAAGTCCATAAACAGTCCAACTGGAGAGACACCCTGTGTGGAAGGGATCTATTCAATCGTAAAGCTTTTCAATCAGCGTGAAGAAAAACCAAGTGCACCTCCACCAGACAAGTAATAATAGCCCCTTACCAGATGTCCCGGTAGGGAGCGCTTAATCACAAAATGGGTCTGCAGATGGATCAAACTTGAGCCCTCCAAATGGAACACTATCGTAAGGCAGGTTAGGAGATATAACAGTCATAAACCGTCCAGCATGGGAAGACGCTGTTTGAAGCGGGTCTCAGATGTATAGCATTGTAGAATCAAGGAGGGTTCACCATAGGGAGGAAAAAAAGCGCTCCAAATAGTGTAAAATCATTTATTAAAACGAATATAAAAAACAAGAGATGCACTTACAAACATGAAAGAACATCAGGCATATCATCAAACTGGGCAAGCGTCGGCCGATCGCGAACACCAATCGATATCCCTTCTAGTACCGGTTCACATAAGGCAAGTAAGCGTGTCACGCCACCCAACGCGTTTCGTGAAAAATTCACGTCGTCTGGGGTATGGGTGACACGCCATATTGCCTCCATTAAATAGTGAATGTTGGAACAAGCCACCTCCTCCGCTGTTTGAGAGTCTCTTTTACTTCCGGGGTCAAAGGGCCAAGCCTCACTCCCATATCCAATAGAATGCGAGGTCAAAGGGCCAAGACAGCGGAAGTGATGCTCCCATGTCCAATGACGTGCAAGATCAGGGGGCCAGGGCGGCGGAAGTGATCCATGCCATCACCCGCCCCTCTCTGTGACAACACGCCGTACGTAACGAGCGAATGACGCCACGTCGTGGATCACGAGCGGATGACAACACGACGTGCGTAGCGAGCGGATGGGCGGTGCACACCACCCACTACAAGGAAGTGTGTGCGCTCCATCTGATACCATGTCTCGCTTTCAATGTAATGGGCGTAACGAGCGGATGACACCGCGCCGTACGTAGCAGACGGATGAACGGCGCACATCACCCCTTACATGGAAGTGTGTGCGCTTCATCTGGTGCCACGTCTCACTTTCAATAAAGCGTGGTAATAACTACGAGCCTCCATAGCAAATAAGTCTTCCTACTTACCCCAAAGGAGGAAGATATATATAGGAGGAATACCTCAAACAAAACTAAATTAAGACAGGGGAGGAGGGGACTGGTCCAACCACAAAATTAAAAATTATTAACTGACAATTAATAGTCAAAATAGATAAAACATGCAAGGCACTTTATAATGCATATCTAACTCATTATGTGGTTAAACACTCCGTAATGATAAAATAGCGGTATTGAATCAGCTACAAAGTTCACCCACAACAAAAAGTGGAAGGGACATACACAATTGTATTATATGGAACTCAATGTATTGTGAGATATAAGATATTTCTCCCTTAGAATAGAAAAATGGGAGCTTACAAGAACAACCATCAGATGCTAAAATAAGGTAGGGAAATCCACAGATATCTAGATCCCACGATGTCTGATGGAAAAGTCATATCTGTTTAGCGTCTATACCTAGAACACTGACATAAACAACACACTAAGCATTATTAATAAATGCATTAACGTCTGTATCTGTATTCATACCGTAAGGGGTGTAAGTTTTTAGTCTATGGATCCAAGACATCTCCAACCGTGAGATCTCTCTGACCAGAGCTCCCCCCCTCCAGTGGGGTTTGTACTTATCAATCCCCATGTACAAGATGTTGGACGGATCCCTTCCATGTTTCTCGTCATAGTGTCTAGAAAGGGGATGTTTGTCAAAACCCCGTTTAATGTTGGCGATATGCTCATTCAATCTGACCTTGAGGGCTCTCTTAGTTCTCCCCACGTACTGAAGCCCACAAGGACATTGAATGAGATAAACCACTGCTTCTGACGAGCATGTAATGAACGGCTCCACTGTGTACTTTCTCTGGGTACTGGTGGAGACAAACTCAAGGATTTTAGAGTTTTTGTTCTTATTATAGGAACACACCTGACAATTCCTACATCTATAGTACCCTTTAAGGTTCTGAAAGAAGCATCTGTCTTTAACAGGGGGGTTCTGTACGCTAGGGGCAATCATATTACCTAGTGAGGAGACTCCTTTAAAGATCACTCTGGGGACTTCCGGTAGGATAGTTCCAAGAGTTTGGTCACTGGTCAGAATATGCCAGTGTCTGCGGATAAGCTGTTTAACATTCTGGTGTTGCATCGAGAAGGTAGTGACGAAGGGTAATAAGGACTGATTTGCATCAACCACACGCTCCCTGTCCGCCAGCAAAGCAGATCTGTCTCTCTCCCGTGCTTTTGTATAAGCCTCGGTCAACAAGTCCGCTGCGTAGCCCTTCTCCGCAAACCGCTGGGATAGTAACTTAGCTTGCTCATCAAACTTGTTGGTATCAGAACAATTTCTCCTGATACGTAGGTACTGTCCCAAAGGGACCGACCTTAACCAGGAGTCCAAGTGACAGCTGCCCATAGGAATATAGGAATTCCTATCTGTAGACTTAAAGAAGGTGGAGGTGACAAAACTCTCACTGTTAACCTTGATGTTTAAATCTAGAAAGTTGACACCTTCCTGGCTGGCTTCATAGCTAAATTTGATGCCTCTCGTGTTGTTATTTAGCCCTTCCATAAAGGCGTGGAGTTCGTGTTCGTCACCATCCCAAAGGAGGAGGACGTCATCAATATAACGTGCCCACAGCACTATCTCCGGTCGTCTAGGAGAATCGATGACATCCTCCTCCCATTTGGCCATAAATAAGTTAGCCAAACTGGGGGCATATTTGGCCCCCATGGCAACCCCTTTATCTTGACGATAAAACTGGTTATCGAACCAGAAGTAATTGTGCTTGGCTGCAAAATCTAAAAGAGCCAAAATGAAATCAATCTGGATCTGTGTTAAACCAGAGTCTCGCTCCAAATAAACCCTGGCGGCTTCAAGTCCCAGTTCATGGGGAATAATGGTGTAGAGAGATGTCACATCGGCTGTCACGAGCCATAAGCCTGGGGTTGGTTTGAAGGTGTTTAACATGTTCAGGATTTGCTTAGTATCCCTCACGTATGATGGGATTTTCTTCACAAGCGGCTGAAGAAAAAAGTCTATATACCTGCCCACCCTGGACGTCACTGAATCTATGCCACTGACAATAGGTCGACCAGGGGGGCAGGTAATACTCTTATGTAGCTTCGGGAGATAATAGATAACTGGGGTTCTGGGGGCCATAGGTACAAGGAAAGATTTTTCCTTGTCCGTAAGGATCCCTCTACGGAAACCCTCATCTACAATCCCTGTTAATTCCTTTTTGTATTTCGTCACTGGATCCCTGCTAAGCAGGGAGTAAGTCTCCCTGTCATCAGTAATGTGATGCAACTCTTTGAGATAGTCACACCTGTCCAGGATAGCAATGCCACCCCCTTTATCTGCAGGTCTGATGACAAGGGACTTATTGTTGCAGAGGGAATCCAAACCCTTCTGCAGGTCACCCCGAAGTTTAAATTTTTTTATATTCATCCCATCCAAATCCTTAAGTACTAGATCCCTAAAGACTTTAATACTAGGGGCCAGTGTCCCTGGGGGATTGAAAAGGGATGCATTGGCAAGGCCGGAATGTTGAAAGACCGGACTCGGCCTAATATTCTCCTGAATGGGGTTACCCAACATATACCGCTTGATATTTAATCTGCGTACAAATTTGTGTATGTCCATGTAGGTCTAAAATTTGCTCAGACATCTTGGTGGAGCAAATTTCAGACCCTTATCCAAAAGCCGTTTTTCGGAGTCAGAAAGTGCCTGGGTGCTAAGGTTAAAAATACCCTCCCCTAGTGCCTTTTTCGTTTTAGCTGCTTGTATCCGCCTCCCCCCTCTGACTCCCCTCTTGGTTCTATAGGCCTTTTCAGGCCTCTGTGGTCCCTGGGAAAATCCCACCCGTGGTTATTGATGGAGTCATGACTGGGTTGGGAGGGCCTAAACACAGCACTTTGATCTACCCCCCGTGATCTATATGGTGCTTGCTGGAGATTATCCTCACTCTGGCTCCCCATGTATGGGGCTTCAAAGTCTGCCAACGGGAAGAAACGGTTTTGAGTTGAAGCCTCCCAAGGTTGATTTCTCCTATTGGAGTAGACCGACCTCTCTTGGTCAAACCCTTGAATAGAGTCCCATACTGGGTAACTGCCAGGTCCTTGAGTTAGGGTAGGTCTCTGATGGCCACCCTGATGAGGGCCCTTATTGTTCTTTTTCTTGTTTTTATTATTGTATCTCCCATTTACGGGTCCCCTCCCCGGGGAAGCCCACTGGGGTCTTGGAGATGCCAGAGACAAAGAGGTATTACCTCGTGTCTGCCATGGACCAGTGCCCAGATGGGCTTGATTACTCGGTGTGACTCTAACACCCCGTACCCATTCTGTGGGATAATGTACTATGTTGTCCCTTGGGACTGCCTCAGTAAATGGGAGATACAATAATAAAAACAAGAAAAAGAACAATAAGGGCCCTCATCAGGGTGGCCATCAGAGACCTACCCTAACTCAAGGACCTGGCAGTTACCCAGTATGGGACTCTATTCAAGGGTTTGACCAAGAGAGGTCGGTCTACTCCAATAGGAGAAATCAACCTTGGGAGGCTTCAACTCAAAACCGTTTCTTCCCGTTGGCAGACTTTGAAGCCCCATACATGGGGAGCCAGAGTGAGGATAATCTCCAGCAAGCACCATATAGATCACGGGGGGTAGATCAAAGTGCTGTGTTTAGGCCCTCCCAACCCAGTCATGACTCCATCAATAACCACGGGTGGGATTTTCCCAGGGACCACAGAGGCCTGAAAAGGCCTATAGAACCAAGAGGGGAGTCAGAGGGGGGAGGCGGATACAAGCAGCTAAAACGAAAAAGGCACTAGGGGAGGGTATTTTTAACCTTAGCACCCAGGCACTTTCTGACTCCGAAAAACGGCTTTTGGATAAGGGTCTGAAATTTGCTCCACCAAGATGTCTGAGCAAATTTTAGACCTACATGGACATACACAAATTTGTACGCAGATTAAATATCAAGCGGTATATGTTGGGTAACCCCATTCAGGAGAATATTAGGCCGAGTCCGGTCTTTCAACATTCCGGCCTTGCCAATGCATCCCTTTTCAATCCCCCAGGGACACTGACCCCTAGTATTAAAGTCTTTAGGGATCTAGTACTTAAGTATTTGGATGGGATGAATATAAAAAAATGTAAACTTCGGGGTGACCTGCAGAAGGGTTTGGATTCCCTCTGCAACAATAAGTCCCTTGTCATCAGACCTGCAGATAAAGGGGGTGGCATTGCTATCCTGGACAGGTGTGACTATCTCAAAGAGTTGCATCGCATTACTGATGACAGGGAGACTTACTCCCTGCTTAGCAGGGATCCAGTGACGAAATACAAAAAGGAATTAACAGGGATTGTAGATGAGGGTTTCCGTAGAGGGATCCTTACGGACAAGGAAAAATCTTTCCTTGTACCTATGGCCCCCAGAACCCCAGTTATCTATTATCTCCCGAAGCTACATAAGAGTATTACCTGCCCCCCTGGTCGACCTATTGTCAGTGGCATAGATTCAGTGACGTCCAGGGTGGGCAGGTATATAGACTTTTTTCTTCAGCCGCTTGTGAAGAAAATCCCATCATACGTGAGGGATACTAAGCAAATCCTGAACATGTTAAACACCTTCAAACCAACCCCAGGCTTATGGCTCGTGACAGCCGATGTGACATCTCTCTACACCATTATTCCCCATGAACTGGGACTTGAAGCCGCCAGGGTTTATTTGGAGCGAGACTCTGGTTTAACACAGATCCAGATTGATTTCATTTTGGCTCTTTTAGATTTTGCAGCCAAGCACAATTACTTCTGGTTCGATAACCAGTTTTATCGTCAAGATAAAGGGGTTGCCATGGGGGCCAAATATGCCCCCAGTTTGGCTAACTTATTTATGGCCAAATGGGAGGAGGATGTCATCGATTCTCCTAGACGACCGGAGATAGTGCTGTGGGCACGTTATATTGATGACGTCCTCCTCCTTTGGGATGGTGACGAACACGAACTCCACGCCTTTATGGAAGGGCTAAATAACAACACGAGAGGCATCAAATTTAGCTATGAAGCCAGCCAGGAAGGTGTCAACTTTCTAGATTTAAACATCAAGGTTAACAGTGAGAGTTTTGTCACCTCCACCTTCTTTAAGTCTACAGATAGGAATTCCTATATTCCTATGGGCAGCTGTCACTTGGACTCCTGGTTAAGGTCGGTCCCTTTGGGACAGTACCTACGTATCAGGAGAAATTGTTCTGATACCAACAAGTTTGATGAGCAAGCTAAGTTACTATCCCAGCGGTTTGCGGAGAAGGGCTACGCAGCGGACTTGTTGACCGAGGCTTATACAAAAGCACGGGAGAGAGACAGATCTGCTTTGCTGGCGGACAGGGAGCGTGTGGTTGATGCGAATCAGTCCTTATTACCCTTCGTCACTACCTTCTCGATGCAACACCAGAAGGTTAAACAGCTTATCCGCAGACACTGGCATATTCTGACCAGTGACCAAACTCTTGGAACTATCCTACCGGAAGTCCCCAGAGTGATCTTTAAAGGAGTCTCCTCGCTAGGTAATATGATTGCCCCTAGCGTACAGAACCCCCCTGTTAAAGACAGATGCTTCTTTCAGAACCTTAAAGGGTACTATAGATGTAGGAATTGTCAGGTGTGTTCCTATAATAAGAACAAAAACTCTAAGGCCGCGTACACACGCGCGGACTGTTGGCCCAACTTTGTCCGTCCAACAGTTTGAGCGAACAGTCCGCTCAAACTTAGCATGGACGGACATGGCCACACACGACGAACGAACAGTTTGCTGAAACCGTGCGCGATGACGTGAACGGCACGTACGACGGGACGCAAAATACGACGTCCTATACACTGCATTATAACTTTCGGCTTGAAAATCCTTTCTGAGCATGCGCGGAACTTAGTTTGACGAACAAGCCTACACACGGGCGGACTGTTCGTTGAAACAAGGTTTCAGCGGACAGTTTTTCGGAATTTCCGTAAAACCTTGTCTGTCCAACTGTCCGCTGAAACTGTCCGCTGAAAGCCCACACACGAGCGGACTGTCCGCCCAAACACTGTTCAGCGGACAAGGTTGGGCCAACAGTCCGCGCGTGTGTACGCGGCCTTAAATCCTTGAGTTTGTCTCCACCAGTACCCAGAGAAAGTACACAGTGGAGCCGTTCATTACATGCTCGTCAGAAGCAGTGGTTTATCTCATTCAATGTCCTTGTGGGCTTCAGTACGTGGGGAGAACTAAGAGAGCCCTCAAGGTCAAATTGAATGAGCATATCGCCAACATTAAACGGGGTTTTGACAAACATCCCCTTTCTAGACACTATGACGAGAAACATGGAAGGGATCCGTCCAACACCTTGTACATGGGGATTGATAAGTACAAACCCCACTGGAGGGGGGGAGCTCTGGTCAGAGAGATCTCACGGTTGGAGATGTCTTGGATCCATAGACTAAAAACTTACACCCCTTACGGTATGAATACAGATACAGACGTTAATGCATTTATTAATAATGCTTAGCGTGTTGTTTATGTCAGTGTTCTAGGTATAGACGCTAAACAGATATGACTTTTCCATCAGACATCGTGGGATCTAGATATCTGTGGATTTCCCTACCTTATTTTAGCGTCTGATGGTTGTTCTTGTAAGCTCCCATTTTTCTATTCTAAGAGAGAAATATCTTATATCTCACAATACATTGAGTTCCATATAATACAATTGTGTATGTCCCTTCCACTTTTTGTTGTGGGTGAACTTTGTAGCTGATTCAATACCGCTATTTTATCATTACGGAGTGTTTAACCACATAATGAGTTAGATATGCATTATAAAGTGCCTTGCATGTTTTATCTATTTTGACTATTAATTGTCAGTTAATAATTTTTAATTTTGTGGTTGGACCAGTCCCCTCCTCCCCTGTCTTAATTTAGTTTTGTTTGAGGTATATACATTCCTCCTATATATATCTTCCTCCTTTGGGGTAAGTAGGAAGACTTATTTGCTATGGAGGCTCGTAGTTATTACCACGCTTTATTGAAAGTGAGACGTGGCACCAGATGAAGCGCACACACTTCCATGTAAGGGGTGATGTGCGCCGTTCATCCGTCTGCTACGTACGGCGCGGTGTCATCCGCTCGTTACGCCCATTACATTGAAAGCGAGACATGGTATCAGATGGAGCGCACACACTTCCTTGTAGTGGGTGGTGTGCGCCGCCCATCCGCTCGCTACGCACGTCGTGTTGTCATCCGCTCGTGATCCACGACGTGACGTCATTCGCTCGTTACGTACGCCGTGTTGTCACGCCGTCGTAAGGAGCGTCTTTTTCAGACGTAAACAGAGAGGGGCGGGTGATTGCATGGATCACTTCCGCCGCCCTGGCCCCCTGATCTTGCACGTCATTGGACATGGGAGCATCACTTCCGCTGTCTTGGCCCTTTGACCTCGCATTCTATTGGATATGGGAGTGAGGCTTGGCCCTTTGACCCCGGAAGTGAAAGAGACTCTCAAACAGCGGAGGAGGTGGCTTGTTCCAACATTCACTATTTAATGGAGGCAATATGGCGTGTCACCCATACCCCAGACGACGTGAATTTTTCACGAAACGCGTTGGGTGGCGTGACACGCTTACTTGCCTTATGTGAACCGGTACTAGAAGGGATATCGATTGGTGTTCGCGATCGGCCGACGCTTGCCCAGTTTGATGATATGCCTGATGTTCTTTCATGTTTGTAAGTGCATCTCTTGTTTTTTATATTCGTTTTAATAAATGATTTTACACTATTTGGAGCGCTTTTTTTCCTCCCTATGGTGAACCCTCCTTGATTCTACAATGCTATACATCTGAGACCCGCTTCAAACAGCGTCTTCCCATGCTGGATGGTTTATGACTGTTGTATCTCCTAACCTGCCTTACGATAGTGTTCCATTTGGAGGGCTCAAGTTTGATCCATCTGCAGACCCATTTTGTGATTAAGCGCTCCCTACCGGGACATCTGGTAAGGGGCTATTATTACTTGTCTGGTGGAGGTGCACCTGGTTTTTCTTCACACTGATTGAAAAGCTTTACGGTTGAATAGATCCCTTCCACACAGGGTGTCTCTCCAGTTGGACTGTTTATGGACTTTATGTTATCACATATCGTTTTAGAACCGTTTGAGTTTACTTTATATGCCTTTTTTTCTTTGAATTGCACATGTTTTTTCCTTTTTGGTTCATAGCCTATGAGGGAACATATATATTCACTGTATACAATTATAAGTAATATTTTATGGTTTATTTAGTCATAAGTTTGGTGTGTTAGAGTTATAGATCACAAGATACACCTGTTTAAGGTAGATTGGTTTAAATCCTAATAGAAATATTGGGGATTGCGCAGTTCTCTTCTTTTTTCTTTATCATTTTAAAAGCTGCTGCTCTACCAGCCCAGGAGAGATAATGTTTGCTTAGTTCTTGAAGATCATTCCTGCAAGTATGAGGAAATGGCAGGTAGTTGCAGCTATATAAGTTTGAGGATGGAGATGTCAAGGATATGCCTAAATAAGGCATTGAGGAGGATACCCATTGGAAAGGAACTGTAGATTGTAGCAATTTGGTAGATTTAGCAATATGAACGTCAAGGACATTGGATTTGGAATCCTTTACTATTGTAAAACACAAAATTGCAGGAGGTATGAGCTTCCCAGACACAAAAGATTACTACATGGCTGTAATACTGGATCAAATCAGACAATGGTTTACGCCTCTGTTTCACAAACATTGGCAATTTATCGAGCAGTCATTTCTACCTGAAGGCAATTTAAGCTCCCTTCTGCTAGCTCAGAAGACTCACATAAAACCCAAAAAAACAGATCACCCAACGATAGCGGCTGCAGTTGAGGCATGGCACTTCCTATTCCGAAACGAATCCCTAACAGAACACACCCAATCAGTATATCCCCCTGTATAGGTATTAAACTTCTTACTCTCTGATCTGTCTCTTAAACACTGGTCAAACATAAAAAGCCTCCCACTAAAAGGACTAATACATAATGACCAACTCCTTCCATTCCAAACCCTTAAAACTAGATACCTAATACCATCGCAAGGTGCATACACATATAAATGTATAGCCTCCTACCTGAAAAAAAATCCTGCCCCATCAGTCATAATTCCTACCAAGGCATGGTCCTTCTGAACTTCAAACTCCCCCAAAGTAAAAGGAATAACCCTAATGTACAATCTCTTTCAAAACAATGACAAGTTCACTAAGACATCAATTTACAAAAGATGGGAAAGGGATCTACAGGCCTCTTTCTCAGATTCCCAATGGCGCTCAGCCATACATTACAACCACAAAGCATCCACCTGTATTAATTATTGGGAACTATCGCAAAAAATCCACCATAGATGGCATCTTACTCCTGTACCAATGTATAAATTTGCAAATCTTGACAACAACAGTTGTTTTAGAGGCTGCGCCTCCAATTCTCTGGGATTGTCCACACATTCACACATTTTGGAGAAAAGTATTCTCTTTAATATTAGATATCACTGGGATTATCACTAAATCTACTCCATCCCTAGCTTTTCTCATACAGGACTAGAATCCTTCCCGTACGAATTAAGAACCATAACGATGTATATTCTATTTGCTGCTAGGTTACTCATAGACCCCTTTCACACCAGGGCGTTTTGCAGGCGCTATAGCGTTAGAAATAGCGCCTGCAATCCGCCCTAAAGAAGCTGCACCATTGTGTGCAGTGTGAAAGCCCTCTACAGCGGTGCGCTGGCAGGATGTCAGAAAAAAGTCCTGCCAGCAGCTTCTTTGGAGCGGTGAAGGAGCGGGGTGTTTACCGCTCCTCCACCGCTGCTCCCCATTGAAATCAATGGGGCAGCGCTGTAATGCCGCCGGCAAAACGCCGTTATTGCGGCGTATTGCCAGCGGTTTTAACACTTTCACGGCCGCTAGCAGGGGGTAAAAGCGCCCCGCTAGCGGCCGAAATGCGCCGCAAATCCGCCGCAAATCCAGCGGTAAAACGCTGCTAAAAATAGCAGCGTTTTACCGCCGACGCTATCAGCGGTATGGTGTGAAAGGGGTCTTAATGCGCAAATGGAGAAGCTCTTTAATTCCAAATGTTTCTGATGTTAAACACCAAATAAATTTGATCAAAGATTATGAATACACTTCTGCCTTACAACACAACACTCTTGTGTAAGTAATGTACTTCCTTCCTTGGTTTCTCCTCTGAGTTCTACCTTGCTTGGACTAACAGACTGTACCCCACTGTTTACTTCTAGATGTATACATGTACGCATGTTATGTGTTCTACAACAATATGTTTCTTTCCTTGTATATAAAAACATTTAATAAAAATGATTTTGAAAAAAAACAAAACATACAATAGTGCTGGAAATCACTGAAAGTAATACTTGGTACCCAATAGTTGTGCTATATCAAAGAAAATAGGCACCAAACCAGGTAGTAAAGGCAAACTTAATATATTGTCACCCAATAGAGTTGGTAACTAGGCAAGCATAAAATGGATTAACAATGGCAATAACACAATTTATCATACAAAGTTATTATCAGTAAGGACTAGACAGGAGATGGCATGCAGATTGGCATAAACAGTAGCAGGGCCACATTAAGTACAGACGTGAGCAGTAGTAAAGTTTAATTTAACAAGTGCTGGAGCTATACTTCCAGAGTGCATTTGTGGTGGCAATGCTAGTTCTAGACCAACTGGGTAAGCACTGTGTAAAAGAAGAAGATGGTAGTGGAGGTGGCAGAGAAAAACAGGGGGCTTGCAGAATAATTATTATGAAAGGGGCAATCCTTTGATATGTTCTTCTGCTGGCTATCATTGGGACCCTTTAAGAGCATCTTCACACTTAACAGTCCGAGTCAACCTGCTTGTAGTATAGGTACAATATATATACTGTAAAGTTCTGCCACAGGTATAAGGTAGATGTGGTTCAGATGCGGTAAAGGTTCTGTATAATGCTATATAGGTGCAGTCTAGGTTTGGGATGAGTGCGGTATAGTATGGGTGCACTTGATATCCTGCTCTTAGTGGCTTGGCCATTGCTAGCAGTGTAAAAAATGGGCAGATAACTCTCACCAGGTCCCAGGATGCTCACTGTATAAGTCCCTCCCTGAAAGCCTGCAGTGATCAGTGGTGGGAAGCAGAGGGCGAGTGGAAGCTCCAACCTCTCTGTGATAAAGATGCAGGATCTGTGATGTTGGCGGTGCTGCGCTTCCCTCAGGTGTGCTCACTCTTAGCCACAGGCACGCATCCCCTCTGGCAGGTGAATACTTGGATAGAAGTGTTCTGCTCTCCTCTCTCCTCAGTGCAAAGAGGATGCACTTTTCCTGGGCAGTTTAACAAAAACCCTGTCTTTACTCCTCCTATTATACAGTGTACATTGGGATCTGTAGTCCAAAGAGTCTATGGATCTCATTATATGGCTGCTATCCCAAACTACAAATCTCAGGATTCTCAGTGCTCTGCATAGAAATCTATGAGCTTGCTTGGCTTTAGCTCTCCCCCTGCTGGCCAGAGGAGAATGGTGCAGCATAACACAGCATCTCAGAGGGAGAAAAAATTAAAAGCAATGTCTCTCCTTCACTATATTGCTGTAGCCCAATACCCAGCAAAACATACAATAGGTTACTTTGATCCAGCTTGGACAACTCTAACTATGCATATACTATCTCCAAATACAGAAAGGCTTCTTCACAGTAAGAGCTTTGAAAATGTGGAATAGACTCCCTTTAAAAAAGGCCTGGATTTTTCCTAAATGCATATAATACAACTGGATACAAATTTGTATAGGTAAAGTTGATCCAGGGAATGTCCGATTGCCTGTTGGGGGATCAGGAAGGAATTTTTTTCCCCAGCTGCAGAAAATTGGATCATGCTTTATCCTTTTTTTGCCTTCCTCTGGATCAACTGTGGGTATAGGATTGTATCTATGGAGGTTTTCTTTCTGTGTGTGTGTTTTTTTTCTATGTTGGTTGAAGTGGATGGACGTGTGTTTTTTTTCAGCCAGATTAACTATGTAACTTTGTAACCATACCTTGCTGATCCCCCTAGAAGTTGAAAATCACTGTAGTAGGTACCACTACTACAGTGATCACCACTAGCTCCATGTCCTGTGATGAGTGGCTCCCCTGCTGCTTACTAAACACAAAAGGTTGCCCACTTGGCTTAGGTGCCATTCAGAAAACACTCTGTATTTTTTCAGTGAATGGGTGAAGAAATTAGATGGTGACATCACAATCTCCACCTGGTCCTTTCAGAAAACACTTTGCATTCATATAGCAAATGCAAAGTGCTTGCAATGTAGAAGGGCAGCCAGAAGCTAGGGGAGATCACTTTAGTAGCAGCGCCGACTACAGTGATTTACAGCTTCCAGGGAGATCCGCCAGGTATATGTGTGGTTACATTGTCTGGACCAGTATAGCTATAGTAAAAATATCCATGCCTGGAATTTAACTTTAAAGCGGGAGTAAACCCAGTTTCAAAAAACATTTACATTCACGGCATGCCGGAAATGCTAACTTTCACATTGGTTGTGCTCTCAATCAAACTTCCAAACCATCCAATGGCTGGTTTCATAACTGAAAACGATAAAAGGGTTTACTTCCACTTTAACTGTATTAAAGTTGCATGTTGTTTCAAACCTTGCTGTGCTTTCTGCCAGTGGTGCCTGGATCACAAGTCTAGATAAACAGAATACCAACTCATCTGGCAAGTTAACATGTATTAATTTAAATAGTATATTGTGCCTAGAGTTTTCCTGCATAAATCCACCTACCCAACTTTCCCAAGAACCTGCAGGATTTTTGCTAGTAATGGGTTCAAGTCGTTTTCGAAGTTTTTTACAAGCATCCTGTGAAGAGGAAAATCAAATATTGAGGATTAATTTTTATTAGCTCATTCCTTGTTACATGTTTATAAATGAAACAAATAACTGCATGACTTCTGTATTGTTGTGTATTTATACAAAAACAGGGTTGGTAATCATTCTGCAGATGTGCAGGCTAAAAGTTATTTCTAGATGATAACCAAATTATGGACCGTATGCATATTTTCTGAATGCTACAATTATTAATTTAATACTAAATACCTTGACTGCCATCCCATTTACATCTGTCCCAACAGTGGCAGCAGTGGCAATAGTATTGGGTACAGAGGTGGTACTTGTTTCACAGATGTGGATGTATGATATAGGTATTCCCAATTCACGGCTGGCAATCTGCATTTACAATAAAAAACAATATAAAAGTTATTCCTTTGTGTGTCTTTAACTTATATTTTTGCACAACTCTAGACATGTGTAATTCTTTTGGTCCGAATATAAATTCAGACTAATTTCTGGTTATTCGGAGATTGAAATGTATCTGAATCTCCAATGTATCCGAATCTTGTTGAAATTTGTTTAATTTCCTTTCGTATATACGTTTAACAAATTCCAAATTTTCAGAACAATTCGAATTTGGATAAGTTGAAAAATTATGTGAATGATGTGAATTTGGTGTTAAGAATAGCTGGTTGTTAAGGAGTGGGCCGGGAAGCCAGCTGACAGCTCAAGAGGTATTGGTTGTTAAGGATGACTAAACAAAAGAATGTCGGCAAAGAAAAATGCGGGGAAAAAAAAAACAGCGTGGGGTCCCTCCCTTGATGGGGACAAGGGCCTTTTCCCCACAACCCTGGCGGACAGGGGGCTTATCGGAATCTGGAAGTATCCTTTAACAAGGGGGGTCCCCAGATCCCGCCCCCTCATGTGGATTAGTAGGGGTACATAGTACCCCTACTTATTTACCAAAAAAGTGTAAAAATTTATTAGAAACACACAACACAAGTTTTTAAGAAAGTCCTTTATAAAGAAAAAAAAAAGTCCCCCGGTGTAGAGCCATCATTAATCTCGATGAAGGCTCCCGTCTGACAGTTCTTAAATAACTAAGGAATGGGGCCACCTGATGACTTCATTGGGTGACCCTGCCCCTTTGTGATGTAATTCGGGGCATGCTGGGTTGATGGTGTCACAAGGGGGTCAGACCACCCAGTCACTTCGCTGGGTGGCCCTGTTCAATAGCTAGTTAGGAACTGTCAGACGGCGGAAGCTGGCAGACAGCAAGAGCCTTCATAGGGACCGGAGTTTTTTTTTTCCTTTGATTGATGATGGATCTACACCGGGGGACTTTTTTAATAAAGGATTTAAAAAAAAACTGTGTTGTGTTTTTTTTTACTTGTTACACTTTTTTGGTGAACGAGTAGAGGGCTTACAGATTCTGATAAGCCTCCTTAACACAGACCCCCTAAACCACCAGCCGGGTTTGTGGGGAAGGCATGTGGCCTGGTATTGCTGCCTCCTCCTTTATCCTGGCTTGCATACTCAGATAAGGGGCTGGCATGGATTTTGGGGGGGACCCCATGCAATTCAAAATCCATACCAGACCAAGTGGGGGAGGGGGAAAGACCCCCACACTTTTTTTTGAAACAAGCATTTGTTTTGTCCACTGACTGCAGATGAGTCATGGTTGTTAAGGACGCCAGCGGCTGCCTACTCCTTAAAGAGGAAGTAAACCCTGATGGGTTTTACGTCCTCTTTGTTCCCCTGCAAAGTAAAAGCATAATAGGCTAGTATGCATTGCATACTAGCCCATTATGTGCCACTTATCTGAAAATGAAGCCTGCGGTGTCTCCGCTGGTGGCCACATCCATCTTCTGCCCTCTTCCCTCCGAGGCTGCGGACTCCAGCTCTGTGACTGGCCGGAGCCACGTGACCTTATTCTTATTCGTGCGGGAGTCATCAGTCACGGCACATACGAGTGATAGAAACAGAATGGAGGTCATGGAAATCCTTGGCAAAGTAAAAAAAAGAAAATAAAACTGAAACAAATGGCATGAGGTCCCATCTAAAATCCATACCAGACCCTTATCCGAGTGTGCTGTCCTGCAGGCCAGGAAAGGGGGGAAATGAGCTAGCAACCCCCCCTCTCCTGAACCATACCAGTCCACATGCCCTCAAGATTCGCATGGAGCCTCCTCCCCACAATCCCGGCCTGGTGGTTGTGGGGGTCTGTGGGCTTATTGGAATCTGGAAGTCTTCTTTAACAAGGAGGCCCCTCCTAGCCCCAAGTCACCTTGTTCCTATGTTAATGGGGGCAAGGGCCCCTTTCCCACAATCCTGCCCCCAGAACCCAGCCCCCCATGTAAATGAGTATGTGGTACATGGCACCAAAAAGCACCCGAAGGGCCTGGTATGGATTGGGGGGGGGGGGGGGTAGGCTGTTCTTTTCTGCATTTTTCATTGTCAGCATTCTTTTGTTTGCATTCATCCCCCGGATGAGTCATCTGTTGTTAAGGATGCAGCAGCTGGCTCCCCGACCTGCTCCTCAACCAGCTATTCTTCACACAGAATTTGAATCGGACGATAATTTTTCGACTGATCCGAATTCGAAACTTTGGAATTTGCTAGAAAATGTATAAATTGATTTAAAATTAAACAAAACTAAATGAATTCCAAAACAAATTAATTTAACAAAATTGGTAGCATAATAAATCTGTCCGAAACTAAACACATTTTTGTGTTCTGCACAGCTCCATCACATATTAGTTACTTTGTTCAGCATTATTATGAGCAAATTTATTGGTACGTGGGGGAGAGAATGATTAGTGGGTAAAATAAGTTTGCCTGCATTTCCCTTGACATGGCTGCACAGAATATTCAGTGAATGTAATACAACGCACTGTCAGAAACTGCCGACATGCAACAGTAGATGGTCAGAGACTGCAGACATGCAATAGGAGTTGTTGGAGACTGGATATATGCTTCAGGAGGCAAGCAGCATAAGGTCACTAGAGATCATGCTCACTACAGCCCTTTACAAAGCCATGCTTTCTACAGCCCACTTACAAAATTACCACCATATGCTCCATTATAAAATATCAAAGGAAAAAATATATAAAAAATAAAAGGGGGTGGACAACAGAAAAAAGTAAGAGGGTGTGAAAGAAATTATTTCAACCATTAAAAGGAGTTGTATGCTTTCAGATAAAAAGCCTTTTCTGTGCCGCAGCCCCCCTAATACTTACCTGAGCCCCATCTCTGTGCAGCAATCATTGGCTGTCCGGGACTCTCCCTTCTAATTGGTTGAGTCACAGCAGCGGCCCAGTTGGTTAACTGACTTTGACAGCCGCGGGAGCCAACCAGGAGAGAGTGGGGGTGGGGTCGAATGACAGCTCCGTGTCTGAATGGACATATGAAGCTGCAGCTCAGCTCGGGTGCCCCCACAAAAAGCTGCTTTCTGTGGGGGTACTCAACAAGAGATAGGGATCAGGAGCAGTGAAGAGGGACCCGAGAAGAGGAGGATCCGGGCAGCTCTGTGCAAAACCACTGCACAGGGTAGGTAAGTATAGCAGGTTTGTTATTAAAAAACAAAACAAAAAGACTTTACAATCACTTTTTTTTCCCCTCAGTTTAAGCCGATAGGTATTCTTCTACATATTTCTGGTAAAAAAATAAATAAATAAATCGCAATAAGCGTTTATTGATTGGTTTGCGCAAAAGTTATAGCGTCTACAAAATAGGGGTTCATTTTATAGCATTTTTATTATTTCTTTTTTTTTACTAGTAATGGCGGCGATCTTTAATTTTTATTGGGACTGCGACATTATGGCAGAGACGTCAGACAATTTGACACATTTTTGGAACCACTGTCATTTTTACAGCGATCAGTGCTATAAAATTGCACCGGCTACTGCAAAAATGACACTGGCAGTGAAGGGGTTAATCACTAGCTGGTTAGGAAGGGGTTAAGTGTGTCCTGGGGAGTGATTTTAACTGTTAGGGCGAGGGGCTGTGTGTGACACATCACTGATCATAGCTCCCGGTCACAGGGAGCTATGATCAGTGACACTGTCACTAGGCAGAAAGGGGAGATGCTTGTTTACATTAGCATCTCCCCGTTTTTCAGCTCCGTGAGGCGCTGGGTTGTGAACCAGACGAGAGCCGACCAAGAGGCCCCCGAGAGGAACCAACACAGGTGGGACAGAGACTGATCACCTCTGAGAATATGGTAAGATATCACTTTCAGCACAAACTATGACTCACGCTTACAGCACAAACTATGACTCATGTCCTACTATAAAAGAGGCTGCACGCCCAAAACAATTTGGCGCCCAACGTGGGGCCCTGGGTTGTGAACCGGAGGAGAGCCGACCAAGAGGCCACCGAGAGGAACCAACATGGGTGGGACAGAGACTGATCACCTCTGAGAATACGGTAAGATATCACTTTGATATCTTACTTAGTATATCCTGTCCTCCGTTTAGGTCCATCTTTGTGTCCATGTCAGCTGCCAAAGGTCACCAAAGACAGGTAATACTTGCTCGGGGTCCATTACATGAACCTGTTTTCTAATTATCTGCAGCCTGTAAGAACTTTGTCTTGTATGGGTCTGTGATACATGATGTATGATGTAGAAAGAGACTGACACACAGGGACCCAGCTGACATGGACAAACTCCTTTGGAAAGGGATCACCCAGAAGGGGGAGTCAGGGACGCAGATAGTGTGGAAGGAAAATATTCTGTGTGGTCATTATAATTCAAACATGCACATCTATTACAATTCATGCTAATGTCATGTCATAATTGCGTTTGTGGATTGATGTTCAGCATTTTTGAAGGGAATTGGGTATTGGTCAAAGTAGTTGAAGGAAGGTATAACAAGGAAAAGTTGGGATTACAAAGATTGCTAGAGGAAGTGTCGGATGTTTTGGTCTTCAGATTAAACGTCCACTATCCAGTGGTGGAAGAGGTTGGACGGTCAATTGGGTCTATAGAGAGTGAATGTAGGGAGAGTGGACAGGAACTGATAAGGTGTCCTGAACAAGTGGGAGATTTAGAAGGAACAGAGGAAAGTGAAAATTTGAGGATCTCATTGTTGAATATGTGGTGGGAATAAACTGATGATTGAATATTAACTACTGTACTTTTCATCTGTCTGTTAAATGTCTTGTTGAGGGAAGTGAGTGGTCACACATTACCTGACCCTTATTCTGTGGCCGTCTTGGATGGGCAAACCCTGTGACTGAGTCTACGTTTTGGGAAGACCACCAGGGACGACCCAGGTAGCAGTCGAGCACTGTAGACAAATCCTCTCCTTGTCTTACTTATCTGTTTCATCCTTGTTAACTTGACATTGGGACATAGGGGGTTATTTACTAAAGGAAAATCCACTTTGCACTAAAAGTACACTGAAAGTGCACTTGGAAGTGCAGTCACTGTAGATCCAAGGGGTACATGCAAGGAAAATAAAAAACAGCATTTTAGCTTGCACATGTTTGGATGATAAGATCAGCAGAGCTTCCCCTCATTTCAGATCCAGCCCTCAGCATACAGCGACTGCACTTCCAAGTGTACTTTATTGTAGTGCAAAGTGGATTTGCCTTTCGTAAATAAACCCCATAGTCTGAATAGGTGAAAAATAGAGGAATTGCCAGACCCTTTCTGTCAGGAAAGGGTCCAACTGCTGGTAAGATCTATCATTTGGCGGGCAGTACTGAGGTCCACCAGCAGGTGTCTCCTGGCAGTTTGGAACTGTCAGAGTCTTTTCCCTGCTGGTGTTATATCATCATTGGACTGCAGTACTGATGTCCACCAGCGGAGGTATCCTGGCAGTATGGAGCAGACAACACTCCCTGCGCTCAGATGTTACGAGGACAATCACTGGCAGTCCCATGAATATCCGGAAAGCCCTCACATGCTTGCCTTGGTATCTTTCTTCCTTGTGCCCTGGCCTGCGACCTGCATCCAGAACCCTGTAACCTGAGCCTGTACCCGATCCCACCCTGATCCTGTCCCTCCTGTGTTCCTATTCTCTTGTTAACCTGACCCCATCCATTATCTCCCTCTCCTGTCCTGCCCTTGTTCATTTGCTGATCCCCTGTGTATGACCCTGGCCTGGCTAATGTGTTTGATTTTTGGTACTTCCCTTTGGCTGTATATATTATCTGTTGTCTGTGGGTCACCACCTGATTCTACTCGCCCCCCCCCCCCCCCCATGATATAGCTGCTATACTGAACCAAGTACAACCCAAACACCTCTCGTCTGCAAGACACCTTCGCTTACAGTGCTCCCTCCTCTTGCCAGATAACATCACCCTGATGCGCTGTGCAATCCTCAATCCCTCCAGACTTCTCCCACTGCCAGAGGGGATAACAGTGGACCCCAACCCTAATGACAAAGACCATAACTGTTTTGAAGTCATGAAAATGGAAACTTTTCACCTCCCCACAGTCTCTGAAACACCATTGCCCAGTCCGGATATGATCATCTTCGTGGATGGTTTATGGTATGCTGATGATGGTGGAAGATACCACACTGGGTATGCAGTAACGACAACAGACACGGTTTTGCAAGCTGAAGCACTACCTTCCTCTATGTTGGCCAAAGAAGCAGAACTTCAAGCCCCCACCACAGCATTTTAGCCAGCCAAAGGAAAGATAGCCAACACTGACATGGATTTAAGGTATGCATTTGGGGTGGCCCATGATTTCGGAGTTATCTGGAAGGCTAGAGGCTTCCTCACTGCAGCTGGCACACCTGTGAAACACAGCACTGCAACCACAAATGTCATGGATGCCCTCCTCCTACCCACCCAGGTGGCCGTTCTAAAGGTTAAGGCACATGGCAAACTGACAACCAATGAGGCTAAAGGGAATCACCTGGCAGACTTGGCAGCCAAACAAGCAGCCAGCAAAAGACAGGAAGTGGTAGAAATAGTGGAGAATCCCATACCCACAGTGCAAACTAGAAGTCAAAGCCTCACCGTCGATAAAACCCACCTGAAGGAGCAGCAAGACGCTGCCAGTCAAGAAGAACGGCAAACCTGGATAAAGAAAGGAGCAGCACAGGAAGATGGACTGTTCGAAATTAATAAAAAAAGTTTCTACCTTGGAATCTATATCCAGCAGTAGTCCAGTGGGCCCATGGAGCAGCACATCTGTCTAAAATTCTCATGAACTCACTTATCAGTAAATATTACATGGCCCCTGGCATAACTGCCCTCACCAAAAATTATTGCAAGTCTTGTACCATATGCCCTAAATGCAACCCCGGACCGATGGAAAGGTCCCACGGAAACATCTTGCGAAACCTTTGCATCCATTCCAGAGGATCCAGATTGACCACATTCAAATGCCAAAGAGCGAAAGATTCGAATATGCTTTGGTGATCATAGACATGTTTTCGGGATGTCCGGAAGCATACCCGGTCACCAACATGATAGCCAAGACAACAGGCATGAAATTACTGACCGAAATAGTATGCAGGTATGGGGTCCCAGAGGTCATAGAGAGTGACCAAGGTCCAGCTTTCATGGCCTCAGTCACGAAAGATATCTGGTCTGCCCTAGGAGTCACTTTAGCATTGCACACGCCCTATCACCCCAGAGCAGTGGTAAGGTAGAAAGGTTAAACGGTACCATTAAATCTAGAATGCTAAAAATGTCCAAGGAAACAGACATGAGCTGTCCAGAGAGTTTACCTATTGCCCTGTTCAGTGTCAGATACACCCCAAGGGAGGGAACACTATCTATCTCCATACCAAATTTTGTTCGGGTCAGCCCCCAGGCTTGGGTGCTATTTCCCACAACAGTTACAACTACAGTCTGATGTATTGACTAATTATGTGACCGCATTGTCTCGTGAATTAATCCATATCCATGCACAAGTGTTTTCTTCCATTCCAGACCCAGACTCCGTCACAGAAACCCACAAGCTGCTGTCTGGAGACTGGGTACTAATAAAAAAGTTTATAAGAAAGCACTCACTGGAGCCAAGATTCAACGGACCATTCCAGGTTCTGATAACTACTGCCGCCTCCATTAAGGTTGCAGGAAAGAATTCCTGGATCCACGCTTCTCACTGCAAGAAGGTTCCGACCCCTGAAGACAAGTCCCAGCCTACACCATGATCACAGTGCTACATATCCTTTTTCTGGTGGGGTTGGTGGGAGCTCAACAAGTGACCATCATAAAAAAAGAGGGCATCACATAATTTTGGTACAACTCATCCAACACACAAGTCACCACTTTCGCCTTTGATTACTGCAATATAGCCTCCTGTCCCTTAGATGTTGCCTGGCAATGTAACTGGTATAACACCCCTGGACTTAGATCTTGGTATGCATCAACCTATATATGTGTCACAGATAGTTATTGGGGACAGAATTGTGCCAATTGGGGGTCAGTGGGGTGGAATACAGGAGTAGACTGGGGGTACAAACCACAGAGTGCACTGAATAGAACAGATAAGAATGGGAAATCCTTGTTAAAAAGTATGACCCTGTCAAAACCAGGTACATGCCTATCCATTGGGAGAACAGGTCACAACATGCCCCTTACCCTAACTATAGAGAACCCTAGCCCCGGTGACGCTGATATATATGTGTTAGCAACATGGGTGTCAGGTAGTATAGGAGGGCCGTTGGGAAAGTTCCAACTAAAGGACATGTACAAATCCAATGAATGGCAGCCAGTGAAAGGCAACGTCCCCCTCAAATCTCCTAAAACCTCATATCACAACCTTTAAGGAAATGATAGCTATAGCGGACCCCACATACAAAGATACCATGGCCGCAGAGACTGGTTTCTCAGACACAAATCTCTGTTATGTCTGTGGTAGTGCTAGACTCCATCTAGGTACAATTCCTCTCAATATTCCCGAAGAGAGTGAGGAATGCTTCTTTAACTTGTTCACAAATTCTTCTATCAATCACTCAGCCTGTGAGAAGTGGAAAAGGGAATATCCTATCGTTACAAAAACCCCTGCTATGTTGGCTCAGGATCCAAAAAAATCCTAGGTAACTTTTCAGATGGGTATTGCTCCTCCTACAGCTCCCTGAAAGGGCACAAGGTGATTAATCAGGTCCAATCTCTGAGAGACATCTACTGGATTTCTGGAGACATGAGGATTCAGACCAGGCTAGAGGGTAATTGGTCTGGAGAATGTGCACTGGCGAAAGTCATCATGCCTTTGCACATCCTTTCAGGACAAACCCCTCTGGGACAGAGGGCACCTCAGCCCTCTGTCCCAGCAAACCACATAAAGCGAAGGGATGCAACATCACAAGGTAGCTTTGACCCCCATGTTTATATAGATGCTATAGGGGTACCTGCCGAATTTAAGGCCTGAGACCAAGTTGCGGCAGGGTTTGAATCACCGTTAATAAAAATGTGGATTGGATGAATTACATTTATTATAATCAACAGAGGTTTGTTAACTACACCAGAGATGCCCTCAGTGGACTAGCAGAACAACTCAAAGCCACCTCACACATGACCTTCCAGAAAAGGATGACCCTGGACATGATTATAGCAGAAAAGGGGGGCGTATGTAAAATGATCCCAGACACCAGCACCTGCTGTACCTTCATTCCTGATAATACGGGCCCAAATGGGAAAATAATCTTAGCCATCAAGAAGCTAGAAGAACTGCCAATAGAACTGAAGAAGAATTTGGGTATAGATCAGCCATGGGACCAGTGGTTTAGTGGTTGGCAAAAGACCTTGGCTCGGATAGGTACAGTAATATTAGTTATTCTGATCTTTCTAGCTATTATAGTATACTGTGTTATCCCGTGTGTAAAGAAATGCCTAGGCAAAACATGTCGACCAAGCGGCCCCAGTGATGATACACCAGGAAACAGAAGATGAGGACTACGAGAAGCCCTATGCCCCATTACAGTCCAACTCCATATCTACAAATTACAAGGCCATTCAGCCATAGGGATAGCATCTGACTTCCACATGTGCAAAGACTGTGGCTAACGTACAGCAAGAAAAAAGTTCTGAGGCAGATAAGGTCAGATGTACAATAATGAGTGTCTGCAGGCAACAGTGAAGCATGGTGGAGTTTCCTTACAAGTTTGGGGCAGCATTTCTGGAAATGGAGTTGGATATTTGGTCAGGCTCAATGATGTCCTCAGTGCTGATACAGACAAATACTTATGCATCATGCCATACCATCAGAGAGGCATGTGACTGGCCCTTAAATGTATTTTTCAGTAGGACAAAAGACATGAAAAATGAGGAGTCCTAGAGGTGAAGTTCTGCCCCCCACAGAGCCCTGATCTCAACAGCATAGAGTCTGTCTGGGATTCACACCTGCCTAAAACTTTTGCACAGTACTGTATATCGCAAACAAACTGAGGACGTAGATGCCATCCTCGTAAAAAGTACAGCAACACACCAGAAGTCCAGATTTGTTCAAGGACACGGAAAACTCCCTGTGTGTGTTTATAATTAGCAATAGAAAAAGTGAACATGGGCATCACAATGCATAGAATACAACATTTTCTCATCATACTGTCCAGCTAGTCAGCACAAAAAAGTATAATTAAATGCTAGACTAGAGTCTAGTTGTTTCCATATGGGCCAGATGAATCCTTTGCTTACCTTTACTCTGTGCTTGGAGTACTAATACTTGGCACTTGGAGTACTCCCATTGATCCAAGGCATCAAAACCTCTGCCACCAACAGGGGGCACTACTCCTCCCACTGATACCAATGATGGGACATTATTCCTTCCACGAATAGCAATGATGGAGCAGTATTTCTCCCATTGATAGATAAAGATAGAGCACTACTCCTCCCACTGATACCAATGATGGGGCAGTATTCCTCTCACTGATACCACAGATGGGGCAGTATTCCTCCCACTGATACCAAAGATGGAACACTGCTCCCCCCATGAATACCAATGATGGAGCATTATTCCTCTCACTGATACCATTTGATGGGGCACTATTCTTGCAACTTATGCCAATGATGGCACACATACTTCTTCCACTGATACCAATGATGGGACACTACTCCTCCCACTGATACCAATGATGGGGCAGTAATCCTCTCACTGATACAACAGATGGGGCAGTATTCCTCTCACTGATACCACAGATGGGCAGTATTCCTTCCACTGATACCAAAGATGGAACACTGTTCCCCCCCATGAATACCAATGATGGAGCACTATTCCTCCCACTGATACCATTGATGGGGCACTATTCTTCCACCTTATGCCAATGATAGGACACTACTTCTCCCACTGATGGTGCACTGTTCCTCCCACTGATACCAATGATGGAGCAGTATTACTCCCACTGATACCAAAGATGTTGCACTATTCCTCCCACTGATACCAATGATGGAGCAGTATTTCTGCCACTGATACCAATGATGTTTCACTATTCCTCCACTAATACCAATGATGGGGCACTAGTCCTTCTGCTAATACCAATGATGGAGCAGTATTCCAGCCACTGATACCAATGATGGAACAGTATTCCTGCCACTGAAACCAAAGATGGGGCCCTATTATTCCCACTGATACCGATGTCGGGGCACTGTTCCCCTTCTTACTGACCATGGGCTGTACAGTATGTATTTTTTTTTATTCTAAAGCCCCATACACGCTCAGATTGTCTGCTGATTTTTTTCTTCAGATTTACCAAAATCATATAATATGAGGTCAAACCTTAGGAGTTTCAATTTGTATGCAATCAGGCAGGCCCTTGCACTACATGGTTTTGGTAAATCTGAAGACAAAAATCAGCAGAAAATCTGATAGTGTGTATGGGGCTTTACTGACCACCAAGCCTGGGGCATTGTTTACTCCCTCTGGGACATTTTCTACTGCCACTGGCCACAATCCAATCCCTTTAAGGTCTGAGGGACAGTAAAATGGCACTTTAAAAATTTTGGAGACATATTCATGTGGTATTTATGAAATATCTAGTGTATAACTTATTTAATACATATCATTTGCCAGTGTACCCATACCATGCAATCTACTATTTGTGCCCATCTTTTTATAAAAAACATTAGATATTTTAAAGTTATACCAAGACAGAAGTATCAGCTATGCAGAACAATGAAGGTATAAAAATAAGAATAAGCAAAATTTAGTTTACCTGAGATATTTTGGTATGAATGCCTTGTCCCATCTCCGTGCCTCCGTGTGACACTAGCACTGAACCATCACAGTAGATATGAATTAATGCTGCTGCCTACATACATTAGTGAAAAAAATACAATGCCATTAGTGTTTCCAGTTTAAAGAGAAGCTTGAGAGTATAAAAAAAATAATAAACCATTATACTCACCTAGGTGGATGCAGCATCTGTCCCCTGCCACCTCTACACAGAGAACTGAACTCAGTTCTTATGCTGCGTACACACGAGCGGAATGTCCGACAGAAAAATCGAACTGAATCTTTTCATCATATATTCCGATCGTGTGTATGCCTCATCTGACTTTTTTTTCAAAAAAATTTGACGGACCTAGGAATGGAACCTGTTTTAAATATTTCCGACAGAACCAATTCCTATCGGGAAAACCGCTGGTCTGTATGCTGTTCCGACGGACCAAAAACGACGCATTTTTCTGAAGCAAGTACGAGACGGAGGCTATTGGCTACTGGCTATTGAACTTCCTTTTTCTAGTCCCGTCGTACGTTCTTAACGATCGAACTTTGGTGTGATCATTTGTACCCAAGACTCCGTCGGAACTCCATCGGAAAACCGGTCGTGTGTACACGGCATTAGTCTTAAGTGAGCAGAGGGGGGGGGGGGGGGTGGGGGCAGCTGGCTTAGGCTCTCATCGACGTGTTGAGAAACTGAGCCAGTTGTCGATCAGGCATCTGGCTGGATCCCAACATTAAAGTCGAGATCTCTCCAGAGTCTGGACCAGCTGAGTGATGTCAGCCAACAGTGGGCTTTAGGGCAGTGGCGGCCCGTCCATAGGGGGCGCCCAGGCACCGCCAACCCCCCTCAGTGCAATCCCGGAGGATGCTGGGACTGTGACATCGTAAGGGGGCGGGGTCACCATGTGACATCAACCGGTGACCCCGCCCCTTGTCCCTATATAAGTCGCCGCGCACCGCGTCCCTGGCATTGCGGCCGGAGAGAGCGTCGAGTCAACATCTCCAGAAGAAGAAGAACGGAAGGCAGCAGCGGCGACGGCGGCGACAGAAGACCGGGCCACCGCTAGTAAAAGAGCTGGAAGAATAAGCGGTGGCCCAGCAAGAAGAACCGAAGAGGGGGACAAGACCCCTGAAGTCGGAAGAAGAGGGCGGCGGCGAAGAAGAAAGTCGGGCTCCTCCGCTAGCAAAAGAGCTAGCAAAAGAGCAGAAGATAGCGGAGGAGTCCGACGAGAAGACCCCCGAAGACGGAAGACCCCCGGAGCTGTGCAATAAACTATTTTAACCCTGTGTTGTGTTTTATTTTTACTTTTTTCCACAGGTGAATGGGTAGGGGTACATTGTACCCCATACTCATTCACATAGGGTGGGGGGCCGGTATCCAGGGGCCCCCTTATTTAAGGGGGCTCCCGGATTCCGATAAGCCCCCCGCCCGCAGACCCCGACAACCAACGGCCAGGGTTGTCGGGAAGAGGCCCTTGTCCTCATCAACATGGGGACAAGGTGCTTTGGGGTGGGGGGGCCGCGTGGCCCCCCTTCCCCAAGGCACCCCCCCATGTTGAGGGCACGTGGCCTGGTACGGCTCAGGGGGGGGCGCTCGGTCGTCCCCCAACCCTTTCCTGGCCGGCCGGGTAGCGTGCTCGGATAAGGGTCTGGTATGGATCTGGGGGGGACCCCACGCCATTTTTTCGGTGTAGGGGGTTCCCCTTAGAATCCATACCAGACCTAAGGGCCTGGTATGCTCTCGGAGGGGGAACCCACGCCAATTTTTTTTCATAAATTTGGCGTGGAGTTCCCTCTTGAGAGCTGATAATTCTGTCAGAGTCGCCTCCGTATAGACGGAGATCCGACTTGGAGGCGACCTCCATTGAAATCAATGGGAACCAGTCACCTACAAGTCGGATTGAAGTAGTACAGGAACCTTTTCTGAAGTCGGAGCGACTTCAGTAGCGTGCATTAAGACGGCTCTCATTCACTTACATTGATTTTTAAATGTTGTCCGACCTGAGGCGACTAGGGGCGACCTGAAGTCGGATCTGAGTCGCCCCTGTGTGAACCAAGCCTGAGTCTTTTTGTTGTTTGTTGTACAATAAAGTTTGTTTGCTGTTGTAAAAAAAAAAAAATCACTGATTCGTGGTACTTTTATTGCATTATTTAACAGTTGGTTTAAACATTGACATTTTCAATATTTTATCCAGATATATAATCTGTCCTGTGATTCTGGGGCTGTATACTCTGTCCTGTGATCTGAGCTGTATACTCGTGACACTATGGGTGGAAGGAAGTGGAATACAGGGGACGGATTAGGTGGATTACATAAGGGGCGTGGTTTATGAGAAGCGGGAGGGGCCAAAAATGATAGGTGGGGTCATGATGGGTGGGGTCTGGCGCCTCCCCATCCAAAAACGTCACCAGCCGCCACTGCTTTAGGGTAACAAGAGTGCAGAACAAAGTGCACTCCTTTGACCCCCAAGAGAAGTAGGGCCAAGAGACCTTTGGCTTTACTTCTCCTTTCAATAACCTTTTAACACAAACTTAGTTATAGGATAGGCTATTCAACTGAGCTACACTTAGCTGATCATTAACAAAAGAGCTCATCAACTTTATATTAGAAAGTAATATTTGGGTCAAAGTAATATAGGTAACAGTGAAAGTGCACTTGGAAGTGCAGTCACTCTAAATCTAAGGGGTAGGTATGAAATGAGGGGAAGCTCTGCTGATTTTATCATCCAATCATGTACAAGCTAAAATGCTGTTTTTTATTTTCCTTGCATGTCCCCCTCGAATCTACAGCGACTGCACTTCCATGTGCACTTGCAGCGCTAAGTGGATTTTCCTTTAGTAAATAACCCCTACTGTTGGCTTCTCACAGTGTGCATTAGAAGCTGCAGCTAGTCAGGTAGAGGCAATCTAATTTCCTGGCTGTAGGACATCCAACATCATCTTTCCTCCTCAGCCAAGGGGGTCTGGCTGCAGAGTGGAGCTCCACCGTTGACAGGAAGCAAATGGACTCCACTCCACTTCTTTTTTTTTTTTTTTTTAACTAATCTTTATTGTGAATCTCTGCAGCTGGAGCTCCACTGTCACTGGAAACGTGTGTCCTCCACAACTCCATGTTTTTCCTCTTTAAATTAACTTTAGTGTAACAAACAAGAAATAGACAATACTACAGAAAGTGTAGGTCACATGATTTTTCTGTAGAGTGGCGCTCCAGTGACTGCAGTCTGCAGCATATACTGGGCCATTCTGTTGGGATTGGCAGAAATACAAGATATTTTTGGGAGGTTTTGCACTTTCTGTTCAAGTGCTCTCCTTAAGTTAACTTTGTAAACTGTTTGTAAAAGCAATTGTTTAACATTTTTGGTGATGATGGAAGTTTATGTTGGAAAAAGAATGCAATCCATGTTTCTAAGCACAATCGCATTTGCCTTTTTTACCCCACCTTCACGCCAACTAACAGGGCCAAGATTGAGACACACATGGATCGCCACACAAAAAATGTTTTATGGTTCAATGGTATGTAGGCATTAAACCTACATCTTCTTGAAAATCATATATGTATTATCCACTTAGTGACCACCCGGGCCGCATTGTACTGCAGACGGGTTGCCACTGTAGGCAAAGCGATGCGCTAGTATGTCGCTGCCTACTCCCAGGTTTAGGGTGCGCGCATGTCCGCCCCCACCCTGGCACCCGCTATGTACAATCACAGCCGTCAGCAAGTCTCAGCCAATGATTCACACTCGTAACCAACTGATGATCGGCTGTGTCCAATCACAGCCCAGAGCTCTGTGTTGAGGGAGTGATCTGTTAGAGATCAATAGTATAAAGCAGCACACTGTGCACACATTACACCTAGTTAAGGAAAATATTTAACCCCTGCTTCACCCTAGATGTTAACCCCTTCCCAGCCAGTGTCATATTTTTAGCACTGATCACTGTATTATTGTCACTGGTGATATCAATGGCAATTAGTCAGTTCCCCCAGCGGCAGTTAGTGTCAGATCGCACTATCACAGTATAAGTAGTTTATCTCCGCCATTTGTAGTACAAAAAAAATCAAAAATTCCAATGCCATAGTTTGCAGGCACTATAACTTTCACGCAAAGCAATCAATATACACATATTGGGATGTCCTGTTTGTATCAAAAACATGTAGCAGAATACACTTAGGACAATATTTATGAATCTAAATTTTTTTTCTCGGTTAGGCTTTTTAGTAGAATTTTTTAATTTTTTTTGTTTTTTTAGTGGGATAGTTAGGTAGATTTTAAAGTTTAAGTCTACAAATGTACGCAATGAGAAAGTTGTATGAATTGCTTATAATTTATTTGCAGTTGATTATGTTATTATTGTGTTATTTATTTATATTATTTATTTATTATTTATTTATACTTTAAAAAAAAAAAAAGTCATGTGACAGTGACACAATGCATAGGGAGGCAGAGGCTGTGACGACAGCACACGATAGTAGTAACAAGTGATATGCTGCACGGACTAGCGGTGTTGTCTGACCATTTCTCTTAAAGTGCTACTTCTACTGAAACAATGTGAGTGGATATAACTCAGAATCCTTACGGTACAATATTATAGCATTGCGCAATGATATGTTTTATCCCTTGTTTCCTATAAGCAAATACCCATCCATGAGCTTAGCAGCACGGTAACCCTTTAGAACACTCCACCTGGACAACATATTATGGTGAAGCTTGTATGCTCGGGAATGACTAATCCATCATGCTGAAAGCCTAAACTCGCTCGGGAGTGGCTATGCATGCACTTTTTTTTATTTTTGCTATACTGGACATGCATATTTAAGGCCGTTTTATTTAGCACTACATGGTGAGATTATATTAGTAGGGGTTCTGTGGTGACTTCCCCCTATTTTTCACATTTGCTGCATATAGTTTATTGCACAGTTTGCACAAGTTTTATGACCACCCATTCTCCTCCTATTTTTAACCACTTGGCGCCCATACTACGTCTATTGACGTCATGGGCTTTCGGGGGTTATATCTGAATGATGCCTGAGGCCACAGACATCATTCAGATATCGGCGTTTTCAGCCGGCGATTCCCTGCACCATAAGAACGATCATAGCGGCTGTTCTGCCGCTTGATCGTTCTTACGTACAAGCACCGGAGGGCGGCGGGAGGGGGGGCGTCCCCTTATCTTATTGACCCCATATCTCACTGTAAATATGTCCGATCGTGCCATATTCCTATTAAAAGGGATGTTTACATTCCTTGTAATAGGAATAAAAGTCATCAATTTTTTTTTTTTGTTTTTTTAAGTGTCAAACTAAAATAAATAAATAAAATTAACAATAAAAAATAAAATGTAAAGCGCCCCTGTCCCCGTGAGCTCGCACACAGAAGCAAAGGCATATGTAAGTCCTGGGCACATATGAAAACGGTGTTCAAACCACACATGTGAGGTATCACCGCGAACGTTAAAGCGAGAGCAATAATTATAGCTCGAGATCTCCTCTGTAACCCAAAACATGTAACCAGTAAAAAAATTTAAAGCATCGCCTATGGGGATTTTTAAATACCAAAGTTTGGCGCCATTCCACGAGCGCATGCAATTTTGAAGCGTGACATGTTGGGTATCTATTTACTCGGCGCATCCTCCTCTTTCACATTATGCAAAAAATTGGGCTAACCTTACTGTTCTTTTTTTTTAAGCATGAAACTTTTTTTTCTGAAAAAAACGTGTTCGAAAAATTGCTGCGCAAATACCGTGCAAGATAAAAAGTTGTAACGACCGCCATTGTATTCTCTAGGGTCTTTGCTAAAAAACATATATAATGTTTGGGGGTTCTATGTAATTTTCTAGCAAAAAAATTTGGAATTTTACAGGTAGGAGTGAAATGTCAGATTTGGCCTGGAGCGCAAAGTGGTTAAATTAGCTACAATTTTTAAATTAGCTACAATTTACCTGTTTCACAGTGATTGACACACTGATTTATGGTATTTCTTCTTGTTACAATGTACACTTATGTTTGATGTACCATTTATTTAGTATCATTGTTTGTTGTTGTAACGGTGGGGGTGTTTGTGACATTTCTTTCCCCCTGTTTCACTTTATTACTTAGTACCTATTGCACAATTTACACATTGCACTTTAGTTTTGCTACGGTTCAACACTAATTATTACATTTTTTTGGCTATTTATTTTTGGTTATTAATTCAGGGTAATTTATTCCTCACTTATTCTTGAGACTTGAGTTAGTGATATTAATTTTTGGCACCACTTGTAGATGTTAAAGTGGTGGGGGATTTTTTGTGATGGTTTCTCCCCCTATGGTTACTCTGTTGTACTTAGCATGTTGTACAATTTGCACATTGCACTGTAGGTTTTGGGTGGAATATTGATTATAGTGCATCACTATTGTTTAATATTACCTCTGGATAAGCCCTCACACAGCCTGGCAGCCAGAAGCCCCCGGATAGGCCCAATCTCTGGCCTAACAGCCTGGGGCAGATGACACACGTCCTCCCAGATGGTGGTCCAGGTGGCACACAAGAACCTGGATCACCTGACCTCACCTGAATATATAGGCTCTCCCCAGCAGACCAAGGAATTCAACAAAATCCCTGCCCATTGGCTGAGATACCCCATATACCCATAGCCTGACCTTGAGTTGTCCTTCTCAATCGAACACCTCCAAGTGCCTGGCCATCTTGTGGTAGAAGAGGAAAGTACAACCAGGTCAAACTTAGGGAAAAAATCAATGGATCACTATCAATTAACTACAGTAGCTACTTCTGACAAGGTATTTGGCGAGGAGGTCCTTGACTAAACCCCATGGCACTACATCAACATGTGTACTTTCAAGTTTTTCCTGAGAAGAATTTCCCATATACTTCGACTGTGGCTGGTACAGATGGCAGTGCATATGTGTGTTCTAGCAAAGGGTACTGTGGGTGGTGGTATCAGCACTGGAGAGGGTGCTGCCGGTGGTGGTATCAGCACTTGAGAGGGTGCAGAAGATGATGGGATCGGCAATGGAGAGGGTGCAGCAGATGATGGGATTGGCACTGGAGAGGGTGCAGCAGATGATGGGATCAGCACTGGAGAGGGTAGAGTGGATGATTAGATTGGCACTGGAGAGGGTACAGTGGATACTGGGATCAGCACTGGAGAGGGTGCAGTGGATGATGGGATTGGCACTGGAGGGGGTGCAGTGTATGATGGGATCGGCATTGGAAAAGGTGCAGGGAGTGGCAATTTTGGCACTGCAGAAACTTCACAGAACAATAAATGCCTTTCCATATCCACCCTGTGTATAATTGTTCTTTTACAAAGGTGGCAGTGATAATGTCCCACTGGGCGGTATGGAAGCCTGCATCGGCATAAGATTTTGTCTGTAATAGAAATAACATATTAATAAATAAATGAATCATAAGCAATTCATACAACTTTCTCAGTGTGCACATTTGTAGACTAAGGCTGAGCTCACATGGAGGAGTTCCGTTGGACAGACTCTGCTAGCTCAGTGGGGGATCGCTCTGTTGATCCCCACTGAGCAGGCAGATGACAGGTCCGTCTCTGCTCACTGTGGAGGGATGAACCTGTAAGAGCCCTGCCGTTCTCGGGAAGATCGGATAAAAACATATCGCCAACCATCAGTTTTGAGAGGATCTCATCGGATCGGATGGCAGGCAGGTGTCAGTGGACACATCTCTTTTGACATCCACCTGCCCATAGATGTCGATGGGTGGCCCGTTTGGATCCCCCTGAAAAATAGACAGCAGGATCCGAGTGGGCAGAACGTGTGAAAGGGGCCATAAACTTTAAAATCTACCTTACTATTCCCTGTAAAAAAAAAAAAAAAAACACATTCTGCTAAAAAACATCCAAAAAATAAATAAAAAATGGATTCATAAATATTGTCCTAAATCTTTTTTGATACAAAAAAAATCTAAAAATCCCAGTAAGCCCTTGTACACACGGTCGGAGAATCCATCGGAATGTGTCCTATCGGACCGTGTTGTCGGATAATCCGACTGTGTGTGGTATGCATCGGACTGATTCTGTCGGAATATCCGTCGGACCCGATTTTCCAACTTGTTGGAAATATTTCCCGACCAACTGGGCCGATCGGACATACTCCGATCATGTGTAGAGAATTTTGATCGAACCAAGTGCCACGCATGCTCAGATCAAATTCCTACATCAAAGCTATAGGCTACTAGCCTGAATGTAGTCCCATCGTAACGAAATTACGTCATCACGTTCTGAAAGATCGGATTTTTCGACAACTTTGTCCGACCGTGTGTATGCAACAGTTTCGGACAAGATCCGACGGACAAAATCAGACGGATTTGGTTGTCGAAATATTGATTGGTTTGCATGAAAGTTATACCATCTACAAACTATGGGATATGTACTGGAATTTTAATTTTTTTATTTGTTTTATACTACAAATGGCAGAGATAAACGACTTATAGTGGGACTGTGATAGTGAGATCTGACACTAACTGCCGCTTGGGTGAACTGACTTATTGCCACTGACATCACCAGTGACACTAATACAGTGATTAGTGCTAAAAATATGACACTGGCTAGAAAGGGGTTAACATCTAGGGCGATGAAGGGGTTAAATATGTTCCTTAACTAGGTGTAATGTGTGCACAGTGTGCTGCTTTATACTAATGATCTCTGACAAATCACTCCCTCCGTACAAAACCCTGTGTTAAATTTCAACACAGAGCTCTGGGCTGTGATTGGACACAGCCGATCAGTTGGTCCCAGGTGTGAATCATTGGCTGAGACTTGCTGACAGCTGTGATTGTACATAGCGGGAGCTGGGGGTGGGGGCAACCATACTTGCACCCTAAACCTGGGAGTAGGCAGCGACGTACCAGCACACCGCTTTGCCTACAGCGGTCACCTGTCCACAGTACAATGCGGTCAGTACTGTAAGTGGATATTCGCACCAGAACATATATGATTTTAAATATGATGTAGGTTTAATGCCGATGTACCACTGAACCATAAAACATTTTTTGTGTGGAGATCCATGTGTGTCTCAATCTTGGCCCTGTTAGTTGAAGGTGGGGCAAAAAGAACAATGAAATGGTGCTTAGAAACATGGATAGCATTCTTCTTCCAACATATACTTCCACCATCACCAAAAATGTACATTGGTAAATGTTAAACAATTGCCTTTTTAAACAAATCCAGTTTACAAAGTTAACTTAAAGGACAGAACTTTAAGCCCTTGTACACATGGTCAGACATTCCGACAACAAAATCCATCGGATTTTGTCCAACGGATTTTGTCCGAAACTTGTGTTACATACACATGGTCGGACAAAGTTGTTGGAAAATCCGATCGTACGTAACGTGATGAAGTTCTTTCATTACAACGGGACTACGTTCAGGCTAGTAGCCAATAGCTTTGGTCTAGGAATTTGATCTGAGCATGCGTGGCACTTTGTCCGATCGGAATTCTCTACACACAATCGGACAAAGTCCGATCGGATCATGTTGTCGGAAAGTTTTATAGCCCAGGTCTAAAACTTTGTCCGTCAGATATTTCCGATGGAAACAGTCCGATGGAGCCCACACACGGTCGGAATATCCGACAACACGGTCCGATCGGACATTTTCCGTCGGAATGTCCGACCGTGTGTACAAGGGCTAACAGAAAGTACAAAATCTACCAAAAATATTTTTTATTTCTGCAAATCCCAACAGAATAGCCCAGTATGTGCTGCAGACTGCAGTTACTGGAGCTTCACTCTACACAGAAATCATGTGACCTCCACTTCCTGTAGTATTGTCTATTTCTTGTTTGTTACATTAAAGTTAATTTAAAAATATAAAGCATTATACTATAAATCCAAATAGACAACATTTAGTCAAATACAACATAGTGGAATATAAACAATATATGGCCTTTAACCATTCTATTTCTAAGCCACAAGCAAACTTACATAATGATGAAAAATCGCATATTGGCCAGATAAGATATACAGGTTTAAAAACAGCCAAATCCAGCCAGGGGCAACCCATGCGCCAAGACCACTCACCACCACTGGGGCTAAACAGAAGAACACCCACAGAGGTCAGCCTGCAGAAAGAGCCCAGTAGGGCTGATGTGCAGCAAAAAGGTCCTTAAAGTGGGAGTCCGCCGTTTTTTTTTTTTAAAAGCCAGCAGCTACAAATACTGCTTTTAAAATAATGACACTTACCCGCCCAGCGCGCCCGCGATGTCGGCACCCGAAGCCAAACTCTCAATCGTCTCTCGGGTGCTGCCACCGCCATCTTGGGTATGGGAATCAGGAAGTGGAGCCTTGCGGCTTCATTTCCCGGTTCCCTACTGCGCATGCGTGAGTCGCGCTGCGCAATAAGGATGGTCCCCGCTGTCTCTGGGATCCATGTGTTTCCCAGCAGGCAGCGGGGGACCTTCGGAAAGGGGCGTAGATTCTGCGGAAAGGGGCGTAGCTTCTGCAGAATCTACGCCGGAAGTGGGTGCAGATACCTGTACTGTACAGGTACCTGCACCCCCTCCCCCCTGAAAGGTGCCAATTGTGGCGCCGGAGGGGAGGGAGGGTTCCAATGAGTGGAAGCTTCACTTTAGGGTGGACCTCCGCTTTATGTTCTGAATGGTGTGGCTTCTGAGCAAGACAAACAGGTATAAGTAATATGAATCAACACTTAAGCTGTAAATCACGGCAAAAGTGATGCTCACATAAATTGCAAAAAAACAGCAGGGGATAAAGAAGTGGAGTGGAGGTTACATGCTTCCTGTCATTGGTGGGGGTCCACTCTGCAGCCAGACCCCTCTCCTCAGTTGAACTATCTCTGGCTCATCCCTTTAATTATTTAGATTTCAGTTATTTCAATCATGCCAGTACCTAAGGCAATCTCCATGCAAGGGTTGCTTTCCTAGGAATGCCCACTCCTTCAGACTGACATCCACCCACCAAGACCAAAGGAGGTCTTCAAAAAATACAAGGCTGAGGGATCATCATCAGCATTCCAACTTTACAAAGAATGCAACAAGAAATGTAAAGGTGCAATAAGGGCAGCTAATATAGACCACGAAAGGCACATAGAAGGGGAGAGTAAAAAAAAATTCCAAGAAATTCTTTAAGTACATAAATAGTAAGAAAGGGAGATCAGATCATATTGGTCCCATAAAGAATGATGAAGGGAATCTGGTTACTAAGGATGTGGAAGTATTGAATTTATTCTTCCCCTAAGTCTTCACTAGGGAATCGGGGGCCTTCAGTAACCAAGGCTGCAATGTTTATCCTCATGACATGTCACAGCAAGCACCCTCATGGCTAACGGAGGACAGAATTAGAAATAGACTTGAAAAACGTAACATTAATAAGTCACCGGGACCAGATGGCTTGCACCCGAGGGTCCTTAATGAACTCAGTCAAGTAATTGCCAGACCATTGTTCCTAATTTTTACAAACAGTCTACCAGCTGATTGGAGAAAAGCCAATGCAGCACCAATATTTAAAAAAGGGCCATGATACATCCCTGGGAATTACAGACCAGTTAGCGTAACATTAATTGTTATCGAGCTCTTGGTGGAGATGATAAGGGACTATTTACAAGATTTTAGTAATGAAAACGGTATCATTAGCAGTAATCAGCATGGATTCATGAAGAATCGTTCTTGCCAAACTATTAACCTTCTATGAGGAGGTGAGCTGCCATCTAGATAAAGGAAGGCCCGTGGACATGGTGTATCTGGATTTTGCAAAAGCATTTGATACAGTTCCCCATAAACGTTTACTGTACAAAGTAAGGTCTGTTGGCATGGACCATAGGGTGAGTACATGGATTGAAAACTGGCTACAGGGGCGAGTATAGAGGGTCGTGATAAATGGGGAGTACTCGGAATGGTCCGGGTGGAAAGTGGGGTCCCCCAGGGTTCTGTCCTGGGACCAATCTTATTTATTTATTCATAAATGACCTGGGGGATGGGATAAACAGTTCAATCTCTGTATTTGCGGGCGATACTAAGCTAAGCAGGGCAATAACTTCTCCGCAGGATGTGGAAACTTTGCAAGAAGATCTGAACAATTGAATGGGATGGGCAACTACATGGCAAATAAGGTTTAAAGTAGAAAAATGTAAAATAATACATTTGGGTGGCAGAAATATGAATGCAATCTACTCAAAGGGGGGAGATCATCTGGGGGAATCAAGGATGGAAAAGGACCCGGGGGTCCTAGTAGATGACAGGCTCAGCAATGGCATGTGGTGCCTACCTGCTGCAAGCAGATTAACTCCAGAGATAAAACCATAATTCTCCCACTCTACAAGACTCTGGTCTGGCTCCACCTCGAGTATGCTGCCTACTTCTGAGCACCAGTCCTCAGGAAGGATGTGCTGGAACTGGAGAGAGTCCAAAGAAGGGCAACACATTTAATAAGGGACTAGAAGACCTTAGTTATGAGGAAAGGTTATGACCACTGAACATGCTCTCTCTGGAGAGGAGACGCTTGAGAGAGGATATGATTTTAATGTACAAATACCACACTGGTGAACCCACAATAGGGATAAAGCTTTTCTGCGAAAGGGAACTTAATAAGACACGTGTCCATTCACTAAAATTAGAAGAAAAGCAGTTTATCCTTACACTGTGTAGAGGGTTCTTTACTGTAAGAGCGGTTAGGATGTGGAATTCTCTTCCACAGGCAGTGGTTTCAGCGGGGGGCATCAATAATTAACCACTTCCCACCCGGCCAATGCACATATACGGCCGGGTGGGAGCCGTCTACTTCTGATAGGACGTTCAGGAATGTCCATCAGAAGGAGCGGGATCGTGCCCGCGCAGCGGAACGATCCCGATGCGCCCGTGTCACCCAGACACGGCGCATCTCAGATCGGCAGGAGGGCTCTGTGATTGGCCCTCCTGATCACATGACGGCCGTGTCCAATCACGGCCGTCATGTGATGTAAACAAACAGCCGGTTGCAAGGCAATCGGCTCCTCCTCTCCTCACACAGAAGTCATCGCTGAGGAGAGGAGAGCAGATCGCTGCAGCCGGCTGATGATCAGTGAGTATGAGCTGTTTTTTACAGCTTTTTACTCACTGATCACCAGTCTAGTGTAAACACAAATCACCACACAGTGTAAACACACCACACAGTATAAACACAATGTCCCCACACATGTCTCCAAAACATACATGTCCCCAAATAATAAATACACATGTCCCTAATAATAAAAACATGTCCCCCACATATGTCCCACTAAAATCACATGTCCCAATGATTATCTGCACACATATGTACGTGATCCCCTGAACACATATGTACATGATCATTTGCGTACATATGTCCGTGATCACACAAACCAATTATTATACACTTAACGGAATTTTTTTTACCAAAAACATGTAGCAGAATACATTTTGGCTTAAATTTATGACAAAATTTGATTTTATTGGATTTCTTTTAAAATAGAAAAAATAAAATATTGTTTTTTTTCCAAATTTCCGCTTTTTTTGCGCTTATATCGCAAAAAATAAAAAATGGAGTCGTGAATAAATACCACCAAAATAAAGCTCTATTTGTGCGAACAAAATGATAAAAATTTCGTTTGGGTACAGTGTAGCATGACCGCGCAATTGTCACTGAAAGCGCTAGAGCGATGCAAGCTGAAAATTGGGCTGGGAAGGAAGGGGGCAAAAAGTGTCCTGTATTGAAGTGGTTAAAAAAAAACTATTAGATAGGCACCTGAATGACCACAACATACAGGCATATACAATGTAATACTGACATAAAATCACACACATAGGTTGTACCTGATGGACTTGTGTCTTTTTTTTTAGCCTTACCTACTATATAGCTATGTAACTAATGCCGCGTACACACGATCGAATTGTATGACGTACTTAGTCCGTCATACAATCCGGCGGACAATCCGGCGGACTTTCTACCGAACGGACTTGGCCACACACGGATACACAAACAGTCCGACGAAAGCTTGCGTGATGACGTACAGCACGTACGACGGGACTAGAAATAGGAAGTCCAAGACACAGCAAAGCACCCTTTGGGCTCCTTCTGCTGACTTTGCGTTAGTGGAAGTTTGGTTAGAGACGATTCGCGCTTTTCAGACTTCAGCTTAATTCGTCCGTTTTTGTTTTTTTAATTTATTCTCAAATTGGAATATTAATCATAGGATGAGGATGAATAAAGACATTTGTGATAACTCTGTGTGAATATAAGCAGCAAAGCAACTTCACTTTTCTCGCATTATGAAGAAGAAAAGAATGTGCTATATTAAAAAATCACAAAATTAGCAGCATGACGAATATGCTAGCTTCAATACGAACACTAGTTTTACAAGACAGAGCGCTTCCGCCCTGTAAATCCTTTCTGGGCATGCGCCATTCTTAGTCCGTCGGACTAGCATACTGACGAACGTATTGTCCGCTGAAACCAAAGTACGACGGGAAGATTGGTGTGCAAACCGACCTTCTTAGTACGACGGACTTCATGCTGAAAAAGTCCGCTGAAGCCCACACACGAGCGGATTGTCCGGTGAAATGCGGTTTCAACGGACTAAGTACGTCATACAATTCGATCGTGTGTACACGGCATAAGACATTTATTTGTTGCAGAACTCCTTCCAAGGGCCAATCTACTTCTTGCATCATGTAAGAGGGCTCTAAAGAGGAATATTGAGGCATGGTGTTGCAGGGCCAGATTAAGAGCATCATGGGCCTGGGGCTGAGGATTTCGGTGGGCCTTTTTATGGAAATAAATAAAATGAAGATACAAACAATTTTTTGTTAAAACAAATTAGTGGCAGTCTGTCCACTGTGGAGGGATCCCAAGATGGCAAAGTTCGGTTCACACTGCTGAGACCCAAAGTCGTGTGACTTTCTTGCATCTTTTATGATTTAACATTGCAGTCTACTGCACCCAAATCGCACCAAAATCCCATAAAATTACTGGAATTACTGTCCCTGCGCCTTGAGTCACATTGATTAAGACTGCACCCACTAAAATTAATGTGTTTTGATTTTTGTAATTTTTTTACACAAATAGACCTTTTTTTGGTGGTATTTAAACACCACAGTGTTTTTTATTTTTTGCTAAACATGAAAAAAAGACACGTTTAAAAGAAAAATATGTTTTTCTTAGTTTGTGATAATATTTTGCCATAAGTCATTTTTCTTCTTCACTGATGTGCACTGATGAGGAAGTGATAAGGGGGCACTGATGAGGCTGTACTGATATGGCGCACTGATAATCTGCAGTGATATGCAGATCATCAGCGATGGGCTATGATGAGCTGCACTGATAGGCAGCACTGATGGGCAATGAAAACGTGCACTGATGAGCTGCACTGATAGGTAGCACTGATGGGCATTGATGAGCTGCACTAATGGGCACTGATGAGCAGCACTGATGGGCTCTGATAGGGGTCACTGACAGACAGCACTTATGGGCACTGATAAGGTGGCACTGGTGAGGCAGCACTATTATGTGGCAATGATGGGCACTTATGGGTGGCACTGACACTGATAGGTGGCACTGATGATCTGCAGTGATAGGCAGCACTGATGGTCAATGATAGGTGGCACTGATTAGCTGCACTGATAGGCAGCACTGGTGGTCAATAATAGGTGGCACTGATGAACTGCAGTAATGAGCACTGATTAAATGCACCTATAGGCACTGATAGGGCTTTGATAGGCGGCACTGACAGGCAGCACTGATGGTCAATGATAGATGGCACTGATGAGCTGCACTAATGGGCACTGATGGGCAGCACTGACAGGCAGGACTTATGGGCACTGACAAGGTGGCACTGATAGGCGGCGCTGATCAGCTGCACTGTTAGGCAGCACTGATAGGTGGCACTGGCACTGCTGAGCTGCAATAATGGGCACTGATAGGTGGCACTGATGAGCTACACTGATAGGTGGCACTAGCATTGATTGGATGGCACTGATGAGCTGTACTGATAGGTGGCACTGATAGAGGGCACTGGCACTGATAGGAGGCACTGATAGAGGGCACTGGCACTGATAGAGGGCACTGGCACTGATAGGAGGCACTGATAGAGGACACTGGCACTGATAGAGGGCACTGGCACTGATCGGAGGCACTGATAGAGGACACTGGCACTGATAGAGGGCACTGGTACTGATAGGTGGCACTGATATAGGGCACTGGCACAGTGACACTGATGAGATGCACTAAATGGGCACTGATGGGTTGCCTGCACAGTCACTATCGAGTTGCACACATATATTACCCCCCCCCCCCCCCCCAATTTAAGTTAACTACTAGCCAATATCAAACATTTCTGCCTGAGTCTGCTATTGACTTCCCTAGCGTCTAGCGCCTGTGGCTTACTTGAACTTAATTGTGCTGTGTCCACTCCAGGCAGATAATTCTCTTGGCTCGCCGCTCGCACTCAGTACATCCAGTCCTTTCCCAGTCAAGCCTCGGGATGCTGGGGAAGGCCTCCGGATGACGTCACGCCAGCCCGGACGTCAAGCTCCGCCTACAGGAAGGATGCGAGCAGCCAAGCACGCTCAGCCTCGGCAGCGCGCTGATACATACCGCCCGCATTGCAGGGCATTGTCTGCAACATTAATAACGCCGCAATATGTGGGCCTATAATGCAGCTGCCTGGCAATAACAAAGGCATATAGCGGCCGGCGGCCGACGGCCGGGCCGTGATGATTGACTTATATTGCATGTAAATTAAAGTGTTTGGGCCTATAATATGATGGAGGCCTGGAGCTTCAGCTCCAAACGCCCCTATGTTAATCCGGCCCTGTGATGTTGTGATGTTTTCAGCATGCTATGTAGAGCACCCTGTTAGTGCCCACCCCCCCCCCCACACACACACACACACCAAACATAATCGGCCCACATTACATAGAGAAACACAGAGATCAAGTGATGACTTCACTGGGTCTTGTATACAATATACAGTCTTGTCAAGGCTCCTCTGTATAGTGTGGTCCTAACTCTGAAAGCCTCCATATTGGAGTATAATGAGCAGTGAATACGTTAAGGGAAGGTATGCCTAGAGAGAGCTCATTCTTCCTTAAACGGGTAGGGACATATTAGAAGCCCAGCAGAGCACAATGGCAGTTGAAGGCTTGCCAAATCTAAAAAGTAAGCAATGCAAGAATGGCAATTTTTAACTAGCACTTTAAGTAAGGTGCCCTTGAAAGAGCATTGACATTGCATACAAACAAAAGACTTCCCTGCATACTTACCGTACAGCCTGCAAAAAACCCCAAAAAACTACTATCAGCTGCCATTGAGTTCTTGTTGGGCTTCTGTGTTCTTTGAGGAATGGGTGCCCTCCAGGCATACCCACCCTTAATTGATTCATAACTATATATGCGCCAACTTAGAGACTCTCAAATTATAAAGTTAGGACCACAGTACACAGAGGAGCCTTGGGGAGGCAGTGCGGCTTCCACATATACCTTACCGTAAAATTGTGCTAACGTGTTTTTTTTTTTTTTTTTTTTGCAGGTTAGCTGGTAAGTGTGCTGAGAAATCTTCTCTTTGTACAATAAAATACTGTATGTAATCACAAAAATTGAAATGTTTTATGAAAAAACTGAATGATCATATTGATGTGCATGGAGGAAGAGGGGACCAGGAAAAGCCAAATATAGGCAAATTACATTTCATCTTTAGGAAAAACATATCACAAGAAACTGCTTCACTTACTGATCTTTAATGAATCCTCTGTGCCCTGAATCTTACTATAATTCCAAGCACATTTATTACAATTAGTTACTTTTTTTGACCCACAAAAATATCATTGTTTATTCTTAACCGTAGCTAACATGGTACCACCCTTTGAGTTAAAACTATGAATAACTTCCTGATATAGTCTAATCAAATAAAACATCATGTGGAATCTCACATTATACTGTTGGTAGTAGAACTGGGAGATGTGATCACCCTAAATCTTTTATTTGTAGCCACCATTGTATATTTTTTTATTATTAAAATACATATTTTTGTTTCAAGGTATTTTAAAGCTGAACTCTGGGATAAGAAAATATTGCGTAAATTCTAGAGACTTATATTCTTACTTGAATCTTGGTGTGCTTTTTGTATTTCTTCTAGATCTGTGCAATATTCCAGGGTGAAACTTTTCCCCTGTGCAGCTTTGTGTAACAGAGACTGGTCACTGTTGCTCTCTGCCCTTGAGCAGGATGACTGGTCTTGTATCCACCCCCCATGTAGTTTTTTGCATTCAGCCTGTTGTGATTGGAGCCTGCTGGGCCCTATTTCACAGATCTGTTCTATGCGCAGACTATGTACAGCACAGTGATGTCATTGCTAGTTTTTCAAGAAAATAACTGAGTTTACAATGCACACAAAGTGAGAATATTTAAAGGAAAGATTTTGTGCTTGGAGTTCAGATTTAAATCATATCCAAACCCCAAACAAAAAGGTAATATTTAGCTACTGCTTTTTTCTGGCCTTTTCATTAAATTTTACCTGGAAAGCCTATGTATAGCACGAATAACATACTTCTTGTCCTTGGGTGGCTATGCTCACTCACTGCACTGTATCTATTGCAGTGCCACCCCCAAAGGAGCCACTAGGTAAATTTGAATTCTCTGATCTCCACCTCAACTCCAAGAATGACCTCATCCCCTCTGGCACATCTGGTTAAATAAGATTACTGCAAACACATTTGAGGACACATGTGGAAAATACTGTTATCCTGGCTGCGGATTATCACCAAAAGTAGACACACACCTGGTAGTGATAAACAAATTGAATATATTATCACGGTTTAAAGCATATGGAAGCTTACAACACTGTTAAACATTTATGCAAAGAATTAATACACTAGAAAAGACAACCTTCAATACTTAGCAACTGTAAATTTAGAAAAGGGCAGTAATCTATATGCCCATAACACAGATGCTGAGTGGGAGGAGAGATTTGTCAACTTCTCAGGTCCTTCTGGGCCACAAGCACCATGGAAAGTAACAATACAAAAAGAAGAAATGCGTTAGCAGGTACAGTAAACACAATTCTGTAAGGGGGGTCCTGGGTTGAAGAGTACTAGTATCTTCTGCTAGCAAATGTTGGGGACCTTTGAAAAGAAAGTAGGTTTAATGAAGCAAAGTGAGACAGTAATCCTCAGGAAATCCCATTAGGTAGGTCGTTGGTAGGAACAGAATGGTTATAAATGGTAACTCAAAACAAGCATCCTCTGACACTACAAAGGGAATAGGTATCTGCATGCAGTGTCTGTACTGTGTTAAGAAGGACGTTTTGGGTTTTCACCCGCTCCACAATCCTCTGTGCGATGACACGATGGAAATTTCAAATGCTGGTTCCGGCTCCTAGCAGTGTTGTAAGGCACTGGATCACCTCCTGTCAGCCGCTCAGGATGGCTGGTAGCTAAACTGGCAAGGTGACCAGACAGTGGCGGACTGAACACCTGGATGGATATTACGATACCTGAAGCTGTGTGGATTGTCTCTGCTGGGTGGCACTGGGTTGCAGAGCAGTGTGCTGGGTTGTCACTGCTCCTGGCTCCCCTCAGCCTCCTGTCAGCACTCTCACAGTAGTCTCAGGAAAAGCATGGCTAGCAGGTGCCACTAGACAGTGTGGCTCTTTCTTCTTTAAATCACCTCAGCCTTTCCTCTCTTTAGTCTCCTTTCCGCACTCTCTCTGTAGTGCTGTGTGTAAAACCTGTCTCTCTCTCTTTCAATCACCTCAGCACTTCCCAAAACTCCCCTTTTTTCCCAGCGTGCTCTGTGTCTCTGAGTTTTCTGGAAGGAGAAGTCAACATCTTTCTGTCTCCATCTTGTGGCCAAAAGGAGAAATTGCACTACAACATGCCTGCTACACTATGGAGGGAGCCATGGCTGTCACACAGGCTGGGCTGCCCTACCTCTTCTCCATTACATGATGGAGGGGGTGGGGGATGAGAAAATGAGCAATTTACCAAAGGCTGAGAAGATTGTTTGTGCTTTCAGCTCAGCTTACAGAAAGTGACATGGTCACTGCATTTCTGGGAAGATCAACAGGTATTGTATGTAGGTTGCTTAGCCTTAAAATTTAAAACAAATTACAATTTCCTTCTTGGGTTTACACACCCTTTAAAGAAGCTAACATGTAAGAATATAAACAAGCAACAATAGTCAATTCCCCAATGCATGGATATAAAGGCAAAATAGATAATCCAAAGTATGGTAGTAGAAGCTGCCTAAGGAAAGTTATTTTAGAAATGTCACCAGTTGCCTTGATACTAGCTAATGGAATATTTTATACTGTACATTATAGTGATATATTTTTATTCATTTTTTTTTACTAAAGTTTTATGCCAGCAAACAGATTAGTAAAATGTTTGCAAGTAATGTCTTATTTAGTACTGTACTGTACTGTATTATTATATGTATTACTTGCAAAAATTTTCCTAAAATAACTAGTATACCATGATAGTCACTGAATGATATCTTTTATTTAAAAATGCTCAGTTCACTCTTCCTAGCCCCCTGACCTAAACTTACCTAGCACCCTCCTCCATGGAGGTGCTTAATTACCCTGTGGACTAGATGCAGCATTGTGTGGGAGGCAGAGAACACACAGAGTCCAAGTCTGGCAATAACAATATACTATAGAAACGTTGAGCAAGACGGACAGGCCCAGCGGCGATGCACACCATTCTGTATCACTTACAACTGACAGTGACAGAACAGTGGTTTGAAGAATGGAAGATGCCAACAGTGCCTTCCACAGGGGGCGAAATGTGGTCTGGATGGGCCACACCCAAAAAGGAAGGCTTCCTAGAAGAGGTTGATGTAATCCCTACACTGTCCCTAGTCCTCAGAAAACTTTTCCGCACTCTCCCTGCCAGACAGGAAACCTTTCCCTAAGCTAACCACTCAAATAATATACTCTAATTGTGCCAAGCCCGGAAGTTGGAGTTTTAAATAGACTCTGTCTGACCCAAGATGGCCACCAGTCACATGGGGTGCCCACATCCAATCGGATAGCAGTTCCCTTCTGAATGAGGAAATCATAGAGGAACTAAGTTCTCCCGACTTTCTCCTCCAACTGCATTGCCATTGCCATCAAACTCCACTGGCAGTAGAAAATACACATTGCACCCAACTACAACCCGACAGTGGCAATCTTCTTGGATGTTTACACCTTGGGCCAGTGCCAACCATGCCTGCGCAGGAACTTCCCATAATTTTAAATGTTCTTATAGTGTCTATAGTGCATGAGTACATCCACATTCAAGTCTGTAGGGAATTACTGCAAAGGGACTATCAGCACAGTAAAAAATGTTGGGCCTGTTTCTGTGAACAGCCAAAGAGGCCACTGTTAAACACTTAAGTTGGGGCTATTGAGGGTGTACTTATTTAGTTATTATTTGCTTTCATTTGATCTGTTAAATATGCAGTTTGAAGTATCTTGTTATCTGCTTGAGCTATTTAGAGCTGTTCTGTTCTACTACACATTTCCTGTGTTATCTAAAATAGCCCTCCTATTTTTTTACCTTTGACTACAGAATGATTAACCTTTATGTTGTAGCCATCTGAAAGTGGGAATGGTTGAGTAGTTTGTCAAAATACAAGTGTGGATGTAGTAGCCGAGTGCAATTCTGGCAGATCAACAAGTATCTTTTTTGCACTTGCTATAAATCTCAGAGCTGTACTGCATATGTATTTTTTTGACATCTGCTTTAAATTTAAACATACTTTAACATTTCTGAGTTGCGTTGCTAAGTGTGATATAGAAACATTATGCGTTTTTGAAGCGTATAACAAAAAGCATTGCTTACTTGATTTTGAAAGGCGGCACTAAAGGCAACAGGAAATTTCAAGGGTATCAGTGCTATGCCTCGTTTTATCCAGGGGTTCCCTTTGTTGAACTGTTTTATAGCTTCCCTCCTGGTGTGGTATGCCGAACTTTCCATACAACTCTCCCAGCATCTCGTCAGATTGGTGGTATCAAACACCTGCTTGTAAGGAGTGGTAATGACTTTCCTGTACATGTTCAGCTCTCTGACCTAAAATACAGAGAAAAAGCTGTATATTAAAAATAATAAAGTCTATTATCATGAAAAAAATAGACACAACTTAAACAGAACTCATCAAATCCAAGATCCAGTCTAGGAGTGGACATGTAGGTCCTTCTTACTGTAGCCAAGTCCTGGGTCCCCTTTGGTCTAATGAGAGCCTCCAGAGTTAGCTGACATCCTTCTATGTAGAGTGGGTTATGGGGCATGATGAGTGTAATACAAGGTAAATTCATGGGTGCCAGACACTTCTTGAATACAAAGAAATCTATTGTCTCTTAAACTGTGGGGGAGAGGGTTTAGGGCCAGGCCCCCCTAAGCGGTTGCAATGTTAATTGGCAGACTTCAAAACTTCTATAGGTAGACAGCCATTTAGGGAATGCTACCCAGCCGGACACCACATCTGCATGTGTAGACACACTATCTCCTAAGGCAACAATCTTGAACAGTGTCTAACAAAGTTACAGTGAACTCTTTCACTTCCTCTACAATCTCCTCTTGTAGATCTTCACTCAACTGAGCTCTCAGTCCCTCTCACTAGACTTGCTGATCCACTGCCACTGGATCACCTGTGCTCTTCCAATCTTCTCACTCTCACTTCCTCAAGCATCACCCAAGATTCAAGATACTCCTCAACTGTCAACCCGCTGGCCTGCTAAGTCCCTGGCTTGACAGATAAGGCTGTTCTGCAAGCGTCACCTCCGCTGAGTGGGTCCCTGGCTTGATATCGGCTGAAGTTTCCCAATTCTTCACCTTCCTGGTTGGTGAGAACACTGCTCTGGCACTTGCTTCAGCAACTCACTGTGGTCCCTGATAATTGGGCGGATGGTCCCTTAGTGGCAACAGCTTCCCTTCTACCTCTTACCATGACAGGTTCTCCGGGCCGGCAAAACCGTCACTTCTGGTTGGACTGCAAGCCACAATCCCAACCCTACGCTACTCTCTTACTTCTGGATAGGCCCTCAGACAGCCTAGCAGCCAGATGTCCCCGGGATGGGCTGCTAGGCCAAAGCCTGAGGCCTGGGACAGCACAACACACGTCCACCCAGACAGCCATCCAGGTGCCACAGAACTGTGATCACCTGAACCCACCCAAATAAATAGGCTCTCCCAGCAGGCCGAGGGACCCAAGAAGATCCCTGCCCATTGGCTGAGATACCCCATCTATTCGTAATCTGTTCTTGCAATGCCTTTGTCTTATATATTGACACCAGATAGCCATCTAGTGACAGAAAAGAGAAGTGCAGCAAATCCAGAATTAGGGTGGAATCAATTGATCCCTTCTCAATTGGCCAAGGCCACTATACCTGGCAGGTAAATTTACTAGCAACCCTGCCTAAACATCAGGGTGCTACATTAGGTATAGTAGTTATTTACTGTGGTAGTGCCACAGTCAACAAGCTTCTTAAAGTGGAACTCCAGACAAAAGCTTTATCTTACTATGGATAAAGTGGGAAAGGAAAACTTTTGTCCGTTTTTTTATTTCGATTTGTCTTATCTTTGGGGAGATCTTCCCTTACCTCCCAAGAGAAAATGTTTCAACAACGGATTTTGTTGTCGGAATGTCCGACCATGTGTACAAGGGCTAAGAGGTATCATAAGAAAAAGGTGTCTCCACTGCAACTTTATCACCAGTCCCTGTCTCCACAACAACAACAACCCACAATTTTCAAAAGCCAATTGTCACAGGGACAGAAAGTGAGGTGAAATCTAATGAACAGGGGCACAGACATCAAAACAAATGTTATAAGGGGTGTTAAAAATATTTTTTTGGCTGGAGTTAAAAATTTACCTGTTCCAAATTACATACAAATACATATAAATACAAAAATTACATACAAATTCAGCTCAAGAACAAATTATAGAATCTATCTTGTTTGTAACCCGAGGACTTTACAAAAGAAAGATTGTCTCTGCAGTTTTGTATTCTACAGGAATTGACAGAAACACTGCATTTCTGGCACAATCAATAGGCATCTTATGAGAATGCTCTGAACTCAAACAATTAAATTGAATGCAGCCAGTACTAAAGACTGGCAAGCTGTACATTTAAAAGTACATTTTTGCTTTTGAGTTTAGATACACATTTGTATGCCTGTATTCATTTTTGTGTCCCTGTGTACCACTGCAGTGGTTGCAGGCTTGTTTATATACTACATATGCAGTTATCATCAATGTGCATCAATGTGCAGACAGTCTTGGCATACTCTAGTCTCATAAATTAGGTTGGGTAAATGAGGTGTCAAGACCTGTAACATGGTCAGGTAAATAGTAAATCACAGTAAATAGTAAATCACAGTAAATAGTAGTCAAATGTTTGCACTGTACAGAATTTGAAAATTCTGTAGTTTTTTTTCTTTTCTCTGTACATCTGCCCTCATAACACGCTAGACTGCCAATTCTATTATGGAATGGGATTATATTAATAGGCACAACAAACTATTGACCAATACATATGACATGTACATGCAAATATCACTTACCTGATGAGCTGGTAAATTGCACCCAGCAGCAACCTCATCAATCCATACTTCTGTGACAAGAGCACACTGTGGAAACCCAAACCCTCGAAATGATGTATTGGATGGCAGATTGGTCTTGCATACTCTTCCTAGGCATCTCAGATTAGGTATATAGTAAGAAACATCTGTCTGAAGCACTGAAATCTCCATTATCTAAATAAAGTAATAAAAAGTATCATTCAGGCAATGTGTGTGGTTTTTAACAAACAGCACAATTATTAAAAACATGAAAATCCTGACCGGAACTGGAAACAGATATCTGGGGGGGGGGGGGTGCAAACAAGCGGAACTTCCCCTTTTGGGTGAAGTTGCGCTTTAAGTACAATATTCCCAATGCACAAATTTCTGAAACTGCCTGTAAATCTAAGTGGGTTCTGCAGCAACCACCATCTGGGGACTGAGAATATCCAAAACAAAAACACAGACATTGTGATCGCTAAATAAAGCTTTGGACCCATTCTGGAGATCCTAGGTGTTCTGGTGACATACTTTTCCTTTGGTTTCCTGTGATGTCTCTTTTTCTTTCAGAGTTCTGCTGTAGAAGGGATTGCAAGAAAATCCATTTTATACATATACAGTGTATGTATATCTAGCACCCTCCTAGGTAGGTTCTAGGTTTAGTTAGACAGATTTAGTGTTGGGCTCACTGTAATTTTGTGGAGCTGTATTTTAAATTCAGTTGCCTCACTGTTTCATTAATCCTCAATGAACTGTAGCTCCCCAGTGCTGGCAGCACTCATGCAGCCGCAGACCATGACACTCCCACCACCATGCTTCACTGTAGGCAAGACAAACTTGTCTTTGTACTCCTCACCTGGTTGCTGCCAAATACGCTTGACACCATCTGAACCAAATAAGTTTATCTTGGTCTTATCAGACCACAGGACATGGTTCTAGTAATCCACATCCTTAGTCTGCTTGTCTTAAGCAAACTGTTTGCAGTCTTTCTTGTGCATCATCTTTAGAAGAGGCTTCCTTCTGGGATGACAGCCATGCAGACCAACATGATGCAGAACCTGTCCTGTTAAACCGCTGTATGATCTTGGTCACCATACTGCAGCTCAGTTTCAGGGGCTTGGCAATCTTCTTATAGCCTAGGCCATCTTTATGTAGAGCAACAATTCTTTTTTTCAGATCCTCATAGAGTTCTTTGTCATGAGATGCCATGTTCAACTTCCAGTGACCAGTATGAGAGAGTGAGAGCGATAACACCAAATTTAACACATCTGCTTCCCATTCAAACCTGAGACCTTGTAACACTAATGCCGCGTACACACGATCGAATTGTATGACGTACTTAGTCCGTCATACAATCCGGCGGACAATCCGGCGGACTTTCTACCGAACGGACTTGGCCACACGCGGATACACAAACAGTCCGACGAAAGCTTGCGCGATGACGTACAGCACGTACAACGGGACTAGAAATAGGAAGTCCAAGACACAGCAAAGCACCCTTTGGGCTCCTTCTGCTGACTTTGCGTTAGTGGAAGTTTGGTTAGAGACGATTCGCGCTTTTCAGACTTCAGCTTAATTCGTCCGTTATTTTTTATTTTTATTTATTCTCGAATTGGAATATTAATCATAAGATGAGGATGAATAAAGATATTTGTGATAACTCTGTGTGAATATAAGCAGCAAAGCAACTTCACTTTTCTCACATTATGAAGAAGAAAAGAATGTGCTATATTAAAAAATCACAAAATTAGCAGCATGACGAATATGCTAGCTTCAATACGAACACTAGTTTTACAAGACAGAACGCTTCCGCCCAGTAAATCCTTTCTGGGCATGCGCCATTCTTAGTCCGTCGGACTAGCATACTGACGAACGTATTGTCCGCTGAAACCAAAGTACGACGGGAAGATTGGTGTGCAAACCGACCTTCTTAGTACGACGGACTTCACGCTGAAAAAGTCCGCTGAAGCCCACACACGAGCTGATTGTCCGTTGAAATGCGTTTCAACGGACTAAGTACGTCATACAATTCGATCGTGTGTACGCGGCATAACGTGTCATATGACACCAGGGAGGTAAAATGGCTAATTGTGCCCAATTTGGACATTTTCACTTAGGGGTGTACTCAATTTTGTTGCCAGTGGTTTAGATATTAATGTTAAATTATTTTGAGGGGACAGCAAATTTACACTGTTATACAAGCTCAAAACTGACTACTTTACATTGTAGCAAAGTGTAATTTCTTCAGTGTTGTCACATGAAAAGATATAATAAAATATTTACAAAAATGTGAGGGGTGTACTCACATTTGTGAGATACTGTACACATATATAATATATTTTCACACACACACACACACACACACACACACACACACACACACACACACACACACACACACACACGCACAATAGATAGTTTTAGTTCAAGCTATTTTTCTGCGGCTTCCTCATTTGAAATATATGCTCTTCCATATGGTTTTTGTTTTAAATGTAGAGATTTAGGAACACGCTTTAAGAACGATTGAGATATCAGTCATACAAGAACTATAAGGTTGCCACCACGACAGCCGATTTGTAGCTTTCCATTGCGAGGAGGAGCGGTAAAGTACAGCTATTGTGTAGAACTACAGAAGGCAGAGCCCGAGAATGTAATGAACAAATATTTCTTAGTTGGAGTTACAAGAGAAAGATGGCTCAGAACAGGTGTCAAAAAAGCGATGATGCTTATTTCTAATGCAAGATGAAAGGGAAAAAGTCAGGCAAGATGTCTTTTGGCAAATAATCAGTTCCTGTATATGTGCTGCAAATGTATAGTGTGCTGTTTGGCTGGAATCGCCCTTAATATTGCCAGCAATCTAAAATATTGTACATAGGTGTAACAGTGGTTAAGGCTTACAAATATAGATTCTACCCCCGAACATCCACCATTGCTGTATAAATTGACATCAGCTGCTACGATTCTGCCATCATTCATATATCCCACCTGAAAAAAGAATTCTGAATTAGTGTTTTCCTTGAAGTTACAATGCAATATTTCAAAGAGGATGGTTTACAGTTTATGCATCTTCATTTTTCTATACAGTACTCACCTTATATTTTGCAAGATAGGGATGTCGTCCTCCAGTTATAAGCATGTCTTCACTACGCTCTAAAATGCAGCGAACAGGCTTTTTGAGCCTAAAAAATAAGAACACAATGGATCTTTTAAGTGAATCTGGAAATGTTCTTAATCATTCAATCAATAAAGCCTTACATGTGATGTAAATTCTATCAGTTTACCAAAGCAGTCGATTTTGGAGTTGAGGTCCTTGCAGTTTTACTATATGGTACAGAAATTTTAGGCTTTGATACAGAGTAGGGAGGAGGTTTAGGTTTGCCACTACCATGGGGTTGTGGCAATTCCCTGGGATATACAAAGCTTGCATATTTGTGAATGTTTGGTCAAAAAAATTGATGGTTCACAGCCAGACATAAGGCACAATCTATAATGTATAAATAGCTTTGTCCTGGTCAAAAGAGCCCAAAAAAATTTAATGGGATGGATGAACCACCCCTCTATAGAAAGATTAGCTCACCAAAACCATGTTATCAGTGTATGTTGGAGCTGTTAGAGCATTCTAGACAGTGTATGTTGGAATGGTTAGTCGTGAGGTGGGAGGCTTGTGGAACCCAGCTTACCTTGGAGAGCTCTGGAAACTCCATGTCCAGCTCCACCAGCCCCTCCTGTGTGTAAATCAGCCTGTGCCTATTAGGGGCACAGGGTGACCGAGAACCCCAGGTCGTATCTGTGCTAGTCTAACTCACTGTACAGCCACACTGGAATGCTGTATATATGTATATATTGTGTGTTGTCTCATGCTGTTGTGGATTGTTTGGTGTGTGGCTGTGTCCCATAGTTTTGTTGTGTCTGTCTGCCTTATGAGAAACATATTATGAGATGGATGTTTTGTATTTGTATTCCTGGCATGTGGACTGGGGGCAGGCTAGAGAGTGGAGTGGCGAATTCCTTCAACAACTCTCCCTGAGGATTGGACAGTTTACCCCACCCTGAATCAAAGGGAGAGGGGAGTTGTTCCCTGAGTGTATACCTGTGTTTGAATAAACAGTTTGATGTTTTTCACCCTACATTGAGTTACGGCTAATGACTGGGTGGGCTAAGGGGTCTTGGATAGTGCTGGTTCTGGACAAATGAAGCATTTACGGGAGACATAGTCCTGTTGAGGACAGGGGTCCATAACAATTGGTTGGCAGCGATGAGATCATGCTACCTTGATGTGAACAAATCCAAACCCCCACCTGGATACAAGGTCTGGAAAGCAGAAGAGGAGAGGTACAGATACCAGCTGCCATGGAAAAGAAATTCCAAAAGGAGGTTTCGAGAGATGTGGATACAGCATAGGGGACCAGTATCAGTGCAAGTCCTGCTGGGATGGTATGATTTTGTCCGCCCACATCTCTGGAAGAAAGCGCTAGCTCTCAAGCAGCACCACCAGCGATAAAGTTTCCCCTCTATCCATGTAAGCTACTGGTTGTAGTATTAAGTGTGAATGCTGTTATTGGGGAAACAACCGAACCAGGAGTCAACAGCTAAGTTAAGCAGGCTGATCTGGGCAGAGATGCGGTTGGACGACAGAGGTCTCCAGTGGTATGTAGCCTGTCATAAACTAGATGTGACCAGAACTGTGTGACTGCGACAGAGTGAACCAGACATAAATAGGTGAAAGTACGTTTATCAAAGTAAATGCATATAAATGTGAACACACCACCAATACAAACTGAGTGAACAAACCAAACAACCAAGCAGTGATAATAAGCTAACCAGCATATGTAGCAAAAGGAAGTACCAGAATCATAGTTAAGCCAGGCCAGGGTCATAAACAGGAGATCAGTAGTTGGGGGGCCAGGAGTAAATGGACAGTGAACAAGATGGCGGGATTAGGCTGCAGGGCCAGGATCCAGGGATAAAGGAGCAGATACAAACAGGTCCATGATACAGGAATCAGGGTTCAGGTTCAGGATCAAGATCAAGATTAGGCTAACAGATAAACAGGCTGCAGGTCAGAGCACAAGGACAATACTAGGGCAAGGTGTGTGTGCACTTGCCGGGTATTTATACTATGGCTGCTATCAAAGTCATGTGACGCCTGATTGCAGAAGGTAATACCTGCTCCACACTGCCAGGATCCCTCCGCTGGTGGATGCCAGTACTGAGGCCCAAAGATGACAATTCCAGCAGGGAAAAGCTCTTCTGACAGCTCCAAACTTCCAGGAGACACCTGCTGGTGGATCTCAGTACTGCACGCCAAATGATCGATATTACCAGCGGAGGGAACCTTTCCTGACATAGCCCAAGTGTGGCCGTGGACAGCAGATAACAGCTCCACGAAAGGCTTTGGCCTGGGACTGTTGTACTGGAGGCTGTCCAGGTACCCTGACTTTGGGAGTGATCTGGAGTGGCATTTGAAAGAAATATTGGAGCACAGAGAGTGAAGACTGAATGTCTCGGAAGTGCTATGGGCACAGGAAGATTTGGAGTTTCTGGCCATTCAGGAATGGAAGCTGGAGATTGCCTACAGACATCTGCTAGACTCTGCTCAGCAGCAGGGTGGGGCTCCCTTTGTCTGGGACTATGCAGAAGTACCAGCCGACAGCTCTGAAATCCTGGCTGAAGAGTCTGCAATGAGGCATAGTAACAGTGTGCTTTGCCCACCTGCCCCCGCAGCTATGGACGCGGAGGTCTTATGGCGGGTGCAGCAAGTGCTGACTGACCTCAATGAGCCTGTTTCTGCACAAGACGAGGTTGGATGGACGAATGTGCCTGTCCAGCAGCATGCCAGAGAATCGGCAGTGGAAACGCTGTAGATTGCCATCCCCAAAGCTGAAGTGCTGACAACAGTGCAGAGCTCTGCTAACCTCTGCCCAACACCAATAGCATATTTTGGGTTCCACAGACAGGAGATGGTGAACCTCTATCCACAGACACCAGTTATAGAGATTGGGTATTTGATAGACTGTTCTGCTGAGGAAGAACAACTCCAGCAGCCTCCAGCAGAAGAGCTGGTATCAGGGCCAAACTTCACTGAGCTCTGCCCAGCACCAACAGCAGCATCTGTGGAGTTACAAGAGTCTCCTCCAGCTGGAGTGCTGGCCACCGGAAAGAGGGTCCAAGACCTCTGCCCCACACAACGGAGCTGATGATGTGGGGTTTCACGCTAAAGAGCTAACAGGTTAGAATACTACTGGCCTCTGCACACAACTGCAGCTTGAGCTGATATCGGTGGATGGGACTCTACTCACAGCAACCCAGCAGAAGGGCTGGCAACAGGGCAGAGTGCTGCCAGCCACTGCTCTAAACTAACAGAAGAGGGAAATTCCCATCCACTGTAAAAGTAGATGGGAATTCGGTCTCCACTGACAAAATCCCAGAAAATGGTGCAGCACTGGGACAGGAGAATGTCAGGTTTGTCTTGCAAGAACTGGGGGATTTTAATCTACAAAAAGTGGATGGGACTTCAGTCTCCACTTGTATACCCCAGGGATGCTGGGCAGTCGGCCCAGATCCCCAACAGTATGACGGAGTGAGCCCAGTCACCCTGTCTTCTCACCAATGGCTGAAGGGACTCCATGGAGAAGGGCCAGTTCACTCCTCTTCCCAGCGGCGGGTATGTTCTCTGAGAGAGGCAGAGGTTGGCTGGGTGAGTAATGCTATGTTTGGGACAATTTATTTGGGGTACTGTGTAGATACCAGCATTGGGGGACTGGAACTACTGACCAACTTTTATCAACCCGTCTGGGGTCTCCACCTGAGTGACCGAGAACCCCAGTCTGCCCTGTGCTAGTCAAAATCGCTGTACAGCCACACTGGAATGTTGTGTATATAATATATATATATATATATATATATATATATATAAGAGGGCCAGTATGGTGGTCTATAATTATGGGAGGAGCCTGGAGGGTATTTAATCAGACCACCCACAACGGTCTGTGTCGGTTCCAGTGCAAGGTACTGCACATCAAGGGGCCAACTCTTCTCAGCTCCCTCATGGTCGACTATCTGTGCATCCAATCGCAGGTGCACTTTGGCTTCTTCATTCGTGCTCGCAGATAAGTAGTATCCGAATCTTTTCATATCATGTGCAAACTTGCGGCTTATCATGCTTACTATCCCGCGCCCCTTTCGCAAAACCCACCTCTGAGTTGTTGACACTCATGTCCCGACATCTTTCGGCACATGCGTAGTACATTTGTAAATTCCTTCTACCAAAAGTACGATTCATTCATAGATCCAAGCCTCCGAGTCGCTGTCAGTCGTTCTCCCATATCACTCGCCATAGGCTTCACTGGTTATAAAATTCACTGTCCATGGTGTTGCCATCTCATCCTTTTTTGAGATAAACAGGTATTGTTTGTATGGGTTTCTGTGGCTGATTGAGGTGTAATTAAACCCACCTGATGCCTTTCCTGCACTTGACTAGCCTGGGGGGATGGGTAGTTGATAGGTGTTTGGTTTCACAGTAAGTAATGGCATACACTCTACAACCAATTCGTATCAGATACTCCTTACTGCCAATTTATATCAGATTCATCTCATACATTTTTTAAGCTGATTCGTGTCAAATGCATTGCAGAGGCTGACTCTGCCAACTCACTGCGTGTCCACGTAGTTGTACCTTCGAGATCGGTCGTATATCTTCATCGATTGTCCCACGATCGGACCGCTACACACTCGCTGTCGCAGGTAGGACTTTGTTGTTACCGCTCCTCTATCCTCGAATAGTCACGTTATCATGTTCGTTTATCATGTTCGTTTTGCAAAAGTCGCACTTACGCCACCGTAAATCTTTCTATGTCATCTTTCATGTATTTCATGCTTTCTACCCAATGCGGGTTTACTCGAGCCGTTCACTTCACGGTCGATGCGGTCAAATCCGACATTCAAGCCCCTTAGTCACCTCGCATCTACGGCCGATTCGAATCTAATTGCAACTTCGCTTCTATGTTTCGGATCCTCGGCAATCACAAGCCCCTTCAACCGCCATCACCATTTAGTTAATTCGAACCCAGCCATATCATCTGCATTACGGTCAGATCTGTCATACGAGCCCCATAGTCACCTCGCATCTACGGCCGATTCGAATCTAGTCGCAACTTCGCTTCTATGTTTTGGCTCCTCGGCAATCACAAGCCCCTTCAACCACCATCACAATTCAATCAATCTGAATCCAGCCATATCATCAGCAATATGGTCGGATCCCATATACGAGCCTCTCAGTCGCATCTACAGAGGATTTGAGTCTAGTCGCAGCATCAGCGCAACAATTCGAGTCCTTGCCAAGCGCAACTCTAACAACCGAGCCGAATCCTGTTGCATCACCGACTCAAATGAGTCAAATCTTTCACAGACTATTCCATAGCTATAGCCCGGTTCAAACTAGTCACATCGACAGTACGAATTCAGCAGTACTTACGTTTCACTTTCTCAGTCTATCCATGCATGATCATACACAATTCCCTCCACCAATTTTCTCAGTGTTGCACACGGTCATTCCTACATAATCACATTTCCTCTATAACCTTTTCTTTCGCCTTTCAACAAGGCTGCGTTCTTGCAATCGCTGCAAGTCTTTCTGCATTTGGCTTAAAAACGGCCGTCTCCAGTAGCAACATGGCTACTCATACGTTTTCTCTATCCCTTTTCCCCTTTCAGGTCAGCAAGGTTGCCAGTTGGTCCATCCTATGCCAGGCTTGGACTGTCTTTCACCCCAAAAAAACAAAAACCCCATTGTCGAGGGCTTGCATCTTCACCAGGGGGCCAGCTTTGCCCCAAACAGCTCTTTGCAATCACCCTTGTCAAAACGAAATTCTCATGTCACCTTACTACAGGCTCCCGGGCAACTCAGTTCCTGACCCCAACCAGTCGACTTCACAACTAGGGCATAAAGTCAGGTGTGTAGTTCATTGAGATTCCCCCTTTCTCTTAAACACGCTTTCACGACATATTTTTACTTCACATACAGAATTTGACCTGCTCCTGATGCGTTAGCAACTGTCACATACTTCTGTGCACTTCACTCTGTTTTCGAAGCACAAGCCTTCAATACGCAGACAAGGTCGCCTATCTCCATACTTGCTGGCAGTGCAAGCGTTAGTAGACCGAACCCATGTCAATTAACTGCAGATCGCAACATTCCTACTTAGTATACCAGACTTCAGCTACCCACCCCAGTCTGCCCTGGGGGGCTCTGGTTTATTAGTCTGTGCCGAGCACAGACGGACACCCGAGCTATCGGTTACCTAACCAGTTACCTCCTCGCTCACCTCGGTTGTCACGCATTCTTTTGAGTTTTCTAAAGTCACACTCAACAGCGCTCGAACGCAAACCAACTGTCACTATGGCTGTTGTTCCTTGTCCTGTTCTTGTTTTCCTTCCGCCTTTCATCTTATCTACCCAAACGTAACTATCCCCTCCTACCTTCGCAACCTACCTCAAACATACGTACCCCCCCCCCCCCGTTGCTTTTAGCTGACACCATGTCGCAGGCAGACAGTGTGGACTTTGCCTCAGCCCTGCCATCACCCTTTGCGGGCTCAGCAAGCGGCGGTTTACAGTCTCACAAGAGCTTGGACCGTTAAATAAAAAACAAAAACAAAAAAAACAAAAAAAAAAACATATAAAAAAAAAAATCATAGCAGAACGGTGTCGCAGGAGTAAATCCTACCCTGCCGCAGCCAGGAAACCAAGCTTTTAGGCTACTGTTTCCACCACCAGTGGCAGCCCTTCCAGGCACCACTTCAGTCTATCTTCTTTGCGACTACTCAGCTGCACTCCTGGGTGACTACACTGTCAACAGCAGTCGCCAAAGTCCAAGCAGAGTGACAGCCCTGGAGGTACGCCCAGCCGTGCCCCTACCAGCTCCAGTCACCACCGTCATTCCCGTACCTTCCCTTACATGTACACCCAACATCTGCACCACTGTCTTCCCTGCACACCTTGTCCTAGCAGGGCATCTAGGAGGACATCTTGAACGACAGTGACGTTAACTTAGCATCCCTCCTCATAGCAGTACACAACTTGGCGTAGAACAAAGTCATATTCGTGGGGAGACGTCTCCATCATCCTGAAGGCCAGAGACCCTTTACTTTATTGCAAGCTCACTGTCACAGAGTTTGTGCTGGCCATGGGGACAGTCAGAGATGTGCTATGCAGGGCAACCCCAACAGGAGGGTAGAATTGGACCCGTATCTGCATGCAGCAGGTCAGAAGTACGCAGGGTGCCCATCCTTTGACTATCAACACTCATTTTCAGCCAAGGCAGCAGCCAGATTCAAGGTGATCCTTTAACTACCACCTTTTAGTGTTTCTCTCCCAGGTACAAGACCCTGACTAAATCCTTAAATTAAGATGTGCCAGCTATAGCGGATCTGCCCATGGGAGTCAATTTTCTCACAAATTGGAATGGCATGCCAATTAGTGATGGACGAACTTCCGACGGGACGTTTCGCGAAAGCGAAATGCGAACGGACCCAAACGTTCGCGAAACCGAACGTTCGCCGCGGGCCCCATTGACTTCAATGGGAGGCGAACTTTGCAAACCTTCATGTCGAATTTGCGGCCACGTGGTAATTATTAGGGGGTAAAACGTAGTCCCACCATCTGGACAATGACATAATACATGTATGAGGTGAATTTGGGATCGATAACTACAAGCATTTTTATTTTATTTGGGAAATTGTTCTAACAATTCAGGACTATGGAGCTAATGAAGGCAATGGAGGAGAGGGAAGGTCAGGGACCAGGGTAGGCAAAGAAGAGGGTGCAGGAGATGATCACCAGCAGCGTGACATACCGGAATGACACATGCACCGTGATAGAGGCATCTGACAGCAGCACCGTAATACAGAGCACTGACAGCAGCACCGTGACATACAGCGCTGACAGCAGCACCGTGACATACAGCGCTGACAGCAGCACCGTGACATACAGCGCTGACAGCAGCACCGTGACATACAGCGCTGACAGCAGCACCGTGACATACAGCGCTGACAGCAGCACCGTGACATACAGCGCTGACAGCAGCACCGTGACATACAGCGCTGACAGCAGCACCGTGACATACAGCACTGACAGCAGCACCGTAAGCAGCCCCAGGAGGAAGTCAGCACAGCACAGGGATGGTGTGATCCCCTCATAATAAGAACCCCCAGGAGGAAGTCAGCACAGCACAGGGATAGTGTGATCCCTTCATAATAAGAACCCCCAGGAGGAAGTCAGCACAGCACAGGGATATCATAAGCAGCCCCAGTAGAAATATGACACCGCTCAACCTCTTCAAAGAGGAGGGTAGGGGCATATAGTACGGTGTGCTTTTTTGGGTCAAGGAAGTGAGCCAAATGAATTAAGAAGGTCTGTGTGCTTGATTAAAAAAATAGTTTATAGACATATACATGGTCTACTGGTCACATGTGTTGAATTCCTCCGAGATCCATGCCTCATTCATTTTTAGAAATGTGAGGTAGTTAACACTGTCGTGAGCTAGGCGAGTACGCTTATCGGTCACAATCCCCCCTGCTGCGCTGAACGTCCTTTCGGACAGGACACTGGATGAGGGGCAAGCCAACAGTTCGATTGCAAATTGGGCAAGCTCTGGCCAGAGGTCAAGCCTGCCCACCCAGTAGTCTAGGGGTTCATCACTCCTCAGAGCGTCCACATCGGCCGTTAACCCAATGTAGTCGGACACCTGACGGTCTAGGCGTTCCCTGATGCTGGATCCGGATGACACCTGTCGATGGGTCGGCTGAAAGAATGACCTCATATCCGAAGTCACCAACACATCTTCAAACCGGCCTCTTCTTGCAGGCGCTGTTGGATTGGTACCCGCAAATCCTTCTCTGGGAGTGGGAATTGCTCCTCTGCCAGCGCACGCAAAAGCAGAATGCAGCATTTCTCGAAGCAAGGCCTGGAAGTGCTGCATTCTGACAGCCCTCTGCGACGGCGGTAACATTTCCGCCATTTTGTGTTTGTACCGGGGGTCTAAGTACGTTGCCACCCAGTACTGGTCCTTGACCCTCATGCTTTTTATACGGGGGTCCCTATTAAAACACTGGAGCATGAAGGCCCCCATTTGCACTAAAGTGGAAGCGGTGTGGTGGCCTGGCTCCTGCTCATCATCCAGGATAATGTCGTCCTCTTCATTCTCCTCTCCCCATCCTCGCACAACAGGGATCCCAGAAAGGTTTAAAGCATGCTCTTCTTGCTCCTGCTCATCCGCCCCGGCACCATCCTCCTCTGACTCCTCATCAGACTCCTGTTGTTGACTTGTCTCAGATAGAGTAGCCCCCCCTGGGAATTCATCCAGCATTGCGACTTCCTCATCTTCCCGCTCCTGCTCCTCCACAGCCTGATCAATGACACGACGCAATGCACGCTCCAGAAAGAAGGCATAAGGTACCATGTCACTGATGGCGCCATGGCTGCGACTGACCAGTTTGGTGATCTCCTCAAATGGCCGCAGAAGTCTGCATGTGTCGCGCATGAGCAGCCACTGGCGCGGTGAAAAAAAACCCAGCTCCCCAGAACCGTTTCTTTCGCAGAGTTCATACAGGTAGACGTTAACTGCACGTTTCTGCTGGAGCAGCCTATCAAGCATATAGAAGGTTGAGTTCCATCGCGTCGGGCAATCGCAAATAAGACGTCTGACCGGCAGATGGTGTCGCCGCTGAATGTCAGCAAGGCGAGCCATGGCCGTGTAAGATCTTCTGAAATGGGCCGAGATTTTCCTTGCCTGCCGCAAGATGTCCTGGACCCCAGGGTATTTGACAAGGAATCGCTGCACGACCAAGTTTAAGACGTGTGCCATGCACGGCACGTGCGTGATTTTGCCCTGTTTCAATGCGCTAAGCAGATTGGCACCGTTGTCACACACCACTTTACCAACTGTCAAATTGAGCGGTGTTAGCCACTCATCTGCCTGTGAACGCAAAGCTGAAAGGAGTGCCGGGCCAGTGTGGCTCTTTGCTTCCAGGCACAACAGACGCAGCACGGCATGGCAACGTCTCACCTGGCATGTGGAATAGGTTCTGGGGAGCTTGGGCGGTGCAGCGGAAGAGACGCTAGCAGCGGAAAAGGAGGAGGCAGCTGAGGAGGAGAGGGAGGAGGATGGAGTAGGAGGAGGAGAAGAAGAGTCAGGCCTGCATGCAATCCGTGGCGGTAAAACCAAATCTACACGGGTGCCACGGGTTACATGCTTGACGGCCGTCAGAAGGTTCACCCAGTGGGCAGTAAAACTGATATACCTTCCCTGCCCGTGTTTGCTAGACCACGTGTCTGTGGTCAGATGTATCTTGGCACCGACACTGTGTGCCAGAGATACATTCACTTGCCGCTGAACATGGCCATATAGCTCTGGGATGCCCTTCTCTGAGAAATACTTCCTTCCTGGGACCTTCCATTGTGGTGTTCCAATGGCCACAAATTTGCGAAAGGCCTCCGAGTCCACCAGTTTATATGGCAGTAGTTGGCGGGCTATGAGTTCTGACAAGCCAGCCGCCAACCGTTGGGCAAGAGGGTTATCCGGCGTCATCATTTTTTTACGCTCAAACATTAGGCCCACGGAAGCCTGCCTTTTTGCAGAAAAATGTGAGCTTGGCGTGATGGAAGGTGGAGTGGAGGACAATTGTGAGGAGAGAGGAGAAGGAGAAGTAGAAGACGAGGCTGGACGGTGAGAGCCTGCAGTGTGGCTTTGTGTGTTCCGTTGCTCCCACTGGGCTCGGTGATGGCTGCTCATGTGCCTTCTTAAGGCGGTCGTCCCTAGGTGAGTATTGGGCTTACCGCGACTAACGCGTTGACTGCAAAGATTGCAGATGGCAACGCTATTGTCAGCAGCGGACACGTTAAAAAAAGCCCACACTGCGGAGCCATGTGCCGGTGTCCTGGGAGCGCCAGATGTGACCGTACATGGTCGATGACTCGCTCCTGATACATTTGCAGTCTGCTTTGTCCCTCCTGTGCAATGTAAGTTATTCCTGCTTCTCCTCCCTATCTGCTGGTCCATATCTCCCTCTGAACTCCCCTCCTCTTCCTCTCTTGTGGGCACCCACGTGACATCACTAGACACGTCATCATCAACGTCACCTTCCCCACCGCTATAAGTAGAGATCTCGGAGTAGGCAGCAACACCGGGGACCAACCTCCTCCTTGGGCTGATCTGGGTACTGTCGTCAGACTGCTGAGTAGCGCTTGTTGCTACCTCCTCTTCCTGATCCAATACCAAGAGTGGCTGCGCATCAGAAATGTCCTCTTGATATGGATCGGAAAATAATTCCAGTGACTCAAGCGGAAGGTATGTGGTGGTGGTGGTGGTGGTCGTGTTGTTGGTGGTAGTGTCTTTGGGGGTGCACATAGCAGAGAGTGAAGAAGAGGGTGCAGATCGAGAGGATGAGGAGGGTGCAGAAGAGTAAGGCTGAGCGAGCCACTCAACCAAGTCTGGTGCATCCTTTAAAGTAATTGAACGCACCTTCTGCAACTTCCCACTTTGGCTCAAGCCTGTTGCTCCTGCCCTACCCCTACCACCCCTGCGGAAGGGCCTGCCTCTTCCTCTGCCTGTCATTTTTTAAATGACCCTGTGACAAAACTCTTAGTCCCTATACCGATGAAGGACTGCTGCAGTATAGGGCAGCAGTCAGCAGTGGTGCACGTCAACCCTATCTATTGTGGACCGATAGCGGTCCTTACAGAACAGCAGACTGTACCGCACTCAAGCCTATGTACCGTAGCACCCTATACCAAGTTACCAGTCCTTATAAGAACTTTTGTGGACCAAGCAGGTTGTGTATTAGTGTTTAGCAGACTGTACGTCAGTCCCTATACCGCTGAAGGACTGCTGCAGTATAGGGCAGCGGTCAGCAGTGGTGCACGTCAACCCTATCTATTGTGGACCGATAGCGGTCCTTACAGAACAGCAGACTGTACCGCACTCAAGCCTATGTACCGTAGCACCCTATACCAAGTTACCAGTCCTTATAAGAACTTTTGTGGAACAAGCAGGTTGTGTGTTAGTGATTAGCAGACTGTACGTCAGTCCCTATACCGCTGAAGGACTGCTGCAGTATAGGTGAGCGGTCAGCAGTGGTGCACGTCAACCCTATCTATTGTGGACCGATAGCGGTCCTTACAGAACAGCAGACTGTACCGCACTCAAGCCTATGTACCGTAGCACCCTATACCAAGTTACCAGTCCTTATAAGAACTTTTGTGGAACAAGCAGGTTGTGTGTTAGTGATTAGCAGACTGTACGTCAGTCCCTATACCGCTGAAGGACTGCTGCAGTATAGGGCAGCGGTCAGCAGTGGTGCACGTCAACCCTATCTATTGTGGACCGATAGCGGTCCTTACAGAACAGCAGACTGTACCGCACTCAAGCCTATGTACCGTAGCACCCTATACCAAGTTACCAGTCCTTATAAGAACTTTTGTGGAACAAGTGAGTTGTGAATGTTTAGCAGACTGCAGCAGAAGGGCAGCAGTCAAGTATAATATCCTTTCTATATTTGGAAGAAAGAATATTATACATGTACAAGCCTATTACTGTACCACTGATACCAGTCCTGAAAAGAACCTTTGTGGAACTAATAATAACAGCAAGTCTTTAAAATTACCCTCACTGCCTGACAACACTGCTTCCTTCCTGTCCCTATACAAATTGGCAAAAAAAGAGAACGATTAGTGGTTACTGGAACAGCTCTTTTGTGGACCTTGATAGTAACAGCTAATGATGATGATGATGATGATGATGATGAAAGACTAATCTGGCTGTCCCTGTAGCATACACCGTCCTTTCCCTTTCTCTAAACTAACAAAAGACACTCAGGCTGCTGCAAGAATCAGCAGCACAGCAAACCTATCAACACCTAACACCTATACCAGTCCTGAAAAGAACTTTTGTGTACCAAATAGCTAGTGGTTTATCTCTCCCTACTCCACACAGGAACCTGTCCCTATCGTAACAGAAGAAAGAATGTAAAATGGCCACCGGATCGGGTGTATTTATAGGTTAGGGGGAATGTCCAAGTGTCCATGTGCTGTCATGTCTCAATTGGCTGTCCTGTATCACATGATAAACGTGTCACCAAAGGTTAAAGTTCTTGTATACATTAAACACGTAAGTCCGCCGCGGCGAACGACGGAAAAAGGCGTTCGAACGTGCGGACCGCGAATGTCGGAAATTCGCCGCGAAACGACCGCCGGGCGAAACGTTCGTCCATCACTAATGCCAATGTTCATTCCCTCAGTATCTCTCTCTTCACCTCAGGTAGTCATGGACACCACAGCCTCCACAGGTCCTCGCCTCAATTTTTGGCCAACTTGGGTTTATAGAGCCATGGCCATCAGAAATCCTCTTGATTCCTGGGTTCAGTTAGTCCTCCTCTTTGTTCGACCTCTACCCCATTGTCGCAGCAGCTCAAGTCTGGTGCAACAACTGGGCAGGACAAACAGTGACTTTCACAATGCTACCTGCCTTATTAATCTTTCATTATCTCACAACACCCTGAAGACCTACCGTACAGCCTAGAGGTTCTATGCCAGGTTACTAGCCTCAAACCCCAGAGCAATACTAGGAGTTCTCCATCACATCCTGGCCTTCATATCATGCCGCCACACACAGTTGGCAATGTCACACAATACCTTAGACTCTACTCAGCTGACATCCAGTATTTCATCCCCTTACGAGATCCTAACAAACCATCTTGTTTGCCGCCCATACGGTCAAGACCATGTTGTGTGGTATTCACAGGCAATGACCCCAAATCAGTATCAAATGGCTACCCATCACCAGCGCCATATTCCGAGACGTGTCTTTCATCCTGTCACATTCCCCTTTGGTTAAATTCAGCCTCGTCATTCAAGCAGCCATCTACCTGGCTTTCTACAGTTTCTTACGCCCCAGTGAATTCAGTCACTGTTCCAGTTGTAAAGTGTTACGTAGACGCCACCTCACACGCCATCAGATTTACTTCATCTTGCACCTCAGGGTGTTCAAAACACAATAGTCTGGTCCAGGGGTTGACATCAAACCTTTCCAAACTCTCAAAGCCTGGTGCCCCGTGTCCATTCTAGATCAATTTTTGGCTCACCTTTTTGATCCCTCGCAGGACAGCCCATTACTACCTTTCCCGATTAGTACCCCAGGCAGCAACCAGTTCATTAGTCACGTCAGGTTTTTTTTTAGCAAATTAGGCCTGGACCCTGGCCATTTTCTTGGACATTCTTTCCATTGGAGCAGCATCAGCAGCCTCACGAAACGGGGTCCCAGACCACGTGATCAAAAGATGGGCAGGTGGGAATCCACCTGCTTTACTCGATACATCCCCAATCCACAAGTGGAAATGTCATGAGCCTTCAGCAACTTTGCCCTGTAGTGTCTTGTTGTACATAAATTAATAATTACCTCCCTAACCAAGTATTTTGCGGCCTTCTCTTGGCATATCGCCCAGCAGACCAGGGCTTACCTTACAGCAGACCAAGGGCACACTTCAGGTCTATTTTATGTTGTTAGTCTTGTGACGTGTTTATGTGTTCTTTCATATCTCTTCGAGCGGAGGGCTCTGACCATAAATAAGAGGGCCAGTATGGTGGCCTGTAATTATGGGAGGAGCCTGGAGGGTATTTAATCAGACCACCCACAACGGTCTGTGTCGGTTCCAGTGCAAGGTACCCACCCACCCATTTCCCTTCTCAGAGTACTTCTCTTAAAACACGCTTCTCTACAGAAACATCCATTTACTTTCTTAAGGTATGCGGCCTTCTCTTGGCATATAGCCCAGCAGACCAGGGCTCACCGCCCAGCTCACCAGGGCTTACCTTACAGCAGACCAAGGGCACACTTCAGGTCTATTTTATGTTGTTAGTCTTGTGACGTGTTTATGTGTTCTTTCATATCTCTTAGAGCGGAGGGCTCCGATCATAAATATATATATATTGTGTGTTGTCTCATGCTGTTGTGAACTGTTTGCTGGGATCGTTTGGGGCGTGGCTGTGTCCCATTGTTCTGTTGTGTCTTATGGGATGGATTTTTTGTATTTGTGTTCCTGGCATGTGAACTGGGGGCAGGGTGGAGAGGGGAGTGGCAAATTCCTCCAACAACTCTCCCTGCTATTTGGACAGTTTAGCCCACCTTGAATCAAAGGGAGGGGAGAGTGTATACTTGTGTTTGAATAAACAGTTTGATGTTATTCACCCTACATTGAGTTATGGCTAATAAGTGGGTGAGCTAAGGGATCTGGGGTAGTGCTGGTTCTGGACAAAGAAAGCATTTATGGCAGACATAGTCCTGTTGAGGACGGGGGTCCGTCACAAGAGTTTTTTTATTTTTATTTTGTCATTTGTACATGTCCCTCATGGCAGTGCCCAGCTTCTCATGCCTTGTGTTTGATAAAAACCTGCTGATCAGCCCCTATAGAACTTTAATAGGGTTTGCTTCAAAATTTATGAGCAAGATTTGATAAACTGTTTGTGAACCATGACAAAGCAGATTTGCTTATTCCTGAGCATTCAAGCATTCAAGCAAGTGTTTACATTAGGGAGGGTTAGTTCAAGGGTTAAAGGGAGGTTTAGTGTGAGAGAGAGTGTTGGGGTTAGAGGGAGATTTATTGTGAGAGTGAGCACTGGGGTTTCAATAAAGGCATAGTGTAAGTGTTGGGGTTACAGGAACGGTTAGTGTTAGTGGGGTGAATAGAAGGACTACCAGAGTGGAAAATATGGTATGGAGCTAGGTGGATTGGACTGCAATAGCAGTAAAAATTCAACAGGAGTTCTAATCCTTCCCACGCTACCCAAAACTAGAAGAAATCAATTTTGGGTTTACATACACTTTCATAAAGGATTTCTAAAGATTTTTAAGAGAGGACACCAGAAGATGTTTATTTTTAGACATGCTGATTCAGTAAAATTCTAGCTGGGAGCCCTCCAGAGATGGATATAGTGAGAGGGATAAGTTACTGTGTTCACTGGTTCACTCCTGTATTTCAATTTTTAGCTTTGAGAACTCTGCTTTCAATAGGCTTTTTACAACAGGGATTTGAGGATAAATTGGAAAATATGCCTAAGGCCGGTTATGCGCAGTGCAAATTCCCCTATCGACAGACAGTGCTGACTGGTCATTGCCTGCTCCCAGTATGGGCGGGTGGGAGGGGACTTTGAAGAAGGGATCCAAAATCAATATTCATGGTCAGAAAATTATTTGAATTGACTCACCATAATGGAGATAAGTGACACTTACTTCTTAGCCGCCACAGCTGCAATTGCTCCTATGTAGGCTGTTTTCATAATCTTTCCACCAAACGCCCCACCAATCCTTTTCACATGGCAACTGACGCGATTAGAGGGTATACCTAAAGCTTTCGCCACGAGGCTCTATAGAAGAAAAATACATTTATGCATACCAAAACATTTTTTTTTCAAAAATGTTTTAGTTTGGGACATCTAGGCCAAATAAAAGTGATTTATTCATATTTCAATTACAGTCATAGACAAGTGACATTCATTTACTTAAGTAAAAACAAATAATTTAGTAGTATTTTAAAATTAAACTCCAGGCAAGCAGTCAAATACACAGCTCAAGTACTCCTATATGTATTTTATCTGCCAAAGTTTTTAATTTAAGACATTTCTTTTGATATACACACATCTCTGCTAGCCAGGTCACTCTGCTTGGGTTAGCATTACCACTTCTAAAATCAGCTCCCTGCTCTTTGTAAAGAGGTACTGACATTGATTCATCTTTAAGTGATGTAGGCTTGAGGAGGATCGGTAACATAGGAACGATGATGCTTACAATTTGTTACGTTAATTATCACAGAATGTTAAAATTATATACTTATGTAAATTCTCTTGTGGAGACAGACATTTTAGAATATATCACAAAGAGACTATTACCTTTTTATATATTTTGTTATTTGTACTGTGGGAAACCAACGTGAAAATAAAACCCCATTCAGTCAAGATGAACTATCTGCACTGCAAGAAGTAGTACAATTACTCCTCCACTACGGACGCCTTTAGCCTGCAATAATTTTAAATTACATACTATCAGGACCCCATTGCTCTGGTATATTTTGGACACGTTGCTCTGGTCTATTTTGTTTTAAATGGGAGCTCTAAAGTCACGCTTTTTTAAATTAAACCACCAACTCATGCCATGACAAACATGACAATCCCGCTTTAATATTGTGTGCCATTTTTATGCAATTATTGAGATGCTCTCTTACTCCACTTTTTATGGTACTGATCCTTTATGACTGACATAAAACCCAGAAATAAAGGCCACCAAATAAAGCATCAAACCCCCTCCTATAGATCTACGCTAAACCTGATTGACAGGTTAAGGAGTTTGAAGGAACACTTTGTGCTGCTTCTTGCTTCTCTGCTCCTCTTGTGTGGGTCCTGGGTGGTCCAAAACGAAGCACTAAATTACAACTAAACTCTGGGATACTGGTTTGTACACTCTTCTAAGCCCCTGTACACACGGTCCGAGATTTCGACAACCAAATTCGTCGGATTTTGTCCGTCGGATCTTGTCCGAAACTGTTACATACACACGGTCGTACTAAGTTGTCGAAAAATCCGAACATTCAGAACATGATGACGTAATTTCGTTACGATGGGACTACGTTCAGGCTAGTAGCCAATAGCTTTGATGTAGGAATTTGATCTGAGCATGCGTGGCACTTGGTCCGATCAAAGTTCTCTACACATGATCGGAGTATGTCCGATCGAACCAGTTGGTCGGGAAATATTTCCAACAAGTTGGAAAATTGGGTCCGGCGGATATTCTGACGGAATCAGCCCGATGCATACCACACACAGTCGGATTATCAGACAACTCGGTCCGATAGGACACATTCCGACGGATTCTCCGACCGTACAAGGGCTAATAGTTATCTGTAATAATCACTGGTGGTATATGTGTACCAATATTAGCAAATGCATAGTCGTTTAAAGCTGAACTTCAGGACAGGGCTGGGGCTGGGACAAAAATTTGGCCCTGGACGTCACCCAGACCGGCCCACTTTAATTTTGCAAACATGCACAAAAAACAGTATACAAAACTATACACAATTGCGCGATATGGATACTTATTGAGTTTGAGATGGATCTGAGGGAAGCAGTGCGGCCTTTGTATGGGGCATCAGAGTGGCCCGTGGAAAATTGCCACCTTGCCCCCGGGTAGGGTGACCACATTTCCAGACTGCCTTTCAGGGACAATTTTGCCAAGGACCAGGGGGGAATGTAGTCTCAGGGTTGATGGGGAATTCAGCGGCGGGGGTGATTTGTCAGGTGATTGGCTGGTGCTAGCACTGAAAACATCCCGTCACCATGCTTAATATGGTGTCAGGATGATCAAATCCCATTATTTGTATATATAATGAAGTGAAAGTTCATAATGCAGAATCAGGGGGAACCCTGAGCTTGTCACTTGCCACCAGATTCAGCATGTCATTTGCCACCATCGCCTGCCACCAGATGCAGCATGTCATTTGCCACCATCGCCTGTCACTTTCCACCAGATGCAGCGTGTCACCATCGTCTGCCACCAGATGCAGCGTGTCACTTTCCACCATCATCTGCCACTAGATGCTGCGTGTCACTTGCCACCATCGCTTGCCACCAGATGCAATGTGTCACATGCCACCGTCACCTGCTACCAGATGCAGTGTGTCACTTGCCACCATCAACTGCCACGAGATGAAGCGTGTCACTTGTCACCATCGCCAGCTGCCAGAGAGAGGGCAGGGAGAGAGAGTGGGGGCAGAAAGAGGGGACAGGGAGTGAGCGAGAGAGAGGGAAAGCGAGGGGGAGAGAGAAAGAGGGGGGAGAGAGGGAGAAGGGGGACAGGGAGAGAGAGGGGAGGGGGCATAGAAAGGGGGGACAGGGAGCGAGAGCAGAGAGAGGGGTCCGGGTCTGGTCGGTGACAGTGCTCAGTTCACTCACTTGAATGGTCCAGAGAGGCATTAATGTGGCTGTCAGCTGCTTGTTTAATCTTCTCGCTCCCTCTTGCTCTCCATAGATGCAACGCACGGACAGGGAGAGGGGCAAGAGAAGCAATGTGTGTCACAAGCTGGTTCAGGCATGCTGAATGGAGCAGTGTGCTGATCCCCTCTTCTAGGGCAGCTGCACCGAGATGGCTGTCAGACGCTGCCCGCACACTGACAACAAGGATGATCTGGAAGATGGAGCGGTAGTGGCCGTCAGAGGACTTCAGTCCCCGCCCACCAGCGTGACCTTTCAGACACCTTTTGCAGCGGCAGAGCCAAAGGAAGTGCTCCAAAAGCCTTGTCGGCTATGTGCTACAGGTGGTGGGTGGGCCGGCAAGAATAAGAAGCAGTGAAACACTGAAGCACGCAGCAAACTCCCGTCATCCCAGTCCCATGGTAGGGCTGCCCCTGGGCAGTACAGCAATGCTCAAAATAATGGCTGCACATCCAATATTTTGACAGGCTGTCTGTCACTGAAACTGGCCCACTGAGCCATCGGCCCACCGGGAAACTCCTGGTAGTCCCAATGGCCAGTACATGCCTGCTTCAGGATGAGCAAACATTGTCTAAATACAAGATGTGTATATTCTTACTTGAATCCTGGGTGTATTTCTTCCAGATCTGTGCACAAATCCAGTGTAAACATTTGCCTTTGTGGAGATTCCTCTAAGCCCTTGTACACACGGTCGGAGATTTCGACAACCAAATCCGTCGGATTTTGCCCGTCGGATTTTGTCCATCGGATCTTGTCCGAAACTGTTGCATACACACGGTCGGACAAAGTTGTCGATAAATCCGATCTTTCAGAACGTGATGACGTAATTTCGTTATGATGGGACTACATTCAGGCTAGTAGCCAATAGCTTTGATGTAGGAATTTGATCTGAGCATGCGTAGCACTTGGTCCGATCAAAATTCTATACACATGATCGGAGTATGTCCGATCGGCCCAGTTGGTCGGGAAATATTTCCAATAAGTTGGAAAATTGGGTCCGACGGATATTCCGACGGAATCAGTCCGATGCATACCACACACAGTCGGATTATCCGACAACATGGTCCGATAGGACACATTCCGACGGATTCTCCGACCGTGTGTACAAGGGCTAAGACCGGTCAATGCTGTTTTCTCTCCGCAGGCAGGGCGACTAGTTTTGTCGCTGCCCCCTCCTGAAATTTTCTGTTGGCAGCCTGTACTGGGTGGGCCTGCTGGGTCCCTCCCACAGCTTTGCTCTCTGCACAGGTTATGTACATCAAAGTGATGCATTCACTGCTGCCTTTATAAGGTAATATCTGGGTTTGCAAAAGCATTTGGTGCACACAAAGTAGATTTATATCATTTGTGGCTTTTAGGTAAATATTTGAATTACATTTTTTATGTCTTTGTTCAGCCTTATTGGGCATGAAATGGCTCTTTGGTGAAGGTTGGATGCTTAAGGTTCTAGAATGTAGAATAATGTGCCCCTAAATGTAACAATCTAGAATATAAAAAGATACATATGTATCATTTTATATTCTAGATTGTTACATTTAGAATTGATTATATATTTTATCATCCCTGAAGAAGGAGTAGGGGCCACTCCGTAACGTGTAGGATTCATTGAATATATGTGACTATTTGTTATATGTTCATACCTTGAGTGCATTTATTCTCTGTGAGATATCGGAGATATTATATACTTGAAAGCTATTTTGCACAGATATATTTATCTTTTCTATATATGTATGTATGAATATTATGATATTTTGATATATTTTTCTGATATATTGTTTAACCGGTTCCCGACCAGCGCACGACGATGTACGTCGACAGAATGGCACAGGCAGGCATATTGGCGTACAGGTACGTCCAATCTTCAATGCCGCCCTGCCATCGGGAGCGCGCCGCCGGCGGCGCGCTCCCGCGCTGGTCAGGACCCCCGTGAGTCCGGTCGCTGGACCCACGGACTCGATCGCCGCGGGCATACCCGCGATCGTCTCACGGGACGGCTGAATGGAGGAAATGCCGTGTAAACAGCATTTCTCCATTCTGCCTAGCAACTAGTGACGCTGATCTCTGCTCCATGTGATTGGAGCAGAGATCAGTGTTCACTAAATGAAAGCCCACCCCCCCCCCCACAGTTAGTAACACACCCCTAGGAACACTTAACCCCTACACTGCCACCCACTGGTTAACCCCTTCACTGCCAGTGTCATTTACACAGGAATCACTGCATTTATATAGCAGTGATTACTGTATAAATGACAATGGTCCCAAAAATGTGTCAAAAATGTCCGATGGGTCCCCCACAATGTCGCAGTCACAATAAAAATCGCTGATCACCGCCATTACTAGTAAAAAAAAAAAAAAAAAAAAATTATTAATAAAAATGCTATAAAACTATCCCTATTTTGTAAACGCTATAACTTTTGCGCAAACCAATCAATAATTGCTTATTGCGATTTTTTTTTACCAAAAATATGTAGAAGAATACGTATTGGCCTAAACTGAGGGAAAAAAATGTTTTTTTAGATATTTTTGGGGGATATTTATTATAACAAAAAGTAAAAAATAATGCGTTTTTTTCAAAATTGTCGTAAATTTTGTTTGGGAGCCACGTCGCACAACCGCGCAATTGTCAGTTAAAGCGACGCAGTGCCGAATCGCAAAAAGTGGTCTGGTCTTTGACCAGCAAAATGGTCTGGTCTGTAAGTGGTTAAATAAAGTTATTTTTTATATTTTTACTATACTATATGTCTGATAATCTATGCCTTTAAAGTCCCACCCTTATGGGGAAAACTTTTTACCATATTAAAAATTGGGATGTTGGCTGGTAAATAACAGAACAGTACGTTAAACCTCCATTTTTTTTTTATATCCACAGAAATATTGCAGTAAAGACAATTTCTGTGTTTTATCATAACATGTGTGTGTTTCTCATTGGTCATTGCACTTACACTATTGCCAGGTGTGCCAGAGAGGGCTGGGGCTGTTATTAGGGTTGAGAGGCAGAGTAACGGACTGAACAAACTTAAGCAGCTCCTTCGGGGGTACCACTACATATAGCCTACTAGAATTAGAAGGAAGATTCCACTGTACTAATGTTTCATTTCTATTGGTGACATCTAATATTTTCAATACCTTTCCTTTATTGGAAAGCAGATAAAATATCGCAGTAATTGACTTTGGATCACAGGGTATAAATACAGGAGGTGCAGAAGGTGTAAATGTCTCCAGGTCCCATGCGGACATGGACCAGAACCTAAATACAGACTGTTTTCATTATATTCATGCAGCATAGAACAGCTATAAAGGGAGCCCCGGAATGAGACGAACTGAAGGGGAGGGGTAATGGAGGGGCGGGCATGACCGGGTGCCTAGAGACACCTAAACATAGGATAGGTGGAGGAAGAGAACTGTGCAAGGGGGAGGAGCCATATTTAAAGGGGGCGGAGCCAGAACGGGACCAGTCTCGAGGGGAAGACATCAGAGGAGGAAGCTTTTCTGCGCTGCTCCTCTCAGGCAAGATGGCGGCGATCGAGCACGTGTTGGAGCGGCTGTGGGCTCAGGCGGAGGTGCGGGGTTCGGCGTGGCTAACCGAGCAGGTGGAGCGCTGGATGGGTGAGACGGATGCAGGCACGAGTAGCGGGGAGCCGGTGCTGCGGGCCCGGAGGTCTCGGGCTCCGGCGCGCTTCTTGCCGGGCCCCGCCCCTCGGCCACCTCGTGATCGGCGGAGCCCGGGGACGGACAGGTCGGTACCCCCCGCAAAACGGAGACAGCAGGACAATCGGGGCCTGGGGCGGTCGGCACGCCGCCGGCCTACCCCGGGGGGCGGGGCCACGGGCCGCGATGGCGCCGGCTCCCCGCCGTCCAGCCCGGCAACCGTTCGCGTGGGGGACCCCTGCGGGGGGCCCAGCACGAGCAGGGGGACAGCCAGCGGTGCGGAGGGGACTGCAAAATGACCGGAGTCGGCCTACAGGGGGGCACAGGCGGTGGGTGGGGGGCGCCGGGCGGATGCAGGCTTGCTTGATGGACAGAATGGAGGACTGACGCCCAGGGGTGGTGGGGGGGGGGCGCCCCAGGTCTGGTTCGCTACGCCAGTCTGGGAGCAAGGCCCCTGTGGTGACCGATCTTCCCAGCCACCTGTTTGCTGCGGCCTCTGGGAGCGGGTCGCCCAGGGGGCTTCTGGCTCCTGCGGAGAGGGAAGAGGAGGACCGGTCGGAGGGAGAACTGTCCGCTGAAGACGAAGTGGTGCCCCCGGTGGTGGAGAGCGGCAACGCGGCTGTGGGACGTGTTCCTGGTCGGCCCGGTAAGTCAGTACCTACTGTTTTCTCTGATGTTTTGCAGGGGTTGCTGGGGGTGGTGCAGGGGGCGGCTGGTTCAGCGGCGCCTCTGGCGCCGCTGGGTGGGGTGAAGGTGGCGGGGTCGGGTCGGGTGGACCCGGGGCCCGCGCCGCCCATGCAGGGTTTGTTGGAGGGGTTGCGGGCTTTGGTGGACAGGTTTGGGGGGGATGGGGGATCTCCTGCCCTGACGGCGCCTTGGGGGGCTGGTACGGTAGCTGGGGCGGCGGGGGTCCCGCCGGCTGCGGGTGGGGAACCCGCGGCGTCCGCAACGGCGGTTCCGGTGGTGAGCGGGGGGCCCGGTGGGGAGGAGGCGGCCGCGACGCCCAGCCGGACTGATGTGGTTCGGATTGGGGATGCGGCGCGTTGTGAGGTGTACGTCTGCTTCGAGGGACCGCTCGGGGCGCACCTGAAGCCGGAGGTACGGGAAAAAATTGCTAAAGGTCAGGAGTTGCGGTGGGATCACAAGGACATCAGCCTCTGGATGAGGCTGATGTCCTCCGCCCGGGCCCCGCCTCCGTTTTTTCAGGGGGGGGCCGGGGGTACACCCTCCTCAGGACTGTCGGCCGTAAAGAAGTGGGGGGTGTGCTGGTCTTTTAACGAGGGCGCTTGCAAGTTTGGAAGTGCGTGCCGGTTCAAGCACGAGTGTTCCGGCTGCGGGGGGGCTCACGCCCTGTCTCGCTGCTTTAAAAGGGGAAAGCGTCCCGGCGACAAGAGGGAAGACGCCGGTGAGGGTGGAAAGGATGCTTCCTTTCCTAAATAGGTATCCGGACAGGGTGGCCGCACGGCTGTTGGCCGAGGGGCTCCGGGATGGTTTCCGGATTCCCTGTGACTTGAAGGTGGTGCCGCCGGTGGCGCGAAACCTCAGGTCAGCCTTGCAGCACCCTACGGTGGTGGACGAAAAGTTGGGGAAGGAAGTGGCTATGGGTCGGATGGGGGGGGCCGTTTGCGGGTAAGCCGTGGGACACGCTGGTGGTGTCTCCCTTGGGGGTTGTCCCCAAGAAGGAGCCGGGCAAATTTCGGCTTATACACCACTTGTCGTTTCCGAAGGGGGGTTCGGTCAATGACTTCATAGACCCGGACGTCTGTGCGGTGTCGTATACGTCATTTGATGCGGCTGTCCGGTGGGTGCGGCGTTACGGCCGGGGAGCGCTCATGGCCAAGGCGGACATTGAGTCGGCTTTCCGGTTGCTGCCGGTGCACCCGGACAGTTTTCAATTGTTGGGTTGTCACTGGCGGGAGCAGTTCTACGTGGACAAGTGTTTGCCTATGGGCTGCTCCGTTTCTTGCTCCGTTTTCGAGCAGTTTAGCTCGTTCCTGGAGTGGGTGGTGCGGGATGTTTCTGGCATTGAGTCAATCATTCACTACTTGGACGATTTTCTCTGCATCGGCCCCCAGGCCTCCGCTGTGTGTGCGATTCTCTTGTCCACGTTGCAGCCCATCGCAGGCGTTTTTGGGGTGCCATTGGCGGCCGAAAAGACGGAGGGCCCAGTGGGGGTGTCGAGTTTCTTGGGTATAGTGATAGATTCGGCGGCTATGGAGTGCAGGTTGCCGGATGACAAGTTGGCGGATTTGCAGCGGGCGATTCGGGAGATTCAGGGCCGTCGGAAGGTTCAGCTGGCGACCTTGCAGTCCTTGCTGGGAAAACTGAACTTTGCGTGCCGCATCATTCCGATGGGCCGGGTGTTCTGCCGGCGGCTGTCGGCGGCGACGGCGGGGGTGCGGGCGCCTACGCACTTCATTCGGTTGACGGAGGAACACCGGGACGACTTGGGGGTGTGGCATGACTTCTTGTCCTCCTATAACGGCAGGGCGGTTTGGATGCCGGGGCCGGTGAGCAACTTCGATGTCGAATTGGTCACCGACGCAGCCGGGTCTACGGGCTATGGTGCGTTTTTTCAGGGCAGGTGGAGTGCGGAACCTTGGCTGCGCTCGTGGAAGGAAGCGGGTTTCCTGGGCAACCTGGTGTTGCTGGAACTCTTTCCGATTGTGTTGGCTTTGGAGCTGTGGGGGGAGAGTTGCAGGAATTTGAAGCTGCGCATCAACTGTGACAACATGGGTGTGGTGCAGGTGGTGAATCGCATGTCTGCATCATCCCCTCCGGTTATCAGACTGTTGCGCCAATTGGTCCTTAGGTGCCTGCGTTTAAATGTGTTTCTGTATGCTGTTCACATACCTGGGGTGGAGAATTCCTTGGCTGACTCCCTGTCTCGTTTCCAGTGGGACAAGTTCCGGGAACTGGCACCTGGCGCGGCTGCAGTCGGGATTCCGTGCCCGGGGTGGATTTGGGAGCTGCCCTTGGAGTCGCCGCGGGTTGGATACGCAGGTCTGTAAGTGGGGCTACCTGGACGGCATACGTGAAGGTATGGCGGGAATGGCAGGAGTTGGTGCGAGAGGTGGATGGAGCTGGGGGAGCCGGGGACTGGCGCCTGCTGGCACTTTATTTCGTGGTCCGGAACGTGGAGAGTGGGCGCTCGGCGGCAGCGATCGATCGGAAATGGTGGGCTTATCATTCCTTTTTAAGTTGTTGGGGTCGGAGGATTGGTCGAAGGGTTTTTGGATACGTCAGATGCTGAAGGGTTTTCGGAAGCAGTCGAAGAGGGGGGACACGAGACGTCCGGTGACGTTTGGGGTCTTGGTGGCCATTTGTGGTAAATTGGGCTCGGTTTGCACGTCTCCGTTCGAGGTGCGGTTGTTCACGGCGGCCTTTTCGTTGGCTTTTTACGGGGCTTTTCGGATTGGGGAGTTGGTCAGCCCGTCCCGGAAAGTTCCGGGGGGGCTGTGGGATCAGGATGTGCGGGTGGCAGGATCAGAGGTGGATATAACTCTTAGGCCGCGTACACACGCGCGGACTGTTTGCCCAACCTTGTTCGGCAAACAGTTTCGGCAAACAGTCCGCTCAAAATTTGCATGAGCGGACTTGCCCACACACGAGCGGACTGTTTCAGCGAACTGTTTGCCAAACAGTCCGCTCAACTTTTGAAATGAATGGACTCGCCCACGTAAGGAGGCAAATCCGCCCATTTCGAGCGCGTGTACAGGTAGGCGGGGCCCGCGAAGGAGACGTCGCGGGCTCCGCCGCCTGGAATGGGCTTAAAGGGGAACCCCAACGCCGAAAAAAATCGGCGTGGGGGTTCCCCCAAAGTCCACACCAGACCCTTGTCCAAGCACGCTACCCGGCCGGCCAGGAAAGGGGGGCGAGCGAGCGCGCCCCCCCTCCTGAGCCGTACCAGGCCGCGTGCCCTCAACATGGGGGGTGCCTTGGGGAAGGGGGGGCCGCGCGGCCCCCCCAACCCAAAGCACCTTGTCCCCATGTTGATGAGGACAAGGGCCTCTTCCCGACAACCCTGGCCGTTGGTTGTCGGGGTCTGCGGGCGGGGGGCTTATCGGAATCCGGGAGCCCCCTTTAAGAAGGGGGCCCCCGGATACCGGCCCCCCACCCTATGTGAATGAGTATGGGGTACAATGTACCCCTACCCATTCACCTGTGAAATAAAGTACAAAAAAAAACACAACACAGGGAAAAAATATTTTATTGCACAGCTCCGGGGGTCTTCCGTCTTCGGGGGTCTTCTCGCCGGACTCCTCCGCTATCTGTGTGTAGCTCTTTTACTAGCGGAGGAGTCCGGCTTTCTTCCTCCCCGCCGCCGGCCTCTTCTCCCGACTTCGGGGGTCTTGTCCCCCTCTTCGGTTCTTCTGCCGGGCCACCGCGCCTTCTTGTAGCTCTTTTACAGGCGGTGGCCCGGTCTTCTGTCGCCGCTGCCTTCCGTTCTTCTGTCGCCGCCTTCGGTTCTTCTGCCGGGCCACCGCGCCTTCTTGTAGCTCTTTTACAGGCGGTGGCCCGATCTTTTGTCGCCGCTGTCGTCGCCGCCGCCGCCTTCCGTTCTTGTTCTTCTTCTTCTTCTTGTTCTTCTTCTTCTTCTCCTGGAGATGTTGACTCGACGAGCTCTCCGGCCGGAATGCCAGAGCCGCGCTGTGCGGTCACTTATATAGTGACAATGGGGCGGTGTCACATGGTATATGTCACATGGGTTGGTCACATGGGTTGATGTCACATGGGGACTATGACATCGTAAGGGGGCGGGGTCACCATGTGACCAACCCATGTGACATATACCATGTGACACCGCCCCATTGTCACTATATAAGTGGCAGCGGAGCGTGTCCCTGGCATTCCGGCCGGAGAGCTCGTCGAGTCAACATCTCCAGGAGAAGAAGAAGAAGAACAAGAAGAAGAAGAAGAACAAGAACGGAAGGCGGCGGCGGCGGCGGCGACGACAGCGGCGACAGAAGACCGGGCCACCGCCTGTAAAAGAGCTACAAGAAGGCGCGGTGGCCCGGCAGAAGAACCGAAGGCGGCGACAGAAGAACCGAAGGCAGCGGCGACAGAAGACCGGGCCACCGCCTGCAAAAGAGCTACAAGAAGGCGCGGTGGCCCGGCAGAAGAACCGAAGAGGGGGACAAGACCCCCGAAGTCGGGAGAAGAGGCCGGCGGCGGGGAGGAAGAAAGCCGGACTCCTCCGCTAGTAAAAGAGCTACACACAGATAGCGGAGGAGTCCGGCGAGAAGACCCCCGAAGACGGAAGACCCCCGGAGCTGTGCAATAAAATATTTTTTCCCTGTGTTGTGTTTTTTTTTGTACTTTATTTCACAGGTGAATGGGTAGGGGTACATTGTACCCCATACTCATTCACATAGGGTGGGGGGCCGGTATCCGGGGGCCCCCTTCTTAAAGGGGGCTCCCGGATTCCGATAAGCCCCCCGCCCGCAGACCCCGACAACCAACGGCCAGGGTTGTCGGGAAGAGGCCCTTGTCCTCATCAACATGGGGACAAGGTGCTTTGGGGTGGGGGGGCCGCGCGGCCCCCCCTTCCCCAAGGCACCCCCCATGTTGAGGGCACGCGGCCTGGTACGGCTCAGGAGGGGGGGCGCGCTCGCTCGCCCCCCTTTCCTGGCCGGCCGGGTAGCGTGCTCGGACAAGGGTCTGGTGTGGACTTTGGGGGAACCCCCACGCCGATTTTTTTCGGCGTTGGGGGTTCCCCTTTAAGCCCATTCCAGGCGGCGGAGCCCGCGACGTCTCCCTCGCGGGCCCCGCCTACTTGTACACGCGCTCGAAATGGGCGGACTTTCCGAGCGGGAACAGTCCGCTCATTTCGAAAGTACAGCGGACAGGCCCACACACGGGCGGACTGTTCGCTCAAACACAGTTTCAGCGGACAGTTTTTCGGAATTTCCGAAAGACTTTGTCCGTCCAACTGTCCGCTGAAACTGTCCGCTGAAAGCCCACACACGAGCGGACTGTCCGCCCAAACACTGTTCAGCGGACAAGGTTGGGCGAACAGTCCGCCCGTGTGTACGTGGCCTTAGGCGTTCGAAGACGGACCAACGGGGTAGGGGTGTGAAAATGTGCTTGTTCAGTTTGGCAGGGTCGCAGGTTTGCCCGGTAGAATCGGTTCGGAGTTACCGGGAGGTTAGGCCGGGGAGTCCGGGTCCATTCCTTGTCCACGCGGACGGGTCTTTCCTATCCAGATTCCAGTTCGTGGCGGTTTTCCGGCGATGCTTGACGCTTAGTGGTTTGGTGGGGTCGGAATATGCTTCACACTCCTTCCGCATCGGGGCGGCCACGGAAGAGGCCCGGTGCGGGTTGGATGAGGCGGCGGTGCGCAGGATCGGTCGTTGGGGGTCGCGTAGGTTTCGGTCGTACGTTCGACCTCAGTTGGTGGTTGGGCGGTCCAGGGAGTGGGATTGCCCTTAGTTGTATTCCTGGTTGGATGGTAAAACAGAATGCGATACGGGAACAGTTACTGGACTAATGGAGTTTTTTCCACGGGGGTAGGGTTGGGATCTCTGTGGGGTGGTAAGGGCAGTGGTTGGTGTTTTTCTTTGGGGTTATTGTTTTTCGGGGATCAGCAGGTTTTGGTTTCTCGTTTCAGATGGAGGTTCACCGCGCCTCGTTTGGATCGTGGGCCACTCCTACGTTTGTTGGGGGGCCAGGAGAGGAGACATGAGACCTGCGGGGAGGCAACTGGGGATTTCCAGGGCCGAAGCGGAATTGCGCTGGTTGGGGATACCAGGAATGCAGTGGGAGAGGGTGGTGAGTGTGGTGGAAAGGTTTGTGTGGCTGCATGGGCCCCCGGATGTGTTGGTTCTGAATGCTGGGGGGAATGACCTGGGAGCCCGGAAAGTCAGGGATTTACTGAATGACATTAAGGCGGATTTTCTTAAGCTGCGTGCTAGGTTTCCCAGTACGATCCTGCTGTGGTCGGATATTGTCGCCCGGACGCAGTGGAGATGGGCGAGGTCAGTGGCCAGCATTCAGAAGACGCGGATCCGGGTGAATAAGGTGGTGGGGAGATTCGTGATTCAGAATGGAGGGCTGGTGATCAGGCACAGGGAGCTGGAGTCCAATGTGGGTCTGTACCTGAGGAGGGATGGGGTTCATCTCACGGATGTCGGGATTGACCTGTGGTCTTTGGGTTTACAGGGGGGGATCCAGCAAGCTTTGAGGGTGTGGGGTTGCCCTCAAGGGTAAGGTGGTCACCCTTTTCAGGCTGTGGCGTGAGATTTCTGGTGGTCTTTAATGGTAGCGGTAAACAGAGGTGATATAAAAGGGTGGGGGGCTCATTGGTATTATGGGCCCCTCAGGTGTATTCCCGAACGGTGGACGGAATACTGGGAGGTTTTTCACTGCAGGAATTGGTTGTCTCTGAGCGGTCACAGCATGAGGCCTGGTATGGTAAAAAGGTAAAGCAGTGAGGATGGTGTTTTTGAATTAAAGTGGGTCACCGTCAGAGATCACCAGACTGGAGTTGATAAAGTTGTTCAATGTTTTGTTTACAGTTGTAGATATATATTTATATATTTATATATTTATATACATATTTTGGAGGGAGTAAAAAATATTTTGGTTATGTTTAATAAAAGGCTGTTGTGGCCATTTTACTCCAAAGAGAAGGTGTGGTCTCATTATTATAGATATATAAGGGCTGGTATGGGACATTATTGAGAGGGGGACTGTTGGGCTACGCAGGTCAAGGGAGCCCCGGAATGAGACGAACTGAAGGGGAGGGCTAATGGAGGGGCGGGCATGACCGGGTGCCTAGAGACACCTAAACATAGGATAGGTGGAGGAAGAGAACTGTGCAAGGGGGAGGAGCCATATTTAAAGGGGGCGGAGCCGGAACGGGACCAGTCTCGAGGGGAAGACATCAGAGGAGGCAGCTTTCCCACCCTCCCTCCCTACTGGATAGCATGTTTGGGTGTGAGTTATTGGTTTTGATTGCTGGTGTTGTCGTTGTGTTTTTGTTTTCTTTCTTTCAGGTGCAGTGGGCTGTTCGTCACAACAGTGAAGTCGGCCCTTTGGGGGGCTGCAGCGTGAGATTTCTGGTGGTCTTTGACGGTGGCGGTAAACAGAGGTGATATAAAAGGGTGGGGGGCTCATTGGTATTATGGGCCCCTCAGGTGTATTCCCGAAAGGTGGACGGAATACTGGGAGGTTTTTCATTGCAGGAATTGGTTGTCTCTGAGCGGTCACAGCGTGAGGCCTGGTATGGTAAAAAGGTAAAGCAGTGAGGTTGGTGTTTTGGAATTAAAGTGGGTCACCGTCAGAGATCACCAGACTGGAGTTGATAAAGTTGTTCAATGTTTTGTTTACAGTTGTAGATATATATTTATATATTTATATATTTATATACATATTTTGGAGGGAGTAAAAAATATTTTGGTTATGTTTAATAAAAGGCTGTTGTGGCCATTTTACTCCAAAGAGAAGGTGTGGTCTCATTATTATAGATATATAAGGGCTGGTATGGGACATTATTGAGAGGGGGACTGTTGGGCTACGCAGGTCATGCCTTTTATATTCTCTAATTTGGTTACTTCCAGTTTGTTTCTCCAGTAGGTGAATTTCACTTATAATAAAAGGAACTATACTATATAAAGAAAACTTGTTTAAAGGCTTGTAGGGCTGCAATTTGTCATTGCCAATGTTCTCTGCCTCTGTTGCCCATAACCTCCAGCTGTTCTATGGATGCTTCACCTACCAAAATACATTTGAGATTCTTTACATTTCCTGATGCTATCCTGGTTCCTATAACATGAGAGAACGATATAACAACCATAATGAAATATACATTTCATTTTCTCCATATGAATGGAAAGGCCACTTTTGAGGAACACATTAATCAGTAATTCAAGGCAGGGCCAGACTGTAAATAAAAACCAGCCCTGCAAATAATTTCATACCAGCCCCATAGCATTATTATACCAGCCCAACAGAATTACATCGTTATTTTAAAGCACAATTGAATAGCGTATTATATATATAGCAAATTATATAGAGAACACAGATAGAGAGCACATAGAAATAGGGATATATAACAGCAAATTTCAGTTAAAAGTAGTAAAAGTGGAGCAATCATTAAGGGGGACACCTGGGTTTTTGGGAATGTGGGGGGGGGGGGGGGGACTCTGGTGACCAGAGACCACCTTCCGCAGAAAGAATACACTAAGGTAAGGGGGGCTGGGTTACTGATATAGGGTGGAAACCTTTATATCAGTGTCCCCTTACATTATTATATTCACTCCCCCTTACATCAGTGACCCCCCCCCCCCCCCAGACTGGCCTGGCGGTGCTGTCACTGACCTCCAACCAGGTGCACCTTTCAGGGCAGTTGGCTCCAGCTTGGTGGCTCTGGTTTTCCTATAGTCTCCTAGCCATAGTTTACACATGTCTGACTTTTCCCATGACCCCCATCCCGGCGGTGCTCTCATTCCTGCCTCCTCTCCAGACTCCCTCAGAGACTGCAGACATGATATAAGACAAGAGATGGTCAGAGGTTCCAGACATGATACAAGAGATGGTTAGGCTGCGGGCATAGTACAGGAGATCAATTCAGCCTCACCAGTGCCCATCTAATGCAGCCTTACTGTGCCCGTCAATGCAGCCTCACTGTTCCCATCAATGCAGTCTCTGTGCCAGTCCATGCAGCCTCACTGTACCCATCCATGCAGCCTCACTGTGCCTGTCCATGCAGCCTCACTGTACCTGTCCACGCAGCCTCACTATACCCATCAATGGAGCGTTACTGTACCCATCAATGCAGCCTCACTGTGCGGACAATGCAGAATCACTGTGCCCATCAATGCAGCATGACTGTACCCACCCATGCAGCCTCACCGTGCCCATCAATGCAGCCGCACTGTGCCTGTCCATGCAGCCTCACTGTGCCTCTCCACGCAGCCTCACTGTGCCTGTCCACGCAGCCTCACTATACCCATCAATGGAGCCTTATTGTACCCATCAATGCAGCCTCATTGTGCCCATCATTGCAGCCTCACTGTGCGGACAATGCAGCATCACTGTGCTGACAATGCAGCCAGTCATTGCAGCCTTACCATGCCCATCATTGCAGCCTCACTGTACCCATCATTGCAGCCTCACTGTGCCCATCATTGCAGCCTTACTGTGCCCATCATTGCAGCCTTACCATGCCCATCATTACCACCTCACTGTGCCAGTCATTGCAGCCTTACCATGCCCATCAATGCAGCCTCATTGTGTCCATCAATGCAGCCTCACTGTGCGGACAATACAGCATCACTGTGCCCATCAATGTAGCATGATTGTGCCCATCAATGCAGCCTCACCGTGCCCATCATTGCAGCCTTACTGTGCCCACTATTGCCACCTCACTGTGCCCATCATTGCAGCCTTACCGTGCCCATCATTGCCACCTCACCGTGCCAGTCATTGCAGCCTTACCATGCCTATCATTGCAGCCTCACTGTGCCCATCATTGCAGCCTCACTGTGCCCATCATTGCAGCCTTACCGTGACCATCATTACCCCCTCACCGTGCCAGTAATTGCAGCCTTACCATGCCCATCATTGCAGCCTCACTGTGCCCACCATTGCTACCTCACTGTGCCCATCATTGCAGCCTTACCGTGCCCATCATTGCCACCTCACCGTGCCAGTCAGTGCAGCCTTACCATGCCCATCATTGCAGCCTCACTGTGCCCATCATTGCCGCTTCACCGTGCACATCACTGCAGCCTCACCATGTTAATAGTTGCCACCGCACTGTGCCCATCATTGCAGCCTTACCATGCCCGTCCTTGCAGCCTCACTGTACCCATCATTGCTGTCTCACCATGCCCATCATTGCTGTCTCACTGTGCCCGCAGCCTTACCGTGCCCATCATCATTGCAGCCTTACCATGCCCATCATCATTGCAGCCTAACGGTACCCATCATTGCAGTCTTACTGCGCCAATCAATGTAGCCTCATCAGTCAGTGCCAGTGGATTATGTACAGCGGGCATCTCCCGCTCTACAGAACACTGCGTCTATCACATTAGTTGGTCTAGGAGGATGGCAGGACTTTTGTCACAGAGCGGCGTAACATTTCACACTCAACTCCGTGACACAACGGTCTCCCGACTCCTGCTTTATGACAAGAGGAGGAGCTTGAGGAAGGAGGGGAGAATTGCAGCCACAGTGTAACTCAGGGGTCCTTAAACTATGGACCGTGGGCCACATGCGGCCCTCCGGTTGTAACACAGCGGGAGACTGCTGTGTCACGGAGCTCACTGTTAAAAGTTTGGGTGCGCTGTGATAAAAGTCCCGCCCTCCTCCTAGACCAGCTCGTGTGATATACAGAACACTGCCTCTATCACACAAGCTGGTCTAGGTGGAGGGCCGGACTTTTATCACAGCACGCCCCAACTTTTCACAGTGAGCCGTGACACAGCAGCAGGAGATGCCCGATGTGCACAAACACTGACTGGTGAGACATTGTTTGGCACAGTAAGGCTGTGAGGGAGGCTTGCAATGATGGTGAGGGGGGCTTGCAATGATGGTGAGGGGGGGCTTGAAATGATGGTGAGGGGGCTTGCAATGATGGTGAGGGGGGCTTGCAATATTGGTGAGGGGGGGCTTACAATGATGGTGAGGGGGGCTTGCACTGATTGGGAGGCGGGCAATGATTGGGCTGCGACATTGACCATCTCATTAGCCAAAAGCAGGCCCATAGTTCCCATTGAAATACTGGTAAGTTTGTTTATTTAACTTTACTTGTTCTTCATTTTAAATATTGTATTTATTCTCATTTTGTTTTTTCACTTCAAAATAAGATATGTGCAGTGTGCATAGGAATTTGTTCATAGTTTTTTTTTTTTTTTTAAACTATAGTGAACTGGCCCCCTGTTTAAAAAGTTTGAGGACCCCTGGTGTAACTCAAAGCAGCCCTAGGACAGGCAGCCTACTGGGAAATGTCTCGGTAGGCCAATCCGGTCCTGATTCAAGGCACAGTTTTCACACTATAAAATGTACTCACAGACCTGCATGTATGTTGGATCCTGCGTTGCTGCATATATCTCAATTTCCTGGTTTTCTGTTTTGGGGATAACACGGATGCTTTGAGTCTCCATGTAGAAATGCTCCTGTCCTCCAATATGTAGCTCACCTATAGCATTCAAGTAGTAAGAGTCAAAATCAATATTTTTTATTCAGCTTCCACTTTGTGGTGTGTATTCTAACACATTATAGCAGTAAGTCATGTATACACTCTTGTTTAAGATTTTAAGAATCACATTTATATATTATAAAAATATTACTCAGCTCCATCTTCAATGAGTAGTATTAAAGTAGAACTATAGACGTAGAGTATGGGAGGGTTATGACCCTTGTCACTTTTTTTGCCTCTGTGTCCCAATGGGGGAGGGGGGGATTTACCTTCACTACCTGTCCTATAGTCAAAACAGGAAGTGAGGGCAATCCCTGATAGTCACCAGAATCAACAGAACTAATGTGCCCTTTGGAATGTTTCCCCTTTATTCCTGTTCTGATGATCATTAAAATGTTGGGATCTTCCACTTTCTGTGATAATGGTCACTGGGACAAATGGAAAGGGTAAATCTCCCTAATGGGGGCACAGACAGCAATAAAAACCTGACAGGTGTTATAATTCCTCTTTTAAAATAAAATAAAAATATTGCCTTTAAATTATATCTTAAGTCAGTATACTTCGAACAAGCTAGCCAACCACAGCTGTTTTAGACCATAAATCCACATTTTTTTTAACTTGAAATAAATCTATGAAGAATCCATTGGTTTGAAATTCATAAAGTGACTCAATGTTATACCCACAATACTAGGACCAGAATCACAGTGCCTTGAAAAAGTATTCATACCCCTTGAAATGTTCCACATTTTGTCATGTTACAACCAAAAACTTTAAAGTTTATTTTATTGGGATTTTATGTGATTGACCAACACAAAGTGGCACATAATTGTGAAGTGGAAGGAAAATCATAAATGGTTTTTAACATTTTTTACAAATAAATGTGAAAAGTGTGGCATGCATTTGTATTCAGCCCCCTTGAGTCAATACATTGTAGAACCACCTTTTGCTGCAATTAAAGCTGCAAGTTGTTTTGGGGATGTCTCAGCTTTGCACATCTAGAGTGACATTTTTGCTCGTTCTTTTTTGCAAAATAGCTCAAGCTCTGTCAGATTGAATGAAGAGTGTTTGAGAACAGCAATTTTCAAGTCTTGCCGCAGATTCTCAATTGAATTTATGTCTGGGTCATTTTAACACATGAATATGCTTTGATCTAAACCATTCAATTTTAGCTCTGGCTGTATGTTTAGGGTTGTTGTCCTGCTGGAAGGTGAACCTCTGCCACAATCTCAAGTCTTTTGCAGACCCTAACAGGTTTTCTTTTAAGATTGCCCTGTATTTGGCTCCATCCATCTTTCCATCAACTCTTACTAGCTTCTTTGTCCCTGCTGAAGCCCACAACATGATGCTGCCACCACCATGTTTCATGGTGAGGATGGTGTGTTCAGGGTGATGTGCAGTGTTAGTTTTCCGCCACATATAGCGTTTTGCTTTTTGGTCTCATATGACCAGAGCACATCCTTTACATGTTTGCTATGTCCCCCACATGGCTTCTCGCAAACTGGACTTTCTTTCAACAATGGGTTTCTTCTTGCCACTCTTCCATTGGGGCCAGATTTGTGGAGTGCACGACTAATAGTTGTCCTGTGGACAGATTCTCCCACCTGAGCTGTGGATCTCTCCTGAGCTGTGGATCTCTCCTCCAGAGTTACCATGGGCCTCTTGGCTGCTCCTCTGATTAATGCTCTCCTTGCCCGGCCTGTCAGTTTGTGGACAGCCATGTCTTGGTAGGTTTGCAGTTGTGCCATACTCTTTCCCTTTTTGGATGATGGATTGAACAGTGCTCCGTGAAATGTTCAAAGCTTGGGATATTTTCTTATAACCTAACCCTGCTTTAAACTTCTCCACAGGTTTATCCCTGACCTGTCTAGTGTATTCCTTGGCTTTCATGATGTGGTTTGTTCACTAAGGTTCTCCAACAAACCTCTGAGGGCTTCACAGAACAGCTGCATTTATATTGAGATTAAATTACACACAGGTGGACGCTAATTACTAATTAGGTGAATCCTGAAGGCAATTGGTTCCACTAGATTTTAGTTAGGGGTATCAGAGTAGGGCGCTGAAAACAAATGCACGGCACACTTTTCACATATTTGTAAAACATTTTGAAAACCATTAACCAATTTTCCCTCCACTTCACAATTATGCGTGAATACATTTACGTTTTTGGGTGTAACATGACAAATTGTGGAAAATTTCAATGGGTATGAATACTTTTTCAAGGCACTGTACAATATAATTTCATACAGTGGGAATTAGAGGGCACTGCTCGTTAGAGCTTACACTCTAAGAGGGAGGGTCAAGAGATACAAAAGATGATAACTGTGGGGGATGAGCTGATGGAGAAAATAAAAGTACAGTTGTTAGGTGGAGGCTGGATAGGCTTCTCTGAAAAGAAGAGTTTTCAGGGATTGTCTAAAAGTGGACAAAGTAGGAGATAGTGGGACGGATTGGGGTGGGGAATTCCGGAGTGGAGAAGTCCTGGAGGCAAGCATGGGAGGATGTGACACAGGAGCTAGAGTGCAGGAGGGCTTGGGAGGAACAGAGAGAACAATTAGGTTTGTATTTTGAGACTAGGTTAGTGATGTAGCTGGGGGCAGAGTTGTAGATGGCTTTGCAAGTGTTAGTATTTGGAATTAAATTAGTTGGATGAGTGGAAGCTAGTGGAGGGATCGGCAGAGTGGGGTAGTAGACACTGAGTAGTTGGTAAGATGAAGGAGTCTGGCAGCAGCATTCATGATGGACTGAAGAGGGTTAGCCAGTGAGGAGTTGTAGTAGTCAAGGTGAGAGATGACCAGGGGGTGGACTAGGAGCTTTGTGGTGTCATTGGTTAGGAAGGGGCGTATTTTAGAGATGTTGCAAGGGTTGAGGCGGCAGGCTTTAGACATTGATTGGATGTGAGGCCTGAAAGGATAGTTTAGAGTCTAGAATTACACCTAACACCTTGGCATGGCGGGGATGGGTTGATAGTTGTGCTATCGATCTGGACAGAGAAGTCAGGGTAAGGGGCACATGAGGGAGGAACTATAATAAGCTTGGTTTTGGATAGATTAAGGCTAGGTTCACACTATTGCGATGCGGGAACGCCGCGAATCCGCGGCGTTTTCCCGCATCGCTCACCTCCCGCCGGCAGTTCACACTGCCCTATGCGGACGGCTGGGGGTGTCAATGTTATGTTAATGACACCCCCAGATCCGTCGGCATATCGCAGTGCGATCTGCCGACTCGCACAGGAATCGGATCGCATGGTGTGAACCCCCATGCGATCCGATTCCGTTGCGGACCCAAAAAAGGGTCCTGTGCGAGTTTGCTGCGGGACAGCTGCGAGTTCAGCCATACTATCTGTATGGCTGAACTCGCAGTGCTACGGAGATCGGATGTGATTTGCTGTGCGAATCACATCCGGTTCTCCCCCCGCAGCGGTGTGAACCCAGCCTAAGTTTGACAAAGTGGTGTGACATCTAGTATGATATGTGTTAGTAAATTAGTGATGCATGTTGAGACTGATGGAGGGAGCTGAGAGACAGAGAGATGGATTTGGGTGTCATCAGTGTAGAAATGGTATCGGAGATATATTTTTCATACCTTCAAGTATGTTGTCTGCTGTTTTAAAAGCTTCATCGACGCTTCCATAATTTATCCTTTTCTCTGGTTCAAAGAAAGAATTGTGTTTTATTGCATCCTGGAATAAAAAGTCCCAAATATAAGATTAACATATATATTTTCTGCATGACTAGTACTACAGTCAATACATAGCTTTACATTTTAGAACAATGTTTTTTCAGCTGTAAGTTAAGGGGGTTCTAAAGGCAGAAGGTTTTTTTAGTTTTTTTTAACCTTAATGCATTTTAAGCACTCAAGTAAAAAACTGTGTTCAGCTCACCCACCAGCCCCTCCTAAATACTTACTTGAGCCCAATCTCAATCACTGTCCCCGGGAGCAGCGGCTCTCTTCTTTCTCTCCCCTCACTGACCATGAAGGCAGCAATGAAAGACATTGGCTCCTGCTACTGTCAATCATAGCCTGTGGAAAGAGTAGGGGGTGGGGCCAAGCTGTGCTGTTTGTGTCAATTTGTGACAAACAGAACAGCACAGCTTGGGAGCGAGCTCGCACGAGTTCCTCCGTAGCAATTGACTTGCTATGGGTGTACTCAGCAGGGAACCCAAGAAGAGGAGTGGGGATCATGGCTGGTCTGTGCAAAACCACAGAGCAGGCAATTATACCATATTTGTTATAAAAAAAAAAATCAATTACAATAATGTTAAAGTGTATGCAATGCCAAAATGTTTTTTTTTAAGCCTTTGATAGAGTAGTGAAAGATTAAAATCCCTGTCAGGATAATTATTTTGCTGTCTGAATCCAGCTGTGGAGATATCCCCTGCCCTGTAGACCAGTGGTCATCACCCCTGTCCTCAGGACCCACTAACAGGTCAGCTTTGCAAGATAACTGAAATACATCACAGGTGATTTAATTTGCTTCTCAGTGATTGCAGTATTCTAGTCTGCATCTCCCCAAGGTAATACATAAAACCTGGCCTGTTAGTAGGCCCCAACGACAGGGTTAATGACCACTGTTGTAGACAACATGAAAAAATAAGAAATCCCTGCAAAGTGAGGCGATTACCCACTTTAGTTGTAACCAGAACATTTGTCCCCATTTACACACTTTCTGCCCCCTGTGACAGTAATCATTGGGACAAAGATTGGTGAATCTCCTCAGTGGGGACACCAGCTGCATCTCAAACCTGACAAGGCTCTAACCCTTCCCCAAGCTATTGAAAATGAAAACATTTTTTGCTTCTACATACACAGAAGTCTCTGAATGTGGTACATTATGGAAAATGTACAGTGTATAAGAGAGTATATATATTTTGAGGCAGAGTGGCATTGGGAGGAGAAATTCATTCAGGCAGGTAGTATTATGTACTTACATGGTCTGAAGACCAGCGATTGATACTATACATTAAAAACAGCTGTCATCCTTAGAATATAAAAAGTTAAAACTTATCTGGTTACAGACATCAGAGTATGATCAGATATGTGGGCATAATCTGACAGTCTTTAGGGGTCTGCATAAGTGATGTCACAAAAACAAAACAAAAAAAAACCCTATTTAGAAACCTTCAGCATAGGCTTTCCCTTTGTAAAAATTAAGCGAACAAGATTTTCTAACTGGTCATATCTTCCCCAAAATCGGTCATCGGTCAGGCAGCAGCTTTTATGAACATTCATGACATGACATACCAATCTGGATTAAAATGAATCAGATGACCATCATATCAAACATGTGGAAATTCTACATGACTGGTAGTGAAACCTGTGGAACCTCTGTCTGGAGCAAAGTTGTGGATGATTATTTCAGTCTTTTTTTTACCTTTGTGTGTCCCAGAAGATGGCGGGGCCGTTCAGGAAGCGCCGTGCAGTAGGAAAACGGTAGTGAAGCCTGAAGGCTCCACTGCCAGTTTGCCTTAATTGGAATGGAGGTGCCTGCACCCGATTTGATGAATGAATTGGCCTTGGGGGGGGGGGGGGGGGCGACGTCACGGGCTCCCTGGACAGGTAAGTGTCCTTATTAAAAGTCAGCAGCTATAGTGTTTGTAGCTGCTGACTTTTAAGAAAAAAACATTTGCAGCTGGAACTCTACTTTAAGTGCCCATGTACAGTCCATTTACATTTAATTGGGATTTCACCTCAGTAGTTATGGTAAATAGAAGGCTTAAAGTGTTACTAAACCCACAACAGTAAAATCTGGCTGTATATGCAGCATATCATGATTGTTCTACTCACTGTGGAACTTAAGGGGTTAATCCTCTGCATTGTGTAAAAAGGCTGTTTTATCTTGTATGCACACATCCTCCCCTCCCTACAATGTCTAGCTAGGGAAAGCCAGCTAACAGACAGGCATTAGCCAACCTGCACATGCTTACTTGTGTCTTTTATGCTGGAGAGAACAGTAATGCCCCATACACACGATCGGAAATTCCACCAGCAAAAGTCCGATGTGAGCCTTTGGTCGGAAATTCCGACCGTGTGTGTGCTCCTTCGGACTTTTGCTGGCGGAATTCCTGCCAGCGAAAGATTGAGAGCAGGTTCTCAATTTTTCGGTCAGAAAAAGTTCTAATCGGAAATTCCGATCGTCTGTACCAATTCTGACGTGCAAAATTCTTATGCATGCTCGGAAACAATTTGAAGCATTGAACTTCATTTTCTCGGCTCATCGTAGTGTTGTACTTCACCGCGTTCTTGATGGTCAAATGTTCAGAGAACTTATGTGTGACCCTGTGTATGCAAGCCAAGCTTAAGCGATGGAAAATCCGCTCATGTGTATGGGGCATTACTTGTTCTTACTTGTTTTCAGAGATAGCCAGGCCACATGATATTGGCATCACACATGTGGGCGTTTATACAGGCTGCAGTGAGAAAATCTCCACCTTCTGAACTCTCAGCACTGAAGAAACTGTGCAGTTTTAGCTGTAACCGTGGTATACAGATCAGCCAAAAAATGGTATATAGTGGCAATATTTTATGGTAAAAAGAAGATACTGGGTTTAGTAACACTTTAAAATTCCATACCTGTGAGCTTCTGAGATAAGTGCATCTGCTCTTATATTATTTTGTGCCTATGGACCAGTATATTATTTTGCTTGTAATACAGTATTGCAAGTATTGAATAAAGCACCAATAGTGCTGTCTGTACTTAAAATTCTGTAGAAAACCTCCTACCTCTATAGTGAGTATCAAAGGTTCTATATCTTCATAGATGATCTTCACCTTTTTAGCTGCTTTTTTGGCATGCTCTGGTGTATCCGCAACCACAGCACAAACTATGTAACCAACACACAGTACCTTGAAACAAAGACAGGCAAGTTATTTCTGCTTCCTATAGGCATATTTATTAAGGGGAACATCTAGTCATTTTTAACAATACTTTTTTTTAATTTATTTTTTTATACACATTGAAAGAGGTCAACTTAAAGTATATCTAAAGTGGACAGAGTATGGAAGGAATGACAAACCTGTCAGGTTTTTATTGTCACTCTATCTGTCCTGGTTACCATTGGGTTTTTTATTTTTTTAATATTATAATTATTATTACATTTTCAAACAAAATTTTTCACAAATGCTCATCACCATGTTTTAACCAATCTCTACTCATCCAAAAAAAGCTCAAGATATACTTTATTGTAATCAGTCTGTATAATGTATCTATATACTGTACATGGGGGGCATTTTTTTGCTTAGTATTAATGATTGACAGCCAGAGATCACGTTATACATGGGTCGAATTTCGAAATAATTTTCTTTCAAAAATCTTATCTAAGAATTTTCGTTTGTATTTTGCACCATTAGTGGGTTGCAGCCACAGCTGATTTTCGTGCGGCCATCGAATTTGAGTAATTGGACATATTGGAATTTTTTTTAAAAACAAATGATTTTCTAATCAATAATGGGAGAATCGTGCAAGAAATGTAATCGAAAAAGAAATGCGCATGTGCAAGAAAATAAAATTCCCAGAAAGAAAAGAAGATTCCCAGACATGAAAATTCTTTTCTGTAGCAACATAAGGTGAAAGTGAAGGCTTGGTTGTTTGCATTTCAAAATCACTGGTGACGTCTTCAAAAGAAAATTCCTTCAAAATTCGACCATGTATGGCCAGCCTTAGTCCGTGCTGGGAGCTCGAGAGCAGCAATGTTTTTTTTCTTCATGGCTCCTTGTTTATAGGGAGTGCATTATTTCCAATGATTAGTCTGACACACAACCTAATCTTGGCTGACACACACACTGATCAAGATCATCTTATTTACAGACATCTAAAAAAAATTGTTGGTGTAAAGGTACAATTCAAATACATACATTTTTTTCTCATCTATATACCATACTTTTTAGGCCATTATAACATGACACATTCATAGTTTTCCCAGAAAATTTTGGCATTATAAAGCTTTTGGTTTAGAAGAGCAACAAACTTCACCGTATATAAAAAGCTGACCCTTTATAGATATTTAGGCTGTATGAAGTATCTTAAAGCTACAACTTTAAACATGACATAATGGTGTAATGGTGTCCTTAGTGCAGCAAGGTCTAGATCACTAGGATCTACTACATAACTGCTGTTGGAAGAATTCTAATCAAAGTTATGACACATTCCTCCTAAAGCCCCGTACACACGAGCGGACTTTTTGACATCCAAACTCCGACGGACTGAGTCCGTCAGACTATCCGATCGTGTGTGGGCTGCAACGGACTTTTGATTCGCCAAAGTCTGACGGACTTTAGAAATGAAGCATGCTTCAAATTTTCCCGACGGAACTCCGCCGGACCCGGTCCCCGTCGAAAAATCCGCTCGTGTGTGTGCTACTCCGACGGACTAAAACCGACGCTAGGGCAGCTATTGGCTACTGTCTATGAACTTCCTACGTCGAATCCAGTCGTACGTCATCACGTTCGACTCCGTCGGAGTTTGGTGTGATGGTGTGTGGTCAAGTCCGTTCGGTCGAAAAGTCCGCCAGAACTCCGTCGGAACTCCGTCTGAACTCCGGCGGAACTCCTTTGGAGGTCTGTCAGACTTAATCCCTCTCGTGTGTACGGGGCTTAACTTTCACTTATATACTGTACCTCATCAACTGCCATTAACCTGTCAGGCCAAGCATAATAATTAAATTCATTTGCTCCTGGAACATCTTTTGCAGTGATAACATCACAAACGCCTTGCATGCTTTTTGCTTCAGTTGGATCCAAAGATCTGAAATTAACACAAAAAATAAACTAGTAGTAAATATAATATTACTTGTTATTAGTACCATTATACAAGATTTCTATAACACCAAAAGTCTGCACAGCGCTTTAGAAAAAAAGGAAGGCAGTACAGATACAACGTAATTCAATGCAGGAGGCCCAGCTCCTAGAGGTTAACAATCTAGAGGGAGGGGCAATTTGATCGAGAAAGCAAACATACCGTTTTGTGGTGAAGGCAAGGTAGGCTAAGTAATGAGTTTCCATGAATTGCCTAAAGGTGGACAGAGTAGGGGATAGGTGGACAGACTGGGGTAGAGAGGATGGCAGAGGTCCTGGAGGAGAGCATGGAGAAGGGTGATAAGGGGACCAGAGAGCAGGAGGTCTTGGGAGGAGCAGAGAAGATGGCTAGATGTTTTGAGCTGAGGTTGGTGATGTAGCTAGGGGCAGAGTTGTGGATGGCTTTGTATGCGGTTGTTAGTATTTTGAAATTCATTCGTTGAGTCAAAGTCAGTGTATTGATTGTCAAAACAGCTCATCACAAATCAAATAAAATAAAAGTATTGTATTAATAATACTATATGTATGTTGTATATAGCACGTTTTCCAATTACTTTCAAGTATTATTGCAATGTTTTCTTTCATCTTGTCCTCACTTCCATAACAATTATAGTATATTTTCATTTGTCGTTAGAATACCTCTCTTAAAGTAATTTAAAAAAATGAACTTCCCATTTTTTACACTCTCGCTCTTCTATGTATTAAATATAGAGATATTTAGAGTGGCCACTAGAAGGTGCTCAGTGCAATTACTCTAAAAATAGCCTCATAGCTGTTGTGATAAGGTATCATCCATATAGAGAGCACATTGTTCTTAATGAGTCAGACATTTTATAGGCTTCCGCAGCTTGCAGAAAAGAAAATTTGCACAATTCCCCCATCAACACAGACAACCTTGACAGGCGAATCCCTCCTGCTGAGCAATTGTCTTCTCCTGGGAGGGGGCGTTAGCGGCGGGGGAAGCAGTCCCCGCCAGGAGAAGACCGTGATTATTGCTAGTGGCTATAGAAGTCGCTTGTGATTATCGCAATAGAATCAGGCTGGTTATACCAAAGTTGATCAGTCGATCAGCTATTAATGGATCGAATGTCAGCTGGTTCCTGCTGAACCGGCCAAGATTTGAACCGTGTATGGCCAGCCTTATATTTTTAGATGGAACTGTGAGGCACATCGATTGTGTAACATGTCAAAGCAGAAGCAGAGCCTGTGTATGTATATATGCTTAATTGCCATTTAATATACTGTTATATCCAACATAAATTTACTATTGAAACTGCCATTTCAAACAAGCCATAGCAAACGCAAAAATATACATCATTCCATTTCATGCGATCACATTGTGAAAATAATAGAGTGAAATTCAGTTTACTGACATGATTCTTGCATGAGCTCTAGAACTAGTCACCAAAGCCATAAAAAGCTCTCCATTAATGAAAGGCATATCATCACAGTATATTGCTTCACCGGACAATTGCATCATGGCTGTGCGGTGCATGATGGGATGGCCAACAGGATCCTGAGGAGGCTGATGAATTGTTTTGTCCTAGATATAACATAAAAATAGGTGTGTATATTTATTTTTTTATTTTATTTTTTTACACATGCTGAGTTGTGGCAACAGACAAAAGCGAAAAAAAAACCTGTGATTGGCAGTTTACTGACTTGGTATCTCTGTATAGTCTTCAGTATTGTACCCTGGTTATTGCAATTTTTAACACTGTTGTTCAGCGATATTTCCATAGGATGGTTATAACCATTCACTTTAAGCTGTAGAAAAAGGAGTTAAGATATGTACATAAGCATTTTACTTTGTATGTATCAAATATTGAAATGCCATTTACAATTTTGCAATATTGTAATTGTATAGTAGCTCTTAAAGAGGAACTTCACCCCCCTATTTCTACCTCCCCATCCCCCTTTACTTATTATGCTGGGTTCCCTTCTAAAAACATACTCACCTGCCCAGTGGACCAAGAGTTGTCCTGCAATGATCTGTTGTTCAGGCACCAAAGCCTATGTTCCATGCCCCCATATTGGTCTCTTCAGCCAGCTGCTTCTACTGGAATTATGCAGAAAGGCTCCTGATGGAGCAATACAACTCTACCCCACCACCACTCTGTGAATGAGCTCTCGCAGCCTCTTGGATTACGTGATGGGGATATCCCAGATGGCATTGGGAGCAGAATACGTAATTTTTGCCGAAGTGAGAATGGCAGCTGGCGAAGAGCTGCAGGGAAAATATAGAAAAATACCTGGGGTGGGGGGTGATGGGTCCATGTACATAAAGTCAATTTCTGGAGTGGAGTTCTGTTTTAAATAACTCCTAAGTGTATATGTGTAAAAGTGTCCCTCGCGCTACTTGGAGTTTATGTTACAATGTGCCCAAAAAAAGGGATAATAAATATATAATCCTGAAGCAAAACCTAATAGTGGTTCACAATACACAAAAAAGTAAATATAATGAATAAAGTGATTGCACCTTATATGTTTGAGTAGTATTTTAATACTGCGCAAGATCACTTTATTCCTAAGTGTGTATACTTATTTCTTATACCCATCACATCAAGTATGTACTGTATATGTGGTTTCCAAATGATTCCCTTTCCTTTCAAACAAAAACTGAAAACACCTGAAGCTATTGAGGGGACTGGGGTGTTTTTTGTTTTTTTATGTGAATTGTATTGCAGCTTTACATACTTTAAGCCTAACACTTTGGCTTGAGCCTCAGGGTTCAAATGTTCTACACATCTCTTTTAATGCTCTCCTGACCTTACATTGTTATCCAACTCTAGAACTGCTAATAATAGTTTATATAACTTTTAAATAAAAGTTGTGTATGACAATGTTAAGCACATACAGGAATTAGGAACCTGAATGTGAAAACAGGCAATTTGCATGGTGTCAACTGTCAGACTTCAGGTGCCATATACAGGGCCAGTGCTTTTACCCCTAGGCAAGACAAGCTATTTGCACTACCCCCCCCTCCCCCCCCCCCCCAAAAAAAAAAGCCTTGCCAACATTAGCTCCATGTGGAGACTGACTGGGGATCTGGGAAGAAGTGATGTTGCATGCAACAAGGCCCCTCATTGGCTGGATACCCCCACTTCTCAGATTGGCTGAAGTTTGCAGGAGACAGCTTCATCTCCAGCTATCATCCAAGCTTGCAGGGGTATACTGAACGTTGGTGCAATGTGTGGAGAACAGGACAGCCATCAGAAGTTTTGGGGCCCCATTACACAGCTTTAGGCCTGCCCTCCCCCCCAGGCCTGACCCCTTTACATCAGAGTTAACCTCTTTCATATGACATCTGAGATATCAGGCTTAAAGAAACCTAAATCAGTAGGCAAATAAACCTCTTCCATAACCAGACCTGCATACATTTTAATAAAAAGTGAATGCTTAAATTCTTGTATAAAATCAGCTCTTTTTTGCATGTAATTGCTTGTACTAACAATAAGAAGGATTTTAGTTTCAGTAACTTCCACACATTTTCCTGAATACCACAAATACCAGTTTTTTTTTACTGCCTATGTCATTTTCTACTGAAATCGTCCTCTGCCCTACTGACACCATCTACTGTTCTACTGATATCGTCCTCTTCCCTACTAACACCATCCACGGCTCTACTGACATTGTCCTCTGCCCTACTGACACCATCCACTGCTCCACTGAAATCTTCCTCTGCCCTACTGACGCCATAACTTCCACACAATATCCTGAATACCACAAATACCTGTTTTTTTTTTACTGACTATGTCATATAAACAAAGTTGCCTCTGCTGAAATCGTCCTCTGCCCTACTTACGCCATCTAATTTTCTACTGATATCATCCTCTTCCCTACTAATGCCATCCACAGCTCTACTGACATGGTCCTCTGCCCTACTGACACTATCCACTGCTCTACTGAAATCTTCCTCTGCCCTACTGATGCCATAACTTCCACACAATATCCTGAATACCACAAATACCAGTTTTTTTTTTTTACTGACTATGTCATTTAAACAAAGTTGCCTCTACTAAAATCGTCCTCTGCCCTACTGATGCCATCTAATGTTCTACTGATATCGTCCTATTCCCTACTAACACCATCCACTGCTCTACTGACATTGTCTTCTGCACTACTGGCATCATCCTCTGCCCTACTAACACCATCCACTGCTCTACTAAATCGTCCTCTGCCCTACTGACGCCATCCACTGTTCTACTGATATCGTCCTCTTCCCTACTAACACCATCCGCTGCTCTGCTGACATTGTCTTCTGCCCTTCTGACACCATCCACTGCTCTACTGAAATCTTCCTCTGCCCTACTGACGCCATAACTTCCACACAATTTCCTGAATACCACAAATACCTGTTTTTTTTTTTTTTTTTTTTACAGACTATGTCATTTAAAAAAAGTTGCCTCTACTGAAATCATCCCCTGCCCTGCTGACACCATCTACACCTCTACTGACACCATCCTCTGCCCTACTGACACCATCCACTGCCCTACTGACACCATCCACTGCCCTACTGATGTCATCCACTGCTCTACTGACATTGTCCTTTGCCCTAATGAAATCTTGCTCTACCCTACTGGTGCCATAACTTCCACACAATATCCTGAATACCACAAATACCAGTTTTTTTTTTTTACCGACTATGTCATTTAAACAAAGTTGGCTAAATAAGTACTTACAAAGAAGCTGTTGGTAACACCGCTCTTAGTCAGAGCAATACCTTGGAACAGTTTCCTCTGAAAGTCAGTTTCCTGTGTTCCCATTTGTGCTCAATAGCTGCTCTCTCTGACATCTATGTCACTACTGTATCCTGTAGTTTTAATAGGGTTTAGTGGGAGGACAACGGGAATCCATATTACATGTTAAAAGGGTATTTTTTCTTGGAATAAGATTGAAAATAACATAAGCTGTGTATCATTAAGCTACAGTACTTACCTCTGATCTTAGCGTATATAGCACCTCCAGATAAAACTTGAAGAGAAAACTAACAGTCAGTGTTCTCCTAAATTCCACCTTTCCGTCAGGAGCTGCAGGATCAAGAGAAATCTCATCCAGAACCAGCCTGCAAGCTTCACCCAACGTCTCCTCATTCCACTGCCTGGACAGAACAGTAGGTACAATTGGTGTCACCATCATTAATCACCAAGAATTGCTATGTTTATGTGCATGTCATATTGCACTCTCACAATTTAGTTAGGTAATTTGTGGTCTATTGTTTTTGCTAGTTATTGTATTATTTAAACGTGTGTCATTGCTTAAAAATGTTACACATTTGAGATACTGATATTAAAATAGGTTAAGGAGGTGAGGGACAAGGTTGTTGTTTCAAACTTGGAGATCATGTAATTAAAGGCAGAATCCAAGGTATAATTGTATGGTGCAATATCACATAAAAATATGACCATGTATAGCCAATATGAATTCCATAATCAAAAAGAAGTATCAGAAAAATAAACCATAAAACAAAAAAGTAAAATGTTTATCAAGGAAAAAGAAAACAAACATTAGTTTTGACCATACCTATCATTCTATCAATGATAGATATGGTCTAAATTCGGGGGGCCAGCAACCTGTCGATTGCAATCTACCTGTCAACTGCGGCCAGGTGACAGGTAGATTACGAACAGGTCCCTGCTTTGCCAACCCCTGCCACATGGGTGTCGGTTCTCCCCGTTGCTCTCCTTCTCATGGCATCGTGGAGATCGGAAGTCAGCACAGCTCAGGATGGGTGGCGGAAGCTGGCAAAGTTAACCTTTCAAGTTAACAGGCAGATGATTGGTTGCTAGGACACAGGGCGGTCCTAGCAATCAATCCCCTGCTTGTTAATATGAAAAGTTAACTCTGGCAGGGGGAAGGGGGGCAGAGGACACTGGTATGGGGGGGTCAGTAGAGGACATTGCTATGGTGGGTCAGAGGACACTAATGTGGGGGGGGGGTAATGGAAGGGAGCAGAGGACACTAATGGGCAGTCAGCATAAGGCTGCTTAGGGCACCAGGGTGGAGGGGTAAAATCTGAATCCCCAGTCATTTGCTGGGAATTCAGATTCTCTTATATACCGGTCTTCCTTTGATCCCCTGTATTTTCCTCCTACAACAGCTGAAAAGCAGCTTCTCCTCCTCTCCCTTCCACCGGCATTCATCTACTGCAGGAGGAAAATCCAGATGATTGGTTCCAGTAAATGCCTCCCCCGCTGCCTCTCCTGTCCTTGTTTCTCTTTTCCCCTCCCCCTTCCCATGTGCTCTCTTTGGCCAAAGGTCCCCAACAGGACTCCTAAAAGAATAAAAAAAATTGCAAAAATGAATAAAAAATAAAAACTACTGACACCATCCACTGCCCTACTGACACCATGCACTGCTCTACTGAAATGGTCCACTGCCCTACCAACACATCCACTGCCCTACCGACACATCCACTGCTCTACTGAAATTGTTCTCTGCCCTGCTGATGCCATCTACTGCTCTACTGACACTGTCCACTGCCCTACCGTCACCGTCCACTGCCCTACCGACGCCGCCCACTACTCTGCTGATATTGCCCTCTGCCCTACCGACACCATCCACTGCTCTACTGACATTGTCCTTTGCCCTACTGGCACCATCTACTGCTCTACTGAAATCATCCTCTGCCCTACTGACGCCATCCACTGCTCTACTGAAACTGTCCACTGCGCTACTGACACCATGCGGTCTAAATCAATATTAAACATTGGTGGAAATTAAACGTATTTAATAATTCGATTTTTGAATATAGTTGTATTATGAAACATCAACCAATTGCCCATGATTTGAGTACCACTTGAGGATTGTGCCTTTAGCAGCATATTGATTTCAGTTTGCTGTACATGAGGTTACTGCCAAAAAAATGTTAAACCTGCCAGTAGCAGAGATATTTAATTGCTCATGAAACCCTAGAGTTAGTGGGTTCTGGTCTTTACAGTCCACTTCCTCTGTGGAGTGTCCCCCTGCACTGCTTCATTGGACCTTCTTCATCAAAGCCCCTGTGGAGCGTCATAGGCTTAATAATCAATATTCAATAATACAAACCTTCCGATTAGTGCCTCTCTAGTCTTCTTTGCCTGTATTGTACATTTACTGACACTTCCAAAGTAAAGATTTATATCTTCAATGACATCTGACTTCTCTTGAAAAAGAACTTGCATTCCTGCCACTACTATGGCTGCGGAGTTTACTTTTCTTTGTGCTTGTCTAAAGGCGGACACAATCTCCCACTGCAGACAAAAGACCAAAATTAGCATAGGACCATTTGCTTACATACTAATTCATGCTATATATTTTCAGATATGTAGTTTAACTCCCCTCATGATTGGCCATTGTTATTATAATTGGAATAACAGGACTTCTGTATCACATCTGGGGGAGTATGACAACTGAAGGTATGATACTGAGGATACCTTGCTAGGGTGATGTCAGACAACGGATAAATCCGTCAGATGATCGAGCTGTGACCAGGGGGGGAGGGGGGGTGGGGGGGGTTTTTGGGGGGATAGCTAGTTGTACGTTGTTAGTTAACGGCGGCCGGCCGGATGAATGCCTCCAGTTGAGGTGTTCACTGTTTGTATTGTATAAGTTTTATGACGAAATAATAAAAAGAATTTTATAAAAAAAAAATAATTGGAATAACAGGGCACGGAAGATGCTTTTTGTAGCGAAACATGTAGGGAGGAGTCAAAGTTTGTGACATCATCATGCTCTGTGAATCCAGAAGCAGCCCCACTATTGGGACTAGCTGCAATGTCTTTTTACTGTCTATTTAACTATTACACTTGGTTTAAATCAATGAGAAGTGTTTTACACTCATTCATCATAATCTAATTCAATTTGGATTCAACATAATTCATGTGTACAACTACCTGTTTCTGGCATTGTGCTATTGCAGGTGCTGCTAAAAGAATATATAGAATTAACCGCCTAGGCCACTTAGAAATAGCGGAATCTAATTTGTGAAAGAGTCACTTCTGGAGATTTAGAAATAGTAACCTGCACCCTCCACAATAATATTGCTAAAATTTCACAAGAATTTGGACCCCTGAATTAAATATCTGGCTCCTGTACATTGAGATAGAAATAAGAGCCCTCGCTCCAGCTGTGATGCTCCCTTCATTGCTCTCCCCTTCTTTCTACTCCACCTTTTGTGTTCTCTTATATTCTCTGCAATATTTTTATTAGAAAGGCAACAGTATCCAATGCTGGACTGGGACAACAATTTGGCCCTGGATTTCATCCAAACTGGCCCACTTTAATTTCTCAATATCCTGTGCACTAGTGTGAGAGTGACGTCATCACTGCCCTGCTATCCACACAAAAGGAGCACCCAAACCCAGAAGGAAGACTGGGCGAAGGGAGAAACCCCTAGCAACAGTGACAGCGTGCTGCTGGGTAGCGTGATCCCACTTGCTTCGACCTTTCACAAGTGGGATCACACTACCCAGAGTTATTTTTCTTGCACTAGGGCACTCTACTCTTACTGCTTTAATTGCATATTTTGCACAGTTTTTTTTCTCTACACACATTCAAAGAGACTAATTTGCACATTTTGTTACATATTTTCTGCACTTTAATACCATGAACATAGTTTGGATATAATGGTGTAGCATTAACCCCCGAAGGAGCTGCTGGTTTGATTGGGCTTACCGTTACCTTCTTCACCTCGATTTGCGTATAGGGGTTCCCGTGGTAGATGGCCCGGTAACTTTAGAGACTGACGACAGATCCGCATAAAGGGATTTTTATTTGCAAAAATGTAGTTAACGCATAGTCTCTTAAAAATAGGATCAGAGGGTTAGGAGGAAAGTTCAGGTACTCTTAGTGTCAAAGTCAATAATTAAGGACTTGCTTACTTTGACTAAATCCAGAGAATAGCCATTCACAACTGGATGTTCACTCAAGTTGGATAGTCCCTCTCTCACAAGGCCTAGCAGCCAACAAGGTGCTTAAATCAGGCACAAGTCTCTGCCACTAGGGGTGAGCTGAACACCCCCCGGTTCGGTTCGCACCAGAACTTTCGAACGGACCAAAAATTTGTGCGAACTTTAGAACCCCATTGAATTCTATGGGACTCGAATGTTCGAAATAAAAAGTGCTAATTTTAATGGCTAATATGCAAGATATTGTCCTACAAAGGGTTTGGGGACCTGGCTCCAGCCCCAGGGGACATGGGTCAATGCCTAAAATGTTTTTAAAAACTGACGTTTTTTCTGGAGCACTGATTTTAATGACGAGTGAAAAAAAAGTGAAATATTCCTTTGAATATCGTGCCTGGGGGGTGTCTATAGTATGCCTGTGAAGTGTCACGTGTTTCCCATGTTTAGAACAGTCCCTGCAGAAAATTAAATTTAATGGAAAAAAAGTCATTTAAAACTGCTTGCGGTTTTAATGTAATCTCTGGTTCCGGCAATATGGATGAAAATCATTGAGAAAAATGACATAGGTAGCCCCCCTCTGCCCATTACCAGTCCCTTTTGGGTCTTGTATGGATATTAAGGGGAACCCCATACCCATATTAAAAAAAGGAAAGGCGTGGGGCCCCTAGGCCCTATATACTCAGAACAGGCGGTGCAAACAAGACAGGGACTGTGTAGGTTTGTTGTGTTAAGTAGAATCTGTTTGTAATTTTGAACTGGTACATTTTTAAAGTGTAGCTCAAGTCAAAAAAAATATTTTTAAGCTTTTTGGAAAACATAGGGAAGGGTTATCACCCCTGTATAATTTGTTTTGCCGTCCATCTTTTTTCATCTCACTTCCTCAAGTCCGCCAGACAATCCGCCTGTGTGTGGGCTCCAGCTGACTTTTTTTACCCTGCCTGTGGCCAATCATGGCTCTCCTCGCTGCCGGCGCTGTGATTGGCCAAGCATGCGGGGTCACAGTGCATGCTTGGCCAATCATGAGCCAGCAATGCACTGCAATGGCGCAGTGCATTGTGGGCCGTGAGCGCCACACGAATTTGGCGCAACCGGCCCACAGAGTTCTGGCTTCGCCGAAAGGCCGAACAGCCGATGTTCGAGTCGAACGTGCATTCGACTCGAACACCAAGCTCATCCCTATCTGCCACTGACGTTGTTGTAGAACATGTAAAAATAAGTCTCTGCCACAGACGTTGTTGTAGAACATGTAGTAAACTAGGACTTGTAAACACTCGTGAGATACCTGGATCTTTCAGCCGGTTTGGCGATACCCACGAGATTGGATTCACTTAGGTCCCTCAGCCTCACCACGCTCTTGCTAAGAAGCCAACCCGTACATGGCCTTCTTCTGAAGAGTCCTCCCCTGGATATTGCTGGGCCTCTCCACGACCGGAGACGGCACCGAACCACCTCGGAATCCTTCCTTTAGTTTCCTTGCCTCGGGCTAGCCAACCCCAAGACATAAAGTCGGGTAAATCCGCACCCCAGGCCATAGCCTTCCTGGGGGCTGGTCGGGAGGACCAGGACCATGGAGTCAGAACATACTTCTGGACCGTAACCCTGAACCACGTGACATCTGCATCTTAAGTACCCTTTCCCAGAAAGCACAGCAAGAGTGACACTCCCACTGGACGGGCTCAGAGAGAAAGTAACCTTAAACACCCAACCAGACTGTGGTTCCATGCCTGCCAGAAGAGACAGTGCCCCCCTTGGCCAGGCCGAACACCCCACCCAAATTTGGAACAATTATACCCAAACCAAACTGCAGTTCAGGTGTAACATTAACTTTTAAAACATATAGCGCATGCTCTTCAGGAGCTGGCGCTACAATGGTTTTGATTATAAGCATGGTTTATATATACATTTTTTGCTGTAAATATTTTTATGCATTTATTTTTTGCACATTTCAATATTAATTGACACTTTTGATTAACTTTTAGGTACGTTGGATTTTGAATATTGTTTGAATCATTATTTGCACTGAATGGATATTTGATGTTATTTTGATGTTATTTTAGTTAGCGTCACATTCTTGGATGGGTTCCTGCAGCACCATCATCCTTTGGCCTCCCTCGTCTGCTCCGGGTACCTCTCTGCCTGTTGACTGCTGTCAGGTGGCTCCGACTCATTTAAACTCACAGCGATCGTTCCGATCAGAGGCTGCCTGAGATAGCCGAGTTTTTCCAGAGGAAGCCGAAGAACCATTGGAGAGGAGGGGGGCGGGGGAAGTCGGGCGGAAAAGGATGTGCACAGGCCCGGAGGTGGCTGAAGATGCATGCAGTGTCCGGAAAGAGCTGAGTGGGGGCGGAAAGAGCTGAAGTGCGCCGCTCTGAGTCCGGCAGTACATCTTCTGATTGCTACTTGCAGCAGGATAATGCACCATCTCACAAAGCTCACATCATCTTAAAATGGTTTCTTGAACATGGCAATGAGTTCACTGTACTGTACTTCAATGGTATCCACAGTCACCAGATCTCAATCCAATACAGCACCATTGGGATGTGGTGGAATGGGAGATTTTCATCATGGATGTGCAGCTGACAAATCTGCAGCAACTTTGTGATGTGATCATTTCAATATGGACCAAAATCTCTCAGGAATGCTTCCAACACCTTGTTAAATCTACGCCACAGTTCTGAAGGCAAAAGGTAGTCCTACCTGGCACTTGCAAGGTGTACCTAAACATGTTTTCTGTCACACTAGGTTCAGCTCCTAATTGGCCGGGTTATACTTCTGTTGGCCTCCTGATGATACTGTGTATCTTACAATTTGAGACACTGAGTCGTTTTTAATATGAGTCTGTAGCACCCTCTAGCTTAGGTAGGTAGGTGCTAGAGTAGTGTTTTTGTTAGTACTGGCAGTGAAGTTAAATTTAGGCAGGCCTAGCTCTAGGCCTGTTTGTTTTTGATCTGGGACTGGGGGAGTGGTTTAGTTTTGCTGCAGGTGACTGACATGTGCTTCAGCTTTCTGGCGCCTCCTTTGTTTCCAAATGTTTCTGGAAAAGAGGCACGGCAGAGGGCTGGAGTGACATGGGGTGTATTTGGGAGCCCTGACCAATTCCCAACTAGGATTGGCAAGGGGCAGGCCTCCTATATATACCCATGGTCAGGCTGCTGGGGGAAGATTTGTCGGGTGGAAGAACTGAATGATGGGAGTGAACTTAGGCCTGGAGCTTGGGATCTGGGAGGGAGTCTCTCTCTCTACATGGTCATTAAGAGGTGTCCTGGAACAGGAGCAGGAGGAGGACAGTGGGGAGCACTGCCGGGAAAGTCATTCAGGAGGGATCCATGCTGGGGTCAGTGAGTGAGAAGCACAGTGAGAAGCTCTGGCCATGCCAGTAATTGGATTTGAAGCAAGAGGGCGAGACTGTTGTTTTGTGAAGTCAAGTTGCTGCAGCCCGGAGGGTTGGCAGGATTTGCACCTTACTTTCTGGGATTAGTAGTCCACCAAGTATCTATTAGCACAACTATTCTTTTCATCTAAAATGGTTGCTACAACTAAGGGGACTGCAGACCCCTGCCTGCAAATGGCTACTAGGAAAATTTTGGGACTTATTCAGAGTGAGGCCTAGACATGTGCTAATGGTGACAGGAATCTAGAATTGGACAGTAGAGGAAAGCAAGTGATCTCAAATAGTGTGCTGGAGGAGATGTGAGGCTGGGAGACTGTCAATTTAGATATACCATATTTGCCGGCGTATAAGACGACCTTTTACAGTAAAAAAAAATGAGCAAAAAGCTGGGGTCGTCTTATACGCCGGATATAAAGCTGGGGTTATCATATGTCAGCCGTCCGCTGGATTTTAAGCCCTCCGGATACTCGCCGAGTGTGCGGTAATACTGTATACTGTACATACAATATACACCGCTGAGCCAATCCCAGCGAGCGATGTATTCTATTAATGAATACAGCGCCTGCTCGGATTGGAGTAACAACCTCTGCAGCCTGCTCGGATTGGCTGTGAGAGTCAGAGGCGCGGGCTGATGATGTAACAGCCTCTGCCAATCCGAGCAGGCACTGTATGCAATAATAGAATGCATAGCTTGCCGTGATTGGCTAAGGGCGGTATACTATATGTATACTGTGAGACAGCATGTTACCCAGCGCCAACTTCGTTTCTGAACATATGGAATTCCTGCATAAGGGGGTCGTCTTATACAGTGAGTACAGCACAAAACCAACTTTTTAAATTGAAAAGTAGGGGGTCGTCTTATATGCCCAGCCGCCTTATACGCTGGCAAATACGGTAACTACTTTATTTCAACTAAGAAAGATTCATCATTTGGGCATCCCATGTCCCTTTTCCCCATTCAAGTTTAATCCCCTAAATAAAAACAACAAAAACAAGTAAAAGACTGTTCATTGACTGGAGAAAGTGTGCCTGAAATCGATGTCTGACCAAGCAGGTTGATGTGTGGAGCTAGAACACGCAGCAACCCCACGGGGGCACCACTACAAGTCTTGTGTGTTTAATGAATGTCGAAGATCGACATGCTTGTTATACTCCCCTCCCATGTACTTCTACCTACAGTAGATTTCTTATATTGCAATGACTACTTTTATGTTGTTATATGACAGTTTTTTTATTGTATGGAAATAATTTTTTAATAGAGCATTCTCTTTATCGTTTTGTTCAAAAATCTCAAACACTTTTAAATACAAAAAGAAAAAACTGAAATATCACATGTACTTACGTATTCAGACCCTTTATTCAGTACTTTGTTGAAGCACCTTTGGCAGTAGTTACAGCCTTGAGTCTTTTTTGGGTATGACGCGACAAGCTTTGCACACCTGGATTGAGGGATTTTCTTCCATTCTTCAAATCCTCTCATGCTCAGTTAGGTTGGAGTTGAATGGAGACTCAGTGGACAGCCATTTTCAGGTCTCTCCAGAGATGTTCAATAGGGTTCAAGTCAGGGCTCTGGCTGGGCCACTCTAGGTCCTGAGTGCTGTGGAACAGGTTTTCATTGAGGATATCTCTGTACTTTGCTTCATCCAGCTTTTCCTCAATCCTGACCAGCTTCCCAGTCCCTGCTGTTGAAAAAAACCCCACAGCATGATGCAGCCACCACTATGCTTCACTGTTGGGATAGGCAGGTGATGAGTTGTGCCTAGTTTCCTCCAGGCATAATGTTAAGAATTGAGGCCAAACAGTTCAATTTTGATTTCATCAAGCCAGAGAATCTTGTTCCTCACAGTTTGAGAGTCTTTCGAGCGCTTTTTGCAAACTCCAACCAGGCTTTCATGTGTTTTGCACTGAGATGGGGCTTCTGTCTAGCCACTCTGCCATGAAGTCCAGATTGGTGAAGGGCTGCAGCGATGGTCGTCTTTCTGGAACTTTGTCCCATCTCCACACAGGATCTCTGGAGCTCAGTTAGAGTGGTCTTGGTCTCCTCTCTCATTAAGGCCCTTCTCCTCTGATTGCTCCATTTGGCTAGGCTACTAGATCTTGGAAGAGTCCTGGTTGTGCCAAATTTCTTCCATTTGAGAATTATGGAGGCCACTGTGCTCTTGGGAACCTTCAGTGCAGGAGGACAATTTTTGCAGCCTTGTCTTGCAAAAATCCTGTCTCTGAGCTCTGCAGGCAGTTTCTTTGACCTCATGGCTTTTACTTTGATACAGCATGCATACCTCCCAACCTTTTGCAATAGGAATGAGGGAGTGGGACACCGATTAGCAAAAGTATGTAGGCATAGGACACACTTCCTGCCATGCCCACTTAAAGTAGAATTATACAAAAAATATATTAGGTAATCCCCCACATGCTTTTTTATACTACTACTATTTCTTTATACTGGTTTGGGACAGTTACCAATGCAAAAAAGTAGAAACTGGATGAATGGTTTAGAACTGTGAAACACTTTTTGAAAGATTAAATATTGGTACTATATTCAAACCAAAATGGGGGACAAATGAGGAGGAAAGAGGAACAGAGGAATTTCCAAATCAGGGACAGTCCCTCAAAATCAGGGAGAGTTGGAAGCTATGAGCATGCATTGTCAGCTGTGAGGCCATTTATAGAGAGGTGTGTGCCTTTCCAAATCTTCTCCAATCCAAGCAAAGATTGAGAAATCTTTGTCATCTGAGATAAATTTCTTTTTTGTTTACAAACGTTTTTTATTATGGAAAAGGTCAAGGTATATAAAAAATTACAATGGTGGTGCAGGTATGTATACAAATATCTTTAACAGTGAATGTTCTACAGGAAAAAAAAGGGTTGTGCTTATTCAGGTGGAGAAATGCATATGGTTATAATCAGGCCAATCAAGAGTATTGTAGTGGAGAGAAGAAAAAAACAACAATTACATATGTGTTAAGAAGAGGAGGTAAAAAAAATTCTAAACCAGAGAGGTGGTATCCCAGAAAATCAAATTTTTTTTGATAAAGAGACATAGAATCATGTAACGTGTGGTTAATTCTCTGAAAAAGTTTGATGTTCGTCATGCGGTTTAGAATTTGTGGCCAAGGTACCGTAGTGGAGCGCCAATTAAAGGCTATGGCCCAATGAATGGAGCTGATGAATGTGTGGATTAGCCTTGTGCTAGACATTGGAATATCCTGTATAGGGGAATATAGAAGACAAATTTGGGGTATAAGAGAAACTTTTCTACCTGATATTTTTTCTATTATTATGCTAGCCTTGTGCCAAGTGTTTTTTATGTGGGGGAAATCCCAAAAGATATGTAAAAGTGTTCTCTGGGTGGGGCAACCCCTAAAGCAGAGTGGGGTTAGTGAGGGATAAAATGAGTTAAGTTTAGCAGGGGTAAGATACCATCTATAGAGCAATTTGATGGCTGATTCTCTGATCGAGGTTGTCTTTGTACATTTATGGATATTTACAAAAATAGTATCCCATTGATCAAGAGTAAATGAGGTATTTAAATATGATTCCCATTGTAGCATGGAAAGTGATTTCTCAGGCATGTTGGTCTCATTTAGGCTTTTATGTATTCTGGGAGATTAAACTTCTATCACGAGGGGAGGAGATACAAATTTGCTCAAATTTTGTATAGGGGGGTGTGTAAGTGAGTAATATTGCTTATAGAATTGCCTATTTTTTGAATAGTTCTCTAGTTCAGTAGGTGAGAGATCATATTTTGTTTGTAGTCTGGTGAAGTGGAGGAATAAATTGTTGTGGGAGAGCGATTTTAAATGTGTTAGGTTATGCAACTTCCAATTCGTTAGTAATTCGTAAGTTTTGATCTTGAGCTCTATCTGGGGGGGGGGGGGGGGGCGAGGGTCATCTAGGAAGGAAGCCGGGGGGGAGTGTTAGAGGATAACTTAAATTTAGAGACTTGTCTGTTCCATAATTGGAGGGTGTGAGTGACTATGAGGTTTAAGGCTCTTATTTTTTGTGGTGGGATAGCCTTGGACCAGAGAAGTCCTTGTAAATTGTAGGATAGGATAGATTCTTCTTCGAACCAGAGCCAAGGGATTTGGGGTGAAGGGGCATACCATTGGGCTAATTTAGTGAATCTAGCCGATAGGTAATAAAGCCAAAGGTTGGGAATGCTGAGGCCTCCTTTTATTTGGGGTCTAAACATAAGGGAATAACTAAATCTGGGTTTCTTGTTTTGCCAAATGAATTTGTTTGTCTCTCTCTGTAAATAGTCTAATGTTTTTTTTTTGGTAGAATAAGAGGAAGGGCTCTAAAAAAAAAAAAGTTTGGGTAATATCATCATTTTTGCGGCCACTATTCTGCCGGAGAATGAAATCTGGTATGATGACCAAAGTTTAAGTAGATTTTTAATATTGTTAAATAAGGGAGGGTAGTTTGCTTGGTATAACGTTTTATAGGAAGGTGTAATCTGAATACCTAGGTATATAAAAAAATCAACGTGCCAGTTGAATGAGAATTTGTCTTTAAATGAAGATATTAAGGCTGGGGGAATATTGATTGGCAAAGCGGAGCACATAGATAGATATACACCCAGACCTGTCAGGTCATGGAAGATGTCAAGGATTTTAGTTATATTGGGTAGGGAGATGAGAGGGTCAGTTATAAACAGAAGGACGTCATCCGCATAGAGACTCAGCTTGTATTCTTTGGATCCTTTAAAATATCCTTTAATGTCTCTGTTATTTCTGATGCAGGCAAGGGGCTCTATCGCGAGGGCGAAAAGTAGAGGGGAGAGGGGACAACCCTGTCTTGTACCTTTAGTCAGGGGGAAAAAGTCAGAGTTGTTGCTTGGGAGTTTGATACGTGTTTGTGGGTTGCGATAGAGAGCTTTAAAGCCACGTAGGAATTCATTGTTGATGCCATATTTGGGGAGTAGAGTGTCAAGATATGATGAACAAACGCTGTCAAAAGCTTTGTGTATATCAAGACTAAGTAGTAGTGTGGATTTGGAATGTATGTTAGAGTCTTGAATGATATTTGTGGTCAGTCGTATGTTGTCTGTTATTTGTCTGTTAGGAATGAAGCCTGTTTGATCAGGATCAACTAATGGGAAGATAACAGCAGATAATCTGCCTGCTAAAATATGGCCTAATATTTTTAAGTCATTGTCAATGACTGATATTGGGTGGTAGTTTTGAGGGGTGGAGTGGTCTTTATTTGGTTTGGGAAGAAGGAACATGTTAGCTAAAACATCTCAGATGTCTGTTGCAAAGTGGGTTTCTTGCATTAATATTATATCAGCTCCTAATCTTTTGTAGTGGCGAAAAGCCTTCTTTCTCTTGTGAGGTGAATTAATGCCCTGGGCATTTTGAGAAATCACAATATCAACCCATGTGTTGGTTTTAAAAAGCGATGATGGTTTTGAGGTAGAGGTAATGGATCACAAAGCCCAGGGTTGAGCATGTAGCAAAGTCAGTGTGGTATTAGTAATATGGTTATCACCATTAACATTAGAAACTAAGAATTACCTGAGATAGAGAAAAATTTGGTGATCACTATGTTGCCATCAATATCTTCATATATAAAATATATCAAAATATACATCAGTATCCTGCATAAGTATTTTCTTGTTGATGTTTCTATATCAAATAACATATTGTGCTTATACGAGTGAACAATGGAGAACAGGGTACCTGAACAGTAGAACCCTAGAAGTAATTAACTCATAGATAATAACAGTGCTGCATTGCACAATGCCTTTCCATCATATTGCATTAAGTAAAATAGAGAGTTTTTGTTCGCCCTATTCAAAATTTTGTAAAAATAAATTATTTTAGTATAATTATGAGAAATATTAATTATAGCTTGGGGGTTAGGTTGAGAAGCACCTCCTGACCGAAAATAATATTGTTATGGACAATACTGTCCATTACTCACAAATGGAGCCTCCATCATTAAAATAATGGATAGCAGGATCAGTCGCAGAAGAGTTTCCACTAGTTCAACCATGCTTTTGGGGGTCCATTGTGAGTAGGGGGACAAACTAGAAGAGGCGGAGCCAATCAGCCTAAGCGAGGATTCTATAAACAAAAATATAAGTGCATGCTGTAACATATGTTGAAAATTTGTAGAAAACACAACATAAAAAAAAAGAAAAAGAAAAAAGTTAAATGCATAAGTTCATATAGAAGGAACTGTTATATACCAACCCAATACATTTTAAAGGTGTAGAACGGATGTTTACTCTACACAGTCAATCAAACTATAAAACTTGCACATTTTTAGAACTGTAAAAATTGTTCTTTGAACCTTTCGAAAAAGAGAGAAGTAAAGAGAAAAAAAAAAATTTCACCTCCCCTCTTTCTCCTCCAACAGAAGTGAGGTAAACTTTCTGCCACAGGTAAGTGTCAGCTTTATCTTCAGGTATCCAAATTTCTGAATGATGGTTCCCATCTTCTTTGATCACGATGCATGGCTGGGGTGGCCAAGATAGGTGAAGCATGAGGAGTGGTGGGAGGTCTTGCAAATGAACCCAGATCTAGGAGACCCAACTTCACAAGGAGACTTTTACATTCCGAGATGTTGAAGACTGTGTAGGTGGTACCATTATGTGGTACTCTTAATTTAAATGGAAAACCCCACCTGTATCTAATATGAGCTGATTGTAGTACCGACGTTATCTCCATCATTCTGTGTCTCCTTTCCAAGGTAGCTTGCGAGATGTCTGGAAAAATTAGAATTTTTGTGCCATCCAATTCAATGTTATGCATATTTCTGGATGCTCTTGATATGCTTTCTTTTGTGATGAAATCTTTCATGCATAAAATGATGTCTCGTGAAGGTTTGTCTGGGGGTGGTTTAGGACGCAGGGCCCTATGAATTCTATCACAAGCAAATGAAGATGGAGGTAAATCAGGAAGGAGATTGTGGAACAGCTTGGAAACTGCTGGCATTAGATCGGTTACTGACTCTGGAATACCACGAATCCTTAAGTTGTTTCTTCGGTTTCGATTGTCCAAATCTTCCACTAATGATTGTAAGTATGAGTGGTTTTCAAAGTTTTAAAAGTTCAAAGTCCTTTCTAAGATCGTTGTGCGCCAGTAATAGCTCATCATGTTTGGTTTCTAGAACGCCTCCCACGGTTGCTATTTCTTGCGTGAGTGTGTTTGTTGTTTTTTGGAGTTCACATTGTAATTTGTCAACAATTTTTTCGTAAATCATGGAGTCCAAATCAGCTTTTGTGATCTGAGGGGAGAACTCCCTGTTATATTGTGCGGATGCAGACTCCTCCGGAGGACCACTGGCAGCTATAGGAGACTGTACAGGCGGTGAACCAGCGCCTTTTTGAGCCATTTTCTTCTGCTCTTTATTGCGCAGTGGATATGTGATCAAAGAGTGCTGTTGCGCACGGGGATTGTACGCCTTCTTGCCCAACGTCATGCACTAGTGTGAACAGCCGGGATGCAAAAAAAAAAGAAGCTATTCAAAACGATTATTCCTTACAGTGTGGGTTATATCCTCACTGAACCGGTGGAGTTCTTAGATAAAGATAGTGATCTGCATCGCGTCTCGCATGCGTCCCCACTTAGTTGTGATTGTGTCCTTTAGCTCATCTTGTTTCCTTAAACCCAGGTTAATATCTCTCTCCAAGTCTTCTGTGGGACTACATGCTGCCTGGTGAGGAGGGTTTGGGGTCAAGTTAGGGTAGAGATCAATCACCTAGGAATTTGCAATTTGGGAGAACAAGTTTATGAGGTGTAGTAAAATGGTTGCTCCTGAGTTTGATGCAGAGTGTAGCACCTCCTGAGGCAGAGAGGGGGACTTCAGATCAGGACCATGGTGTGCAGTCTAAACGGCCAGGCATATAGAGTGACCCCGCAGATTGCAAGTCAGGCCTGTGAGGATCCAAGCAGCCCCAGGCACACTGCTTCTGGGTGTAGCAAATGGCCGCTACCATGGGTGTGAGGACAAGGCCTTGGCTGCCACCAAGGCCTTTACTGGGATGGAAGTCCCTCAATTCCCCCGGTCTGGGTCTCCCCCCTAGTGAGTAAGGTGCCTCTGAAGCTCCGTGGGGCTTGAATCTGGAGCGGGGGGGATGAGGTGGCAACTAGTGGGCCCGAGGTGTAGCAAGATGGCCGCCTCTCACCTGTGTCCCTGAAGCACAGATCACTGCAGGTCTTCTCCAGCAGTCATCCGACAGCCCATACACCGTCCTCCAGAGCCGAGGGAGCTGTCAGAGGTGCACTAGGAGAGGGCTGCTACTCATCCAGCGGGACACGGCACTCGACCACGGAGAATGCGGAGGCCTTGTAGGCCTCAAGATGGCGGTGGTACCCCGTGGATGGAGCCAGTCGCGGGCCGGATTACAGAGCGAACGGTTGTCCGGAACACCCAATAAAGGTACCAGCCTGCTCAGGGGATGCCCAGGGTTAAGGATGGGTGCTTTGGAGGCCTCCTGTGGAAGTGCTGGCCCAGGATGGGAGTTGATTCCAGCAGAGTCGGCGGAGCTCCACAGCAGCACGTCTATCTCCTATCGCATCCGGACACGCCCTGATCTGAGATAAACTTCAAGTGTTGTTGCTTGTTGCAAAAGGTCTAGATACTTATGCGATATTTCACTTTTTCCTTTTTCATACATTTGCAAACATTTTTAAAATTCGGTTTTCACTTTGTCGTTATGGGGTACTGAGTGTAGATTAATGAGAAAAAAAAAATAAACAACAACTGTGGTATCAGGCTGCAACATAAAGTTGAAAAAAGTGAAGGGGGTCTGAATACATACACACACACAATTTCCAAGAATGCACCTGTGGCACAGGAAACTGCTAATGGTGGGCTGGGAAAAAGATATGCATATTCAGACCCACTGTGTGATCTCCCACTAATGCCAGAGGTGACAGTGCCACCCAGTGGTGAAGCTAGACATTCTTTCACCCAGGGCAAAGACTCAGTTCGGTCCCCCACCCCCTCCGAAAAGGATGGTGCCAGTTAGGGCTTGCCATTGGTTCACACCGCTGTCAATCAAAGCCAGTGACAAGGGAGCGAGGGCTGAGTCCTGCTGTCTGTGTCAATGGACGCATCAGTGAGGCTCGGGTGCAAGCATGCATGAATTCCCTCATGGGAAGCGGCTTCTCATGTGGGAACTGGACAGAGGGGAGGGGCCAGGAGTGTCGGCGGGGACTTGAATAGAGGAGGTTTGCAGCCACTCTGTGCAATTCTATTATACAGAGCAGGTAAGTATAGACATTTTTTTTAATTACCTTTACAATCACTTTAAGAGGAGTGGTTGGGGGGGCAGTACAAACATGGCTCAGCCACATGTTTTTACACCCCCCTTTCCCCACCACAATTGTAAATAAGCCCTAAAAGTGAAAACAAAGTACAGTACCTCCTGAATAATCTATCAAATAGCACATAGAGTCATTTTAAGAATTCTTACATTTGTCTGAACACATGTGAGCAAATCCTTAATGCGGACTTCCCCCCAAAAGTGGAATTTCCACTTATCTGATTCCTTACCCCCCTCTGGTGCCACATTTGGCACCTTTCGGTAGAGGGGGTACCTGTTTTTGACAGGTACCCTTTCCCACTTTCAGCGGATGCTCCTGCTGTGCAGTCAGTCAGAAGTTCGGCCCCCCTCCTCCTCCCCCCCTGCCACTGAGACATTGAGAAAGTACAGCGTGCTTCACGCATGAACCGTAAGGACCCGGCTGTGAAGCCAACAGCTGATGGAAACATTGGCTGGGGTGCTGACATTGCTGGATTCCAGGACAAGTAAGTGCCCTAATATTAAAAGTCAGCAGCTACAGTATTTAACTGAGTATGATAGAATATCATTGCACTTTACCTGGAGTACTTCAGCAGTATGATATCTGTCTGGGTCAAGTCCTGGCATCTTTGGTCGGCTTCTGTCCCCGCCCACTGTTCCACCTACCAGACTTGTTCCATGGAGCTCAGGAAGTGCTCCAAAACCCCCTCAGTTCTGTGCTGTAGGTTGTGAGCAGCTAAAAGACACAAAAAACGATCGAGGACGGCATCAGTACAACTCCTTTGCATGTCACAGTACGGAGCAGGAGAAGCCAGAAGCTCTGAGTGCGCCCCTCCTTTGCCCCGACCCTGGCTGGAAGTAAGGAATCCTCAGATGAGCTCCTTCCTCTTCTGTAGTGAAGTCGTACACCAAGTCCCCCAAGTGCCAGTATTGTTTGCTTGTTCTGCAGGTACAGAAGCGCAGTGCTGCCCCGGCAGGGAGTAAGGGAGGGAGGGGCACACTCGGAGCTTCTGGCTTCTCCTGCTCCGTACTGTGACATACAGAAGAGTTGTACTAATGCTGCCCTGATTGGTTTTTGTGTCTTTTAGTCGCTCACAATCTACAGCACAGTGTTGGAGCTACATGGAACAAGTCTGATAGAACTGCCTCTGGCTCTCTCCTCCTCCGGCTGACAGGAGAAGCGATACCGCTGTCACTACTCCTGTCATCTGCAGTGCCCTCCTCATAGCAGCGCCTGGGGAAGATGTCCCCTAACGCCCCCCCTCCCAGTTTTGGCCCTAGTGCCACCTACTAACAGAAGGGATAACTGACAGCTGACGAGAACTGACAGCTGAATTTTGGGAAAGCTGAACAAGACAGGCTATAAATTGGCACTGGCTGACTGCAGCAATACAGAACTAATTTTAGAGACACTCCTGCTTACTTCAGAGTGGCTACACTGGGCAATGGCATACTTGTCTCCCTGTCATTTAAACAACTCACCAGTGACAGTATTACTACAAAGGGCGGAGAGAACAACTCGCCTACTTCCAAGAGATCATTCCTTTGAAATGAGCAAAGTTTGCTCACTTGCTGACAGTCTCCTTTACCAGCAAGGGAGTGACACCGCCCTCATCCAGCTGACAATCGAGTGACATATGGAAACTGATAAGTATTTCTCTACCCTGTATAGCAATCCTGTTGCTAGCAAAAATGGCAGTGACAGAATTAAATCATGGCCCACATCCTTCCCAAATCTTCCAGCTTCCATTCCCAAATTATACCTAAAGATGCACAGAGCCAATTTAAAGGGGTTGTAAAGGTAAATGTTTTTCACCTTAATGCATTCTATGCATTAAGGTGTAAAAACATCTGACAGTGCCTGCGCCCCCAGCCCCCCGTTTTACTTACCTCACCCCTCGAAAATCCTGCGCTTGCCCCCGCCGTTCTTCTTCACCACTCAGCCTTGCCGCTGATTGGCTAGAGTGGATGGATGGAAAGCAGCGCAGCAATTGGCTCGCGCTGCTGTCAATCACATCCACTGATGCGGAGCGCCGGGGGCGGGGCCGTGTGATACAGCGAGGGAGCTCGCATTAACGTGAGAAGTACCTGCGGGAGGAAGCAGAGACAGCCGCAGAGGGACCCCAGAAGAGTAGGTTCGGGGCCACTCTGTGCAAAACGAGCTGCACAATGGAGGTAAGTATAACATGTTTGTTATTTATTTATTTATTTTAAATTAACTTTACAATCCCTTTAAAGGCATCAGTATGTGTGAGCTAATATAAAACAAAGACAATTCCATAGCTCAACTCACCAACCATTCTGATGACCAACCAAATTAACCTGTCTAACCGTCTGTTAAAAGCAGGGGCTTAGTTAGCACACATTTGCAAAACGCATGTGAAAGCTGTATGTGTGAGCTAAGTTATCAATAAATCTGAGATTAATTTGCCTACCTAAATTATTTACATTTGACAAAGACTTTCATGATTGGCTGGTATAGTTAATATATGATTTGGAACTAATCGGTGTGGTCACAATAGTTAGTGTGCAACCTGTGCTTGCAAGGATGGTGTTTTCTTGATACTAGAAAAACAGTGAGCAGATTGGCAACAACCATGGGTGGTGTTCCACCTTTTCAGAAACTTATACAAGGTTCATTATTGGAAATTGATCATCTCAGTTTGTTAACTGTATGCTGTATGTCAAGCTCCCAGAAACTGTTGCAAACAACCAGCAGACCAATAAGCCCAGATTAGGTATCGGCAGGGCTGTCTTTAATATAGATTGGACCCTGGGCAAAATTTTTCTTGGGGCCCCCCCATGCAATTTCCCTCTCCACCTGCTCTGAGAAATACAGTAAATAGCAGCTAGACTTAAAATCTGTTTACTGTATCAGATCAGGCAGCAATTGTGATTGGTTGCCAGCAGTTACTGCATTTCATTACTGCTTACTGACTGGTTGCCAGAGGTTACAGCACACATTACGGCTCACTGATTAGTTGCTAGAGGTTACAGCACATCATCTCCTCACAGCAGGGGAGCATGATATACATATGAATACCGCCTTTATTTACATATCAATGCCGTCGGCCACAGCTATTTACTTAGTGTTATCGCTATTTACATATGAATGCCGGTTATTTACATGTAAACACAGGGTTTGCAGGTGAGTCATCTGCACACAACAATAGGGCAGAGCTGGGCAGCATTAGTACCAGCACTTTACACTGAGATATTGGGACACAACACAGGAATAAAACTTCAAGGGACAAGGGAATTTAAACCTGGATAGTTGACAAGTATGAGGCAGCTGTTATGGGCCCCACAACAATGACAGGGCCCAGGGCAGCTGTCCCTTTTGCCCTGCCTTAAATACGGCCCTGGGTATCGAACATTGTGGGATGTTTGGCTTGCCTGTCATTTTAATCCAGGCACAGAAACAACTTGGAGCTAGTTTACCTCTCTGTTCTTTTCTACTCGTACCAGCACTTTTCTACAGATCCCACAGTGTCAGTCCATGAGCAGGTTAGCTACTCTGCCATTAGGTGTGCCTATTCCAAATATATTCTGGTATAGGAAAACTGGTAATTGGTTGTTAGGCCGCTTTTAGAGGAAACCTTCCTCAAGTGATGTAATGGGTGGAGTTAGTGCCTATATACATGCCAGGATGTGAGGAGCCTAGTGAGATGGGGGACTGGGAGCCAAACATCCCAGTCAGCTACTGTAAAGTGCCCTTCATTGGGCTGAAACTCCAGGTGAAGTAGTTCAACACCCAGAAGAACCAGCTGCAATGACCCTCTTTTATGGCCTGACGTGGACTGTGAGCAGGGCGCGCAAAAGGCCTTTAAGGCCAAGCTAAGTGTTCTTCTGCAGAGAGTACTAGTACACCTGGTAGAAGCATGTCATCAGGCAGAGTTATAGAATTGTATTTAGAAAGAGAGTCTGGTATAATAAAGAAAAACACCTTGATTAGACTCGATGACGGAGGCTAAATGCTATGGCTTTATAATTGGAGACGTGGTCCCAACTCTATGGTGCTCTTAAGGAAAGAGTTGGTGCAAAGAGAAGATGGCTTAGAAGTTGTGTGTTGGCGTTCTGTGCCCAAATGACAACTACAGAAGATCTGTTCCTGTGTATGGCTTTGGCACCGAGCTCTATCAGTATGTCTATGTGAGGTTAGAAGTCACGGCCATCTTTGAAAGCTACAGTAAGTGCGGACAAAATTTTGGGTGTGGACATTCCTTTATTTTTAAATATTAAGGCCTATGACCAGGGATGTCATGAGTAAGCACGTGGCCAGCAGTTTTGCCCAATATCGCAATGGGATATAACTACCAGCAGAAGGGTGGCTTTCTAATCCAAGAAGAACCGGGATGGTGACTTGAAGAGTTTGCCTCCTACACAGCCAATCATAGTCCACCCGACAACCCTCTAGTCCAGTGTTTCTCAATTCCAGTCCTCAAGGTGCACAAACAGGTCATGTTTTTAGTCTTTCCATTATTTTGCACAGATTATTTGATTACTAATTACCATAGCCATTTCATCTGAGGGAAATCCTGAAAACATGACCTGTTGGTGCGCCTTGAGGAGTGGAATTGAGAAACACTGCTCTAGTCAGTTTCTGGGTTTAGAGAGCTGAGGTATTACTTACTACTGGATCTTCATCTATGGAAGGTGTGAATGGGAAAACCGATGCCACAAACAAATTCCGCTTTGGCTGAGACATCTCATGATGGAGAGGCAAGTGATGTTGGGGAAATTACATAAAAGAGATGAAGACACAGAGGAGGAGGGTAATGGAGGGATCCACACTTGACACCACCCTCTACAACCCCAAAAAAAAAAACATTCTATTTTGTTGCTTCGCTGCCTAAATAGTGGTGCACGATTTTGAAGAAATCTGCAATTTACAGGTAAACAAATAAATTTGGTCTAATCTGCTAAAAGTAAAGGTAAGTTAAATTTTGATAAATATTCTCATCTATAGGAATGGACAATTCCAGGAATATGTTACCTAATCCCAGTACTGTAGATGGTGCAAATGTGGTACAAGCTGGCTATAACCGATAGGAGGATCCTTCAGGTGGCTGATTACTGCAAGTCATACTCAAACATTGCCAGCACATGTATTAAATAAAATGATTAAATACATGAATATTTTTAGTTGTGAATATATTTAGAATAGGCAGGTTTGTAATAAAACCATTTTTTACATCATCCTCTCTCCAAACAATACAAAACCATTCTTGACGTTATAAGTAGTGAGAAGATTAATATGTACTCCAGAATTCTTTTTACTGGGTTTAGAATACCTTATACCGTACACACGAACGGATTGGACAATCTGCCCGTGTGTGGGCTCCGGCTGACTTTTTATTACCAAAAGGCGGACTTAGAAAGAAGTTTTGACTCAAAATTCGCCCGTCTGTGTGCTAGTCTGCCGGACTTTTGAAATGAACGGACTTGCCCACACATGGAGAAAAGTCCATTCATTTTGCTCCATTTTTGCTCCAGGTAGAGGGACTAGTGAAGGAAGTCAATGTCGCTTCCATCGATGAGATTGATAACTCGCGAGCCCCGTCACCTGGTATGGATTTAAAGGGGAAGCCCTACGCTGAAAAAATGGTGTGGGGGTCCCCCCAAAGTCTATAGCACACCCTTATCCGAGCACGCAGCACGGCCGGTCAGGAAAGGGGGCGGGGACGAGCGAGCGCCCCCCCCCCTCCTGAGCCGTACCAGGCCGTGTGCCCTCAACATGGGGGGGTGCTTTGGGGAAGGGGGGCCCTGCAGCCCCCCACCCCAAAGCACCTTGTCCCCATGTTGATGAGGACAAGGGCCTCTTCCTGACAACCCTGGCTGTTGGTTGTCAGGGTCTGCGGGCGGGGGGCTTATTGGAATACAGGAGCCCCCTTTAATAAGGGGGCCCCCAGATCCCAACCCCCACCCTATGTGTGTACATGGTACCCCTACCCATTCACCTGGGGGAAAAAAGTGTACATAAAAAAAACAGGGTAGGGTAAGACTCTAGTACAGTGGACTTTTATTATAAAGGTATTTTTTTAATAAACATTCCACTTACGTAACTATGCTTTACAAAAAAAGCTCTTCAAGTATTGTACAAGTCACCATATCTCTGCCCAATTCCTTTTTATATAACCTAAACTTTATTAGGGGCCCTGTGGTATTGAGAATAGTGTGTATGAACGCTCCTAACCAGTGGGGTAGAAACACAAAAAAGATACAAGATTTATTATAGTATTGCTTTTTATAACTCTACGAGTATAGCAAAATCTGTTGTGCATACATTTATTGTAAATATAGGGGGAGATCTAGTAAAGTTGGAGAACTCAGAATCTGGTACAGCTGTGTATGGTAGCCTATAAGCTTCTAACCTCAGCTTGTTTAACCACTTCCCGACCGCCTCACGCCGATATACGTCGCTAGAAGGGCACGAACAGGCAGAATCACGTACCTGTACGTTGCCCTTTAAGAGGCAGCGGGGGCGCTCGCGGGGGAAGGTCCGTGAGTCGGGTTGCGGGTCCCACGGACTCGATTGACGCAGAGATACCCGCGATCGCCTCACGGAGAGGAAGAACGGGGAGATGCTATAGTAAACAAGCATCTCCCCGTTCTGCCTAGCAACAAGTGACACTGATCTCTGCTCCCTGTGATTGGACAACATAGCCACGCCCCCCACAGTTAGCAACACGCCCCTAGGACACACTTAACCCCTACACTGCCACCTCCTGGTTAACACCTTCACTGCCAGTGTCATTTACACAGGAATCAGTGTATTTTTATAGCACTGATTGCTGTATAAATGACAATGGTCCCAAAAATGTGTCAAAAATGTCCGATGTGTCCGCAATAATGTTGCAGTCATGATAAAAATCGCTGATCGCTGCCATTTAAAAAAAAAAATTAATAAAAATGCCATAAAACTATCCCCTATTTTGTAAACGCTATAACGTTTGCGCAAACCAATTAATAATCGCTTATTGCGATTTGTTTACCAAAAATATGTAGAAGAATACGTATCGGCCTAAACTGAGGAAAACATTTTTTTTTTTCATATTTTTGGGTGATATTTATTATAGCAAAAAGTAAAAAATAATGCATTTTTTTTCAAAATTTATGCTCTTTTTTTGTTTATAGCGCAAAAAATAAAAACCGCAGAGGTGATCAAATAGCACCAAAAGAAAACTCTATTTGTGGGGAAAAAAAGGACGTCAATTTTATTTGGGAGCGTGCAATTGTCAGTTAAAGCGATGCAGTGCCGAATCGCAAAAGGTGCTCTGGTCAGGAAGGGGGTAAATTCTTCCGGGGCTGAAGTGGTTAATTACGCTTTGACAATAAAACATGGAAGCGGATTTGTTTCTACGCAGAAACGCATCAGATTTTGCATTCTCCTGTTTTAGCAAATCTCCCCCATAGTGTTGAAATATAAATGCATTTCTGTTCCTGTAGGTAGAAAATATATTTATTGACAACCCCCAAACACTCACTTTTCGTGAATATGGAATAAGCACAGACAAAAGAACTTCTTCAGGAAGGGGACAAGAATTCTTGCATTCTAAGAAGCCATCGTTGCACAGGATTTGCCGAGTTTTTCCTCCTATAATATATATATTAAGAGTTTTTCAAAGAGCTCTAGTGTCAAGTAAAATAAAAAAAATAAAAGAGTTCTGACAGGTTTAAGATATGTCAGAATTAGGAGACATTAAAACACAATTCTGAGATAACATCTTAAATGAAAAGCCTTATTTCAGTAAAATTTTGAACAGAGTTAAAATTTCATCATTGTTACATATTCACCTAAAAATAAAATACCGTTCTCCATTTACTGTATAACTACAATCCCCAGCATTCCTTGCCAGACAGATTGTGCATGCTATATACAGTAGCTCACAAAAGTGAGTACACCCCTCACATTTTTGTAAAAATTGTATTATATCTTTTCATGTGAGGACGCTGAAGAAATTACACTTTGCTACAATGTAAAGTAGTGAGTGTACAGTTTGTATAACAGTGTAAATTTGCTGTCACCTCAAAATACTTCAACACAGCCATTAATGTATAAACCGCTGCCAACAAAAGTGAGTACACCCCTAAGTGTAAATGTCCAAATAGGGCCCAATTAGCCATTTTCCCTCCCCGGTATCTTGTGACTCATTAGAGTTACAAGGTCTCAGGTGTGAATGGGGAGCTGGTGTGTTAAATTTGGTGTCATTGCTCTCACTCTCATACTGGTCACTGGAAGTTCAACATGGTACCTTTTTGCAAAGAACTCTGAGGATCTGAAAAAAATAATTTTTGCTCTACATAAAGATGTCCTAGGCTATAAGAAGATTGCCAAGACCCTGAAACTGAGCTGCAGCATGGTGGCCAAGACCAGGGCCGTCTTTAATATTGATTGGACCCTGGGCAAACATTATCTTGGCCCCCTCCCCCATGCAATTTCACTCTCCACCTGCTCTGAGACGTACAATAAATAGCAGCTAGACTCAAAATCAGTTTACTGAATCAGATCAGGCAGCGATTACGATTGGTTGCCAGAAGTTACAGCATATCATTACAGTTCACTGACTGGTTGCTAGAGGTTACAGCACATGATTTCTGATTATTGATTGGTTGCTAGAGATTACTGTACACAAATACTGCTCACTGCTTGGTTGCTAGAGGTCGCTGCACAGCATCTCCTCACTGCCTGCACACCATGGACTGGGGAGGTGAGCAGACCCATCAATAGACAGAAAACTCCTAAGGATCCTAGAACTACCGGGATCAGTGGTAGTGCTGGGGGAGGAGAGGGTGTGATCAATGGAAATGCTGATTTTTTTTTTACCAACTACCAATATAAAGAGCTGTTTCAACACTGGCCCCAATGTAATGGGGATTTACACTGACCACTAATGTAATAGGAACATTCACATTGGCTACTAGTGTGAATGAAAAGATTGTACACCAAGCCCCAATGTAATGAGAAGATTTACACTGACCACCCTTGTAACTGAGACATTTAGCCTGCGTTCACATTTGTGTGTGTCGGGAACGTATGCAAAATTGCTTTCCTGACACCACAGAAACATGCTGTCCTTTAGTAGATACACAGCAGTGTCATAAATTGTTAATGACACCCTCACGCATCTGCTAACGTGTTGTGCAACCGTGTCATTTTTTAAAAAGGGTTAGGGACTTTCTCCCGTATTTGTAGCTCATAGAGCAGACCATTGAAATAATTGGGCTACCCTACATGCGACCTACATCTTTATCTACCCTGTCAGTACACCATTGCATCCTAAAACCCATGCTAACCTCTGCACACCCCACACTACCCTCAGGGGGGCATGATATACATATGAATGTTGCCTCTATTTACACATCAATGCCGCCGGCCCGCCACTATTTACATATGAATGCAGACACTATTTACATATCAATCCAGGTTATTTACATGTAAACACAGGGTCTGCAGGTGAGACATCTGTAAACAACAATAGGGCAGAGCTGAGCAGCATTAGTAGCAGCACTTCACACTGAGAAATTGGGACACAGTACAGGACTAAAACCTCAAAGAACAAGGACATTTAAATCAGGATAGTTGACAAATATTAGCCAGCAGCTTTGGGCTCCACAAGAATGACAGGGCCCAGGGTAGCTGCCCTTTTGCCCTGCCTTAAAGATGGCTCTGGCCAATACCATACAGCAGTTTAGCAGGACGGGTTTCACTCAGAACAGGCCTCTCCACGGTCGACCAAAGAAGTTGAGTGCACGCGCTCAATGTCATATCCAGAGGTTGTCATTGTTAAATAGAGGTATGAGTGCTGCCAGCATTGCTGCAGAGGTTGAAGAGGTGGGGGAGGGGGGCAGCCTGTCAGTGCTCAGGCCATACGCCACACACTGCATCAAATTTGTCTGCATGGCTGTCGTCCCAGAAGGAAGCCTCTTCTAAAGATGATGCACAAGAAAGCCCAAAAACCGTTTGCTGCAGACAAGCAGACTAAGGGCATGGATTACTGGAACCATGTCCTATGTGTGATGAGACCAAGATAAACTTATTTGGTTCAGATGGTGTCAAGCATGTGTGACTGCAACTAGGTGAGGAGGACAAAGACAAGTATGTCTTACCTACAGTCAAGCATGGTGGTGGGAGTGTCATGGTCTGGGGCTGCATGAGTGCTGCCGGCACTGGGGAGCTACAGTTCATTGAGGAAATCATGAATGCCAACATGTACTATGACATACTGAAGCAGAGCATTATCCCCACCCTTTGGAGACTGGGACCGCAGGATAGTATTCCAACATGATAACGACCCCAAACACATCTCCAAGATGACCACTGCCTTGCTAAGAAAGCTGAGGGTAAAGGTGATGGACTGGCCAAGCATGTCTCCAGACCTAAACCCTATTGAGCATCTGTGGGGCATCCTCAAATGGAAGGTGGAGGAGTGCAATGTCTCTAATGCCGCGTACACACATAGCCGACTTCCCGCCGGACTTCCCGCCGGACTGTCCGCCGGACTTTCCGAACAGGCTACTTGCTCACACACGGCACTTTTTCAGCGGACTAATACGCCATACTTTTGAATTGAACAGACTCGCCCACACACGCGGAGGAAAGTCCGCTCATTTTGAGAGCGTCTCCAGCTAGGCGGGGCCTGCGAAGGAGACGTCGCTGGCCCCGCCACCTGGTATGGACTTAAAGGGGAACCCCAACGCCGAAAAAAATCGGCGTGGGGGTCCCCCCCAGGTCCACATCAGACCCTTGTCCGAGCACGCTACCCGGCCGGCCAGGAAAGGGGGGGACGAGCGAGCTGCCCCCCCTCCTGAGCCGTACCAGGCGGTGGCCCGGTCTTCTGTCGCCGCTGTCGTCGCCGCCTTCTGTTCTTCTCCTCTTCTCTTCAGATGTTGCCGCGTCGCATCCTCTGCTCACAATGGCACGGACGCGACATGCGGCGACTTATATAGGGACATCGCCGGATGATGTCCCCGCCCATTATGGTGTCACAGTCCCAGAGGATGCTGGGACTGTGACATCATAATAGGCGGGGACATCATTCGGCGATGTCCCTATATAAGTCGCCGCACATCGCGTCCGTACCATTGTGAGCGGAGGATGCGACGAGGCAACATCTGAAGAGAAGAACAGAAGGCGGTGACGACAGCGGCGACAGAAGACCGGGCCACTGCCTGTAAAAGAGCTAGAAGAAGGCGCGGTGGCCCGGTAGAAGAACCGAAGAGGGGGACAAGACCCCCGAAGTCGGAAGAAGAGGGCAGCGGCGAGGAAGAAAGCCAGGCTCCTCCGCTAGTAAAAGAGCTAGCAGAAGATAGCGGAGGAGTCCGGCGAGAAGACCGCCGAAGACGGAAGACCCCCGGAGCTGTGCAATAAACTATTTTATCTTGTGTGTTGTGTTTTTTTTTACTTTATTTTACAGGTGAATGGGTAGGGGTACATTGTACCCCATACTCATTTACATAGGGTGGGGGGCCGGTATCCGGGGGCCCCCTTATTAAAGGGGGCTCCCAGATTCTGATAAGCCCCCCGCCCGCAGACCCCGACAACCAACAACCAGGGTTGTCGGGAAGAGGCCCTTGTCCTCATCAACATGGGGACAAGGTGCTTTGGGGTGGGGGGGGGCCGCGCGGCCCTCCCTTCCCCAAGGCACCCCCCATGTTGAGGGCACGCGGCCTGGTACGGCTCAGGAGGGGGGCGCTCGCTCGTCCCCCCCTTTCCTAGCCGGCCGGGTAGCGTGCTCGGACAAGGGTCTGATGTGGACCTGGGGGGGAACCCCACGCCGATTTTTTTGATGGCGTTGGGGTTCCCCTTTAAGTCCATACCAGGTGACGGGGCCAGCGACGCATCCTTCGCGGGCCCCGCCTACCTGGAGATGTGCTCAAAATGAGCGGACTTTTCTCCGGGCGGGAAAAGTCCACTCATTTCAAAAGGACTGGCATACGCACGGCCGGATTGTCCGCCGAAATGCAAGTCCGGCGGGAAGATTGGAGTGCAAAACTACTTTCTAAGTCTGCCATACTTTCGGGTCAAAAAAGTCTGCCGGAGGCTACACACGGGGGGATTGTCCGGCGGACTTGAGTTTGCCGGACTTTTCCACCCGATTGTTTGATCGTGTGTACGCGGCATAACATCCACCAGATCTGTGATGTCATCATGGACGAGTGGAAGAGGACTCCAGTGGCAACCTGTGAAGCTCTGGTGAACTCCATGACCAAGATTCATGACCACACCCAACATTATCTAGGAAAGAAAGCCAGAGGGGCGGAGCGCCATGAGGTAGACACGCGCGGGGCATCCTCCCACCCGCTCGGCCTTTACGCCACCTCACCGCACGCTGCCTCACCGCTCGCTGCCTCACCGCTCGCTGCCCTGGCTATCCAGGGCTCTCTGGGAGATCGACCCACCGCCGCCGTGATGCTGACGAGTGGAGGGCGGGAGTGACAGCCAAGCCACCCGGAAGGAATTGCGGAGAGAGTTCGGCGTCTCCTCCGCTGATTTAACAGCACTGCAGCCCTCCGATCCAAAACCGCAGAACAGACGCAAGCGGTACCGGTCAAGCATGGGGTGTCCCCCAGACAGCAGGATGGAGGAGTCGTCCAGGTGACCGGGAACGGAATACACAGAGGGGAAGGAGAGCTGGAGGTAGGAGAGGCTGTTACATACTCCCCCCCCCCCACACTGGTTCCATCAGTATATGGATCGTCCATGTAGAGCCAGAACGACACCTACTCTTAGAGCACGAGGGTGAGTACCTGCGGGGTGCCCCAGGCCGCAGTAGATCTGAGAGACGATAACAATCAAAACGTCATCAAATTACCTTTAAAACGCGAGTCGATGTTTGGTGAGGGAAGAAGCACAGAGGGCTGGGAGCGGTGATTGGAATGGTGGTTTTACACTCTATTGCATCATATTGTTAAAATGCAGCATGTTGAAGAGTAAAGGTATTACAGCACCCACTGCAAGACTCAAAGTAAATCCTAAGTTGCCTTAAAAGACTTTATTGGTGGACAGAAAAAGAGAAGGGAGGGGAAAAAAAAAACCTAATAGTATCAGAGGTATGGAGTAAAAGCCTGAGATATACACCTCTCTGGGACAGAACTTTATTAACATCACAATTGCCAGGCTGTTCTCCTCTCTAGGCTTGCGTGGGTCCGCAATAGACTGTATCCCGGGGATCTAGCTAGGCTAAGACTCTATTGGTCTATTTTGTTGATTGCCCACCTAATAACTTTTCAAAGATCAGTTTGGGGCATAAGTTCCAACATTATTAGGGTTGGCAAGGACGGAGGGGGTTACGGACTGAGAGGCCACAGAAGGAATGGAGAAGGGATCGGATAGTAGTACACTACAACATTAACACCGTGTTTAGTATGGTTCTGTAAATTACAAGACAGCTTGCAAGTGTCTGGAACGAGCCCTGAGAGAAGAACGCAGGACTGAATTAAAAGAATATATAGTTGAGAAAAAGATACCATATGGACACTTGTGGAATTTAAGTCACAGGAGGAAGAGAAAGGACAAATATCGAAAAGGAATCAGTATTAGAGATAAAGAGATACCAGGACAATCTTAACGATCTATTGTATGAATAGTATTTTAGCCCTGTGTACATAGAATTAAGGTATAATGGTGTCGGTCCTACTTGTCACGTCCCTTCTGTCCTCCGTCCCTCTCTCCACTTCCCCTATGTAGGGGGAAGAGGGATTGAGCGGTAGGGAGAGAGGGAGAGAAGTAGACAAGAGTAGATAAAAGTGAAGAGAACTGGGAGGAACTATACCGGAAAAATGAGAGGGAAAGCAAAATCTGGTAAAAATATACCGCCGGTGCCCAGCCCAGGAGGCATCCAGCGGTATATGGCAAGTAGTACTAGTATAATAGAGGAGGGACAAGGTAGCCCTAAGTTGGGAACTGTTCGAATATCAGGGGCAAATAAACAGATTCCAGAAGAAAGTAAAGGTGGGAGAGAGTAAATGGGGTAAAAGTGGGGGGCTCGAAAGACAGTAGCACTCCCTCGCAGATCTGTACAAGAGCGCACCAGGAAAGGGAAGAGGAAAGAGAAGTAGAAGAGGACACTAGAAGGGTAGGAAGTGGGCAACCAATAACCCAGGAAGTAGAAGCCCCTACAATAAAGGAGATGTTAGCGGAAATGTTCGCTAAAATGGAGGAGTCATTAAAAACTGAGATAGCAGGAGTAAGGGCGGATATAGGTCTGGTCTTAGAAAGGGTAGAAGAGATAGAGGATAGATTAGATAAACAGGATGCAAGGCTAGACGAGATAACAGAACAAGTGGTAACCCTACAGAGAATAAACAAAAACCTCCAGTATAGAATAGAGGATCAAGAAAATAGGGGTAGGAGGAAGAATGTCCGAATTAAAGGACTCCCAGAGAAATATAGTAGTGGGGAACTAGGAAGTATACTTCAGAAGCTTTTTAACCCGTTGCTAGAAAGGGATCCACCGAACCCTTAAGGTTAGATAGAGTACATAGGATTACTAGGCGGAGGACAGCAGGGGAGGAATACCCAAGAGATGTAATAGCAAGGTTCCATTATGCAGAAGAGAAAGAGCAAATAATGGGGAAGTTGAGGACGCTTCCAGGTCTGTCCCTTGAGGGGGCAGAGCTGCAGGTGTTCTCTGACCTAGCATCAGAAACGCTAAGGAGAAGGAGACTATTAAAACCCCTAACGCAACAGATGACTGCATCAGGTATAACTTATCAATGGGGCTTCCCAGCCTGCTTGAAAGGAAAAAAGATGGTCGCTCTGCAGTCCTGCGTTTTCCGGAGGACCTGAGAGGGTTTTGTGAAAAGCTAGATATATGTCCTCCCCAATTACCAGGGTGGGAAGAAGATATTAAGGAAGATAGGTCTATACAAAGGAAGCTAAGGTGGACAAGGGGGAGAGGGGAGGAGCTTTATGAGGGGGGTGCACCTAAAAGATAGTATAAATAGGTGAGAAGAGAGTGAAGGGAGTCGAGGGTATGGAGGGGCAGCTGGGTGGGGGGCGGGGCGGGGAGTGGGGGGAGGCCTTTAGAGGTCTACCGGTGTGAGCCCCTGAGGTAAATATGGGAATAATAAGACACCAATGGGAAAAGTGACCAGCCCATATGAACAATGCAGTAAGGGGGGATCTCCGAACAACCTGTTTAGGTGGAGCGTTGCGGAGTGAGGGGGGGGGGGAAGGGAGGAAGGGACTACGGGGGGGGTTTGTTTTTTTTGTTTGGGCCCTAGCCCTCTCTGTCCCCCAGCAAAATGCCCTCTGGGTCGGTGTACGTGGATAGATGACCAAGAGAAATAAGTAGAAAATGGTACTCATTAATGTAATAACATACAATGTGAGGGGCTTAAACACTAAGGAAAAAAGGTACAAAATTAACGAAGAATTGCAATTTATGAAGGGGAATGTAATTTGCTTACAAGAGACATATATAACCAACAACTCTGGTATAAAATTGACCTCAGCTCAATTCCCACTTTGGTACTACGGGGATACACCATCGGCTCATTCAAGAGGAGTAGCCATTGGTTTTGATAGTCTATCAAGGTTTGAAATCCAAGATCGTTTAACCGACCCAGAGGGTAGATATTTATTTATAAAAGGGAAATTGGGGGAGATGCAATGTACTATAGTAAACGTGTACGCACCAAATAGAAATCCAGATAAATTTCTAAGGAAAGTGTTAAAAAAATTAGAGGAGTTTAGAGAAGGCAAAGTGGTTCTAGCAGGAGATCTGAATTGGTGCTTAGACCCGAGGATGGATAGCTCGGGGGGAGTCACACGAGTGTCGGAACAGAGATATAAGTTGGTAAATAAAGCATTGACTAGCGCCCAGCTACAAGATTCCTGGAGGATTACTCACCAAAAAGAGCGCGATTACACTCACTTCTCGGCAGTACATAAAACCTTTGCAAGACTGGATTATGTTTTGATAGAACATCAATTAGTGACCAACTTGAAAAAAGTGGAAATTAAGTCCATCACCTTGTCAGATCATGCCCCTATAATAGCTCAACTGGAAATACAGGGTGACAAAGGGATAGAGAGAACTTGGAGGATGAATGATTCCCTCATTCAAGAACAGGATGTGAGTAGTAAAATTGAAAAGGAACTGAGGGATTTTTTTGAGCTTAATGAGTCGGATGAAATCTCTAGGGCTACCCTTTGGGAGACACATAAAACAGTAATTAGAGGCAGGTTGATTGGGATTGGAGCAAGGAAAAAGAAGGAAAGGCAGAAAAGGAAAGTTCAATTATACAGTGAGATTGAAGAGATAGAGTGAAAAACTAGACCTAGAGGGATCCAGGAGAGTCAGGATTTACAAAAAAAAAAATGGAGTTGGAAGAGTATTTAGAGCAAGAAAGGAGAACAGTGTTCCATAAGATAAATAAGGAGAGATACCAGTGGGGGAATAGGTCAGGTAAGTGGCTGGCAAAAAGAGTAAAGGAACAGAAAAACAGGACTTTTATACCCAAAATTAGAGATAAAAAGGGTGAGATGAAGTTCGCTAGCCCCCGACATTGCAGAGAATTTTCATACTTATTATAGTGCCCTGTATAACATAGGAGTAAGCGGTGGTAAGGAAGGAAAAAGGAAGGAAGTCATAAGGGAGTATCTTAGGAATCTTGATTTCCCAAGAGGGGCGAGTGAGGAGATGGAGGCGTTAGAGGCTCCTATCTCGTTAAGGGAAGTGGAGAGAGCAATTAAGGATATACCACTGGGGGGAAGTCCTGGCCCGGATGGATACTCCAGCCTGTATTACAAGAGATTCCAGAGTCTCTTGGCACCAAGACTCTGTGAGTACTTTAATGCAGTTGGAGAGGGGCAGGGCTTCCGCAAAGAGGCGCTTCTTGCCCATATTGCTTTGATCTTGAAGGAGGGTAAAGACCCGGCAGCCCTAGAGAGTTATCGCCCGATATCACTATTGAATATTGATATAAAAATTTACGCAAAAATAATAGCTGACAGACTGAAAACACTCCTCCCTGGATGGGTCCACACTGACCAGGTGGGATTCGTACAAGGACGGGAGGGAAGGGACAACTCCTTGAAATCTATCATTCTGATCCAGGAGGCAATTAAAGGGAAGACTCCAACAGTCCTTTTGTCAGTTGATGCCGAGAAGGCCTTTAATAGAGTAGACTGGGAGTTTATGCACGAGACCCTAAACTACATGGGGCTAGGTGAAAGAATGATGAGATGGATCAAGGCGTTGTATACCCAGCCGACCGCTAGAATAAGAGTGAACGGGTCCCTGTCTCGTCCCCTTGATCTGTTCAACGGGACGAGACAGGGATGCCCTTTATCACCGATGCTGTTTGTGGTGATCCTGGAACCCTTCTTGGCAACAATCCGTAGGAATCAGGATGTTCAAGGAATCCGGGTGGGAGGGACAGATTATAAGGTATCTGCATTTGCAGATGATGTATTATTATACATAGCAAATCCCAGAACATCGATCCCGTCGGTCCTTAAAGAATTAGATCAATACGGAAGATTATCAAACTTCAAAATAAACCTGACGAAGACAGAAATATTAAACTTGAATTTATCAGATGAAGATCAGAGAACCCTTTCTGCAAGCCTGCCCTTTAAGTGGTGTAGGGGAGAGTTGAATTACTTGGGGATAAAATTAACAGCACAAAGGTATGGGCTCTATGAGGCAAATTATATCCCCCTCTTAAATAAAATTAAAGGGCAAATGAAAAGTATGAGGTATAAAGCATTATCTTGGATGGGTAGAATAAACGTAATAAAAATGTTCATATTGCCAATTGTAAATTATACATTCCAAATGATACCTGTCTCGGTTCCAATGAGTTTTTTTAGGAAATTAAAATCCTTGGTCGTGGCATTTATATGGTCCCTGAAAAGACCGCGTATTGCATACAAAGTCTTGGTGAAGGAAAAAGAAAGGGGAGGAGTGGCATTACCAGAATTTAAAAAATATTATGAGGCAATAGTAATATCCAGAGTAGCGGATTGGTTACATAATCAGAAAGAGAAGAGTTGGGTGGATCTGGAAATTAGATTGAGTGGGACGGGATTAACAAAAATGATATGGATACCTCCTCACCGCCGGAACCTAGGAGTAGACACGAGCACTTTAAAGAGGGATTCCGCCAAAAAAAAAATATTAAAAGCCAGCAGCTATAAATACTACAGCTGCTGACTTTTAATAAATGGACACTCACCTGTCCCGGGTTCCAGCGATGCCGGCAGCCGAGGCCGATCGACCGCTCGGGCCTCGGCTTCTGCCGCCGCCATTCTAGGTGAGGGAATCAGGAAGTGAAGCGAATCGGCTTCACTTCCCGGTTCCCTACTGCGCATGCGCGAGCCGCGCCGCGCAATAGGAAATCTCCGCGCTGTCACTGGGACCCGTGTGTGTCCCAGCAGACAGCGTGGCAGGGCAGGAAATGGCGTAGACTCCCGTGGGAGTCTATGCCCGGAAGTGGGTGAAAATACCTGTCTTTGACAGGTATCTCCACCCCCCTCCCCCCTGAAAGGTGTCAATTGTGACACCGGAGGGGGGGGGTTCCGATCAGCGGAGGTTCCACTTTAGGGTGGAATCCCGCTTTAACTAGACATACATTAAAAATATGGGATAAAATTAATAAGGCACATAATTGGACTCACAACTCCCCATTAATGTCACTCTTGGACACAAATTATTTTTTGCCAGGGAAGGAGGAGCGGTTATATTTTAGTAGATGGGCAAGCAAAGAGGAAATAATATTAGGAGAGGTGATCAATGGGAATAGGGTATACACATATAGGGAACTCACACAAGAGTGGGGGCACAAACCGTTAGACAAATGGAGACACGTTCAACTATCACACTTTACACAAAGTTTGCCACAGCCGTTACGCGGAATGGAAAGGTTAAGACCACTAGAGAATTTACTGAAGGATGGAAAATGCTTAGTGAAAAGAGTATCGAAAATGTATAAAATATTAAGACGGGTTTACCCCCACATCCTCCCCCCCTACTCCCCCCCCCCCTCCTCATTCATTAGCCACCCCCCCTTTCCTCTTTTTTTTTTTTCTTTTTCTCCTCTTGTGTGTGTTGTTTTTGTTTTGCGTAGCTGATGGTGTTCTACTTTCGCATGGGCCTCAGTCTTAGGTCTGGATTTCTCAGAGTGGGTTTTCTGCAAGCTAATCTTATTAGGAATAGGACTATGTTACTTTTGTTAGACAGATTTCTGACATCATTGTCATTAACACTTTGTACGCTGTATTTTGAAATACAAATGCATGCTCATTTATTGTATGTTTGCATATTCCTGAATAAAAATGTTCATGGAAAAATCCTAAAAAAAAATTAAAAAATATTAAGACGGGAAGCTGACTCAGAGCTACCGACATATTTGGGGAAATGGGAAGAGGAATTAGGACCACTAAGGAATGAAGAGCACAGGACGAAAATACTTAAAATGACACATTTAATTCCAAGAGAATCCAGCATGAAGGAAATATCTTATAAATTAATATCGAGATGGTATATGACACCCCAAAGAATGCAGAGGTTTGGAGGGGAAGAGCAGGCAATGTGTTGGAGGGAATGCTTGGAACAGGGTTCCCTAAAACATATATGGTGGGACTGCCCTAAAATAACCCCTTTTTGGGACAAAATAGTAGAAATCATATTTCTGGTGACACAAAAGAGGATCAAGAAAAGTCCTTGGACGTGTCTATTTCATGACACAGAGTTAGGAGTAATGCAATATAGAAGCACGCATCTGTTGAATGCAGCTAAAGCGCTGATCCCATGCTATTGGAAATCTACACAGGTCCCAAAAATATCGGAGTGGGTGAAGAGGGTGGAGCAAATCAGGGTAATGGAAGAGTCATTACATAAATTACAAGATACAGAGGGGAAATACCATGGGGTATGGCAACAATGGCTGACATTCTTGGAGAGGGGGGACTGTCGTGCAATAATTGAGGGTTAAGGGGACAGAGAGGGAGGTGACCGAGAAGGGGGAGATAGAGGGGCATACCTCCCCCTTTTTTTTTTCTTTTTTTTTGCCCCAGGGTGGAGGGATGGGGGGAGGAGGGGAAGGAGAGGGTAATGGAATTGGATGGAAAAAAAAGAGAGACCCTCATAATAAACTGTATGTATTGTTTGTATAAAGGTGATATGTATAATGATGAAAATGAAAAATAAAGAATATAAAAAAAAAACTCCATGACCAAGAGGGTTAAGGCAGTGCTGGAAAATAATGGTGGCCACACAAAATATTGACACTTAGTGCTCAATTTGTACATTTTCACTAAGGGATGTACTCACTTTTGTTGCCAGTGGTTTAGACATTAATGGCTGTGTTTTGAGTTATTTTAATTGGACAGCAAATTTACTGTCATGAATATGCAGTAATGTTTGTCAGTTTACCTCTCCATATGTTCAGCTTAAGAGGCCAGCCACTCTCACCTGGCTGCTTAAGTAATCTCTCCTCAAAGGATGGCTACACCCCAGCCCCTATCAGGGAACTCTATATTAATCTGTGCACTACAAGCCAGCCCTGCTGATTAATATTGTGTGTTTGGTTTCCGTGTGCTACTTGCTGTGTGTTCTACATCTGATTCCAGTTACTGATCTTGGCTTGTTCTTAACTATCCTTACCTGCTTGTTGCCCCGACCATTGGCTCATCTCATGACTATTCTTTGTTGTCGCAGTCTGCTGCTTTCTCCCTGTAGTCTACAGTGAGTTGGGAGGCCCTAGGTGTCACGACCTGGAGCTAGACTGCAGCTAAATCTATCCCCACCACTAGGGGCCTATGGTGAATACCCGCTGGCTCTTAGATCCTGCTCCCTGGGAAATCTCATGCTCTAGCTCCCAGTGTTATCTGTGTTGGTACTACAGAGTACCTGCTCTCCTGTATCACCTAGAGCTCCATCCGCAGCAGTCAGCCGTAGGGTCCACTACCTTGCGGTGTACTCCAGACCCCAACGGGGTGCATCTGTCACCTGGACTCAGGTGACCTGACAGTTTGATCAGCTATGGACCTGGCTGACATGCCACTACCTGCAGATGATCCACTGTAGGGTATAGTCCGCAGACTTGAGACCCAGGATTCGAATCAAACTCAGGTGATGCGATTCCTCCAGGATCTGGCTTTCCGCTTCGAGCAGCTTCAGGCCTCCTTGGGAACCCCGAGTCAGAAACCGGAAAGTACAATCGGCAGCTGCACCTATTCTGGTCACAGTCGCAGCCACGCATTCATTACAACTGTCAGCTCTGTCCCGTTTCTCTGGGGACTCAAAGACCTGCAGCTCCGAGTTCCTTCTCTGAAGTTCCTCAGTCAATGCACCATTCCATTTTGAGATCCAGCCTCAATACTTCCTGTCTGATCAGGCAAAGGTAGCCTATATTATTTCCCTACTCTCCGGTGAAGCTTTAGCCTGGGCTGCCCCCCATGGGAGAAGAATGATCCTGTGGTTTCCAGCCTGTCCAACTTCTTGAAGCTCTTTTGAAACATCTTTCGAGAAGCCGGCTTGGGTTTCTTCAGCGGCCATTGCCCTTTTACGTCTTGGTCAAGAATTTTCTTCAGTGGGACAATATGCTCTTCAGTTTCGTATCCTCACAGCTGAATTGAGCTGGAGCAATGAGTCCCTGGTTGCAACCTTTTTACATGGCCTCTCTGACCGAGGGAAAGATGAATTAGCGGGAGGAGCCATCCCCGCTGGTCTGGACGATGTAATTTCCTTGTGTAACCAGAAGGACATTCGTTTTCAGGAGAGGTCCCTAGAAAAAAAAGACGCCAGCACTCCCTTGGCCCTAGCCAGTCTGAGCTCCTCTCCCTTCGTCCCGTGGAGCATCTTCTGCCTATGCAGCTGGGCTGGACCAGGCTAACTCCCAAAGAACGTGCTAGGCACAGAACTCTGGGCTTTTGTCTCTATTGTGGGAGCAAGGGTCATTTTCGTGACTCCTGCTCACTTCATCCGGGAAACGATCGTACATCTGGAAGGTGGAGCATAGGAACCAGAAACATCACCTTTTCTTCTTCCAGTGTTTCTTCATTTAGGTGCTCCTCCTCAGTCGATCTTTGCATATCTGGATTCCGGGGCTGCTGGCAAATTTATGGACTGGAGGACTGCTTCTTCCATCAAGCTTACTTTTTCAGCCCTGACTACACCACTGGTAGTCTCTGCAATTGTTGGCACTGTTCCCCCTGGGGGTCCTATTCGCTTCTAGACTCTACCTATTAGAATGTTTGTAGGGTCCACTACCTTGTGGTGTACTCCAGACCCCAACGGGGTGCATCTGTCACCTGGACTCAGGTGACCTGACAGTTTGATCAGCCATGGACCCGGCCGACTTCCTGGCAGGCTCTGCACCTGCCATTTACGAACACGCCTGAGCTCATCCTTAATCATGAATCACTTCTGACAAGTTTTTCAGACATCAAGAGAAAAATGGTGACAGAGAAGGGATCTCCAGCTGATCTGTTCCTGTGCGCTGTGTGAAGGGGGGGGCATGTCTTTTCCCTCCAATCAGCATTCATACCTCTCCTCGCTGAGCTCTACAGAATGAATTATGTACAAACCTGACCCCAGCAACGGTCGGGCTGATGAATTCTCTAGGTTATTTTACACTTTGGACGGGGAGTCCACCCCTGAACCTGAGCCGATTGCCTGACGTCATGCATTTTTGCCCATTCTACCACCCTGGAGTTAAAAATTCCTCCTGGCAAGACTTTTGTCCCCACTGAGCTAAGAGCCAAGATCCTTCATTGGGGACATGATTCCAAGGTGGCAGGTTATGCTGAGTCCCTGCTCATCAATCATTACTACTGGTGGCCTAATCTCCACTCAGATGTCAAAGACTACGATAAGGCTTGTCATATCTGTGGTCAGTCTAAATCCTCCACACAAGTCCCCTGCTGGTCTTCTCATACCCTTGCCCATTCCCAAGGAGCCCTTGGCTCACATTGCCATGGATTTTATCACCAACCTCCCACTGTGAGAGAATAATACGGTAATTTGGGTGATGATTGATCAGTTCTCCAAGATGGCTCACTTAGTTTCTCTTCCTGGTCTTCCTTCTGCTCCTGCCTTGGTTCCCATTTTTGTTCGAGACATTTTCCACCTCCATGGTGTTGCTTCTCATTTTGTTTCTGACAGAGGCGTTCAATCTACATCTCATTTTTGGAGAGCCTTTTTATCACCCTCAATCCAATGGAAAGACTGAGAGGGTTAATCAGGAGTTCTTTCTTTGCACCTTAGTCTCTGCTCATCATGATTGGTCCTCTCTACTCCAGTGGGCAGAATTCTCTCACAACAATCATGTAAATACCAGTTCTCAGAAGACACCCTTTTTCACAATTCATAAAAAAAACACCCTCAACACCCTCTTCCCCAAATATTCCAGCTTGGACTACAGCTCGGGAGTCTTTCAATTCTATTTGGGGTGACATTCATGATTCCCTTTGGGCAGCTGCTGATAAATTCAAAGGCTTTAGCATATACCACCTTCTCTACAGCCAGGGGACAAAGTCTGGCTCTCCCTCAGGAACATCAAGCTCCGAGTTCCTTCTCTGAAGTTTGCCCCAAGATTCATTGGTTCATTTACTATTACCTCTAAACTGAATCCGGTTTGTTTCAAACTCGATTCCTAAAATCCTCAAACTCTCTAACTCCTTCCATGTTGCCCTTCTGAAGCCTTTAGTCCTCAATAAGTTCTCTTGTCCTCTCCCTACTGCGGCCCCGGTCTCTGAGGATAAATCAGGAGTAAGAGGTTAGTCAAATTCTGGATTCCCGGCTCTGTAGAGGCATTCTTCAGTACCTCGTGCATTGGAAAGGCTTTAGTCCTGAGGAGAGGTCTTGGATCACTGCTTCTGAGGTCTTTTCGCCTCATCTGTTGAGGTTTCATCTGAAGTCTCGTAAGAGAGGGGGTACTGTCATGTATATGCAGTAATGTTTGTCTGTCAGCTTCCCTCTCCATGTGTTCAGCTTAAGAGGCCAGCCACTCTCACCTGGCTGCTTAAGTAATCTCTCCTCAAAGCATGGCTCCACCCCAGCCCCTATCAGGGAACTCTATATTAACCTGTGCACTGCAAGCCAGCCCTGCTGATTGATATTGTGTTTGGCTTCCATGTGCTACTTGCTGTGTGTTCTACGTCTGATTCCAGTTACCGATCTTGGCTTATTCTTGACTATCCTTACCTACTTGTTGCCCCGACCTTTGGCTATCTCCTGACTATCCTTTGTTGTTGCAGTCTGCTGCTTCCTCTCTACCTCCCTGTTGTCTACGGTGAACATGAGCTGGGATGCCCTAGGGGTCACGACCTGGAGCCAGACTGCAGCTAAATCCATCTCCACCACTAGGGGCCTCTGGTGAACACCCGCTGGCTCTTAGATTCCGCGCCCTGGGAAATCTAATGCTCTAGCTCCTAGTGCCATCTGTGTTACAGAGTACCTGCACTCCTGTATCACCTAGAGCTCCATCCGCAGCAGTCAGCCGTAAGGTCCACTACTCCAGACGCCAACGGGGTACATCTGTCACCTGGACTCAGGTGACCCAACATTTACACTGTTATACAAGCTGTACACTCACTACTTTACATTGTAACAAAGTGTCATTTCTTCAGTGTTGTCACATGAAATGATATAATACAAGATTTACAAAAATGCGAGGAGTGTACTCACTTTTGTGAGATACTGCATGTTGGGATGAAAAGATGATCTGGCAGCCCTGGTTCTGCATTAGTATCCTCTCAACCTGCGGCTTTTTAGCTGCTTGGAAATTACTTTAACCAACATACTATGGAATTACAGTAACAGGTAACTTGTTCAAGCACTTATACTTATGATTTTTTTTTATATGCCGAACTTTGCAGCAGAGGTCTGCCGGACTTTCCGGACAAGCAGACTTGCCCACACATGCCCACACATGACCGGACTTTTCAGGTAGACAATCCGTTTGACTATGGCGGGGGTCCGCCGGACTTTTGAAATGAACGGACTTGCCCACACATGGAGTAAAGTCCGTTCATTTTGAACATGGCTCGATGTAGACGGAACTAGCCAAGGAAGTTAATGTTGCTGCCTCCATCGGCGAGATTGACATCTCGCTAGCCCTGTCGCCTGGTATGGATTTAAAGAGGAACCCCTACGCTGAAAAAAATGGCATGGGGAGCTGTCTAATAAAGTATTTTAAAAACCTGTGTTGTGTTTTTTTATTAACACTTACCCAGCGTGAATGGGTAGGGGTACAGGGGGGGGCCGGAATCTGGGGGCCCCTTATTAAAGGGGGCTCCTGGATTCTGATAAGCCCCCCGCCTGTAGACCCTGAGAACCAATGGCCAGGGTTGTCGGGAAGAGGCCCTTGTCCTCATCAACATGGGGACAAGGTGCTTTGGGGGGGCCACAGTGCCCCCCTTCCCCAAAGCACCCCCCATGTTGAGGGTACGTGGCCTATTACAGCTCAGGAGGGGGGGTGGTCGCTCGCCCCCACCCCCTTTGCTGACTGGCCGAGCTGCATGCTTAGATAAGGGTCTGGTATAGAATTTGAGAGGACCCCCTGAAGAAACCCCAAGGCACCCAAGTGTGTCTGGACACCTTGGTAGAAAAAGGCTGTGTTGGAGCTTTGTACATTTTTGGAGTTGATGGACAAATCCCTTGGCAAATTCGCTTATATGTATTTTATCTGTGTGTAAAGCTATTTGCCCAAGGTTCTGTTTTAAAGTTTTTTTTTTTCTATTTGCTTGTAGTTTTGCTTTAGGGAAGAGCTCCACCGGAACTCTTGTATGTTATAATCTTGGTCACTCTGCAAGGTTTACAGTTTGATCTGACCAGTAGAGGGTAAGCTATTATTTTTATTGAAGGAGTCCAGTGCTTTTTCATTTACAGTACACCTAACTTCAATGACCAACTGTTTAGTGTCCTTTCTGCTATAACTGACCACAGAAGGAAATTTTTATGGGCTAATAAAGTGACTGAAGGAGTAGGTATTAGAGGTGTAATATGATGCGTAGTCAGGTTAATGAACAGAGGATGGTTAACTTAAAGTTAACTAAATAGATGCAGAGTAAAGTGACACCGTCAACAGAGTAGAATTTGAAAGACAAATGCAATAAAGGACAGAACAATGTATAACAGAAAATGAAACCATTGCTATTACAAGAGCTGCCTAGAAGCATTTTCTCGCTATTGGCATTATAGGCATAACACCATGTGCTGCCATGTAAATCCTGGAGAATTATGGGGAAGGAGTTCAAGAAATCCATGCCTGCATACGAGCATAGTAAGTAAAGGGGCAATCTGTTACATAATCAGTAATTTAGTAGATGTTTGCAAGGTTTCTACACTATACATTTACATGAAGGCAAGGAGATAATATGCAGCATAAGATATAATTATCACTGTGCAGTTGTTCACCTTGTTTGGGGCTGAGGCCATTTATTAATGTTAAATTACAGCATTAGTTCCCAACAGCATTTAATATTTTGTAGGTGATATAATTATTTTGCATGTACTGTAAAACAAGTTAACCAGCAGATCTTAACAGTTTTAAATGCAAGAAGACCTCTTCTGAAAGAAATATTAAATACCTTTTGCCAGTACATAAAGTATAGCATTGCCAGCTGCTAGTATGGGATTGAGATCAGAAGTTGAGTTACGTTGGATGAGGTGTCCACCTATTGACTGCAATAAAGAAGTTTAAAAATGAAAATTTGCATAAAATTTACATATAAATAATTTTATAAAATAGTGCATATATACAGTATGATGAAGTTTTTAATATATAGTCCAAAATGCAGACATGGAAACCCACAGAAAACCTTGAAAAAAAATTGAACCCAAATCATGATGAATTCTTTCACTGTCTAGAGTTAGCCAGAGGAAGTCTGCAATGATTTGGGGTCACCATTGAACAGTGTTTCTCAACCTTTTTCAGTCAATATATCCTCTAAAATGTAAAAAACTAAACTAATAGCAGGGAATGGCCAGGATTCTAACCATGTACAGTTAGGTCCATATATATTTGGACACAGGCACAATTTTCATATTTTTGGCTCTGTATGTCACCAGAATATAATTCAAGGGGTTCAACATAGATATCAAGTACAAATGTTAGGAACTGCAACATTTTTTACACAGCCCCTCCCCCCTTTCAGGGGCTCAAATATAATTGGACAAATAATCTAATCATAAATAAAATGTTCATTTTTTATATTTTGTTGAGAATTATTTGTTGGCAAGGACTGCCTGAAGTCTGAAACCCATGGACATTACCAAAGACTGGGTTTCCTCCTTTCTGATGCTTTGCCAGGCTCTAACTGCAGTTGTCTTCAGTTCTTTGTTTGTGGGTCTTTCTGCCTTTAGTTTTGCCTTCAGCGAGAAATGTGGGTTGAGATCAGGTGATTGACACAGCCATTGCAGAATATTCCACTTATTTTCCTTCAAAGGCTCCTGGGTTGCTTTTGCAGTGTGTTTTGGATCATTATACATCTGTACTGTGCAGCACCATCCAATCAACTTTGCTGCATTTGGCTGAATCTGGGCTGACCATATATTTCTAAACACTGTAGAATTCATCCAGCTGCTTCTGTCTTCTGTCACATCATCAATAAACACCAATGGCCCAGTGCCACTGAAAGCCATGCATGTCCATGCCACCACACTGCCTCCACCATGTTTTACAGATGATGTTGTGTGCTTTGGATCATGAGCTGTTCCATGCCTTCTCAACGCTTTTTTCTTCCCATCATTCTGGTACAGATTTATTCTTAGTTTTATCTGTCCAAGGAATGCTTTTCCACAACTGATGTGCCTTTTCGAGATGTTTTTTTGGCAAAGTCTAATCTGGCTTTTCTATTCTTCAGGCTTATGAATGAATGGTTTGCACCTTGTGGTGAACCCTCTGTATTTGATCTTGTGAAGTCTTCTCTTGATGACAAGACTGACAATGATAAACCCACCTCCCGGAGAGTGTCCTTCACTTGTTTGGATGTTGTGAATGGGTTTTTCTTTACCATAGAGAGGATCCTGCGATCATCCACCACTGTTGTCTTCTGTGGACGTCCAGGCCTTTTTATGTTGCTGAGCTCACCAGTGTGTCTTTCTTTCCTCAGAATGTACCAAACTGTTGATTTTGCCACTCATAATGTTGCTGATATCCCTCTGATGGATTTGTTGTGTTTTTAAAAGCCTTACAATGGCCTGTTTCACTTGCATGGAGAGCTCCTTTGAATGCATGATGTAGGTTCACAGCAATAGATTCCTAATGCAAATACCACACATTGAATCAACTCCAGACCTTTTACTTGCTTAATTGATGAAGAAATAGGAATATAAGGAATAGCCCACACCTGATTATGAAACAGCTTTTGATTCAATTATTTTTGGTCCCTTGAAAAAGGGGGGATGGCTATTCTTAACAGAAAAGTTTTTTATTGTTTTGTCTTTTACAAAAACAAGGTGATAACATAACAGAACAATATCAGTATGGTAGTTATGCAAAACAAAATCACAAGACACATAAGTATCACATTCTAGGCATCCTAGAGGATATCAAACCAAAAACCCAGCATCCAATAACATCAAATCCTAACAACCTATTCCGCCCAATAAGGAACGACATGTTCACCTGGTTGCATCTAGAAGGGCACAGGTACTACCTACCCCGGGGGGGGGGGGGGGGGGGGGGAAGGGAACGGGGCCTACAAATAATAATACGGAAAGGGGCCCGCTGATACAGAAAGGATGGCACCCAGGGATCGGAATCACCCTCACAGCCTAGGAACCACCATGAGGGGGGGGGGGGGGGGAGGGGGGGGGGAGAAGGGGGACGGGAAGGGAGAGGAGGCCCACATCCGACTCAGGATAAGCCAGGCATCAGGGGGGGGAGCAGGTCTACACAAGACCCACCCCACCGAAGCATGGTCAGCCACAAGCGTCAATCCAGTTTGACCAGATTTTGTCAAATTTTTTCGGACAGTTTCTACTTTCATAGGTAATACGGTACAATGGGAGGACATTGTTGATCGTTTTCCGCCACATCGCCGCAGACGGCGGATCTGGCTGTTTCCACCTGAGTAGTATTTCCCTCCTGGCGTAAAATAGCGCGTATGTCAGGCATAGCTTGACGTAACGGTCACCCTCTATGTCATCCAGGCGACTAAGCAAAAATGTCAAGGGATCCAGTGGTATCGGCATCCCACAGACCTCTCCAAGAGCATCCGCCACCTCACTCCAGAACTGACGCAGTCTTGGGCATGTCCAGACCATATGGAAAAACGACCCCGCCTCCGAGTCACACCTAGTACAGTTGGGGCTGAGGCCCGGGTAAATGTTCGCAACCCTCTGAGGGGTATAATAGGCCCTATGAATAAATTTTAGTTGTATAAAACGGTCCCTGGCCGCAATCATAGAAGGGATGTAGGTGAGCAGGCAATCCTCCCACTCCTCCACATCCAGAGAGGGAATATCCCCCTGCCATTTGAGTCTGGACCGGCAAGTCGTAATGTCATGGGCAACCGTCAGGTGAAGGTACAGGGAAGAAAGCGGCTTCTCCAGGTCCACCGAAATCAGCAGGCTTTCAATGGGGTCAGTCTCCAGTGTAGGGCGGGAAGGGAACTGAGCTCTAAGGGCATGCTGAAGCTGCCAATATCTAAAAACGAACGACCCCGGTAGGCGGTAATCCCGACGCAAGTCCCGAAATGTAGCTATCTCCCCCCTCGGCATCACCTGTCGGAGCGTCACAATCCCCCTCTTAGCCCAAGCCGCAGGGTCAGGGACCGTGAGCAGATGGGGCAGCGAGGGGTTAGCCCAGAGAGGAGTGTGGGGAGAGACGCAGCCCGGCTTCCGGATAGCCACCCTGGAAGCCTTCCACACCCGGAGCACAGTTGCCATGGGCCCAGTCACCCTAGGGTCGGCTTTTTCCCCCCTATAAGGGAGGTTGGACAGTGCCGCATAAGAACCGAGATGAGCGGCCTCCAGGGTAACAGCCGGATTTTGACGGGGCTGCGAGAACCACCACCTAACCGTAACCAGGACCGCCGCCCAATAGTACACCAGGAAATTAGGAAGAGCCAGACCTCCCCTAGACAGCGGGAGATAAAGGATCTTCCTAGACACCCGAGGGGTCCTCCCCGCCCAGATAAAGGCCGACACCACACCATCCAGTTTGTGAAAAAAGGATCGTGGAATGGGAACAGGGGTCTGCCTAAAGTAATACAAGAATTTGGGTAAGTAAATCATTTTCAGGAGATTACCTCTACCCAGAGGTGAGAGGGGGAGGTTCCTCCAGGCGACACACTTCTGTTGCAGTTGGGCGAGCAGTGGGTATACATTCTTATCTATATAGCCCGACAGATCCGCCCCTATCCTCACACCCAGATAGGTGAACTCCTCCACCCACTCCAGTGGAGTGCCCGTGTCTCCCCTGGGGAGAGGTCGGCCCAGCGGAAACAGAACTGATTTGTTCCAGTTTATGCGGATGCCCGAGTATCTGCCAAACCTGTCAAAGGTCTCCAGGGCCGCCCGCAGTGAGTCCCCAGCATCTGCCAGATACAGTAGGGAGTCATCGGCGTACATGGAGATCTTATCCTCCACCACTCCCACCCGTATTCCCTTAATCGAAGCATCTGCTCTAAGAAGGATAGCGAGGGGCTCCAGAGCGAGGGCGAACAAAGCCGGGGAGAGTGGGCAACCCTGTCGCGTGCCCCTCCCCAGCCTGAACGCCTCCGACAGGACCCCATTCGTCCGGACACGAGCCTCGGGCCTCTCGTAGAGCATCCGGAGCCATGCACAGATTTCAGGGCCGAATCCGAACCTAGCCAGGACCTCCCAAAGGAAGCCCCACTCGACCGAGTCGAAGGCCTTCTCAGCGTCGAGTGAGGCCACGACCCCCGACCCCCCAGACGAAGCCAGTGCTATATGTGTGTGGAGCCGTCGGATGTTTATGTCCGTACCCCTACCCGGCATAAATCCCGTCTGGTCCGAGTGCACCAGGGCTGTGATAACAGAGTTAAACCTCATGGCCAGCACTTTGGACAGAATTTTAGCGTCCACATTTAGTAGGGATATGGGACGGTATGAGGGGCAGAGGGTAGGATCTTTTCCCGGCTTATGGATAACTACAATGACTGCCTCATGCATAGAATCCGGGAGGGTACCGTCAAGTCTGGCTCTAGTCAGCAGGGCCTGGAATTTCGGGGCTAGTTGATCCGCATACAGTTTATAGAATTCCACCGGAAGGCCGTCCGGCCCCGGCGTCTTACCCGCCTGCATGGACTTCAGCGCTCCAAGTATTTCCTCAGTGGATATAGGGGCGTCCAGGGCCTTAGCGTACGTGGGAGTGAGAGTCGGTATGTCAATCCCCTGGAGGTAGCCCTCCAGCTCCGTCAGGTCATAGGTAGCACGGGAGCTATAGAGCTGTCTGTAGTAGGAGACGAACTCCCGGTTGATGTCCGCCGGGAGGGTCAAAATGGAGCCATCGGCCGCTCTAATCTGGCTGATATTCCCTCCCACCGATTGTTCCCTAGATAGCCAGGCCAAGAGGCGTCCAGTCCGCTCCCCTTGTTCAAATATCCTCTGGGTTTGATAGAGCAGTCGTTTCTGCGTCATCTGTGTCCGCAGAAGGAGTACATCTCTCAACACCGACTGCAATCTATCATGATGGTGCGGTTCTGGGGTCCGAACATAGATCGCCTCCCGCCTGGCTGCCTCCGCCTCCAACCTCGCAAGCTCAGCCCCACGCTCCCTCCTAACCCCGGCTATAATAGCTTGGTATTGTCCCCTCGAGTATGCTTTAAAGGCATCCCACACAGAGGAAGCGGAGGCCGAGTCAGCGTTAGATCTCCAATATGTGACCAACGCTTCCCCAAACCTCGGCTCGACCCCCTCGTCCGTGATCCAATATCTGGAGAGGCGCCACAGTCTGTCTGAATGAGCCAGAGAAAGGTCCAGGTCAAGGAGAAGTGGGGCGTGGTCTGAGATACCACGGGGAAGAATCCGGACGTCCCTGACTTTGGGAAGAACAGGGGCACCCGCATAAATCAGGTCGATTCGGGAAAACGTTCTATATGAGGCAGAATGACACGTATAGGCCCTGGTCTGGGGATGTCGCCATCTCCAGACGTCGACCAGGCCATAGGTCTCCGCCCACTCTGCCAGGCCCTGTCTGCTCACTCCCGAAGGGAGAAGCCGATCCAGACCTGCGTCAGGGACAAGATTGAAATCGCCCAACAGCAAAACTCGGTCAGTAGAGAACTCTGCTATTTTGGCATTAACCTGGTTTAGAACCTGTAGGGAGGCCGGAGGTGGGAGATAGAGGCCCGCAATCACCCAGGGTTGATTATAAAGTAGAGCATGCATCACAATATACCTACCCCCCGGGTCAAGGGCCAGGTCAAGTAACTTAAACGGGAGGGACTTCACCACCAACACACTAACCCCCCTTGAAAAAGTGGAGTGGGTCGCATGATAGTGGTGACCCACCCATGGCTTCTTAAGGCTGAATGTTTTTTTACCCATCAGGTGGGTCTCCTGGAACACACAGATGTGTGGATGGTAAGATTTAATAAACTGGAACACCAAGGAGCGCTTCACAGGAGAATTTAAACCTCTCGTGTTCCAGGAGAGGACCCTAAGAGAAGCCATCAACAAGGACGGTAAATAATATGAGATGGGAGAGTAGGATAGTGGGACATCCATCTCTCCATCCAAGCACCCAGACCCGGAGGGCCAGGCCCATGATCAAACCATACATAACATTAGGGCAGTGTGACTCAGCAGTGATAATGTCGAGCATAACCCAATCACCAAACATATAAATAATAACTAAGAAAAACAAAAACAGGGGGTCTGCAACGGCAGACCAACATAACCCCACCAACCCCCCCACCCCGCCCATCCCCCAATTCAGCAGGAGGGCTTCCCTTCCCAAAACTACGATGGATAAATATCCACCCATGGAGGTCGTGTGCAAGAGGAGCCTTGCCTCCTGCTACAAGTGTTGTGGAAGAAACAGAACAACTGCAGTCCAGCAAGGATATGAGGTGCAGATCTCCCGGAGCCCCGGGGGCACATACTTCAGGTCCAAAAAAAAAAAAAAAAAAAAAAAAAAAGGAAAAAAGGAAAAAAGGAAAAAATCCATTGTAACATCCTCAGTCCATTCCCCTCCATACGAAAAAGGTCCCCAGCCACGGGGTATTAGGAGACAGCATCCCCAAGTGATGGCACGTGTCCAAGTCCCCCAGCAATCGAGTAGATCCTGTCCCATCTCACGTAGGGGAGGGGGGGGGGAGAAAAATAATGTATACTCAGGGTGACAAGGCAACCAAGGGAAAGTCTCGGTCCATACAATGGTGTACACCGGCCAACCATCAAGGTGCAGGGGGAGGGGGGGGGGGGAGCTGTCTCAGAGGAGAGGGGAAGATACAGTCGGCTAGGCAAAATCAAGCAAATAGGGGGGAATGAAAGTCACATACCAGGGTATTCTCAACGCGGAAGAGTCTCAGCCCAGTCTGCAGCCTCCCGGGGCGAAGTAAAAAAGATGGATCTCTCGCCGTCTTGAACCCGCAGTCTGGCCGGGAAAAGCATACTATATTTCACCCCCCGCTGCCGCAGCAAGCTCCTAACGTGGTCGAATGACTTCCGCTGTCGCTGGGTCTCAACCGAGTAATCCGGGAATATGAGGATCTTTGCGTTTTCAAATTTAAGTTCCCCCTGCAGCCGCGCCGCCCGGAGCACTGTGTCTCGGTCCCGGTAGTGTAGCAATTTAAAGATGAGAGTGCGGGGTGGGGAACCCTGTGGGCCCCTGGTCGCCGGCATCCTATGGGCTCTCTCAATGGAGAAGTGCGAGGAGAACTTGGCCTTAGGGAGCAGGGACGGAAGGAGCCCCTCCATAAATGACACCGGGTCCTGGCCTTCGGCCCCCTCAGGGAGACCAATCACCCGCAGATTATTGCGGCGGTTACGATTCTCGGCGTCCTCTGCTCTTGCTTCGAGATGTCGAACCCTGACTTTCAGGGCCTGGAGATCGGCAGCATGGGCCCCTTGAGTATCTTCCACCCCGGATACTCGGCGCTCGACCTCCGTCACCCGGTCCCGAAACTTGTCCATATCTCTCCTGATCAGGGCCGTTTCGGTCTGAACATGATCGATTTTCGTAGTCAGGGTAGTCTGGCATGTGGAGATAGCCGTCATCAGGGCCTCAAACGCCTCCGAGCCGGCATGAATAGCCCCGGCCGGAGGAGGATCCGTCTGCACCTCCATGTGGATGACCGCGTGTGCGGAAGGCCAAGGAGCCGAGCGGGCAGGAGTCGTAGCGGACTTTTTCTGGCTAATCCGTCGGCCACCGGGCATCGCCCAAAGCCCCTCGAGGTAGTCCACCAACGGAACGCACAGCCGGGAGTCTTCTACACCAGGGTGGTAGTAGGATAAGCAGCCGGAGACGAGAGCTCAGTTAAAACACGTCTGCTCTCAGCGCCATCTTGGACACGCCCCCCCGGGGATGGCTATTCTTAAAGTGATAGTCCATGCTAAAACTAAAATCCCTGCATCTATAGCCACCAACATTCTAACACTAACTTATCTAGCCCTATAAAGAAAAAAAATCTGTATGCATACTTTTTCTGCAGGCAATCTGACCCGATCTCCAGCAGCGGAAGCTCTGATTCTATGCTGGTTTCACTTTGTGGGCGGGTGCAGAGGATACGTCTGGCAAAGGAAGCCCCATAGTAAATCTGTGAGTGACGTCACTCCCCATTTATTTCACAGCCGTTGCAGAGCTTCCGCCGCTGGAGATCAGGTCGGATCACCTGAGGAAAAGGTATGTATACAGATTTTTTTCTTTATAGGGCTAGATAGATTAGTGTTAGAATGTTGATGGTTATAGATGCAGGGATTTTAGTTTTAGCATGGACTTCCACTTTAAGAGCAGTAATTCCTAAACCCTTCCTTCACTTTGGATGTGCATACCCTCAAATTAAACCTGAGAGTGTGAACGTTTAGGCCATAACCATTATAGAACTATAGCTTGAAAATGTTTTGGTAAATATCTGAAAAAACTAAAATTGTGCATGTGTCTAAATATTTATGGACCCAACTGTATGGGCAGGCTAATTGTACACAAGTTGATTGATCAAACAACTTGTGTATAACCAGCATGTCAGAGTTTTCATGAGATTATTGACATTGTCTGTAGCCGCTAGCAATAATCACTGTGTTCTCCCAGCCAGAATGGCTTCCCGTGTCCACCCGCCGGGAGAAGACAATACCTCAGAGGCAGGGATTCCTCCATCAACACAGTCAGTATGACCATGGTTGCAGGAAAGAAAATCACAGTGTCTATGGCAGGCTTAAAAGGCAGGCTTGATCTACCTGCTGGCAGTATACAATTTTTGGGCACTTTTTAGGCTTTTTGCCATGGCACCCCTGAAGAATCCTGAAGGCAATCCAGGGTGCCTGCACAACCTGGTTGAAAAAGGATACCATACATTATGCATATGTACAGTGCCTTGCGAAAGTATTTGGCCCCCTTGAACTTTTCAACCTTTTGCCACATTTCAGGCTTCAAACATAAAGATATACAATTTTAATTTTTTGTGAAGAATCACCAACAAGTGGGACACAATTGTGAAGTGGAACGAAATCTATTGGATAATTTAAACTTTTTTAGCAAATAAAAAACTGAAAAGTGGTGCGTGCAAAATTATTCGGCCCCTTTACTTTCAGTGCAGCAAACTCACTCCAGAAGTTCAGCGAGGATCTCTGAATGATCAAATGTTGTCCTAAATGACTGATAGTGATAAATAGAATCCACCTGTGTGTAATCAAGTTCTCTGTATAAATGCACCTGCTCTGTGATAGTCTCAGGGTTCTGTTGAAAGCGCAGAGAGCATCATGAAGACCAAGGAACACACCAGGCAGGTCCGTAATACTGTTGTGGAGAAGTTTAAAGCCGGATTTGGATACAAAAAGATTTCCCAAGCTTTAAACATCCCAAGGAGCACTGTGCAAGCAATCATTTTGAAATGGAAGGAGTATCAGACCACTGCAAATCTACCAAGACCTGGCCGTCCCTCTAAACTTTCAGCTCAGACAAGGAGAAGACTGATCAGAGATGCAGCCAAGAGGCCCATGATCACTCTGGATGAACTGCAGAGAACTACAGCTGAGGTGGGAGAGTCTGTCCATAGGACAACAATCAGTCGTACACTGCACAAATCTGGCCTTTATGGAAGAGTGGCAAGAAGAAAGCCATTTCTCAAAGATATCCATAAAAAGTCTTGTCTAAAGTTTGCCACAAGCCACCTGGGAGACACACCAAACATGTGGAAGAAGGTGCTCTGGTCAGATGAAACCAAAATTGAACTTTTTGCCCACAATGCAAAACGATATGTTTGGTGTAAAAGCAACACAGCTCATCACCCTCAACACACCATCCCCACTGTCAAACATGGTGGTGGCAGCATCATGGTTTGGGCCTGCTTTTCTTCAGCAGGGACAGGGAAGATGGTTAAAATTGAGGGGAAGATGGAATGGATGCAGCCAAATACAGGACCATTCTGGATGAAAACCTGTTGGAGTCTGCAAAAGACCTGAAACCGGGACGGAGATTTATCTTCCAACAAGACAATGATCCCAAACATACAGAAAAATCTACAAAGGAATGGTTCACAAATAAACGTATCCAGGTGTTAGAATGGCCAAGTCAAAGTCCAGACCTGAATCCAATCGAGAATCTGTGGAAAGAGCTGAAAACTGCTGTTCACAAACGCTCTCCATCCAACCTCACTGAGCTCGAGCTGTTTTGCAAGGAAGAATGGGCAAGAATTTCAGTCTCTCGATGTGCAAAACTGATAGAGACATACCCCAAGCAACTTGCAGCTGTAATCGCAGCAAAAGGTGGCTCTACAAAGTATTAACGCAAGGGGGCCGAATAATTTTGCACGCCCCACTTTTCATTTTTTTATTAGTTAAAAAAGTTTCAAAAATCTAATAGATTTCATTCCACTTCACAATTGTGTCCCACTTGCTGGTGATTCTTCACAAAAAATTTAAATTTTATATGTTTATGTTTGAAGCCTGAAATGTGGCAAAAGGTTGAAAAGTTCAAGGGGGCTGAATACTTTCGCAAGGCACTGTATTTCCTTGTTTGATTATAACCAGTCAGATCAGAAAAGATAATTTCTTGTCTGTGGGCACCTTACAAATGTTTAATGATGTTACTGGATGGTCAGATGCGCAGGCACCAGCTGATAATCAAGAACACCAGTCAGCTGTCAGATCCATAAATCGCAAACCTTCAGCTCAGCCAACCATTTTTGTTAAAAGGTGGAGTTTAGGTATCGATGTTTTTGCATAGTTGCATTGGTCCAAGCTATGCATACAGTGGGGAAAATTATTATTTGATCCTCTGCGGCTTTTGCAAGTTTGCCCATTTAAAATACAGCCTATAACAATTATAGACCCTTCATTTCTTTGTAAGTGGTTACAATTACAAAATCTGAAGGGGATTAAATTATTATTTTCCCCACTGCCATACCTGTGACATCCCCATGGAAGCTGGGAACCACTGTAGTAGGCACTGCTACTAAAGTGATGGCTGCTTGCTTCCAGATCTGGTTCTGAGCAGCTGTCCTGCTGCTTAGTGAACACAGGAGATTGATTGCTTGGCATGGACATCAATCAGGGTAGCCTTAGCATTTTCTCAATGAATGCAAAGTGTTCTCTGATTGTAGAAGGTAGGGATAACATCAATGCCCCATCTCTCCACCTTGTCCAATCAGAGAATGCTTTGCATTCACTGAGAAATTGCAAAGTGTTCTCTGAATGGTGCTTGTGCTGAACAAGTGACCCCCTGCATTCACTATGCAGCAAGGCAGTCACTTGGCACAGGACACAGTTCTTTAGATGCTGTTATGACCTCCTGGAGTCATCGTCATGCTCTTGGAGTAATTTTTGTAGGCCGGGTGCTCCTGGGAAGGTTCACCACTGTTCAAAGTTATGTTCGTTTGTGGATAATGGCTCTTCATGTGGTTAACTGGAGTTCTGAAGCCTTAGAAATGTTAGATTGTGGCATGATGTGTGGCTTTTTGTGATCTGTCAGGCAGCTTCTATTTATGTGATTTCTTGATTCAACGGGTCTGGCAGTAATCAGGCCTGGGTGTGACAAGTGAAATTTAACTCAGCTTTCCAACAAATTGTGGTTAATCACAGTTCATTCATGATTCAGCATGGGAAGGGGGCAATTATTATTTCACATAGGGGCAGGCAGGTTTGAACAGCTGTTTTCCCTTAACCACTTAAGGCATGGCAATGTACATTGGTGCAATGGCACCGACAGGCACAAGCACGTACATGTACGTGCTCGCCTTCCAGCGGGTGGGGGGTCCGATCGGACCCCCTCCCGCTGGATGCGGCAGTCCGGTTCGCTTCAGGAGCGATCCGGGATGAGGGGATGGCCGTTGGTTTCTGGCCATCCCCTCTCGATCGCTCCTGACGAATGAGAAGCTTCCTCCCCTGTGTAAGTGTAAACACAGGAAGGAGGAAGTGATGTCACACTCCTCGTGTCGGTCTTTTTGACCGGACGGCGAGGAGTGAAGACATCCAAGTAAGTGCACCAACAGTCCACTGACACATAGGTACACATAGGCACACTTTTCACCCCAGTCACCCCCCGATCACCCCCCGATTGGCCCCCGCCCCCCCAGTCACAGTGTCACTGATTGCAGTGATCATTTATTTACTGATCACTGCATTTAGTGTCAGTTGTGACTGTAAAAAGTGTCAGGGCAGCTAATGTTAGGCCCCTTTATGTCCAGGGTAGCCCCCTACCCCCCCAATAAGGGTTTAACCCCTTGATTGCCCCCCAGTTAACCCTTTCACCCCCTTTTACCAGTGTCACTAAGCGATCGTTTTTCTGATCGCTGCATTAGTGTCACTGGTGCCGCTAGGAAGATAGTTTTTTTTTTAGGTTCACCGCCAGGTTTTTATAGCGTTAGGTACCCCGATATATAACCTAATAAAGGTTTTAACCCCTTTATTGCCCCTAGAGTTAACCCTTTCACCAGCGATCACTGTATAAGTGTCACTGGTGATGCTGGTTAGCCAGTTAGTTATTTAGTTATTTAGTAATTTAGGTCCCCCATCAGGTTTTTATATAGCGGCAGGTACCCCCATATAAATACCCAATAAAGGTTTTAACCCCCTGATTGCCCCTAGTTAACCCTTTCACCAGTGATCACCGTATAAGTGTTACAGGTGACGCTGGTTAGGTAGTTCACTTTTTATAGCATCAGGGCACCCGCCATTTATTACCCAATAAAGGTTTAACCCCCTGATCACCCGGCGGGTGATATCAATTCGGTTTTAGGGTCAGAAAGGGTCTGCGTCGCCCCAGGCAGTGCTAGGTTAGTGCCAGTACCGCTAACATCCACGCGTAAAGCATACACCTCCCTTAGTTGTATAGAATCTGAATAGATCAATATCTGATCTGATCAGATCTATACTAGCGTGCCCAGCAGTTTAGGGTTCTAAAAAAACGCATTGTTAGCGGGATCAATCCAGATACCTGCTAGAACCTGCGTTTTGCCCCTCCGCCCAGCCCAGCCCACCCAAGTGCAGTATCGATCGATCACTGTCACTTACAAAACACAACACACATAACTGCAGCATTCGCAGAGTCAGGCTTGATCCCTGCGATCGCTAACAGTTTTTTTTGTAGCGTTTTGATACAGTCGCTGACAGCCTAGGTGCTTTTTTTACCTGTGAGTCTCACTAGTGTACCCCTAAATTTAGAGCCCAAAATGGCAAAGCGAAGGTACACTAGTGAAGAGGCCTACACGTTTCTGAGCATGACAGATAGTGAAGAGGAAGACACTGATCTGTCAGATTCAGGCTCAGAATACGAACCTGTAGAGGACAGCGGCTCCATGACAGATAGCTCTGACGACGAAGATGAGGTCCCTGCTAACGTCAGGCGTACCCGACCCCGATCTTCTGATGTTGTTGAGGTGCAGGAAATGCAAGTCCCTCGTATGGAGCATAGAGCCAGTACTAGCGCCGCTCATCCTTTTGGTGAACTGGCAAGCACCAGCGGCCTAGTACAACCTGGACGTACATCCAGCACTGCAGTATCACGTGGTGACGTGACGAGTCCCATAAGTGCAGTTCAAGCTGGCAAGGTGGCAAGCACAAGTAGTGTCCCGCTGCCACCAAGAAGAAGACAAAGGCAGGCCCGTTGTTCCCATAGTGTCCTTCCTGCAGAATTCGCCAATCCTGATTGGGTGCCCACCACTTCTGCAGCACCAGTACTTCCCCCATTCACTGCCCAACCCGGTATTCAGGTGGATACAGATGATTTTACGCCACTTGATTTTTATTCTCTGTATTTCACGGAAGATCTCTATAGATCTATTGTGGACCAACTAATTTATATGCTGGTCAACACATCGCCGCTAATCCCCAGTTGCCTTCCCTTGCCAGAGATTGGAAACCAGTTAGGTTTCCGAATTTAAGACCTTTCTGGGCCTTTCCCTCAACATGGGCACACATAAATTCATGACGTTGCGGGCTTATTGGTCCACGTATCCGACTGACCACATGCCCGTGTTCTCTAACTCCATGTCCAGGAAACGATACGAGCAGATCTTGCGGTTCATGCACTTCAGTGACAATGAACTTTGTCGTCATCGTGGAGACCCTGAATACGATTGGCTCTACAAAATTCGGCCCCTCATAAACCACTTCAACCAATGTTTTGCAGACTTGTTTACTCCCCATCAAGTTGTCTGCGTTGATGAGTCCTTGATTAAGTTTACTGGTCGCTTGTCATTCAAACAGTACATTCCCAACAAGCGTACCAGATACGGGGTCAAGCTCTATAAGTGCTGTGACAGGGCCACAGGCTATACATGGAGCTTTATGGTTTATGAGGGTAAAGATAGTTATGTAGAGCCGGAGAACTGCCCTGACTACATAGGAAGCGCTGGTAAGATAGGTTGGAACTTGGTGTCACCCTTATTCGGAAAGGGGTATCAATTGTACGTGGACAATTATTACACCAGCGTGCCACTGTTTAGTCATTTATTTGATCATTAGATTGGAGCATGGGGCACCGTGCGACCTAATCGCCAGGGCTTTCCCCAGCGGCTTGTAGATTCCCGTCTTAGGCTGGGGGAGAGAGCCTGCTATCAGTGTAATAATTTTCTCGCTATGAAGTGGAGGGATAATAAGAATGTTTTTGTTCTTACCTCCCTTCATGCAGACACGATGGTCCAAATTTCTACGGCGACTGGCATTGTGGAGAAACCCCTCTGTGTCCACAAATATAACAAAAATATGGGAGGGGTGGACCTCAATGACCAGTTGTTGGTGCCGTATCTAGTTTCCCATAAGGCCAGACGCTGGTACAAAAAAGTGTCTGCTTACTTATTTCAATTGGCTTTGCTGAATGCTTTTGTGCTATACAAAGCTTCAGGCGGGACTTTAACCTTTCTTTTCTTCCAGAGAGAGGTTGTCACAGAGCTTCTGTATCCAGATGGTTCTGCACCTCTCCATTCCCAACCAAATGCAGTAAGCCGGCTGCATGAGAGGCATTATGCTTATGCCCTCCCGAGTACCCCTACCCAAAGAGCCCCCCAAAGAAGATGTCGTGTCTGTACCAAGTGCGGATATAGGCGTGACACCCGTTGTTATTGTCCACGCTGTCCTGGCAATCCTGGTCTTTGCCTTGGTGAGTGTTTTGAACGCTACCATGAACTAGTGAAGTATTAGCGTAGGGTACAGCATTTCACAGGCTAGGCACACTAACACAGGGTCTCCCAAGATGCCATCGCATTTTGAGAGACCCGAACCATTACAGTTGTTACAGTTTACAGTTCAAAAAAAAAGTGTAAAAAAAGTAAAAAAAAATAAATAAAATAAAATAAAATAAAATATAAAAACAAAAAATAGTTGTCATTTTATTGTTCTCTCTCTCTCTCTCTTCTCTCAAATTTTTTATACTTTACTGTTTACTGTGTTTTATTGTTAACCATTTTTTTGGTTTTCAGGTACGCCATTCAGCTGCAGCGCGGATTTATTTATCTTGACAGCAATAGCGCTGTCGGAGGTGATTTCACTACCACAGTTAAAAAAAAAGAGCATATATGCCAAAGTATGGGGGCAGCAGGAGAGGAGGAGCGATTTTGCTCCTAATGCCGCGTACATACGGTCAAAATTCCGACGGAGGGCTTGCCCATGGAAAAGTTTGACCGTATGTACGTGGCATAACTTTTTTGCAGGAGGATGCCCCCATGCTTCGGCATATATAAATGGTGCATGCATGTCCATCATTAGAAGTGGGTGGATGAAGGGGGGTATTCTAATGGTGGGCATACCCACCGATCAATCTCTTTTTTTTCGTTCAGCCAACATGACTCTCAGCAAATAGCTTGGGGTGTCTACTTTCCAAAATGGGGTCATTTGGGGGGGGGGGGGTTGTGCTATTTTGGCATTTTATGGCCATCGAAACTGTAATAGGTAGTGAGGAGTGAAATCAAAAATTCTCACCCTTAGAAATCCTGAAGGTGGTGATTGGTTTTCGGGGCCCCGTACGCAGCTAGGCTTCCAAAAAGTCCCACACATGTGGTATCCCCGTACTCAGTAGAAGAAGCAAAATGTATTTTGGCATGCAATTCCACATATAACCATGGCATGTGTGAGCAATATATAATTTAGTGACAACTTTTTGTAAAAAAAAAAATAGTTTTATTTTTTGTCATTATTTAATCCCTTGGGACACAAAAAAAAAATATTCAATGGCCTCAACATGCCCCTCAGCAAATAGCTTGGGGTGTCTACTTTCCAAAAATGGGGTCATTTGGGGGGGGGTTTGTGCCATCTTGGCATTTTATGGCCTTCAAAACTTGGATAGGTACTGATAGGTAGTGAGGTGTAAAATAAAAAATGAATGCCCTTAGAAATCCTGAAGGCGGTGCTTGGATTTCGGGGTCCCGTACGCGTCTAGGCTCCCAAAAAGTCCCACACATGTGGTATCCCTGTACTCAGGAGAAGCAGCAGAATGTAGTTTGGGGTGCAATTCCACATATAACCATGTCATGTGTGAGCAATATATAATTTAGTGACAACTTTTTGTAAAAAAAAAAATTATTTTTATTTTTTGTCATTATTCAATCCCTTGGGAACAAAAAATTGTTTTTCAATGGTCTCAACATGCCCCTCAGCAAATAGCTTGGGGTGTCTACTTTCCAAAATGGGGTCATTTGGGGGGGGGGGTTTGTGCCATCTTGGCATTTTATGGCCTTCAAAACTGTGATAGGTAGTGAGGAGTGAAATAAAAAATTAATGCCCTTAGAAATCCTGAAGGCGGTGTTTGGATTTCGGGGTCCCGTACGTAGCTAGGCTCCCAAAAAGTCCCACACATGTGGTATCCCCGTACTCAGGAGAAGCAGCAGAATGTATTTTGGGGTGTAATTTCACATATGCCTATAGCATGTGTGGGCAATATATAATTTAGTGACAACCTTGAGCAAAAAAAAAAAAGTTTGTAATATTCCCGCAACTTGTGGCAAAATATAAAATATTCCATGGACTCAACATGCCTCTCAGCAAATAGCTTGGGGTGTCTACTTTCCAAAATGGGGTCATTTTGGGGGGTTTTGTGCTATTTTGGCATTTTATGGCCTTCGAAACTGTGATAGGTAGTGAGGAGTGAAATCAAAAATTTTCACCCTTAGAAATCCTGAAGGTGGTGATTGGTTTTCAGGGTGCCGTGCGCGACTAGGCTCCCAAAAAGTCCCACACATGTGGTATCCCCATACTCGGGAGAAGTAGCGGAATATATTTTGGGGTGCAATTCCACATATAACTATGGAATGTGTGAGCAAAATATCATTTAGTGACAACTTTTTGTAAAATGTTTTTTTTTTGTCATTATTCAATCCCTTAGGACAAAAAAAATAAATATTCAATGGGCTCAACATACCCCTCAGCAATTTACTTGGGGTGTCTAATTTCCAAAATGGGGTCATTTGGGGGGGGGGGTTTGTACTGCCCTGACATTTTAGCACCTCAAGAATTGAGATAGGCAGTCATAAATTAAAAGCTGTGTAAATTCCAGAAAATGTACTCTAGTTTGTAGACGCTATAACTTTTGCGCAAATCAATAAATATACGCTTATTGACATTTTTTTTACTAAAGACATGTGGCTGAATACATTTTGCCCTCAATGTATGACTAAAATTTAGTTTATTCGATTTTTCTTAAAACAAAAAGAAGAAAATATCATTTTTTTCAAAATGTTCTCTCTTTTTCCATTTATATTGCAAAAAATAAAAATCGCAGAGGCAATCAAATACCATCGAAAGAAAGCTCTATTTGTGGGAAGAAAAGGACGCAAATTTTGTTTGGGTGCAATATTGCATTGACCGCGCAATTACCAGTTAAAGCAGTGCAGTACGAAATTGTAAAAATACCTCTGGTCCTTAGGCTGTTAATTGGTCCGGGGCTGAAGTGGTTAATAAATTAAACAATATCTTAAAAACTGCATCTTGGATTTACTCCGGTTATCTTTGTGTAACAATAAAATTTGTTTTATGCTTCAAGTACAGGCGGTTCCCGCAAGTTTGGGTCTGTAGTTTTGTTCTTAAGTTGAATTTGTTTGTAAGTCAGAACAGGTACTTTTTTTAAGTGTAACTCCAGCTAAAAAAAAATTTTTTAAGGTTTTTGGATAGCATAGGGAAGGGTTAAGTCAGATGTTTGTAACAAGCGGACCACCTTTACCTGGTTTTGACACATACCCATTCCCACTTACAGCTAAACTTGTCGTGGCCAAGTCACCCGAAAGTTCGACCCCCCTCCTTCCCCTGCCGCTACGCCATTCACAAACCGCAGCCCGCTTCACACATGTGCAGTAGGGAACTGGCTGTGAAGGTGCCAGGCTTCACTGTCGGTCTCACTTACAAGAAATGACAACGGCAACACTTGAGAGCTGATTGAAAAATCCCTGGACAGGTAAGTGTCCTAATATTAAAAAAGTCAGAAGCTCCTCTTTAAATAAATGGAGAGGAGAGCAAGGGCAGATGTTGATGGCTCCATTTATCACAAAAGGGAACAATAGTGATCTGAGTGACTTATTAACCTATTTGGTTGATTGTTTCCTGGAGAGCAGTCATTCAGCAGCTGGAACTTGAATCATTATTTCATGATTTCTTGTCCAAGGGTAGTTTAAGACTGCATTTGCAATATTTTGACACAGAGGACACCCATCATGGCAATAATTGTTAAAAAGGAGAATGAAGAAAATCACAACTTTTAATGATTACTATGACCAGGTGGTTAAATTCATGTATGTATGGAAGCACTTTTTATAGCTAGAAACAGAAAAAATATTACTCTGGACCAAAGCATTAAACCTGCTTTATTAAAATTTTTTAAAGAGCTGCATTTACTAGAAGTTCCTACATGTGCTTTTCAGATGGTTAAAAGGATATCTCCAGTCACTACTGAGTAACTGCAACCACGTGATTTATATATATCTCTGAGTGTGTACTGGGCATTATATTGCTGAACCTGATCTTTTATTGGGATACTAACTTGAAACCTATGATTACTGATATACAAATAGTGTAGAATCTAAGAATGACCCAACTGTGATGGTCCCAGTCAGGGGAATTCATTTTTAACTTAATATTACAAAAGCCAATGTGGGTGCACTTGGTTCAGGGAGAAAGAATAATAATACAAATAAAAAAATAGACAACTTGATCTTTAACCACTTGCTTACTGGGCACTTAAACACCCTTCCTGCCCAGACCAATTTTCAGCTTTCGGTGCTCTCACACTTTGAATGACAATTACTCAGTCATGCAACACTGTACCCAAATGAATTTTGTGTCCTTTTTTTCCCACAAATAGAGCTTTCTTTTGGTGGTATTTGATCACCTCTGGGGTTTTTATTTTTTGCGCTATAAATGAAAAAAGACCGAAAATTTTGAAAAAAAACGCATATTTCTTTGTTTCTGTGACAGAATTATGCAAATTATTAATTTTTCTTCATAAATTTTGGCCACAATTTATACTGCTACATATCTTTGGTAAAAATAACCCAAATTAGTGGATATTATTTGGTCTTTGTGAAAGTTAGAGAGTCTACAAGCTGTGGTGCGAATCGCACAAAATTGATCACATCTGATGTACTGGTGGCCTATCTCGCTTCTTGTGACCCAAACAAGTCAGGAAAGTACAAATACCCCCCAAATGACCCCTTTTTGGAAAGTAGACATTCCAAGGTATTTAGTAAGAGGCATGGTGAGCTTTTTGATGTTGTCATTTTTTTCCCACAATTCTTTGCAAAATGAAGATTTTTCATTTTCTTTATTTTTCTCCACAAAATTGTCATTGTAATAGGTTATTTCTCTCACGTGGCATGTGTATACCACAAATGACACCCCCCAAAAAATTCTGCTACTCCTCCTGAGTATTACAATACCACATGTGTGGGACTTTTTCGCAGCCTGGCCACATAGAGAGGCCCAACATGCAGGGAGCGCCATCACGTGTTCTAGGAGCATAAATTACACATCTAACTTGTTGACTACTTATTACACTTTTGAAATACCAGGACAATGACACGTGACACTGATGACAGATGGCACTGATACGTGGCAATGATGACACTTATACGTGGCACTGATGACACGTGGCACTGATGACAGATGACACTAATATGTGGCACTGATGACACGTGGCACTAATACGTGGCACTGATGACACGTGGCACTAATACGTGGCACTGATGACACGTGGCACTAATATGTGGCACTGATGACACGTGGCACTAATACGTGGCACTGATGACATGTGGCACTAATACGTGGCACTAATACGTGCCACCGGTGACAGATGGCACTAATACGTGGCACCAATGACACGTGACACTGATGACAGATGGCACTGATAAGTGGCATTGATGACACGTGACACTGACAACAGATGGCACGTGACACTGACAGGTGGCACTGATGACAAATGGCACTGATACGTGGCACTGATGACAGATGGCACTAATACGTGGCACTGATGACAGATGGCACTATGTGGCACTAATAACACGTGGCACTGATGACAGATGCCACTTATACGTGGCACTGATGACAGATGGCACTGGGGACAAATGGCACTGACAACAGGTGGCACTGGGGACAGATAGCACTGCGGGCAGGTGGCACTGGGGTGGGGTGGATTGCACTGGGGTGGATGGCACTGGGGCGGATGGCACTGGGGCGGATGGCACTGGGGCGGATGGCACTGGGGCAGGATGGCACTGGGGGGGGGGGCATGGCACTGGGGGGGGGTGGCACTGGGGGAGGATGGCTCTGGGGGAGGATGGCACTTTTTATTAAACTTTTTTTTTACTTTTTTTTTTTTTTTTTTTCTTTTTTACACTGACGGCTGCTGCAGCCGTTCTTCTCTCCCCTCTCACACGCTGTCTGTGTGAGGAGGGAGAGCGGCGCTGAGAGATGATCTCATATGTTTACATATGAGATCATCTCCCATTGGACACGCCGATCACGCTGTAAACGGCCGCTGTGATTGGCCGTTTACAGCGATCTGTGTTTGCCTGTCCCCGGGGGACACGGCAAACACAGAACTTCCGCGATGCGCGCCCGCGGCGGCGCGCATTGCGGAAGTAAACACCAGGCCGTCCAGGGACGGCCAGGCACGGGAAGCCGCCCGCCCTAAGGCCGGCATTCGGCTATAGGGCGGGCAGGAAGCGGTTAAAGCGGTTGTATAGTCATATTTTTAACTTTTACCCACAGGTAAGTCTATAATAAGGCTTACCTGTAGGTAAAAAGAATATCTCCTAAACCTGTACAGTTTAGGAAATAGTCCCCTCGCAATGAGACGCTGACTTCAGCGGCGCATGCGCTCCGGGGATTCTCGGCTGAAAGTCTGGCAGACGCCAGACCAGCATGCGTGGGAGTGACGACATTGCGGTTCCGGCCACTTACAGCGCTGGAGCCGCGATACCACACGCTGAGGGAACATGTCAGCTACCTCGGCATGGACCGAGTGAAATGCCGGTGCCTCGTTCTAAGGTAAGTATTTCATAATGAGCTAGTATGTGGTGCATACAAGCTCATTATGCCTTTTCCCTTACAGATGTAGAAAAGAAAAAAAAACAGCAGCAGGTTTACTCCCGCTTTAACAGATTTGCACATACATTACAGAAACAATAAACCTGGGTGTAAAAAAGAAAAATAAAATATTCAAATTTTTATAACTCCAGAAAGTACCTTTCATTGGTCTTAGCCTACTCCTCCTGGTCTTTGAATTCCTTTTTGCTGCTGTGATCTGACTAGACACTAGGGTGGCTATGGTCATTCTCCATGGTTCCATTGTATGCAGGAACACAACCACCCTCTCTTGCTTGCTCCCAAGATGGGCTAGGTACTATGCACTATAGGAGTTTCTACTGTATGTCAAAGGAGCAGTGCACATGACCCCAACTAATGTGCACTGCTTATTCCAAAAAAATTGAGGTAAGGGGGGGAAAAGGACACGTTCAGAAACTATTTCATGAAACATAGATTACAAGACCATTTTTGGAGAATAAAGATATTGTTTAGTGTCACTTTAAGTAACATCTGAATGATCGTTTTATGGGCTGAGGTCTGATATTCCAGGTAATTGCCTCAAAAGGTGTAAGTTTGTAAAAGGTACCCCAATATTTAGGGCCAGCCCTAATTTATTCTATTTGCACATACTAAAAAAAATATTAAAAAAATGTACAATTCAACAAATTATACATACAGCCACATTTCTAATCTGTTGACCAGCCAAGGTTTTTAGCTGCTGCAGTAGGGCACAGAAAGTCTTGGTCTTCTCCTCTGGAAGCTGGGACACCGCATCATTCAATATATCTTTCAGAGTGGACAAAGTACAAGCAGCACCTACAGAAATCCCTGTAGATGTCACAGAATACAATTAGACATCTATGATTGTTTATACATATACCTTTAATCAAGTTTACATTTATCAAAGCTTTGTTAAAGCCCAACGTCGGCCAAGACATATTTTTTGGTTTTGGTCTGAGTGGGGTATGTTATCAGATTTCTGCAAACTTCCTATCATGCTGACCAAACAGGTAATAAGATCTCCCCAATGGACACAAAGACAGCAATAACAGTTAACAGAGGGTCTTGCCGTTCCACAATCTACTTTAAAAAAATGTTTTAATACTCTTTGTGCCCCATTTGAGAAAGTTTGCTCACTCCCTGTCTTGGTGAACAAACAAAAGTGAGGGTAAGGCCGCGTACACACGGGCGGACTGTCCGTCCAACTAAGTCCGTCAGACAATCCGACAGACAGTCCGTCCTACTTTCGAATGAACGGACTTGACCACACACGATGAACAGACAGTCCGCCGAAAGCTTTCGCGATGACGTGTACAGCACGTACGACGGGACTAGAAATACGACGTCCAATACACTGCAATGCAACCTTTCGCCGTGTAAATCCTTTCTGAGCATGTGCCATACTTAGTCCGTCGAACTAGCCTACTCACGAGCGGACTGTCCGCTGAAACCAAGTTTGGACGGACAATATTACGGAAATTCCGAAAGACTTATGCCGCGTACACACAAGCGGACTTTTCAACATCCAAAGTCCGACGGACTGATTCCGTCAGACTATTTGATCGTGTGTGGGCTGCAACGGACTTTTGATTCGCCAAAGTCTGACGGACTTTAGAATATGGAACATGCTTCAAATTTTTCCGACGGAACTCCGCCGGACCCGGTCCCTTTGAAAAATTAGCTCGTGTGTATGCTATTCCGACGGACTAAAACCGACGCTAGGGCAGCTATTGGCTACTGGCTATGAACTTCCTTATTCGAGTCCAGTCGTACGTCATCACGTTCGAATCCGTCGGAGTTTAGTGTGATTGTGTGTGGCCAAGTCCGCTCAGTCGAAAAGTCCGTCAGAACTCTGTCGGAACTCCGGCAGAACTCCGGCAGAACTCCTTCGGAAGTCTGTCGGACATAAGTCCTCTCGTGTGTACGGGGCTTTAGTCCGCCAGACTGTCCGCCGAAAAAGTCCGCTGAAGCCCACACACGAGCGGATTGTCCGCTGAAACGTGTTTCCAAGTCCGTCAGACAGTCCGCCCGTGTGTACACGGCCTTAAGCTCCTCAATAGTACAGAAACAGCAATATCTACCTGGCAGAGATTAAAGCCCTTACCTACTTTTTCCAAAAGTAAAAAAAAAATAAAAAATTCCATATGTACTCTTATCTGTAAATAGCTTTATTTCTTTATTAGGATTTTGCAATTAACGTGCATGTATACTGTATATCACCTATTTCTACATGTTAATGTTTCTATAGGATGCTAAATAGCAGAGCATTTGGAGACTTCTTGTGCTAGCCTTCTCCAAATTCAAGTTGCATGGGTAAGCAATATTTGTCCATCTCTTCTTTTGAACAGCCTGGTTCTTCCCCTCCCACTTAATTTTTCTCATTATTAGCCAGCAAGGCTGCCAATCATAGTGATAGGCCAGAAGCGAGAATGAGAGAAGGGGCAGGCGGTCATCCTAGGTAGCTAGTAAATGTCTATTGGAGCTTTTTTGGAATTCAAGCTACCTGTGCAGATGAATGTGTAGCCACCCTTCCTTAAACAGCAGGATCTAAATGTAGTTTTGCATGCCTACAGTCAGCCATGGCAACTTGTAGTCTGTGGTTTGTACAGCATTCTTTAGGTTCAGCCTGGCAGTCAGTTCTCCCCTCTTTCTGTAGGTGCCACTGTTACCTCTGGCATTAGTGTGAAATCACACAGCAGGTCTGGAATTTTGAATGTACATGTCTTTCCCAGCCGACCACTAAGAGTTTCCAGAGCTAGTGGTGCATTATGGGAAAGGGTATAAATATTCAGGGCTGGCTGTTGCAAGCTTTCTTTTACCCAGGCTCTGGCTTGGGTGGGTGCATGTGATGGAGCTGCTGCTTTAGACCTGTCTGCCTGAAGGGGTCTGGAAGTTTTTAGGCCTGGAGCAGAGGCCTAGTTCTGTTTATCTTTATTGGAGGCAAAATAGAGTCCCATGGTAGTTGGTTGGCTCTCCTGCAGAGGATTAGGAACAGAATAGAGTACAATGGAGGTTGGTTGACTCTCCTGGAAAAATATTAGGCTGTTGCTACTGGTGTTGATCGCTAAATTATTCTAACACAGGAGTGTTGCTCTTGACCTAAAGGCACTTTTCCGATGTTGTGACAAGTTAAGTGATAGAGTTCTACTAAAATCCTGAGCATCTGCAGCCCTTACCCTCTCTCCCATGGACTGGGAAAATAAAATCCTATCTTGCATTTCACCCAAAAGTGACTGGCACCCATCTGTCTACATGTCCCACTATGCCTAAGTGATCTAGCGTTGAGGTAAATGTCATCCCACTGTGTCTCTGGGGGTACCACCATGCCTCCGGGGGTGCTACATATGTAGTTATGCAATTGAACTATTCATAAAGAAAGTGAATACCTACATGTTTTTTACATTAAAAATTAACCTGCACAGAATGACACATACCTTCCGTAGTATATTTCACAGCATGCAGATCAGCAATCTTTTCAATGGAAATAATTACTGGATAAAAAACACCTTTAAACTTAATCTCTGGTCCTAGAAAAAAACATTACAAGGTTTAGCAATATATATACATGTGTGTGGAGTATCTATGGATAGAGTTTTAAAAAAAAAAAGGATGATGATCAGTGAACACATTTCTTATGCTGTGTACACACAAGCAGAATGTCCGACAGAAAAATTCAGACGGGAGCTTTTCATCATATATTCCGATCGTTTATATGCTCCATCGAACTTTTTATGCCGAAAATTCTGACCAATTCGAGGAGATTCCAGGGGAATCAGAAGTCCTCTTTAAGTCTGGTAATTAAGGCGGTAGCAATGAATATGTGATCTATCCTGGCGAAAGAGTTGTGTGGACTCGAATAATGTGTATAATCTCGCATCGTTGGGTTGATTTCTCTCCAGACATCTACCAAGCCATATTGAAAAATGATTTTAGCGATATGAAGGCTCTGTTTGGTTGGTTGAGTGAGGCGTTTATCCGGCGCACAGGACTTATCTAGACCCTGGTCGAAAGCAATATTTGAGTTCCCCCCTAAGATCACTGTACCCTCCAGCAAAAGTGCAAGGGATCGTAACATTGATTGAAAAAAGTAGGAGGATTGACCTTTGGGGTGTAATATGAAACAAAAAGTCTGGTCGTCAATGCCCCCTTTAATTAATATGTACCTTCCCTCTGGATCTCTATGTTCCGATGGAGAGAGAATTTACACTCGTGGGAGAATAGAATGGTGACTCCCTTGGTTTTGTCTTCAATGTTGCCAAAAAAAAGGTAGGGAATTTGGAGTGAACAAACGAGGGGCTATATCGCTTGGGAAAGTATGTTTACTGCAAAGGGGCCACATTGATGTTATGAGTGTGCAGGTGTTGTAGAACTTTAATATATACCAAAAAACAAGGGAAAAAGGGCATTAAATTATGTGTATATATATATATATATATATATATATATATATATATATATACAGGGGTCAAGTCCTGGGGAAAAAAGTGTGGGAACTCCCACCCAAGATCCACTCCCGCACCAAAAAAAAAAACAGGACATCGGGGCACATCAAGGCATGGGGCACATCAGGGCACGGGGCATATCAGGGCATGGGACACATCAGGCCACATGGCACATCAGGGCACGGGGCACATTATGGCACATCAGGGCACATTATGGGGCACATCAGGGCACATTATGGGGCACATAGCACATCAGGGCACATAGCACATCAGGGCACGGGGCACATCAGGGCAGGGGGCACATAGCACATCAGGGCATGGGGCACATCGGGGCACATTATGGCACATTATGGGGCACATCAGGGCACATTATGTGGCACATTGGGGCACATAGCACATCAGGGCACATTATGGGGCACATAGCACATCAGGGCACATAGCACATAAGGGCATGGGGCACATCAGGGCATGGGGCACATCAGGCCACATGGCACATCAGGGTATGGGGGAAACGTTGGCACATTATGGCACATCAGGGCACATAGCACATAAGGGTGCGGGGCACATCAGGCCACATGGCACATCAGGGCACATCAGGGCACATCAGGGCATGGGGCACATCAGGGAACATTATGGCACATTATGGGGCACATAGCACATCAGGGCATATTATGGGCACATAGCACATCAGGGCACATAGCACATAAGGGCACGGGGCACATCGGGGCATGGGGCAAATCAGGCCACATGGCACATCGGGCATGGGGAAATGTTGGCACATGGGGGCACATTATGGCACATCAGGGCACATTATGGGTCACATAGCACATCAGGGCACATTATGGCACATCGGGGCATGGGGAAATGTTGGCACATGGGGGCACATTATGGCACATCAGGGCACATTATGGGGCACATAGCACATCAGGGCACATAGCACATAAGGGCACGGGGCACATCAGGCCACATGGCACATCAGGGCACATGGCACATCAGGGCATGGGGCACATCAGGGCACATTATGGGGCACAGTGGGGCACATAGGACATCAGGGCAGGGGGCACATTACGGCATGGGGCACATCAGGGCACTGTTGAGCACTAAACTATACTACGGAACTTTAGAACTACTGTCCATGGGATCCAAAGCATGTGTAAGGGATCTTCCTGGGGTAGGGTGTGTTTGGACACAGTTCACAGCAGACTTGGAATTTATAAAGCAGACCTTGGCGTTTATTCGTGGTACAAACAGTCCAACAAACAAAGTATACAGCAACACCGTGCTTCTTGTGTATAACAGGAACAAAATAATAACAAAAACAAACAACCTAGCCCGGCTGGGCGCTTACTAACAGGTTCTTCTCACCTATCTGACACTTATAAACACAGCGTCTTTCGCCTGGATATCGCAGGGTGGATTTTAGCTCCAGCAGTGGCTGTGCTTGCAGCTTCCTCAAACACACAGACTGTTCGTTTCCCTGGCTGAGAGCGAACACCTGCAGGCCCTCAGAGCCTTTACCTTCCCAGGCTAATTAGGATCAAAGCTCACCTGATCCAAAACCCAGAACTGGAACGAGGGATGGGGGGTGTGGAATGACAGGTCCCTCTACCAAACCTACCTGCCATTCCATATAAACCCAGGCCCGGCAAGATTAAATAACAACTCAGCAGCATATTGCTGCTGAGAAACTGATCCATCCTGGACTTACCATCTCACACTGTGTAGCAACCTAGGTGAGATGTACACCCCCTCAACCACTTCTCCAGTGACATGTCTACACATGATATTGCCTAGATGGGAACATCACTTCTCGTAGATCGCTCACTGGATACAGCACCATCATGGATAGGGTATCGTATGGCAAATTCCTTTTCACACATATTGCCAATATTGACATGTTATATGGACATTATACAAGCCCAGTACCCTGTCTCACATTAGAGCTATCCAGAAAACTTGGGACTGTCATCTGGGTTGTGATATTATCATTACTGGAGTACCCACTCATATGTGACCACAGTATAGCTCCATATTGGATTCCCATATACTTACATCTAATTCCGCTTCATGCAAGCTTTGTACCATCATCAGCCCTCACATTGTGGCTACTAGTCACTGACATACATCCGTCAGTGTTTTTGGGGACTATTTACCAGCAATTGTATACACCATCTCCCCAGGATCTCCGGTTATTATAACCAGTTTATCTCCCCTCCTTCCCCTACCCCCTTTCTCCCTGTACTTCATAGGCTTGAGTCTTCCAGGGACCCCTATGCGGATGCCCCTGCCTGTTAGCATATTTATGTCACAGAATTTTGTACATAGACTTGGCGTGGCAGGGATACCCACATACAGATCCTTGGTGTCCAGGCGCTCTGTTTTATGTTGCATGTGCAGTGTTTTATGTAATTTTGTCTTCATGTTGCCACATTCAGAGACTGCATGACACTGGAATCTCTGGATGCTATTTAGTTGCAGGTGTCAATATTTTTACCTCCCTTTGTGGAGTAGTTTGTATATTTTTTCTAATCATAATAAATTTATACTATTTATCTTCACATTGCGCGTTGTGACACTCATTTGGTCTTCTGGTTCCTGCCAGTCTTGACAGAAACAATCCAGGTTTTTGATAGGTTGTAAAACTTTTAACCGGTGAATTTAAACCTTGGACATTGTGTGAGACCACCCTCAAAGGGGGTTGCAAGGGAGGGGTGTTAGCACAATCAAAGACAGAGCGATAAAAACCATGAATTAGCAACTCCCCAGATGCTGCTGCGAGGCACCTTGAGGGACTCTGAGTCGGTCACTGCAAGAAAAAGAAAATTAGAAAGGGAATAGAGAAAGGAAATTGAGAAGAAAAAAAGAAGCATGGGAGACAATGGAGTCCCCCACAGGTTGGAGGGAGAAAGACCCTCCACATTTAATTATAAACCAACAGAGGATTTGTCCCCCCTCTACTAGATTAATAATAAAAGTAAAAAGAACAAACATAGTCAAAACATAGCCAAAGTTCAGTAACCAGAACAGATAGTCAGCCAACCCAGAAGTCAGGGATCAATGTAGTGGAACAGCAAGCAGGATCTGGAGCCAGAAGAAATGTCAGCAAAGTGAGTCTTTAAACAGGAATGCAGGAGGTAGGCTCTGTGATGTTGACCAAGGCGAAGGCAGAGATCCTTTGGGCTGGATGGCTTAAGTAGGCTGGACTGATGAGCAGGATATCATCAACAGCTGAGTAACTGTGGAAAGATAGGAGCTGGCAATTAGCCGACAGGTGAGCAGCCAGCTCTGAGAAGGAAGCAATCTCATAATAAAAACACGCTTAACCATGGTTTAGGGCCAATCACTAGTGCATGACGCCCCTCTTAAACATAATACTGAGGATTCATCCCCTTTGATTGCATACATGAGAATCTATAGGCTTGGGTGTAGAATGGGGAAAGGATCGGGGTGGTAGCGGGATAAAAGGATTACTAGGGAGAGTAAGGGAAATCATGGACTGGGGAGGTAAGCAAGGCTAAAGCTTGGGTCTTCAGACTTGGTGCTAAAGAGAACAGATCAAACAAGAAAAAATATATACTAATTTGTTAGTCTTAAGTATAACCATAATAACAGTCGAGCGGGCGGATATAGAGGAGCTATGCTCTATCCCTCCAAATGTGATTAGATTGAATAACAGCCTATATAGGAAAAAAACAAACAGAGAAGGCTACTTAGGCTATAGACCTCGTAATTAAGCCTCAAGTGAGGCATAATAGTGATAGTGGGTAAAACAGTTGCCTCAATGAGTTCCAATGGAACTCATTTAACTTCCAGTGGAAACTTCCCAGTGATCAGAAAAGGAGTTGAGAGAAATAAATCCTTATCCCTTCAAGGGGTTAGGGCTTCCTTTTGACTTTTTAGAATACACAGCAGGGATGATTTCTCCATCCACCTAAAATGGATGGGGAAATTAGCTCCATTTTTTTTTACATCAAGCTAATTTCACTGAAAAACAGCACTTTAAGAAAAAATGTTGACAGCATAAATGTAGATATGGCATGTTTTTGGGCTATATAATCCTCATAAACATGACAGGTGCTTGGTGTTCTACTTACCAATGCTAGTATTTCCTACAACAAGTGGTGCCTGTGGATATTTAACTTTCAGATCTAAAAGTTCTGCCAGATTAAATGCTGTAATCCATTTGACTTTTTCCCCCTGAAAGACTAGTGTCTGTGGATTTTGCTTTTCAGACATCCGCTAAAAACAAAACAAAAAACAATAGTATCATATACACTACATGCATAATAAAAGTTTCAAAATAGCGTGTAGGTCTCACACTATAGTTTAGTATTAGAAACACAGACATATTATGACTTTTAGGGGTAGACATTCAATTTCTTTAGAGAAGAAGAGAGAGAATCAATCTCATTTCTTAAACTGGATTGCTGTATACTAACACTGCAACCTTTGTAGTTTGAGTTCCAACTGCACTATCAAAAGTTATCAAATTTACTACCCAGAACCACTGTGAAAAATAATCTTTAGCATTACTACCTATTGTTGAAAATCCTTTGCTAACTTTTTTTGTGCAGTTTCTCATTTTCACCTCCTACTTCCAAAACATCTACCTTTACATTCCCAGACGGTCCAATAAGTGGTCCAATCAATTGCCTCTCTATAATGGCCTTACAGCCTGTAGGAGTGGACACATCCAGTCCAAATGGTTATATCAATATGCTTTCATAACCTACTAAAATATAGCATAACTAGAGCTGGATTTCTACATAACCAACACTGAGAAGTAGACTAGGGATTCAAAATATAAAATAAAAAATTGTTCAGGAGATAGGCATGGCCACAAAAGAGCCCCTTGATCCCATGAGCCGTGATCCCCCTTGAACTGTGTTGTAGATCTGCTCCAAATGGGTACCTAAAATAGATGTAGCCATTTTTCTTTCCCAGTACCAATACCTCTGGTTACTTGGAGAATGATATCCTGCTGGCAAAATAACAAAATGTAACCCAAAAGACTTGCATATTTCTTCCCATGCTCTGACCAGGACAGTTTCCAATATTGTACTGGTGGGAATCACCTTCCTCCAGCACAGTCTCCCAGAGACTCCGATAACCTGCCTGAACCAAAAAGACACATGAATCTAAAAAGATAAACAGCATTGCAAATAGCCCGCTGCTTCTCTTGATCCTCATTCTAAAGGATTGGCAAGTATAAAGTGAAAATCATCTACCGATATTCATGTAGAAGACGTGGGCACATAATTTTTTAGCATTCCCTACAATCTACTGCTTAGCCTCTGAACATATGCTTAAAAAAAGATGTTATGCGAAAAAAAAAAAAAAAAAACACTGACAAAACATTTATAAATTGCACAGCCAGTTTAACAGGAAGAAGAGCGGAATATCAGAGATCATAATGAAATGAAAATGCTAGATTACTCAAGAGCACATAAAAACCTTTATGGATCAGCACTAGGGATGAGCCGAACACCCTCCTGTTCGGTCCGCAGCAAAACATGCAAACAGGCAAAAAATTTGTCAGAACACAAGAACACTGTTAAAGTCTATGGGACACGAACATGAATAATCAAAAGTGATCATTTTAAAGGCTTATATGCAAGTTATTGTCATAAAAAGTTTTTGGGTCCTGCCCCAGGGGACATGTATCAATGCAATGTTTTTTTTTTTTTTAAACTGCCGTTTTTTTGGGAGCAGTGATTTTTTTTAATGCTTAAAGTGAAATAATAAAAAAATGAAATATTCCTTTAAATATTATACCTGGGGGGTGTTTATAGTATGCCTGTGAAGTGGCGCATTTTTCCCATGTTTAGGACAGTACCACAGCAACATGACATTTCTAGAAAAATTGTCATTTAAAACTGATCGCTGCTTTAATGAATTGTCGGGTCTTGGCACTATAGATAAAATTCATTGAAAAAGAGAGCATGGGATCCCCCCCAGTCCATTACCAGGCCCTTTGGGTCCGGTATGAATATTAAGGAGAACCCCGAACCAAAATTAAGAAAAAAAATTGCGTAGGGGTCCCCTTAAAATCCATACCAGACCCTTATCCACGCACACAACCTGGCAGGCCACAGGAAAAGAGGGGGGATGAGAGAGCGCCCCCGAACCGTACCAGGCCACCCGTTTACGTAAATGGTGGCCCGCCCCCTCTGATGCCACGGGGAAGCCATGGGGAAGTCCCTGTGACGTCAGAGGGGGCGAGGTCATCCGGTTACATCCCTGGGTGGCCCCACCCTCAGTTATATAAGAACTGTCACAAGCGAAGAAGCGTCACACTGTTTGGTTGCAGATTTTTTTCTGGCAAGCCTGCCAGGTTGTGTGCTCAGATAAGGGTCTGGTATGGGGGACCCCTACGCCATTTTTTTAAAAATTTGGCGCAGGGTTACCCTTCATTTCCATATCAGACCGAAGGGCCTGGTATGGATTTTAGGAGGACCCCCACGCAATATTTTTTTAAATTTCGGTTCAGGGTTCCCCTTAAAGTGGTTGTAAACCCTTACAAACCACTGTGACCTACAGGTAAGCCTAGATTAAGGCTTACCTGTAGGTCCAAGCAATATCTCCTAAACCTATATGGTTTAGGAGATATTTGCCCGAAAACGGGCACCACTGTCTACGGCTCCCGTGCGCATGCGCGGGAGTGACATCATCGCGGCTTCGCCGAATGACAGCAGCGGAGCTGCGAGACCCCACCAACAAGATGGATGCGGCAGACTACAGGGGACAGCGGCAACTTCGCTGGCTCCTGTGTCAGGTAAGTGACACATAATGTGCTACTATGCGATGCATAGTAGTCCATTATGCTTTGCCTTTGCAGGGAATGAAAGAGGAAGTAAACTCATCAGGGTTTACTTCCTCTTTAATATTAAAACCAGACCCGATCCCCCCAGGCGGGGATCCCATGCTCTTTTTTTCAATGAGTTTTATCTATATTGCCGAGACCCGACAATTCGTTACAGCCGCAATCAGTTTTTAAATGACAATTTTTCCTTCAGAAATGTAATTTTGCTGTGGTACTGTTCTAAACACGGGAAAAAATGCACCACTTTACAGGCATACTATAGATACCTTCCAGGCACAATCACTCCATGAGTGTGATCACGGGTCCCATGTACTCGATGTCTGCGGGGATACCCACGATCATCTGATGGAGAGGAAGAATGGGAAAATGCTGATGTAAGCAAGCATTGCCCCATTCTGCCTAGTGACACTGATCACTGCTCCCTGTAATCGGGAGCGGTGATCAGTGTCGTATCATACATAGCCCCTCTCCCCACAATTAGAATCACTCCCTAGGACACACTTAACCCCTACAGCGCTCCCTAGTGGTTAACCCCTTCACTGCCAGTCACATTTACACAGTAATCAATGCATTTTTAATCACACTGATCGCTGTATAAATGTGAATGGTCCCAAAATAGCGCCAAAAGTGTGTGATCTGTCCGCCATAATGTCGCAGTCACGATAAAAATCACTGATCGCCGCCATTACTAGTAAAAAAAAAAAATGATTAATAAAAATGCCATAAAACTATTTCATATTTTGTAGACACTATAACTTTTGCACAAACCAATTAAATTAATAAACACTTATTGCAATTTTTTTTACCAAAAATATGTAGAAGAATACATATCGGCCTAAACTGAGGAAAAAATGTTTTTTTATATATTTCTTGGGGATATTTATTATAGCAAAAAGTTAAAAATAATGTTTTTTTTCCCAAAATTGTCGCAAATTTTTTGTTTATAGCACAAAAAATAAAAACCACAGAGGTGTTCAAATAACACCAAAAGAAAGCTCTATTTGTGGGAAAAAAAGGACATTAATTTTGTTTAGGAACTACCGCGCAATTGTCAGTTAAAGCGATGCAGTGCAGAATCGCAAAAAACACTCTGGTCTTATGCCAGCCAAATGGTCCAGGGCTGAAGTGGTTAAAGGAATATTTAATTTTTATTGTTTCATTTTAAGCATAAAAAAAAATCACTGCTCCTGAAAAAACCTTTAACAGTGTTCCGGTGGCTTTTGAATTTGCCTTGAACACCGCATATTGTTCGGTGTTTGCAGAACATCCAAACAATCAAAATTCGGCCCGAACCTATGCACGGGCCGAACCGTTCGCCCATCCTTAATCCGCACATAAAGACCTAAAGATCTTAGAGAAACATCTTGAAATTCAGGTATCCCCGAGCTTGCTACTTAAAGCGGAGGTCCACCCTAAAGTGGACCGTCTGCTCATCGGAACCCTCCCCCCCTCCGGCGCCACAATTGGCACCTTTCAGGGGGGAGGGGGGTGCAGATACCTGTACAGTACAGCACCCGAGAGACGATCTAGAGATCGGCTTTGGGTGCCGACATCGCAGGCGCGCTGGACAGGTAAGTGTCACTATTTTAAAAGTCAGCAGCTGCAGTATTTGTAGCTGCTGGCTTTTAAAAAAAAAAAAAACGCGGAGTCCCGGCGGACTCCCGCTTTAATCCAAGTTTATTCTACACATACAAATCCTGAAATCCCTGCTACCTCATGAGCAGTCTTTATCATGGACCAGGCTTACAGAATATTCAAACCCAAGCACCTTCCAGAATTAGTGCCCTGTGATGTACTTGCTAGGATCCACTTTTTTCATCATAGCAGCAGTAGACATTGTGAGGAAGCTTCCTGAACCAGATGTACGTTTACCTCTACATACTAATATCTCAGCTGCTATAGCACATAGGATAAAATTCTCTAAAATCACTAAAACCCTCAGAGATAAGAAAATGTCATACAAAACGGGGCTACCCAGGAATATGCTGGTTATTCACCAAGGTTTAAAATTCCCCCTGCATTCTCCAGGTGAGGCAATAAAAACCTTGCATTAATGGGGTTTCATGAACAAAAATTTTATGCCGCGCACACACGAGAAGAATGTCCGACAGAAAAAACTTTTCATCGTATATATTCTGATCCTGTGTATGCTTCATCGAACTTTTATTTTCAAAAATTCTGACAGACCTAGAAATAGAACATGTTTTAAATATTTTCGACTGAACCAATTCCTATCGGAGAAAAACGCTGGTCTGTATGCTGTTCCGAGGGAAAAAATAAAAACAACGCATGCTCTTAAACAAGTACCAGACGGAGGCTATTGGCTACTGGCTATTGAACATACTTTTTCTAGTCCCATCGTACGTGTTGTACGTCACTGCGTTCTTGACGATCGGACTTTGGTGTGATTGTGTGTATGCAAGACAGTTTCAGCGGAACTCCGTCGGAACTCCGTCGGAAAAACCTTCAGAGTTTGTTATGATGGGAACCTTCAGAGTTTGTTACGACGGGAAGATTGGTCGTGTGTACGCTGCATTAACTGAAAGAGCCTCTCTCACATGCCTCTGAGGACTGGATTACAATAAGCAATACCTGATTTGCCTTAATTATATTATGGGCGTAGTCATGCTAAAAATCAAATTAGAATTTGTAAAAGGAAGCAGATCAAGACTCTGGAACTTATGTCATTATCTACACGCCACAGCATAAGAGTGCTTCACATTGCTATGCACAAGATGTTGACATATTCACTCAGCACTGTACTCAGTTGTTTTTATATTATAGGTTTCAAGATGTGTTTTTTTGTTGTTTTTATGATTATTTTCCAGTGCAGTTCTTGTCTCTTTGCATTCTAAATACACAATATGCAATGTTTTAACCTTTGCTCTATTTATGTCATTTTATCATTGTCACGTAACCGTAATGTTCTATCCTTGTACCACGTCCAACTACTCCCCATAATTATAATGGCTATTAAAATAAACATCCATGAACGTAAAGGGCTTCAATAGTCCATATAAACGCTAGGTTATGTAAATCCCCTTCAGATTAAACACCATACAGTATCTCACAAAAGTAAGTACACCCCTCACATTTTTGTAAATATTTTGTTATTTTTTTTTTTTTGACAACACTGAAGAAATTACACTTTGCTACAATGTAAAGCAGTAAGTGCACAGCTTTAATAAAAGTGAAAATGAAAATGTCCAAATTGGGCCCAAAGTGTCAATATTTTGTGTGGCCACCATTTTTTTCCAGCACTGCTTTAACCCTCTTGGGCATGGAGTTCACCAGACATGGGCATGGAGTTCACTCCTCCATGGCAACATCACGGAGCTGGTGGATATTAGAGACCTTGCACTCCTCCACCTTCCATTTGAGGATGCCCCACAGGTGCTCAATAGGATTTAGGTCTGGAGCCATGCTTGGCCAGACCATCACCTTTACCCTCAGCTTCTTTAGCAAGGCAGTGGTCGTCTTGGAGGGGTGTTTTGGGTCATTATGTTGGAATACTGACCAGCGGACCAGTTTCCTAAGGGAGGGGATCATGCTCTGCTTCAGTATGTCATAGTACATGTTGGCATTCATGGTTCTCTCAATGAACTGTAGCTCCCCAGTGCCGGCAGCACTCATGCAGCCCCAGACCATGACACTTCCACTACCATGCTTGACACACTTGTCTTTGTACTCCTCATCTGGTTGCCACCACACACGTTTGACAACATCTGAACCAAATAAGTTTAATAAGGTTCCGGTAATCCATGTCCTTAGTCTGCTTGTTTTTAGCAAACTGTTTGCAGACTTTCTTGTGCATCATCTTTAGAAGGGGCTTTCTTCTGGGATGACAGCCATGCAGGCCAATTTGATGCAGTGTGTGGCATACGGTCTGAGCACTGACAGACTGACCCCTTCAACCTCTGCAGCAATGCTGGCAGCAATCATGTCTATTTCCCAAAGACAATCTCTGGATATGATGCTAAGCATTTGCACTCAACTTCTTTGGTCGACCATGGTGAGGCCTGTTCTGAGTGGAACCTGTCCCATTAACCTCCTTGGCGGTATTTAAGAGCCTGACTCGGGGTTGATTTTCTATGCCAGGAGCAGTAACCCTGAGTCACACTAGGGGTAACATTGCAGAGCTGCCAGCGGAGCGCCTTACCTTCTCCTGGCAATCCAGCGATGTCCTCTGCTGTCCTCCGCTGTGATCACCGGCATCTGACTTCCTGCTTCCGTTCCCTGCGAGCAGCAGCGGTGCATGGGAGCAGAACTGGGCGGGAAATTTAAAAAGTGAAACACAAACACACACATAAAAAGAGGTAAAACATTGTAATCTGAGAGGATTACACTGTATCATCTCAGATCTGACACTGATCAATGTACAGTGCCCCTTGCCTCCATTGTACTGTAATTTGTGACCATAAAATATTTCTAACATGTCATCAAAAAAGCGCCACTTCGCTACAAAAGAGCCTTTGGACCAGCTGAGGGACAGCAACACAGAGTTGCTTGCAGAACTGAGCGATAGTGAGTCGTGGGGAGATTTGTCGTCTGACACTGACACTGATCTGGCACGTGACAAAGGCGATGATCCTGCAACTGACCTCAGCAATGTGCACACTTGGTGAGGCCATGCATCCTGCTCCTCAAACTAAAAAACATCTGGGAGGTATTCCAAATTATTGTGACCAATTTCCAGTGGACCTACATGCCAGAAAGGGACATCGGTGTGGATGAAAGTTTGATGGCCTACAAGGGACACCTAAGCTGGATACAGTTTATTGCATCCAAAAGAGCACAGTTTGGCATCAAATCCTACAGTTATCCACTGGGTACATCTGGAATTTGGTCATTTACACCGGTAAAGGCACAAAGTTCAACCCCAGGTACAGCGGCTATGGGATGGCACATCATCTGTCCTTATACTGCTGGGGCCATTGCTGAACCAGGGATATTGTGTGACCATGGACAATTTCTAGACGTCTCCGGAACTGTTTGAGGTTTTGCTACAAAACAAGACTGATGCATATGGTACCGTTAGGCCTAACTGACGTGACATGCCATCTATGTTTGCAAAGAAAAAACTAAAAACCGGAGAAATGGTTGCCTGGCAGAAGGGTAAGCTGATGGTAATGCAATGGTGAGACAAGAAGGACGTGTGTCTCATGAGTACTGTGCACGATACCTCCACTGCCATGGTCCATACAAAAGGTGGGAAAGATGTGCTGAAGCCGCAGGTCGGGATAGACTATAATAACACTATGGGAGGTGTCAACAGAGCCAATCAGGCAATGACATTTTATCCGGCTATGCGCAAACAGCAAAAAAAAATTATAAAAAGATTTTCAGGCATCTTCTGGAACAATGCCTTTGGAATGCATATATCCTGTACAGAGCAAAGTGTGACAAGCCTCTTGTTCATTCTGATTTTATCTGGAAGGTGGCTGAGCAGATTCCATCAGTAGCTGTGAACAGACCTGGACGACATGCTGTTGACGTTGCCAACCCAGAACTAGCTTATTTTACCAAGAACTCACTTCCTACCTTAAAGCATTTGTTAACCCAAAAAAACAAAAACAAAAGACAAATCCTGTTCCCTTATACAGGTCAGTGCTTGTGCTGCATCATTGGCCCCCTGTAACACCCAAGAAACCTGGCTGATCATGTCAGTTTCTGCCTTCGCCTCTGCAAACTGACCACAGATTTTCCAGATACACAACTTAGAAAACTTCCCACCTTGAATCTCTATGAAAAAAGACTTGGTCTAAATATTTTTTGACCATATTTTTGATAGACAGTGTCAGCAGGCATCTCATTGCCCCCGCTGCACCTTCAGATATGCAACACATTGGGAGTCTTCTTTAAAACGTCTCCATAGATTGCTACACACCTCAAAAGATATTACAAATATTCCTCAATTCCCCACTGTTTTGGAGAGATTGTGGCTCCTGTGGAACACTTTCATATATGAGGGAGATTCAATGAGATTACATTGTTTTTAAATTAAATCTCTCCCAGATCCAGCGTTGACATTCTTCCACATTGGTAGTTAGCACTGGCTTTACAAACATTTATTGCTAACACTATCATATCATATCAGCAAGAAACATTATTGGCAGACTTTGGAAACAAAAATTCATCCCCAATAGAGATGGCCTTGCGGTTCGCCCGGCGGTCGGTTCGCGGCGAGCTTTGCTCGTTCGCGATTCGCCAAATCGGCGGACTTCTGCCGCTGTTCGAGGCGGACATATTCGTTTACATTGTGAAGAACTTTGACCCATGACACATCAATCATGGGGTACAAAACAGCCAATTGAGACATTTCAGCACATGGACATACCCCCTACCTTTTAAATAGACCCGATCTGGTGGCCATTTTACATTCTGTCTTTTGTCAGTGTAAGGAAAGGACGCTGTGTGGAGCAGGGACAGTCAGTCTAATCACTAGCTATTACTATTAGGTCCACAAACGTCCTTTTAAGGACTGGTATAGGTGTACAGTATATAGGGTTGTAATACACTTATAATATACTTTCTTTCAAATATAGAAAGCATATTGTAGTGCACTGCAGTGCTGCTGACCGATTCTGCAGCTATCTTTTCTCAGTGTAGGGAGGGACAGTTTGGTGTTTGGAGCAGGGACAGTCTGCAATTCACTAGCTACTAGCTAGCTACTATTAGGTCCACAAAGGTCCTTTTAAGGACTGGTATAGGTGTACAGTATATAGGGTTGTAATACACTTATAATATACTTTCTCTCAAATATAGAAAGCATATTATAGTGCACTGCATGCAGTGTTGCTGACCGATTCTGCAGCTGTCGTTTCTCAGTGTAGGGACAGTTTGGTTTTTGGAGCAGGGACAGTCTGCAATTCACTAGCTACTAGCAAGCTACTATTAGCTCCACAAAGGTCCTTTTAAGGACTGGTATAGGTATACAGTATATAGGGTTGTAATACACGTATAATATACTTTCTTTCAAATATAGAAAGCATATTATAGTGCACTGCATGCAGTGCTGCTGACCGATTCTGCAGCTGTCGTTTCTCAGTGTAGCGACAGTTTGGTTTTTGGAGCAGGGACAGTCTGCAATTCACTAGCTACTAGTTAGCTACTATTAGGTCCACAAAAGTCCTTTTAAGGACTGGTATAGGTATACAGTATATAGGGTTGTAATACACTTATAATATACTTTCTTTCAAATATAGAAAGCATATTATAGTGCACTGCATGCAGTGCTGCTGACCGATTCTGCAGCTGTCATTTCTCAGTGTAGGGACAGTTTGGTTTTTGGAGCAGGGACAGTCTGCAATTCACTAGCTACTAGCTAGCTACTATTAGGTCCACAAAGGTTCTTTTAAGGACTGGTATAGGTGTACAGTATATCTGGTTGTAATACACGTATAATATACTTTCTTTCAAATATAGAAAGCATATTATAGTGCACTGCATGCAGTGCTGCTGACCGATTCTGCAGCTGTCGTTTCTCAGTGTAGGGACAGTTTGGTTTTTGGAGCAGGGACAGTCTGCAATTCACTAGCTACTAGCTAGCTACTATTAGGTCCACAAAGGTCCTTTTAAGGACTGGTATAGGTGTACAGTATATAGGGTTGTAATACACTTATAATATACTTTCTTTCAAATATAGAAAGCATATTATAGTGCACTGCATGCAGTGCTGCTGACCGATTCTGCAGCTGTCGTTTCTCAGTGTAGGGACAGTTTGGTTTTTGGAGCAGGGACAGTCTGCAATTCACTAGCTACTAGCAAGCTACTATTAGCTCCACAAAGGTCCTTTTAAGGACTGGTATAGGTGTACAGTATATAGGGTTGTAATACACGTATAATATACTTTCTTTCAAATATAGAAAGCATATTATAGTGCACTGCATGCAGTGCTGCTGACCGATTCTGCAGCTGTCGTTTCACAGTGTAGGGACAGTTTGGTTTTTGGAGCAGGGACAGTCTGCAATTCACTAGCTACTAGTTAGCTACTATTAGGTCCACAAAGGTCCTTTTAAGGACTGGTATAGGTGTACTATTTGGTGTGCAGTATATAGGGGTGTAATACACGTATAAAATACTTTCAAATATAGAAAGCATAGTATAGTGCATTTCCACTGTGCAGCATCGTGACTGCTGAGCGGTTCTGCAGTGATACTACAAAGAGTGACAAACGCAATTAGAAAAAACTTATTATAACTGGTGTCGCCCCCCAAAACAACAGATTGAAGCAGGGTGTTATATACCTTCTTTCACATACATACTGCACTTCTCTAGAGACTTTTGTCACAGGGTAATTTAAAAAATGACAGGCAGAGGAAGAGGCAGGTCCTTCCGCAGGGGTGGAAGGGGTAGGGCAGGAGCAATAGGCTTGAGCCAAAGTGGGCAATTGCAGAAGCGCACTCTATCTCGTGCTGGTGTCAGTGCTCTCTATCTCGGTGCTGGTGTCAGTGCTCTCTATCTCGGTGCTGGTGTCAGTGCTCTCTATCGCGGTGCTGGTGTCAGTGCTCTCTATCACGGAGCTGGTGTCAGTGCTCTCTATCACAGTGCTGGTGTCAGTGCTCTCTATCTCGGTGCTGGTGTCAGTGCTCTCTATCACGGTGCTCATGTCAGTGCTCTCTATCATGGTGCTGGTGTCAGTGCTCTCTTTCACGGTGCTGGTGTCAGTGCTCTCTATCTCGGTGCTGGTGTCAGTGCTCTCTATCTCGGTGCTGGTGTCAGCGCTCCCTATCACGGTGCTGCTGTCAGTGCTCAGTCTCTATCGCGGTGCTGGTTTCAGACATTGAGGGAGATAGCAGCAGAGAAGCCAATCAGTAGGCAGTGCCAGCACCATGGCTGAGGATCAGCACTGGACTGGCACCTCCAGACCACCACAGTGGAACCCTGCATAAGTGGGGGTAAGGGCCGGGCAGAGGGAGGGGTCAGGGGCTCAAGCACAGGTTGGCACACTGGGACACTGACACAGGACTGCGCTGCCCTGACTGTGGCAATGATCATCTCCTGCACCCCCTTCATAGCCTGGCCTGACCTTGCCTCTCCTCCATGGCCTTCATGCGCTCCTGAATTGTCAAAATTTCACAGATAAAAAAAGAATGCTTGTCGTTGTCGATCCCAGATTCACTTAATACTTCTGTTATGTCAGTGTCCATGTTGTGGGGCTATGTGTACACAGCTAGTAAGTATTTTGTGGATCAAAATATGACCTGGAGGTTTTTAAGGTTCGCCTGCCATTAAAGTGAACTTTTGGGCACGTTCCTGGATCGCGTTCGCGAAACGTCCCGTCGGAAGTTCGTCCATCACTAATCCCCAATATGGAAACTTCCTAAGCATCTTTAACAGGTCCAATTTGAACTAAAGTTCGCAAATAAAAATTACAAAAGGTAGGTATTTTAGAAGCAATGGAAAAATTGGCTTTTAGATAATGGATAGACATGTGGTAAATACTAGTAACTATTGTTTATACATATTGTGAGACCTATAAATACCAAGAAAACTACACCACAATCCATATCTTGCTTCAGCCACAATGTAACAATTATATTTGATGCTAAATTGTGACAAAAACAGCTATTTTGTTAAAGTATGCTTCCTGTTCACTAGTTTTCTTTCGATCTATCGTTTATAGTTTTCTACACACACTTATGTAACTTATGACAATACCCTAGTCTATCACTTAATTTGGAAGTAGTTGTAACCACTAGAACTCTAAATCCTGTATATCATATTTCTATCTAAAGTGTGCATATTTTCTCAAAAAAACAAAAAACAAAATGTAGTAGGTGAAAAAAATTATATACTGTAATTCAGCTTATAGTTTTATATATTTATACACAATAGCCCGATACAAATTGCACAATTAAAGATTTATTTCTTGGATTAACTGAAACTAAAACTCACAATTAGCTCAGGAGGAAAAATTAATTCTTGTGATGGGTCCAATGGCAGACATTCTTTGTCCAAATGCAATGTCACCATCTAAAAATGAAATGGAAAATGTCTTGGTAAAACGTTTTAAATTCTCCATCCGAGTGAAAGAAGTAAACTACAATATACTAAAGACAAAGTTTCTCTATAAAGCGAACTTGTCACCAATTTATGCACTCTTCATTTGCCCCCCCCCTCCTTCATAACTGCACACATTTACTGTATACCTTATTTGCGGGTGCACCTATTCACTTCCTTATTTCCTGCTCATGTGTGCTGTGCAATTACAAGATTTGTAGACTATTCTGAAGCCCCCTTGGATGTGGGACATCTATATCCCATGAGTCTTCAGAACAGTGTATGAATCTCATACATGAACAGCGGCACCCAGCAGGGCAAGAGAGGCACAATGGGGGTGCTTGGGTGTGCCTGGATTGATAACCTATGAAAAAACACCCACTTGCTTGCCAAGCCCACTTGCTGGCCAATGGCCATGCCCAGTTTTTGACCATGTCCGAAAACAAGTGGTAGGCAGCAAGGGAAGCCCGAAAACGCAGGCTGGACGGAGGTGCAGGGCTGGCATGACTGATGCTAGGTAGCCCCTATAGGGTTAATCCTAGTGAGAAGACAGAGGGAGGGGTGGAACTGCAGGAAGGGAAGAGGAGAGGGCGGAGTGATATAAATGTAAGGGGAGGAGCCACGGCAGGAAGCGTGGGGTCACAAGGAAGAAGTTGCTCAGGCGTGTGGACACACAGGACAAGCTCCGGCGGCACGGTGACTCCGCGGGCGGGACGGGTGGGTTTTTAGCACACGGGGAGGCTTTTACTGGACTGTCCTAGCATGGGGGACGTAGCGGAGCTTTTGGAGCGGCTCCGGGCGGCAGCGGGAACACGTGGGGCGGACTGGTTACAGGAGCAGGTGGCGGCCATAACACGTGCGGCGGCGGGGGGGCCAGTAGAGGGGGGGATGGCACACCACGCGCTCGGCGGTCCAGGCCACCGGAGCGCTTCTCACCTGGCCCCTCCACCAGAGTCCAGCGCCCTACCAGGAGCCCGATAGCGGACCCGCCGCCCCCCCCGCGAAACGGTCCTCAGCGGGGGCTCGGGGGGGGGTCCGGGCGGAATCCTATTCGTGGGCGGGACTCGGGGAGCGGGGGCTTGGCGTCAGCAGTCACCCCCTCCCCACCGGCGCGGTCAGGGGACAGACGGAGCACGGTCCCCCTTGCGGCCGCGGTGCTGCCGCCGCGGGGGGAGACCCGGCGGAGGAGATCCAGCGACACACCTGCGCGTCCGCTACCAGACGCGGCGGGCAGGTCGGAGCGGAGCGGAAGTGGAGCCCGGAGGGTGGACGGGGACAGGCCTACGGGGCCCGCACGGGGACGCAGTGCGGGCGCCTTGCTCGGCAGGAGGGTCGGTCGGGCCTGCTGCGACGACAGAGCATCTACTAGCACAGCTGCTGCACCCCCGGGCTGCTCCACGGCCGGAGGGTCTGCTACGCCTATGCCGTCCGAGGCAGATGCGCGTTCCGAAGGGGAGCTGCCGGGTTCCCGAAGAGGACGTCCTGGGTCGAGTGGCGGCGGCTGGAGTTTCCGGAGGGACGGCTGACGGGAGGGGACCCACGCAGCCAGGTAAGGGGCTTCATTTTCCTTCTCACGTTTTGCCTGATGCTTTGGGGTGTCTGTCGGGGGGAGTAGGTGGGGGCGTGGCATGGGGCCGCGCGGGGGGGTGCCGCGGGAGGCGGGCGGTTTGCCTGCCTCAGGCGGGACCCAGGGGTCGTTGTAGGCGCTGTTGGGGGGTTTACAGGATCTGCTGCAGAGGTTTGCTGCCGGGGCGTCCGCGGGCCCCCCGCAGGTTGCACCTTGGGTGGGTGGTCTGGGGGCTGGGTTGGGCTCGAGTTCCCTTCCGGGGGACGGGGCGTCCCGTGGGGGTGAGGTATTACAGGGGCCCGGGGCTGGGGTGTCAGCGTCGCTGGAGGCGGGCTCCCCCTCGGGGGTGCAGGCGCCAGTGTCCGGGAGTGTGGAGGTAAGTTCGCGGCAGGAGGCGACGGTGGCTGGAGCATCCTCGGTAAGTACGGGGGACGACCTGACGGCAAAGGAGGCCGCGGCTCGGGTGGATTTGGTGCGGCTGGCGGACGCGGCTAGGTGTGAGGTTTATGTCTGTTACGAAGGGCCGTTGGGGGCGCATCTCAAGCAGGAGGTGCGGGAGAAGATCAAGAAGGGTGAGTATGTGGAGATCTTTTCGTTGCTTCCCTTGGAAAAATTCAATCTGGATAGGGTAAAGCCAGATAGCTCCAAAAAAGATGATGAGGAGAAGAGGCGGTATCGGCTGATACCGCGGACTTTCCCCAATTGGCTGCAGGCGTTTGCCATTCTGGCCAGCGTGATTGGCGAAACGGCGCCGGAGCATTGCTCGGCCCTGTTTTGTTACATGGACGCTATCGGGGAGGCGCATAGGGTGTATGGGGGTACGGCTTGGCTGCGTTACGACGAGCAGTTTAGGCAACGACGGGCGGTGCGGCCTGATATTCGGTGGGACCACAAGGATATCAGCCTTTGGATGCGGTTGATGGCGTCGGCGCGGACGCCGTCGCAGTTTTTTCAGGGGGGGGCCGGGGGAACCCCCGCCTCGGGACTTCCGGCCGGGAAAAAAATGGGCGTCTGCTGGCAGTTTAACGAGGGGGCCTGCAAGTTCGGGGGGTCCTGTCGATTTAAACATGAGTGTTCAGGTTGCGGTGGCTCTCACTCCCTCTCCCGTTGTTTTAAAAAGGGCAAGCGCGCCGGGGAACCTGCGTTCAAGGGGAGCAACCCCGGTGAGGGTGGAAAGGATGCGTCCTTTTCTAAATAGGTACCCGGACAAAAGGGCTGCGCGGGTGCTGGGGGAGGGGTTTGCGGTGGGGTTTCGGATTCCGTGTTCGTTAGAAGTGGTTCCGCCGTTGGCTAGGAACTTGAGGTCCGCCTTGCAGCATCCGGGGGTGGTTAGCGAAAAATTGGCTAAGGAGGTTGCCTTGGGTAGGATGAGTGGCCCGTTCGTGGAACAGCCGTTGCCGGTTTTGGTGGTGTCGCCGTTGGGGGTGGTGCCTAAGAAGGAGCCTAACAAGTTCCGGCTTATCCATCATCTGTCCTTCCCAAAGGGGGGTTCCGTGAACGATGCCATCGATCCCGAGGCCTGCACGGTGTCTTACACGTCGTTTGACGCGGCGGTGGGCTGGGTGCGGCGTTACGGTAAGGGGGCCCTTATGGCGAAGTCTGACATTGAAGCGGCTTTTCGGCTGTTGCCGGTGCACCCGGAGAGCTTTTGGCTCTTGGGGTGTTCTTGGCAGGACCGGTTTTACGTGGACCAGTGCTTGCCCATGGGCTGTTCCGTCTCCTGTGCCTTGTTTGAACTGTTTAGTTCATTCTTGGAATGGGTGGTGCGCGACGTGTCGGGCTGGGCGTCGGTGATTCACTACCTGGACGACTTTCTCGTCGTGGGCCCCCCGTCCTCCAATGTGTGTGCGATCCTGTTGGCCACGTTGCAGCACATTGCGGATCGTTTTGGGGTGCCGTTAGCGGCCGACAAAACAGAGGGGCCGGCCACGGTCTTGAGTTTTTTGGGCATTGAAATAGACACCGAGGTGATGGAGTGCCGCTTACCGGAGGACAAAGTCGAGGGACTGAAGCAGGAGCTGAGGGAGTTGGTCGGCGTGCGGAAAGTGCAGCTACGGAAGTTGCAGTCGGTCCTGGGTAAGTTGAATTTTGCCTGCCGGATCATTCCGATGGGGCGGATATTTTGCCGACGGCTGTCGGGGGCTACGGCGGGTGTTCTGGTTCCGACCCACTTCATTCGTTTGACAAGGGAACTTAGGGAGGACTTGAGGATTTGGCAGACCTTTTTGGAAGGCTTCAACGGACGGTCGGTGTGGATGAAGGGGCCGGTGAGTAATTTTGACGTGGAGTTGGTGACGGATGCGGCAGGGTCAGCGGGCTATGGGGCCTTTTTTCAGGGGCAATGGAGCGCGGAGGCGTGGCCCCGGTCGTGGGTAGAGGCGGGGTATGCGAAGAACCTGGTGCTGCTGGAATTGTTTCCGGTGGTGCTGGCTATGGAACTGTGGGGGGAGTTGTGCCGGGATCTGAAGATCAGGTTGCACTGTGACAACATGGGCGTGGTGCAGGTGATCAATCGGATGTCGGCGTCTTCGCAGCCGGTGATCCGGCTGCTGCGCCACCTGGTGCTGAGGTGTTTGCAAGCGAACATATTTTTGTATGCAGTTCACGTACCGGGGGTGGACAATAACGTGGCTGATGCCTTGTCTCGATTCCAGTGGGAGCGGTTTCGGGCGTTGGCTCCGGAGGCGGCGAGCGAGGGGATCCCCTGCCCGGGGTGGCTCTGGGAGGTTGCGTTGGAATCGCCACGGACTGGATCAGGAGGTCGGTGAGCGGTGCGACCTGGGCGGCATACAGTAAGGTGTGGAAGGAATGGATGGACTTTACACGGCTAGCAGACGCTGAGCTGGGTGGGGGTGGCGATCAGGGGCTGTTGGTGTTGTGCTTTGTAGCTAAGATCATGGAACGCTTGGGGTCGGTGTCATTGCTTGAGCGTAAGCTTGCGGCGCTGGCCTTTTGGTTTAAGTTGCGGGGGGAGGTTGATTACACAAAAAGTTTTTGGGTCAAGCAGGCGGTTAAGGGGTACAAGAAGGGCAATCCACGAAGGGATATGAGGAGGCCGGTGACCTTCCAGGTCTTGCAGGTTATCTGCGAGCGGTTGGGGGAACAGTGCACTTCTGATTATGAGGTGCGGTTGTTCCGAGCGGCTTTTTCGTTGGCGTTTTTTGGGGCTTTTCGGGTGGGGGAGTTGGTCAGTCCGGCAAAGACTGTTGGGGGGGGTCTGTTGGGTCAAGATGTGACCTTGGGAGCTGATAGGGTGCGTTTGCGGCTGCGTAGGTCTAAGACGGATCAGACTGGGACTGGGGTGGACGTATGGTTGTTTGCGCTGCCGGGGTCCGGAGCATGCCCGGTGAGGGTGGTTTCGGAATTCCTGGGGGTTCGGCCGCAAGGGGTGGGCCCGTTGCTGGTGCATCAAGACGGCACCTTTTTATCTCGTTTTCAGTTTGTGGCTGTGTTTAGGAGGTGTCTGCGGGCCGGGGGTTTGGATTGCTCTCAATTTGCCTCCCACTCCTTCCGCATTGGGGCAGCCACTGAGGCGGCCAGGTGCGGGTTGGACGAGGCTGTGGTCAAGAGGATTGGGCGCTGGGAATCACGGAGGTTTAGGTCGTACGTGCGGCCACACCTGATGTAAGCGGAGCTCGGGGTTTTGGTTCATGTTTTACAGGTGGTGGGGGGGGGGGGGGGGTGTATGGGTTAAGTGGTCGTGGTCGGGTTTTGCATAGTTGCTTTAGTATTTTGTTTTTCCTTTCAGATGGAGGTCGCGAACGCCTCGTCTGGATTTTGGGGCACTCCTATGTTTTTTGGGGTGCCAGGAGAGCAGATGTCAGGCCAGAAGGAAGGCAGCTGGGGATTTCCCGGGGGGGAGGCAAGCATACGGTGGTTGGGGATCCCCGGGCTTAAATGGGAAAGGGTGGTGCCGGAGTTTCATAGGTACGCCAGACTGGATAGGCCCCCGGATGTGTTGGTGTTGCATGTGGGGGGGAACGACTTGGGGGTCCGGTCCACCAGGGATATCGTTTCGGATGTAAAGAGGGATTTTCTCATGCTCCGGAGGGATTTTCCGAGTATGGTGGTGATTTGGTCGGACATTGTTGCGCGGACCGCATGGCGTATGGCTCGCTCGGTGGTTCGACTCAACAAGGCTAGGATTAAGGTTAATAAGGCCCTGGGGAGGTTTGTGTCCCGGAATGGGGGATTGGTGATACGGCACACGGAGTTGGAGGTGAACGTGGGCATGTACCTTAGGGGGGATGGAGTACATCTCACGGCAGTAGGAACTGACCTTTGGACCCTGGGGGTGCAGGGGGGGATTGAGAGGGCTCTGCGGGTGTGGAGGGGCCCTTAAGGCTAAGGTGGTCAGCCTTGCGGGCGGTGGCGGTGTCTTTGGTCTTTGACGGGGTAAAGGAAATTAGGTGATGGAACGGTGTGGAGGGCTCATAGGTGGTATGTCCCCCTTTTTGGTGTATCCCAGTGGAAGGGTAGGCTGGGATACGGGTTTGGTGACACTGCGGGAAGGTGGGGGTTGTCTCCGGGCTGTTAAACGGCCGGAGGCCTTGTATGGTACAAAATTTGGTCCCGCAGTGGGTTTGGAAAAGGGTAACGTTAAATGGAACCGAGGTACCGTCAAAGACCAAACGACTGGGAGTTGTAATTGCTGCTGCAAGATATATATATATATAAGTATGTTTCTATTTAACATTAAAGTTATTTATTTTATTTTGGTTAAAGGTTTTTTTGGTTAAAATAAAAGGCTGCTATGGCCAATTTATACTCCAAACTCCGGTGTGGTCTATTTATTGGGAATGGGGGAGGGAAATGGAACGGTACAGGTATGGGTAGTAAAAGGGAATATTTACGGAAGGGGTAATTACCGAATGCATAGGTCATGTGAAGTGTGCTGCATTAGCACCCACTCTTGTACTTCCAGCACCAGCACAGCACCCACCTTAAAAATTGTCTGGATCTGCCCCTGCAGCAGGGGGCCGACAGTGAAAATCAGAAGTGACAGCCAGTTCCTGAATCCAAGATGGCAGTCTAAAAACAAAACTAAAACTGGTATAGAGAAGACAGTGCTTGACTCCATGGACTAGAAGCATGTTTGTTATTATGATTATCCTACGTGGGCAGTATTTTCAGCAATGATTTGAGATGGAAGGTCCTCTTAATGAACTGTTCACTATGAGTGTTTCCCGAAATGATCAACTTTGTGCTAAAACTGTTTTAATATTCCGTATGTCATTTGTATTTACTCCACAATATGCAAATGTTCGGAAGTAATTTGTTTCTCATGATACAGCTGCTAAAGTGTATCCAATTCCACATTTTGTTTTAATTTGGGATAGTGTAGGGAGGAGTTACATTTTTTTCAGATTTCTGTCGCTGTCTGTGTCTATTTGTCCTGGTGATCATTGTCAAATGGACTGAAAGTGAGGTCAAATCCAAAATCTTGAGTTGTTGATCATTCTGTACATTTTTGTAAACTTTTGCGATTATATGAACAATTCTCTGTAAAAGCATCTTAAGGTGGAATGTCACAAAATACTAATAAGGCAGTACAAATAGGAATGACGAGTTATGAAGAGCAGTTATATATAGCTACCTGTCAGAATTCACTTAGCTTAGGTACAGTAAAAACAAAATAAATAATGAATTCTGATTGTTACGAGAATATGCAGTTTAGCATATTAAATTAACCACTAAATTAAATACTTTTAAGCACAACAGTGTCCCTACATGCTTATATAAGCTCTTTGTGATCACGAGTATTTTGGCCAATCAGGGAGACATTTAAACTGAAAGCGCATTTCACAGGCATTAATACATTATACCATTATGTTTAGCAATGCTTATACAGTGTTGCTATGTACTCACATTATCCTCACAGTCGTTCTGCACTTGACCATTTAGCAGGTTTTTTTCATGTTTACAGCAGTTCAACTCCTGGACAAACAAACATTGTGTTGTTATAGCCACTAGAAAGAGCAACTTGATGCATGAAAGTGGATTATTCAATATACTGTGAGCTATATATCCTCATCCTTAAAGTGGTTGTAAACCCTTACAAACCACTTTGACCTACAGGTAAGCCTAGATTAAGGCTTACCTGTAGGTCCAAGAAATATCTCCTAAACCTACACGGTTTAGGAGATATTTACGAAAAGACAGCCACCGCTGTCTACGGCACATGCGCCGTAGACAGCGGTGCGCAGGTGCACTGGGCAGGTGCACTGGGCAGGCCGCAGATTGCGGCGATATGCAGCTCGTGTCGGCTCCCGTGCGCATGCGCGGAAGTGACGTCATCGCTGCTCCAGCGAATCACAGCGCCGGAGCAGCGAGACCCGAAAGTCACTCCGGGATACATGGCAGCGGCGAACGTGAAGATGGATGACCGATTCGGGGGCTTTGTTCTCAGGTAAGTTATTCATAATGAGCTAGTATGCTATGCATACTAGCTCATTATGTCTTTGCCTTGCAGGTTGATTTTTTTTTTTTTCAACTGCCTTTACTCTCTCTTTAAATCTAGCATATACAAACCTCAGTGGTAGTAGCCAAGGACTTTATGAGGAACATGTACTGTGGATACAAGGAGGAAAACACTGCGTATATAAAAACCATACATTTTATTATAACATGCCAGGACACAAACTTGATAATAAAAAACATTGAATATATGATTAAAATATTTGTTTAAATACAACACATTCCACAGGTAGACTTGCTGTGTTTCAATAGATCTTCCGGAGTACATGTGAACAATCAGCATGATGAAACCCATAATTCTCATTGTATTAAAACCATTGATTCACTGGAATTAATATACAGTATCTCACAAAACTGAGTACACCCCTCACATTTTTGTAAATATTTTAGTATATCTTTTCATGTGACAACCTTGAAGAAATGACACTTTGCTACAATGTAAAGTAGTGAGTGTACAGCTTGTATAACAGTGTAAATTTGCTGTCCCCTCAAAATAACTCACACAACCATTAATCCGACAACAAAATCCGATCATTTATATTCCAATCGTGTGTAGAAAATTCCGATGGACAAAGTGCCATGCATGCTCAGAATAAATTACGAGACGAAAGCTATTGGCCCGTTTATAGTCCTGTCGTACGTGTTCTACGTTACTGCGTTCAGAATGATCGGATTTTCCTACAACTTTGTGCGACCGTGTGTATGATAGACAAGTTTGGGCCAAAATACGTTGGAAAAAATCCAACGGATTTTGTCGTCTAAAAGTCCGACCGTGTGCACAGGGCAATATCAATTCTCCTAAAGAGTAAATAAAATACAGAAATAAAGTACAAAATAAAGTGCACAAATGTAGTAGGATACCACTTGAGGTGATGATGACCTGTAGAAATAAAGTGCAATGATATACAATAATAGTAGAGTGCACAAAATAAAGTCTCCACAAGGGGTGATTGCCAAAATATATAAAACAAATATATAAAATCCTGAGTATGTGCAATGGATGTCCAAATATGATAGAAATCCTGAATTGGAAAGTAATGTAACATGAACAAAAAGAAGGACTAAAAATGTCCTATAGGGGAAAAAAAAGTAGTGCTAAGTTCACAAAATATTCACAAAATAATGCATCCAATGCATATATTGTGTAGTGGGCAAAGGGATGGTGTGGTAATATCCATAACTAACTCCACAGACTGCCTCTTCGAATTCCAGTCTGACAGAACTCTCACCTTAATATTGAGAAGAAAATCGCATCAACAAATCACATCAACCTTCTGTTGGAACCTTTTCTTCTTTGCACACTGCTGATGGGGCTATAGGTACCACTCCAACTCTATTGTTCCTCCACTGGACCGTCCTATTCCACTCCGATATAATAACACAGAGAGGGTAGGGGGAAGAGAGAATGGCTCCAATGGTGTAGTATGTTAGGGCTAAAAAGTATTTATTAGGTGTCAAATGTGTGGACTCTTACATTAAACAAGTAAAAACAAAGCAGAGAACAGAGAATGCCGTTGTTCAGCGCCCTCTTACTTCATCACTTGTCGCTATGCTCGACCAAAAAAGTTGGGTGCATGTGCTCAGCGTCATATCCAGAGGTTGTGTTTAGGAAATGGACATATGAGTGCTGCCAGCATTGCTGCAGAGTTTGAAGGGGTGGGGGAGGGGTCAGCCTGTCAGTACTCAGACCATACGACACACACTGCATCAAATTGGTCTGCATGGCTATCGTTCCAGAAGGAAGCCTTTTCTAAAGATGATGCATAAGAAAGCCCGCAAACAGTTTGCTGAAGACAAGCAGACTAAGGACATGGATTACTTGAATCATGTCCTGTGGTCTGATGAAACCAAGATAAACTTATTTGGTTCAGATGGTGTCAAGCGTTTGTGGCGGCAACCAGGTGAGGAGTACAAAGACAAGTGTGCCTTGCCTACAGTCAAGCATGGTGGTGGGAGTGTCATGGTCTGGGGATGCATGAGTGCGGCTGGCACTGGGAAGCTACAGTTTATTGAGGAAACCATGAATTGAATGCCAACATATACTGTGACATACTGAAGCAGAGCATGATCCTCTCCCTTTGGAAACTCTGGCGCCGGTCAGTATTCCAACATGATAACGACCCCAAACACACATCAAAAGTGACCACTGCCTTGCTAAAGAAGCTGAGGGTAAAGGTGATGGACCGGCCAAGCATGTCTTTAGAGCAAAATCCTATTGAGCATCTGTGGGGCATCCTCAAATGGAAGGTGGAGGAGCGCAAGGTCTCTAACATCCACCAGTTCTGTGATGTCGTCATGGAGGAGTGGAAGAAGACTCCAGTGACAACCTGTGAAGCTCTGGTAAACTCCATGCCCAAGAGGGTTAAGGCAGTGCTGGATAATAATGATGGCCACACAAAATATTGACGCTTTGGGCCTAATTTAGACATTTTCATTTAGACGTGCACTCACTTTTGTTGCCAGCGGATTAGACATTAACCACTTAACAACCGGCCCATAGCCGAATGACGGCTACAGGGTGGTTGTTTAACTCTGGGAGGCCGTCATATGACGTCCTCCCAGAATTCCGCTCTCACGCGCCCCCTGGGGCACGCACTCGAGAGCATCACGGTAAACGGCAGCTCATCGCGGCCGTTTACCACGTGATCGCTCCGTCAAATGACGGAGTGATCACTTGTAAACAAACCGATCGGTACAGCGGAGGGGGAAGAGATCGGTGTCAGCAGCGCTGTGGGCTGCATCTGCAGTGCCCACATTGCTGCTCACCGAAATTTAACCCCTCAATTCCCTGCCATTACTCTGCAATACCCTGTAATACTCTGCAGTACCAGCAAATACTCTGCAATACCCGCAAATACTCTGTAATACCCGCAAATACTCTTCAATACTCTGCAATACCCGCAAATACTCTGCAATACTCTGCAATACCCGCAATAACTCTGCAATACCCACAAATACTCTGCAATACTCTGCAACAACCGCCAATACTCTGCAACACCCACCAATACTCTGCAGTACCCGCCAATACTCTGCAGTAAAATTCCAGCCAATACTCTGCAATACCCTGCCATTACTCTGCAATACCCTGCCATAAATTGCCATACTCGGAGATACCCAACCATACTCGGAGATACCCTGCAATACCCAGCCATAGTCGGTGATACCCTGCAATACCCAGCCATAGTCGGTGATACCCTGCAATACCCAGCCATAGACATCCCCTCCCGCCGCCCTCCGGTGCTTCTACCGACTCGCCAATACGATCAAAGCCAGAATCTTTTTATTTTTTTTATTTCAGGTGAGGTGAGATACGGGGTCTTATTGACCCCATATCTCACTGTAAAGAGGACCTGTCGTGCCATATTCCTATTACAAGGGATGTTTACATTCCTTGTAATAGGAATAAAAGTGATCAAAAAATGTATTTTTGGGGAAAAAAATGTCAAACTAAAATAAATAAAGTAAAATGAACAGTAAAAAAAAATTGTTCTTTAAAGCGCCCCTGTCCCCATGTGCTTGCATGCAGAAGCGAACGCATACGTAAGTCCCGCCCACATATGAAAACGGTGTTCAAACCACACATGTGAGGTATCGCTGCGAACATTAGAGCGAGAGCAATAATTCTAGCCCTAGACCTCCTCTGTAACTCAAAACATATAACCAGTAAAAAAAAAATTTCAAGCGTCGCCTATGGGGATTTTTAAGTAGAGACGTTTGGCGCCATTCCACGAGCATGTTCAATTTTGAAGAGTGACATGTTAGGTATCTATTTACTCAGCATAACTTCATCTTTTACATTATGCAAAAATTGGGCTAACTTTACTGTGTTTTTATTTTTTTAAGCACAAAACTGTTTAAAAAAAAAAAAAAAAGCATTAGAAAAATTGCTGCGCAAATACTGTGCGAGATACAAAGTTGCAATGACCACCATTGTATTCTCCAGGGTGTTTTCTAAAAAAACATATATAATGTTTTGGGATTCTATGTAATTTTCTAGCAAATAAATGATGATTTTTACATGTAGGAGAGAAATGTCAGAATTGTCCTGGATGCTCCACAACGCCTGATGGCGCTCCCTGCATCTTAGGCCTCTGTATGTGGCCACACTGTGTAAAAGTCTCACACATGTGGTATTGCCGTACTCGGGAGTAACAGCAGAATGTGTTTTGGGGTGTAATTTGTGGTATACATATGCTGTGTGTGAGAAATAAACTGATTATATGACAATTTTGTGAAAAAAAAAAAAAAAAGTAAAAAAAAATCTTGATTTTGCAAAGAATTGTGGGAAAAAAATGACAACTTCAAAAAACTCATCATGCCTCTTACTAAATACATTGGAATGTCTTCTTTCCAAAAAGGGGTCATTTGGGGGGTATTTGTACTTTTCTGGCATGCTAGGGTCTCAAGAATTTAAATAGGCCGTCAGTGCTTCAGGTGTGATCAATTTTCAGATATTGGCACCATAGCTTGTGGACTCTATAACTTTCACAAAGACCAAATAATATCCACTAATTTGTACTTATTTTTACCAAAGATATGTAGTAGTATAAATTTTGGCCAAAATTTATGAAGAAAAAATTACTACATTTTATAACAGAAACAAAGAAAAATTCATTTTTTTACAGAATTTTCGGTATTTTTTCTTTTATAGCACAAAAAATAAAAAAAACGAGCAGTGATTAAATACCACCAAAAGAAAGCTCTATTTGTGTGAAAAAAAGGACAAAAATTTCATATAGGTCCAGTATTGCATGACTGAGTAATTGTCATTGAAAATGTGAGAGCACCGAAAGCTGAAAATTGGTCTGGTTATTAAGGGTGTTTAAGTGCCCAGTTGTCAAGTGGTTAATGGCTGTGTGTTGAGTTATTTTAAGGGGAAAACCAACTGAGACCATTATTCAAGCTGTACACTCACTAATTTACATTGTAGCAAAGTGTCATTTCTTCAGGGTTGTCACATGAAAAGATATAATAAAATATTTACAAAAATGTGAGGGGTGTACTCATTTTTGTGAGATACTGTATATTGATTCCAGTGAATATGTGAGCTACTGTAGGTGTGTGTCGTCTCTCTTTTTTTTAATGGGGGGGCACACTTGGTCGCCAGCTAAGGACCAGTTCACACTATAGAAACGCAGTTCGGATGCATTACAGATGCTTTTCTGCATGCGCGTTTTTGACGCATTTTTGATGCAGTCCAGTGCATTTTTTCCTCTCTTTGTTCTTTACCTTAAATAAGGACATTTGTGTTCAAGAGAGAGAGAGAGAGAGAGAGAGAGAGAGAGAGAGAATTGAGGAGAGGAGTATAAACATTTCTGATTTGAAGATATCTAAATATTTTGGATGGGGGGAGCCCAAAGGTCTCTCACAGTTCTGGGAAGGGTCATATTCAGGGTGTTGAAGTGATATTATATAGATAGGTAACACCAGCCTTAGACCAAGCTTTAAACGTTATGGGAAATGTCCAAGCTGGATAAAAGGCCCGATTTTTGTGAAAAGAAAGTAGCGGTTATGTGAGGATTGTAAACCATGTGAGGATTTTATGCCTATCCCATATAGATAGAGAATGCCCAGGAATTGGATTCCCTAAAGCTTTAAGATCTGCAGGTCTTAACCATAATATATTTTGTATAGGAAGAGGATCGCAGTCTAAAGCTTCAATGAATACCCACATAGGAACCCCTGTAGTCGAATGACAGGCCTTGTACCGCACCCCGGAGGGCGGTCTGGAGACAGATGCAGATTGGACGGAAAAAAATCTGCTTGGGGTACAAGTGTGGAACTCGATCTTGTAACCAGACAGAATCACTTCATGGACCCACTTTTCATTTATCAGAGAGATCCACAGGCCTGGAAATGGGTGAGGGTGCCTCTTCATGCTGAAGGAGCCTTATCTAGGGGTCTGGAGAAATCCGCTCTTGGTTTGCCTGACCGGGCCGCTTAGGCCGCGTACACATGGGCGGATTGTATGGCCTACTTAGTCCATCATACAATCCGACGGACAGTCCGTCCTACTTTCGAATGAACAGACTTGACCACACACGGATGCACAAACAGTCCGTCGAAAGCTTGCACGATGACGTGTACAGCACGTACGACAGGACTAGAAATAGGAAGTCCAATACACAGCAATGCAACCTTTCGCCGTGTAAATCCTTTCTGAGCATGCGCCATTCTTAGTCCGTCGAACTAGCCTACTCACGAGCGGATTGTCCGCTGAAACCAAAGTATGACGGACAGTATTACGGAAATTCCGAAATACTTAGTACGCCAGACTGCACGCTGAAAAAGTCTGCTGAAGCCCACACACGAGTGGACTGTCCGCTGAAATGTGTTTCGACGGACTAAGTTGGCCATACAGTCCGCCCGTGTGTACGCGGCTTTAGAATTTCCCAAGGGGGGCTTGAAAGACTTTGAGCCTTTTTCAGTGGACCCTGAGGGACGATAAAACTTTCTGTGTGCCGAGAAGGAAGGGCCACGCTTGCAACTTGGCTCCTTCCCTTTCTTTGACTGTGGAAGAAAAGTACTCTTCCACCCTGTGACATTCTTAATGATATCATCCAGAGTGGCTCCGAATAAACGATTGAATTGAAAAGGCAGATCAGCTAGGGCCTCCTTTGAGGACTGGTCTGTAGTCCAACACTTCGGCCACAATACCCATCGAAGCAATACCACTGAAACAGGCAGCTTAGAAAGCAAGGAAGCTGTGTCCAAAGAGGCATAACTGCAGTCCCTGGACCAGTTGGTCCACTAATTCCATGAAGGCAGTTGGAAACTAGACATGTGCATTCGTTTTCGTCCGAATGCATTTTCGTCCGAATTTCAGGCCAAGTGCAGAATCTGAAAAATGAAAGATCTGACATAAATAAATGCTTTATTATAATGCTTGACAATCTGTGGTCGAATGTGCCTAACCTTAACTCTATTAGTCCAGGATTATTCTACATAGAGAGAAAAGATTCGACAGAGAGAGAAAAGATTTGACAGAGAGAGAAAAGATTACTGCTGGAATTGGGTGGGGGAAGTAGAATAAAAATAATGATGATGATGAAGTACACACATATAGTGATGGACGATCTTCCAACGGGAAATTTCGCGAACGCGAACCGCGAACATGGCCAAAAGTTTGCGAACCGCAAAGTTTGCGGCGGACCCCATTGACTTTAATGGCAGGCAACCCTTAAAAACCTACAGGTCATATTTTCAGCCACAAAATACTTACTAGCTGTGCACACATAGTCCCACAACATGGACACTGACATAACAAAAGTATTAAGTGAATCTGGGTTCGAAAGCGACAAGCATTCTTTTTTTATCTGTGACATTTTGACAGTTCAGGAGCGCATGAAGGCTGTGGAGGAGAGGCAAGGTCAGGGCAGGCTATGAAGGGGGTGCAGGAGATGATCAGTGCCACAGTCATGGCAGTGCAGTCCTGTGCCAGTGTCCCAGTGTGCCAACCTGGGCTTGAGTCCCTCCCTCTGCCCGGCCCATACCCCCACCTATTCAGGGCTCCACTGTGGTGGTCCGGAGGTGCCAATCTAGTGCTGATCCTCAGCCATGGTGCTGGCACTGCCTGCTGATTGGCTTTTCCGCTGCTATCTCCCTCACTGTCTGAAACCAGCACCGTGATAGAGACTGAGCACTGACACCAGCACCGAGATAGAGAGCACTGACACCAGCACCATGATAGAGAGCACTGACACCAGCACCGTGATAGAGAGCACTGACACCAGCACCAGAGATAGAGAGCACTGACACCAGCACCAGAGATAGAGAGCACTGACACCAGCACCGAGATAGAGAGCACTGACACCAGCACCGAGATAGAGAGCACTGACACTAGCACCGAGATAGAGAGCACTGACACCAGCACCGTGATAGAGAGCACTGACACCAGCACTGTGATAGAGAGCACTGACACCAGCACCGAGATATAGAGCACTGACACCAGCACTGTGATAGAGAGCACTGACACCAGCACCGTGATAGAGAGCACTGTTGGTGGTAGTGTCTTTGGGGGTGCACACAGCAGAGAGTGAAGAGGGTGCAGATCGAGAGGATGAGGAGGGTGCAGAAGAGTAAGACTGAGTGAGCCACTCAACCAAGTCTGGTGCGTCCTTTGATGTAATCGCACACACCTTCTGCAATTTGCCACTTTGGCTCAAGTCTGTTGCTCCTGCCCTACCCCTATGACCCCCTGCGGAAGGGCCTGCCTCTTCCTCTGCCTGTCATTTTTTAAATGACCCTGTGACAAAAGTCTCTAGAGAAGTGCAGTATGTATGTGGAAGAAGGTATATAACACTCCGCTTCAATCTGTCGTTTTTGGGGGCCACTGGTCTATCACACCAGTTATAATACTTTTTTTTTTATTGCGTTTGTCACTCTTTGTAGTATCGCTGCAGAACCGCTCAGCAGTCACAATGCTGCACAGTGGAAATGCACTATACTATGCTTTCTATATGTGCACGTATTTTATTCGTGTATTACACCCCTATATACTGCACAACAAATAGTACACCTATACCAGTCCTTAAAAGGACCTTTGTGGACCTAGTAGCTAGTGATTTGCAGACTGTCCCTCAGTCCCTACACTGATAAAAGACAGCTGCAGAATTGGTCAGCACTCAGCTCAGCAGTCAAGTATAATATGCTTTCTATATTTAAAAGAAAGTATATTATACATGTACAACCCTATATACTGTACACCTATTCCAGTCCTTAAAAGGACCTTTGTGAACCTAATAGTAATAGCTAGTGATTAAACTGACTGTCCCTGCTCCACACAGCGTCCTGCCCTACACTGACAAAAGACAGCTGCAGAATCGATCAGCAGTGCACTCAGCAATCACCAGCACAGCAGTCAGCAGCAGTGCACCAGAACCCTATATACTGTACACCTATACCAGTCCTTAAAAGGACTTTTGTGGACCTAATAGCTAGCAATTTGTTTCACTACAGTCTGTCCCTGCTCCACACAGCAACCTCTCCCTACACTGACAAGACAGAATGTAAAATGGCCGCCAGAACAGGTCTATTTATAAGGTAGGGGGAATGTCCAATTGCCCATGTGCTGAAATGTCTCAATTGGCTGTCCTGTACCCCATGATGGATGTGTCATCATGGGTCAAAGTTCTTTCACAATGTAAACGCATATGTCCGCCGCCCGAACAGCGCCAGAAGTCCGCCGGTTTGGCGAATCGCGAACACGCAAAATTTGCCGCAAACCGACCGCCGGGCGAACCGCAAGGCCATCCCTACACACGTACAGCCAACTTACTTACGATTGCTAGCAGAGAGAGACACAGACACTGTATCATTTCAGAAGACATTTCATCTCCTATCTGGTCCATTTGTCAGAGAACCTAAATTATTTAGCAATTAAGCATAAGCAGAGAAGCAGAACAAGAGTGAAGCAAGCTACAGTTCAACTTAACTTTTTCCTAATAATCTGCTGCTATTGTGTTAGTATTGTGAACTTGATAGTGATACTAGTGTTGCTAGTGTTGTGATAGCCTCAGTGTCCGTGTTGTGGGGGGGGGGGGGGGGGATTTTTTATTATAGATTCTATATTATAGATTGAGATTCTATATAGATTCTATATACCCTATCTTGTTACCTGTCTGATCAGTGATCATTATCACCAGTCCATTTTCTGTTTGAACTATATAAATTCAACATGAATCACAAAGATTAAACAAAGCAGCGAAAAACATACAAACATTGAATCTTTGGTTTATGGTGTCTGTTGAAAGTTCTAAGAAGATTCGACGGAGCAGCTAAACTATATGGCGTCATACAGTAGTCAAATCTTTTTTGAACATTCGACAGACACCATAAGCCTTCATTGACAGATTCAACCTTAATTCATTTGGATTTTCAGACTAATTTTTTATGAAAAACAAAATAAATAAAAACACATTTCGGGAGTAACTAAATAAATGTATTTTTCGGACGAAAAACTAAATTCCAAAACGAAATATTTCAGTGTGCACATGTCTATTGGAAACTGGCGTCATACAGTTTAGCTGCTCTGTCAAATCTTTTTTGAACATTCGACAGACACCATAAGCCTTCATTGACAGATTCAACCTTAATTCATTTGGATTTTCAGACTAATTTTTTATAAAAACAAAATATATAAAAACACATTTTGGGAGTAACTAAATTAATTTATTTTTCGGACGAAAAACAAAATTCCAAAATGAAATATTTCAGTGTGCACATGTCTATTGGAAACTGGTCCCCTTCCAGGTCATGGCGCAACAGCTTCGCCCACTCTGTCAGCGCTTGCTACACCAGAGCAATAGCCAAAATCGGCTGAAGCGCCGAACCCGTAATAGAGACTCTGCCTTCCTGTCAGCCAAGTCTTTAAAGGCCGGAGAGTCCTCCACAGGAATCATAGTGGTTTTGTTCAACTGGGAAATCAGGGGATCTACCACAGGCGGAATTGTCCATTTTTTGAGCAGACTTTCCTCAAGGGATAACGCACAACAAAGCGCTTTGGGATCACAAAGGGGCGTTTTGGATGCTCTCAGTCTTTATAGACAAACTTGTCAAAAAAGGAAGGATAAGGGAACAGTTTTGCCGTGCGAGGTGGCTTGTGAGTGGCAAAAGGGACTGGCACCTCCACCGCAGCCATGGCTGCATCCTCCATCTTTAAAGTTTACCGCACAGAAGTAATCAGTGCATCCACCACCGCCTTCTTGTGCGCAGCCACTGGGGCAGAGGAATCATCCTCACTGTCCGAGAGAACTAGGAGCGCGGCCGCAGACCCCGCAGGGTGGGCCCCGTCCCCAGTGGCCTAACCAGTTTCAGGATTTGACGAGACAGATGAAGCAGGGGAGGCCAAGGGCGTTCCTGCTAGTCCGCCGCCCAAGAGCCACCTCCACCAGGGACACAAAGGACTCCAGGGCCGCTGTCAGTGCGTCAACGGATGAATGGGACCCAGAGGGACCTGCAGCCTCTGACAGGGGGTCAGGTGGGGAAACATGCTCCTGAGACTCCACAGGAGGGAAAAAGGAGAGCCCCACACCAAAAGCGACCTCTACAATGGGACACCGTCCACACCGGTAGCGATACTGGACCACTAAGACACCCCACAGTCTGAAGCAGAGAGAGGAGGGATCCCCCAGACTCACAAACCCACTAGCGTAGAGCTTGCTGCCTCAGATGTTGACCTGCACACATGTGGCGTCCAAGGGAGAAGAAAGCATAGGAGTCAGTGTCGGGTTAAAAAGAGGGGATTCCGTATGTAAAAAATGGCGTCCTGGGCTAAACAGTAATGGACACCCTTGCCTGAGCCAAAAATCCACCATATCATGGCCACCGAGCTACACAAACATGGCCACCGGCCATAGTAAGTCCTCAGGCATTAGGGAAGAGGACGCCGGCTACAGAAAAATGGCTGCTACACGAGTCTACCACAGATGCAGGAGAACCCTGTAGCCTCCTAGGATGAGAGCGAGCGAGAGAGAGAGAGAGAGAGAGAGGATCCAGGCACCGGAACCAATGCCTCCCCCCTGGTAAGCACTGCACCTAGGCGATGCACACTCCCAGCCCACCAGTAATCAACCCCGTCCCCCAGTACCCACCACAGGCACACTACCTCATATGGGGGGGGAGATGGGGGTTCCACTCTGACACCCTGAATAGGGACCTCCAGGGCTAGGAAAAGAGGGTGCAGGGATAGAGGGGACCAACAGGACCGACTAACCCGGGGAGGGGCCCACCTTCACCACAAAAAAAAACCCTAAGGGGAGAGGGGGTCCTGTACTCACCATACCAGGACCAAGCGGGCATCACCCCCCTGGACAGAACCTCCTCACCACCGAAGTTGCTGGGCTGTCGACCATGAGAAACACTGCGACTCGAGCCAAGACCCAATCATATGCGACCTTGCGAGACGTTTAACTCGCAGGGCCACGGGGCTATGTCGCGGCCGACCTAGTGCGTAGCTGCGGTTTGCACGCGCTTGCTGGCCAGACTGGGGTGACCACTGGATCGAATGTCCAGCCCATTGCCCAGCCCGGCAGTTGATTGTAAAAAATCCAGGGAAAATAAATAAATAAATAAATACATAAAATTGCCAGGACAAGAGATCCCAACAGGGAACTAGGTCCTTATTCCTGACTAGGCAGAAAAAAAACTGAAATTTTTATTTTTTTTACGTTTCTTTGACTGAGCTATATAATGTCAGTTTACAATACAATACATTATATCATTTTAAATAATGTTAATGCTCTGCTAGAACTGTTGTAGAACGATAGGTACAATGGGAGAAAAATATTTCACATTGTATACATATGTTTTATCATATTTTCCACATTCTTTACAGTAACTGCATACAACATACATGTTGCACTCCTGAAGAGTTAAAGCAATGTGGTAGACCTATGTAAAATCAAGTTTAAAAGTTGCACAGGTGTTTGTTTACTAAAGCTGGAGTCTGCAAAATCCGTCTCACTTCTGCATAGAAACCAATCAGATTCCAGGTTTTATTGCCAAAAGTTTAACTGAACAAGCTGAGGTTAGAAGAGGATTGGTTTCTATGCAGAAGTGAGCCTGATTTTACACTCTCCAGCTTTAGTAAATAAACCCCACAGTGTCAGGCTTATCCAGCTAGGATGGCGAACCTTGGCACCCCAGATGTTTTGGAACTACATTTCCCATGAGCCCACGTACACACGGTCGGAGATTTCGGCAACCAAATCCGTCGGATTGAGTCCGACGGATTGTGCCCGAAACTGTTGCATACACACGGTCGGGCCAAGTTGGCGAAAAATCCGATCTTTCAGAACGTGATGACGTAATTTCGTTACGATGGGACTACATTCAGGCTAGTAGCCAATAGCTTTGATGTAGGAATTTGATCTGAGCATGCGTGCCACTTGGTCCGATGAAAATGCTCTGCACATGATCGGATTAGGTCAGTCCGGCCCAGTTGGTCGGGAAATCTTTCCAACATGTTGGAAAATTGGGTCGGACGGAGATTCGGACGGAATCAGTCCGATGCATACCACACACAGTCGGATTATCTGACGACATGGTCCGATAAGACTCATTCCGACAGATTCTCCGACCGTGTGTACAAGGGCTGATGCTCATCCACTCTGCAGTGTAGTTAAGCATCATGGGAAATGTAGTTCCAAAACATCTGGGGTGCCAAGGTTCGCCATCACTGAGCTAGGTTATAAATGTAGACAAATTAGTAATCCCAACTTTGTCATCATTCCAGAGTCCACAGCTCACCTTACAAAAAGTCTTGCAGCCATCAACTATTGGTCTATATCCTGTACAGCGACAAAGGTTTCCTGTATGGGAAACAAGGTACCATGTTAAATATATAAATAGCTGACAAAATAGTTCTTCTAATTGTAACAGACTCAGTAGCTATGAGATAATCATACCTCCTAAGGCTTCATATATTTGTTCTAAGGTGGGCTCTGGGTGGTTCCTCAATAGAGAATACATGGACATCACCATTCCTGGGCTACAGAAGCCACACTGAGAGCCATGGGCTTTTGCGATTCTTTCCTATAATATACATTACAAAGACTCGTGACAGCAACACATTACATGGATATAATGTTTGTATGTATATATATATATATATATATATATATATATATATATATATATATTTATATACACACACATACAGTATACACACACACAGACACATGCACACACATACACACATACTGAGCAAATTATAAATGCAACACTTGTGTGTTTGCCCCTGTTTATCATGAGTTGAACTCAAAGATCTACGACTTTTTCTATGTAGACAAAAGGCCTTTTTCTCTCAAATATTGTTCACAAATCTGTCCAAATCTGTGTTAGTGAGCACTTCTTCCTGTGGAATGTTTGTCCATTCCTCTTCAATGGATGTGTGAAGTTGCTGGATATTGGCAGGAACTGGAACACACTCTACGATCAAGAGCATCCCAAACATGCTCAATGGGTGACACGCCCGGTGAGTATGCTGGCCATGCAAGAACTGGGATGTTTTCAGCTTCCAGGAATAGTGTACAGATCCTTGCAACATGGGGCCGTGCATTATCATGCTGCAACATGAGGTGATTGTCGTGGATAAATGGAACAACAATGGGCCTCGGGATCTTGTCACGGTATCTCTGTGCATTAAAAATTCCATCAATAAAATGCTGTTCATTGTCCATAGCAAACACCTGCCCATACCATAACCCCACCGCCACCATGGGCCACTCGATCCACAATGTAGACATCAGCAAACAGCTCATCCAAACTACACTATACACGCTGTCTGTCATCTGCCCTGTACAGTGAAAACTGTAATTCATCCATGAAGTGTACACCTCTCCAAAGTGCCAGATGCCCTTGAATGTGAGCATTTGCCCACTCAAGTCAATTATGATGACGAACTGCAGTCAGGTCGAGACCCCGATGAAGACGAAGAGCATGCAGATAAGCTTCCCTGAGTTTGTGCAGAAATTCTTTGGTTATGAAAACCGATTGTTGCAGCAGCTGTCTGGGTGGCTGGTCTCAGACAATGGAGGTGAAGATGCTGGATGTGGAGGTCCTGGGCTGGTGTGGTTACACATGGTCTGTGGTTGTGAGGCCAGTTGGATGTACTGCCAAATTCTCTGAAACGCCTTTGGAGGCAGCTTATGGTAAAGAAATGAACATTCAATTCAAGGGCATTCCTAAAGTCAGCATGCCAATTACAAGCTCCCTCAAAACTTGGGACATCTGGGGCATTGTGTTGTGTGATAAAACTGCACATTTTAGAGTGAGTGGCCTTTTATTGTGGCCAGCCTAAGGCACACCTGTGCAACAATCATGCTGTCTAATCAGCATCTTGATATGCCGCCTGTGAGGTGGATGGATTATCTCGGCAAAGGATAAGGGTTCACTAACACAGATTTAGACAGATTTGTGAACAATATTTGAGAGAAATGGGCCTTTTGTGTACATAGAAAAAGTTGTGGATCTTTGAGTTCAGCTCATGATAAATAGGGGCGGTGTTGCATTTATAATTTTGCTCAATATATATATATATATATATATATATATATATATATATATATATATATATATATATTACAAAATGTTCTTGTAATGTAGAGGGAAACAACAGACGGAATAAATGCAAAAGACATTTTTAAAGCTAAGGAGGTATAGTATGTAGCAGTATGCCTCCATCTATGGCTTCTTTTCTGACCATTAAGCCTATAGAAATACATTTACAACCATTTTGCCTCCAGTGGTACTGTTGGTGCTATAGTACAACAGACAGCAAAGCAGAGCTGCATTTATTTCAAAAATGAAAATATCAAATTTTATGTAAAAAAGTGTTGGCACGGGGGGCGTGGCCTGGAGTGCAATGGAGTAGGACGCCTGCAGTGAGTGCTCCGCTCGTCCATACTCCTGTTCTCACCATCCTGCACCATCCTTCTTCTACATACCGCCTGGAGGACCCTGCCTTACCTCTTGCTCTTCCCCTGGAGCCATCTGCCCGTTTTGGAGGCCGCGCGGTAAGCTGTGTATCCCCGGGGGCAGCCTGTAGGACAGACCGCGGCTTCGGCCTAGTCGGCGGCCATCTTGCTCCACCCGGCGGCGGCCTTCTCGGCACTCCGAGCCTCTCCGGATTCGCCCCGCAACACCCCCGGCTACTGGATCGCCCTCGGCCGCGGGTGTGGTGCCTGTCACGCTGATAGCGGCCGGTGGGATAGTCCGCGGCGCCGGCCTGGTCCACGAGCCGGCGGCCATCTTGCTCCACCCGCGGCAGCCTTTACAGGCCTCTTTAACTGTTTTTATCCATCCATCTGCCTGCCTGTGGCTGCCAAACCGCCCCTTGCCACCTGTGAAGTGCCCCTCTATCCTGCAGTAGCCGGTTAAATAGCCTGCGGGGCCGGCCTGGGCCCTGGAGAAAGGGCCATATTGCTACACCCACCGCAGGCCCTTGCAGAGTACTCTGCGTCCACCTCCCCTTCCTGTGCCCGCTTCTCCTCTGCAGCAGCCACTCACCCTTGCAGGCACCAAGCCCCCATCTGCAAACCATACCTGCAGCACTTGCCGATTGCTACGAGAGGGGAGCTTGAGGAGCTGGCCTAATATATAGCGGCCATCTTGGAACACCCCGGACCATCCTGGACCATGTCCCCACCGAAACGAGACCGCTGACAAGCTTGCCAGATACCGCCGTCATGAAGAGGACCACCGGGCCAAAGATGGCGCTAGTGCTCCCTCTGACGCAGATCACTCTACGTCGGCCACCACCCAAGTCCTGGACACTATAGCCCTATGTCAGAGCACGCTCACCTCCAAAATTGAGGAGGTCAAAATTGATGTGTCTCTCATCCGGCAAGATCTCTCTACCCTCCGGGATCGTGTGGCGGAGACGGAGACCCGCATCAGTAGAGCTGAAGACATCATACACCCCCTGCAACACACCACTGACGAGGTACGCCGTCAGCTGCAACAGCTTTGCGCGAAACAGGACGACATGGAAAACCGTCTCCGAAGATGTAATCTCCGCTTCATCGGCCTCCCTGAGACAGCTGAGGGCAATGATCCGGCGGGTTTCCTTGAAAGTCTCCTGACCTCCACCTTCGGAAGAGAGGCATTTTCGGTGATGTTCGCTATGGAGAGAGCTCATCGAATTCCGGCCCGTCCCCCTCCCCAGGGGGCCCCACCGCGTACTCTGATTGCGAAATTTCTTAACTTCAGAGACCGTGACAAAATTCTCCGCCTGACTAGAGAGAGGGGCAATATCCCCCATACCAATACTCATGTGGCAGTATTCCCAGACTTTTCCAGCGAGGTACAACGGCAGCGATCCAGGTTCCAGGATGTTAAGCGACGCCTTCGGGTCCTACACCTTAAATATGCAATGCTGTATCCTGCGAAGCTTCGCGTGGAATGCGAGGGCCGAACCCACTTTTTTGAAGACCCTGCCTCGGCATCCACCTGGATCGACCAGAGAGAACGCCGAGACTGAACATGTCACCCTACATATGCACTGTGGATGCTTTCCTTTTTTTTCCCGCTCCCGTGGGTACCCACGATCTCTCCTCCTGCTACTTTGATGTTTGAGTCGTCGCGATGAGCACAATATTAATCGACGCCCGTTGCAGGGCCATGGGGCTATCCCGGGAAGACTTTCTTTACATCTCGTACTGGATCTCACAGCATGCCTATTTTCTCTCGGTATTCCGCTGATCTGAGATCCCTACCTCCCCTGTGCCTGAGGAGCACCTGGGGAAGACCGAAGATTATACGACATCCAGGACTATTCTACTGTACTTTATTCATCATCCCTATGGCGGGCGGAGCTCCCCCCTGCTCGGCCATGATGGTATCACACCTTTGTGGCCCCTGCTCCCCATGCACCTTCCAGAGAAGAAGTCGCCCCCCCCTAGGATTTTTAGGATTTTTGTGTACTTCTCCCTCCCCCATTGGTCTGATTTTTTTTTCTCCCCCTTTGTTTTTCTCTTTGTTACCTTGGGTATCTATGCTCCTCTACAATTAGGTTCCTTTCCTCCAATGGGTTCTAAGCATTGGATGTCCCCTGTTGGTACCCAGTTTTGGGGTATGATGTCCAAGCCGTGTTGGGGTGGCACTGGACTGGGATGTTGCGGTTTTTATTTTTTTTATACCACTATGTTTACTAACGTTTGTTTCTACTAAAGGTACTGTGTTAAAGTCATACAAGCATTTTTGGAATTGGTTGCTATTGTGTTCTGTGCGCACTAACTTGGCCATGACTGCCCTGCTGACTCTGGCCCGCCTATGGTTTATCGTTTACGCCCTGCACCCACCATGAGCTCTTTAAAGTTCCTTACGTGGAATGTCAGAGGCATGCGGAACAAGATAAAACACACTGCCGCCCTGACATTCCTTAAGTCTCAGCGTGCTGACATTATCGCGCTTGTTGAGACCCATGTTACTGGCCATCTCCAGTCCTCTCTTAAGAAACCGTGGATAGGTTGGGCATACCATGCTACCCACACCTCATACTCCAGGGGGGTTTCGGTCCTAATTGCTAAAAGGGTGCCGTTTAACCTAGTGCTGCTCCAGACGGACCGGCAGGGCAGATATGTAATCCTGCATGCCACTATTAATGGATCCCCTATTTTGATAATAGCCTGCTATGTCCCCCCTCCCTATAATTCAGTTGTACTTAAGGAGGGCCTTGCATTTATGGCACACTATCCCTCGGTGCCGGCAGTGTGGTTGGGGGACTTTAATATGACCCTCATTCCTGCTCTGGACCGCATGGGCACCCCGGACTCCCCTGGTGACCCTCCAGCCCATACCAGACTACACCGTATATTGACCGACTTTGCTCTTGTGGATACATGGCGCCACAAGCATCCCCATGCTAAAGCATACTCGTGCTTCTCAGCTAGCCATAACACAATGTCCCAAATCGACTTCATTCTCATTTCACAGACTCCGACACCCAGACTGGAAGATGTGGGCTTCGCTCCGAGAATCCTCTCGGATCACGCCCCCTACTGGATTACGTTGCGGCTCCTGGGGGCCTCTCCCTCTCCTACTTGGCGGCTGAACCCATTTTGGCTGGCCGCCCTGCGGGAGCAGGAAGACATCCCTACAGGGTTGCAGCACTATTTTGCAGTTAACGGGGACTCCACTACATACGACATAGTGTGGGACACATTTAAGCTTTACGCCCGCTCTCTGCTCACCACGCGTATTAACAGACTTAAGCGGTCGTCCAATCTTGTTGTTCAACAGGCTACAGCACACCTACAGAGATTGGAGGAGGAGTTTCATCGGGACCCCTCGCCTGCCGCAGCCACTAATCTTAAGCTCCAGCTACGACAAGTCTCCCAACTACATACGGAACAGGCCAAGCAGCGCATCTTTTTCTGTAGGCAAAGGGTATTTGAATATGGAGAAAGATCGGGCAAACTACTCGCTTACCTTGCTCACTTAGATTCCCATCCCCGGTCGTGGTGTCGCTGCTGGATACCCAGGGGAATGGTATTACTGATCCACAACAGGTGGCGGAGGAATTTGCGAGATTTTATCGAGCACTCTACGCCACTCGGGTCACTCATACTCCCCAAGACACCAGAGACTACCTAGCGAAAATTACTTTTCCCAAACTGACAGACGCCCAACGTGACCTTTTAGAGGCCCCCATTACTGAGGAGGATATTTCCAAGGCAATTTCCTCTCTGGCCACTTCTAAAGCACCAGGACTGGATGGTCTGCCGCTAGAATTTTATGCCACCTACTCTGAAATTTTGACCCCTAAACTCCATGACTTATATGAGTCCATATTTGACACGGGAATCCTACCCCCCTCCATGAGAGACACACAAATAGTTGTGATTCTCAAGCCAGGGAAGGACCCACACTATCCGGAATCATATAGACCTATCTCTCTACTACAGGTCGACATTAAAATACTGGCCAAGATTCTTGCCTCCCGCCTTAATCAGGTTATCCTCTCACTGATCCACCCTGACCAGACTGGCTTTATGCCAGGAAAAAACACCGCCATGAATATCCGCCGCTTACTTATGAACATCCAGGGATCCCATGATGAAATCGGCTCGCGGGTCGTGGTGGCTTTGGATGCTGCCAAGGCCTTCGACTCCGTGGAGTGGAACTACCTGTGGGAATGGCTCTCGGGCTTTGGGCTTGGCCCCAACTTTATCCGATGGGTCCAACACCTGTATCAATCCCCGAGGGCCAAGGTGTTTGTGAACAGCTGGATCTCTGAGCAGTTCCCGCTGGAGAGAGGGACTCGACAAGGCTGCCCCCTTTCCCCCATGTTGTATGCGTTGGCTTTGGAGCCACTGGCTATTATGGTTCGCGCAGACGCCAGAATTCGTGGCCTTAGGATAGGAAACCTGGAGGAAAAGATTGGGATGTATGCTGACGATACACTCCTATACTTAGCCGACTCGGGTCCCTCCCTTCTTGCAGCCCTCCACACCATAGACTGTATCGGTAGTCATTCGGGTCTGAGCATCAACTGGTCCAAATCCCAGATCCTTCCGATTGATCATTTCCCCCCTGTACCCACGTCCCCTCCTCTAGATCTCCCTAGGGTTTCCGTGATCAAGTATTTAGGAGTGCAGGTCACTAGATCGCTGACAGACTATGTACCCCTAAACATTGAACCCCTTTACGTCCCGATCAAGAACAAGACACAAACCTGGGCCAGACTACCTCTGGGCGTTATGGGACGCATCAATCTGGTCAAAATGATACTTCTGCCCAAGATACTTTATTTGGTGTGGCATGCACCCCTGTATATACCACAAAATTTTTTCAAGACGATTGAATCAATTCTCAATTCATTTATATGGGGCCACAGCAGACACAAATTGTCTTGGAGACTTCTGAAGAATCCAGTGACAATGGGAGGGGCTGCCCTTCCAGATTTCCAGGATTACTATCTTGCCTCCCAACTGTCCCATTTTTATCACTTTGACAAGAGCGAGCTACCAAGATACCAGACATTACTTTGTAAACGCCCTGACGACCCTGCCCACACCCCACTTCAGTCAGTCCTTAGGGCTCCACTGTCCAGATGTTCCCCCTATCAAAAAGTAGACATGTTGACACACCACCGGAGGATATGGCGGACGGCCCTTAACAAACTTGGGACCCCACAGGTTCATTCTTATACTCCTCTCTGGTTCAACACTCACTTGCCCGAACTGCTGTCCGTTCCAGACCCCGCAGCTTGGACACGGTATGGGTTATTGTACATGCACCAAGTTATGACTAGCACTGGGCTTAAATCCTTTCAAATGCTAAAGGAAGAATTCGCACTCCCTAACCATCTCTTCTTCAGATATTTACAGCTCCGACATGCGCTACAGACTCAATTTGCCGGCTCCAACCCCCCTCTGACAGTCCCTCCTATAGTAGATATAATCACAGGGGCTGAGCCAACCAGGTTGATCGCCGCCCTCTACTCCGCCATCCGTCTCCCAGGTTCCGGGGCATTGGCTTATGCCGCCAAGGCCAGATGGGAGGTGGATGTTGGAATAATTGAGGATGAGGAGTGATATGATGTATTGGGGGATGTGAAGAGAGTATCCCCTAGGCTTTCGGACCGCCTCACACAGCTGTACATCGTACATAGGACATACCTGACCCCCCAAAAGATAGCACGGTTCAAACCCACGTATAATCCGGGATGCCGCTTATGCGACCACACTCCATGCTCCTTCTATCACCTCATATGGTCCTGCCCGGTTATACAAACATACTGGATACAGGTAATTCGCTTTCTCCATGACCAGATGGGCTCTCCTGTTAGCCTTGACCCAAAGCTGTGCTTACTTGGTCTCTTGCCAGAATTTGATGCTGACAAGTCCCTTCGTACCTTTTTACATGAAACACTGTTCCTGGCGAGAAAAGTGATTGCTCGCGGCTGGATGCAGGCCCTCCCCCCCACGGTCCAATGCTGGAAGAAAGAGGTTAACGATACCCTCCCGTATAAGAAATTAATATATACGCATAGAGGATGTCCAATACGAGCAGATATGGGGCAGATGGTTGGGGGATGGGGAGACATGTACTTGATATGCTGTTATATTGATCCTTTGCCCCCCTCCCCCCCTCTGTTTTTCCCTTTCTGTGCTTCCTCCACCTCATGGGCCTGCTTTTGTTATGTCCCCTTCCCTCTCCTCCTTTTTTTGTTTCTTTCTCCGCCTCCTGCCCCTTCCCCGGTTGACACGGATTGGTCTTATAATGACGCTACCCATGATGGGTATCTAAACCCTATGCAGCGCAACTATCCCAAAGCACTCATGTATGCAACACTGCCTTGGTCAGGTTGGCCCTTATTACCTGATGTACCTTATGTATGTTTACTATGTATGTTATCTTCTCTGTTTACTTCTTTTTTTTTTCCTTAGTTTTTTTCAATAAAGTTTGTTTTTCAATAAAAAAAAAAAAGTGTTGGCACACTTGCATGTATTGCTGTGTATTTGTAGCTCTTTCAGATAACACATGCAAGATATATTGGTCCTTTATTTTACAAACTCATTACCAATACCTGTACTGGATGTAGTCTAGTGGCTGTGCTTCCAATTCCTTCCACTGTAGTAACAGCTGCACCATATAAAGAACAAATAGGCACGAGGCAGGCATTGGCTGAGTGATGTCTAGACAATGTTAAGGTTTCATAATGTTCCAAAAATAGAATGAAAAAATATAATGCATTCATTGTTTGTTTTATTCATATGGCAATATTCTGATAATGCACACTGGGAAAATGGCTGTAGTATACAATTCATAAACCAACTTTGACCCTGTCCAAAGCATGAACATCACTCACAACTTTAGGTTCCGTTCACACCTGAAGGATTTGGATTGCAGGTGGAATTTCGGCAAAACGCAGAACGCGCTTGCAGTGCGATTTTGCAACGATTGTTGACCGACAAAACATGCTACTATTGCATCATAAAAATCGCAACCGCTCCTGGCTCTGTGCCAAGATTTGGTACATGAGCTTCTTTGGAGTGTTTTTGGAATGGAGGGAAGCCCATTCAAGTGAATGGTGCCACTCCAAAAACACTCCACTAAAAAAGAAAAAAAAATCTGAAAAACACGCACAGGTGTAAATGGAGCCTTATGCCTCGTACACACGATCAGACTTTCCGACAACAAACTAGGGAATTTTGTCCGAAGGGTCTTGGCTCAAACTTGTCTTGCATACACATGGTCACACAAATGTTGGCCAACAATTACAAATGTAGTGACATGCCAGATGTGCTACGTGGTTTTTCAGCTCTTTAGCGCCACCCTTTGGGCTCCTAATGCTAATTTCATGTTAGTAGAAGCTTGGTGAATGTTGATCCATGCTTTTCTTTTCATGTTTTTCATTTAGCACTTTTCAGTTTGTTTCTGAACGGCCGTTCGTCAACCAGCCACGTTGCAGAATTGGAGGAGATAACGTGTTGTTTATTATTGGCCTTGGAGTTATTGCTTTGAGATTATATTTTTGGTTGATTAATAATTTGATTTGGTATATTTTCTATATTTTTGGATGCATAGAATGCACTTTTTGGTTAAGTTCTACTGGCAGATAGCATGTCTAATTTTTTTTTATTGCACAATAAAAAAATTGTGGAGAATAATACTTGGTTATGTGCTTTACTTCAAATTACAGTTTGGGAGTAGGCAGTTACATTTAAAAAATACAATGTAAAATTGACAAGGGATACCAACATAGTTGTATTTTGTTCTTAAAAACTACGGGATAATGATGTTGTGGTAACTTGCCCCCCCCCCCCAAAAAAAAGCAAAAAAAAAAGCATAATATTATTCTTGATATCACTAGAAAAAAAAAGCTTTTGAAAATTTGTTTGCAATAACTCTATCAGTATCACCAGCAAAGCAGCTTCATTATTGTCCCATTAAAGAAGAATAGAATTGTGCACTGCATTTGGAGATTTCATAATTTGCCATGTCACGAATGGTAATTCTCCATTACAAACGCTAGTTTACAAGACCGACTGCTTCTGCTTCCGAGCATGCGTGTTTGTACTTTGGACTTTTGCCCGACGGATTTGTGTACACACGATCGGAAAAACCAACAACACACATTTGTTGGCAGAAAATTTGAAGACATGCTAGCCAACATTTGTTGGTGGAAAGTCAGTTAACAATCGTCCGATGGAGCATACACATGGTCGGATTTTCCGCCAACAGACTGACATCCAACATTTTACGTTGGAAAATCCGATCGTGTGTATGGGGCTTTTCCACATTTTGTCATGTTACAGCCAAAAATGTAGATGTATTTTATTGGGATTTTATTTGATAGACCAACACAAAGTGGCACATAAAATTGTGAAGTGAAAGGAAAATGATGAGTTTCACTTTTTTTTACAAATAAATATATGAAAAGTGTGGTGTACATTTGTATTTAGCCCCCTTTCCTCTTCAGCAGGAACAGGGAAGCTGGTCAGAGTTGATGGGAAGACAGATAGAGCCAAATACAGGGCAATTTTAGAAGAAAACCTGTTATGCCGCGTACACACGATCAGACTATCCGGCAGACTTAATCTGGCGGACAAACCGCCGGACTTTGCAGCTAAGGTCCGCCGGACAAACCGCCGGACTTTGCAGCTGAGGTCTGCCGAACGAGCTGCCCTGCCTACACATGACCGGACTTTTCCGGCGGGCTAGGTCCAGCGGACAACCCGCCGGACTATGGCGGGATTCGCAGGACTTTTGAAATGAACAGACTTGCCCACACATGGAGAAAAGTATGTTCATTTTGAACGTGGCACCAGGTAACCGGGACTAGCGAAGGAAGTCAATGTTGCCATCTGCATTGGCGAGGTTGACACCTCACTAGCCCCGTCGCCGCATGGTGACACCACCCCCTTATGATGTCACAGTCCCAGAATCCTCCGGCACTGTGACATCATAAGGGGTGGAGTCACCATGTGACATCACCCAGTAACCCCGCCCCTTGCCCCTATATAAGTCGCAGCACAACGCGTCCCTGCCATTGCGACCAGAGAGAGCATTGTGTCAGCATCGCAAGGAAGAAGAAGAAGAAGAAGAGGAAGAGGAGAAGAAGAAGAAGAGAAGAGGGTGGCGGTGACAGAAGACCTGGCCAGCGCTAGTAAAAGAGCTATAAGAAGATAATGGAAGCCCGGCAGAAGAACCGAAGAGCGGGACACGACCCCAGAAGAGCGGGACAAGACCCCGAAAATGGAAGAAGACCCCTGGGCGGCGGCGATGACGAAGAAGAAAGCCGGGCTCCTTTGCTAGTAAAAGAGGTAGCAGAAGATAGCGGAGGAGTCTGGCGAGAAGACCCCCCCAAGACAGAAGAAGACCACTGGAGCTGTCTAATAAATTATTTTAAAAACTTGTGTTGTTTTTTTCTTTATGCTTTTTTCACCAGGTGAATGGGTAGGGGTACAATGTACCCCATACTCATACACATAGGGTGGGGGGCCGGTAGCTCAGATAAGGGTCCGTTATGGACCTTGGGGGACCCCCATGCCATTTTTGCGACGTAGCGGGGGTTATCCTTTATATTCATACCAGGTGATGGGGCAAGAGAGGAGTCTCGCTGATGGAGGCGGCGACATTCACTTCCTTGGCTAGTCTTGGCTACCTGGAGCCACATTCAAAATGAAAAGTCTTTTCTCCGTGTGAGCAAGTCCGTTCGTTTCAAAAGTCCGACCGACTAGCACGCAGACGGGCGAATTGTCCGCCGGACTGCCGAGTCCAGCGGACAATTTTGAGTCAAAACTTCTTTCTGCCGGACTTTTGGAAATAAAAAGTCCACCGGAGCCCACACACGGGTGGATTGTCCGCCGGATAGCCGCATTAGAGTCTGCAAAAGACTTGAGACTGAGGCAGAGGTTTACCTTCCAGCAGGACAAGGACCCTAAACATACAGCCAAAGCTACAATTGTATGGTTTAGATCAAAGCATATTCATGTGTTAGAATGGCCCTGTCAAAGTCCAGACCTAAATCCAAGAATGGACAAAAATGTCACTTTTTGGATGTGCAAAGCTGCTAGAGACATACCCAAAAAGCTTTGCAGCTGTAATGGCAGCTAATGGGGGTTCTACAAAGTATTGACTCGATGGGGCTGAATACAAATGCACGCCACACTTTTCAGATATTTATAGAAAATGTTGAAAACCATTTATAATTTTCCTTCCACTTCGCAATTATGTGCCACTTTTTGTTGGTCTATCACATAAAATCCCAATAAAATACTTTTACATTTTTGATTTTAACATGACGTGGAAAATTTCAAGGGGTATGAATACTTTTTCCAAGGCACTGTGAATAACGCTAAATATTGGGTGAAGTTCAAAGGGACGGTTAAACAGGGTGTTATTCTGCGCATAGTATACACTGCACATATTTGCCACAGTCCTTGTACTACTGCAGATCAGTTTTGGGCACCAGTTCTCAAAAAGGATACCAGGGAACTGAAGAAAGTGCAGAGAAGGGCAACCAAACTGAAAAGAGGCATGGAGGAGCTCAGCTATGAGGAAAGATTAGAGGAACAGAATCTATTCCCTCTTGAGAAGAGGAGATTAGTGGGGATATGATCAACATGTACAAATACATAAGTGGTCCATATTGTAAACTTGGTGTTTTTCACTTTAAGGTCATCACAGAGGACAAGGGAGCACTCTTTATGTCTAGAGGAAAAAAGATTATCTCCAAATACGCAAAGGTTTCTTCACAGTAAGAGCTGTGAAATGTGGAATAGACTCCCTCCAGAGGTGGTTCTGACAAGCTCGGTCATTTGCTTTAAAAAAGGCTTGGATTCTTTCCTAAATGTACACAATATAACTGGGTACTAACAAACACTTATAGGTAAAGTTGGTCCAGGGAAAACCTGATTGCCTCTCTGGGGATTAGTAAGGCATTTTCCCCTGCTGTAACAAATTGGAGCATGCTTTGCTGTGGCTTTTTGCCCCAGCAAAGCATGCCTTTTTTCCAGGGCTGGAGGGCTCACTGCATGGCAGGCAGGTTATAGGCAGGTGGAGCGTGACGGAGACCATACACTTCAACCTACTGGAGCTACAGGCAGCATACATGGCCCTAATGATTCAGGGAGCTCGAGTCAAACTCAAGACCAAGATTCTCCACTGGGCCAAGATTCATGGAGGATTTAACAGCAGTGCTCATTCCAGTCAGGCAAAACGAGATGCAGACCAACTGAGCGAGAAGTTTCCCAGTAATGGAGAATGGGCAATCAGCAGTCACTATATTCAACCAATTTTCACCAGATGGGGGACACCCAATGTAGACCCGATGACCACACCAGGGAATGTGCAGGTGCCAGAGTTTGCCGCAAGGTGCAGGTACATGCCATCTTAACTGTACCCTTCTGGCCCAGGAGGCCATCATTTCCTCTGCTTTTGCAGATGGCGTCAGCCCCACCAGTACACCTCTCAGAAGGGACCTATTACAGCAGGGACAATGAATGCTCCCCAATCCAGGGAGACTGCAGCTGATGGCCTGGCTGTTGAAACGGTCCAACTGCATGCACAGGGCCTCTCAGAGGAGGTAATCGCTACATTACTGGGGGCAAGGAAGACTACAACAAATGCCACATAATTCAGAATTTGGAGAAAATTTGTGGACTTCACATCCCAGCATAGTTTCTCCCTGTTAACGCCAGGTATTACAAATAATTTTGAGTTTCTGCAAACAGCCCAACTATAGGCTTGGTATACAACTCAATTAAAGTTCAAGTGTCAGCCCTGTTCTGCTTCACCAGACATAGATGGGCCAATGAGCCTTTAATAAAGCAATTCCACATTGCCGCAATAAGAGTGTGGCCGCCAAGGAGAAACCTCTTCCCAACTCGGGTACGGTCCTAAAGGCACTGCTGCAGGCTCCATTTAGTCCAGCTGAATCATGTACACTTGGATTTCTAACAACCAAACTGGTCTTCCTGACGGCCATTACGATGGCCAGAAGAGTGTCAAAGTTAGCAGCCTTATCCTCTAAAGGACTATTCTGCATTATTTATCCGGACAGAGTGATCCTGAGACCAGCCTTAGCTTTGGCCACTAAGGTGGTCTCAAAGTTTCATGTAAACTCGTGGGGGGGGGGGGGTGCTACCTCGCTTTACGCAGCCTCCAGATGAGGCGAACCAGTTGGATTTGAGACCTTTGGGCATGGTCGGCTTAATATCATCATATCTTCAAAGGGCACAACAGATATGCAAATTGAATAATCTGTTTATTTTCAATTCAGGACCCAAGAAAGGGGAGTCAGCACCAGGATCACAAGAACTATCTCCATGGCATACAAGCCACAGGGCCTTGCTCCCCCACAGACTATACAAGCTCTTTCTACAAGAGGGATGGCAGCTTTGTGGGCATCCGTGGCAAAGATCCTGGTGGAGGACATAGGCTAGCTGGAGTTCCTGTGAAACTTTTGCTTGGCCCTACATACTGTACGTAGTTATTGCTAGTTCTTCGATGTTTGGAGCGGCGGTAGTGTTGACTTCTTTTGACTGTTTGAAGACTTTCTTGTGCATCTTTAGAAGAGGCTTCCTTCTGGGATGACAGCCATACAGACCAAGTTGATGCAGCGTGAGGCGTATGGTCTGAGCACTGACAGGCTGACCCCCCACCCTTTCAACCTCTGCAGTAATGCTGGCAGCACTCATACGTCGGTTTCCCAAAGACAACCTCTGGATATGACGCTGAACACATGCACTCAACTTCTTGGTGAAGCCTGTTCTGAGTGGAACCTGTCCTGTTAAACCTCTGTATGGTCTTGGCCACCATGCTGCAGCTCCGCTTCAGGGTCTTGGCAATCTTCTTATAGCCTAGGCCATCTTTATGTAGAGCAACAGATCTTTTTTTCAGATCCTCAGAGAGTTCTTTGCCATGAGGTGCCATGCTGAACTTCCAGTGACCAGTATGCTCCCCATTCACATCTGAGACCTTGTAACACTAACGAGTCATATGACACTGGGGAGGGAAAATGGCTAATTGGGCCCAATTTGGACATTTTCAATTAGGGAGGTACTCATTTTTGTTGCCAGCGCTTTAGACATTAATGGCTGTATGTTGAGTTATTTTGAGGGGACAGCAAATTTACACTGTTATACAAGCTGTACACTCACTACTTTACATTGTAGCAAAGTGTAATTTCTTCAGTGTTGTCAAATGAAAAGAATAAAATATATACGAAAATGTGAGGGGTGTACTCACTTTTGTGAGATACTGTATATGGAAAGCTGTTTTGGACACATAGGGGTGGATTTAATAAAGGCAAATAGACTATGCACTTTGGAAGTGCAATTGCACTCTACAGGGGCAGTTGCTTCAAAGCTTAATTTTCTTTGCATATAATTGGGTATTCTTTGCAAAGTGAATCAAAGTTATCTAATTTAGTAAGCCCAGGAGCAACTGCTGTTGTAGAGTGCAACTGCCGTTGCAAAGTGCACAGTCTATTTGCATTTAGTAAATCCACCCCTATGTTTATGGGGAGAACAGCCATCGAGATAAACTTTATGTTGGGCTATGGTGTATGTTGTTTATTGAATACAGTATATAAAAGTTTATGTTATTGGTTTTGTGTAAATTTATTTGACAGATATAAAAGGATCATTTCCAGCAGACAAGAGCATTTGGGATCGCTAGGACTGAAGATTTGAAACTCCCATACTTGGAATGTTATTTTTGGATGTAATAGTCACCTATAATGATATTGTGACACCTATATACAGTTGATATAACTGAACAGTTACATACTGTAGTTAATCTGGTTGAAAAAAAAGTCCATCCAGTTCATCCAATATAGTTGTGGTTATACATCTAAAAGCAGTGCAGCTTAAAGAGGAAGTAAACCCTGATGAGTTTACTTCCTCTTTGATTCCCTGCAAAGGCAAAGCATAATGGACCCATTATGTGTCACTTACCTGACACAGGAGCCAGCGAAGTCACCGCTGTCCCCTGTAGTCCGCCACATCCATCTTCTCGGTGGGTCTCGCAGCTCCACCGCTGTCATTCGGCGAAGCCGCGATGACATCACTCCCGCGCATGCGCACGGGAGCCGAGACGCGGGGCATCTTCGTTATCGAAGATGCCACGCTCAGTGCGCCTGCGTGCCGCTGTCTACGGCCCATATAGGTTTGGGAGATATTTCTTGGACCTACAGGTAAGCCTTAATCTAAGGGTTTACAACCACTTTAAGGCATTATTAATGCTCTATACAATTGTTTTATTGTGATTGTCCAGCACCCCGTGTGGTTAATGATCATAATGGAAGGTGTGCTTTATAGAGAAGGATGCTTTTGCCCTGCGCGTGGGGGGTAAGCGATTTTTCGTGGGCAATTTATCGGAGCAATAGCTGGTGTTGGTGCTTCAATCATCACTGCACCATGGTTGTTATGGTGTCAGGATGATTGAAGCGCATTATTTCTATTACATTGTAATGTAAAATGAAATATTGCAACTCACCATAATGCAGAAGCAGTGGGAGCGTATCACTTGCCACGTCGTATGCCACCAGATGCAGCTTGTCACTTGCCACGCTGCCTGCCACCAGATGAGGAATTCCACTTGCCAGGTCCCCTGCCACCAGATGAGGAATGCCGCTTGCCACCAGATGAATGCCACTTGCCACGCTGCCTGTCACCAGATGAATGCCACATGCCACACTGCCTGCCACCAGATGAATGCCACTTTCCACGCTGCCTGTGACCAGATGAGGAAAGCCACTTGCCACCAGATGAATGCCACTTGCCACACTGCCTTCCACCAGATGAATGCCACTTGCCCCGCTGCCTACCACCAGGGGAATGCCACGCTCCCTGCCAGTGCCACCAGATGTGGATTTTCAGGCCTCTGTGCAGTGGTTGTTATTTTCTTGAGTGAGGGCAGGAGAGGGGTGATGCAGGGCTGGTGGTGAGAGATGATGTCATCTCTGCTTGCCAGCTTCTCTCATCCAGCCTGCCTCTGTGATCCACCGGGCTCTCTCACCCACCCGCCTCTGTGATGCGCCGGGCTCTCTTACCCGCACGACCCGCTTCTGTGATGCTCCCTGATCTTTCATGCCACCTGCCGTGTCTGCGGCCTGGCTGAAGAGACACTACAGCTTGGTAGTGGGCCATGACCCGGGGGTTGGAGACCCCTTGTCTAAGAGATATCTCTCACATTGGATATTGTCTCACTTAGTGTTGAGATAGGACAGGAAGTGAAGGGAAATCTCGCTAATGAGATACAGATAGGGAAAAAAAAAAACAACAACAACTTTTTTTGGACCCTCCTGTACGCCATCCAAAAATAATTAAAAAAATTGGATTTTGGAAAAAAGGAAAAGCATATGCAGTTTTATGCACATTTAGAAGCATAACAACTAACAGTATGAATTCAAAGCAAAACTGCAACAGTGTGTGATTTACAGTATTTTTTCAGTGCAGTTGATCTCAAGCTCCTAAGAATCAGTCAACACATGTCTGGAATTTTTAAGAATACATAGTTAAAGTATAACCACAATAGAGTGGGAAAAAACTTCTAGACACTCTTTCTGTAGCTTATTATAAATGCATCATACAAATACCAAGTCAGTTGATATACACATGATTTAAATGATATAATACAGACATACACTTTCATTCTCTAGTTGGATGGATACATGATCTTCTTGGAAACAGGATGGATATGGGATATCATCACAGTGCAGGATCCACAGTCACCTCCTCCGCAGCCATATTTAGTACCTGTCAAATGTACTGGAAAGAATTGTCAAGGAATTTTATATCAACGTGTTACATCATCCAGTGCTTTCTTGCCAGTCAGTGTATTGGTCTGAAAAACAAGCCTCTTGGGGTTAAATATCCAAAAAATAAAGTGAATGATATGATTTACCTGAATTAAAGAAAAACAAGTTTGTCAGTGGGTACACAATGAGTTGAAAATGTCAAAATTAGTAACAGGAGTATAGTGATCCATCCAGTGTACACTTTGCTTGTGGATCAACTCACACAAATTACAACAGTTTTTCTCAACTCCAGTCCTCAAGGTGCCCTAACAGGTCATGTTTTCAGGATTTCCCTCAGATGAAATGACTGTGTTGATTACTAAGGCAGTGAAACTGATCAAATCACCTGTGAAAAATAATGGAAAAGCCTGAAAACATGACCTGTTGGGGCGCCTTGAGGACTGGAGTTGACAAACACTGGTTTACAACCACTTTAACACACTACAGCATTTTTAAAGCTTCCTTGCTTTGACCTGAAAAGACACAAAAACACAGACAGTGACTTGATCCAAATGACAAAGATAGTAATAGAATGTAAAATGGCAACTATTACACACTATTCGTAGACAAACAATACTTTCCTCTAAATGCTATAGTCAGTTTCGAAGTTAATAGTGCACCTGGACATTTGAGATTAGTTTGAATGTGCACTGTTCAGAACCAATTCAAAATGCAACACATATACCGTATATACTCGAGTATAAGCCGAGATTTTCAGCCTCTTTTTTGAGGCTGAAAGTGCCCCCCTCGGCTTATACTCGAGTCATCGCTGTCTGCCTGCTCGATCAGCGTGTCGAGCAGACAGACAGCGGACATTCTACCCTTCAAAAGCCGCGCCTCCGCCTTCGCCTGTGATAGGCGGAACACTGAATTTCCCAGCAGTCAGTGTTCCGCCTATCACGGACATCCGCTCATCCTCGTACTACGGACGAGGATGAGACGATGTCCGTGATAGGCGGAACACAGGCTGCTGGGAAATTCAGTGTTCCGCCTATCACAGGCGAAGGCGGAGGCGCGGCTTTTGAATTTTAGAATGGCCGCCGAGGCGCCGACGAAGAGCGGCGATCCTGGCAATGCACGGGACGGAGGCAAGGCAAGGCACGGCACGGGACGGGACGGAGGCAAGGCACGACACGGGACGGAGGCAAGGAGGCAACGCACGGCACGGGACGGAGGCAAGGAGGCAAGGCACGGCACGGGACGGAGGCAAGGAGGCAAGGCACGGGACGGAGGCTCGGGACACAGGCTCGGGACACAGGTAGGCTGGACACACACACACACACACACACACACACACACACACACACACACACGGACACACACACACAGGGATGGATGGATGGAGACACACACACACAGGGATGGATGGATGGATACACACACACACAGGGATGGATGGATGGAGACACACACACACAGGGATGGATGGATGGAGACACACACACACAGGGATGGATGGATGGATGGAGACACACACACACAGGGATGGATGAATGGATGGACACACACACACACACAGGGATGGATGGATGGATGGACACACACACACACAGGGATGGATGGATGGATGGACACACACACACACAGGGATGGATGGACGGACACACAGGGATGGACGGACACACAGGGATGGACGGACACACAGGGATGGACGGACACACAGGGATGGACGGACACACACACAGGGATGGACAGGCATGTCTCACCCTCGGCTTATACACGAGTCAATAAGTTTGCCAGTTTTTTTGGGGGTAAATTGGGGGCCTCGGCTTATATTCGGGTCGGCCTATACTCGAGTATATACGGTATGTCAAAAATACTCCAGAAGCTAATATCAGACCAAAATACAAATGATGGTGTACCTTACTCTTAACCTTAATTTTACCTTGCATGAACATTAATATTTAGAGGAATGAATGGCCCTATTGTTAGTCCCAGTAGTGGGTGTAGTTTCATAGGGAGCCACTGTGTTTTTCTACACCCAGTTGTGTTATTGTTTGTCCTGCAGTGTAAGGTCCCTCTCAGGGATAGATCCTCCTTGTAGTTTGCTGGGCAGTAGGCCCTGCCATTCCCATGCTAGAGATATATAGTGATCGGGCTCTGGGTAGCGAGGGTCTTTGTTAGGAACTGTTCAGTGTGCCATCATGTAGGCCTTGATAGCCTTAACCAGGTGTTCTCCCTGAGGAAATGCGGGGACTGCTCCCTAAAAGGGAATTAAGGATCTTTATGCATGTGGAGGAGGACAAAAGCATTGGCATGGGTCTGTCCCCCCTCAAGCTTGTTTGCAACTATTTGACTAAGCGTGTGCCATCATGACTCATGACAGCAATGACTGTCTTTGTCTAAATATTCAAATATAGTTGTGGCTTAAGAAAAACTCCAAACATTTGAATATACATTTTCTATGTTTGGCGCGGAGATTACTTTTTCATTTAATGCCCATTTCAAAGCCTCCATCGCGCTTTCATAATTTATATTTGTATACAGGGATTTGACATCTGCCATCACCATCACTGTATCCTCTCCGGCCTAAAACTCCTGTAGTAGAAGCAAAATGTGTTTTGTCTTTAAGCTTGTGCGTCTCGCACCAAGGGTTAAAAATAGAAATGTATATTCTCCCAATCGGGCTGTTAATGAATTGATCCCATTCTCTTTATGAACTTTTGGTATATGGTATATTATGGGTTATCCTACATGCTGAAGGTACTAAATACTGCTCTTCCCTTTAGTGTATTTATAATACACTTCTTTTTCTAATACAATTCCTTTTCCTTTTTAGCGCCATATTACATTTTTCCAAGTCTTTATAGGGCTTTGTGAGATTAGTAGCTAAAAAAAACTGTGTACATGTCCCTGTTTCCCAATATCCTAGCCATTTCTTGTCTACGCTGCGCTTTCAAAAAAACAGCTCCCGGGGGCGTGGCTACCGCGCGCTGGTGGATGGCCGCATAGAAGGAGAGCTCCGCTCCAGCGACAGGAACCCTTCAGCTTTAGAGGCCCCCTGAGCCGGCGAAAACAACGGACGATCACTCCGGTGAGTCCTCCTACCCTCCGGAGATGCCGCCGAAACGGAAGGGACCCGCACAGCCTAAAAAACTGCCGGACTTCTTCCCGCCGGCGGCCAGCGAATCGAGCCAAGATGGCGCCGGCGGCGGCCTGCATTCCTCCCCTGGTTCCTCCTCAGCCTCAACCGGGAGCCCAGCACCCAGCGTGGATCGGGGGAGGAGGTCGCCGGGGACTTCAACACCGCTAAGCAGCAGCCCTGTGAAGTCTAGGCCGAGACTGTCAGATGCAGCTCTTCAGGTTAGTGCTGAACATAGCTCCTCTGCTGACACCAGAGAACTCTCTGAGTGTATCTCTGCTTTCCCTGCCACCAACCAGCCTGTCTCTGAAGCAACCCTTTAGGACATGCTTGTCTCCCTGCGTGCCTCTTTACACACAGACTTTATGCAGTGCATCAGCAACTTCAAGGCTGAATGTCAATATCGAGGTAAGGAGGCCGAGATGCTGAGAGGGCTCCCCTTGCGGCCGAGTGCAGTACAACCCTGAAGGTGACACAGGGATGCAGTGCCCACAGTAGCACAGGTTGCCGGGTAGCAGCAGGTGGAAAGCTGAGTAGACAGTCTCTGGAGGCAACTGTGCAAGGAAGTCCAAGGCAGGGTCAGGGTCAAGCCGAAGGTCAAACACGGGAGATCAATCCGGAGGTGAGAGCAATGGATCCTGAGCTGGAGACCAGGAAACGGGAGCCAAGCCAAGCCGAGGTCGGGTGCCAGGAGCAGACAAGGAGTATCAGGGACAAGCCAGAAGTCGGAGCCAGGAGAGTAGCAGAAGCAGGTCAAACAAGCCGGGTCGGTAAACAGGAGATCAGACAGCAGGGATAACAGGCACAGGTACTCAGGAGAAGCTGACGATAAACCAGCAATGCAGCACTGTCAGGTGAACGTTTAAATAGGCACGGCGCTGGGGTTACGTCGTGAGCGCACCATCGCGTTCGTACGCCTACGACGTGTAACGTTATGCGTTCGTCCTACCCCGCGTACTCGCACTTGAACAGAAGCTACATCAGGCGTTCGTCTGGGAATCACATTGCGTCTTCGTGAGCGCTGACGCGCGTTAACACGATCGTATGTTCCGAGGTAACGCCTATTTCCCTGACAGTGCCCCCCCCCAAGGGGCAGCCTCCGGATGCCTAAACGAGCCCATTTTTCGGGATGAAGACTACGAAACCTGTGTATGAGCCTAGGTGCATGTACAAAACTTGCAGGTTCCCAAGAATTCTCTTCAGCAGAATACCCCTTCCATTTAATTAGAAATTGGATTGTCCTACCTCTCCGACGACAGTCAAGGATAGATTCGACTTCAAATTCGGTTTCGTCACCAACCTGAACCGGAGGCGGGGGCACTTCTTCTCTTCCTGAAAAAGGACTGGAGATGACACGTTTGAGAAGAGAGACATGGAAAACGGGATGAATTCTGAAAGATTTAGGTAAAGCAAGTTCAAATGCTACAGGGTTAATTTCACGTCTGATCTCAAAAGGGCCCAGGAACTTGGGTCCCAACTTCCGAGATGGACATGACAATTTTAGATTCACTGCAGAGAGCCACACTTTGTCCCCTATCTTAAAGGCAGGGTTAATTCTCTTCTTCTTATCATAATGTTTCTTGTATTCCTCCTGAGCCTTCTTCATAGTATCCTGGAGCATCTGATAGTTAGCTTGGATAAGGTTTACTCTGTCCTGAACTGCTGGGACCGTGGATTCAGGAATGGTATTGGGTAAAAATGAAGGGTGGAACCCGTAATTTGCCCAAAAGGGTGATTGGTTGGTAGAGGCGTGTACTGAGTTGTTGTACGCGAATTCCGCACAGGGAAGCAAGGAAACCCAATCATCCTGGGAAAAGGAACAGAAGCATCGTAGATATTGTTCAAGCGTCTGATTGGTCCTTTCCGTTTGTCCATTACTCTGTGGATGGTAGGCCGAGGATAGACATATTCTAATTGACAACAACTTACAGAGCTCCTTCCAGAACCTGGAGGTAAATTGTACCCCTCTATCTGATACAATGCTGTCGGGTACACCATGTAATCGGACAATTTCCCTAATGAAGATTTTTGCGGTATCCAAGGCGGAGGGGGTCCCTTTCATCGGCAAAAAGTGCGCCATCTTAGATAAACGGTCCACCACCACCAAGATGGTAGTGTACTCTTCAGAAGGGGGCAACTCCACGATGAAGTCCAAAGAGATTTCCTTCCAAGGTTGTTCTGGGACTGGTAGCGGCCTTAGCAGGCCCCAGGATCTAGCATTAGACCCCTTGTTTCGTTGGCAGGTTGTACAGGAGTCAACGTACTTTTTACAGTCAGATCTTAGGGTAGGCCACCATAAGGACCGCTGCACAAGGTCAATCGTCTTCCGAACTCCGAAGTGGCCGGCTAGCTGATGGTCGTGGAAGGTCCTTAATACGGGTAACCTGGCTTGCTGAGGAACAAAAATTTTATCCTGATGCCATAGAAGCCCTTCTTGGCTTCTCAGGGAAGAAGCTTCTATTTCTGTACACTGGCTAGAGGCCTGGACTAACGAGGCTCTTAGATCCGGTTGGATTAATAGGAAATTCTGAGGAGACAGGATAGTACTGGGTGTAATTTTTTCTGAGCAATCTGGGAACATCCGGGACAAGGCATCTGCCTTGCCATTTTTTGATCCTGGACGATAGGTCACATGGAAATTGAACCTCGAGAAGAATAAGGCCCATCGGGCTTGTCGGGGTCTTAGACGTTTGGCCGTGCGGAGATATTCTAAGTTCTTATGATCAGTGAAAACCAGAATGGGGTGAGCGGCACCTTCCAAGAGGTATCTCCACTCTTCAAGGGCGGTCTTGATCGCCAGAAGCTCCCGGTCACCTACATCGTAGTTCCTTTCTGGGGAGCTCATCTTCCGTGAAAAGAAAGCTACGGGGTGTAATAATGCCTTGGGACCTTGACGCTGGGATAGAATTGCCCCTGTGGCCACCTCTGAGGCGTCAACCTCCAGTACGTAGGGTAAGGCAGGGTCTGGATGCTGCAGGATAGGTGCGGTAGTGAAGAGGGTTTTGAGCTGGTCAAAGGCGGACTGTGCTGCTGGGGACCAGAGGAACTTGGTATGCTGACGAGTGGTCTGCGTGATGGGTGCTACGATGGTGGAGAAGTTCCTTATGAATCTTCGGTAGAAGTTTGCAAACCCGATAAACCTCTGAATGCCCTTCTTGTCGGAAGGAGCGGGCCAGTCTAGGATGGATTTCACTTTCTGGGGGTCCATGGCGATTCCACCTGTGGTGATGATGAGTCCCAGGAATTGAATGGATTCTTTTTCAAGTCACACTTCTCGGCTTTAACGAATAGTCCATGGGTCCTGAGAATACCTAGCACTTTCTTAACATGTATTCTATGGAGTTGCAGAGTGGTCGAGAAGATAAGAATGTCGTCCAAGTAGGCGACGACGAAGTGGTCCAAGTACTCCCGGAAAATGTCATTAATAAAGTGCTGGAAAGTTGCTGGGGCATTGCACAATCCGAAGGGCATGACTAAATATTCGAAATGCCCAAATCTTGTTCTGAATGCCGTCTTCCACTCGTCCCCCTCCCGAATACGGACAAGGTTGTAGGCTCCACGTAGATCAAGTTTGGTAAAAACGCGGGAAGTGTGGAACCTTTGGAAAAGTTCTGGGATGAGCGGAAGTGGGTAGCGGTTCTTGAGGGTGATATTATTTAATTCCCTGTAGTCCACACATGGTCTTAAAGTCTTGTCTTTTTTTTCTACGAAAAAGATGCCGGCACCAGCAGGGGATGAGGAAGGACGGATGAATCCCTTTGCCAGATTCTCGTCTATATACTGTCTCAAGGCCCCAAGTTCAGTCTCAGAAAGAGGGAAAATCCGGCCGAAGGGAATGGGAGCTCCTGGCAATAATTCGATGGGGCAATCATAGGGACGATGCGGGGGTAAGATGTCCGCCTTTTTCTTGTCGAACACATCTCTGAATTCCTGGTAAGCTGCTGGTATGTTGGGAGCAGGACTGGGTACGGGTTGAACGGTCAAACAGCTGGACAAGTTTCTTGACTCGGGATCCAGGCAGTATTGTTGGCAGTAGGCAGAAGTGAAGGTTATTTCTTTCTTGAACCAATCAATCCGAGGGTTGTGTTCCACAGCAGGTGGAAAGCTGAGTAGACAGTCTCTGGAGGCAACTGTGCAAGGAAGTCCAAGGCAGGGTCAGGGTCAAGCCGAAGGTCAAACACGGGAGATCAATCCGGAGGTGAGAGCAATGGATCCTGAGCTGGAGACCAGGAAACGGGAGCCAAGCCAAGCCGAGGTCGGGTGCCAGGAGCAGACAAGGAGTATCAGGGACAAGCCAGAAGTCGGAGCCAGGAGAGTAGCAGAAGCAGGTCAAACAAGCCGGGTCGGTAAACAGGAGATCAGACAGCAGGGATAACAGGCACAGGTACTCAGGAGAAGCTGACGATAAACCAGCAATGCGGCACTGTCAGGTGAACGTTTAAATAGGCACGGCGCTGGGGTTACGTCGTGAGCGCGCCATCGCGTTCGTACGCCTACGACGTGTAACGTTATGCGTTCGTCCTACCCCGCGTACTCGCACTTGAACAGAAGCTACATCAGGCGTTCGTCTGGGAATCACATTGCGTCTTCGTGAGCGCTGACGCGCGTTAACACGATCGTATGTTCCGAGGTAACGCCTATTTCCCTGACACTGAAGTAGGTGAGCTCGCTGGGAGAGTGGATCATGTTGAGCAAAAAATGGGGGACTTTGCCACAGCCCACAATACATTAGTGGATGCTCATACTAATCAATCTGAGGATATTGCGTGGCTCAAGTCCAAAATGGCGGACCTGGAGGACAGATCCAGACCTAACAACGTTAAACTGCGGGGTATATCTGAGACTGTCCTACCTACCCAGCTTGCCCAACATGTCCAAGACCTTATGAAAACACTGTTGCCCTCTCTAACTGATCAAGAACTGATCATCGATCGCATTCATCGTCTCCCTAAGCCTACACACCTGCCGGACAACATCCCGCGGGATGTTCTAATGCGGGTCCACTTTTTCCATGTGAAAGAGCAGCTGCTGTCAGCGTTCCGGAGGGAGACCCAGCTTCCAGACAGATTCTCCCACATACAGATGTACGCAGACCTCTCTCAATTCACCATGCAGCGGCGTAAAACACTTCTGCCTGTTACTAAAGCTCTTCGGAACCACGGAATCCCATACCGGTGGGGATACCCCCTGAAACTGTTGATCACCCACGAGGGTAAGTCCTCTGTGATTACTACCCTCCAAGAAGGGCTGGATCTGCTACGCATCTTGGATGTTCTCCCCGAGGAACAAACCGCACTTCTGGCTTCATCCCCACCTTTAAAAGTGGATGCTCAGGGAGACTGGCAGACAGTACAGCGGAGGAGAAAGAAGAAAAGTAAAAAAAGAGTGCCCTGAAGCGGTCTGCTGCTACACTCCTATCGACTGTTGTTCCTAGTCGCTGGATGTACTTTGGTGCTCACCCTTGATACACCCCACATCAATGGGCATTCGTAATGCCTTCAGACCTCCTCGGTTGTCGTTTTTTTTACTATTCCCTGTTTTTAACTTTTGTTTCTGGATCTTTTTGTTTTTGTTACAGCTGTGTTAAAGCATTGTTCTAGTCTTTCCGAACCGCTTGACTGTATTTTGGTCCTTTTTTCTCCTGTACCTCGGAGGACTCAGAACCTCGGGTGATGCTGGTACTTGCCTTGAAGGGAATCCCATCCTGTCTGTCCTGCATTTGACTGCCATACCTAATGTCGCTTAATTTTGTATCCTTTAACGTTCACGGTCTAAACCATCCGGTCAAACGGAATTCTGTGTGGCGGGAGGCCTTGGATCTGGGGGCGGATGTGCTCTGTATTCAGGAGACTCACTTCTTGCATTCGGCTGCTCCTAGGTTCCAGCATAAGAACTTCCCTCACATTTTTCAGGCCTCCGCCTCAGAAAAGAAGAGGGGGGTAGCTATTGCTATAAAAGACACAGTGGCCTTTTCCCTATCTGAAGTACTGATGGACCCTGAAGGGAGATATTTAATTCTGCTTGCTGAATTGAACAATAAGGTGTATACTATTGTAAATCTTTATGCCCCTAATGTGCATCAGTTACGGTTTTTGAATAGGCTTTTTCGTAAGATTAACCGATGCCGCAGGGGGTCGTTGGTTGTCTGTGGCGATTTTAATATGACGGTCGACTATACACTGGATACTACGTCCAGATCCAACCGACCCTTGCCAGGACTCCAACACCTCTTAGCTGCTGAAGATCTATATGACGCCTGGAGATGCCAACATGCGAGCGAGAAGGACTATACGTTCCACTCAGGGGTCAAGTGCTGGGGAAAAAAGTGTGGGAACTCTCACCCAAGATCCACTCCCCCACCAAAAAAATAAATAAATAAATAAAGGTACGCTCATATGCATATATATTTCACAGAAAATACAGTACATATATAGTAAAGTGCCAGTTTACAAATACAAAATAAGTTAACTTGTCAAACAGAATAATCAACACAATGGGTGATGATCTTTCCCTCGCAGGGAATTTCTAACACAAATACACCCTGTTCCAAATTCAAATACAGCAAATTAGAAAATATCACACAAACTGGAATAACGTTGCCCTTGCCGTGCAAGATTATTGGCAACGGATCAAAAAACTCATGGATCGGATCATTCCTTGGATCTGAGTCACAGATCGGATCTTTTTTCGGATCAGCAAATAATAAATTTGCAAAAACCTGTGAAAAATGTCACCACCATATAGTCCCCACTGCAATATACATATCCCCTACTGTAATATCCACGTCATCTCCCCCAATAATATTTTGGCTGAGCATGGATGGGTATGGCTGGGTATTAGCAGAATATGTATTGGCAGGGTAAGTATTGGCAGGGTATTGCAGAATATTGGCAGGATAAGTATTGGCAAGGTATTGCAGAGTATTGGCAGGGTATGGCAGATTACTGCTGGGTATTGCAGATTATTGGCAGGGCATTGCAGGGTAAGTATTGCAGAGTCTTGGCAGGGTAAGTATTGCAGAGTCTTGGCAGGGTCAGTATTGCAGAGTAAGTATCGGCAGGTTATGTATTGCAGAGTATTGGCAGGGTATAGCAGAGTATTGGAGTAATGCAGAGTATTGGTGGAGTAATGCAGAGTATTGGCGGAGTATTGTTGGAGTAATGCAGAGTATTGTTGGAGTAATGCAGAGTATTGTTGGAGTAATGCAGAGTATTGGCGGAGTAATGCAGAGTATTGGCGGGGTATTGCAGAGTATTGGGTAATGCAGAGTATTGGCGGGGTAATGCAGAGTATTGGCGGAGTATTGGTGGAGTAATGCAGAGTATTGGCGGAGTATTGGTGGAGTAATGCAGAGTATTGGCAGAGTATTGGTGGAGTAATGCAGAGTATTGGTAGAGTAATGCAGAGTATTGGTAGAGTAATGCAGAGTATTGGTAGAGTAATGCAGAGTATTGGTAGAGTAATGCAGAGTATTGGTGGAGTAATACAGAGTATTGGCGGAGTATTGGTGGAGTAATGCAGAGTATTGGTGGAGTAATGCAGAGTATTGGTGGAGTAATGCAGAGTATTGGTGGAGTAATGCAGAGTATTGGTGGAGTAATGCAGAGTATTGGTGGAGTATTGGTGGAGTAATGCAGAGTATTGGTGGAGTAATGCAGAGTATTGGCGGAGTATTGGTGGAGTAATGCAGAGTATTGGTAGAGTAATGCAGAGTATTGGCGGAGTATTGGTGGAGTAATGCAGAGTATTGGTGGAGTAATGCAGAGTATTGGTAGAGTAATGCAGAGTATTGGTGGAGTAATGCAGAGTATTGGCGGAGTATTGGTGGAGTAATGCAGAGTATTGGTAGAGTAATGCAGAGTATTGGTAGAGTAATGCAGAGTATGGGCGGAGTAATGCAGAGTATGGGCGGAGTAATGCAGAGTATGGGCGGAGTAATGCAGAGTATGGGCGGAGTAATGCAGAGTAATGCAGAGTATTGGCGGAGGGGTAATGCAGAGTATTGGCGGAGGGGTAATGCAGAGTATTGGCGGAGGGGTAATGCAGAGTATTGGCGGAGGGGTAATGCAGAGTATTGGCGGAGGGGTAATGCAGAGTATTGGCGGAGGGGTAATGCAGAGTATTGGCGGAGGGGTAATGCAGAGTATTGGCGGGGTAATGCAGAGTATTGGCGGGGTAATGCAGAGTATTGGCGGGGTAATGCAGAGTATTTGCGGGGTAATGCAGAGTATTGCAGAGTATTGAGTGACTAACCTGGTTTACTAGTCTTCTCGCTCGGGATAGAACTGGGTAGAGGGGAGGGAGGAGACAGTCCGTATGCCAGCGGCGTGTGTCTGCCGCTGGCTGCGCTGGAGGGCGCATGCGCACTGACTCCAGTGCGTGCCCGCGTGTACGGCCGATGTCATGTGACCGGTTGCTAGACGCGGAGCGGCCCTAGCCTAGCAACCAGTCACTGACTCGGGCGGCAGAGGAGCGGCGGGCTACGCACGAGCAGCAGGCTCCTCCGGCTGCTAATGGGAACGGCGTTCCCGTTGTGGAAATAGTACGGGAACGCCGTTCCCATGCGTTCCCGCAGGACTCGAGCCCTGGTTCCACTCCGCTAGACACAACACTTACTCCAGGATCGATTTGATTCTGGTAGACAGGCTGTTGTTGCAGGCAGTGTCCTCCTCCACCATCCACGATATTTCGTGGTCTGATCACGCACCCGTATCTGTTGCTGTGGTGGAGGGGCACGCTCCGTGCTCGGCCTATGTTTGGAGAGCAAATTCACAGCTGTTTCAGAACTCCTCGCATGTTGCTGCTATCTCCAGGCACCTGTCTGAATTCTTTGAGCTCAATGCCGGTTCAGTACGCAGCCCTACTACACTTTGGTGTGCCCATAAGGCCTTCATAAGGGGTATCATGCTTCAAATTTGTTCAAGAGAAAAGAGATTTAGGAATCAGCAACTGGACTCGATCCTGAAGGACATTCGGGCCTTAGAATCCTCTAACAAGCTTAAACCGGATCCCAACATGGCCCATAAGCTCACTCAGCTCCGTGTTGACCTCCGCCGTTTATTGCTTGCTAAATACGATAAATGTGTGTATTTCCTCAAGCTGTCGCACTATTCCTCTAGCAACCGTGCTGGCAAGTATTTATCCAACAGAGTGAGGGCAGCTAGGATCAAGATCAAAATTCCTTTTATCCACCACCCCATAACTAAAGATAAGAAAATAAATCCTCAGGAAATAGCGGATGCCTTTGCCGACTATTATTCCTCCTTATACAACTTGAAATTAGATGTAGACACCCCTCAGCCTACGGATGATAGCATACAATCCTTCTTAGCCAGTGTCAATCTCCCCTCCCTCACTAGAAATCAATTAGAACTTCTTAACCAGCCTATCTCGCCGGAAGAAATAGGGAAATGCATTAATTCTCTCCCCCTGGGTAAATCTCCAGGACCGGATGGCCTAACTAATGATTTTTACCGCACATTCTCTGACCTACTTGCCCCACAGCTCTCGGGGGTATATGCGGAGGCATTTGCCTCTGCATCTTTCCCCCCTGAGATGCTTGGGGCTTACGTGGTCACTATTCTCAAGCCAGGTAAGGACCCGATTACTCCGTCCAATTTCAGGCCAATATCCCTACTAAATACAGACGTTAAGATATATGCCAAAGTTCTTGCCCAGAGACTTCTTCCCCTCATCCCCTTGTTGATCCATCCGGATCAGACGGGCTTCACACCAGGCCGGCAGGCATCGGACGCCACCAGGAGGGTCGTTGGGGTTATCCAATACGCACGGACCTCTCGGACGCCTTCTCTGCTCCTTTCATTGGATGCGGAGAAGGCGTTCGACAGGATCCATTGGGGCTACATGAAACGGGTCCTACAGAAGTTTGGCTTTGGGGGGCCGATCCTCTCAGCTATTCTCGCCCTCTATTCCGCCCCCTCAGCGAGGGTCTTCACCTCTAATATGTTATCGTCTCCTTAGCCTATATCGAATGGTACCAGGCAAGGGTGCACCCTCTCCCCTACAATTTTTAATCTTTTGATTGAGCCACTAGCCGAAAGAATTAGATCTCATCCTCAGATTGCAGGTATTCCCATGCACGAAGGCCCCCACAAAATTAACTTATTTGCAGATGATATTATCCTTTTTTTAACCCTCCCATCCTCCTCTTTACCACAAGCACACCAAGTACTTCAGGAATTTATCTTGATCTCCTACTACAAGATACATTTTTCAAAATCAATTATTCTAGACCTAAACACTAACCCATCCCTCTTCACTGATTTGAGGATCATGCTTCCATACACTTGGAGCAATTCCACTATCCCCTATCTGGGACTTCAACTTTCCAGGTCAGCTCAGGACTTAATTCCCTAATGCACAAATATATTTGGTGCTCCAGAAGACCGCGATGCTCTAAGATGCTGCTGACAAAGCATAGGCTGGCGGGAGGTATGGGTATGGTGGATCTTAGAGATTATTATCTGGCATCCAGGCTTGTCCAATTGAAACACTGGTTCAACTCTACCCAGGAGCCAAGGTGGTGCAGTATTGAAAGAGCCCTCTGCCCTACTCGGGACCTAGGGCTCTTCCTTCTTGCAGACTCCGTTAAACAGTGGTCCCTCCGTAGGCTTCCCGATACTCTTCGAGCCTCCTTGCAAGCTTGGAGAGAACTCCTTCAGTCCACCCCACAGGACATCAAACTAGCTAGCCTCCCTGTCCCGTTGCGGGCTCTAGATTTTATCATCCCTAATCTCACGGTAAAGGAATGGGCCGGGAAGGGAATACGGAGGCTGCAGGATCTTTTCCAGGGACCCCAGCTGATTCCATTCCAATCCCTACGATTACGCTTCCATCTGAAACCTTCTGATGCCTACAAATATTGCCAAATTTCTCATCTACTGAAGGATAGTAGGACTACTCATGTAGTGCTACCAGATTCTCTTTGGAACTTCTATGCTGCCACTCCTACCTTGCCCAAAGGAATATCTTTATTCTATAATTTCTCCCAACATAAGCTTACTTTTGTTAAATCCCGTCCCTACCTGCGCTGGGAGGAGGACTTAGGGAGGGCCTTCACAGAGGTGCAGTGGTGCCATGCGTTTGGAGCAAACTACACAGCCTCCAGATGTGTTGGACACTGGGAGATAGCCCAGAAAATAGCCTTGCGGTGGTATCTTACACCGTATAGGATTTCGAAGTTTGGCCTGGCTGAGTCCTCCCCCCTGTGCTGGCAAAATTGTGGAGAGGTGGGTAACCTCCTCCACATGTTTTGGTCCTGCAAGCACCTTACCAGTTTCTGGAACACCATATTTCGTGGTATATCAAGCATCACCGGTTTCCTCTCCACCCCTGAGCCAGGGTTGGCTATTCTCAACCTTGGCATTGAAAAATATCCACCTGATTTCAGAGTTGTAATATCCCATATTCTTCTGGTAGCCAGAACACTGATAGCTAGATACTGGAAAAATAATCAAGCACCTAACGCCTCAGAGGTATGGGCAACTACCAATCTGCACTACAGGTATGAATCAACCCTAGCCCTCAGGCTTGGAAAAAAATTAAAGTTTGATAACAATTGGCAAATGTGGGAAACATGGCGTAGGAAAACTCCAGATACGTGTCCATGACCCGTTGACCAATCACTCCTAGTAGGATGCGGAGGCCACACGGGACCATTCTTGTGCTTACTAATTTTCAACCTTGGGCATTTGACAGACTAATTTCGGACAGCTTCATTCTTTCTTTCCTTTTCCCTTGTCTCTTTCTTTCCCTTTCCTTCCTTCACATGTTATGTTTAGTTTTACTCTTAGTTCGATCACCCACTATCTCATCCACCTCCCCACTATTCTCTGTCCTCCCCCCTGCCTGCTCACTACTTTAATTCAGCATACTGGAGTGATTTTAGGGCGGAGGGAGGCTGGGTCTGCTATAATAGTTGGGGAGATGTGGAAATTTCTCTGTGATTACTTTGAATTACTTTGTGATTACTTTGCGACTATCTTGTGAGTATTTTGTGATTATTTGGTGGTCATTTTCTGATCTCTATGTGACTTGTATCTTGATTATACTGTAAAATTCTTCTAATAAAAATTATTTAAAAAAAAAAAACAGCTCCCTTAATCCACCAGGCAAGTCACAACATCTTACCTGGCTTCTAACAATGTGATGCCTTTTCTGATATCCTGTGACTCATACAGTACCCTTTTCACCGGTAATTGTTCTATTTCCATCATGACCAGTTTCTTAAACATATCCACACACTTGTTATCTAAGCCCTTGTACACACGGTCGCACATTCCGACAACCAAATCCGTCAGATTTTGTCCGACGGATTTTGTCCGAAACTGTTGCATACATACGGTCGGACAAAGTTGTCTGAAAATCCGATCGTTCAGAACGTGGTGACGATATTTTGTTACGACGGGACTACGTTCAGGCTAGTAGCCAATAGCTTTGGTGTAGGAAATTGATCTGAGCATGCGTGGCACTTTGTCCGATCGGAATTCTCAACACATGCGTGTTGTCCGATCGGATGATGTTGTCGGAAAATTTTATAGCCAAGCTGGAAAACCTGGTCCGTCGGATATTCCGACGGAAACAGTCCGATGGAGCCCACACATGGTCGGATTATCCGACAACACGGTCCGATCGGACATTTTCCGTCGGAATGTCCGACCATGTGTACAAGGGCTTAGGGTTAAATGTGGATCCATTTCCTAATGTGGTGTGTATACCTTCCCTCGTCTGTGCATTTCTCTCAATGGGATTCTGTGCATAAATTTTTTTAATGTTCACTGTGAGTTACAATTAAATGTAACAGCCAGTGGAGACCCATTCATAAAGGGCATAGGGGCACCGCCCCTCTAATTCATGCACCGGGCCCCTAATCTACATGCAGGGCGCCAGAGGCACTAATTGGCTTAAAAAAAAGGGCGGGCTCAAGCACAGTGAGGGACAATAACGAATATTTAATATTGTCTTCCTGATTCTCCTCCCTGCTAATCAGGAAGCAGATCCTGTGACCCGATTGGCCAGGGAGTCTTAGGGCTCCCTGTTCAATCGTGTTTCAGGACACACTTCCTGATTGTCAGCGAGGAAAATCAATATTCCAGCTCTTCATTCCCCCTGACTCCAACACGCAGTCCCATCCGTCTCCCATGGGTGGGTCGATCGGCGCATTCACATCCATTTTCGGGGGGTTTGTTGTTAGTTTGCTGCCCCCAATATATTAAACCACCTGCCACCACTTTTAACAGCTATTGCCAAGCGTTAAATATAAAAAAAACTATGTCTTAAAGCAACATTAAACATTTTAGTAGCATGCTATACAGTGACGACGATACCTGATGTTGATAGCAAACCAGTGGGGTGTAGTTGAGCATTCAGGAACAAGCACCTATACAGCTTAGAACTGTGAAAAGAAACTGAGAACCACATATGGCCTTTGCTGCACTGATACAACCCTGATGTAGGAAGAACAGACAGCAAGATGTACAGTATCTCACAAAAGTGAGTACACTCCTCACATTTTTGTAAATATTTTATTATATCTTTTCATGTGACAACACAGAAAAAATATCACTATACTACAATGTAAAGTAGTGAGTGTAAAGCTTGTATAACAGTGTGAATTTGCTGTCCCCTCAGAATCACTCAGGCAGCCATGAACGTCTAAACCGCTGGCAACAAAGTGAGTACATCCCTAAGGGAAAATGTCCTCATTGGGCCCAAAATGTCAATATTTTGTGTGGCCACCATTATTTTACAGCACTGCCTTAACCCTCTTGGGCGTGGAGTTCAACAGAGCTTAGCAGGTTGCCACTAGAGTCCTCTTCCACTCCTTTATGACGACATCATGGAGCTGGTGGATGTTAGAGACCTTACGTTCCTTCACCTTCTATTTGAGGATGCCCCACAGATACTCAATAGGGTTTGAGGGAAGGGGTCACAGGCTGACCCCCTACCCCTTCAACCTTTGCAGCAATGCTGGCAGCACTCATATGTTTTTTTCCCAAAGACAAGGGGATGTGTGGTGCTCTGTTTAAGACCTTTATGCATTTTCACTCAGAACTCTTTAAGGAACGCTTTAAGGAAGAGATGATATTTTATAGTCTTCCATTAAGCTCTAATTTCAGAAGCTCATATATACCACCGAGCACTTTCATCACAGGGTTCAACATGTAGTGCCAGGCCAACATTTACAAACCCTGTGATTAGGGCTCATCTCAAAATGAAGCAACAGCACGAGAAAGTCAGCACAATCATATTGACATATGTCAAATTGATATTTGATAAACAATGTTGTTTATTATGGTTTTTGAATTACCACTGTAAGGACACAAGGATACGTTTTCTTCTCAGGTAGGGCAGCAACATTTCCTCTGTGTCTGCATTCTGTTCAGTTATCTATGGTGCAGAAATTAAGGTTAAATGTTAGACAGGAGAATTCTTGACTTGTGCGCAAAAAAGGTCTTAGTGAGAATTTCTTACGCTGAAAAAAACGTGTGACACAAACACACAGAAAAATTGTCTAGGTGAGCAACTTTTAGGACCAACCCCACTACACACAATAAAATGGAACTGGAGCGAGCTAAGCCTAATCTTAACCTTGTACATGCTGATAAAGTTGATAAGTAACTTAGTCATACGTTTTATCTGAAAGGCAATAAAGATACCTTTCTGGTTTAAATTTGAAAATTTGATCCCGCCCTAAAAATACTATGCCTTTGCCTCCCAGGTAGAAAATTGACTAGTAATCTATCCAAGATAGTTTCCGATTTTGCACAGAACCTCTCAGATCTTTATGACCCCATCAACTTTCTTTCTTCATCGCTAGACGATGATATCATCCCCTGTGTGCCACTCTCACAAAATTTAGGATACTTTTCAGGAAGCCATAGGAGCTGCTGATAGAATTGACCAAAGTCAACAGCCAATAAATGTCCTGTCCCTGATTGCTTTACAGTCCCCCATTACAAAACATATACGTGGAACTCCTTGTCCCTATGCGGACAGAAGCCTTTATTTATGCCAGAGAGAACCACTGCTTTTACCATGAATCCATCTTGGCAAAGGAATGTATGATTCTGAAACTGAACACAGATGAAATATCACAATTGGACAAAATATCTTATTTCGCTACTTAAATGTAAAATGATAATTTGTTTAAAAAAAATTGGGCCACCAGACTGAATGCAGGTATTGGACAATTGATTCACACAGATCAAGTAGGGTTCATGCCTCTTCAAGCACATGGCCACTATTTTGATCAAGGTGGCATGCAAACACAACATACTATTTAGATTACAAACCACAACATAACCCCTGTAAGAGGGAGGGCCACATCCTAAAAAGGAGGGGACCTCAACAACCACAGGGTAAGGGACTTTAATTGTGCCAACAAATGAGGAAGAATTGAACCTTCAGATGGTATAAAATCATTTTATTATAGCACATTAAAAAGATGAAGTGCCATCAAAAGTAAAATATCATAAAAACAATACAGTGTTATACAGTCAGTCTTAGATATTTTAAGCATATGGAATCCATGCATTTCAATGTTAATAGTTTCTTCATGATTCACACTTAACGATGGACACCACATGGATCAAACTGCTACTGACTTTCAGAGAAAACTGGGCATTGTTACTCTAGAGCCCATCCTGTTTTATTCATAGAGGGACACGTGATACTAGAAATTAAACTTGGACTTCCTAGATATCAAGTAAAGGTAATGTAAATGTAACAGAAATATAAATCTTAGCTTGCCTGGGTCAAAATGACATGCTCTTGTAAACAAGGAGGGGAGATTTTCCCAGCATTGGATGCAGAGAAATAAGAGGGGTGTATATGTCCACAAGATAGAAGGTGACTCCACACCTTCTACACTGTTCCTAATGCATCAACCAAACAACACTGTTTGTCTCACCAAACAAGGTGAGACAAATGGTGGTGTTTGGTGGATGCTCCAGAAATGGGGATTTGGACCACAATTTTACAATTGGGTGGCCATTTTTTTGTATTCATCCTCTACAGTCCATGTTACATATTCAGGATTCAAATTGCAATAGAACCATTGGCCCAATACATTTGAATACATTAAGATATCACTAGCCTCATTGTTGGATGCCACCATAAGTAGATTACACAATGCTGTTTGTCACTAACCCTATTACCTTCCCCAACCTAAAAGCTCTACTAAATCAATTTGGTGAACTTTCAGACGTTCACATTAACCACACAAGATTCAAGATTCTGAATGTTTCTTTACCAGAATGACTGGTTCCTTTTTTTTTTTTTAGATTCATTCATGGGAATGATATCAATGGGATACATCCTCTATTTGGGTTTCGATCTTAATCACACGTTATATAGGGCTGATTATCCAACTCTTCTTCATGAACTTAAAGTAAAATTTTAACCATAACAACTTGATAAAAAATAATATTCTTTAGCAGGGAACATACATACCATATTAATAATTATTCTATGAAAATGTGTGTCTCCTGTAAATTGCCTCCAGCATTGCACCTGTTTTTTTTTTTTTTGTTGGAGGCCGACATTTTGCTGAAGCCCAGAGCCCCTGAACAGCAATAACTCAGAAAGTGGAATTAAACCCATTAATTTAATAAAAAAGGTTACATTCCTGGAATGCCAGGATTGCCAACTGTCACATTTGCTTGTGTCCTCAACCAAACTTCCACTTTAAGGCTGTCAGCAGATCAGCCTCTACAAATTCAACAGTGCCTAATAATGGTGAGCAACTGAGCATGTGCAGAGTAGGGTGTGTGTGTTACTACATTTTAAACAGTATAGGCAATTTTAATGTCTTACATACAGTAGCTATGCCTGCAAAAGGGGCCAGCCTAGAGTAATCTAGCAGGACTTAAATTTCTGACTAAAATTCCACCTTAAATGCTTACTTACAGCCTGGAATGCTTACCTTCTTTCTTGGCAGGAGTGTATTGAAGTGGTCAAAATGACTATACTCGGATAGTCTTGTTGATTTTCTGCGATCGGCATCAACAAATCTTGTAGTTTATATGGCAATAATGCATACCTAGACTTGCCAAATATACACCTTTTCACTGTAAATCACAGGGTGGTTAACTAACACCCTTTACTAAATATCACACTACCTTTGAGATGCCCATATGGATGTCCCTTGAAGGGATGGACCATGACCCCCTGCATAAAGATAGCTTATTATGGCTCCTTCCAAAACATAGGTCTTTCATACAAAATTCTGTCACAGCACATTCACTAAATTATGGGACAAGCTCAAATATTCAGGGGGACACTATTACTCCATCCCCCTCAAATGTCCTTTTCTTAGGAACCCCTTCTTTTCTACTAGTCTTAATGAACCAAATATCATTAAACACTGGACCAAATTGAACCTCACTAGTTTCTATTGGTTATTGGCAGCAAAGGGCGTAAAGTTGTTTCAAGTCCTACAAAACAAATTTAAACTACATCAGACGGAATTGTTCCATTAAAACAGGCAGGCATGTACTGGCCATCGGGACTACCGGGAGTTTCCCAGAGGGCCAATGGCTTAGTGGGCCAGTTTCAGTGACAGCCTATCAAAGTAATGGCTGCGAGGCTCACGCAAGCCACTAGCGGGGAGTAAAGGGTTAAAAGTACCTATGTTGCGACGCTGCCAAAATGCTTTGCAGGCGCTTCGGCAGTGCTGCCCGTAGATTTCAATGGCAGGGGCAGTGCAAGAGCAGTGTATACAGGAACACTTGTCCCCTCTATGTGATAATATCAAATGCCTATGAAGGGTGACCTAAGCACAGATCGCTTTTCAGTGCAATAGCAGAGTCTGCTGCAAGTGTAAACAAGCCTTTGGGTTCCATAGGAAGAACTTAAAGAAACACCTTTCCTCTTCTGACAGAAATAAGAGGCCTGTTTAAGGAGGAAAGGAACAAGAGGGATAGAAAATCCTCCTTAACCAATAGGTTGCAGAAGTTGTATCCACGAACCAAGGAGGATGCGACTCCTTTATCTAACCCACCAACGTTGGATGTGACAGTCACAAGACTGGCCAAGAATGTGACACTTCCGATGGAAGACTCTTCCTCCTTTCACAATATCCTCACATGACACATTGACATACACTTAAAGTTTTAACTCATGGAGAGTGGTGCTGTTGCTTTAACATCTGTAGCAAGTGCTATGCGAGTGTGGGCGCAGAACTTGGAGTATGCGATCAAAAACCAGCTGGCAAAAGAAGAAAATAATCAAGGCTCTTGATGAGATAAAACTCTTGGCCGACTTCGCAGATGAGGCAGCTATTGACATAATTCGAAATTCAATGGTCCTCCAGAGCCATGCTCAGCTCAGTCACAGCCAAAAGAGTGCTGTGGCTAAAACCCTGGGTGGCTGATCCATCCTCAAAGCAAAATTTCTGTAAACTGGATTTTGATGGGAAGGCGCTGTTTAGCCCAAAAACACTGAAGACTGCTATATCCAGGGTTACAGGAGGAAAATCAGGTCTTCTGCCCCAAGATCAAAAGTCCAGACACTAGAGTGGGCAACCATCCAGAGGAGCACCAAACAGGTACTGGGATTTCAGAGGCTTTCACCCATCCAAGGACTTCAGAAGGCATTTGAGGGTTACATAGTTAACCTTCGTAAGATCGCAGAGAGCCAAGACCCATGCAGCTCCCTTAGATACCCAAAAGTCCTTTTAATGCCGGGCCTGCCCACGAGGCAGTTGGAGCCAGGTGGCTCAAAGGGACTCAGTTCTGGCAAGACCACTGCTAAAAAAATGGCTGATTAAGTCCACAGTGGTGCAAAGCCATTATTGGCTATTCAATCGGCAGCCTCCCGAACTACCTCAAGAGGCTGAATCAATTTATCCAGATGGAGTCTGTCCATAACATAATCCAGGTTATTCAACCAGGAGACTGGAGGATTTCAGTGGACTTGCAATCTGCCTACCAGCATGTCCCGATCCTTCAGTCATACCAGCAGTTCCTCAGATTTGCATTGAGGGACAGGCATTACCAGAGGCAGCTGGAGCCTACACAGAATATGGTCTACCTAGGGGCCCAATTCAATACTCAGGTGGCCACAATCTTCTTGGGATGATGGCTTCATGTATTCCGATGATCCCCAAGGCTTCCTGATGCAGTGGAAGAGTTTGTCTAACCCAGCCAAATCAGGATCACCAGCCGTATGCACCAGAGTCTCTGGTGGTAGGCAAAACAAATGCTAATTAGGGCTGCAGCCATGAATCATTGTTACCACAGATGCCAGAGCAGCAGGGTGGGGCGTCACCTGCGAACAACTCAAGATCCAGGGCAGAGGGGAATTTCCCACTCAGGGCCTAGTTTCCAATATTCTGGAACTTAAACAGCATTCATGGCATTGGCCACCTTGCTGTCTCACATACAGGCTCGCCCAGTCCTGCTCCATCTGGACAACACAGCAGCAGTGTCCTACATACAGTGACAAGGTGGGATGCACAGCCAATCCCTCTTGAGAGAGGTGGAACTAATAATGACATTGGCACAATAATATCTCCCAGATTTGATGGCCATATATCTTCCAGGCTGACAGAACTTGGAAGCAGATCACCTATCCAGACAGTTCATGGACCCCAGAGAATGGTCCCTTCAACCCAAATTGTTCAAACAGATCATCCATGAGTGGGAGTGTGCGCAAGATGGATATTTTTGCCTCATCAACCATCTGCAAGGTGAGCCGGTTCCTCTCATACTAACCTTATCCATTAGCGGAGGGGATGGATACCTTGACCCATCCTTGGGTTGGGCAACTGGCCTATGCCTTCCCTCCAATTTCTTTAATCCTGAAATTCCTGAGAAGATTGTTGACAGAGAATATTGACATTCATCACAGTATTTCCTTACTGGCCTCACAGACTATGGGTCTCTCTGGCAATGGTTCTCAGCGTGTGCCCACCGATCACTCTGCCGATGACTCCTCATCTCCTGTCTGAAGGAGATACCCTACATCCGCAACCATCACGACTGGCCTTAGCAGCCTGGAGATTGTAAAGCAGGGGTTACAATAGTTAGGATGTTCTCCAGAGGTTACTAGAACTTTACAGAGTTCCAGAAAGGGGTCAACCAATGCCATCTACTCCAAAATATGGAGTCGATTCACAAGCTTTGCAGCTGGATGTCAGTTTGACCCTAGTGACCCAAATGTGACCCAAATGTATCTCAAATCCTGTCTTTCCTGCAATACGGATTGAATTTGGAGCTCAGCCTAAGTTTGCTTAAGGTGCAAAATTTCAGCCATCTCGGCTTTTACCCAAAATAAATGGGCAGCAAACCTGCTGATGGAGCACTTCATGAGAGCGGTACTAAGACTACACCCTCTCAAGAGAAATAGGTTCCCTCAATTCGACCTGGCAATAGTCCTGAATTTTCTAGCAAACCCTCCTCATACTCTGATAGAAGACTCTTCATTATGGAAGTATGCAAGCCAACCTTGAGCAGAATTCCGTCAGAAAAACCATCCAAGAAATTCTGCTTGTGTGTACGGGGCATTAGAGTCTGCAAAAGACTTGAGACAGGGGTGGAGGTTCACCTTGCAGCAGGAAAACAACCCTAAACATACAGCCAGAGCTACAATGGAATGGTTTAAACCAGTGATGGCGAACCTTGGCACCCCAGATGTTTTGGAACTACATTTCCCATGATGCTTAACTCCACTGTAGAGTGCAAGAGCATCATGGGAAATGTAGTTCCAAAACATCTGGGGTGCCAAGCTTCGCTATCACTGGTTTAGACCAGTGTTTCTCAACTCTAGTCCTCAAGGCGCCCCAACAGGTCATGTTTTCAGGATTTCCCTCAGATGAAACAGCTGTGATCATTACTAAGGCAGCGAAACTGATCAAATCACCTGTGCAAAATAATGGTAAGCCTGAAAATATGACCTGTTGGGGCACCTTGAGGATTAGAGGTGAGAAACACTGGTTTAGATCAAAGCATAATCCGATTGAGAATCTGTGGCAAGACTTGAAAATTGCTGTTCAGACGCTCTTCATCCAATCTGACAGAGCTTGAACTATTTTACAAAGAAGAATGGGCCAAAATGTCACTCTCTAGGTATGCAAAGATGGTAGAGACATCCTCAAAAAGACTTGCAGCTGTAATTGCAGTGAAAGGCGGTTCTGCAAAGTATTGACTCAGGGGGGTGGAATACAAATGCACACCACACTTTTCACATATTTGTAAAAAATGTTAAAAACCATTTATCATTTTCCTTCCACTTCACAATTATGTGCCACTTTATGTTGGTCTATCATGTAAAATCAATTTACGTTTTTTGTTGTAACATGAAACAATTTGGAAAATTGCAAGGGATATAAATACATTTTCTTCAAGGCACTGTATATTGAAGTCTACAAGATCCTAGATGTGATGGCTGTTTTATTTTTGCCTAGTGATCCAGACAGAAATTCTGTAGTGTTTCAACAGAACAACCTATCCTGCAGATGTCGCAGATAGAGGGTGGAGACACATCATTTATCACGAGAAGGGTGCTTACAATGGTCAGCTTTTAAGCAAAAGCTTTATCCACCCCCAATATAAAAAAAAAAGGAAGAATAAACCTGCTGTAACTTGTTGTAAGCAAATTGCCATAAGCTTCAATTTGTTAGTGCATCCAATGCCGCGTACACACGTAGCGGACTATCCGGCGGACTTAGTCCGGCGGACTTCCCGCCGGACTTTCCAAACGGCTACTTGCCTACACACGGCACTTTTTCAGCAGACTCATACGGTGTACTAAGTCCGCCGGACTATCCTCCGTACTTTTGAAATGAACGGACTCGCCCACACACGCGGAGGAAAGTCCGCTCATTTTGAGTGCGTCTCCAGGTAGGCGGGGCCCGCGAAGGAGACGTCGCTGGCCCCGCCACCTGGTATGGACTTAAAGGGGAACCCCAATGCCGAAAAAATCGTCGTGGGGGTCCCCCCCAGGTCCACATCAGACCCTTGTCCGAGCACGCTACCCAGCCGGCCAGGAAAGGGGGGGGACGAGCGAGCACCCCCCCATGTTGAGGGCACGCGGCCTGGTACGGCTAAGGAGGGGGGGGCGCTCGCTCGTCCCCCCCTTTCCTGGCCGGCCGGGTAGCGTGCTCGGACAAGGGTCTGATGTGGACCGAGGGGACCCCACGCCGATTTTTTCGGCGTTGGGGTTCCCCTTTAAGTCCATACCAGGTGACGGGCCAGCGACGCCTCCCTAGCTGACCCCGTCTACCTGGAGACGAGCTCAAAATGAGCGGACTTTTCTCAGCGCGGGAAAAGTCCGCTCATTTCAAAAGTACGGCGGACTGGCACACCAACGGCCGGATTGTCTGCCGAAATGCGAGTCCGGCGGGAAGATTGGAGTGCAAAAATACTTTCTAAGTTCGGGTAAAAAAAGTCAGCCGGAGGCTACACACGGGGGATTGTCCGGCGGACTTGAGTTTGCCGGACTTTTCCACCCGATTGTTTGATCGTGTGTACGCGGCACAACACTATCCTCCCACCAAACTGACAATGCTGCTGTCCAAAAGCTGTCTTTGTTGCCCTTTCATCCAAAGTATAGGCACTCTGAGCCCTTGTACACACGGTCGGAGATTCCGACAACCAAATCCGTCGGATTTTGTCCGTCGGATTTTGTCCGAAACTGTTGTATACACACAGTCGGACAAAGTTGTCGGAAAATCCATCGTGATGACGTTATTTCGTTACGACGGGACTGTGTTCACGCTAGTAGCCAATAGCTTTGGTGCAGGAATTTGATCTGAGCATGCGTGGCACTTTGTCCGATCGGAATTCTCTACACATGCTCGGAGTATGTCCGATCGGAGCATTTTGTTGGAAAATATTTCCGGGAAGTTGGAAAAGTTGGTCCGACGGATATTCCGACTGAAACAGTCCGATGCAGACCATACACAGTCGGAATATCCGACAAAACGCTCCGTTCGGACACATTCCGACGGCATCTCCGACCGTGTGTACAAGGGCTTACACAGGAGGTTTGTTACTGGCTGGATCTCCATGTGAAAACAAATACAGCCACCACATCTAAATGATTGGTATGCTGCAATATATTTGGTTTTGAGTTTAATACCGCTTTAAATTAAATTTAGGGAACTGGTTCAGAATATTGTTAAATTAGTATCATATTTCAGAGTGTGATATGGTTTTTGGTGTGTAACCATTTCATTTTCAGGTCTTATCAAATTAATCTTTAGGTGAAAAATTTGCAGGTGCAGCAAAAACCCTGCATCTCTTTATTTGCAGCTGAATGATATTGTACAAAAAAAAAAGCTTTTCACTGTCGGTTTCCAGCTGTCAGTTTTCAGTGTTCAGAAGAGGTTTTCAACTGCCCCATGTACATGAGCCCTTAGGGGTCATTACTATTGTCATACATTTTTCTGTGTATTGGACTCTAGATAACGTTGATATCATTATCATTTGGCATCATGTTAGATATTTGGAGAGTTAGGCCTGATTCACACCTTTGCAGTTTTAGTGCTTTTTGCATTTTGCAGATTTGCACTACAGTCCATTTAACATGGTTTGCTATGGAACACATTCTGTAGTGCAAATCTGCAAACTGCAAAAAGCACTAAAAAATGCATAGGTGTGAATCCAGCCTTAGTGCTGCAAACCAGTGCGATGTCAGACATCACATGTGATTCACACACTGCTATGCAAATCACATGCGAGGTCAGTGCAATGTGAATTCAGCTATACAGATTGTATGGCTGAATTCATATTGCATTCGGACCAAAATCATACAGGATTTTTTTGTTCCGCACCAGAATCAGATTGCATGGGTGTTCACACCCATGCGATGCGATTCCTATCCAGGTTGATAGTTTGCATTGCAATATATGCAAAGCCATCAGTTCGCATAGGGCAGTGTGAACTGCCTACGGGTGACATGTGATGTGGGAACCCGTACTGGATTCGGGTTCTCGCATCGCAGCAGTGTGAACCTTTTCATTACTATATGTGGGAACACAGCTGGTGTTAAGCAACCTCAAGCAAGCCTCTTCATTTGAATAACCCCTTTCTTCTAGAATCACACATCGTAGCGCAGAAGTCTTTATTGTCTTTTTTGCTTAAAACTGGAGGAACATTGCACCTTTAAAATCTCTGAGAGATACAAGAAGCCAGCATACTACACATTGACGCTCAGCTAGTAACTGAAAATCATTTCTGGGTAAAACTGGCCTTTGAAAGGACTCACCCCAGCGGGTCCCCAACTACTACTAAATAATTAATCAATACAGTTTTAACTGGAGAAAAAGTAGTAATTACAGTGCACCTATTAAGATATATTTATTTGGATAAAATATATTGTAATGTTAATAAATTCAAATAAACACAAAATAGGCAAAAGTTATTGTTTTTCATATACAGGACTTTTTGTTTGAGCAACTGTGCCTGTTAACTGTCAGCAAAGACATGTAATGTAGTATGTAACAAAAGATTTACATGTTCACACTAGTAATGCAACTAATCTGATAACCAAATAAACATTAAATGGTATTCATGCACAGCAAAAATCAACTGCCAGAAAAAGGTTGTCTTTTAAAAAGGTCTCTTATTTTCTTTTATATAAGACAATAATTTAACAAAAAGAGAAGTAACCATTTATACTTACTTTCTTGCCATTCACAAAGAAGATAAGTTCATCTGATTCCATGCCTTTACTCTTAGCTGTAGACATCCAGCTGTAGTCGTAGCTCTAGATCCAAGCAGGTATCTGGAAGCAGAACGCTGCTGATGTATAATTTTCTAGTTATGGTGAGAGTTTGGGAGGGGACAAAGACCACAGGAAAACAGTCAGCATGCAGTCTACAAAGCCAGACAGAAGATAGAAGCTGACTAGTTTTTCCTGCCTGTTGAGCCTTGGACCAAAAATTTATGATGAAGCAAAATTATTACATATCTTGGTATCAAGTTTAAAAATGAACAAACTTTCACATTTAGTTTAAATGCATTTCTTCCTTTCAACTTTGCTTTATTTTTTTCTGGTCTTGATGCTGTTTTCAGGTATCAAATGGTTTTAATGTAGTAAGATGTATATTATAACATACATAGATGGTTCAATGTATATAGCATAATGAAATAAAGAGGGCATCATACAGAGGCCATATGGGTTTATAGTAGCAAAGTTTCAAAAATAACATCCAAATTAGTATCCAACAAATATAGGTACATTTTGTACACATAAAGAGTTAGTGGGTTAAAGGCATAAAGTCCAGCACTTTTGGAGAAACTAATCTAGCCACAGTTGCCAAAATGTACTATAATTTGTCATGGGTATCCTCCAGGACAGCAGTCAATTTCTCATTGACAAGTGTTCCACAGAGCCTTGATTTGACACCTTCAAAACTAAGAGATGAAGATTTCCACACATTGGCATTTGTTTGGTAGCTATGACCTTTGGACAAGTTAACCTTATATGAAACATATTGCCCTTTTCTTAAAGTGGTTGTAAACCCTTACAACCAACTTTGACCTACAGGTAAGCCTAGATTAAGGCTTACCTGTAGGTCCAAGAAATATCTCCTAAACCTACACGGTTTAGGAGATATTTGACGAAAGACTGAGCACGCCGCGGTCAACGGCGATATGCCGCGAGTGGCGGCTCCCGTGCGCATGCGCGGGAGTGACATCGTGGCTTCGCCGGATGACAGTGGCGGAGCAGCAAGACCCACCGAGAAGATGGATGCTCCGGACTACAGGGGACAGCGGTGACTTTGCTGGCTCCTGTGTCAGGTAAGTGACACATAATGGACTACTGTGCGATGCATAGTATTCCATTATGCTTTACCTTTGCAGGGAATCAAAGAGGAAGTAAACTCATCAGGGTTTACTTCCTCTTTAAGACCCTCTTAAGCAAAGAGCAGAGAAGGTCAGGATACATTTCCATCCATAACTCGGAGCCCAGCTACATTACTAACCTAGTCCCAAAATACCAACCAAGCTGCTCTCTTCGGTCCTCCCTAGACCTCTTGCTCTCTAGCTCCCTTGTCACCTCCTCCCATGCTCGCCTCCAGGCTTTCTCCAGAGCTTCTCCTATCCTTTGGAACTCCCTACCCCAATCTGTCCGACTGTCCCCTAATCTATCCATCTATCCCCCAATCTATCCATCTTTAGAGGATCCCTGAAAACTCTTGCTTCTAGCTAATACACAGTTTTACTTCATCAGCTCACCCCCCACATCTATTACCTTTTGTATCAATTGACCCTCCCTTTTTAGATTGTAAGCTCTAATGAGCAGGGCCCTCTGATTTCTCTTGTACCAAATTGTAATGTAATTGTAATGTCTGCCTTTTTTTTTGTTAAGCCCTGCGCATACTGTTGGCGCTATATAAATCCTGTATTATAATAATAATAATAATTTTCGCTAGTTTAGCTGAAGTAAAGCACCATCAAGAAAACAGAAAATAGCTATCAGATACTTACCGCAATTTTCTTTTCCTAAACTATACTCACGTCATCACACAATGGGTTAATGCCAAGTCTCTAGAAGGGAACAAGGATTTCCTTGAGGCTTGTATAGAGGTTAACGCTTGCATGAAACATCTGGTCAATGGTTCTTCTGCCCATCTGCAGTTTGCGAAAGGATAAAGCAGAGATCCATACTCTAATGGAGTTGTATGCCAGACCAAGCTCTAACGCGGACATGTCCAGGATATTGTCTAACGCTGGGGGCACAGGAGATAAATCTTTGGCTGAGCAAAGATAACAAACTTCCTTTATATGTAGCATTTATGGATGATCTTGTGGCCTTCACCAAGGTCTGAACCACTTTGGAGAAGAATCCCTGCTGCTTTAGTCTGGCCGATTCAATAGCCAAGCTATTAAAAAGTGGTCTCACTGGATTGGAGTGCTGCCACTGATGTTGGTATAAAAGATTTTGTTTGACCCAAAATGTGATTGGCGGTGCTGACGACACCTCTTCAGCAGATGGAAAGCACCTGTATGGCATAAATTATTTTTGTCCAATTTTTCAGAAGCACCTTCATAATCAAGGACACTAGAGGAAGACAAAGACCAAAGAAAAATCGCATTGCTCTGTGAATCCATCTTCTATCATTTTGCCTTTGTGCCTTGTTAAAAATACCAAAGCTTCACGTTCGTTCAGTGGAGCCTGAGAACTACTGCTAGAAAGCCCCCTATAGCCAATACTGGTTGAGGTACTCATTGTTGGAAAATAATCTGCCTAACCAATCCATTAGAAGATTATTTTTTACGGCAAGTAGACCGTCGTTAACTGCCTATAAGCGGCTCCCCGCCCAACAAAAGGTTTCTGTTGTGAGATATTAACAGGCAAAGACTCTTGATGCCTCCTTGGCAAGCATTGTAAACTACTGCTGTGTTATCAATCACCAACTTCACTGGGGCCTCCTTGTAGAAGATACTGAAAGGCTTGCATTGCTAGAAAAACTGCCTTCCATTTTGGACAGTAGTTGTGTCTGCAGTCTACCAGGCTCCAATGGCCTTGCACCTATCTCAGACTGGAGAGACTGGCATCCAAAAAAGTACACTGGTGACCAAAATTCCTGTTCTTACTAAATTCGTGCAGACCATAGGCTTGCACACAGGGTGTGCCCGGGCACACCCTAATCACCCTGTGTTTTAGTGTCCCAAGATCTTCCTGGGTGGCTGGCAAAACTGCATCCAAGCAGTGAGTAGAATGTGAGACAGTATCATATTGAGCAGATTGTGAGGCTTGTAAGATCTGCTCAGAGTGTGAAACTGTCATGTAATGTAATTGCATACAGGGAGAGAGAGGAGCTGTCAAAATTCAGCCGTGATGTTGGGGATAGGTGGGACCGAACAGCTATCTAACACCAACCAATCAATGGCTGGTGTTTAGATAGCTGCTCTGTTCCGCCCATCCCCATCTAACACCAGCCATTGGGGTGGGGTCTGGGCAGGCTGCTATGGGTATATGGCTCCACCCCTTTAAGCAGCCCAATCATTGGCTAGTGTTTAGATAGCTATTCAGTCCCGTCCATCCCCAACATCATCGCTGAGTTGTGATAGATCCTCTCTCTCCCTACATGCAGTTACATTACATGACAGTTTCACACTCTGAGCTGCTCTTACAAGCCTCATGATCTGCTCAATGTGAAACTTCCCCACTTCCCCAATCAGTGTCACCTGCCAGTGCAAATCAGTGCCACCTGCCAGTGCCAATCACTGCTGACTATCAGCACCACCTACCAGTGCCACCTCTAAGTGCCCATCAGTGCTTCCAATCAGTGGCACCTATCAGTGCCCATCAGTGCTGCCAATCAGTGGCACCCATTAGTGCTGACAATCAGTGCCCATCAGTGCTTACAATCAGTGGCACCTATCAGTTCTCAGTGCTGCCAATCAGTGCCCATCAGTGGCACCTATCAGTGCTGTCAATTAGTGGCCATCAGTGCTGCCAATCAGTGCCCATCAGTGCACTGAGTGCAGGGATGGGGAGATGGACTCAGCAGCCAAGCACATTGTCCATGGGGGGGGGGGGCAGCTTAGTTGGGCACAACTGAAATCTGTTGATGTTTATTAATGCCACTCTTTAGTATAATAGGTAATCAACACACCACCATTTACAATAAACTACTGGAGGTAAAAGGCCTGCCCCTAAGCACAGTTATGTTTTTCCACACCATGAAAAAAAAAAAAAAGTGCAGAGGTAACTTACTGATCAATAACTTAATAATGGTGGAACCCTCCAAAGTATGGAAATCTCAATAAACTTCAATATTACCGCAGTACGCAGTATTGGTACATAACGTCACATATACTGTAGTACACATCAAACTGAAAATGAGACATGCTGTATAAAATGAAACTTAGCAGGGATAGTGGAAACCCCTCACAGACATTTGCCATACAGATTAACTTCAAGTGCAATAATTCCAGTAATTTCACATCAAAATCATAAGACAAACTTTTTTTAAACTGAGCAGGGATGGTGGAAACCCCTCTACAGATAATTGCAATACAAATTAACTTCAAGTGCAACAGCTTTTAAGTTGGGAGGTTTACACCATTATAGCACTTTGGAATTAAAAATGCTTACATTGTTACATTTCATTTTATGTGTTTTAGTTACTATTATAATGTAAATTTTTGCACTTGAAGTTAATTTTCCATCATCCTTGCTAAGTCTATGTCTTTATGGACCTTGCTTTGTGCACTGATACACATTCATGTTGGCACAGGAAGGGGCAATCCCCAAACTGTTCCCACAATGTTTGGAGCATGAAATTGTCCAACATTTCTTGGTATGCTGACGTCTTAAGAGTTCCCTTCACTGGAACTAAGGGGCTAAGCCCAACCCCCAAGACCAATGATTCATGGCCAGGACCTGCTGATCTAGTTGTGTCCAATCACAGCCCAGAGCCCTGTGTTGATTGTCAACTATCTGTACAGAGGAAACAATCAAAGCAGGGAGAAGAAACAAAGATCTTTAGTATAAATCAGCACACATTACACATTGTTAGGCACACAATTAACCCCTTGATTACCCAAGATGTTAACCCCTTCCCAGCCAGTGTCATTAGTACAGTGACAGTGTATAGTATTATCACTAATCATTGTATTAGTGTCACTGGTAATGTCAGTGGCAGTTAGTTCCCACCCAGTTTCAGATTGCCTGTCGCACTATCGCAGTCCCATTATAGGTCGCTGATCACTGACATTAGCAGTAGAACAAAAAACAATTCCAGTAAATATACCATAGTTGTAGATGCTATAACTTTCACGCAAACCAATCAATATACATAAATTAGGATTTTGTTTATCAAAGACATCCAACAGAATACAGTTTGACCAAAATTTTATGAAGGCAGTTTTTATTTTTTTATTGTATAGGTTTTATAGCAGAGTGTAAAAAATATTATATTATGCTTATGCATTTGTCCTTCAATCTGGGAACTCTTGGGCTTAATTTTTATTGGCCTAAAAAAATATTTCCAAAGCAGTAAGAATAAAGATTTTTTTTTCAGTGTTGTCATAATTGCTGATCGATTCTGTCCAGCACAACATCTTCAGTCATTTTACCCACGCTAAATTTAATAATTTTTTAAGTAAGTATTACTTTACATATATTTTGGATATATACCTCTCTACAATTTTGGCTATCTATATCTTATTAAATAGATTTTTATAATATGAGAAAAAAACTGTTTACCGTAATATTCCTTATATGAAAGGTGGGATAGCCATTTAGGATTCTCTCCATTCCTTAGCTGCCCTGATTTAGGCAGCTAAAGTACCTTTTGATATATTTTTATATATTCCTCTTTCACAATTTTTTAAAGTTTTTTCTGTCTTGTTTTGTTTATAGCCTGGTTTGTTTCTGCCCTCTATGTTTGCATGGCATGCCCCCGTTGGGTTCCTATAGGCAGGTGTGAAACTCTGAGCTGTGGCTGAGTTGTGGGTGGACACAGCAGGGGGTAAGCTTGACTTTGGGGGAGTCGGTCTGACAGAATACCCTTAACCACTTTACTATGTGTTTATATTTATGTATAACTTGTGTTTTTTATATATTACAGTATATGTATTGTTATATTGCAAATCCCCTGAAGAAGCAAATAGCAAAACATGTCGGGCTAGTGTGCAATAATCATCTTCTCTATTTTTTAACCTTGATTGTAATTAAAAAAAATATTTTTCATATATTTAAAAACTACTCTCTGTTTCCATCTTTTTAAGTTGCACCATCAAAATCCCTCTCTCCAAACCTTGTAATTTTTTCATTTCGAATTTGGGATGTGGTGCAAAACTAATTGGGTGTTTTTTCCTGTATAGTCGGACCATAACTTGATTGTAAAAAATATTGTTTTTCTTTAAAAAAGATTCAGTTTTTTTAGTTTAAAAATTAGGAAAAGAATAAAAAGCCAAAATGCCACGCTTGAAACAAAAGCTGACTTTATTAAAGGAAGCTATACAGTAAAAAAAAATAAAAAAATAATAAAGATCAATATAGCATCAATATACTGCCAAATTAAAACCCAATAATTCTCCCTGAAACAAAACTCACTTTTTATAGGAATCTTAACTGCAAAAAGCAGTCTAGCCTAAAGTAAAGGCCCTATCAATATAACATAACCATAAAACACCCCAAATAAATGAAACCCCAAACCTCTGCTGACCGTGGGTGCAATGCTTTGCAGACTCACAGTAAAAAAATAAAAATAAATGAAAAGATGTACAATTATAATTTTTTTTTAGAAAGGTTATTTTTTTCCTTTAATGATACATTAGCCCTTGTACACACGGTCGGACATTCTGACAGAAAATGTCCGATCGGACCGTGTTGTCGGATAATCTGACCGTGTGTGGGCTCCATCGGACTGTTTCCGTTGGAATATCCGACTAACAAAGTTTTAGAGCTGGGCTATAAAATTTTCCGACAACATGGTCCGATTGGACTTTGTCCGATCGTTTTTAGAGAATTCCAATCGGACAAAGTGCCACGCATGCTCAGATCAAATTCTTAGACCAAAGCTATTGGCTACTAGCCTGAACGTAGTCCCGTCGTAACGAAATAACGTCATCACGTTCTGAACGATCGGATTTTCTGACAACTTTGTCCGACCGTGTGTATGCAACACGAGTTTCGGACAAAATCCGTCAGACAAAAAAATCCGACGGATTTTGTTGTCAGAATGTCCGACCGTGTGTACAAAGGCTAATACAATCCTAAAAGGCCCGTGGGGTAAACCTTCTTTGATGTCAGTAGGAATCCTTATGGGTACGTTTATATTTGTTGTTTCTATATATGCACACAAACTTTGAAGAATATAAAAGGTAACAGACATATGTGTGGAATGGATTTTTTTTTTTGAAATGTTACTCAGTTTAGAATACGTACAAACACCAATGATATACAACATGTGAGAGAGTATAACAAAATGTATTCAATCACTAATTATCTTTCTCCATGTTCCCAAATAATTCAGCAAAATCATTAAGCAGATATAAGACAAACATTTTGATTAAATGTATTACATATAGTATGACTGTATTATAGCCAAGTTGGTTAAGTGTGCTTGTTGATCAAAATGACAGCATTTCATATTCATTTTGTAATGTCCACAGACCAGGGGGTGAAGGTGCCATCCTTGTTTCTCGGGATCTGAAATACAACAAAAATGAATTACACTCCAACCTGTAGCAGTTTCTGGGTTCTAGATAAGTGTTTTTCCAGAAAAGTGACATTGTATTGCATCCTTTTTGTGGCTGGACAGAATGTGGTATTCGCTAATAGTTACCCAATCTTATGCTTCCCAAAGTAGCTTTGGGAGTGACAATTTTTTGGACAATCTTTGTCCACATCACTAGTTGCATTAATTTGTATAATTTTGCCTGATATACACAGTTTGTTGATATAGAGTTGCCAAAGCCATCTCTAATTTGACTGGATGGCACTCTGGTAAGGTAGATGCCAGTTGGAAGATCTTTCTCAAAAGGGAGCATGAATCCGGGCAGGATAGAAAGCTGATGCCTTCTAAAAACTCGTATTAGTGCAAAATATGAACAGTAGACTCCAAAGCAGTAATGTTTGGTACCGGTAGTTAAAACCCATGTGAGCAGCAATATTTTTTATCCATTTGAATCATCAGAATCACTGATTCATGTTTTTTTCATTCACCCAAAATTGCAAGTAGAGCTGTTTGATCTGCATAGATCATAGAAATTATGAACCTCGGAAACCATGGGGTCATTCTCTGAAAACTCAAATGAAAAAACTGAAAAATGTACAATTTGCCAATTTTTAGTCATCACTGCAGGTTATCCTGGCTGCCTGGGCCATCAGCTGGGGCACAGCAATTAATATTACTACCGGTACTTCCAAAGCTGGCAGGTAACATTTATTTAGGCAATGTGTGGATATTGTAATGAGATACAATTGATGTCAATAAAATGAGCAGCATATCATCAGGAGTTGAAAAACCTCAAATTCACAAAACAATTCTGCGTGAAGTATTAAATATTACACATTAAAATGGTTTGTAAAGGTTTGTGTAAAAAAAAAAAAACACAACAAACATGTTATACTTACCTTCTCTGTGCAAGGGTTTTGCACAGTGCAGCCCTGATCCTTCTCTTCTGGAATGCCTGGGCAGTGCTTCTGGCTCCTCCTCCTAATTGAGTGCCCACACGGAGAGAGCTGCATTCCATGGGGGCACTCGTGTGCGTGCTCCCAAGTCCTGCTGCCGTGTATATTGACACAGACAGTAGGATTTGGCCCCGCTCCCCTGCTCCTGTGTCTCTGGATTTGATTGACAGCAGCGGGAGACAATGGCTCCTACTGCTTGGCTCCCGCTGCTATCAATCTATCTAATGAGGACAGAGACAGAGGCTGGAACGACTGGGCTCTGGTGGGCTCTGGGGGGGCTGCTGCAGTACAGAAAGATTTTCACCTTAATGCATAGACTGCATTAAAGTGAAAATCATCGAGACTTTACAACCCTTTTAAATGTAAATAGTTGATGAAATGCGATACGCGATAGAATATAGGTGTAGAGTGACTGTCTCTGAAATAAAAATGACCAATATTGTGCAGCCCTAAAAGAATATTAAAGAGTAACTTCACTTTTGTTGAGAAAAAAATATTCCCCCCTGTGTGATCTATTTACATTGCAAGGATTTTAACAAACTTTGTTAAAGATTCCTACCTTTTGTTATTGTGAAGAAATCCCTCTGTGTTTCTCATTGCCCATGTGGAAAAAATTAATCTAATGGAAGTGGTTTCATAATTATCAATCAGTTGTGCACCTGCAGGGCACTAATGAGGAAAGCTGCTGGGCCTGCATCCCTTTAGATGTGATTTCCTATTGGGAGTATCTCACCAAAAATGACATTTTAGTTTCAGGGGATGCCTGAAATATGACTTGTATCTTAATGCAGACTTCTGGGAAAATTGGTAAACCAATCACCCAACAAGAAATGATGTTTCTGGGGGGGGGGGGGGGGGGGTTCTGTACGCATTCTGTGTGCAGAATACCTCCAGGTAGCCATATTGCATTGCATATTCAGAAAATTATAGCGGCTGCAGATTTAAAAGGAAAGGTTATTTTTAAGAACATTCAATTACAATATGATTTGTGTCACAATTGTGTACGCTATATTGTTTTTTCAAGTAGCAGTTTCTCTACAATACAGTAGCAATCAGTAGTGCTGGTAGCAGGAGAGAAGACTACTAATTATCTTCTTTTTAAAGGGCACTTTGTTTTTATTTTTATTTTTTTTAAGAGGGCAAATGTTTTTAACATTTTTATTTTAATCACAATCAATTTAAGCTGCAGAGTTAGGTACCTGCTTTAAGGCGCCAATGACAGAAGAGCAACATTAGAGGAGATACTAGTGAATTATGATCTCTGTTCAACACAAAAAGTGCTATTCCAATAATAACAAATTAGTACAGCTCAACTTATACATTTTAAATATTTTTCACATTTATTCGAGTATTGACTTGCTGATTATACACAGCACAAAGTTGCTGGATATAGTTATTTTGTGTGGCACATTTTGATAAATTAACATTAGAGGAGACCCGATGTACTGAAATTAATCTGAAACCTAGGATACTTTTTCCGTATGGTTAATGTCTGTTACGTAGACATCTCTCTCCAATGAGCAGAGAACCTCTGGTGGGGTGGGGTACTGTCACTTTGAATATTTAAATGAAGCATGCAAGGTTCTCCATGTCCCTGTGATGTGATAAAAGAGCTGTAGAGGGTCTCTCCTTCCTCTTGCAGTGCCGGGACTACAGGAGAAAAAGCTCCCTCCCTCCATGCTTGTGAGCATTTTGTGTGGTCGGGTCACCCCTGAATCTGGGGGGGGGGGGGGCGTATTTATTTGTTCAATAAAGTTAAGATGCCCGAGTTCTGACAACTGGGAAAAAGTTTGCTGTATGTTTGACTTCATTTGAATATTGGATTAATATGTTTTGTCTTTATACATTATTGTAAACCAATAAAATGCCGTGTCCAATTTTTTGCCAAATGGTGTGTGTGTATTACTCTACTATACGATTGTATCTGGGAAATTAAGGTAATGGGCGAGTGTGGCCTGTGGTCCCAAACCCCTATGCTCTAGGATACCAATGTCATGTCATTGCAACATGTGCTAAATGTTTATTTTCTATGAATAGTAAAGAAATTAGCTAAAAAAACAAACACACACATATACATTTAAAATTCTACACACTTTAAAATAAAAAAGGCACCCCCCCCCCCCCCCAAAAAAAAAAACTGCACGCAACACAACAAAATAAATACACACACATTTTGTTCATATAGAACCCACCATTTTAGTCAACTGGTCTTCACAAGCCATTCTGACTTTCTCTGGTGTTGCAGGGCTGTTAAGAGTAAAAATCTTAGGCAAGTTACGTTCTGCACGAACTGAATCTACTGCATCCTTTATGGCAAAAAGGGCAGAACATCCTAAAAACACGGCTGTCTCCCCGACTCCCTGTAAGAAAATTCATATCATCTTGTTATAAAAATAAAACTGGCTCCCGAACTCCCTATAAAGACGGTATATTAATAGCTTTATATTAAGTCTAAGGACAACAATGGCAAGGCATTTTTTTTAATTAAATATATATTTTAAGGTAAAACATTTACTACTTATTTACAAAGTCAACTAAATGTCCCAAAAAAAAATCATCTAAATGCTGTCAGTAAGCTTTATACTCTTAAAAGGCAACACATCTGAAGTAATAACGTGTGTGTGTGTGTGTGGGCTACAGTTGGAGAGAGAGTGAGCCTGGCATATATATATATATATATATATATATATATATATATATATATATATATATTGTGACAGTACAGTTCCCTGTCCTAGTAATTGTCACCCAGGTTTCTCAAATAGGCAGGTTGAGGGGCTCCAGGGGTATTTAATGTGGAGGAATCTGTTTTATCAGTTTCCTCCAAAGTTTGTAAAATCCAGTTGGGGACCAGGAGCCCAGAGATTCCATAGCGTTATGGGTGGGACGGAATCTCAAATCCTGGGACCAGGTTTTGGGAACAGCCAGGAGTCTGGCTGGTTGATTGAGCAGGGCTTATAGCAGAGTCAGGATTAGGGTTCTGGGCTCCACCCAGTGGGACAGGAGATCTCCAGGAGTCCAGAGAGTGCAAGTGTGCAAGTGTGCAGGTGTGCAGGTGTGCACTAGTGCAAGCCAGAGACCCAAGTCTGAGGATCAGAGGAGTGAGGGGCTGCTTTCTAGATAGACGATGTGTGCATTGAAGCTGTGTGCATCTAAGGAGACAGATGAGAGCCTGAAGTGGAAGGCCTGAGCAGCAAGGAAGCTGAAAAGAGGTACAGTAGTTGTACAGGAAGAGATATATGACCAAGAGAGCTGAAGCGTAAAGCCTAAGTGGCAGTACTGCTGAAGAGAGAGAGCCAGGTAGCTTGGCATTTTTCATCTGTTATTGTTTTTGGGAGAAGAACCCCTGTGTGGGCATCCAAGTGCATGTATGAACTTTTGTTTATTTTATTTCTTTTAATAAAAGTGGTCTACCATGCCCTTAAACTAAAGTTCATGTTTGCTGTGAACTTACTGAAAAGGCATCTACCACTGAGCTAGACATCCCCCAATGTCGCAATATCCACACACACATATATGCAATTAGGAAATATATTATGAAGTAAAACAAAGCTCACCTTTGAGGAGTAAATGGTATAGGGATTTTTAGAGGATGCAAGGAGCGAGACATTAAACTCTGCTGGGACATCACACACTGCTGGTATTTTATATTTGTCAGGTCCAAGTGTATACATGTCACCTTGTGGTGAATAAAATAGTTCCTCTAATGTGTACAGGCCAAGTCCCTGAGTAAATGCACCTTCAATCTAGAGAAAAAAAATGTAGTTAATACACATGACCTGACTTAAAAAAACAAAAAGTACATTTATGCACAATATATAAAATGGCGTACTGTAAACTGTACACCTAGTATTAAAGGGCACTAGATTGTTGTGGTCGCTATGGGAATTGACTGCCCTCTCCATCTCTACAGCAACCTCACACTCCATCCAGCTTGAATCCTCCATTTCAAGTGCTCTACATTTATCTCCATCTATATAGAGCAATGATTTCTGCAACTCAGAATGGGATATTGGACTGTTTCTATAAATATATATTATGTATATATATACATTATGAAAACTTAAGACAAAACTAAATTTTTTTTGTAGCTTAAAGGTTAACAAACCTGTCCAATGTCCAATGCTGGATTTATGCTTTCTCCCACATCCACAACTATATCTGTACGAAGATTCTGCGAGAAGAAATAAAAAACAAAAACAAAAAAAACATTACTAACTACAATCAGTCATTATTTCCTTGTTATATTTATTTTAATGGTATATTAAAGAGGAATTCCAGGTATATGTATTTTATACATGTCACACGGCTCCTGAAGAGCACGCGCTATATGTTTTTTAAAATTTTAATTTCACCTTTAAACCACAGTTTGGTTTGGGTTTAATTGTTCTAAATTTTGACCTCAGCATCAGTCTGGTTGGACTGCAGGGTGTTCTGCCTGGCAATGGGTGGCATTGTCACTTTTGGCAGGTACTGAACCACAGTCTAGTTGGGTGCATTAAGGTTACTCTCTCTCGGAACCAGCCCAGTGGCAGTGTCGCTCTTGTTGTGCTTGCTGGGAGAGGGTACTTAAGGTGCGGATGTCATGTGTTTCGGGGTTCCAATCCAGAAGTATGTTCTGACTGCATGGTCCTGGTCCTCCTGACCAGCCCCCAGGGTTTCCATGGCCTGGGGTGCGGATTCACATGACTTTACGTCTCGGGGCTGGCTAGCCCGAGGCAAGGAAACTGAAGGAAGGATTCGGAGGTGGCCCGGTGCCGTCTCGGTTGGTGGAGAGGCCCAGCAACTGTGAAGGTATCCAGGGGAGGACTCTTCGGGAGAAGGCCACTCAAAGGCTGGCTTCTCAATAAGAGCCTGGACAAGCTGAAGGACCTAAACGAATCCAATCTTGTGTGGTATCGCAGGAATGGCTGCAAGATACTGGTACCACACAAGTGTTCTACGAGCTTCCAAGTTTACCTACCTCGGGAAACCCCTAGACGAATATGAGTTGAAGAAGGTAATGGTAAGCCCAATAAATTCGGGGGTCAGTGCTACATACATATTTACATGAGTCCAGCTTGGACCTATGTAACTATGCATATACCATACCTGGACAATGCCCCCGGAAACTGGATCCCTTGGAGTAAACACTGCTACTCCGGGTCCCATACTGAACAGCTGGCCTGCTGACCATGCTGCACAATCTCCAGGCTACGAGGGTGTTGCTGCTCCACCTGTGTGGTATTAGGGAGCTGATCTGTAATATCTATGAGAATAGAATGGCTTATCTAGCAAGCACCAGTGCTGTCCCTGAGAAAATGTGTCAGTTACAATAGACAATATTCAGCACAATCTTGAACAGTAGGAACACGTAACATCCAGTGAACCATTAACTTTACATATTCTCAAAACAAAAACATTAATGCATTGTACAGTCCTCAGTTCATACTGTATCTCAGTGAAGGAATGCTGCATTACTTCAAAGATAGCTTCACTCCTTTTACTGTGGTAAATTTTAGATACTTCGGTCTGTACTCTGTAAATAGAGGTCAATTTTTCTCTATCTCTTTTGCCGTGTACACACGATCAGAATTTCGCCCAGGAAAAGACGGATGAGAGCTTTTCACCGGAAAATGCGACCGTGTGTATGCTCCATCGGAATTTAGCTGGCTGAATTCCCACAAGCAAATATTTCACAGCATGTTCTCAATTTTCCCGAAGGAAAAACTTTCTATCGGAAATTCCGATCGTGTGTATGCAATTCCGACACACAAAAACCCACGCATGCTCAGATTGAACTACGAGACGGAAACTATTGGCTACTGGCTATTGAACTTCCTTTTTCTAGTCCCATTGTACGTGCTGTACGTCACCGCATTCTTGGCGGTCAGAATTTGGTGTGACCGCGTGTAGGCAAGACAGCTTGAGCAGAATTCCGTCAAGAAAACCATCAGACCTTTTTTCAACCATAATTCAGATCGTATGTACGTGGCATAAGTCCTTGTGCTCTGCTAGAGGGCTTACCCAATAATGCCATGCAATAGGCAGGTCACACTTTGTGACCTCATTACAGAGTGCAGTGCAAAAGAAACAGCATCACAGGTCAGTAGATGCACTACATAGGCAAAAAAATGATCACATCACTACATGAGTTAAAACCATTGTAGATCCAGGGATTAAGGGATCAGGAAGGAATGTTTTCAGTGCTGGAGAAAATCAGGGAACGCTTTAATAAATAAGGGTTTTTGTTTCTTTTTCTGGATATAATGCAGGTTTAGGGCTCCAAGGATGCATTTTGAAATATATTTTTGTATTTTAGTTGAACTTGGTATAGTGTAAAACTCTATGAAGCCCATTGATATCTTTTCTTGCATACCTTATTCAGCAATAACACAGAATCATGTCGACCCAGGGAATTAATCTGATTGCCCTGAGCAGAGGTAGTTATTGTCTATCCATGGATAAAAAGCATGTGGACAGAATTCTGCTTTACCCCTTTCCAAAAATGCAGGAGCTGTACTAGAAAGTAGTTGCATAGTTTTGATAAAAGAGCTCTGTCTATCAAGTTCAATTTGTGCAAGGAGGTTCAGTTTTTGAACTGGCCCTAATGCATTTTTGCCTTTTTTTTTGATAATTGTAGGGGGAAAAAAACACAAACAGAGAAAAAAAAAAAAACATGGCAAGAAACATATACTTTACCAGCTTTAGGGAAGCCCGGAAACGCAGGCTGGACGGAGGTGCAGGGCTGGCATGACAGATGCTAGGTAGCCCCTATAGGGTTAAGTTTAGAGAGAGGAACGAGGAGGGGGTGGAGCGGCAGGAGAGAAAGAAGAGAGGGCGGAGCGCCATATAAGAAGGGGGAGGAGCTACGGCAGCAAGCGTGGGGTCACAATCAGGAAGTTGGCCGGCGGTGAGGACGCACAGGACAAGCGGAGGCCGTGCGGCGGTATCGCGGGCGGGACGGGTGGGTTTTTTGTGCACAGGAGGCTTCTGCTGGAATTTCCAGGCCATGGGGGACGTAGCTGAGCTTTTGGAGCGGCTCCGGGCGGCGGCGGGAGAGTGCGGGACGGACTGGCTGCAAGAGCAGGTGGCGGCCATTACACGTGCGGCGGCGGGGGGGCCTGTAGAAGGGGGGGATGGCATACCAGACGCGGCGGGCAGGTCGGAGCGGAGCGGAAGTGGAGCCTTGAGGGTGGACGGGGACAGGCCTACGGGGCCCGCACGTGGACGCCTTGCTCGGCAGGAGGGTCGGTCGGGCCTATGGCGACGACAGAGCATCTACCAGCACCGCTGACACACCCCCGGGCTGCCCTGCGGCCGGAGGGTCTGCTACGCATATGCCATCCGCGGCAGATGTGCGTTCCGAAGGGGAGCTGTCGGGTTCCGAAGAGGAGGTCCTTGGTCGAGTAGAGGCGGCTGGAGCATCCGGAGGGACGGCTGACGGGAGGGGACCCACGCAGCCAGGTAAGGGGCTTCCTTTTACTTCTAATGCTTTGCCTGATGCTTTGGGGTGTCTGTCGGGGGGGTGGTTGGGGGCGCGGCGTGGGGCCGCACGGGGGAGGTGCCGCGGGAGGCGGGCGGTCAGCCTGCCTCCGGCGGGACCCAGGAATCGTTGCAGGCATTGTTGGGGGGTTTGAAGGATCTGCTGAAGAGGTTTGCTGACGGGGCTTCCGCGGGACCCCCGCAGGTTGCGCCTTGGGTAGGTGGCCTGGGGGCTGGGTCGGGTTCGAGTTCCCTTCTAGGGGGCGGGGCGTCCCGTGGGGGCGGGGCCTCACAGGGGACAGGGGCTGGGGCATTCCGGCCGCTGGGTTTGGGCTCCCCCTCGGGGTTTCAGGTGCAGGCGTCCGGGAGTGTGGAGGTAAGTGCGCAACAGGAGGCGCCGGTGGCTGGAGCATCCTCGGTAAGTACGGGGGACGACATGGCGGCGAAAGAGGCCGCGGCTCGGGTCGATTTGGTTCGGCTGATGTCTGTTACGAAGGGCCATTGGGGGCGCATCTCAAGCCGGAGGTACGGGACAAGATCAAGAAGGGTGAGTATGTGGAGATCTTTTCGTTGCTCCCCTTGGAGAAGTTCAATTTGGATAGGGTCAAGCCTGACAGCTCTAAGAAGGACGATGAGGAGAAGAGGCGGTATCGGCTGATACCGCGGACTTTCCCTAATTGGCTGCAGGCGTTTACCATTCTGGCCAGCGTGATTGGCGAGACGGCGCCGGAGCATTGCTCGGCCCTGTTTTGTTACATGGACGCTATCGGGGAAGCGCATAGGGTGTATGGGGGTACGGCTTGGCTGCGTTACGACGAGCAGTTTAGGCAACGGCGGGCGGTGCGGCCTGATATTCGGTGGGATCACAAGGATATCAGCCTTTGGATGCGGTTGATGGACGCCTTCGCAGTTTTTTCAGGGGGGGGGCCGGGGGAACCCCCGCCTCTGGACTTCCGGCCGGGAAAAAAATGGGCGTGTGCTGGCAGTTTAATGAAGGGGCCTGCAAGTTCGGGGGGTCCTGTCGATTTAAACATGAGTGTTCCGGTTGCGGTGGCACTCACTCCCTCTCCCGCTGTTTTAAAAAGGGCAAGCGTGCCGGGGAACCTGCGTTCAAGGGGAGCAACCCCGGTGAGGGTGGAAAGGATGCGTCCTTTTCTAAATAGGTACCCGGACAAGGGGGCTGAGCGGGAGCTGGGGGAGGGGTTTGCGGTGGGTTTTCGGATTCCGTGTTCGTTGGAAGTAGTTCCTCCGGTGGCTAAGAACTTGAGGTCCGCCTTGCGGCATCCGGGGGTGGTCAGCGACAAATTGGCTAAGGAGGTTTCCTTGGGGAGGATGAGTGGCCCGTTCGTGGAACAACCGTTGCCGGTTTTGGTGGTGTCGCCGTTAGGGGTGGTGTCTAAGAAGGAGCCTAACAAGTTCCGGCTTATCCATCATCTGTCCTTCCCGAAGGGGGGTTCAGTGAACGACGCCATAGATCCCGAGGCCTGCACGGTGTCTTACACGTCGTTTGACGCGGCGGTGGGCTGGGTGCAGCGTTACGGGAAAGGGGCCCTTATGGCGAAGTCTGACATTGAGGCGGCGTTTCGGCTGTTGCCAGTGCACCCGGAGAGCTTTTGGCTCTTGGGGTGTTATTGGCAGGATCGGTTTTACGTGGACCAGTGCTTGCCCATGGGCTGTTCCATGTCCTGTGCCTTGTTTGATCTGTTTAGTTCATTCTTGGAATGGGTGCTGCGCGATGTGTCGGGCTGGGCGTCGGTGATTCATTACCTCGATGACTTTCTCGTCGTGGGCCCCCCGTCCTCCAATGTGTGTGCGATCCTTTTGGCCACGTTGCAGCACATTGCGGATCGCTTTGGGGTGCCGTTGGCGGCCGACAAAACGGAGGGGCCGGCTACGGTCTTGAGTTTTTTGGGCATTGAAATAGACACGGAGGTGATGGAGTGCCGCTTGCCGGAAGACAAAGTCGAGAGACTGAAGCGGGAGCTGCGGGAGTTGGTCGGCGTGCGGAAAGTACAACTGCGGAAGTTGCAGTCGGTCCTGGGTAAGTTAAATTTTGCTTGCCGGATCATTCCGATGGGGCGGATTTTTTGCCGCCGGCTGTCGGGGGCCAACGGCAGGTGTCCTGGTTCCGACCCACTTCGTTCGGTTGACGAGGGAACTTAGGGAGGACTTGCGGATTTGGCAGACTTTTTTGGAAGGCTTCAATGGACGGTCGGTGTGGATGAAGGGGCCGGTGAGTAATTTTGACGTGGAATTAGTGACGGATGCGGCAGGGTCCACGGGCTATGGGGCCTTTTTTCAGGGACAATGGAGCGCGGAGGCATGGCCCCGGTCGTGGGTGGAGGCGGGATATACAAAGAACCTGGTGCTGCTGGAATTGTTTCCGGTGGTGCTGGCAATGGAGCTTTGGGGGGGGTCGTGCCGGGATCTGAAGATCAGGTTGCACTGCGACAACATGGGAGTGGTGCAGGTGATCAATCGGATGTCGGCGTCTTCGCAGCCGGTGATCCGGCTGCTGCGCCACCTGGTGCTGCGGTGTTTGCAGGCGAACATATTTGTGTATGCCGTTCATATACCGGTGGTGGACAATAACGTGTCTGATGCCTTATCTCGATTCCAGTGGGAGAGGTTTCGGGCGTTGGCTCCGGAGGCGGCGAGAGAGGGGATCCCCTGCCCGGGGTGGCTCTGGGAGGTTGCGTTGGAATCGCCTCGGAATGGATCAGGAGGTCGGTGAGCAGTGCGACCTGGGCGACATACAGTAAGGTGTGGAAGGACTGGATGGATTTTGCACGGCTAGCGGACGCTGAGCTGGGTGGGGGTGGCGATCAGGGGCTGTTGGTGTTGTGCTTTGTTTTTAAGGTCATGGAACGCGCGGGGTCGGTGTCCTCGATTGAGCGTAAGCTTGCGGCGCTGGCTTTTTGGTTTAAGTTGCGTGGGGAGGTTGATCACACAAAAGGTTTTTGGGTCAAGCAGGCAGTCAAGGGGTACAAGAAGGGCAATCCGTGGAGGGATATGAGGAGGCCGGTGACCTTCCGGGTCCTGCAGGTCATCTGCGAGCGATTGGGGGAACAGTGCACTTCTAATTATGAGGTGCGGTTGTTACGAGCGGCTTTTTCGTTGGCGTTCTTTGGGGCTTTTCGGGTGGGGGAGTTAGTCAGTCCGGCAAAGACTGTTGGGGGGGGACTGTTGGGTCAGAATGTGACCTTGGGGGCTGATAGGGTGCGTTTGCGGCTGCGTAGGTCCAAGACAGATCAGACTGGGACTGGGGTGGACATATGGTTGTTTGCGCTGCCGGAATCGGGGTTATGCCCAGTGAGGGTGGTATCGGAGTTCTTGGGGGTTAGGCCGCAAGGGGTGGGCCCGTTGCTGGTGCATCAGGACGGGACCTTTTTATCCCGCTTTCAATTTGTGGCTGTGTTTCGGAGGTGTCTGCGGGCGGGGGGTTTGGATTGCTCTCAGTTCGCCTCCCACTCCTTCCGCATCGGGGCAGCCACTGAGGCGGCCAGGTGCGGGTTGGACGAGGCTGTGGTCAAGAGGATTGGGCGCTGGGAATCACGGAGGTTTAGGTCGTACGTGCGGCCACACTTGATGTAGGCGGAGTTTGTGGTTTTGGTTCATGTTTTACAGGTGGAAGGGGGGTGGATGTTTTGGGGGGTCGTGGTCGGGTGTTGCATAGTTGCTTTAGTATTTTGTTTTTTCCTTTCAGATGGAGGTCGCGAACGCCTCGTCTGGATATTGGGGCACTCCTACGTTTTTTGGGGTGCCAGGAGAGCAGATGTCAGGCCGGAAGGAAGGCAGCTGGGGATTTTTCGGGGGGAGGCGAGCATAAGGTGGTTGGGGATCCCCGGGCTAAAATGGAACAGGGTGGTGCCGGAATTTCATCGGTACGCCAGACTGGATAGGCCCCCGGATGTGTTGGTGTTGCATGTGGGGGGTAACGACTTAGGGGTCCGGTCCACTAGGGACATCGTTGCGGACGTAAAAAGGGATTTTCTCATGCTTCGGAGGGATTTTCCGAGTATGGTGGTGATCTGGTCGGACATCGTTGCGCGGACCGCGTGGCGTATGGCTCGCTCTGTGGTTCGACTCAATAAAGCTAGGATTAAGGTTAATAAGGCCCTGGGGAGGTTTGTGTCCCGGAATGGGGGATTGGTGATACGGCACACGGAGTTGGAGGTGAATGTGGGCATGTACCTTAGGGGGGATGGCGTGCATCTCACGGCGGTGGGAACTGACCTTTGGACCCTGGGGGTGCAGGAGGGGATTGAACGGGCTCTGCGGATGTGGAGGGGCCCTTAAGGCTAAGGTGGTCATCCTTGCGGGCGGTGGCGGTGTCTTTGGTCTTTGACGGGGTAAAGGAAATTAGGTGATGGAACTGTGTGGGGGGCTCATAGGTGGTATGTACCCCTTTTGGTGTATCCCAGCGGAAGGGTAGGCTGGGATACGGGTTTGGTGACACTGCGGGAAGGTGGGGTTGTCTCCGGGCTGTTAAACGGCCGGAGGCCTTGTATGGTAAAAATTTGGGTCCCGCAGTGGTTTTGGAAAATGGTAACGTTAAATGGAACCGAGGTACCGTCAAAGACCAAACGACTGGGAGTTCTAATTGCTGTTGCAATATATATAAGTATTTTCTATTATAACATTAAAGTTATTTATTTTATTTTGGTTAAAGTTTTGGTTAAATAAAAGGCTGCTACGGCCAATTTATACTCCAAACTCCGGTGTGGTCTATTTATTGGGAATGGGGAAGGTAAAAATGGGAATGGTACAGGTATGGGTAGTAAAAGGGAATATTTACGGAAGGGGTAATTACCGAATGCATAGGTCATGTTCCCTTTCCATTAATGACACACTTGTAATTGCTTTACAGTACTCATCAAGGATTATTTTTCAATTAAAATCATTTACCCTTATAAGACTTCAGGGATACATGCTGGTTCTCTTATGGCTGAAGGACTATTCAGAATAATAAAGAGATCACTTTTTTTATTTTTTATTGGTAAGACTTGAAAAAATGCATACAAATCTGAACAATAATTATTTTTCAAACAAGCTGTGGAAATAAATACTGTGGGATCACCACAAAATTTGCTGGCATTTACCGTCTGAGCACTAAGGGGGTTTGGGGTCCCAGCATAACCATACTCTTCTGCTTATTGATGCCTCTGAGGTGGCACTGGAGCGTTTGGCAGAACTTGGCTTTATATATTCAAAAAGAAAGCTATTAAATTCTTTACAAACCTGTTTCAATTGATAGACACAGTGCCATGTTTAAGTTAGTTGTGGTCACCAGTGTGAGTAGAAATTACTGGGTTTGTATGGGACAGAATTTCCCTACAGCAGATATTACTCCTATGTTTGAAGTGTTTTTATTTTTGTTTTAAAATTTTAGCCTAAGTATATAGTTTTTAAATATATGGCCTATTTTTCAACAAGTCAGCTTGCTGACAGATATTCTTGACCATCATTTTGCCAATTTAAACATCCTATACTGTTAGTTTTTCACAAGAACTAATTTTAGCTACAGAAGTAATTGAGAAATTGAATTCAATTAACTACTTAAAAACATAAGGCAGTTATACAACTATGTGTCATGTGAGTCTTGTTGAATCAATTACAATCATGTACATTGTGTGACTCACCCAAATAAAATCACACAATTTCCCCATTACCTTGTGAGCTCCAGTTAGACAGTCCAGTTCAATCTCAGTACAAGCTGCTCCGTAGATATAATAAGGAGCAATGTGACCCTCTCCTTTTTCCCAGTCCATCTCAGTGTCATATCCTCTAAAAAGGGGGAAAAAATTCAGCTATTGCTATGTATATAATAGACAAGAGAGATATTGAAAAATCAAACTCAACTAAAGCTTCAGGGATATAGTAGAGCCTACCCAATATAGGAATTGTCAAGGTCCCAACAACCACTTAAAGCGGTTGTATAGTGCTTTTTTTTTTACTTTTACCTACAGGTAAGCCTATAATAAGGCTTACCTGTAGGTAAAAAAATATCTCCTAAACCTGTATGGTTTAGGAGATATTCCCCTTGAAATGAGCTGCTGACTGCAGCAGCGCATGCGTACAGGGGATTCTCGGCTGTAAGCCCGGCAGACGCCGTACCCTGCCGGACCGAAATCTCCCGCGCACATGCGTGGGAGTGACGATATCGCTGCTCCAGCCACTCACAGCACCGGAGCCGCTATATCCGGAAGACACGCCGAGGGAACACGTTAGCTTCCTCGGCGTGTATCGGGTGAGATGTCCGGGCCTCGTTCTAAGGTAAGTATTTCATAATGAGCTAGTATGCGGTGCATACTAGCTCATTATGCCTTTTCACTTACAGGTCCGAAAAAAAAAATTTCAGCGGGTTTACTAACGCTTTAAATGAAAACTGGTCATGAAATTACAGTACATAATGAAACGGTTATTGAAATTGTTTTCATGTTGTGGTTTCATGGTGGTGCAACTATGCAATAATCAATGAAATGTCAGGTTTTGAAGCCTCCTGTTTACATTTCTGACTCTATAGCATAACATAGATCATTTGCTTGACACATAACAGATCTGAACACTGAATGGAGATAATTAATAACAGAAATACCAGGATTTGGTTTAATAGTGCTTACTCTATGGTGTCCATACGCAGACCTTGGCCTTATTCAGGATGAAAACCTGTTCTTCTCAGTCTTTGCTCCTGAATCTGGGATTTGCAGACATGGGGCTTGATACAGTAAAGGCAAATAGGTTGTTCACTTTGCAAGGGGAGTTGCAACTGCAAGCAAATTTCCCCCGAGCTTAGTGAATCTGGCCCAAATGTTATTTTGCAAAGAATACCAAATCATGTGCAAGGAAAAAAAAATGCATTTTTGCTAACACATGATTGGATAACGGATATCAGCAGAGCTTCGCCTCATTCATTAAGCTCTGAGAACAATTTCCTTGCAATGTGAACAGTCTTACTGTATCTGTCTTAACAAATCAACACTATTGCAAGTCTTTTTCTGCATTATTTACATCTCTTTTCCTTTGCCAACTATAACTATAACTCAAGCCTTCTGGTTTGTCTTTATACATTTTCCTACCACTTCTCCCCACTTTATTCGCTTTTTGTGTCCTTTTTATTTCTATGTGGTTCTTCATATACAGGTATGTAGTTTCTTCATTTTAAGTCTATGCTCCTATACTGATCTATAGATTCCCTCTTATGCCCTGTACACACGGTCGGACATTCTGACGACAAAATCCGTCTGATTTTTTCAGATGGATTTTGGCCCAAACTTGTCTTGCATACACACGGTCGCACAAAGTTGTCGGAAAAGCCGATCGTTCAGAACGCGGTGACGCGGTGTGAACACGTATGACGGGACTATAAACAGGCCAGTAGCCAATAGCCTTTGTCTCGTAATTTATTCTGAGCATGCGTGGCACTTTGTCCGTCGGAATTATCTACACACGATCGGAAATTAAACGATTGGATTTTGTTGTAGAAAAATTTTAGATCCTGCTTTCAAACTTTGTGTGTCAGAAATTCAGATGGAAGAAGTCCGATGGAGCCCACACACGATCGCATTTTCCAACAACAAGATCCGATCACACATTTTCCGTCAGAAAGTCAGACCGATAAAAGAGTATAGAAACTGCCTCATAAGTCGTTTAATAAATGCAGCAAAGAGCCTGATCCCAAAGAAATGGAAAGAAACAGAAGCACCCAAATTACGGCAGTGGATAGAAAGAGTAGACGAAATATACAAAATATAAGGAATGGTGGTAGATGAGGAGAGCGGAAGTAGGGAGCCTCAGAAGAACTGGGAACAATGGAAACTATTCAAGTTAATGAAGAAGTATAGCGAGGTAATAGGGCTGTAAGAGGGTGGGGGGGGGGCTCCCCGGCCTCCCACCCACAAAATAGAGAGTGGGGTGTGAGACCCGGGAGAGGCAGAGGTGGGGGGGTGGAGGGGAAAAAGGGGAAAATAAGTTATGGGTATTATTATATAATGCTATTTGAACTATGCCCCCTTTGTCTTATTATGTTTTATAATGTTTGTATTGGGGATGTATTGAAAAACTAAATAAAGAATAATAATAATAATAAAAAAAAAAAAGAAAGTCCGGCCGTGTGTACAGGGCATAAGACTTTCCATCACTAAACATGAATCCTTTTCTCACCTGCTTGTATTTTTGCATCATATTTTAAATCTTTGTTACATTCAGTTCAATTCTAGTTTATTTGTATAGGCAAAACTTTTTGTGTATTCAATAAAGTAGGAGAGGGTTAACACCTCAAACAGGTTATTTTTGTGGTCTGTTTTGCGGGGGAACTTTTCCTTCACTTCTTGCCCTGAAGATGCAAAGTGAAGAAAAGTCCCATCTTAGATAATTGCCACCATAAAATTCATCCACGTTGTACAATTTTCCGTACTGGTGACTACTCAAATATTTTGGGTTTTCTCTTCAGTTGGAACACAGACTGCAAAAAAAAAAAGCCACACATTTGACAGTGGGCCTAACCCTGTCCCACTATATCCAAAACAAATGGAAACTTTGCCTTTACATATGCCAACTTTAAAGCTTTTGTATACTATCTTTTCATTACTGCTTTTGCTCAAGCTTTTGCCCTGGTTCACATTCATGTGATTTGGCTTGTGATTTAACATGTCAAATCGCATGCCAAATTGGTGGCAAATGCCGGCAATGGCAGCGTCCAAATTGGTGCGACCCTGCATTTACGGTGCCGCACCGATTCCCAAAAGTAGTTTCTGTACTACTTTTGGCAATTTCGGGGTATGATTTTCATTGACATCTGTGCAAAAACCTGCACAGATGTCTCTGAAATCAGCCCCGAAATTGGGACTCACATGTGGGAATGAAATATAGCGAGTTTAGCCGAACTCGCACAATTTCATTCCTGCAGTCAGTGTGAACCAGGGCTTAATGTCACTGCTTAGTTTGCTTTTCTTTATAACACTACTAAATTATCTGGCTTTCCAAAATTCAAAGTTTACAGAAATACATAGTTTATATTTTGTGACCATCCTTAATTGCTATCAAGTTCAAGTATTTATATATTTTTTGACCTGTTTAGAGAAAACTCTTAAGGCTGGGTTCAGACCTTTGCGCTATGATAGCACACCATTATGCATTGTAATGGGCTGTTACAAATAGTAGTGTTTGTACTTGCACCCCTGTGCTTTTTCTTAAAGCAGCATGCTTTTAGTGCGGCTGAGGGAACATGTGCAATTTACATGCAATCCCACACCCATGTGAACCTAGGCTTAAGCCCCATACACACTATCAGATTATCTGCTGAGTTTTTCCTTCAGATTTACCAAAACCATATAATATGAGGACAAACCTTAGGAGTTTCAATGTGTATGCAATCAGGCAGGCCCTTCTACTACATGGTTTTGGTAAATCTGAAGGAAAAACTCAGCAGATAATCTTGTAGTGTGTATGGGGCTTTAGAAAGCCTGTGAACTAACAATAAAAAGCAAACCAAGCTTTTTACCAAGTTATCCTCTTCAGTTTGGCCTTCAGCTGAATTTAAGCTTGCTGTGTCTGAAGGCGGTAAAGATTAACGTCTTTTAATGTGTTACCTACCTGTAAAATCCAGTAGCTGATAGACTTATTCTCTCAGCGAATGCTTGCTGAACCTGAAAAAACAAAAATGAATGCCAATTTTTCCAGGTTTGGAAAGGTCTGGGACCAATAGAACTTGCAAAGTTCTTGCACGATGTAAAGCGTAACTGCTATGTGTAATTAAGCCCAACTCCAGTCGAACCAGGATTCACCACTGGGTTTATACTGCTATGTGCATAGTTGTGAGGTCTCTTCTCCTTTCTGGTCAGGGAATAATTAAAACACATTTTTAGTAAAGTGGGAAGGGGTTTTTGGGCTCTATTTATTCGCAAGGTTTGTAGTCTATGTGTAAGGTAGACTTTGTTGGTATTGGGTAGGTTTAAGTTGGCCCGACTTGTAGACAGTCCTCCAAGTGGGTCAGTTCAACTGTTATGGTTGTGGAAGTAGGAAAAGAGTGCTATGTGTGAATAGAAAGCCTTGAAAATTACATATGTTAGAGGAACAATGATCACTTTATTGTTGTATGATTTATTAGTGTATGACAAGGGATGAAGTTCTGGTCTACTATGGCTTGGAGATAAACCCTGCTCAGTTGCAGTTTGTGCATGCCTTGAATTAATGTAAGATTTTTCCACCATGGTAACTAACTATAATGGACCTCCTGACCTTAGAATTTAGGTCAGCTCATTTACAAAGGACTAATAAGGAGGCTTCTGTGCTAGCTGTGATAGGGAAAACATAGGCAGTGTTGCTGATAAAAGTGCCTTAGGACAGATCACTGTAGGACTTGAAGGCACTTGCTGGTTTCTTTAAAGTAGATGTACTCTGTCACTGCCAGGCTAGGACAACATATGACTTCTTTCTCCAACCCTTGGTTACTAAAACAGATGCTTACCTCAAGCATACTAAACATATATCATTAAAATTTTACAAAATGTTGGCAAGTACCCCTTCCAATATCTTAGTGATGGTTGATGTTGGATCTTTGTATACAGGCGGTCCCCTAGTTACAAACATCCGACTTACAAAGGACTCCTACTTACAAAAGGAGGGAGACAACAGGAATTGAGAGAAAATCTACCCCTAGGAAGGGAAATTGTAAGAGTTATCATGGGAAAAAGGTACCTCCACTGAAGTTTTATCACCAAGGTTTGTTTCCACAACAACCCAAAATTTTCAAAATCCAATTGTCATTGGGACAGAAAGTGAGGTGAAATCTTCTGAACAGCGGCACAGACAGCACAACAAACATTATAGGGGTGTTAACCCTTCTCTATGCTATCTAAAAAGCTTAAAACATTTTTTTTTTTGGGTTTGAGCTACATTTAAAAAATGTACCTGTTCCAACTTACAAATTGATTCAACTTAAGAATAAACCTACAAACCCTAATTTTCTTGTAACCCGGTGACTGCCTGTACTATCATTGGCCATGAGGATGCATTAGCATCAGTTAAATGAGCTTTAGTAGATTCTGATTTGACTAGAAAATACAGGAAGTTTTTGCTAAAAAGTCTTAAGTTCTGTTTGTTGAAGACCAGAGGTGTTGCAATGGGCACCCGTTTCGCCTTCAGTGTGGCCAACTTATTTATGGCCCACTAGGAAGAAGATGTTGTATTTAGGGATCATCCTCCGCAGCTGGTCTGTTACAAGAGGTATATAGATGATCTGATCATGATTTGTGAGGGAGATATGGCCAGCGTGTAGGAATTCACCAATAGATTGAATGGTAATGAACAAAATATTAAACTCACATGGAATATAGATTTGCAGCAAATGATTTTCTTAGATCTAGAAATTATTAAAGAGAGGGGTTGGTTCTGCACTCATAATGATTTTAAACCTACAGACTGGAAGGCTTATATACCCTTAAATAGCTGTCATCATAAAATGTGGCTTTGCAACATCCTTAGGGGACAAGTCATTAGACTCCGACAAAAATATTTTAGGAGAATTTTTTGTCCCAGTCTCAGGTGTTAGCAAAATGATTCCAACAGAAAGGGTATGAAAGAATCTCTATTGATAATGAGATTGAAAGAGTTAGAGCCTTAGATAGGAGTACAATTGTGGCTGAGACACCAATTTGGAGAAACGTTAATAATGGTAAGTACCATATGATTCTGGATTATAGTATTCAGCATAAAAACTTTGAGAGTATTGTGACCAAGCATTGGGCAATACTCAAAAAGATCGGGTACTTGGCCCACTGCTTCTTGTACGCCCACAGTTCATTTATAGAAAAGCACCCTCTCTTTGGGATAACTTAGCCCCTGGAGTTATTGACCCCCCAAAAAATCCAGATGATCGACTTTTCTCTCTTATCTGGATTTTATGCACGTGGGAGGTGTGCCGCATGTAAAAAGTTAAAGGCGAATACAAAAAAGCGATAGGAGTTTAGTTCTTCAATTTCTAACAGACAGTATAAAATGAAAGATTTAATTACTTGCACCACTCAGGACGTTGTTTATAAACTTGAGTGTGAGTGCGGTCTTCAATATACCCGAAGGACATCAAGGGCTTTATATGTAAGTGTAAGATCACCTGAGGCCAGTTGACATATACACACTGCTGGGGTTAGGAGCGCACCGCTACAGTCATGGACCCTTTGGCTGACTGTTCTGGATGGAGCGCTGGGTGGTTCAGGAAAGCAGCTCCACCTGAACACTGACACGGACCAACAGGACGCTAGAGTATAAGATTCAGGGGGCGGAATCTAAGAGCCAGCAGGTTTTCACCAGAGCCTCTGAGGATGGATTTGGCTGCAGCTGACTCCAGTTCACAGCCCCCGGGGTCTCTCAGCTCTTGCTCACAGACTGGCTCTGGTGGACAGAGTGGAAGCAGCAGTTCAGGGTTAAATACAGGATAGTCAGGGGGACAAGCCAAGGTTGGGGCAACTAGCAGACAGGGATGGTCAGAAAGGTACACCAAGGTCGATGTCACTAGCAGACAGGAATGCCCAGAAAGACATGTCAAGGTCGGTACATGGACGTCAGAGATAAACCTACAGCAGGATGCCAAACCAAAAGCCTAGTCACAACTTTCGAATTCGTAAATTCACATTCTTTGTATTCAATTCCGTCAATGTTTTTATGCTATGAGTGACTGCGGAGTCATCCAACGAGCCGTGTGTCTTGTTGACCTATTGGAACTGACCTCCTGCCACATAAAGCCTGTCCCTATCACAGCCTACATTAGGCCTGAAGAAGGAGCGTAGCTCCGCAAACGCGTCGCCTATTGGCTCTTGTTCCCGGAAGTGACCTCGTTCTCATGGTTGTCGGCTTGCGTTCCACCTGCAGGAAATGTCAGCATACTTCGTTCCAGCCTGCTTTCCGGATACTGCTGCCATCCAGTGCATGAAATCCATCCATTTCACGGACACCCAGCATTATATGCCTACATGCTTATCATGCTTGTACCTTTTGTGAGTACCATATTTTTAGCCTTTCATTAAAATAACTAGATTTATTGCACTTAGAGTGGCGCTTTTGTTCTATCCACAGTGTTCTCAGAAGATTGCTTCTTATGCTTCCACGGGGCTGCCTCCTAAAGCTGCTATATTTTTACATTTTACATTGACTTTTTTTAAGCCATTGTTGTTTTCTACATTCCATTGTTATAGCTGCTATCTGGTGAATTTAGTTTCTTTGTGAGCATTCAGGTTGGATTTTAAACATTGTGTGGATATTAGCGCTCACTACACCTTTCCATTAGTGCAATGCAGAGTGACTGCTTGTAAAGTTGGAGCTGTAGTATGGAGCAAGATCTGCATAAGTCGATGCCTTCTCTGTAGTGCTGTAGTGATAACTCCACCTCTTATCTTGGCTAGCAGTGTCCAGAGTGGTGCCAGCAGCAGGAAAGAGATCTTCAGGTCAGTATGAAGCAATACACGGGTCATAATAGTATAGGGCTGCTTTCACACTGATGCGCTGCAGTTTACTCACACGGCGGGTGCAGTGAGCTTAGCCAAAGACTTCTTCTGAATGCAGGAGTTTTGGTGCCCTTTCAGAAAGTTCACCACAACTGCAGGATATAGTAGAAGCCTATGGCAAAGCACCGCTAACCCAGGAAAGTCACAGATGCACTGCTCTGCACCCACAGTGCAGGCAAACCGCAGCACATCAGTTTGAAAGTTTACACCCATCAAAAGCAATATGGGTAAAGATGGGAGGGATTGGGGCAGTAAAACTGCAAATAAACCGATAAACCGCACCCCCCCGCCCCCCACCCCCAACGTTATGTGTGAATGAGCTCGAAGGGTGCTGCTGTTGAATGCAAATTAGGGCTCATTTACAAGTGCAGCAGGTACTGCTGCTCATTTAAAAAGCAATCCAAATGTGTTTGACAGGTGGGGAGGGGGCAATGTGTTGCTCCACCTGATTTATTAACTGCCGTTCAATTCACGCTAATGCAACACGGTGGTATGGCAATTAAAAGTGAGTGTGGTTTTAACCCTTGATAGAAGAGAAGGACCCATCTTTGGGTGAGAGAAAGATGGTGATTAACAAGCATTCTATCCATAGGCAGCATAAAATTGTGGTGAGGTTGCAATCTTCCTATATGGTGAAGGCACGACACGGCAGGTGTTTTCTTGTTGTATGGTGAAGGTATGAACAAGCAACACTTGTATCATTTATAAGTTCACCGGACGTTGTATATGTGATGTGGTTACACATCAGTTTAATCATTGTCATCCATGTATATTTCTATTTATAGACACAGAACTAATTTCCAACTGTTTTTTTCTGTGAATAATTCACATATTATAGTTATGATTACTTTTATGTTTTTTTTTATTGTGGGTGTATTGTATATCTATACTTATCACATGTGATTTATTGCACTGTTGTTTCAAAACATATGCATGGAAATAAGGCTTAAGCCTCATACACACTATTAGATTAACTTCAGATTTTTGTCCTCAGATTTACCGAAACCATATAATATGAGGTCAAACCTTAATGCCGCGTACACACGACTGGACGTTTCGACAGCAAAGGTCCGACGGAGCGAATCCGTCAGATAATTTGATTATGTGTGGGCTCCATCGGACCTTTGCTGTCCAAAAATCTGACGGACTTTAGAAATAGAACGTTTCAAATTTTTTGGCCGGAACTCCCCCGAACCCAGTTCCTATTGAGAAATCCGTTAGTGTGCATTCTAGTCTGATGGACAAAAACCAATGAACTTCCTTATTCTAGTTCAGTCGTATGTCATCATGTTCTAATCCATCGGACTTTGGTGTGATTGAGTGCAGCCAAGTCCGTTCAGTTGGAAAGTCCATCGGAACTCCGCCGAAAGTCAGTCGGGAAGACCGTCGGACCTAGTCCGTCGAAAAGACCAGTTATGTTTACGCAACATTAAAGTTTCAATTTGTATGCTATTATTATTATTATTATTATACATGATTTATATAGCGCCAGCAGTTAATGCAGCGCATTACAATGTATGAGGGGGGACAACACAATTACTGTACAATGCAAAAGGTACAGGAGGGCCCTGCTCGTAGAGCTTACATTCTAAAGGGAGGGGGTGGTGGTACAAAAGGTAATAGCTGTAGAGAATGCAGGCCCTTGCACTACATGGTTTTTGGCAAATCTGAAAACAAAAATCTGCAGAAAATCTAATCTGTGTATGGGGCCTTACTCTTAAAGAGGAAGTAAACCCTGATGGGTTTACTTCCTCTTTTTTTCCCTGCAAAGGTAAAGCATAATGGACTACTATGCATCGCATAGTAGCTCATTATGTGTCACTTACCTGACACAGGAGCCAGCGAAGTCGCCGCTGATCCCTGTAGTCTGCCGCATCCATCTTGCTGGTGGCGTCTCGCAGCTCTGACCAATGACAGCGGCGAAGCCGCGATGACGTCACTCCCGCGCATGCGCACGGGAGTCGCGTCTCGCAGCTCCGCCGCTGCCATTCGGCGAAGCCGCGATGACGTCACTCCCGCGCATGCGCACGGGAGTCGACAAATTAGGCAAATCCATTCTTGGACTTGCCGCATTTAGTGCGCCTGCGCGCCGCTGTCTACGGCGCATGCGCCGTAGACAGCGGTGCCCATTTTCGGGCAAATATCTCCTAAACCATATAGGTTTAGGAGATATTGCTTGGACCTACAGGTAAGCCTTAATCTAGGCTTACCTGTAGGTCAAAGTGGTTTGAAGGGGTTTACTTCCTCTTTAAGACCTGCTGGAAAATTGTAAACTTGATTGCCCCAGCTGTGTTAAATTAATAATTTGATGTGCTCCTGTAAACCGCTAAAAATAAATGGTTTTCAAATTAAAGTTGTTGGAAACCTCAGACATGAAATATGAACAAAGCATATCCCTCTATAGTCTGTACTTGTCTCAATTCAGAGCATTAAGTGTCATTTTCTGTCTGTTGCCTCATTCCTGTGCTATCAGCATGAGTCACTTCTGACAACGTTTCTGACAACGAAAAAAGGCGACAGGCGCTCCAGCTGATTGACAGCCTCAGCTCTGTCCTTGTGTGCTGTGTGAAGGTTGTGTGTGTTCCTTAGCTAAGATCAGAGGTCTCCTCACTGAGCTCGGCAAAGTGTAATTTCAGTTCTCCGCCCCCTTTTTTCGGACCGCTCAGGCAAGCTTTATAAATGATGCACCATGAACTGGCGTACAGAAGAAAAGACTGCAGATAAACAGGTACGATGTAGGAGGATTTGTTTAATCTCTGTGTATCGTCTGAGGCCAATCACTTCACTGGTTATAGGTAAAGCTTACTGAATAACAGGAATAACATTTCCATTTGACACAAACATTCAGGTTTACACAATGTAGTTGGTACTTGATTTTCAGTTTGATAGTATTAGATTGCACTTACCCAGTCCTCCCACTTCCCATTAGGATTGTTTTTGACAAAAGGTTCCAGTCTTTTCCAAAGTGTCTCACAGGCATACTAGGTAAGAGAAAGAATGGTGAAAGGTTAGATTATGATCCACTGTTCTAAAAGTATTTTATATAGTAGATACCGGGAAGAATACCAGGTCCAGATGAATGGGCTTCCTAATGCAAGAAAACATGTGGATTCAAGCACATGCTGTGTGGTGAGAATGGGCCCCAATACTGGATTCACACTGTTGCAGCGCATTAATGCATGCGCGGTAGGTACCATGAGTTATAAGGCTGACCATTCATTTGAAAGAATAAAAAAGTGATGGTGATGGCGCCAGTGGGTATAGCACGCTGATCTCTCTGCAGCTGGCTGCCATTCCTTCATACAAGTGGTAGCTTGCTTTTTCACAATAAAGAAAATTGCTTTTACTTGGGACATTTATGAGAGTCAATTTCCTACTGAGCTCCTTGGTGACTATTTTGTTTATTGCCTCATCTGGACTTGGTATCGGAGCTGTCTACATGACATTACTACACACCAGTTGGAATTGTTTGTTGGGGCTGCGAATTGTTCACCCTTGAGACTGCATTTTGCTACAGGGCGATAACACCCTAGAGAATAAAATGGCGGTCATTGCAATATTTTCTGTCACTCTTTTTTTTTGGAAAAAATACACTTTTTTGAAAAAAAAAAATAAGACAACAGTAAAGAGTTAGCCCAATTTTTTTTACATTGTGAAAGAGAATGTTACGCCGAGTAAATTGATACCCAACATGTCACGCTTCAAAATTGCGCCCACTCGTGGAATGGTGACAAACTTTTACCCTTAAAAATCTCCATAGGCGACGTTTAAAAAAATTCTACAGGTTACATATTTTGAGTTACAGAGGAGATCTAGGGTTAGAATTATTGCTCTCACTCTACCGATTGAGGCGATATCTCAGATGTGTGGTTTAAACACCGTTTTCATATGCACGCGCTACTCACATATACGTTTGCTTCTGCATGCGAGCTCGGCTGGATGGGGAGCGTTTAAAAAAAAAATGTCTTATTTATTTTAGCTTTTATTTTTTATTTTTACAATGTTCTTTTAAAAAAATAAATGTGTCACTTTTATTCCTATTACAAGGAATGTAAACATCCCTAATAGGAAAAAAGCATGACCAGACCTCTTAAATATGAGATCTAGGATCAAAAAGACCTCAGAACTCATATTTACACTAAAATGCAATAAAAAGAAAAAAAAAATTGGTAATTAAAAAAAAAAAAGGCCCATTAAGAGCTATGGGTGGAAGTGACGTTTTCAGTCTTGGCCTTCATCAGTCTTCTGATGAAGGCCAATGAGATGCCGACACGCGTTTAGAGGGGAGGTGCCGAATCTGTGAAGCATCGTGAGTGTTGATTTACGGTGATGATTTGAGACATGCCGTTTTACATTTTTTATCTTGTAAGTGGATTTGTTTTGGGGGCTTTTATTAATAAACATGCAAACAGGGTACACTATGGCACTTGTGTTTGATGTTTTATGTCTATAACCCACGGAAGTAATAGTGTGATTGAGCACGTATGAGAAAGTGAAAGAAGGTTTGTCTGACGGCAATACAAATGCTGATTACCCACACAGCGATTACCATTACCATTGGAGAGTGAAAGTTGATCCATTGTGGTGGGCACAAGGAGTGATTTGTCTATGCTTTTACATTCATCTTTGAGGTGAGCAGGCACTTCGGCTGGTGAAGGTGTGCACTGGATATTGATCCTTTTGAGGACGAACACACACAGCGATGATTGTTTTTTAAGCATTGACACAGATGAACAGTTTTTTTCAAATTTTTCAATTTGACATTTTCGATTTTTTATTAAAAATATTTTTTGATAATGAAAAATGTTTGATATAAAATTTTGTACGCACATTATTTAACCACTACAGCCCCGAAAGGATTTACACCCTTCCTGATCAGAGCACTTTTTGCGCTTCGGCACTGCGTCGCTTTAACTGACAATTGCGCGGTCGTGGCTCCCAAACAAAATTGATGTCCTTTTTTCCCACAAATAGAGCTTTCTTTTGGTGGTATTTGATCACCTCTGCGGTTTTTATTTTTTGCTCTATAAAAAAAAAGAGCGACAATTTAAAAAAAAAGCATTATTTTTAAATTTTTGCTATAATAAATATCCCCCAAATATATATAAAAAAAAAATTTCCCTCAGTTTAGGCCAATACATATTCATCTACATATTTTTGGTAAAACATTTTTTTTTTAAATCGCACTAAGCGTTTATTGATTGGTTTGTGCAAAAGTTATAGAGTCTACTAAATAGGGGATAGTTTGATGGCATTTTTATTAATAACTTTTTTTTTTACTAGTAATGGCGACGATCAGCAATTTTTATCGTGACTGCGGACACATTGGACAATTTCGACACATTTTTGGGACCATTGGCATTAATACAGCGATCAATGCTATAAAATTGCATTGATTACTGTAAAAATGTCATTGGCAGTGACGGGGCTAACCACTAGGGGGTGGGGAGGGGTTAAGTGTGTCCTGGGCAGTGATGCTAACTGTCTGGGGGAGGGGTTAGCAGTGACACGACACTGATCGCTGCTCCCGATGACAGGGAGCACACGGTCAGTGTCCTGTCACTAATCAGAACAGGGAGATACTGTTTACATCGGCATCTCCCCGTTCTTCAGCTCTGTGACACGATCGCGGGTATCCCAGCGGCGATCAAGTCCACAGGTCCCGCGGGCACGGCCACGGAGCTCGCGGTGGGGGCGCGCGCAGGCCGCCGGCGGCGCGTGCATGTGGGAAATTCAAAGTAACGTATGGGTACTTTACTTTGCCCAGCCGTGACATTCTGCCGATGTATATGTGCTGACAGCGATCAGCAAGTGGTTAATGAGACACAGCCCTGCACTATTTAGAAAACAATATTGAATTTGGTGTGGTGTATCACTGTAAGAGTTCAGCAGCTGTGCAGTCACATATATTGGTGATTTCACACATTTACCCTGTTATAGGAGGAAGTAATTTTATTTTGGCGCTGATTGTCTTTTTTCACAATTTATAAACACATACCACATACACTGCATATATCATTTGAGGAAAATATGCTTATAAAATTGTTCACCATTTGCCAATAAAAAAAATGTCCCCAGATTTAATTTTAAAAATCTGGTCACCTTAGCTACACCACAAGTTTGTCAGCAGGTTTCAACAAATGATGTTGCCATGAACCTGCTGATCGGCTGTAGCCAATCACAGAACAGCCCTGTGTCTTGTTTGTAAACACACACACAGGATCTAGACCATTCTTCTCTTCTTGTGTCTTTTTCAGTTCAGGAAGCGAAGAAAGCCAGACTTATGTGAATAGAAACAGCACATTTACACTTGCATACTCCTGTTGCCACATTTAACCCTTTGATTGCCCCATCACCAAACCAGTGCCATTAGTACAGTGTCGGTGTACAATATTTATCACTGTTCACTATTAATGTCACTAGCGATGTCAGATAGCATCAGTCAGTTAACATCTCTCCCAGCCAGTGGCAGGTACCTGTAAATGCAAAATCACCTACAGGATTTTGAGAATGATGGATGAGAGTGAAGGCAAAATCTCACAGTCAGAATAAAGCTCAGAATATGAACCTATAGAACCTATAGAAAACCCTAATACCTAGCTCAGATGATGGAGAAGAGGTCCATTCTAAAATCAGGCAAACCCGAAAACATGTTGCTGAAGTGCTAGAAACACATAATTATGCTCAATTGCAGCAGGATGCAAGTACTAATGCTATACTACTATTTGGTGATCTGGCAAGCAACAAGAGCCTAGTCCATGGTGGCCATTTAGACACCAGCACTGCACTATTTCATGGAGAAGTGGTGAGCACCAACAGTGCAGTACAAGGTGGTGAGGTGGCTAGCTCTAGTAGCATAATGCAACTGCAGAAACCAAGAAGTCGAGCACATGCCCGTAGAACCCATAGTAGCCTCCCAAAGGCTTCTTTCACAGCTCAGCTGCCCAGAACATTACATGTATGCCCAGCACACATGTATTTTTTATTTTTATTTTTTTAGAGGCTTTAAAATGCCAGGGCAGTTCAAACACCCCCCAAATTATCCCTTTTTGGAAAGAAGACACCTGCTGAGAGGCATGTGGAGTCCATGAAAGATTTTATTTTTCACAGGTTTTTGGAAAACAACATTTTTTTTATGGGGGCCCAAAATCCAATGACCACCTTCAAGATTTCAAAGTGCATTTTATTTCTTGACTATCAATCACAATTTTGAAGGCCCTAAAATGCCAGGATAATACAAACACCCCCAAATTACCCCTTTTTGGAAAGTAGACACTCCAAGGTATTTGTATTTGCTAAGAGGCATGCTGAGTATTTTTCACATCTCATTTGTTGCCACAAGGTTTTGGAAAAAGAAGAATGAAATGAAAATGTATTAATTTTTCAAAACCTTGAACCACCCACCTTACTTCTTATCAAATACCCTGGAGTGTCTACTTTCAAAAAAGGGATAATTTGGGAAGTATTTATACTGTTCCGGCATTTTACAGCCTCTGAAAATGTGATGGGTAGTCTCAAAGGGACAACTTTGGGTCCTTTCAAACGGGAATTCAGTTTTTTTGTTCAGTTCAGTCACTTTTTTTGTGGTAACAAAACGGTGGAAAAAACGGATACGGTTGTCAATTTTTACATCAGTTTTCATGTCCACCATCTTCTTCTTTATCTTTTCATCCCGCATCTTGCTCCGGCTTCTTCTCTGCTCCGTCCACACGATCCGCCTCAGTGGGGGTCTTCCGCCGTGTGATGCTTCTGTTCTTCTGACACTTCTTATATAACAGAGGGCAGGGTCACCTCCCCCTTCTGATGCATGGGGACTTCCCTATAGCTTTTCCCGTGTTGCGAACTTGGTGCTCTATTCACATCTCTACTCACATACAACATTTCCCGTCAGAAAGTCTGATCATGTGTACAGGGTTTTAGACCACTTTCACACTTAGCAGCACTTTAGCACTGTTTATTTAGCACTTTTTTGCACCGCTTTTCATCCGCTAGCTGGGAGCTTTTAACCCCCCCAAAAAAATGTTTTTCAGCGCTTTCAAATCGCTTTTCAATGAGCAGGGTGTTTTAGGAGTGATAAATACAGAGCTCTCGACCCACCCCGAAGATGCTACATGCAGGACTTTGCAGAATGTCCTGCAAGAGCACCGTCCGAGTGTAAAAAGTCACATTGGAATGAATGAGAGGTGGTTTTCAAGCGCTTAGCAGAGGCTGTTTCCAGCGCTAAAGTGCCTGAAAATCGCCACAGTGTGGAAGGGGTCTTATTGTGATTTAAAAAAAAAAAAGACATGTAGCAGAATACATTTTGGCCTACATTTATGAAGATATTTGATTTTATTGGACATGTGTTTATAACAGAAAGTAGAAAATATTTTTTTCAATGCAAAAGGAAATGAGATGAATATTCTCCAAAGTGACCAGAACTCCTATGTTGGAGAGCAATCACAATAAGCGTTATAACCAGTGGAAAATTTTCCCTCACCTCTTGCGTGGATGATAAAATCTTGAGTTTCCCCTCTTTGTCTCTCAGTTACAATGGTCACCAGGAAAAAAATCAACCCTAACCCCAGTGAGGACCCAGACAGCATTAAAATAAATAAATACAATTTAAATAAACTCTTCTGCGCTCTAACTGAATACTAAACTGCCAGCCTCTTTAACAAATTGCGTGAGAAAATGCGTAAATCAGACAATTTGTGCAGAGCTATTTGTTAACAGCTCTGGCTTTATATGGAGCACATTTTGTGCAGAACAAACAAATGTCAATTATAGAGTTGGACCGAACACCCCCCAGTTCGGTTCGCACCAGAACTCGAACATCTCAAAAGTTCGGACCCAAACCCTATTAAAGTTAGGACCAGAATTTGAAAAATCAAAAGTTCCCATTTTGAAGGCTTATATGCAAGTTTTTGGCCATAAAAGGGATATGGAGGCCTGGGCACTGCTCTGGGGAACATGTATCAATGCAAAAAAAAGTAATAATTTTTTACAGGAGCAGTGATTTTAATGATGCTTAAAGTGAAAAAAAAAAAAACTTTAAATATAGTGCCTGGGGGTCCCCTTAGTCTGCCTGTAAAGTGGTGTATCTGCAGCAAAACTGACATTTATAAAGAAAAAAAAATGACATATATATTGCCTTTGGGTCTGGTATGGATTTTAAGGGGATCCCCATGCCAAAAAAAAAAAAGTGAGTGCCCCCCCCCTCTTGAACCAAACCAAGTCACTTGCCCTCAACATGGGGGGGCTCTACCTCCCCACCTCAAAGCACCTTGTCCCCATATTGATGGGGATAAGGGCCTCTTCCCGACAACCCCGGGCACTGGTTGTGGGGGGTCTGTGGGCTGGGAGCTTATTGGAATCTGGAAGCCCCCTTTAACAAGGTGGCCTCCAGATCCCAGTCCCCTCCCTATGTGAATGAGTATGGGGTACCTATTCACCAAAAAAAGTGTAAAAAAAAAAAGACAAGAGGCAGTTTCTGACAATGCCTTTATCGAAAAACAAACAAACAAACATGTCCCCCAATGTAGATCCATAGTCAATCATGATGCCTGCCAGACCCGGGGAAAGAAACAAAAAAAAACGCTCCGCCTGTGATGAAGGCTAACCGCTGAATGCCTGCCCTGTGTGTTGTCCAGGCTAGACAAATGTATCACTAGCAGTATTAATGCAGTATATATCCAAATGAGCTGTTAAAGGGGTCATAAACCCTCACGGTTTTTCACCCTAATGCATTCTATACATTAAGGTGAAAAACCTTTTGTACTTCAGCACCCCCCCAGATCCCCCCCCCTTTTTTTCTTACCTGAACCCGGTCCAGCGATGGGGACGAGCACAGCAGCTCCAGCCGCTGTCTCAGCCCTCATTGGATAGATTGATAGCAGCAGGAGCCATTGGCTCCCACTGCTGTCAATCAAATCCAGTGACACGGGACCTAGGGGGGCGAGTCCTGCTGTCTGTGTCAATAGATGCAATAGCAGGACTCTGGAGCATGCCTGCATGAGTGCCCCTATGTTATGCGACACTCTGTGGGGGCACCGGAGAAGAGGTGGAGACGCCACTCCTCCCACACCAAAACCCTTGCACAGAGGAGGCAATTATAACATGTTTCTTATTTAAAAAAAACACAAAAAACAAAAACAACCTTTGCAATCATTTTAACCACCTTGATACAGGGCACTTTCACCCCCTTCCTGCCCAGGCCATTTTTCAGCTTTCAGCGCTGTCACACTTTGAATGACCATTGCGTGGTCATTACACACTGTACCCAAATGAAACTTTTAGCATTTTGTTCCCACAAATAAAGCTTTCTTTTGGTGGTATTTGACCACTGCTGGGGTTTTATTTTTTTTACAAAAAAAAAAGACTGAAAGTTTGTCAGTAAATTTAGTAAATAAGTAATTTTTCTCCTTCACTGATGCGCGCTGTTGAGACTGCACTGATGGGCACTGATGAGGTGGCACTTATGGGCACTGATGAGGCGGCAGTGATGAGGAGGCACCAATATGCCGCACCTATGGTCACTTATTGGTGGCACTGATGAGCAGTGATGGGTGGCACTGGTGGGCACTGATAGGTGACACTGATAGGCAGCACAGGTTGGCACTGATAGGCAGCATGGATAGGCGGCGCTGATGGGCATAACTGATGGTCAGTACTGAAAGCCAGCACTGACTGGCATCACTAATGGCACTGGTGGGCACGGATTTCTGTCATTGGTGGGCACTGATTGCTGGCACTGGTGGCCATGGATTGCTCGCAAAGATGGGCACGGATTGCGCTTTTTTGTAATCAGTGCCCTGATAACATGTCTTCATGTCCCCTGGAAGAAGATGCCGCTGATCGGCTCTCCTCGCCACACACTCTGTCAGTGTGAGGCGATGAAAGTCGATTGCTGACACTTCCTGTATTTACATGTGACTGACTGTGAATGGACAAAGTGGTTCTTTACAGAGATCAGGGTCGCGCCATGTCCTAGCAACATCGGCTGTTTGGGTGCGCCGTCATATGGCGTCTACCCAGAACGAGAGCCGCACCACCCTCTGTTATTTAACAATGGGCAGCAGCAAGTGATTAAGGAGTAATGTTGCATCATTTTATCATTTACACACAAACAAAATAAACAGCAACAACTCAACAAAGGATCTAAAGCTTCTATATTCAAGATTGAAATAATGATAATATCCCTGTGCCTATTCAGGTCAAAGTAAGATTCTCGTTATGGTCCACCTCCTCTGCTACCACACTTGCCAGTTTTCACTTGCGATGGTAATTGTTACACTGAGCATTTTCTATGCAATAATAATTTCATAGCCAGTTAAAATGATTGAATTGTAAATTTCTCAATGCAGTAAATTGAGGCTAAGAATAGTGAACTGTGTTTCTCAAGATAGTAGATTATTGTATAGTATAGGGGAGAGAGTGCGAGAGAAACAGTTTTGCCAGACAAAAGCAGTTTTTGTTACAAGATCTTTTATGGAAGATTTACTATTTTACAGGTGATTTGCTATTCGATAAGTTTAACTATAAATAAAACAGTACCATATCATAACCACAGCGGCTAAGTGGTTATCACTTCTGCCCTGTGCCTGTGTTGGTTTCCTCGCACACTCTAAAGATATGCTGGTAGATTATTGGCTCCTGTCTAAATTGGCCCTAGTATATGTGTGCATGAATGTGAGTTATGGACTTTCGATTGTAAACTCATTGAGGGCAGGGACTGATGTGAATGCACAATACATATCTGTAAAGTGCTGTGTAAATTGACGGCGCTATGCAAGAACATGTAATAAATAAATAAATCATATGCTGCAGGCTTGTGTAAGCAGCTGTGGTCAAGTGATCACCGAATTTCTTTCTAAATGAGATATACTGGATATAGAGGTCTTACATAAGCAACATCATTTTTTTTCATTCTTACAACTGTTCCAGACAAATCAGACTAATCTTCTCCATCAAGTTTGTCAATTTGATAATGTTATGAATGTCCTCATGTAAATCCTTTAAGTCATTTCCCATACAAACTCGAGGATACCAATTACCAATTTTTAGGTCTATGCATCTGCTTTAAGATATTGTATGGTGAGTCTCTAGTGAACTTTAAAAGTCTAACGTATAACATAAAGAGTGGGAGGATGGGGAATCCCTCCTGCTTGCATACACACCATATATACGCACAAATACCTATGCACATAAATACACACATGTTATAATTGATGACAGCAGCTCCTTTTCGGTGCAATTCCACAAAAGCAATACTAATCAGTGCAATTGGAAGCACTATTTATGTGAGTGGATTTTGATTTTAAGAAATTTGTTATAATGTTACACTGTCCAGTCAAATTGTATTTTTTATGTCACATGGATGAGAAAATGTGGAGAAGACATGGTATAGAGTTGGATTATCATGCACTGTTGAGGTCATTCCTTAATTATAGTGGTTCATAATTACTTATCAAGGAGGCCGAATGATTGGAGGAAAAGATCGGAGAACATATAGCAGTTCAGCTGACTTCTTTGTACTCTCAGAGGCGGTGGAATTACTGAACAAGTGGCTGTGGTTTCTTCCAGATAATTACAAGGTTTTCTACATCAGTATTTTTTTTAAGCAAAAATGATACGTTTCCATGTTGGAATAATGTTTTGATTTGTTCATTTGATTTGTGATTGATTTATTTTTTTACAGAACCGGTAGAACAAATTATTATATAATTTTTTTATTCATAACAATAAGACCATCAACCAATACTTTGGTGACAGACTGAAGACAACGCAATGTGTCTGTGGCACCAACTTCAGCTCCAGATAGCAGCAATGTGGATCAAGAAAAGTCACAAGCTTAGACCTTTCCATTATGGTTGAAAAAGACAGTATTTAATACAATGGTTGTTCATCCCGCCTTGCATATTATGAAATCATGTTTGAAATGTTTGCTTCTTATATGGACATTTTCAAGACAAGTGTTTGCTTCTCCAACCCATGCAAGAAATATAAATTTCCAGTAACAGTGAAGTAACAGAGTTTCATTATATCTGGCAGCCTGTACATTTCGCATGGTTTGTCTATTGCATGATATACCACTTAAAACAATCCTGTCGAGTAGATAGGGTCGTGACAGCACTTTGTGTTTATGATGTTTTTCTGACTTGCACAGTTGTATGTCTTGCATTTTTTTTCAATAAAATCTTTTATGGGAAAAAAAAAAAACAATCCTGTCAAACTCTTACCTTGACTGCTAGACCATAAATATCTGTCCCAATGGTTCCACCAGTTGGAAATGAATTTGGTACAACTTCTGTGCTGGTCCCAGAGATGTATATATGTGATAATGGAACCCTCAACTCTCTGCTTGCAATCTGATAAGGATTAGACAAACAATTTAATGAAAAATCATTTAGGATTTTGTCTCTAGAAAAAAATTTAAATTGTAAATATAAAAAATATTATCCAACACACAGTGCTGTGGAAAAGCAATTTTCCCTTTTCAAGACATGCTTAGCTGTGACAGGCAATGTATTATTTTGTATTCTAGTAGCATAAAAGGACATTATTCTGAATTCTTTCCTCTATATAGAACCAAAAATAGAAAGGAATTGCTTCAGAGAAATGTCCTTGGCAGGGAAAATATGCATAAGCTGTAATGGCTGTAACTGTGTAAAGTACAATCAGAGTCGTTTAAGCCTAGTACACACCAGTAGTTTTCTTTCATTCAACCCAGCAGGGATGAACAAAAAAAACCCCTGACATCTCTGTACTAAATATCCAATGTTAGTACAGCGATCTCCCCTGCTGTTCTTACAGAGGGGCAGCCCCCCACCAGAGCACCCCTGTCAGCACTCTCAGCCATTGGCTGAGAGCACTGATCTGGAGCTGATAGTCAGACCTTTTTTGGTCCTGCCCCTTCAAAACTGCAGTACACATGGGCCAAATGTCAACCGGTTTCTATTGAACCAGCTGATGCCTCCTGATATTCGGACCATGTGTACTAGGCTTTACCCTGTGAAGGAATCAACACTTTCTAATAAGCTGGCCAGAATTATCATAGTCCTGCAATTTAGTTTGACAATGGGCAGTTTATTTCAGGTCTTGCCCCAGCAGGTCAGATACATTTAGGTCAGGAATTTGTGATAAACAAATAAAAGAAAAAAAGAGTACTACTTTTACATGTTTTCACTTTGTCTAGAGAAGTGAATATTATAGAAATTCTGGTCCATAACTGGTTTGGTGGTGTGAAGTCCATTATTATCTCCATCTGGTGAATATTTAGTAGGTTTGTTATACTGGTAAAAAGTGGTCTACAAGCCTACTGCCAGAGTGGTAGCATCTCCCTAGCAGATCCAGATCATAGCCCAAGGATGCTCTCTCAAGCCTGGGAGGTTCTACCCTCACCCTGTGATGATCTGTGTCTTAAGTTTGCTACACGTCTTGGAAGGGGAGAACAGTAAATATATTTGCTTGGATGGGGACTGCCATTTTCGTTTGGGGGTAGGGTGGCTGCATTAGGGCAGGAAGGGGTTACCCATCTAGGATTCATCATATAGCATTTTGTCACAATAAAATGTTTGCTGTCGGTATATTGTAATGATTGTCCAATTGTTGCCTGCCCAGGGTTGCCAACAACACTAGGGATGCTGGTGCTAGTTGACAATTACATTTGCATGTTTATTTGCTCTATTAATTCTTTACTTTTTTTGCTGGGGCTTTATCTGTATATTACTGGAATGGACCTTCTCAAGAACCTCAGCTCTCAGACACACCAGGTTGAGTGTACTAACATACAATAACACAGAAAATCACCAAAAGTAGTACTAAGTACCCAATAGTAGTGCTACACCAAAAGAGAACAGGCACCAAACCAAGTAGTAAAGACAAACTTAATATATTGCCACCTAATAGGGTTGGTAACTGGGCAAGCATAAAATAGATTAACAATGGTAATAAAAAAGTTTTGCATACAAGATAATTAACAGTAAGGACTAGGCATAAGTCTGGCGTCCAGATCAGCATAATCAGTAGCAAGGCCTCCTCAAGTGCTGCAGTGAGCAATAGTAAAGTTTCCACTGAGTGGGGTGATGTGTGTGAGGGGGCGCTAGTGTGATGTGCTGAACAAATGTACAATTATTATTATGCATTTGTGATTAGACAAATATAATACAATATAATAAATTGTGAAATCCTGAAGAGCACGCACTATGTGTTTTTCAAAATCTTACTTTGCCCAAACTACAGTTTGGTTTGAGTCTATTTGCCTAAATTTGACTTCTGTGTCAGTCTGACTGGGCTGTGAGATGTTCAGCCTGGCCACAGGGGGGCGCTGTTTTTGGTGGCAGGCATGGAACTATGGTCTGGTTGGGCATTTAATTTAATCTCTCTCAGAGTCAGGTCAGTGGAAGTGGCCCTCTTACTGTGCCCTCTGGCAGAGGGTATTTAAGATGCGGACATCACGTGGTTTGGAGTTCTGGTACAGTATGCTGTGCTGATTACATGGTCCTGGTCCTCCTGACCAGCCCCCAGGAAGGCTATGGCCTGGGGTGCAGATCCACCTGACTTTAATGCCTTAGGGCTGGGTAGCCCAAGGCAAGGGAACTAAGGAAGAATTCCAAGGTGGATGGGTGCTGTCTCCGGTTCGGGAGAAACCCATTGAACTTCGAGCATTCCAGGGGAGAACTCTTTAGAAGAACACCACGTACAGGTTGGTTTTCTTAACAAGAGCCTGGAAGGGCTGAAGTAACCGAGAGAATCCGTTCTTGTGGATATCGCCAAGCAGGCTGAAAGATCCAGGTATCCTATAAGTGTTCTACAGCTTAGTTTCCCTACATGTTCTGCAACAACGTTGGTGATAAAGACTTTGTTCCTGAGTAAACACCTGGTTGGCTGCTAGGCCTTGTGAGAAAGGGACTGTCCAACCTGAGTGTTCATCCAGCTGCGAATGGCTATTCTCTGGATGCAGTCAAAGTAAGCAAGTTCCTTAACGTTTATAGACTTTGACATTGAGAGTACCTGAATTCCTTCCCAACCCTCTGATCCCAAGTAGAAAGACTGTTCAATGCTTTGAGTTTTTTGCAAAAAAAATTAATTCAAGTGGATCTATTGTCAGTCTCAAGTTACTGGGCCATCTACCACTGGACTTCCCCTAGACATGAAACAAGGAGGACGAAAGGTAACGGTAAGCCCAAAAATAACCAGCAGCTCCTTCGGGGGTTAGTGTTACAATTGCATAGTGCTATTAATGATATATCTAATATATACAGTTCAACAATTTTTGACAATTGAAAATGATGGTGATAATAACAATAAATCAATCAGTTCAAAGTCCATAAATCTTAGGCCGCGTACACACGCGGGGACTGTTCGCTGAAACTGTCTGCTGAAACCAAGTTTCAGCGGACAGTCCGCTCGTGTGTGGGCTTTCAGCGGACAGTTTCAGCGAACAGTCCGCTGAACAAGGTTTTTCGGAAATTCCGAAAAACTGTCCGCTGAAACCTTGTTTCAGCGGACAGTCCCCGCGTGTGTAGGCTTGTTCGTCAAACAAAGTTGCGCGCATGCTCAGAAAGGATTTTCACGCCGAAAGTTATAATGCAGTGTATAGGACGTCGTATTTTTCGTCCCGTCGTACGTGCCGTTCACGTCATCGCGCACGGTTTCAGCAAACTGTTCGTCCGTCGTGTGTGGCCATGTCCGTCCATGCTAATTTTGAGCGGACTGTTTGCCGAAACTGTTTGACGGACAAAGTTGGGCGAACAGTCCCCGCGTGTGTACGCGGCCTTAGTAATCTGACTCTATCCATGCACCATTAAAGGTTAATCTTTATATATATCACCTGATGAGTGTGAGTAAATTGCCTATTCACCAGATGAACATGACCTCTTCAACTAAAAAGAAGGTCACAACAGCCTGTTTGTATAAATCAGTGGGCTTGCTGGTATGCCAATGGAGATGTAGCTGGAAACCTTTTCATTATTATTCATTATTATCAGGATGCTTCCTGATGATGTGGTAAAACGAAATGTACACCGAGGCACATATCCGATCACAGCACTTCCGGTACGCTACTTCCGATTTTACCATCACCACAGCGGTAGAACGCACGCCAAGTACCGAGCAGAGGCCAGGTGGCTGCAGACCTTCTACCTCGTTATCTATGCTGTTATACCCAGTGCTGGTAAAAGACACCTATAAATGTAAGCAGCCACATGTAGCATTGTTTTAGTCATAATTTTAAATAAACTGTATTATGCTATGGTCACTTTTATGTTTATTTTTAATGGTCTACCATGGTGGAGAGGAGAATAATAATGAAAAGGTTTCCAGCTACATCTTCATTGGCATACCAGCAAGCCCAGTGATTTATACAAACAGCCTGTTGTGACATTCTTTTTAGTTAAAGAGGTCATGTTCATCTGGTGAGTAGGCAATTTACTTACACTCATCGGTGATATATAAAGATTTGCCTTTGGTGACTGCGCATGGATTGAGTCACAACACTGGGGAAGAGGTCAACACCCCCTAGTTCGGTTCACAGCAGAACATGCAAAAAATGTGTGTGAACACCATTAAAGTCATGTGAAAAAAAACAAGTGCTAATTTTAAAGGCTTATATGCAAGGCATGTTATTGCCATAAAAAATGTTTGGGGACCCAGGTCCTGCCCCAGGGGATATGTATCAATACAAAAAAAAGTTTTAAAAACGTCATTTTTTTCGGGAGCAGTGATTTTAATAATGCTTAAAGTGAAACAATAAAAATTAAATATTGCTTTAAATATCTTGCCTGGGGATGTCCTTAGTGTGCCTGTAAAGTAGCGCATTTTCCCCATGTTTATAACAGTGCCACAGCGAAATTACATTTCTAAAGGAAAAATTGTAATTTAAAACTGCTCATGGATGTAAGGTATTGTCGGATCCCGGCAATATAGATAAAAAGATAAAAAAATCCATACCAGGCCCTGCAGGTCTGGTATGAATATTAAGAGGAACCCTGCACCCAAATCTTTTAAAAATGGCGTAGGGGTCCCCCAGGAATTATATACTCTGAACAGCAGTATACATACTATATGGCCTACCCTATATATTCTGCAGAAAATTGGGCCTTAGGTGTAGGTGGTACCAGAACACTGTAAGCCCTCACAGTTATTCTTGGTGGGTGCAGGAATGAGCCCTGCTGTGAAATATTATATCAACAATTGTAATTACATGCCCCTGTTAAACAGGGGCAGAAAAATTGGGCCTTGAGTGTTGGTGGTGGTGCCACAACACTGTAACCCCTCACAGATACTCTTGTTGGGCACAGGAACGGGCCCTGTTGTGAAATATTATATCAAGAATTGTAATTACATACCCCTGTTAAACAGGGGCAGACAAATTTGGCCTTGGGTGGTGGCGGTGGTGCCCTAAACCAAAAATATTGCTGGAAGCTAGCATCATCAAGATTGAGGAGAAATAGGATAGTCAGCATAGGCAGTCTTCAAGGGATCCAACACCCATAGCAAATTCAATCAGTTACATCAGCATCAGGTGCTTGATAGCTGCTGATTAATTTTTATGAATGTGAGCCTATCAACCGAGTCTGTGGACAGACACACTCTTTGATTCATAACAAGCCCTCCAACAGCACTGAATGTGCATTCAGAAAGCACGCTGGATACAGGACAGGCCAGTAGCTCAATTGCATATTGAGCAAGTTCTGGCCAGTGGTCCATCCTCAAGACCCAGTAACCCAGTGGATGCTCTGTTGGAAAGATCTCAAAGTGTGGTCTTGCCCCTAGATATTCCTGCTCCATGTAATGCAGACGCTGGCGATGGTTGCTTGAACCAATCAGACCATGGGCTGAGGACTGAAAAATTGTTTAAAGGCATCGATCAGCCGGCCACCTTCTCCACTGCTCTTCCTCTGACTGAGTGAAACCTCAGCAACATGTTGTCCAGGAAATTGTACCCTCCCAGGGTCTGGAAATGCGTTGCACAAACCTTTCTTCAATCCTCTGCAAAGGCAGGATGAGTTCTGCAACCTTACTCTTGTAACATGGCTCAAGAAGGATTGCCAGCCAGTAATGATCCCTCTCCTTGATACCACAAATCCTAGGGTCCTTTTGCAGAATCAGGGAGGCTATGCAGTGTAAGTTTGCAGAGGCATTTGATTCTGAGTCCACTGGGTCACTAAGGATCACATGATCCATACCTACCTCCTCCCAGCCACGTACAACTCCTTGGGTTTCTGGGGACTGAAAACCATCCCTTGAAGACTGTTGCTGAGTGTTATCCTCTACGTCCACGCTGACACAATCCTCCTCCTTTTCTTCCTGTGTGTTTGGCTGGTCCGCAGGAATGCTATCTAGACAGAGGGGGGCCTTGAAAGGTAAGGAAGTCCTCCTCTTCCTCCCGCTGTTCTGCCTCAAGTGCCCTGTCCATGATTCCATGAAGCGTGTGCTCCAACAGGAAGACTAGAGAGACAGTGTGACTAATGCATGCATTGTTGCTGCCCACCATCCTTGTGGCCTCCTCAAATGGTGACAGGACAGTGCATGCATCCTTGATCAGTAGCCACTGGCATGGTGAAAAGAAGCCAAGCTCCCTTGAGCCTGTGTCAGAAACCATGAATCAGACAGACAGAAGTACAGTTAAATCACACTTGTTTAATAATAATAAAAAAAAGCCAAATAGCCAGAGATCAGGAACCGGAACGGATAGTTAGACAAGCCAAAACGTCAGGGAGCCAGAAGGAATGTCAGCCAAGCAAGTCTTTTTAACAGGAACACAGGAGAGCGTCTCTAGAGATGTGACCAAGGCAAAGGCAGAGATGATCCGGACTGGACCGCTTAAGTAGGCCGGATCGACGAGCAGGTTAATCAACAGGTGAGTCACTGTGGAGAGATAGAAGCTGGCAATTAGCCAACAGCTGAGTGGCCAGCTCAGAGAAGGAAGGGCTGGGCCCAGCCCTGACAGTACCGCCTCCTCAACAACCCCCCCCCCCCCCCTCGGAGGTCCACCAGGCTTGAGGGAAAACTGTCTATGGCATACACGGAGGAGGACTGGGGCATGTACGTCCGAGGATGGGACCCAAGAGCGTTCCTCCAGACCGTACCCTTTCCAATGCATCAGGTACTGTATGCACAAACGGAACCTACGGGAGTCAACAATGGACTGTACTTCATTCTCCTCTTGGTTCCCAACCTGAACAGGGTGAGGACGTGGCACTGAGGTGATAAAGCGGTTGCAGACCAAAGGTTTTAATAAGGAGACGTGAAATACATTTCAGATACGCATATTAGAAGGAAGGGCTAATGCGTAAGCCACTGGGCTAATCCTGCGAATAATACAGAAAGGCTCAATAAACCCGAGGTGTGAACTTCAGAGGGAGAACACGAAGTCGGAGGTTGCAAGATGACAGCCAGACCCTGTCCCCAACCTGGTAGGAAGGCGCAGGCAGGCGTCTGTGGTCAACATGGGGTCTGTACCTATCATTAGCATGTCGCAAAGCCTCCTGGACTTGTGCCCAAGTGGAACGAAGACCACGGAGATGCTCCTCTAACGCAGGATTACTCTGTGGAACAAAAGGGTCAGGCAACATGGTAGGTTGGAAACCATAGTTCGCCATAAACAGGGACAATCAAGAAGCAGAATTCAAGGCACTATTGTGAGCAAACTCTGCCCACGGATAACTGTGTTGCCCTGGGAGTTGGGTAACTCCACAATGAAATCCATAGACAGGTGGGTCCAGAGCCTCTCTCCATTGGGAATGGGTTGTAGGAGACCCACTGGAAGGTGTTGTGGAGTCTTACTCTGAGCACACACAGAACAGGCAGCAATGAAGGCGGTTACATCAGCACATAGACTAGGCCACCAGAATTGTTGGGAAATGGTCTAAAAGAGTTGATTCTTCCCAGGGTGGCCAGCAGCCTTGGGAGAATGGTAAGTCTGGAGCACATCAGTACGGAGACTCTCTGGGACAAAGCAGCAGTCACAAGGTTTCTCAGGAGCAGCATGGACCTGAGCAGCAAGAATTTTGTCACCCAAATGAGAAGTGAGACTCGTGTGAACCATAGACAAAATATGATCAGGAGGAATCACAGGAACTGGAATCAACTCCATCTTGGAAGTGGAGGAAAATAGTTGTGACAAAGCATCAGCCCTTACATTCTTAGTAACGGGTAAGAATGAGACAATGTAATTGAAACCTAACAAGAAAAGAGCCCATCGCGCCCTTCTGGGAGAGAGGCGTTTAGCCTCAGACAAGAATGTGAGATTCTTATGGTTAGTAAGAATGAGAACCAGCACAGTGGTACCTTCGAGGAGATGTCTCCATTCTTTCAGGGCTAAAATGATCGCTAACAACTCTCTGTCACCAATCTCGTAATTGCACTCCGCAGATGACAATTTCTGGGAAAAGTAGCCACAAGGATGCATAGCGCTCTCAGAGGTAGGACGTTCAGACAGAATGGCGCCAACTCCAGTGTCAGAAGCATTAACCTGAAGCATAAAAGGTAACGTAGGATCAGGATGTGCCAACACAGGAGCAGAAACAAAGGCAGCCTTGATACTCTCAAAGGCATTAATGGACTCCGGAGGGATCAGGATGTGCCAACACAGGAGCAGAAACAAAGGCAGCCTTGATACTTTCAAAGGCATTCATGGACTCCGGAGACCAACTCTGTAGGTTTCGGTCCTTCCCGGTCATATCAGTCAGGGGCTTGACCAGAGGCAAGAATTTATGAATAAACTTCCAATAATAGTTGGCAAACCCAAGAAGACGCTGCAGAGGACATAAACCCATGGGTCGGGACCACTGTAGGACTGCTGAAAGTTTCTCTGGATCCATCGAAAAACCAGCAGTGGAAATGACATAACCCAGGAATTTAACCCGTTCACGATGGAATTCGCACTTCTCCAATTTATAATAGAGATTGTACTCTCAGTTTCTGAAGCACACGACAGACATCTATGTGGTGGCTCTCCAGGGACTTGAAAAATATGAGGATATCGTTGAGATAAACCACCACACATAACTGCAACAAATGTCGGAGGACATCGCTAAAAAATTCCTTAATAATATTTGTTAATAAAAACTGTGGGGGCGTTACAAAGGCCAAAAGGCATTACGAAGTGCTCATAATGGCCTGTTCTGGTATTAAATGCAGCTTTTCACTCGTTGCCCTCCTTAATCCTCTGGAGATTGTATGCCCCTCTCAAATCAAGCTTTGTGAAAACTGTTGCTCCCTTGGGGCGGTCAAAAAAGAAGAAATCAGCACCAGCAGGAGACGAGGATTTGCTGATGAAACCTTGAGAAAGTGCATCTGGACCATATTCCTCCATGGCCTTATCCTCCAAGACTGACAAAGGGTAAACCCGACCACGAGAGGGTATGGCACCAGTTTGAAGGTCAATTGCGCAATCAAATGACCGGTGTGGAGGCAAACTACCGGCTTGACCTTTGTCAAAGACATCGCTTAAATCGTGGTACTCCTTCGAAAGGGAGGAGAGTGAAGAGGTGCACAGGACCTTGGCTACCTTCTGGAAGCATGTCTTACTGCATTGTGGCAACCAGGAGAGAACCTCAGCGTGGAGCCAATCAAAAGAGGGGTTGTGCCTCTGTAACCAAGGATAACCAATAACCAGGAGAAACTTTGGTGAGGAAATAACTTGGAATTGGATTGTCTCATGGTGAAGAGCCCCTACGGCCATGGACAATGGAACAGTCTCATGAGTCACATGGGCCGGCTGTAGAGGTCTCCTGTCAAGAGCCTCAATGGCAAGTGGGGTGTCATGCAGCTGCAGTGTAATCGAGTGCTTGGATACGAAGGCAGCATCAATGAACAGGCCTGCAGCCCCAGAGTCGATTAGAGCCTGTATCTAGACAAACGACTCAGCCCAAGAAAGGGTAACCGAAACCAGGGGCTTATCCTTCTGGATAACTGGGGACAAAACAACGCCACCTAAAGTCTGTCTGTGACAGGACCTCAAGGTTTGGGCGTTCCCTGCACGGGTAGGACAAGACTTCAAAAAGTGACCTGCCTGGCCACAATAAAGGCACAATCTCTCCCTCCTCCTAAAGGTTCTCTCTTCTGCAGAGAGACACGTGAAACCCAAGTGCATGAGTTCACCTTCACTGACCGACTCGGTTCCAGGAGGCATGGGGGGTGAGGGAGGCAAGGGTGTGACGGCAAAGCTGGGATACAAATGTACAGGAGGCTTCTGTAAGCGATTCTTAAAAGAGAGTCTTTCTCTGAGTCTGGAGGCAATGAGGATGGAAAACGTGATCAACTTTTCCAGCTCATTGGGTATATCTGGGGCTGCTATCTCATCCTTGATGGTATCAGAGAGACCATGGAAAAAAGCAGCCACGAGGGCCTCATTGTTCCAAGCAACCTCTGCTGCCAGAGTGCAGAATTCAATGGCGTAATCGGCAACAGTTCTCGTACTCTTATGGACATGAGGCACTTGGTAGCAGAAGCGGGGTGTGCGGGAATGTCACATACCCTTTTTAAAGAAGCCACAAACTCAGGGTAACTCAAGACAACAGGTTTTTGCGTCTCCCATAAAGGGTTTGCCCAGGCCAAGGCAAAGCAAAGATATCACAAAACCTACTTTGCTTCTTCTGTGGGAAATGCCTAGGGCGGCATCTCAAAGTATATCTCAACCTGGTTGAGAAACCCTCTGCATTGGACTGGATTGCTCCCCCAAATCGCTGGGGAAGTGGAGCGGAACCAGACATACCACTTATAGAGGTAATACTCAAGGCGGGTGCCTGCACAGAGACTGGAGCAGCAGCAGGGATGGCTTGCAACACATTTTGTACCGTAGCATCCACAGTGGGAGTGGGAGTGCCAAAACGTCAGGGAAAGAAAAGTAGATTAAAAAATCCAATATAACGTGAAATTATATATTAAATTGCACTTTAATATATAATTTCACGTTATATTGGATTTTTTAATCTACTTTTCTTTTTTATTAGTATTTATTTATATACAATTATTTGCAGTGTTGTCTGCCACTAAAAAAGGTTTTTTAACACTTGTTAGGTTGGTTATGAATTTTTGATGATGTCTGCTTTAGTTTTACTTTCTTAAGTATTTTTTCACCATTATTCTCTGATCTTAATTATATTTATTATTTCACGTCAATTTGGTGGGATAATTTTTTGGAATATGCATATTAATTTTGTTTATCATTTTTTTAAATTTTATTTGATACTAGTGTCATTTTATTAATTTACGTCATTTTGGTGGGTTTTTATTCATTTATTTATTTAAGCTCATTTATACAAGCTCAATTAATTTCGTTTGATAATTTTCACTATTAGCGGTGCACTTCTTTGCACCCCATAATGTTTGTTCTTCAGCGACCGGGCGAACACTCGATGTTCGAGTCAAACTTATGGTTGACCAGAACATTAAGCTCATCCCTACACATCACTTAGCCCTTGTACACATGGTCGGACATTCCGACGGAAAAGGTCCGATCGGACCGTGTTGTCAGATAATCCGATCGTGTGTGGGCTCCATCTGACTATTTCCGTCAGAATGTCTGACCAACAAAGTTTGAGAGCTGGATATAAAATTTTCCGACAACATGATCCGATCGGACTTAGCCACCCACGTAGTCCCGTTACAACGACCTAACGTCATCACGTTCCGAACGATCGGATTTTCCGACAACTTTGTCTGACCATGTGTATACAACACCACTTTCGGACAAAATCCGTCGGAAAAAATCCGGATTTTGTTGTCGGAATGCCCAACCGTGTGTACAAGGGCTAAGAGATTTATGGATTTGAACTGATTGATTTATTGTTACCATCACCATCATTATCAATTGTCAAAAATTGTTGAACTGTATATATTTATATCATTAATAGCACTATGCACTCTAATCACAAATGCATAATAATAATTAATTGTACATTTGTTCAGCACTTCACGCTATTGGCCCCTACCACACATCACCCCAATTACAAAAAGTTAGCACATTGCACTTTGAGGGGAGCAGCATTAATATGATTAATTTTGCCATTTTTTTCTGTAGCGTGAGGTTCCTATCCATTTTTTATTCCAGTAAGTGCTGGAGCTATACTTCCAGAGTGCATTCATGGCAGCGATGCTAGTCCTAAAGGAGGACGGTATTGGAGAGGACTGGGAAATAAAGGGGGCTTGCAGAATAATTAGCATGGAAGGGGCAGTTCTTTTGACGGCTATCATTGGAGACCTTTAAGAGCATTTGTGCATTTAACGACAGTCCCAGTTAACCTGCATGCAGTATAGATACGGTATAGCTTCTGCACAGGTGCAAGGTAGATGTGGTTCAGGTGCTGTAAATGTTTGGTATAATGCAGTATAGGGTTAGTACAGGTGAATCCTAGGTTTGGAATAGGTGCAGTATGGCGTGCAGCATGATAAGGCAAATAGCCAGACAGGGTTCTCTCCCTCTAACTCCCTTGATGCTAAGAGGAAGAAGTTTCATTAAAAAAATATTTTCCACTCCTCCTACTGCATTGTGTATATTGGGATCTGTAGTGTAACCATTACTGTATATTGTAGCCATTATATGGCTGGCGTCTCATCTACAACTCCCAGCATTCTTGGCACTCTGCATAGAAGGCTATGGGCTTGCTTGGCTTTAGCTCTCCCCCTGCTGGCCAGAAGAATATGGTGAAGCATAGCATCAGTATCTCAGTATAGGGAAAGAATAAAAGGCAATGTCTCCTTCTCCATAGTGGTGTAGCCCATGTCCTGGCTACGTACTCTCCCCATTAAACTCTTTGGTCCCCAAGATGGGACAAATTCCTTCAAGCACATAGTGTCCATGCCATCAACTTAACTGGAGCCAGTAACTTAAGATGAACATCAATTAGCAAGTAACTACCTAAATAAGTCTCATTGACACCTGAGATCAACAAGGGAACCTCCCACCAATTGTTAGGGGGCGAGGGTTATCTTGTTTATTGGCCATCGATTTAGAAATGGCCCACCTGGTTGTGTCAGGGGTGAATTCATTTGGCCCCCTTTTAAATGTTTGGTAAGGAGGGTCAGCCTATCATTATTCCATTGTGTTATATAAATTACTTCTTCTGAGCTTTCTCCCAAGGTGTCATTTGTCAGTTTCTGTGGTGGCCCAATGGTTTGCTTGGTTCATGGTTCCTGCGATGCAGTAAGTCTGGCCTTATCCATTTACATTGTTATCTCCATATGATCCCAACTTTGAAGCGTGAGTTCTGGCATCTCAGATCTGGGGATTACCGGGTCTGTTTCTTTGGTTAAAGCAGACATTATTTTTTTTGATGAAGAAGGCCACAGCCAGTTGATGCCCATCACTTCTTCCTCACTGTCTTGTTCATCTGTTCTTTGAACAATTTCTCAAGACCAGGTTACTAGATGAGGTCTGCAAGAAATCGAAGACCAGCATCAGTCTATGAGGACATCCGAACTATGGGCAAGAGATGATTGCAATGCCATTATTGGCCCGTTTTCCCTTCTGGGCAGATCTGATAGGCTGGCAATCCAGGCAGTGGTTTGCAGATAATAAGGGGTTGAGACTTTCAGCTGTCAGCTAGTTTGCGCAACCCTGGGGTGCAAAACTCTGTCCCCAAGCTGCATGTCTTGTATTCTTAATTTAAGGTCAACGTTCTTTTGACCTCAGATATTGGAGGCCCCCAGAGCTTTTTCATATGCGATTTTCTAATTTTCTCGATCTACATATCCTCGGAGAGAGGTTATTGATGTCTGATCTAAGGAAGGGCCACAGGCCAGATCATCAGGTAGTTGAACTTCCCTTCCACATATCAGCAGGTATAGTGAATAACCCATATCATTGTTTTCAGTACTACAGCTGCAATGTGGCTACTGCATTGTGTTTTGGCCAAGAGAGTCCCAAGCATATCTACAAAGGGGGTCCCCATAAGGATGATAGAGAGTAGTTCTGGATTTCTAAATACCTAGCAGATCTAACCATCTTTTGATGAGCTTATGTGACGGACTGGGGTTTATATGGTCACAAAACAGACACCCCAAAGCAAAGTACATATTCATTTTTTTTTTATATTTCTAAACATCTCCCTTCTATTCTATTAATAACCAGTAGATGGCAGAGAAGGTACACAAACAGAGTCTATATAAGGCCACACACCATGTGACTGGAAATTAAACTACTTCCAGCCATAAAGTCAGTGGTCATATCTCATGCTGTTTGTGTGATTCTTTGCAGGTATGTGCTCTAAATCGTTCCTAATCTGTATTAACCTGTGATAGAAAGATTCCTAAACATCTTGAGCAGATGCAGAAAAAGTCTCAGCAGATTTTATGCTATAGTTTTGCTGTAATTAGAAGTTTAGAACAGCATGTGTGTGGAACAAGTGAAAAGTGCATAAGAACATGAAAATACTGCATTAGTCAGAACAAATGTCTATGATAAACACTAAACCTTTCTAAATAGGTATATTTAAACCTGATTTATTGAAAATTGCATAGATTTATAAAAGCACATGTTTTCTGTTAGTATTAAGAAAAAACCTATTGTATGTAAAGCTTATGTATTGCATCATACAGACATGCAATGTGCACCATCTAGTGGTTAAAAAAGAGTACTACCATGAAAATATTTGTATTAAAGCAATGCATTGCTAGTATGATTATTGTACACTTAAAGTGTACCAGAGAGATAAAGATAATTATCTATAACACTGAATAACAGGGATATATATGTTATTAAAATTTAGTAATGTTCATTGTTATAACTACGTTTTAAAATACTTTAGTTAAAATCTGTATTATATATATTGTTAATGGTTATAAACATGTGACTATATAAATGTAAAAGATGTATTGTTATGTAAAAATAAAACTACTTCCAGCCATAAAGTCAGTGGTCATATCTCATGCTGTTTGTGTGATTCTTTGCAGTCCACGCCAAGCTGATCACCTTATCTCATCGCGTCTACAATCATCGGCTCTCTTAATTCACATTTTGAGGCCGGTAACACTTACTCTCAAAGTCTCTTCCTTGACTGGGATGGATACCCTAAGGCAGGCCATAGTGAACAGAGAACTGTTTCAAAGAACTTTGACTACAGTTGAGGCGTGTTGGTCTTTGGTTGAGAACACCTGAGCATATCGGGTAAAGTGGTCATTTACATAGTTAAGTAGTAGGTGAGATGGAAAAAAGACACTAGTCCATCAAGTCCAACCTATGTGCGTGATTATAAATACATTTGCTACCAGGACATTTCCTTGCCCACTCAATTCAGGCTTAAGACACAGGAAATCAATGCACACCATTTCCATTGGTCCTTTTCTTTGGCGAATGCCCACCAGTGCAGACTTGCTTGGTAAAGTCTTTTCCTGAATACACCTTTGACAAAAGTGACAGTAGCCCTCGACTTCAGCTCATATACAAAGCCAATGGAAGCGACCTCTGACTAGCCTGAAATTCCTCTTGGCCTAGGCACCCATGCTCATCATGTAAAGCTGTCAATAGGTCTCTCTGTGTTTTTATTTTAGAAACAGATGTCATCTGTCGTCAGGGTTGTCCAAGGGGCCCCTTCGGTAGACAACCCCATCTCTCAACTGCAACTAATTCCACTCCCTGTGGAGTATCAGTATCTCCGTAGAGGGGGAGAATAAAAGGGAAGGTCTCCTCCATATTGCTGTAGCCCAGCACCTGGCTACAGGAAAAGAGATGCATTTCGCTATGACCTCATAGAAGAAGCCCTGGTAAGCTAGCAAGGTGTTGCACAAACCGCTACTTAACAGGGCTGTACATAAACCACATAATATATAGTGATGATAAATTGTACAAATGAGTAATGAATCTCTCCAAATACCTGTATGACTTTAGTGTGGAGACCCTGGCCCAGTTCTACACCACCATGGCTAACAAGGACTTTCCCATCTCTGTAAATATGAACCAAAGCTGACGCCTGAGGAGCAAAGCAAATAAAAGCAAATAAAATAGTAAAATATATATGTAGCAATGGTATAATAAACAATTATAAAGTATCAAACAGTTGTTTAATAAAACAGTTCACATATGAGTACTGAGAGGTCTGTACTCAAGGGGTGTGGTGGGCTGGGGGGGTGTAAATTTAAAAAGTTAGGGGAGATTTGTATTGTGGGGGTTAGCTTAATAGACTGTGGAATAAGTGTGCTGTGAATGGGGGGAGAAGACGTACATTTTATTTAACCATGCCCTTTTAAGCCCCCGCAACTGTTGACGCAATGTGGCCACACCCACAATTTACTTTATTAGATCAGAACCTTGTTTTTTGGAGGGGGGTCAAAAAAATATCACCCGGAGTGCCAGATATCCTAGGTACGCTACAGCTACAGGCTAAGGATTTTACCAAATAATTTCACAATTTTACCTATTCTCAGAATATTACATCAGAGTCCGCTGAGCCCTCTTTACATCAGAAATTATGTAAAAAAGGTAATTGTGCTGCTAAATCATTGCGCAATGATGCATCTCTCTTGTTTTCATGTGACCAGCTACTAATTATGATTAACATCAAGAGGAGCGGTAAGAGAAACTAGCTGACTAACCCAAATGAACTGAGAGAGTAGCGGGAGCAGCTGTTTGGACTTATTACTGGCGCATCATTGTGGTTATTTTAACATTCACTTGCTGAATGAGTTATACATATATATTGAAAGGTTATATTTTGAAAGGTTATTCCCACAGGCATATATCCAATTATATAGGTGGCTACCCAGGAGAGGTCTGGGGGTGTATGCACATTTAATTAATTTCATCTGAATGGTGATAGATTAATTTGTGTATGTTTCCAGTTGCATTTACAAATTTTATACTGACCACTTACAGGACTATCTAGCCCCAGATCACTGTTTTTTATTAATAGAAGGTTGATTCTAGCTCACTATTATATCATTATCACTTTATCACAGTGTCAAACACTATAGAATGGTTCCAGCTTAAATCATTTAGTTATCTTTTATTATTACATATTTAATTAGACATATCAGTACTTTAGTATTATTTTATAGACATACAAATTATGAAGTGCTGCTTCCTCTGCATTCCACACTCGTAAACTGGAAGTGACGCAACGATGCTGTGGCTGTACAATTATTTTTTTACACGCTGTAAGTGCACAGTTTTTACCTTAATAAAATGGTTAAATGTTATTGCACTATGGAGGTTTCAATTTCTTTCCACATACAGTGAGCAAAAAAAACGAGGAGAAGGAGCTGCAAGGAGGCACCAGCGTTTTTGAGGTCTGTTCCAGAAAATACAGCAAGGAGACTGTAAAAGGCGCAACACTCCCTAGCGGGGAGATTTCTCTGGTAAGAGTGTATATGAGAAAAACACGGTTTGGAGCACATGCACCTATAAATATATTTACTTACCAGGCACAAGGAGAAAAGAAAGTCACGAGTCACTTGATTTGTTGTAAAGGACTGTTTTTTCATTTTTGAATACACTGTTATCCATTTTGTCACACTTTTTCACTATATATATATATATATATATATATATGTGTATTTATATATACGTGTATATATATATATATATATATATATATATATATATATATATATATATATATATTTATATATATCATTTATTATTTCTATTTTTTTCAGTTCATGGACATTTAATTCATCAATTTGTATGGTATATGATTATGGCAATAGCACCACATGGTGGAATTTGAACTGCACGTCACTTTATAGCACAGGTCACGTTATATATATCCCTTTTTGAGTAGCAATAGACAGAATTTGTGATTTGAACAGAAGTTCATAGCACGAGTCACTTTACAAGCGCAATTCTCCTGCAAAGTAGCTCTGTACACATATTTGCTGTTTTGGGTTTGCACATTGGTTTATATTTATTGTCAAGTTCAAGGGCACGTCACTTTAAACTCACTACACTAATATTTAGCAGCGCCATTACCACTACACTTTTTTTACATCATTTCCATTTTAGACCCTACCTAGTAGGTGGCACGGTGGAGGCAGCAGCTAGCAGCATCAGACCATTACCATCATCTCAGGACATTTATTATTCATTTTCCTTTACATCTGAGTCTGCATAATTTTGACTTACACTGTAAGGGGGATCTATGTGGACTCTGGAATGTAAAAGGGAACCCTGATTTATGGGGGGTCTGATGTAAGCGGGAATACTGTGGACTTTGGTGTAAAGGGGAACTCTGATGTAAGGGGGTCTCTGCTCACCTATGCCCCTCTTAAATCTGAGTCCCTCTTACATTAGTACTCACTGGGAGGCATGAGAGAGAAGGGAGGGAGAGGACACATGTCGCTCACAGTGGCTCGATGGTGAGCAGCATCTGTCAGCACCCTTCCTCTTCTGGCTGCTGGTCTTCAAAATTCCCGCACACACTTCCCCTTCTCTGGGGCATAGTACTGCCGGGGAGTGTGGTTGGGGCAGGCACAAGAGGTAAGGGTGGGAGTGGACTCTCTCTCTCCTCCTCTCCGATCCATGCAGGAACGGGGGGTTGCAGGGGACTGCCAGCGCTGGCTCTGGGCTGTAAGAGAGACACTCGCAGCTCAGAGCCCTGCAGCCTCTGGGAGCCCCAGTCCGGGCTCTTGAGCCCCCCAGTGGCATAACTCCAGGGTCCGGTTGTGAGTTTGACCTTTGAGACCCTGGTAGTTCTGCCACTGCTTTAAATGTAACAATTTTGCTTAACCATTCTATTAGTGGGTTTAGTTTCACTTTAAGTAGTTTGTCTGAAAAAGAAGTTACCCTTTAGATGTTCTACTGTACTAACCCCAGAAAAATAAATGAAAAAATAAATACATAGGTGAATGAAAAGCAAGCTATGTAAATAGCAACTCAGAAGAACAGGGTTAAGAGCCTTATAACATGTGGGTCTTCAGCCTCATGTGGTTTCGATTGTCCATCATTCATCCCCTTCTCTGGAGAGCCATGAGAGCCAAGCAGGGTTCAGCTGTCATTGGAGCCTATGGATGTGGAAGGGAACCCTGGAGAGTACTGGGAGACCGCAAGGTGGCCACATGAAACCGTCAGTCATCTTATGGTCTTCTAGTACTCTCTAGGGCTCCCATCCACATCCATAGGCTTAAGTAACAGCTGAACCCCGCTTGGATCTCCTACATCTATATAATCAGACCCACATGAGGTGGAAGACCTGCATGATGTAAGGCTCTTAAGCCTGTACTTCTGGGAGTTGCTGTTTACATTGTTTTTCATCCACCTATTGCTTCACTTAGCCCCCGTTCACATTGAGTGCGGCTTTGAAATCAGGTGAAATCGCACGATTTCAAAGCCGCATCTCAGTGCAACTTTGAAGACATCTGTGCTTCTTCATGCACAGATGTCTATTGAAGTTGTACCTAAAATCGACAAAAGTATTGCATGTACTACTTTTTCAAATCGATGCCGCACTGCAAAGTCGGCGTTGCATCAATTTGAACACTACAATTGCTGGCAATAGGATGCTACTTGGCATGTAATTTCACCTACGATTTTATCATTACTGTACATTGTCTTGTAAGTTGGCAATTGTCGTGTGAATAAATAAGTCTTTATACTGCTACACTCAGATGCACCCTTTGCTGTCCTTATCTATTACTGTAGAGAAAATATTCAGTCTCTCAAGAGGTGCTGCACTACAGTGTTTTGGATTCACTCCACCACCTTGCCCGGACCCTCCCCCCCCCAAACCATCTCCCTCCAGAGTGTTGGTCACATACACATCTGCGCCATATCTTTCCACATGCAGAAAGCCAAAAAACACTGTAGGAATACAAACAGGTTTGTTCTGCACATTTTTCTGCATATTGTTTAGCAAGGGTGCAGTTACAATGCAGGAGGGTTTTGCACCAGTGTTAATTTCGTCAACAAAATGTTGTCGTATTTCAGTCGACTAAAATAGTGTTAAAAAATTTCGGAACGACTAAAACATCATTTTATTCAAAAGGCTATGACTAAAATTAAATCGAAAAATGTACATCAAAATTAACACTACTTGACCATTTCTAAATCGGCAACACAAGTCCATCCAGAGCCTGTAATAATAGCACATTAAAGTTTAAACATGTATTGCACTATTCCACTACTGCATAAGAATAAGTAAGGGGAATCCACTAAGCAAGAAAAAAATGAAGAAAAAGGCTTTTCTTATATTTTTGCTTAAAGCGGAGGTCCACCCTAAAGTGGAGCTTCCGCTCATTGGAACCCTCCCCCCCTCCGGCGCCACAATTGGCACCTTTCAGGGGGGAGGGGGGTGCAGGTACCTGTACAGTACAGGTATCTGCACCCACTTCCGGCGTAGATTCTGCAGTAGGTACGCCCCTTTCCGCAGAATATACGCCCCTTTCCGAAGGTCCCCCGCTGCCTGCTGGGAAACACACAGATCCCAGAGACAGCGGGGACCATCCTTATTGCGCAGCGCGACTCGCGCATGCGCAGTAGGGAACCTGGGAAATGAAGCCGCAAGGCTCCACTTCCTGATTCCCATACCCAAGATGGCGGCGGCAGCACCCGAGAGACGATCGAGAGATCGGCTTCGGGTGACGACATTGCGGGCGTGCTGGGCGGGTAAGTGTCATTATTTTAAAAGTCAGCAGCTGCAGTATTTGTAGCTGCTGGCTTTAAAAAAAAACAAAAAAACGGCGGACTCCCGCTTTAATATATAATGTTGGTAATATATTCAGGTAATATGTGTAATGGCATTACAGGCAATAGTTTACAGTTTTAGGTCACAACCAGCTTTGGCTTCCCCCTGCATCTCCTCCTCCTCAGCGGCCAATACGGTTGCTTCTCCTCCTGGCCAATTAGGACCGGCTTCTTGATTGGCTGGAAGGAGAAGCAGGAAGACAATAGCAAATATTATTTTGCCAATGTCGCACAACTGGGTGGGCAGTGCTCTAATCATGTGCTTCAAAGAAAAAAAAAATAACCCATTGAAATCCATGCGTCTGGCACCCTGCATGTAGATTAGGGTCCGGGGGCATGGATTGGGGGGGGGAGTAGCGCCCCTGCATCCCTAATGGATTGCCTGCCACTGATGTCTACATATTTTCTGGTTGTTATCTCCATCATCCAGTACAGAGACAACAGGGCCATCTTTTCTTTGCACCAATTCCTGATTTCCCAGTGTCTGTACTAAATGTTTGGCGTACACATTTGAAACAGCTCATGCTTTCAATGAGGATGAGGTCATCTCTGTCTTATTGCTGATAACCTGTCTACATTCTTTAGCTCTGTAATAACTTTAAACAGCATGGTACTTACACATAAAACCATGCCATAAGCTCAGTCCAACAGTGAGCATTCTTCATTTTGACATCTCAGTAATGGAGAGTTAAGGAAATCCTGCGCAGGTGCAGTAGAAAGTCTGGCATTTTTATAAAAAAATTTTTAGATGTTGGGTGGCATGTAGAGATTTACATAGCATCAGTCAGCTTGCATGTATATAAAAGCCTTTGGACAGCCAAGACCAACAACGTAGTCTGCCTGCAAGGTAAGATGTGGACCTAGGAATAGAGGTTTTATTCCACCAAAAGCTCTACAGCCTCTGGACTCCAGGACATAACTTGTCAAGATTAAGGAAACAAACCATGTGTTCTCTCCATACCAGCCAGAAAACCCTTGAGCCGCTTGCCATATGCAAGAAAACTAGGTGACACATTTAAATATAGATACACATACCTGATGATACATTTTCTCAACAAAGCCAACTGTGAATTTTAGTGGAATAATAGCCAGTCCTTTCTTCTTCCAGTAATTCTCCTTGTTAAATATTTGCACATTGTTTCTTCTATTGACATAGGAGGACTTCCTCATGCATTCATCCCAGCAACGCATCAGATTGGTGGCATCAAACTCTTGATTATAATGTGTTTTAGAAATGCCTTTGTACATGTTCACATGGCGGACCTGCAAATCACCACAAAGTCAGAGGCATTTGTTGGCATTTGTAAAATATAAAAATGTATTACTGCGCTGTCCTGATGTCACTCATAAAGTGAGATCAAATATGTGAGAGAAAACTGCTGCGACTTAATGTGAGACACACACAATAAACAAAATAAAAAATAAAAAAGCTGCGCTATAAAGAATGTGAAAAAAACAATATGATACATGAATATTAACTGTGCATCAGAAAAAAAATAATAAAAGGGAATAATTATTCCATATGGCCCAATGCTATGTTAGTGTGACAACACAATACTGATACAGAATGCATGCACAAAAACAATAAAAGGGTACAAAAGCTCTCTGCGTGTCCAATTAATTCCTGATGGATTGCTGAACAAGTATTCCACAAAATATGTGATTCAAAGTAAAGCCCCGTACACACGAGCGGACTTTTCAACATCCAAAGTCTGACGGAATGATTCCGGCAGACTATTCGATCGTGTGTGGGCTGCAACGGACTTTTGATTCGCAAAAGTCTGACAGACTTTAGAAATGGAACATGCTTCAAATTTTTCCACCAGAACTCTGCCGGACCCAGTTCCTACCGAAAAATTCGCTCGTGTGTATGCTATTCCGACGGACTAAAACCGACGCTAGGGCAGCTATTGGCTACTGGCTATGAACTTCCTTATTCGAGTCCAGTCGTACGTCATCACGTTCGAATCCGTCGGAGTTTGGTGTGATTGTGTGTGGCCAAGTCCGCTCATTCGGAAAGTCCGTCAGAACTCTGTCAGAACTCCGGCAGAACTCCTTCGAAAGTCTGTCGGACATAAGTCTGGTCGTGTGTACGCGACATAAGAGTTTTAAATGATGATTCCTCAGCCCTCCGTAGTGACACACGACACCCAAGAAAATGTGACAGGGTAAACAGGAAAGATCCTCCACAAATGATAATACTACCGCTTACCAGCTTGCTAGTTCTCTTATTTAATTAGATCGCATATGCCTGTGGCTTATTCTCCAGCCCCGGGTCTCTGTGCTTAAATAGCAAGATGTTTCCAGATACTCCACTCAAGTTAGCTAGATATTTCCAGATACTCCACTCAAGATATCCACAGTGTAAATGGTATACACTCATTCCCCATGTAAGGATAGAAAAGCTTACATAGCGTAATTCTTAAAAAAAAAATGTATTATCTTAAAAAGCAACAATATTGCACTTACAATTTTGCCTTGGGTATAAAAGCATTTTTCAAATAATGCCCGAGCCGGCTGGCTCTTGATCGTTGCCCATTGCTTCCGGGACAAGCGTGGTTTGTGGTGACATCAGCACGCCGCTCCTCCCTATGCTGTTTCGTTACAGATGACATCTTCCAGGGGTCTCTGGAAGACGTCATCTGCGACGAAATGGTGGAGTATCTTTCCTGTTGTACCCTGTCACATTTTCTTGGGTGTCGTGTGTCACTACAGAGCGTTGAGGAATCATCATTTAAAACTCTTACTTTGAATCACATATTTTGGGGAATACTTGTCCAGCAATCCATCAGAAATTAATTGGACACTCAGAGAGCTTTCGTACCCTTTATTGTTTTTGTGCATGCACGCTGTATCAGTATTGTTTTGTCACATTAACATAGGATTGGGCCATATGGAATAATTATTCCCTTTATAAATTTTTTTTTTCTGATGCACAGTTAATATTTATATATCATATTGTTTTTTCACAGCATTTGTTGACATTTACATACACTGTACACAATAAGTAGTTGTGAGCACACAAAATTATAAATGCTTTCAAATACAGTTATGACTATGCAGGCGCCATAACTGCTTTTATTCCGTTTTAGAAAATACTTTTCTACATTTTTTTTCTTTTTACAAAAGTTCTGTCATGTGACCATGCAGTTCTTTATCTTGATAGTGTTGGGGGGGGGGGGGGGGGGGGCGGGTTACAAGACACTCTGCAGACAGAGTTTGTTCACTAAAGCCCACATGATCGGATTTTCCGACGGGAATTGTGTGATAACAGGCTGTTGGCGGAAAATCCGACTGTTTGTATGCTCCATCAGACAATTGTTGTCGGATTTTCCACGGACAAATGTTGGATAGCAGGCTTTAAAATTTTCTGCGTGTGTACACAAGTACACAAGTTTAAAATTTTCCAAGCGTGTGTACACAAGTCCGTCGGACAAAAGTCCAAAATACAAACATGCTCCGAAGCAAGCATGGGCCAGAAGTAGTCGGTCTTGTAAACTAGCATTCGTAATGGAGAATTAACATTCCTGACGTGGCAAATTAGGAAATCTCGAAATGCAGCGCACATTCTCTTCCCTTCTTTAGTGGGATAATAATGAAGCTGCTTTGCTGGTGATACAGGTGGAGTTATGGCAAACATATTTTAAAAGGCTTTTATTTTCTAGTGATATCAAGATTATTATTATTATTATGCATTTTTTTTTTTGGGCAAGTTACCACAACACCATTATCCTGTAGTTTTTAAGATCCAAGTTACAACTATGTTTGTGTTTCTTGTCAATTTTACATTGTATTTTTTAAATGTAACTGCCTACTCCCAAACTGTCATTTGAAATAAAACACATAGCCAAGTATTATTCTACACTATTTTTTTATTGTGCATTAAAAAAACAAAAAAAACGAATTAGACATGCTATCTGCCAAAATAAATTAACCAAAAAGTGCATTCTATGCATCCAAAAATATACCAAATCAAATCATTATTCAACCAAAAAATGAAATAAAAGCCCCATGCATGTGTCCTGCTTCTTAATATAGGGGGTCAACAATGCCAAGAGTTGGTGAAAGCAGGGGTCCGTCATCCGGAGATAATTATGAAAATCATCCGGATTATTCTCCCTGATTTCCCACGGCAAAGGCATATGACATAATTGGTCACGATTAATAAAGCAACCAATTTTTGGTCCCAAAAATCCTCCTCCTACTGTTCCTGGACTGGACTTTGGTCAAAGCAATAACTCAAAGGCCAATGATTGGAAGTGCAGTCGCTTTAGATCTGAGGGGAAGATCTGAAATGTGGGGAAGCTTTGCTGATTTTATCATCCAACCATGTGCAAGCAAAAATGTTGTTTTTTATTTTCCTTGCATTTGCCCCTCAGATCTACAGCGACTGCACTTTCAAAAGTGCACTTGCAGTGCAAAGTGGATTTGCCTTTAGTATATAAACCCCAGTGTCTGATGTGCCCAAACGGGATTCTTATGCTGGCTTCAGCACCGACTTCCCTCCCAACATTAGGAGAACCCGGAGAGACATAAAGGACTAGAATAGCTATGATGCAGCTGCATGGAACCTTAGGAAATGTAGATTGCAAGGAAAGCTGTACTAGAGAAGTGAATGCATCTGTGAACTACAAGTGCCGCAAAAACCCCTGTGAGAGGAGGAGAGAGCAGAGTTATTCCCAGGGCTTTGAGACACAGTTTTTTCAGTGCAGAGACCAGAAATAGCTGAGGACCAGACTTCTGGGAATTGAACCTATGAGGACACTGAGCATCAGGAGAAAAACATATATCCAGGACAAGATTTGCTGGGTGCCAGGATGGGTGAGCGGTTGCGGCTGTGCTTGCTGTCCTAATGTTGAGCAGTTCAGACTGCCTTTAGCTCCAAAACTGATCACTGTTAAGCCTTAAGGGATGGTAATCAAAGCGCACCACCATAGAGATTGGGCCCCACTGTTAATCGGCTGAAGTTTGTAAGTCAGGCACCAGATACTGTCTAACCACCTCTCGGCGTCCCCCCTCTCAGGAGATATATACATACCTACAATCAGGGGAATATCCACAGAGTGCACTTGGATATGCCAGTTAGTGATTTATTGCAGAGGGGCTACTATAAGATTTTTCTTACAGTTTATACTGTTCACTGTATATATGTTTCACTGTTTATACTGCCCTTTACCAGTGCTGCTAATACTAGGTAAAAGTTGTGTAGTACCACAATGATCTAGGTTAAACTGCCATATATATTGCATTCAAACTTTACCTGTTTATTAATTTTTGTGCATTGTCATTTATTTTGCCTTGTGATAATAAACTTTATTCACAACTAAGTAGCCTATTTTATATATGCTAATATATTTGTGGGTAATTTGCCAATACTTGAGTTCATAGGAATTTGCAGCATCTCAATACCCAACAAGGTGTGTCAGAGGGGACGAAGCAGTTCTCAGAGTCATGGAAAAAAGCAGAGAACCCATCAAACCAAACAACTCTTTTAGGGGTAAGGATTACTACCCTTTTATTCCACTCAATTTACCCAAAATTTAAACCTGGCAAGAGAGTTGGGGATGCCATGGACTACTTCCTTTTAAAAATGCTAATTTGAAGAGCATTATTCTAATAGCTGGTTTCATATTTTCTCTGTCAGTTACTTAGAACAAGCACACAGATCAGAAATGTAAGATGAAAGTCAGGATTCCTAATCTTTATGCTTTTTTTGGGACAGCAAGTCACAATTTTGAAGCAAGAGGATCAGTATGATAGCCAGGCAGCTACCATTTTCCTGAATTAGAGATCAATGGTAAACTCTGTATTTCTCTCATGATAAATTTCCTTTAGGGTGTGTGCACAAGAGCAGTTGGGTGCATCTAAAAAATTTCATACAGCTCTACAAGAATGCAAAAGCAGTGTCACAGTACTACTTACAGTGAGCCCTCAGGCGAGCAGGTGACACGGGATCCCCCAGGGCATGGAGTCTAAGGGCCAGCTGGTATTCTGCCAGGGACCCCCTTAACAAGGGTTTGGGCTTAGCTGTGTGCTGACCCCAGGTCACGACCCCTGGGTTCACCCTGCTCGCTAGGGGAGTACCAGAATACACTGTGTGACAGGACGGATGGATGATACAAAGGAGAGCCAGATGACGAGTCGAGTTGAGGCCTGGGTGGGCTGCAGACAACATAATCAGGAGGAAAAGCTGAGTCGGTACACAATAGATATGGTTACACAAAGGGGGCTCAGAAACAAGCATTGCTCAAGCAACCAGAAGCTGGACTGGAAGGAATTTAAATAGAGAAGCTCATGAGGGGCTGGACAGGAAGTAGCAGGAAGGAAAGACATAATTAAGCAACAGGTGGAGCCGGCGACACCCATAGCTGCAGAGTGTAGCAGAGCTCAAACACAAGCTAGTGGAACAACAGGTGTCAGCTTCCTTCGGGAGTATTTGGAGTCCAAAATTTCTTTAATCTCGTTCTGATCTGTGGTATCAGCCACAGGAGTGGGGTGAGAATAAGGGCGAGAGAAGCGATTTAGGACCAGTGGCCTGAGCAGGGAGACATGGAAAGCATTGGGTATCCTGAGATGAGAGGGCAGACGGAGCTTGAAAGCAACTGGATTGATCTGACGGATAATAGGAAATGGACCAATAAAGCAAGAGGCAAATTTCATTGAGGGCACCCGGAGTCGGATGTGCTTAGTAGAGAGCCAAACTCTATCACCAGGCAGGAGCCTGAAGGAGATGATGATCTGCTGCTATTTTATGTCTGGAAGCAGCTAGATGAAGATTCTCAGAGACTTGTTTCCAGATTGAGTTGAAGGACTTTTGGGTTTCAGCTGATGCTGGTACAAGAGGAGAAATGGGAAGAGGAAAGGGATCAGATGGATGCTGTCCATAAACAGTGAAGAAGGGAGATTTTCCAGAACTAGCATTGGAGTGAGGGTTTAGAGCAAACTCTGCCCAGGGCAAAAAGTCCACCCAGTCATCTTGGTGGGCTGAGATGAAGGCACGGAGAAAACCTTCTACATTTTGATTGACATGTTCCATTTGCCCATTGGACTGGGGATGAAAGGCAGAATAAAAATACAACTTAATCCCAAAGGAGCTGCCCAAGGCTCTCCAAAACTGAGCAGTAAATTGAACTCCTCTGTCAGAGATGATATGTGAAGGCGTCCCATGAAGACACAGTATCTCCTTGATGAAAGTTGTGGTAAGACTGGGAGCAGACGGTAGGCCTGGGAGAGGAATCAAGGGACACATTTTAGAGAACCGATCCACCACTACCCAGATGACTGTAGAATCTGTAGAGGGAGGCAGATCTGAGATAAAAGCCATGGAAATACAATGCCAAGGTATATCGGGAGCTGGTAAGGGCAAAAGCAACCCACCAGGGACGTGGAAGATTTGGATAGTACACAAACCGTACAAGTTTGAACATATTCCTTGACATCCTTACGAAGAGAAGGCCATCAGTAATGACGCTGAAGAAGGTCACAAGTACAAGGTATGCCAGGATGTCCAGAGAACTTGGAGTCATGTGCCCAAGCAAGGAGTTTGGGACGAATTGAGGAATGATGGGAACAGGATCTAGGTGATTCTCAGAATCGTTGACATCAAACGTCCTGGACAAGGCATCGGTTTGTGTCTCAGGGATAGGTATAGAGTAGACTTGGCCTCGGGAGGAGAGGTCCCAGGTAACAGATCAATGGAGCAGTCATAGTCTCTGTGAGGAAGAAGGTGATCAGCGGACTTTTTGCAGAAAACATCTCAGAAAGACTGATATTGGGAAGGCAACATGGGAGTTGTGGAGGTCTCAGCCAGAGAAATGGAAGAAGGAGGTAGCACCTTGGAAATACATTGTTGCTGACCCAGAGGACCCCAAGCCAATACTTGTCCAGAATTCCAGTCAAGATGCGGGGAGTGTTTCTGCAACCATGGAAGTCCCAGGATGATGAGACTGGAGGATTTAGGCAGAATTAGGAAAGAGATCTCCTCAGCATGCAAAACCCCAATGTGAAGACAATAGGAGGGGTTTTAAACTGGATGGGGCTCATAGGCAAGAAGGAGCCATCTACTGCGGTCATGGAAAGGGGTTTATCCAAAGCAACAAAGGCAATGCCCAACTCGGAAGCTAAAGATTGTTCAATGAAATTCCCAGCAGCACCAGGGTCCATGTATGCGGAGAGTTGATAGGCATTTTGAGCCCAGTGGATAGCCACGGGAAGGGTGAAGCGAGGGAAGCAGACAAAATTAAAGGATCAGTCTAGATCACCTCCCTCCGAGTGACCTAGACCCTGGATTTTCCCGGACGGACTGGACAGGAGTTCAAAAGATGTCTTTTATCGCCACAATAAAGGCACAGGCCCAATCCCATGCGTCGGCCATGTTCCTCGGGAGTGAGGCGAGTTCGCCCAAGTTGCATAGGTTCTTCCAACGTGTGAGAGGTTGAAGACGGAGAGGGTTCCATAAGTCTTTGGACTAACTGCGCAGGAGGCCAGCAGGGGGATGACTGGATATGGATTTCTCCAAGGCCCGCTCCTGGAAGCGAATGTTTATTTGAATGCTCAATTCGATTAAATCATCCAATGTAGTAGGAATGGTGCGTCCAGCGAGTTCATCCTTGACACGTTTAGATAGGCCTTGCCAGAAGGTAGCAGTAAGGGCCTCATTATTCCATTTGAGTTCTGCGGCCAGCGCACGGAATAGAACTGCGTATTGGCCAACTGTCATTCCTTGCTGACGAGGACGAAGGAGGGCCCCAGCAGCCAAAGACACTCTGCCAGGCTCATCAAAAGTTTTCCAGAATGCATACAAAAAGAGCTGGAGGCTGGAGGTGATAGAATCGTGTGATTCCCTGAGTGGGGAGGCCCAAGCTAGAGCATCACCGGAGAGGAGAGAGATGATATATGCGACTTTGGTGCGATCAGTTGGAAAATGGTGGCTGGAAAGTTCAAAGTGCATGGAACACTGATTAATGAAGCCCCGACATGACTTAGGGTCGCCAGAAAAATTAGGTGGCGGCGGCAGATGCAGGCAGGGATTGCCAGGTGTAGCAGGTAACACAGGAGTAGCTGATACAGAAGCAGGAATGGGAGGAGCTGAAGTTGCAGAGAATTGCAGACAATCTCGATGGGAGGCAAGATCCTGAAGGACCGGCATTATTTGCTATTGATCTGCTTGCTGGGAATTAAGCCTCTGAACTAGATGTTGCATTTTATCCTTGGTCAGTGGCCGATTCTTAGAGGTGCTCATGGTTTGAGCAAACTGTCACGGAAATACTTACAGTGAGCCCTCAGGCAAGCAGGTGACACGGGTGTGGAGTCTAAGGGCCAGCCGGTATTCTGCCAGGGACCCCCTCACGAGGGTTTGGGCTTAGCCGCCCCCCTCTGACGTAACACAGGTTTCCATTACATCAGATGGGGGGGGCGCGGTCATCCGCACGTCACTGGGGAAGCCCGGGTTTCCCCTTGCATTAGAGGGGGGTGGGGTCAGGTGACGGGTGGCCCCGTCCTCCTCAGCTAAGACCTGTCAGGCTGGCGGGATTTCCACGGTGTCTCCGGCGGGGACAGGTTGCACTGCGCTGGACGTCATCGGGAGAGATCACCCATCGCTGGACCCCAGAGAAGAGATCAGGCATCGCTGGACCCCAGAGAAGAGATTAGCCATTGCAGGATACCAAGAGTGGATTACCACTGCTGGAATTTTTTTACATTTTTTTTAGATTCTGATAAGTCCCCTGCCCGCAGACCCCCACAACCACCGGCCAGGGTTGTGTGGATGAGGCCCTTGTCCCCATCAACATGGAGACATGGTGCTTTCAGGGGTCACAGACCCCCAAAGCATCCTCCCAATGTTGAGGGCATCTGGCCTGGTACGGTTCAGTAGGGGGGGCGCTCTCTCATCCCCTCTCTTTTCCTGTGGCCTGCCAGGTTGCGTGCTCGGATAAAGGGTCTGCTATGGATTTTTGGGGGGAACTCCACACCATTTTTTTTTCAATTTGTCGGGGAGTTCCCCTTAAAATCAATACCAGACCTGAAGGGTCTGGTATTGATATTTGGGGGGAACCCCACGTCGTTTTTTTTAATTGATGCGGGGTTCCCCCCTTAATATCCATACCAGACCTGAAGGGCCTGGTAATTGAATTTGGGGGGAACCCCACACATTTTGTTTTTATCAATGACTTTCAATGACTTCTCTGTATTACGGGGAGCCGACAATTCATTATAGCCGTGAGTGCTTTTAAATTACTTTTTTTCCTGCAGAAATGACACTTTGTGCAGGGACAGTTTTAAACATGGGAAACATGTGCCCCTTTACAGGCATACTATACACACCCCCTAGGTATGAAATTAAAAGGAATATTACACTTTTATTGTTTCACTTTAAGCATTATTAAAATCACTGCTCCCGAAAAAACAGTAGTTTTTAAAACTTTTTTTTGCATTGATACATGTCCCCTGGGGCATGACCCAGGTCCCCAAACACTTTTTATGACAATAACTTTCATATAAGCCTTTAAAATTTGCCCTTTAGATTTCTCCCATAGACTTTTACAGGGTATTCCGCGGCTTTTCGAATTTGCCGTGAACACCCCAAATTGTTCGCTGTTCGGCGAACGGGCGAACAGGCAATATTCGAGTCGAACATGAGTTCGACTCGAACTCGAAGATCATCCCTAGACACCATTAAAGTTCATGTGCGTGTAAAGGCCCAATACTTTTGGTACTATAGTGTATCTTCATTGTGAGATCAAAGCTACTTCCGCTTCGGACTACAATTTCACAGGTTTTGGAGATTTCACATCATCTCTACTGTGCTACTCACTGTAGACAGAAGAAGATGTACATTTGAGGAAAACAAGAGACATAGGGATTTGGCACTTAAAAGAAAACTGGAATAAGGAGTTAATGAATATAGCTGGAAAAAACATGAAAACTAATATGAGGAATAGAAATAAAGTACCAGTGGTATTTTACCTGATTGGGAGGTAAGCCACAATTTGCAGCTACAGCATCCATTATGGTCTCAGTAACCAGTCCAGTCTGAGGAAAGCCAAAGCCTCTAAAAGCAGTATTAGAAGGCAGGTTGGTCTTACAAGCCTTGGCACGGCAGTTGAGGTTAGGGAAGTAATATGCAGTATCCATCTTCAGTAGGGCCACTATAAGTACCTAACAAGAAAGACAAGAAAGGCATGAAATCGGATTAGTCATACAAAATTCCATTAATAAAACATGCAGCTAATTACAAAGATTCCCCCATTAAAACATAAGGCCTTACAAGGAGGCAGTAGCCCAGAAATGCTTTGCCTAGCAAAAGAACCATAAAGCAGACACATACAGACTTGATGCACATCCAAGCGTCACAAGATACCATTTTATTACAGTATTAAGTGGGTGCCTGGTTCTTCTCTGGAGGATGTTGACAGTTGGGAAACCTGAATTGATGGCCTGTCACCACTGGCCACAGATTGTGGCCTGCTGCTAAAATACTCTGGCGCAGCTTCCATTACCCCAGTGAGATTTCATTATTGGGGTAAGACAAAGGACAAACGCAGATTATTGGCCAAAGAAGAGCTTCCTCAGAATGAAAAACATGGTTTCAAATAAAGATATACATTTGTCTACAAATGTTCCCAAAATCCTCAGTTTACCATTTAGTGCTTCTTAGAAAGTTACAATTAAAAAAAATGTTTTTAAAGCTCTATGACACATTTTGCATTCATGTGCAAACTGTGCCATGCTATCACTTGTCCCTTTTGCAATCATTAATGTGTAATGCAAAACCCTTTTCCATTTTAGATAAGAGTAAGGGAGGGTTATAATTCCTACCAGTTTTTTGCAATCTGTGTCCTATTGGGGAGAGTTTCCCTTTGCTTCTTGTCCCATAGCCAAAACAAGAAGTGAGAGGAAACCCCTCAAGTTAGGGAATCCTGGTGTGTCACAAGGGCCACCAAATCTAGTGTCCCCATTGCAAAATGTCCCCTATATTAGTATTTTGATGTCAACCCAAAATTTGGGATTTTCATTTACTTTTTATGATAACCGTAAACAAACAGCACAAATGAAGAGGGTGTTTCCATGGATGCAGTGTACTGTCCATATTAGCTTGTTTTATTATATATCTATTCTGGAAAGGAATGTATTGCTTTATAAATCCAATAACCAAAAATTACAAAAATCACCCTGAGAGGCTTTAAGAAACAAAATCAAACCTATTTTCAAAACAGAATATTTTATTGGATTATAGTGTAGGAAAATGTTCTTCTTGAGCGACAGTATTTCAGAAAGATTCTGAACAAACTCTGGATTCAAGTAGAATTCTAAACAAGTGTCTATCTAGCTTTGGATAGATTATTTAAGGGTTAGAACGTGTCAAGTTTTTTTTTGCTGCCTGTGCTCCACTGGGAAGATCTAACCTCACTTTTTTATCTCCAGAGGCAGCTCTCTAATTAGGCAAATTAGACGTTGCCTAAGGCCCCGCACTCCCAGGGGCCTTGCAGCCACCTAATTTTGCCTACCGTGTGTGGTAGTGAATGTCCCCTGGTCAGTGCCCTCAGGGTCTTTAAAAGCCAGCACTTCGCTAAACTAGTTTTCTGTCCACTTGAGCACTGCCAAGAGCTCAGGGTCAGCAAGTGGCTCTCTGTATTCCCCTCCTCTGGCTTCTCCCCTTCTGCAGCACTCTGAGAATCTCCTGCCACATGCATACAGAGCTCGGATAATGCCCTCATCGTCTGAGCAGCTCCCTGATCTAATAAAGGACCTGCCAGAGCTGGCACTTGGCCATCATCAAGCCACAAGATACTGCACATGACACTCCTGCCCGACACTAGTATCTCAAACAGAATTGTAAAGAAATCCTAAAAGTAGGGGAACTCATTTGTTCGGGTGACTATTTTCTTTCTCTTCCTATCCCAGTTAAAAAGGCTTATAGTATAGGAAGTGATTTGGTCTTTGAAATTGGCAAACACTTACCTGTGCATGGTCAAGTACAATTTCTGCCACAACAATATTGCTTCTTGTGTCCCTGTTGGTGTTGTTTACCTCACTTTGTGTGCACATGGGAAAGGATGAGCTGGTAATCTCTCAAGCAGGGCTATTGACAACAATGCAAACCTATGCAAATTCCAAACCCATTCTACTCAACCAAAAACTAGTAAAATGGCCAAGAACCTGCTTACATTTTGCTTGTGTAAACCAGCTGCTGAAGCCAGCTTTATAACATATCAGGATTATTTCTACTTTTAAAATAATAATTCAATAATTCTCATAGTCCCATCATCCCTTTCTATCCAGCCATTGTAACTTTGGATTTGCAATAAATACTTTTGGACTCCTAAACCATTGATGTGCTGCTGGGACTTCTACATGTCCACACTGGAATAAACCTTCACCCTATATCTCCTATAAGTCTATACATTTTTCACCTGAAAATATGGAAAGTTTTTTCCACATTAAAGAACTATGATCTGAAAATCTTTTGAAGAATTGTTGCTGGTGCTTAGACAACTTAGACAACTTACGGCCTATTACTGTAACAAGGTTTTGCCTATAAAATATTTAATACAATTATGGAAAAAAAAAAATATTGAGGAATACGTAAACAGGTGGCATTTCAGCTGGTGACATGGGGAACAAGTAATAAACTCACCAACACAATTTGCAGTGCATACTTGTTTATGGCAGAGCAAATAACGTGCACTACATGCTGAAAACTACATTTTGCAAAAGGTACAAAAAAAGAAAAGATTTATCTTACCAAAATTGATTCATCAGGGGTGCATCCAGCATTGGCGTAAAAAGACACATCAGCTCCTACTATTCTACCATCCTTCATAAATCCCACCTATAACAAGAAAAAAAAAAAAGTTGAAAAATGTATCAACCATCTTACTTCATTCCTAAAGAAAGATCTTATTTTTTATTTTCCTATAACTTGCTTTGTAAATCCCCTTGAATGGATGACGACCAGCAGTCATCAACATGTCTTCATTTCGCTCCAGAACACAACGAATAGGCCTTTTGAGCCTGCATGAAAACAAAGAATTTCCATTTAAGTTTTTCCTTCTATTCTGTTACGTCAAAAAAGCTGAAAAGACATAGGTTAAATATTGTAGACATGCAAAACTATAGGTTCCAAACATCAAGTTAATAATTGCAAAAATAAAATACTCACTTCCGGGCAGCTACTGCTGATGCACTTGCAAAGATACCTGGTTTTGTAATCTTTCCTCCAAAAGCTCCCCCAACTCTTTTTACTGTGGATACAATCCTGTTAGATGGAATATTAAGGACTGCAGCCACTGAAAGCTAGAAAAAGGAAAATTAGTCAAACTGAGAATGTTCCTGTAACAAATGTAAATGTAGATTCATTTTACCAGTAGCAGAGAGAGGATATAATCTATGAAAGTAGTATGATTGTAGATCTAGTTTGATTCAGTGGTAGTGCAGCTACAACATTCTCTTAATATTAGACAGATGGCCCCAAATTACACCCCTGGGAGGTATAAATTGACATCTGAGCCACAAAGAAAAGTCCTAGTCATTTCATCTGCAAACCCAACAAGAGACAGTAAGAAGGCCCCAAACTATTTGCCATCAATTGCTTTAGGCCAGAGATCAGAGAAATTTATTTCACCTCTCATAAAAACTAAAATTATAGTTACAGAGAGATAATAATACACATTGTATACATTTTGGGGTTCATTAACAAATAAAATGGTTGGTGTAGTGTATAGAAATCTTAAAGGAATCTCCAAAACAGTTATATGAAGCCAGATCGTGACAGCGAAGCAATGATTGGTCTGGTGTTGAAAATCCAATCCTAGACCCAGCTAGTAGAACCATTTATCACCCATTTAACTCTGGACCCTTCAGTACACACAACCATACAGTGGGCAAAGAGGAAGACCCCCCCTCCCCAGGTTTGATTGGTCAAGGAGTAAAATCCAGCCCACATCCATATTTCAATAAATTGAGGAGCATAAGAAATGGTGGTGTGAGTAACAGAGCCGGTCCAACTGGTGAATTGTGGACATTCCTGACGTGCTCCTGTCACCGGATAAATTGATAAGTTAAATTGAAAAGCCAAACTGTATGTCCCTTTGTCTTTTTTATATTTTTTCTAATTATCTTTCTTTTGCATATTTTATACACTGCCTACTTTTAAGAAATGTAATTATATAATTAATATAACTGGCTTTTGTGTACTAAGATAGTGTACTAGCTATCCCCAGAGAAAATGTTGCATTATAGTGTCTATATGCTCTGTCTAAGTGCATTGCTAATCTGCATGCAATTGCACTGTGTGTTGGCTAATTGCATGCAGATTGTAAACTAGCAGATCTGCCATCTAGGCATTTATGATTGCCTAGCAGACCAGTCAGAGGACAAACTGCTATGTGGCAGCAAGCTACTGTGAGTCGTATGTCTGGTATGTGTGTGTGTGTGCGTAATAAGAAGAGTCACTAACACAAGGGTTCTAGCTTGTAAGATAGCTGGAAGAATCCTTGACTGCTCCCCAACCCTAGAGTGCACTAGATTGCATGTAACATTTGTATCTGCCTGGGTGTTGTCAGCCAACTAGATTGGAGTGGAATCTCTAGTGGTGGCCAGAGGTAGTGCAAGCTGTAAAAAAAAATTCCAGCTAGTCTTATGCTGGCCATACACTATATGAAAAATTGGCTGAAATTCGGTCATTTGGACAGTTAATGGGCACAAAATAGATAATCATTCAGATGTTTTTGAGCTGAAAAAACGAAGGCCAAGTTTAGAAATTTTCTGCCGAACGAACGATAAATTTAAAGGTTCATGTGTTTTCTGTCCGAACTGGTATATGTAAAAAAAAATAACACAAAATGCGTTCATTTATGTCCACTGAAGGATTTATCGGTCATGATATGATGGCACTATTGTTTGCTCTCAAGGCCGAATGTTCGTTTTTCGAAAAATGGATTCGGCCGATTTTTTGTATAGTGTATGACCAGCATTACTTGTTTTAAGTATGCTCCCTCTCATTCCCTCTTTCACCAGTCAAGGGCCTCGCCCCAATTAGCTAGCCACCACTGGCTTGCATCCTTGACAGTTACCATGAGGAAACTGATTTAATCAGACTGCCATCAGATGCTAAATGACCTCATATAACAAGTCTACAGCCTCAAGTCTCAATTCACAAAGCTTCAGAGCCGGTTCACACAGGGGCAACGCGACTTCCAGCGCAACTTTTGGAGGCAACTTGAACACGACTTGAGTATGAATAACAGCGTGACTTGGGGCGACTTCAACACGACTTGGGGCAACTTACAACACAACTTTAAGTCGCCCCCAGGCCAGGCAACTTTGGCCATAGCCAATCACAGAATAATCAGTTCAAGGGGGAACTCCACACCAAATTTTCAATTAAAAAAACGGTATGGGTTCCCCTCCAAGAGCATACCAGGCCCTTAGGTCTGGTATGGATTTTAAGGGGAACCCCCCTACACCGAAAAAATGGCGTGGGGGTCCCCCCAAAATCCATACCAGACCCTTATCCGAGCATGCAGCCTGGCTGGTCAGGAAAGGGGGTGGGGACGAGCAAGATTAATAAGGGGCCCCCAGATCCCGGCCCCCACCCTATGTGAATGAGTATGTGGTACATCGTACCCCTACCCACCTGGGGAAAAAAGTGTCAATAAAAAAACACACTACAGGTTTTTAAAGTAATTTATTAATTAGCTCCGGGGGCCTTCTTCCGAATTCGGGGGTCTTCTTCTGAATTCTCTACGCTGTTAGGCCTCTTCTCCCGCTCTCCGGTTCTTCTGCCGGCTCCTCCGCTATCTTCTTCCAGCTCTTTTGCTAGCAGTGGCCCGGGCTTCTGCGTCGTCTTCTTCCCTCTTCTCTTCCTCCGATGTTGAGGCGATGCTCTCTCCAGCTGTAATGCCGTGTGAGCGGTGCGCAATGACTTATAGGAATGGGGCGTGGTCACAGGTTGATGTCACCAGTGACCCCGCCCCTTATGACGTCCCAGTCCCAGCATGCCCCAGGACTTTACATCATAAGGGGCGGGGTCACCGTGTGACATCACCCAGTGACCATGCCCCATGCCTATATAAGTGGCTGCACACCGCTCACACGGAGATTCGACTTGGAGGCGACTTCCATTGATATCAATGGGTACAAGTCGCCTAGAAGTCAGATTGAAGTCGTACAGGAACCTTTTTTGAAGTTGGAGCGATTGCTGTAGTGTACATTAAGACGGCTCAATTCACTACCATTGATTGAAAAGCGCAACTTGGGGTGACCTGAAGTCGGATCCCAGGTTGCCCCTGTGTGAACCGGCTCTTAGCGTTTATTTTAGTAATTTAACAGTGATTTTCAGTTCTCAGACACACCTGAAAATAAGTCACTTTTCTGTCACTTGTCCTGGTGCGTTAAATTTGTGGCTTAATCCTATAGTATTTGAGTTATATACATAACTTATACAACTGGTTAGCAATGACTGTTGAAAAAAAAATGATGAAAAAATGAAGAAACTAACCTGTGCAGTTGTGGGATCTTGTGTGGATATGTATATGTTTAATTCATCATCCTCTCCTTTTGGCACAACAAGAACAGAATTTGTTTCCAAGTAGAATTGTTCCTGACCACCAATATGGATCTCCCCTATAAAATTACCAAAAATACCTTAAAGCCAACAGATTCACATCAGTGATTAGAGATAAGATAAATGAAAGCAAGATGAGCATTTTTTGGGGATTGATATATTTCTATCAGATTCATCTACATAACTAGGGATGAGCTTGATGTTTGAATCGAATGTAAGTTCGACTCGAACATCAGGTGTTCGCCCGTTCACAGAACAGCAAATATTATGGGGCGTTCGCAGGAAATTTGAGCGCTGCGAAATGCCTCATAATGCACTGCAAGATCTTGTGACATCAGAGGGGGCGGGCTCACTCATATATGTCACCGGGTGGCCCCGCCCTTGGTTATATAACAGCTGTCAAAGCGAAAAGATGGCAGTTGGCGGGATGCCTCCCATGGTGGTGGAGTTTTTTCCTTTTTACGGGACCGTCTACGCCGTGATTGATGATGAATTTACATTGCGGGACACTTTTTTTTTATAAAGTAATTGTCAAAAACTGGCTGCTGTCATTTTTACTTTGACACTTTTTAGGTGACTGGGTAGGGGTACAATGTACCCCGTGCCCATTCACATAGGGGGGACTGGGATCTAGAGGCCACTTTGTTAAAGGGGGCTTACAGATTCCGATAAGCCCCTTAAACTACCAGGCAAGGGTTGTGGGGATAAGGCCCTTGTCCCCATCAACATGTGGACAAGTTGCTTTGGGGGGACCTCAAAGCACCCTCCCCATGTTGGGGGCATGTGGCCTGGTACGGTCCAGGGGGAGGGCCTTCTCTCCTCCCCCCCTTTTCCTGCGGCCTGCCAGGTTGCATGCTCGGATAATGGTCTGGTGTGGATTTTGGGGGGGACCCCACTCCATTTTTTTTTTAATTTTGGCGGGAGTTCCCCTTAATATCCATACCAGACCCCAATGATTTTCTATGTATATTGTCGGGATCTGGCAAAACATTACAGCTGCAAGCAATTTTAAATGACAATTTTTACTTTAGAATTACTTTAGAATTGTCATTTTGCTGTGGTACTGTTATAAACATGGGGAAAATGCGCTACTTTACAGGCACACTAAGGGGACCCCCCGGCATGATATTTAAAGGAATATTTCATTTTTATTGTTTCACTTTAAGCATTATTAAAATCACTGCTCCTGAAAAAAACTGCCGTTTTTTTGCATTGATACATGTCCCCTGGGGCAGGACACGGGTCCCCAAACACTTTTTATGGCTATAACTTGCATGTAAGCCTTTAAAGTATAGGAAAAAATAAATAAAAATGTATTTTACATGCCTCAGCCCCAGTGTGAAAGGGGTGTTAGACTGAGATCAAAGTGCTCACATGACTGCTGATCATTCTCTGTTTTCAGTAAGCAGAGAGTAGTGACCATCAGTCATTGGCTCTTGGCTCTGCCCCTCCAGTACTCTCTGGAGTGTCGGGCTGTCAGAATTAAAGTCAGAATCATTCCAGAGTCTGCTTCTGCTCAGAAACATCAGCCGACAGCTGATTACGGGTCACATAAGTGCACTCCAGTGACCCACACCAGATGTACAGCCAAAGCACTTTTTGCCCTACTCCTCCTGTGGGTCACTGGAGTGCATTTGGTTCTGCACTCCTTTGACCCATATTCAGTCTTAGCCTGCTGTTGGCTGACATGTGTCTTCTTTAACCACTTGACCTCTGGAAGATTTACACCCCTTCATAGCCAGGACACTCTTTGCAATACAGCAATGATATCTTTAACTGACAATTGCGCGATCATGCAACACTATACCCAAATAAAATTGAAATTATTTTTTTTCCCCACAAATAGAGCTTTCTTTTGCTGGTATTTGATCACCAATGTGTTTTTTATTTTTTGCGCTATAAACAAAAAATCAAAAAAACAGACATTCTGCTATAAAACATATCCAGTAAAAAGAATTAAAAAAAATCTAATTTCTTCATAAATTTAAGCCAATATGTATTCTGCTACATGTCTTTGGTAAAAAATCCCAATGATTGGTTTATGCAAACGTTCTTACATTTACAAACTATGGGATATATACTGAAATATTTTTCTTGGGTGGCGATCAGCGTCGGGACTATGATATTGCAGCAGTCAATCGGACATTAACTGACACTTGACATTTTGCGGGAACCAGTGGCACTAATACAGTGATCGGTGCTAACAATATGCACTGTCGCTGTACTAATGACACTGGATGGGAAGGGGTTAAACATCTAAGGCGATCAAAGGGTTAAATGTGTGCCTAAACAGAGAGAACCTGTCAGAGTTCAAGAGGGAGGAAGGGAATCCGACGACAGCAGTCTCTTCCTATAAACTTTATTGATAGAATTAAAAAAATATAAATGAATCAAAAATGGCAGACTACACAGAATATTTAAAAAGGGGCAACGTTGCCACTAAAAATACACACATCTTTGTTCCATTGGCACACTGCAAACATGTAATACAAAAGACGGTTATGTATTAAGGCTAGAGGTCAGGTTAGGTGGAAACACAGGAAACCGCAGTGATGTCAGCCTTTAAACGGCTATACATAAACACTGTGGACATCTGTTCCTCCCATTTACCTATGACCTGTTAATAGTGTTAATAGGAATAACAATATCACAGCAGTGAAATAAAACTCCCTCCACTGGGAGTAGATGGCTGAGAGGGCAGATTCTTTGTGTGTAAGGTATCACAGGCTGACAAGTAAAAAAGTTCCAGTATGCGCTGAATAGAAGCCTGCAGTTCCCTTCGTGAGTTCCCTCTGTGAGTTTTTTAACGTCCCATACACATGGTTGCATTTTCCGATAGAAATTGTTTGATGGGAGCTTTTTGTGGAAATTCCTACTGTTTGTAGGCTCCATCGGACATTTTCCTTCGGAATTTCGGATCTCAAATTTTCCGACAACATTGTGTTGTACACAATTCCAACGCACAAAGTTCCACTCATGCTCGTAATCAAGCAGAAGAGCCACACTGGCTATTGAACTTCATTTTTCTCGGCTCGTTGTACATCACTACGTTCTTGATGTTCGCAATTTCCGACCAACTCTGTGTGACCATGTGTATGCAAGACAAGTTTGAGCCAACATCCGTCGAAAAAAATCCATGGATTTTGTTGTCGGAATGTCTGATCAATGTCCGATCATGTGTGTGCATTATAGTACATCTAGATCCCATTCAGGAAAGTCAGTTAGTGCTACTCACCTTTAACATGCTAGTGGGTGGTCACCACTAGTTGCGGGGCTACTCAGAGTCTAAGCCCTCCAAGCATGTAGAGAGGTCATAGAATAACCACTGCAGTTAACTCTGCTGTATAGGTGAACTCCTGAGTGGAGTATCGATGTATTTTAGGAGCCTGAGTTGCTCTGGTGAGAGCCTCTAATCTTGCCAATGTGGCTGCGAGTGTAGTCTTTTTCGCTTTCTCTGGGCAGCATGATAGGTGGTGATATGAGGGGGCTGGAGTGATTCCAGGTACATGTATCAGTGCAGGCTTCTAGCGAGCCAGCTTCTTGGGGCGTTCCTTCCAGTCCTGGTTGAGCAGGACACTGTGGGCAGCAAAAGATGCTGCGGACCAGCTGGTGGAGGGAGTATGGCATGTGCAGAGAGAGACCGGGTGAGTGTCGGGGGATGCACCTATGGGTTTTGTCCACTAGGTGCCGTGGACTTCCTCTGGGTAACGTGCCTGCCTATGTCTCTGGCTTTTAAGCTCTTTAGGGTATTCACTAGGTAAATCTCCAATAGAGCATACCCTGTCCTCGGGCTTCGATTATTAACCCCTCCCAGGGTCCAGATAGGTGTGTAGAAATTGAAGGCGGCAGAGCGCCATCTTGTAAACAATTAATAAAGTGCAAATATTTATAGTAAGAGCAGTACATATATACAGTACTGCAAGGGTATTTACACCCACTATATTATGTATTTACTTATATATTTGCGAAATTCTTAATTTAGCTGTATATTTGTCAGTGGTGTCTGTTCAGTCAGTCGCACACACGGGGTGTAAAGATAGAGGAGGAATGGTAACCATCTAGTTATGGTGTTAAGAACACCTGGAGGTTCAGCTCATCAGTCAACGCTTTGGGAGCCATAGTTCCCAAATGGTAGATCCATTATTTTTCGTGCTGTATTGAAATCCCTTCTGCTGGGTAATTTAAGGGCATAAAAGCCCTTAACTCGCAGGCCATCAGATTGTCCATTATGGTATTTGGCAAAGTGTTGGCCAAGCGGTGTCAAATCGTCCTTACCATGGATGCTGGACAGGTTTTCCCCAATTTGAACTCTTAGGGAGCGCTTTGTTTTGCCAACATAATATTTGTGGTAAGAGCATTCTAATATAGAGTACTCGTTTAGTGTCACAGTTGATAAATTGCTTTATCTTGTCTTCCACCTATCTGCATTGGTGAAGGAATCTGTTCTGTGCACCAGTTTGCAGATATGGCACTTCCCACATAGGAATCTGCCTTTAAGTTCTGGGAGATCAGTCAGCCAGTCACGTGAAGTGGTCCTAGTGAATTCAGATTTCACTAATTCGTTGTGAGGTTCTTGGCCCTTTTTTGCTACCAATTGGGTTCTAGGACCAACAATATTTGCCAATTGGGGTGAGCGAGTCAGCAGGTGTAAATTTTTAGTAAGTATATTATGGACCCCGTACCATTGGGAGCCATAGGGGGTAATAATTCTCACGGGGTCTGAGTGTTCCCTTTGGGACTGTTCTATAATACGTTTCACTTTTTGCAGGTCTGATCTTGGTCTCTGAGATGCCTTTTTTATGGATTTTCTCAATGTTTGATACGGGTATCCTCTCTCCCAAAATCGCCCATAGAGCTGTGTAGCTTTAGTTTGGTGGTCCGGGTCTAGTGTTTCATGTTACCACGGGTTCTCTCCCTACCTTATTTAGTCATCATTTGTGTTCAGGAGTTGAAGGGATTGGCAGTCAGTACCTCCCAATCTCCTGGTACATTTTAGTATCCAGCACTAGGATCCTTTGGTGTGCTTTTTACCAATCCATTGATGTTAAATGTGTGCCTAACCAGTGTTTGTGTGGTGCTTTTACTAGGGGAAGCAATGGATTTGAGTCCCTGTTTTATAGGAACACAGAATCCCTCCCTTCACCCTTGTCAGAATGGAACTCTGCCTTGTTTACATACAGTGCCTTGAAAAAGTATTCATACCCCTTGAAATTTCCAACATTTTGGCATGTTACAAGCAAAAACGTAAATGTATTTTAGTGGGATTTTATGTGATAGACCAACACAAAGTGGCACATAATTGTGAAGTGGAAGGTAAATGATAAATGGTTTTCAATTTTTTTTTTACAAATAAATGTGAAAAGTGTGGTGTGCATTTGTATTCTGCCCCCCTGAGTCAATACTTTGTAGAACCACCTTGCACTGCAATTACAGCTGCAAGTCTTTTTGGGAATGTCTCTACCAGCTTTGCACATCTAGAGAGTGACATGTTTGTCCATTCTTCTTTGCAAAATAGCTCAAGCTCTGTAATATTGAATAAAAAGTGTCTGTGAAGAGCAATTTTCAAGTCTTGCCACAGATTCTCAATTGGATTTAGGTCTGGACTTTGACTGGCCATTCTAACACATGAATATGCTTTGATCTAAGCCATTCCTTTGTAGCTCTGGCTGTATGTTTAGGGTTGTTGTCCTGCTGGAAAGTGAAGGACAATCTTTTCTTCTAAGATTGCCCTGTATATGGCTCCATCCATCTTCCCATCAACTCTGACCAGCTTCCCTGTCCTTGCTGAAGAAAAGCATCCCAACAACATGATGCTGCCACCACCATATTTCACGGTGGGGATGGTGTGTTCAGGGGAATGTGCAGAGTTAGTTTTTCGCCGCACATAGCTTTTTACTTTTAGGCCAAAAAGTAAAATTTTGGTCTCATCTGACCAGAGCACCTTCTTTCACATGTTTGCCATGTCCCCCATATGGCTTTTCGTAAACTGCAAACAGGACTTCTTATGGCTTTCTTTCAACAATGGCTTTCTTCTTGCCACTCTTCCAAAAAGGCCAAATGTGTGGAGTGCACGACTAATAGTTGTCCTGTGGACAGATTCTCTCACCTGAGCTGTGGATCTCTGCAGCTCCTGATTAATGCTCTCCTTGCCCGCCCTCTTAATTTAGGTGGACAGCCATGTCTTGGTAGGTTTGCAGTTGTGCCATACTCTTTCTATTTTCAGATGTTGGATTGAACAGTGTTCTGTGAGATGTTCAAAGCTTGGGAATTTTTTTTTAAAACCTAACCCTGCTTTAAACTTCTCCACAACTTTATCCCTGACCTGTCTGATGTGTTCCTTGGCCTTATTGATGCTGTTTGTTCACTAATGTTCTGGAACAAACCTCTGAGGGCTTCACAGAACAGCTGTATTTATACTGAGATTAAATTACACACAGGTGGGCTCTATGTACTAATTACTTGACTTCTGCAGGCAATTGGTTCCACCAGATTATTTTAGTTAGGGATATTAGAGTAAAAAGGGGCTGAATACAAATGCACGCCACACTTTTCAGATATGTATTTGTAAACAATGTTGAAAACCATTAATCTTCCATTACACAATTATGTGGCACTTTGTGTTGGTGTTGGTCTATCACATAAAATCCCAATAAAATACATTTATGTTTTTGGTTGCAACATGACAAAATGTGAAAAATTTCAAGAGTTATGAATCTAAAGTTAAGATTTATTTAGATTTTACATTTTTTTTAAATCCTCAAAACTCTATTAAAGAGGGAGTCTGGTGATTTTTTTTTTTTTTAAGTCAGCAGCTACAAATACTGCAGCTGCTGACTTTTAATAAATGGGTACTTGCCTTGGAGTCCAGCGATGTTGGCAGCCGAGGCCGAGCAATCGCTCAGCTCTCGTCTGCTGCCGGTGCCATTCTTGGTGAGGGAATCAGGAAGTGAAGCGTTGTGGCTTCACTTCCCGATTCCCTACTGCGCATGCGCGAACCATGCAGTACAATGGGAATGGTCCGAGCTGTCCCTGGGACCCGTGTGTGTCCCAGCAGACATCGCGCCGGGACAGGAAGAGGCATAGACTCCCGTGGGAGTCTATGCCCTTAATTGGGTGCAAATACCTGTCTTAGACAGATATCTGCACCCCCCCTCCCCCCTGAAAGGTGCCAAATGTGACACTGGAGGGGAGAGGGTTCCGAAAAGTGGAGGTTCAATTCTTGTGTGAACCTCCTTAACACTTAAATCTAAACCTAAAACAAAAAGTGAAATATATTGCAATACATCAGTCCAGCTTAGCCATGTAAGAAAATGCCTGCTGATCCCGATAAGAGTATCCTTGTAACTTTCTATTTAATGAACTGAAATCTCAAAATAAACAAACAATGTTAGCAACTTTCCCAGCTATCCTCTGTGTATCACCCTCTAGTGGGCTAGATTTTTTTTGTAAGCTGTAGTGTGAATTTGGCTTGGCTGAGAGCCAGGCATGGGTTCAATCTGGGTCAGGGCTGAGTGACTCAGGGAGGCTGGGTGACTCAGCAAGCAGCATCTCTGGTGACTCCCCTTGCTTTCTGGAACCTTGAAGAAGCTTCTAGAAGTAGAGGGTGAAGTCTAGGAGGAGCTGCTTGGGGTATTGATAAGGGCCCCAGCCAATTCCCAGCAAAATGGGCTGAAAGGGGGCAGATCACCTCATAAATACTCATAGTCATACCAGCAGGGGCAGTCAGGTGGAAGATGGAGATGGAGTGCTGAGGACTGAGGAGGCTGTCTCTGCTCTGTCTCTGTCTCTAGTCTGGGGGGATGACTTTGGACCTGGAGCTCGGGTACTGAAGGGACTCTCTACAACACACAGAGGAATCCTTACTGGAGTCTCAGGAGCAGGTCAACATGTTCAGGTGGTCTCTTGAAAAGTCAGCCGGGTGGGCTGGTGAGTGATCAGTCTGGGAGGACTGTACAGAGAGAGAGAGTGTGTCAGTCTGGGAGGACTGTGTAAAAGTAGGCAGGAAGGCTAGTGAAATGGGCAGCTGCAGCCAGGTGGGCTGGCAGTGCCTGAAGAGATGGTGCTGGGATCAGTAGCCACAGGAGTGATCAAGCTGGACACTGCATTTTTTGCTACACACTTAAAGGGGCCTCGGGCTCCTGCCTATAACAAGCTGTTGCTCCAAATCTGACTGAGTGCTTTGTCAGATCCACAAACAGTGTACCAGCTAGAATTCTGCAAGCAAGTGTGCTGGAAGAAGTGAGGAGTGTATATAGACTGTGTAAAGAAGTTGTCCCTGAAGTTCTTTGAAGTTAAGTGGGCATCCCATAATTGTTTCCAATCCCTATCCAAGCTATATCCCTCAATAAACAAAAATAAAAAACAAATTACTGGACTATTCTCTGACTCTGGAGTGACTGTAAAATTTGATGTGCCTGGCTATGCACGGTGGGGGATCCCAATTCACTGTGGCCCTTAAGGGTGTGCGCTAAATGTAAACTATGAAACCCCTCCTCTGTATGTAACGGAGATGGGGGGCCAGGGAGGCAGCAGTTGTAGTTTGAGTCAGAAAAGCAGCCTAGATGCAGTAAAGTCAGTGAGTGTTGTCATTCTAGGACAGGGGATGACAGGAAGTATGTTACTGGTAGGATCACATGTAAAAATAAAGGAAACAGGCATTAATAATGAAAGGTAGCCACCACAACTAGGGACTGGTTAGCCGCAATATTTTTTCTTTTGAGTTCAGATATGCTTTATTGTTATATGTTATACAATACATATGGTATTTTTGAAACAAAAGTTGGAGGGACTTCAAATATGCCAAATGAGAACAGAACCATAATAAAAATCAATATAAATTTTATTACACATAAAACATTGTCATAGACACATTATTAAAAACATATAAATGCATAAAGAAACTTTGCAATAAATACAAAAATATGTAAATCTGATGGATACATTTGTAACTGGTCTACGCTTTACACGGGATCCCCCACTTCTTACAAGTATATGTAATTAATCAGGTTTACATATTTTTGTATTTATTGCAAAGTTGCTTTATGCATATCTATGTTTTTAATAGTGTGTCTATGACAATGTTTTATATATAATAACATTTTTATAGATTTTTATTTTGGTTCTTTACATTTGGCATATTTAAAGTCCTTCTTTTGTTTCATAAATACCATATTTATTTCTGGGATAATGCCAATGTGAACTTGAGATTGGATATTATGACATGTCCTCTACCTTACAACTTCCTTATACAATACATACCCTCAATGATATGGTCTGCTTCTTTAAAGGCCTTTTCTACATTTCCATGTAGAATTTGTTTAGAAGGTTGAAAAAATGAGTTGTTCTTAATAGCATCCTAAAATCAATCAAGATATAGAGTTATAAAATCTTGTGCTAATGTGATATCATAGTTATATTGGATTAGGTGCATGCAAAATGTGACTTGATGTATATTTTTAACACTTTATATTTTAAAACTTAAACACCATATACAATGATTGCAATATATTAAGTTCTTAAAGTATCTGGCCTAATTGTTCTAAATGGTTATAAACAGACCTATGAGTATATTTTACATCACTGAAATCTCACCAATAGGTTTTGTATTCTGTTAAGACTGGAGTATAATCAAATATAATAATAAAAATCACTTAACGTAACTTGAACTCAGTGCCCCATAAAAGCAGCCTGTACCAAAAAAATTGTAGGCTGCCAGTGCTGAATTTTTCTTTAGAAATTGCTAGTTGACCTGTACATGGGCTTTAGTACATTTGATTTACTGTCCTGGAACCAATATCCAGACCAGGACATTACTGTATTAATTGTTATGCTTGTTCCTGGTCAGTGACTTAAAGCACTGAAGCTAGAGATAACCAGGCAAGTAGCATTTTCAGAAGCAGACCTTTTCTCAGTACAATTTCCTTTCCTGTTCTTGCTTGTATTTAATAAGTATAGAGTACTTCCTCAGGCACATAAAAACATATCCACCCACAATACAGTTTGAAACTGCTCATCTGAGACTATGGCTAAAGATCACCTACATAAAATACCTATGGTATATTGCAATGGCCTGTGTTTTAGAAAGGCTGCAATTGTCCACAAAATGTCCCTATAATCTAAAACTGGGATTGGTGAATGGACTGAAACTGTTAAAGTATACTAAACACACTGTTTAATTAACAATGTCCCTTCTTTACATTCCAGTTCCATTGTCAAAAATAAGCTTAGACTTGTCATGCGATTTGGAACTGTCAAAACGCATGACAAGTCGCACCGGTGTGAACCAGGGCTAAAGGCTGCTGTGGAGAATTTGGCAGTATGGGATACTGGGCTCCATTCACAAAAGGAGATTGTATGCGGTATTTAGGTGTCCAGACACATTTGCCTTATATACTGCATGCAATCCTGAAACTCACTATGCTGTTCTGCGGTATTTACCACAAAACTCTGAAAATGCTTGGTAAATATCACATGAACAGGCGTTAAACTAATTTCACAGATGGACGTATGTAATTAAATATATGCTATAATTAAGTAGTGGTTCAGGCAAGTGGTATTTAAGGAATGTGTACTGGTGTAGAGTCTCCCTCAAAATCTATGCCAGACCCTTATCCGAGCATGCAGCCCAGCAGGTCAGGAAAGAGAGGGGGGACAGATGAATGTCTTCCCTCCTCCTGAACCATACCAGGCCACATGCCCTCAACATCAGGGGGTGCTTTGGGACAGGGGACATGTTAATGGGGACAAGGGCCTCTTCCCCACAACTCTGGCCGTTGGTTGTGGGGGGTCTGCGGGAGGGGAGCTTAACTGAATCAGGAAGCCCCCTTTACCAAGCCCCCCATGTGAATTTATGAAATAAAAAAATGTTTAAAAAAAAATGTCCCTCAGTGTAGATCACACGTGCCACACGATAAACACTGGTCACTGACCCGAAAAGGGGAAAAAAAAAGCTCTGCTCCCAACTAAGCTCCGCTTCCTCCCGCTGCTAAATAAACTATGGGGTGGGACCCCCTGTGACGTCACAAACGGGGGTATGCTGGGTGGGAGCGGAGCTTTATTTTTCCTTTTTTGGTTAAGCAGCCAGCTGGCATTCATGATTGACGTGGAAACTACATTGGGGGACATTTTTTCGTTTTTTTAATAAAGGAATTGTCAAAAACTGCCTCCGGCGTTTATTCACACTACACTTTTTTTGGGGTGATCGAGTACTCACATAGCGGGGTTGGGATCTGTGGGCCTCCTTTTTAAAGGGGGCTTCCAGACTCCAATAATCCCTCGTCTGCAGACCCCCACAACCCCTGGCCAGAGTTGTGGGGAGGGGGCCCCGAACAGCCCCTCCTGCCCCAAAGCACCCACCCCCATGTTGAGGGCATACAGCCTGATATAGTTGGGGGAGGCTCTCACTTATTAACCCCTCCTGAACCACCTGCATGCTTGCATAAGGGTCTGATATCGATTTTGCGGGGGAGTCACATCATTTATTTTTCTTATTTTGACTTGGGGGTTCCCCTTAAAATCCATACCAGACCCACACCATTTGCTTTCTTAATTTTTATTGCTCACAATTCTTTTTACATTCAGCTGTCAGCGGGGAACCCTGCTGACGACTCATTGGTTGTTAAAGACATGGTGGCCACCCGCTCCTTAACTCATTAGTTGTTAAAGATACGGCACTGGTTGTTAAGGATGCTGGTGGTCGCCTGCTCCTTAACAACCAGCTATTTACACTGTTTGTTAGAGACGTTGGCTAGCGCCGGCAGTAAATTACCGTGGCCTTTCACTACTAAAATACTGCATAACTTCATAAATTAGCGCATTTTAGTAGCATTTCTTAGTGAACGCCAAAACATTTTTGGAAAAACGCTGTACAGTATCTTACCACATACACTGATGCTTTGTGAATGGAGCTCACTTCTTTTTTACTTGCACATGGTTAGATGATTGAAGTCAGCACAACTTTACCTTTTTCACCAAGCACAGTGAAATTTTACTTTGCAAATAGAACATTCACATAGGGGGTTATTTATTAAAGGGAAATCCACTTTGCACTGCAAATGCACTTGAAAGTGCACTTAAAGTGCACTTGGAAGTAAAAGTCGCTGTAGATCCGAAGGGGGCATGCTAGGAAAATAAAAAACAGCATTTTACCTTGCACACGATTGGATGATAAAATCAACAGAGATTCCACTCATTTCAGATCTACCCTTTAGATTTAGAGCGACTGCATTTCCAAGTGCACTTTCAGCGCAAAGTGGATTTGCCTTTCATAAATAACCCCCATTGTTTCATGTTAAAAACTTGACAGACTGCCCGGATGTTTTCTTTTGACAGCTAAGTGAGCAGATAAGTCTCTCCACTTGTTATATGAATGAATCTGCAAACTCTGCAATAGAGATCGTCAGAGGGGTTGCAGTGCAAAGTGGATTTGCCTTTCGTAAGTAACCCCCCATAGCTTACTAAATGAGGTGAAGTAGTGCTGACTTTAAATCATTCAGATCATGTGAGCAAAAATCCTGTTTTCTTTGTGATTAGACCTTTCTCCTACCTTTGACACAGTTGAACTCCAGCTCCTCTTCAACCTCCACTTTCTTGGTCTCCAAGTCTCTTTTCTTTTCTAATTATCCCCCTACATATCCAAGTGCTTATCACCTACAGCTATTTCCTCTTCTCCTAAGGTTTCCCCCAGGGCTCTGTCCTTAGACCCCTTCTATTATCTAGCTCATGTTTTCTCAACTAGGGTTCCTCCAGAGCTTGCTATGGATTCCTTGAGGGGTTCCTTGAGCAATGAGCAATTTCTACATCTCAGGTAAGTTCCCATTGACACCATTGGTCTCTTTGTCTATCTGTAAGGAGATAATACCTCCCAATGACCACAAGTGTAAGGAACATTCTTCTCACTGACCATCACATTAATGTATCATGTAAATATGTTGTAGATATAGTAATTTTTGGCAGGTGTTTCTTGAGACTGGTAAGTTATTTTGAGGGTTCATCTTTGTTGAAAAGGTTGAGAAAGGCTGATATAGCTACACCTCATTCCTTAGTCACCTAAGGCTTGCTTTACTAAAACCAGAGAGTGCAAAAACTGGTGCAGCTGTGCATGGTAGCCAATCAGCTTCCTACTTCAGCTTGTTCAATTAAGCTTTGACAAAAATCTGGAAGCTGATTGGTTTCTATGCAGAGCTGCACCAGATTTTGCACTCTCCAGTTTTAGTAAATCAACCCCTGTATGTCCAATGGCTTTTGATATTATATTCTATGCGGATTGAAACCACATCGAGCTCTCTACTCCACTTACCTCTTTAGCCCTGGTTCACACTGAGCTGCGGGAATGAAGCTGTGCAAGTTGATTTCACTCCGGATGTCGGTCCCGATTTTAGCATCGATTTCACAGACATCTGTGCAGGTTTCTGCACAGATGTCAATGGAAATCGCACCCTGAAATTGCAGAAAGTAGTACAGAAACTTTTTGAAATTGTTGCGGCGTCGCAAATGCAATGTCGCATCGATTAGGACGGTGCCATTGCTGGCAATTGCTGCTGATTTGACATGCGGTTTGACATGTCAAAGTGCATGTCAAAACGCACCAATGTAGCCCAGGGATTTGTCTCTTCGTAAATCCCCAGTTTATTAACTGCTATATCAGTACGCTGGCGCCACTCCCAACAGGATTCAAAATACTAACATATAAATCCATCTAAAATTCTTCCCCAGTCATCTCAAAATAATATACAAACTGTTCCAAGACCTCCCTGCTCTCTAACTCCCTTGTCACCTACTCTCACCTCCAGACCTTCAGAGCCTTTACCATCCTTTGGAACTCCCTAGCCTAACCTGACTGGCTATCTCCTTTTCTGTCCACCTTTAGGCTATTACTGGAAACCCATCTTTCAGAGAAACCTATCTGACCTATAATCAATAACTTTTACCTTCATCATCATCAACTCATCCCCATATAGTTAATACCTTTTTGCATCACTTGCCCCTCAGTTTGCAAGCTGTCACAGGCAGGTCTCTCCTGACCGTCTTGCATTGAATTGTAGTGTAATTGTGTAAACCTTATATTTTTTATGCCTTACAAACTGTTGGTGCTAAAATTCCTGAATATTAATAATTATGAATAATAATAATAATAATAATAATACATTCACTTAGTGTCACTAAAATAAGAAAAAAAAACTATTTGGAAGTAAACATTCTCTCTATGTTGACTAGATCCTAGACAACAGAACTAGGGTATTTGTGAGGCTTGCTCAAAACAGCACAGGAACAATTATGGAGGGCTTTCAAACACAGAAGTTGAGCTTTGTAGAACTATATTCAAGAGTTTATCATTCATTTTCAGTACTGCATAGTAGGTGCCATTGGGTATTTCAATTTAGTTATTATTCTCCTTTTCTCCAAGGAGAAACACAGAAGTGTCCTGATGTGGTTGTGCACAGTCCTCAACCAAGCCTTAAAATGTGAATGCATAAGGAAAAAAGTTATGGGAGTAGATCTAATGTACCATATAAAACCAATGACTTCCATCCTGAGCTTGACATTCTGGGTTATAACCAAATCCTATAAAAAGTATTACATGGCTTTGTACATTTTTTTTATTATGGCCAGATTTCCATTAAACAACACCTTTCTTTAAGCATCATTAACACTCTAATCTGCATGATTGCGTGCACCATCATGCATTATGTTGCTGGAGGTTCTAATGCAACTTGGGGTTAGTTAACTAAAACTAGAGAGTGCAAAATCTGGTGTAGCTCTGCATAGAAACCAGTCAGTTTCCACGTGTTTTCCTTTGTCAAAGCTTACTCGAACAAGCTAAAGTTAGACGCTGACTGGTTACCATGCACGGTTGCACCAGGTTTTGCACTCTCCAGTTTTAGTAAATCATCCCCAATGTCTTTTTGCAAAATACTGCAAAACATTTGGAAATGTCAATAGACTAAAACAGTTTGTTAAACGAAATACCTCGACAGTGAGAATTGGTTTTAGATCCTGATAGGTTACATTCACTTTAGCCACAGCTCTTCTTGCATTTTCTGGAGTGTCAGCTACAACTGCACAGATTATTTGCCCTACACAAATTACCTGCAAACAAAACACATGACAGTGAAAAAGACAATACTAACCAGCTCATGGAGAAATACCATTAATAGCAAATGCAGATTTTTTAACCCAGATTAAGTTTTTGTTTTAGAAAGCTAACTTAATGGTTATGTGTAGGTGTAATTGTATAAGCATTTTAATAAAATTTTTAAGATCTTTGTAAGTATATAAAATCATCGATTTGTACCCACTGGAATTTTAAATTCCACACAAAACAATACCCATTATAAATAGGTTTTTAATTGTATTAAAAAAAAAAAAAACACACAATATAGGTAATACTTGTAAGATATGAGTGTTCATGTGGGCCGAATTACTAAATTATGGGTATGGACAGCTTAAAAATTTCAGTAGACTTATAATTTCGAATCATGAGTGTCAATCACTCTATCCCTCAAACAAAAAGAAAGCCATGCACATAACAGCAGCCTGTATGTGTATGTCTACCCATTGTGGTCAGCACCAGAAACTGTCATTGGGAAAATGTTTTTCCAGGCTGAATAGAAGAGGTGATATGAAAGAACTTATCCACATCAGCCAGGATAGCTTAAACGTTAACAAGCAGGGGGCATTTCTGGCTTCACTTTTGACTACTGACCTGTGGGGCATTCTGTGTGTGAAGTTTTTCTATACCCTGTTCTCTGTTATCCTATTATACACTGAGAAATTAGTGTATTGATAACTATAACAGTTTTTTTTGTCAAGGAACCAGTGATTATGGATAGGTGGCCCTTTTTCTCTCCTCCCTCTATTTCTAATTTTTCTTCCTACCTCCATCATCCTCCTCTTAAGATCGATTAGCTTCTGGCACCCACCCCTATGAAAATAATTGGAGTGTGCACCATTTTCTTTGCAACGTTGATACACACTTTTTTTTTTTAGACTTCCCTAATATTTATTGTTTCTTTTTGACTCATCACTAATCGCCAGGGAAGCTTTATCCAACTGACAGAAGCATTTACCTATTTTCTATGTTTAAATTATACCCCCCCAAGGGTTTCACCAACCTAAAGTATTGATTTATATGATGTTACTTCCAGAGTTATAGCTACTGTATATTGTGCTTTTACAAGCTACATCATTGCCTGACTTCATTACAGCCCATAAATATGCTTCATTGGCTTGAAGCTGTCCTGTATCTTTATGTGCAGTTTGAAGCAAAATAAAATCTTTGAGTGTGGAAGTCTTAAAGGTTAGGCTGGAAGGTTTGTTCAGGCAAATTTATTTTTTTGCTCTCCTATAATCAGAAGAGTAGAATTGCTTTGAGCTGCTCTGGGTTCTGCAGGCTTGACTGCTTCCCCATGTTTTCTGGAGATTTACAGGATTTAGTGGGTGGAAGAGTCAGGTAGCCTGAATAGTTATGCCAACCAATCACTGGAGAGGTGTATCCAGATGGCGGTTGGGAATGTATAAAAATAGTTGAACCCAATGGCAGCTGGTGCTCAAATAGTTTTTTTTTTTGGGGGGGGGGGGGGCACAAACAAACTGAAAAATTCTGAAAAAAAGCCTTACTGTGCCCATCAAAAGCAGCCGCTGTGCCTATCAATTGCAGCCACTGTGCGTATCAATTGCAGTCACTGTGCCTATCAGATGCAGCCACTGTGCCCATCAAATGCAGCCACTGTGCCTATCAAACACAGCCACTGTGCCCATCAAATGCAGCCACTGTGACCCCGGCTGCATTTAACCAGCACCCCTCTGCCAGCTCATTGTCTGACCGGCACTTACCCCATCTTGGTGGCGGGTCAGTCAACGGGTGACAGCAGCGGCGACGGTTCCTGTGTCCTCCATGCTTCCGCTATGGGTCTCTTCTTTCCTCCTGCTAGGCATCCAATAGGATTACCTGTCCTTTCAGCCAATCAGGTGATGGGTAACAAACCCGGGTTTCCTGATTGGCGGAAAGGCGGTTCAGTGAAAAGTGAATATTCATTTGCTTTGCTTTTCTAATACATCAGGGTAGGCTCCGAGGGCAATTCTCTGCGCCCCGAGTCCACTCTATTTTGAAGCCTATTGCTCTAATCAGGTGCTTCAAAAAAATGCCAACGCCACTGTAATTCACATGCCCGGCGTCCTGAAAGGAGCCAGATGCATGAATAGGGGGTGGCTGTGGATAGATTCATGCTATGCATGAATCTATCCATTACTCATACGGGGTGCCGTGATGGAGGGGGCAGCGCCCACGCACACATAAAAACGACAGGCTGCCACTGGACTCGAACTCCAGAGACCAGGGTTCTTCTTTCTTTGAAGGAAAGGTTCCCAACCAGCAGGGCAGTCTGCTTTCCTAGCTGTCCTGCTGAAGGACCAGCATGCTCATCAGGATCTCGCCCAGCATGCTCAACAGGACCCCAGCTAATCTCAGAGGGCCTGTTTATCCACAAACCCTACCAGGGCTCAAAGAGGGTGCCACTGAAGACCTGCCCTGTGAGTTCACCGAGGAGCCTGCTTGCTGGAGTCTGGGAGTGACATTCTGAATTTGAGGGACACTAAGTACTGACCTATGGGGAAAGGATTGTAATGACTATTGCTTCTATTACCCTTGTTACACAGAGTTCAAGGCTTGCCTGGCCTGGGACATTGCTAAAAGTGCTGGCCACTTATTGTCCTGCTGCTTAAGGGACTGTTCTGCAGACCTACTATTAGGAAGAGTGGCCTCATTGTTCTTGTTAGTAACGTGGAATATTCCACAGCTCTCTGATCTCTATCCAAGTTATTGTTGCAATAAACTTTTTAAAAAGGCAACCCTTCTTGACTGATTTCTGGATTCAGAAATGTAAAGTTGCTGTTTGCCTGGCCGCTGCACCAGAAGGAGTAGAATTTGGGACTTTAAACCTGCGGCCCTAGTAAAGGGTACCCGAGGGAAGAAAAAAAAAACACCACCACAAATCCATGTAGCAGTTGAAATACATGGCATTTTTATTAATAGGTCATTTAAAATAATAAATGAATCAGAAGCCTTAAATGAAACCTGTTCTGAGGAGTATGGAGGCTACCTTTGCTGACCTCTCTAAAAAAATACGACTTCTCTGGTTGTTAGGTTGATCCAATGGTTTCTGTACTTTCTAAGCAACTTCTTTGAATGAAGTGTGCAGATTAGGTCAAAGTTCAACTTTTTTTTCCTTCAATGGCTCAAGCCAGAGACAGCCAGAAAACTAGCAGTTTTCTTTAGGGTTATTTAATTCTGTATTGACTAGTCATTGATCAAATCCAAATTGTATTTAGGAGTGGAAATTTATATTAATTACTGTATAGGTATAAATGATTACATAAGCATTGACTTTGAACGCTGGTTATGTTTGTATTGCATTTTGTATGCATTTTATTCAACATTTTATAAAGCCCCTGTTCACACCGGTGCGGCCTTGAAATCGTTCTACTTCAGCACAATTTCAAAGCTGCACATTAGTGTGATTGGTACTGCCAATTTCATTGCGGCCTGTCATACAACAGAAGTCTATGCAATTCACAATGAAATCGGCAAAAAGTAGTGCAGAAACTTTTTTCAAAGTCGCGGCAACAGACAATGAACCCCCCCCCCCCAAAAAAAAAATGTAATCAAGTGATTTGATTATGTCAGGATGAAAACCAAAATTGTATAATTCATACATTATTATTTTTTTTATTATATATATATATATATATATATATATATTTTTCCCCCATTTATATGTTCAAGTGGTACCTCCTCCTCTGAAAATAAAGGTCCTTGTCCAGAGATATCATTTATTCCGGGGACATCCTTTGCTCTTATTATATCAACCACTCCGGGAATTTTGAGGGCATCAGAGCTATCTATTGACCTGTAAAAGTACAAAATGTATTAGGAATCTGGGTGCCTGGGAATTAAAGTGCCACTAAAGGCAATTTTTTGTTTTTGCGTTTAAATGTTCATCAGCTTCCATATTTCATATTTTTCACACAGTTTAGAAAATGAAACTTAAAAACCGACTGGTTGCACTCTAGTCGAAACAAAGTTCTGACAAAGCTTGTCTCAAAACACTTAATAATTTGCCCAACCTGTCAGTTAACTGCAAGTTTTTCTGACAGTATTTTCTCCAAAGAACACCACAACATTATTTGTAAAGCTAAAAACTACCAAACATTGGTAATAGCAAACATTCTAGGTTGTAAAGCATACAGTATATAAAAATAATTTTGTCTGGTTGTTCTTTTGTTTGATTTTATAGCTGAACACATCCTCCTCCACTCACAAAGTGAGGCCCGGAACTGAAAGAGAGAAAAGAAAAGCAGTGTAGAGCCGGGTATGAGAACGTGTCAAGTGTAGGCAATAAGGGGTTAATATGAAAAGTGCTGAGGGGGAGTGCTGAGATGGGAAGGGATGGAGAGAAAAGTATTTGGGAAGTGGTAATATTTAAGAGAGAGGCGGGGCCAGGCTGGAGGACAGAGAGCTGAAGAAGTGAAAGGACCGAGGCAGCTTTTTCTCTCGCTGCTCCTCCAACATGGCCGAGGTTGAGGGAGGCGACGACGAGCAGGGGACTGGAATGGCTACACAGCCAGGTCGTGGCCCTGATAGAAGATCGGGTGGGTTGGCACAGGGAGGTGAGGTGTCCCCAAGCGTGCGGATGTCTTGGCGACTGACGCGTTTTTCCCCAGGGCCTGCATCTAGGCCTGTACGCCAGCCCAGGAGCTAGCTGGGAGACCGATTGGCTCTACCAGCAAAACAGAGCCAACAGACTGCCGCAGCGAGGCCCAGGCGGACTATGCGCCACCGGCCTAGCTCGGTGGGAGGGGCCACAGGCCATCAGAGCGCTGCTTCCCTGGCAGCAGCATGGGTGGGCATGGCCTACCCGGGCGTCAGGAATTGGGGCAATATGGCAAAGGAAGGAAAGAACAGCCAGGGCCCAGCATATGAAGTTCGGCGCAGAACCGCGGCAGGGAACGGAGCTTCAAGGGTGAGATGGGCCCCACAGCAGAGGGATTCCACAGCCTCCAGGACCGCTTCACCTGGGGGGCTAACAACGACACCGGTCCAGGTACAAAACGACAGGTCAGAAGGTGAGGTGTCGGAGGAGGAGGGGTCACATGACCAAGGACCGGTGAGGGAGGCCAGTGCGGGGGGGGGCTGTTGGGAGTGCTCCTGGTCAGCACGGTAAGTCCACTAATGCTAAGGCTCGATTCACATCTAAGCATGTTGCTTTTGATCATTTCTGCAGTGCTTTTTGTGGTGCTTGCCGCGTTTTTGGACACGCGTTTTTGGACACGCGTTTTTACCGCAAATTTGTGTTTTGCGTTTTTTTTTACACTGTATATAGCTGGTTGCTAAGGAGGGGCCGGCAAGCCGGCCGCCGCATCCTTAACAACTGATGGGCTATCCGCTGTCAGCGGGCTTCCCGCTGAATGTAAAAAAAAAGGAATTGCTAACAAAAATAAATAAAAAATCGACAGAAAAAATGGCGTGGGGTCCCCCCCAGGTCCATACCAGGCCCTTGGGTCTAATATGGAGGGGACCCCATGCCAAAATATAAAAAAACAATCCATACCAGACCATTATCCAAGTATGCAGCCCGGCAGGTCAGCGAGCTCCCCCCCCAAACCATACCAGGCCGCATGCCCTCAACATGGGGGATTGGTGCTTTTGGGCAGGGGGGCTCTGCACCCCCCACCCCAAAGCACCTTGCCCCCATGTTGATGGGGACAAAAGCCTCTTCCCGACAACCCTTGCCAGGTGGTTGTCAGGGTCTGCGGGTGGGGTGCTTATCGGAATCCCCCAGATCCCAGCCTCCTCATGTGAATGAGTATGGGGTACATTGTACCCCTACCCATTCACCTGGAAAAAAAATAGTGTAGTGTTAAAAAATACACTAGACAGTTTTTGACAAGTCTTTTACTATGCAGCTCCGGGGGTCTCTTCCGACTTCTCCACTCTCTTCTCCGCGCTTTCTGGTTCTTCTCCCACTGTCCGGTGCCTTCTGCTGGGTTCTTCTGCTCTTCTGCCTGCTCTTTTGCTAGCTCTTGCCCGATCTTCGTCGTCTTCTCCCCTCTTCTCTTCTTCTGATGTTGACTCGTCGCTGTCTCCCGCTGTAATGCCATGTGTGCCGTGCCCAATGACTTATATAGGTATGGAGCGGGGTCATCGGGTGATGTCATCCGGTGACCCCACCCCCTTATGACACGACAGCCCGAGGCATGATGGATCCCTGACGTCACAAGGGACGTGGCCTCTGGATGATGTAATCCGGTTGCCACACCCCCATCGTTATTTAGGTGCCAACAGATCAGCGGGATGCAGCATTGGAGGAGGGTCTTCGGCGGGAGCAGCGGCGACGGCAGAGGAAGAAGAACGCCGAACAAAGAAGACAGAAGAAGAGCAGAAGAAGAAGCAGGGGAAGAAGAACACCAGAGGATGAAGATGCAGGAGAAGATGGAGGAAGAAGTGGAGAAGAAGATTTTTCTACTGTATTTTTTAACACTACACTACTTTTTTTCCAGGTGAATAGGTAGAGCTACAATGTACCCCAAACTCATTCACATGGGGGGGCGGAATCTGGGGGGCCCCCTTGTTAAAGGGGGATTCCAGATTCCGATAAGCCCCCTGCCCACAGACCCTGACGACCACGGGCTGTCGGGAAGAGGCCCTTGTCCCCATTAACATGGGGGCAAGGTGCTTTGGGGTGGGGGCGCAGAGCCACCCTGCCCCAAAGCACCCATCCCACCATGTTGAGGGCATGCAGCCTGGTATGGTTCAGAAGGGGGAGCGCTCGCTCCTCCCCTGCCTTTTTCTGACCTGCCTGGCTGCATACTCAGATAAGGGTCTAGTATGGATTTTGTGGGGACCCCAACGCCATTTATTTTTAAAAATTTGGCGTGGGGGTCTCAGAGAGCTGACAGCTGATGACTCATCAGTTGCTAAGGATGTGATGGCCGCCTTCCCAGCCCCTCCTTAGCAACCAGCTATATACAGTGTAAAAAAAGAAATAAAAAAAGCAAATCGCGGCAAAATCGCAGTAAAAACGCAGTACTTGCATTTTAGATGCGGGTTCATTGAATTCTATTACATGCAAAATGCTGCATTTTGCGGGAAAAAAGTCCCCGACCCTCTCCAAAAACGCAGAGGCACTAAAATGCATTGATGTGAACATGTTCCATAGCAATGTTCAACTCCAGTCCTCAAGGCGCACCAACAGGTCATGTTTTCAGGCTTTCCATTATTTTGCACAGGTGATTTGATCAGTTTCACTGGCTTAGCCATTACATTTCATTTGAGGGAAATCCTGAAAACATGACTTGTTGGGGAGCCTTGAGGACTGGAGTTGAGAAACACTATTCCATAGGAACCCATGTTAAAAAATTTCCCTGCATTTCTGCAAAATGCAAAATGCATCAAAAAACACATTAGTGTAAATCAAGCCTAATACTGTGTCTCTGTCAGATGAGTGATTTGTTAGGGGTAGAAAAAGGCAGTGCATCAAAAGCAGCTGTCCCTCTGCCACGGACAGCGGGGGGGGGGGGGGATCCTGGCCAGCAACTGGCGGACAGTGGGCCCGCCAGTTCGGGGTAAGGGACACAGCTGTGGGATTTGTTGGAGGGCCTGCAGGCCTTGGTAGGCCATTTTGAAGGGGCAGCCTCCTCAAGTGGCACCCTGGGCACACACAGAAAGCACGACCTCGAGGGATAGCTGACTCTGGCCAGGGTGTCAGGGGCCTCAGTGGGGTCTGGCACTGAGAAGGCAGGTAAGAAGGGGGGCTACGGAGGTTACTGGCAGGACAGATGTGGTAAGGTTTGCAGATGTGGCAAAATGTAAGGTGTACGTGTGCTTTGGGGGTCCGCTGGGAGCACATTTGAAGCAGGAGGTCTGGGATAAGATTTGCAAGGGTGAGTATGTGGAGATCTTTTCGTTATTGCCCTTAGAAAAATTCAACTTGGATAGGGTCATAACTGACGAGGACTGAGGAGAAGAGGAGGTACAGGTTGAGCCCGCTGACTAGCTGATTCGTTGACTAGCTACAGGCATCCGCCAAAAGGGGGTTCTGTCAATGATTTCATTGACCCTGACGTGTGCGCTGTGTCATATGCTTCATTTGATGCGGCTGTCAGATGGGTTAGGTGCTATGGAAAGGGGGCGCTTATGGAGAAATTGGACATAGAATCTGCGTTCCGCTTGCTTCCATTTCATGCTGGCAGGAGCATTTTTACGTGGACCGATGCTTACCCATGGGTTGATCTATTTCCTGCCCCATGTTTGAGGTGTTCAGTTCTCTTTTGGAGTGGGTGGTTAGGGACGTGTTGCACCTTGATCCCGTCATAGATTACTTGGATGACCTTCTCTGCATTGGGCCCCCTTCCTCTGGTGTGTGTGCGATTATACTCTCTACGTTGCAGCACACTGCCGGTAGGTTCGGAGTGCCATTGGCAGCCGAAAAACAGAAGGCCTGATGAGCGAACTTAGTTTTGTTGGCATTGCGATTGAATTAATGGCAATGGAGTGCCACCCACCTCTACACTCCCCTTGGCCAGGCATCGATATTTCTTAGCCCCCGTACACACGGTCGAACATTCCGACCACCAAATCCATCAAATAATTTCTGACTGATTTTTTCAGAAAGTGGTGTTGCCTACACACAGTCAGACAAAGTTGTTAGAATTTCCGATCGTCAAGAACATGGTGACGTAAACCGCGTACAACTAAACAATAAAAGGGAAGTTCAGCATCACGTGCAGCACCCTTTGGGCTGCTTCTGCTGATCTTGTGTTTATCGCGTGTTAGTAGAAGTTTGGTTAGAGACGATTTGCGCTTTTTAGACTTGTGCTTCTGTTGGTTACTGCTCTAGAGTTTGTGCTTGTTGGTGTGTATCTGCTTATTAGTGCGTGTAGTCAGTTTGCATTTGTTTGTCATTGCCTTATTCATATAGTACGCTTTGATTTTCAGTGCTTATTGTCCGCTAGTTTCTGTTTTTCAGTTCATTCTTTCAGGCCTTGCTGTTTATCGGTGCTTTCTGTTAGTCCGTTCTGACCAGCCGACTGTTTTGAAGCCATGTTTCATGTACATACTCGTCGTAGAGTTTGTGCTGTGCAGGGGCTTGGTGCTGCGCTTTTAGCTTTGACACAAGCCCAGTCCATGAACAGGGTGAGGAGGAGTTCATGGAGCAAGAATTGGTTGCTCCAGTGTGACAAATTCTCGCACATGCCTTTGCGTCATGAGATCTGGGAAAATAATCCTGATGATTTCAGGAATTATCTCTGGATGACGGACCCCATTTTTCACCGTCAGTTGGCTTTGCTGTCCCCTTATATCAGCAGGCAGGATACCTGCATGCGGCAAGCCATCACTCCGGAGCAGAGGCTAGTTGCTATGTTGCAGTACTTGGCGACAGGGAGAAGTCTTCAGGACCTCAAGTTCTCAACAGGCATCTCCCCCCAGGCTCTGGGGATCATTATTCCAGAGACCTGTTCTGCGATCATACAGGTCCTGCAGAAGGACTATATTAAGATAAGTTTTCTCCTTTAACATCACATTCTATGTATTTAATGTTTGCTAATGTATTGTATTTCTTTCCTCATTCCCTAATTACCGTGATTGCAATATGCTGTAATTTATATGCTGTGCCCCCTTGTTCTCATGCATGCTGGAAGCTTTTAAAGTTCCTTTTTTGCCCTTCATGCATATTTGCCTTCACTAACCTCCCCAGCATGCTCTTCTGGGCCCATACACCTATAGCCTAGTCACGTAGCAATGTATTTTGTCAGCTCCATAGTATTGCTTTCCTCTAAACACCCCCTAAAACATGTACAAATGTTATGTCTGTGCTTAAATTCATGCAGAGTGCCAGAGTTTTTTTTTTGGTGGGCCAAACTCATTAGGAATCCCCCTCCCCCAACTGCTAGATCAGCTGATAGCAATCCTCTATCTGCTGACTTTGCCAAACCCAATACACACTATACCTACCTCTTTTGTGGTCAGATTTATGGATGAATTCACCAAAGCATGTAGTGCAAGGGCCTGCCTCAATACTTTCAAATGCTACTGTTTTAAGTTTTTTTCTACTATTATTATCTTGATAGATAATAGCAGAATGTAAAAAATGTGCTTCCATTTGTTCAGTGTTTTTTTGGGGATTATGACACTTCTTACCTGTCCAGTGGGTTGCCAATAGTGTAAGTAAGGAGGGTCTGGCCAAAGTATCCCACATTATTTATGCATTCAGCTCTCAATGAAGTGGAGAGGGTTACCTGTCCGAAACATTCCCCCCCCCCCCCCCTAATTTTTTGCAATGGGCCATCAGATGGGGTGAAGAATCTGATAAGGGGACTTTATACTTTTGGCTTTAAATACTAATTTCCAAAAATGTTATACTGATCTTGGGCAAAAATTTTTGTGTCTAATCTACTTGCAATGTTGATGTGTAAAATGACTATTTTTTTTTTTGTTTGACTCCACAGTTTCCGTCAACGCCACAGGAATGGCAGACTGTGGCCTCCCACCTTGCCACCCATTGGGACTTTCCCAATTGTGGAGGTGCAATTGATGGGAAACATGTCCGCATTGTCCCACCCCCCAACTAGGGGTCCTACTATTATAATTACAAAGGGTATAATAGTATTGTGATGTTGGTGGTGGTGTCAGCAACATATGACTTCCTGTATGTGGACGTGGGGAAAAATGGCCGGATGTCGGATGGTGGAGTGATCGCGCAGACGGAGTCCTACTGGTGTCAAACTGTGATCACTGTTTAGATTTTGCAGCATTCCCACATTATTATTATATTATTCTTTCATTGGGTTTTAGTTTAAGTTGAGCGGCGCAGAGGTCCGTTTTATTATTTTACTTTAAAGTTGTTGTTTTTTTTTTAAACATTTGATTTATGAATGAATAGATTTTTTTTTTTTTTTTAAAGAAAACCGCATTCACTATTAAGAGTTGTTCACAAAAAATCTTCCCTTCTGCTACTTTGAATTCTTTCATCACTATTAGTATATGCCCAGCTTTAGGCCCCTTTCACACTAGTGCAATTTCTCACTGCAATGCACGACAATGGAAAATTATATTTATTCTCAGTAGTGCCTGTTCACATCAATGCAACATGGTGCAGTGCAATTTTTTAAAAGGTGCAGCATTTTTGGCCCTATGGACTTCAATAAGAGTGCATGAAAAATATGTCTTTGTGCATGCATTTCTGGCAGGGTTTTGTGTTTAAGTGCTGTAAAAAAAAAAAAACTAAAAAGAAACTAAAAAGAAAAAAAAAACACACACACACACACACACACACACACACATATCAATAAGCATAAAACGGCATAAAAAAAACATCCAAAGGTGCCTAACAGAAAAGCTCTGAAAAATGCATGATTATGCAGCAGCACCAGTGTGAACCTAGGCTTAGGCCAGCCATACATGGTTTAAATCTCAGATGGCTCAGCAGGAACTGACTGAGATTGGAACCATTAATGGGCAGGCTGAATGTAGCAGGTTGATCGATAGATTAAACTTGGATACAACCAGCCTGCTGGATTTTCTTGCAGTTATCGCTAGCAGCTGCTATAGCCACTAGTAATAATCACTGTCTTCTCTCGACAGGGACAGCTTCTCTCACCCACCCTCCCAGCTGGGGGACGACATTTGCTGGTTCCCCTGTCAGCACTGTCTGCACTGATGGGGTATTTTTGCAATTTTATTTCCTGCAATCTGTGGTTGCAGGAAATAAATTTGCAGCCTTTATGGCCGACCTTAGGGTGAAATTCCACTTATGCCGCGTACACACGGTTGGAGAATCTGTCGGAATGCGTCTTATCGGACCGTGTCGTTGGATAATCTGACTGTGTGTGGTATGCATCGGACTGATTCCGTCCGAATATCCGTCTGACCCAATTTTTCAACATGTTTGAAATATTTCCCAACAAACTGGTTCGATCGGACATACTCTGATCATGTGTAGCGAATTTTGATCGGACCAAGTGCCACGCATGCTCAGATCAAATTCCTACATCAAAGCTATTGGCTACTAGCCTGAATGTAGTCCCATCGTAACGAAATTACGTCATCACGTTTTGAAAGATCTGATTTTTCGACAACTTAGTCCGACCGTGTGTATGCAACAGTTTCGGACACAATCCGTTGGACTAAATCCGACGGACAAAATCCGACGGATTTGGTTGGCAGAATCTCCGACCGTGTGTACAGGGGCTTACAGAGCATTCTGAGCAGAAGATTCAAACTACTGCCAAAGCAACTGCTTCTTGTTTTCATGAGCCTCCGGAGGAGCACCCAGCACGTTAAATACCATTAGCTAAGGAACATTACTGTAGTCACCCTGGTGGCACCCTGCAACACCCTAAATGTTGGAAGGAGTATAAATCCCCTTATCAGCCCCCTTTTCCCAACTTAAAATGAAGGTAAAAGATATAATTAGACAATTTGAGCATAAAAGCTAGCAAAAGACTTGGGGTAAAGTGGTACAAATCAGTCTGTGTATAAAAAAACAAAAACAAAACAAAAGCACATAAAAACACCAAAAAAACACAACATTCTAATTTTCTCTTTTCTTTTTCCTTTCTCTTTTCTGTCAAATTGACAGCTCCTGAAACTGTTATCTATACAAATTAGTCACACCTTTGATTACTTTTGCACAAAATGTTTACTTACACAATCTTGGCATGAGCCTTTTTGCTGGTGACAAAAGCGATGAAAAGTTCTTGGTCCACATGTGGCATGTCATCCACATACACTGCCTCCCCTGTGGCTTGCTTTATGCCAGACTGGTGAACTACTGGACGGCCAACAGGGTCCTGAACAGGCTGATTGGAGTTTACTTCCTGAGTCAAATATTAATGTTAAAAAAAGACTCATGTAAAACTAAAAATACCACAGTCACAATAAAAATTAAATTTTTTAAATACCTGCCCTGTCACTAAAATGCAGCAGTGTTCGCCAAGTCAGTCATTTTAGGATGACTGAATAAAATTACTTCAAATATGGGCAAAACATTGTATACTTAGGATACTATGGGGTTTATTTTTAACACATTTGTTGTGCATATTCCTCAACATTCACACAGCTGTCGTAATAATTCCCGCAATGAATACATTATGTGTGTTTCCTATCACAGGCATGTAGGTAGGGGTAAGTGACCTTTAAATTTTAACTACTCCTTTGAGTTGGCATTGTTAATCCATGGCTGCCCTTTTAAAGGTGGTAAGAGCCAGGGCAGAGGATTCAGCGAGGATAGGACATGTGAAAGGTTTCTGTGTGCTCTCCCATTTGAGGGAGGGTCTGGGAAGGACTACAGCAAGTCAGCCTGTTAATGTCAATTAGAGGGAAGGACTTAAAGTGATTGATTTAAAAAAAAGAACATGTTATACTTACCTGCTCTGTGCAAGGGTTTTGCACAGAGCAGCCCCAATCCTCCTTTTCTGGGGTACCGCGGTGGTGCTCCTGGCCCCTCCTCTTCATCGGGTGACCCCACGGAGAGCCGCTTTCTATGGGGGCACCCATGCGGACATGCTCATGAGTCCCGCTGCTGCATCCATTAACACAGACAGCAGGATTCTGCTGCACTGCATTTGATTGACAGCAGCAGGAGCCAATGGCTTCTGCTGCTATCAATCGATCCAATGAGGACAGAGACAGTGGCTGAAGCCGCTGAGCTTGTGCTCATCACTGGAACAAACGGGTTCAGGTAAAAAAAAATGGGGGGTCTGGGGGGCAGCTGCAGCACAGAAGGATTTTTACCTTAATGCATATGCATTAGGGTGAAAAACCTTGAGATTTTACAACCACTTTAAGTTAATCGGTGACTATTGCAATGCTCTCCCTCTCTTCATCGTGAAGTATGTGACTGTCCTAAGTTACTTATTACTATTACTTGGCAAAATAGGTCACCATGGGTTTGGACTGTTCTCCAAATTTTAAGTACATTTTAGGAACAATTCCAAGTAAAAGAAGTGTTCTACAACTAGAAGTCTCTGTGTGATGTTAAACTTAAAGTATTGTAGCATGGTGTACAGTTTACAGGCAATGTTAGGGGAGAAGAGTAAGCAATTTTACTAGTGCAAGCCTGGTTGGCCCTGGAGTAGATGGTGATGGAAGTAAAGGGAGTCTCCCACCTGGCAGTGAGAAAAAAACAACTTCATGTATCACTCATCAGGTGATTTCCTATCCCTACCGGAATCCATATCCTTGTGTGATTGGCATAAAGGGGCTCAATATAAGTCAGTAAATGTCAGAAAGTATAATGTACAGCATTTTCCCCAGGAAGGCTAGGAAAAGGCCCTGTCTGCAGAATTGGAGGTACAGTATATTCTGGTGGACCACATAGCCCTGTGTGTGCGCATAACTGGAGGGGGCCGAATACTTTCAGGTTTGCTCCACTCAACAATTTGGAGTCAGATGGCCAATGCCTTGTCACAGGAATCTGTGTCAGGAACAATTGAATACTCTTGTGATTACATGAAATGTTCAGGCTACCCACACATGTATTTCTGATAGACAGCCTATAGCCTTGTCTGCATGGATGTTTTCTTTTGCTTGCATACCCAAGCTTTCGTGATCCGTGGTAACACCCGATTGTCAGGTTATGTCACTATTGAAAAATTACAAGTACCAAGTATTTGCTTAAAATGTTACACACCAATTCTTAATACTCTTTCATTTATTAGATGTATCTTATGTACACTGGATCATTTTTTTTGTGTCAAAGACAATAGATCAAAGTATGGGCATTTCTCTTACCTGGAAAACCTGTAACGTTTTGGGTGCTTTAGTCTTAAAATCACGGATAGCACTTTTATACTCTGAAACACCCAGGGGATTGGAGACCTAAAATATGGCAGAAAGTGAAGACATTAGGGCAGAAAGGCATGTGCGTGGAAGGTGTGGGTATTGTGTGCGGAAATTGTGTGTGGAAATGCACAAAATCCACAAGTACAGATTGTTAAATTCTTCTCTTATATTTTCCCTGAACTGCCCGCTTAAGACCTTGAGCTGCTTACAGCTGGTAAATTGGGTATACCAAAATTCCTAAATTATTGCAAACTCTCCCACCACAGCATCTACCCACATCTAGTATATAGCACGTTATGCCACTAGGTAGCTCTGTTCCAGAGTAGTGCTGGTAACTGAACAGTGTAATCAGGTACTAGGTACCTTCTGTAATAATTTCAGTGCTCATATACACACCTTTTTGGAAGGAGCCTTCGTGCAGTTAGGGAATGGCATCCATCATCAGTCAGATGTAGTCAGCAAGTGGAGGCCCTTAACAAGGCAGGATGACAGGGAGAGGTAGACTTGCACCCTTAAGAGCTGGCTGTAGACTTCCTGACCCTTAGGGTGGTGGAGGCTAGGGCAGTTTGCAAAAGGTCTTTTAGGCCAGATCAAGTGTTCCCTTAAGTGAGGCTATTCCTGTAGAGGGCCTAAGAGAGAAGTACCAAAGCTATATGTGTTAGCAAAGATCCCAACTTGGTGGAACTACCTGTGAGAAACAGTGAGTGGGCACAGACAGCCTTAGGCGAACCAGTACCACTGAGTACGAATTTTCCAAGGTGTAAAAACTGAGCTAGGGACGATGGCTTACTAAATGTGCTTATTTCACATGTGACTGTTGCAGATCTTCCACTATATGTGATTGACACTGTACTGTCAAGTGCCCCTGGATAGTATGCCAAAATGATGCGACTTTAAAGTAACATCAGTAAAGTGCAGAAACTATCATTATGTGGACATTCCTTTCTTTAGGATATAAAGGTTTTTGACCAGTGAGGAGGCCTCTGGCATGGAGAGGGAACAAGTTGGCTGAGAATTAAAGCTTTAAGCAGGTGGATGATTGTTCTGGAAAGAAAGAAAAAGGGCAGGCACGTGTGCTCTTAGTACCGTTACTAGCCATAAGTGTCAAATGAAAAAAGAAAAAAGGTAAAAATCTGCATAAGAGCACCCAAGGGTTTGAGGCTTCTGGAGTGCTGTGGAAATCAACTGAAAAGGTGTAAGCACCAGTACCTGAACTACATCAACTGGACCAGCATGCTTCCAAAAGTGTGCTTTAAATAAAAATGTTGGCCACATGCAATGGCAATTGAATGGTTTAGATGTTTCTTCCTATTTCTATGGCAAAATTCAGTATGTACAGTAATGTTTCCACTGGTACAAGGGATATTTAAATGCTTATCCTGTGTCACCTATAAAATTAAATTTTCTAATGAGAGTTTTTTTTTTATTGTTTTGAACAAACTCCCAGAGACTTCTCACCCAAATGTGTTACCTTTTAAACAAATAGGAAAGTGCAGAAAAAAAAAAAAAAAAAAAAAAAACAGGTAACTTGTCAAAATATCCAACTATGCAAAGTGCACACACTATTGTTATCCACCTGCCCCTGCTAAGAAATATTACTTGGGTAATAGAAGAACAGAACTTTTTTTCTTAATCCACAATTTTGCAAACTCCATGCCAATCTAAAAGCCAAAAACAATTGCCATTGTGGTTAAAATCTACGCAGAGCTTTCACCCTTTGGCAAAGTTCACCCTAGTAACAGTTATCCTGTCCATCATACAGAGTAAGCATCCCTAATACAAACTTGATCCTTTCAAATTGTGTGTGATAAAACAGATAAAAGACACCAGCTGTCATATCTTTTGAAGGAAAACAAACAGAAGGGTATGTGTATACCCACCTGGCATGGTTCTTAAAATAAATTCATTTTAATTCATTACATTTTTTTTTTTTTTTACTTACTTGCTTATTTAGGCTCGACATGACCTCCAGGTAGAATTTGAAGAGAAAACTGATTGTTAGAGAACTCCGGTATTCCACTTTTCCATCAGGGGCAGAAGGTGGTATAGCCATCTCATTGAGGATCTGTCTGTTGGCTTCACCCAGCATGTCATCATCCCAGTGTCTACCAAGAGAACATGGTAAAAAAAATGATCACACCCATTATGGGGCCGTGTAAAGAAAAGCCTGGAGCAAAAATAAATTAAATAATATAGGCGCAGGGCTGACATGACATGGGAAACAGTGTAGTGGTAACATGAGATAGAGGGTATTTAGGATGGTGCAGAGGGGGAGGTGACGAGGGGACATAAAAGGGTAGGCCCCTCCCCATGAGTCAGCGTGAGGGAAAGTTCCAGCAGCAGCATGGCAGAATGTGGAAAGGCTCCTGGACCAGCTTAGAGAGGAAGCGGCGGTGCGGGGTCTTGGGTGGCTACAGGATACGCTGGGGCTGATATTTACACAGCCAATGGCGGAGGTGAGTACAGGGAGGAGGAACGGTACTTGGGTGCAGAGGTCCAGGCCACCGGAGCGTTTTTCCCCAGAGCCCCACACCGGGCCACAGCGTCAGACGGGGGTACCCTGCCGGGGCCCTCGTTGGGACCCCCGGCAAAGCAGGCAGTGGTGCGGTCTGGAGGGAGTCCTGTGAGGAATCCCCTCCACCGCAGGAGTTCCCCCGGCCAGCCGTTCTGGGTGCTCCAGGGAGGCATTGCGGCCTACTCGGCGGAGAGACATTGAGAGCGCAGGCTCCACCCCTGGAGTGACATCAGTGGGCCTGGAGCCTCGGCATGGGAGTGATGGCGCAGTGGTTCCCGGGCCTTCCATTGCCTCGGTGGGGGACCTTCAGAGGAGCGGTGGAGAACGGCTGGGGAGGACATCCAAGTGGACGGAGGAAAGCAGGACTGAGGCCTCACACACTGGTCCTGGGAAGGCTGTAAGGAAGTTGGTGAACAGGTATGCAGTGCGGAGGAGTGGTCAGATGGCTGCAGGTCCCTCGGCAGCCAGTGCTGTGGCGTCTGGTGGGCTGTCATCGGAGGAAGAAAAGAGGTCCGGACGGAGGTCGGCAGGTGAACTGGCGGGTTCAGAAGAGGACGCTGTTCCCCCTAGAAGTGCGGCATCAGTGGAGAGCAGACGGTCAGCTGATGGGTCAACTCCTGTGCAGCCTGGTGAGTCTTTACATTCACTATGCTTGGGATTGTCTGCTAGTGTAGGGCAGGACGGCCGGGGAGGTGGTTCAGTAGTATAGGCAGGGTTATTGCTGGGCAGGGTAGCGTGGCAAGCTCTGCTGGTCAGGGGGGCTCTACTCCAGGTATGGCAACTGGGGGGGCTGCACGACTGATGGCCTTTTTGGCAGGGATCAAAGAGTTGGTGCACAAATTTGAGAATGCAGAATCCGTTAGGCCAGCGGCGGCCTGGGTTCCTCCTGCAGGGGTGGCCAACCCACATGTCGTTCTTTCGGGCCTGGTATTCTCCTGGAGTTCTCCCTCAAGATTCATACTAAACACAGTGCCTGGTATTGGCGGGAATCCAAGTCGCATCCCCGCACCAGTGTGAAACCGGCCTCAATGTCAGCGATGCTTGTCGCTCATTGGGAAAGGAAAATATAAATTTTTCCTTTCCCGATGCAAACCGGCTCGGTGCTGGCTCCCGCGACAGGGCTCGCAGGGTGTCAATCTCGCCGTTAACAGCGGCGAGATTGACACAATATTGCGGTCTCCTACTGTAGGTATGGACTTTCCTAACATGGTTATTTTATGGTCTGACATGGTGGCTCGTACAACAGGGAGGGTGGCTATGTCTGTGGAGGGGATTAATAGGGCCCGGAGAAAGATTAATAGGGATGTGAGCAGGTTTGTGGTTAGGAATGTTGGGCTTGGCGATCAGGTATTTGGAGTTGGAGGTGGAGACTTGGAGATACCTGAGGTACGATGGAATGCACCTAAACAAGGTGGGAATTGACATGTGGGTTTTAGGGTTACAGGATCGCATTCAGAGAGCACTTCGGGTGTGGAGGAGCACCCAAGTGTAAGGTGTTTCCCTTGGGTGCTGTGTCGGGTGTTGGTCTTTGCAGGGGAAGGAAGATATTTCAGAAGGAATGCCCTGTACACACGGTCGGATAACAAAATCCATCTGATTTTTTTAGATGGAATTTGTGCCAAACTTGTCTTGCATACACATGGTCGGAGAAAGTTGTCGGAAAATCCGATCATTCAGAACACGGTGACGTACAACACGTACGACGGGACTATAAACAGGCCAAAAGCCTGTGGTCTCTTAATTTATTCTGAGCATGCTTGCACTTTGTCCATTTTAGAATTAAAATTTTATATCCTGCTCTCAAACTTTGTGTGTCGGAAATTCCAACGGAAACAGTCCGATGGAGCCCACACAGGATCGGATTTTCCGACAACGCGATCCGATCACACATTTTCTGACCATGTGTACGGGGCAGAAGAGTTCAAGACCTATTGTTGGTATCCCCATGAGTAACCACAGTGCGAGGGAAAGTTCCCGCCCACCCTCCCATGGCTTTCTTTGTTTGTCTGTATATTTTGGTGTTTTGTTTGTTCATTTTCTTATGACAGGATTGTGGGATTTCGGATGTCGTGGCAGTGGCGGTGTTGGTCTTTGCAGAGGAAGGAAGATATTTCAGAAGGAAGAGTTCAGTACCTATTGTTGGTATGGGACCTGATGGTGGTTTCCAGCTAACGAGGGTTAGCTGGGAATTGGTAATGGGTGCACTGCTGTCGGTGGTTGTCTCTGAGGCAGCCTGGCTGCTTGAGGCTTATTAACCAATTGGGGAGGTACTGCAGTGCAGTATTGTTTTCCACAGATGGTTATGGAAGTTCCTGCAAAGACCAATGCTAGGTAGATTGCTGGAATTATTAACAGATGTTTTTGATGTTGATGTTATATATATTTATTTAAATAAATTAGGCTGCTACGGCCTGTGTTTACTCTAATCTTGGTGTGGTCTCAATTAATATAGTTAAGGTTAAGAGGTTGGGGTAAGTAAGTGGTTTAGTAGAGGTACATCTGTTATATAATAGTCAAGAAAAGCCCGGAGCAAAAATAAATTAAATAATATAGGTGCAGGGCTGACATGAATTGGGAAACTGTGTAGTGGTAACATGAGATATAGGGTGTTTAAGATGGTGCCGAGGGGACAAGAGGAGATAAAAGGGTAGGCCCCTCCCCATGAGTCACCACAGTGTGAGGGAAAGTTCCCATCCACCCTCCCATGGTTTTCATTGTTTGTCTGTATATTTTGGTGTTTTGTTTGTTTATTTTCTTATGACAGGATTGTGGGATTTCGGATTTCGGGAGAGGTACCGCAGTGCAGTATTGTTTTCCACAGATGGTTATGGAAGTTCCTGCAAAAGCCAAAGCTAGGTAGATTGATGGGATTATTAATCTCCTTGGCGGTAATCCCAAATCTGGCTCAGGCTGGAATTTCAGTACCACGAGCGGTAACCCCGAGCCAGACTCGGGATCGCATCGCTGGATACAGGGAGACTTACTTACCTTCTCCCCTGGATCCAGCGATGCCCCTCCCCCCCCGCCCGCTGTGTGTGCGAGCCGTCCTTCGCTCGATTCACACAGTGCCCGAGTGCCGCCGAGCTCCATTCCCCGCGATGTTACGACACACAGGAGTGGAGACCGGCGCCAAATTCAAAAAAGTCAAAATACACAATACACAAGGTTAACAGATGTTTTTGATGTTGAGGTTAATTTGAATATATATTTGTTTAAATTAATTAGGCTGCTACGGCCTGTGTTTACTCCAATCTTGGTGTGGTCTCAATCTCAATTAATATAGTTAAGGTTAACCTCCCTGGCGGTATGATTATTTCAGATTTTAGGTGCTGAAAGCGGTACCATTATTTTGCATGGAAATTTAGCGTTTAATATTGTAGGCCTGTAATTCTTTGAAATAACTCACTTAAATCTGTACAAACAAGAGTCTATTAGACATCCTGGGGATGATAAAGTTTGAAACACAAAATCATAAATTATAATATAATAAATAACTATAAATAATTATAACAAATAATAATATAATAATAAATATTCAATAATGTTATCAAATCAAAAACACTGAAATTTGCTCAGTTGCAGAATTGTTGCTGTCATTACTTTTAGTGTTTGATGATGAATTTCCCCACGAATCACTATCACTCAATTCTGCAAGTGATTCTAATTTATTATCGCTGTTTTCTAGCTGGTCTAAAAGCACTTTTGACGTAAACTGACATTTTTTGGTTGCTATGGACAATCTTCAGTTTCCTGGCAGAAAGAACAGTATTTATAATATAAAATTGCATGCAGGGCACTGGACAAACCACTAGGGACAAAGGGGATGTGTAATTATTTGATACAGTACTGTATCTGTGCTGAGTTTTTTACTTTTTGAATTTGGTACCAAACTCCGTCCCCGTGGTTCGCAACGCTCACAGGGATCAGAGCTTGGCACTGTGATAGATCGAGCGAGACACAGCAGCTTGCAGATCACAGCGGGGAGCCAACGCAGGATCCAGGGGACAAGGTAAGTAACCTCTACATGGATCCTGCGATGCGATCCCGAGTCTGGCTCGGGGTTACCGATCGCTTTTGGTACTGAAATCTCACCCCGAGCCAGACTCGGGAATACTGCCAGGGAGGCTATGAGGTTGGGGTAAGTAAGTGGTTTAGTAGAGGTACATCTGTTATACAATAGTCAAGCAAATGTACACACGTGATGTCTATATTACAGTAAAAATACAGCAAATAATAGCTCATGGCAGTGTTGAAATCTCTGAATTTGTATTGCCATCTGTATTCCCGTATCTTATCGTATTAGATCAAATTAATGTAATTCATACACACACACACAACTGTGAAGTAGGGATTAGGTTTGGGTTCAGAGCTACCATGAATTTGAAGTAAATACTGCATGTTTGAGGTTCACTGACCGGAAGAACTAATGCAGACAATTCTTTTTAACCATAATGCACTTTCTAAGCCAGCTGATCCAAATTCAGCAACAAGGGTTTTGTTATGTGCCAGCCCCCTTACTATAAAAGGGTGGGTTCTCAGCAACCATTTGTCAGTGTATGTTAGAGAAGTTTAGGTAGAGAGTGGATACTGTACATAGGGAGAAGAGTTTGTTGTTATACAGCGCTATATTATATTATATAGAATATATATAATTACTATATCTTTTTTAGAGTTTATAATCTTTTTGCTCCTTTTATTGGAACTTATTCTCTTTTCATACTTCACATACAATTTTAAAATTTTTAGTAGCATAAAAAAAAAAAAAAAAAAATTAGATAGACAGAGTGAGTGTTGGGGTTTAGGGTTTCAGTGATTATTTTATTGGTGTGGGAGGTATTTTTCTTTTGCTAGAGCTTTTTAAAATGTCAGGCAGGTCTAAGGCCCCTTTCACACTTGTGCGACTTTTACTGCAACTTTGGACATCAGAGTCACATGGCAAGTCATACCCCATGATTCCCAATGATAACCATTCATATCGGTGTGACTTCAAGTCGCACCGACTTCAAAGGAGTCCCTGTACTACTTGGTCCCTGGTCTGACTTTGATGCGAGTTGAGGCCTCAAGTTTACACCGGCATTCCCTGAAATCACGTCAAAACCGTGGCAAAATCATGCGACCTTCAAGTCGCGGCAGTATGAAAGGGGCCTAAAGGGAGAGGAAGAGGTTTGTTATGCAGAGGTCATAGGGGGAGAGTAGATTCTGCAGAACTAAGTGGTGGTCAAGATGCATCATCAAGATTAGAGGCAGAGTGCATCTGCTTTTTTGATCTCAGAGCGGCGGTTGAATCTCAGGATCTCAGGAGGTGGTTGAATTGTTGATAAAGCCTTTGTGGCTGACATCATCTTTATCCAGGCAAGGTCATGTGCAACAGTGGCAACAACCTGCTAGCCACCTTTGTCTAGGGAAAATTCACATGTACCTTGCCTGCGAGTTATGCGTAAGGCTTTTTAGAATGAAATGCATTAGCCTTCTGCTGTTTACTGAACTATTTGATTTTTAATAACTAAATTCTATAGATTATGTATAGGATTACAGCATTGAGGTTTTCAAATAATAAGTAGCTAGGACTGACAAGAGAAGACCAGTTGGGAGACAGACTCTCGCTGTGATAGCAGCGAGGTGGTTAGGCATGTCTCCACATCCAGCTCTCCACTGTGGTAAAGTCATCGACCTTTTCCTTCCCCCCGAATCCATGATGGAGGACTTAACCGCACCATATGTTCCGACAGCTTCTCATGCCACTCTGCTCCAGGAACTCCTCATCAATGACTGTGTAAAGATGAGGACTTTATCCATGACCGTGTAAGGGTGAAGCTCCCTCACAGCTCTCCCGGGCCTCCTCCCACGATCGGCTTACCCCCCACCCAGATGGAGGTGCCCTCCTGCTGCTGTCTAGTACTCCATTCTCCACTTCTTCCGGCTGACAACTCCTCCCAGTGGCCTGTTACCTCAGCTTATATGGGAGGCCTGCCCCCTGCCAATTCCATTTGGGGATTGGTCAGGGGTCCTCACATGAGCTGCCTACTACTCCAGTTCTAGGCCCTGCCCCTCTTCCAGAACATTCTTCATGGAAGCAGGGGAGGCGCCTCAGAACTAAAGTATAGGTGGTCACACCCACTGCTACACTAACCACTCCCTGCCCCTAGATCAAAAACGAACAGGCCTAGCTTGCAGCGTAGGCCTGCTTAAATTTACCTGTACTGACAGAACCTACAATACTATACTTTTAGCACCTACCTATAGTAGAGGGTGCTACACACTTTTGGAGAATGCTATAAGAATCATATACCTGCCACTGTCAAAAATATTTTTGGGAGTTAGCCAACAAATGATCTACATCTTAGCAAGAATTTGAAAGAAACATTTACTTTTTACTTACCTCCCAATTAGAGCTTGTCTGGTGTTCTTTGCAAACACAGTTCTAGAACTGATGCCGCCAAAATACAATGCAATGTCCTTTATAATGTCAGTATCATCTTTAAACTCCACTTTCATCCCAGAAGTGACAATAGCAAAAGCATTTTCTTCTCTTTGGGCTTGCCTGAATGCAGACACAAACTGTCTCTGTACAAAAAAAACAAAAACGAATGATGTCTTTAAACCGTATCTAATCCAAAAACATATATTGCACCTCTCCAGTCCTAAAATAAGGTGGATGCATTAGTTTTTTCACCATTAGGTTTTTATCCATTTTCACCTAGTAATCCTGTGAGTAGCACACTTCTCAATCTCCATAACACTCCTACTTACTGCACTGTATCCTAGACTCATGAGCCAGTCCTCGTTGTCACCCACACTTCAAGAAAAAGTTACGTGGTGGTAGGCGGGCAGTAGTTTACAGACGGAACGTAAGATTGTACTTTCAGTTCAGCTAACAGGAAGGGGCAAGATTACTGCATTTCAGCAATATATTGCATTTAGATCTTGGGTTTAGATATTCTATAAATATATTTTAATTAAAGTTTATTGTTGGGGATCACACCTTGTTATGTAGAAAATAAATTTGTAAATTTACATTTAATCTAGATCTGGTTTACACTTTATAGTTTACAACTGAAAGAGCAGTAGCTTGAAAGTAAGGTTTACCACTTACCCACATCACTTCTACAAGCTTTTCAGAACCTATTTCACAGGAAGCTCTATGGAAGTTTTAATAACTTTAAGTTAGCAATAGATTTATAAAACAAAAAATGTGCAGCACTTCTGGTGATTAATGATTAACAGTCTTATGGGGGCACGCTATGCCCCAAGTGTAGCAAACTTAACATTAAACAAGTGGGAAGTAGAAACATTTCTTACAAATAAAACTAAAGAGCTTCTGTTCTATAAGAGGTACATTGATGACGTTATACTGCTTTGGGAGGGATCCCACATAAGTTTTATGACTTTCCTAAGAAAAATGACCACTGTAATTATTTGGATCTGACACTCGCTAAATCCCAAAATACCATCACAATGAGAAACTATTTCAAAGAAACGGATAGAAATGTGTTTGTGCCTACCCATAATTGCCATCAGTGGATAGGCGCTGTGCCCAAAGGACAGTACATAAGAATACGGCGTAATTTCCATAATGATGCTGATTTCATTGCACAGGTCCTGACGGACAGATTTTTAGAGGAGGGCTATCCATTGAATACACTTGAAAGAGTGGTTGGACAGGTGTCTAGAATGGATAGACAGTCACTTCTGACCACCAAACCTAAAAGGGAGTTCAAGGGGGAGTTGGCCTTCCTCTCAGGGTACCACCGTCAGTACAGAAAAGTAGAAACCATCTTTAAAAAATATTGACCAATTTTACTGAAGGAGAGGGACTTACAATCCCTACTCCCAGACAGACCCAGGTTTATCTACAGAAGAGCTCCGGGCCTAAGAAATCTGATAGCATGGAATGTACCAGGTCCACCCAGGAAAATACCCACATTCCTGGATGGATCTGGTTTCCACTATTGCACTAGATGCAAAGCTTTTAAAAACACCAGAAAATTGGGTGCAAGTAAAAAGATACCTCATTTCAAATCTCTGGTGACAAAATAACAATACAAAATCAAACCATTGATCACGTGCCACTCTGATCATGTGACATATGTTTTGGAGTGCCCATGTTCATTACAATATGTGGGTAGAACCACGCGACAGAAAAAAAAATTGTATAAATGAACATGTTGCCAACATCAAAAAAGGCTACCCCAATCATAGTGTGCCTAGACATTTTAAAATCCATCATGACAGTGATCCAACGCTTCTACCATTCTATGGCATTGATAAAGCATCGAAACATTGGAGGGGCACCCATATGAAGAGATCTATATCTCAAAATGGAACCTATTGGCTGTATAAACTACATACAATGCAGCCCTATGGGATAAACACCGAATTTGATTTAAATAGTTTTTTAAGCAAATATTAATTATCTAGTCCCCCCCCCCTTCTTCCCCTTCCCCCATTAGATTGACATTCAGGATACATTTATAAATGTTTTCTTATTCATATGAGGCATCCCAGCATCGTTTGCCAACCATAGTTTCCCTTCCTTCTGTTGATAAATATCTGAGTATACCAAGGGTGTGGGCACACTGCAGATTGTAAAAACACCATTAGGCTTGATGGGGAAATTTGATAGATATCATGTTCATGTGCCTAACCTACTTTTGTGTTTTTAATATGCGTATAGCACTGTCGAGGCAGTAATGTATCAGCATTGTGTATTTTCAATGTTTTATTTTAAATATGAGGGAATTAGGTTATTTAGAATTAGTGGGTGCAGTTAGCACCTATACCAGGCATGATGTAAACTGGTACTGTGGCTTCAACCTGATATAGCGTCCCTGTTTTTTATGTGCATTGTAGTACTAACACAATGGCGGTTTTACCTTGTCGTTAAGGGTTTCTGTTTTAAACTTTTTTTGTTAAAGTTTGTTAAAGTTTTATTTGTTTTTTATCCTCCATCAACATGTTTGTTGATTAATACTCAATTTTGGTTGCTTAGGGATGGACGCCATGGACGCTTCGGTGACGCAAGGCCTACGTCCTGCAACCCGCCCCTTCTGTCCATTACAAAGGACCATTGCTTAGTGACCAAGGTACGCATCCCTGAAGACTTTCATATGAAACGTACGTCGGAGCATCACCTTGGTCACGTGTTTCCTGATCTCACTTCTGACTTCCAGTTCTCTGGCTGTTTCCGTCGCTCGGGTGGAAAGCACGCCGACCACAGAGGTGGTCCATGGCTCGTATGCCCTACATTGCAATAGTACAACTAGCAGTCCCAGTGCCGGGTGGGCACCAACAAATGTAAGAGGCCATTTGGCTTTCTGTTTATGTTTTTAAATAATTTTAATAAACCTTATCACGCTATGGAAGCATGTATTGTTTCTTTTATGTCCCATACCTGACCATCCGGGATAGAGGTTTTTCCACTAAGACACAGTCTCCATATGTGAGCAAGTACAATCCTGCACAGGCCTTCATGACTTTCTTTTTAAACAAAGAAGTCTAATACATCTGGTAAGCAGACTAATTGTCTGGCACTGTGGGGTGTCGTTTCCTTTTCCTGGTGAAGGACTTTTTTCACTAAGTATATAGAAGATTTTCTACTCACTAAGAAGATTACAGTGTTCACGTTACAATTTTGATTATTACGGTATCTACTGGGACTTTTCTACTTTTTATACTGTTTTTGCAGTGTGTCAAAACACTAATGTCACTTATGTTTCAATGTGCTACTCAAATTATTTTGTATAGAGTATTTTTTCTGGTTGGCACTGCATCCACAGGTGTTTATTTCATTATTGTTGTTATTATATACACGAGCGCCCTCTATATACCTACAACAGTCTTATAATGTGAATAAAGTCCCAATAAATAAGTCTGTGATTTGACTTCAAACAAACAATCTTCTGTACCCAAAAGATTCCAACAATGCATGTGATATGTCTAACCTCTCACCAGAAAGTGGAAAAAATCTAGCATTGAATAAACATCACCCAATGTGCTTGGTAAAGAATTTGTCACAAATGTGCACCTCCACCAATCTATGCACTCACCAGATGGCAAATAGTGTAAAGCCTTAGATCTGTACTCTGAAGTGGAGAGACACACTGCTTTGGTGCACTGGCTGGCTGATAGTCTCCGGTAAGGTCAGGCACTGTGCAAAAAAATCTCACCCATGGGAGCCCAAATGATGCTCTTATAGTGTAGTATATTTCAAGACTTTAAAATCAAGTATAAAAGCTGTAGCATAAAAATAAAGCCAGAAACTTACATAACTAGCCACTACTCCTGCTACGACGATGCGGCGACAATGACGTCAGGATGTAGGCTCCTCCCGATGCGATTCATACTCGTGCACATTCTCAAGGGATCTGGCTATATGCGATTTCCTTAAAAACGTGCAAAAAACGTTTTGGGAGGGGCCTACATGCAGACATCATTGCCTGCCCCCGCAGCCTCATGGCAGGAGCGGTGGCTAGTTGGTTTCTGATCTTATTTTGTGCTGCAGCTTTTATACTTAATTTTAAAGTCTTGAAATAAACTACTACACTGTAAGAGCATCGTTTGGGCTCCCATGGGTGAGCTTTTTTTGCACAGTGCCTGACCTTACTGGAGACCATCAGTCAACCAGTGCACCAGAGGAGGATGTCTCTTTGCATCAGAGTAATGAGCTAAGGTGTAACACTATTTGGTGAGTGCATCGATTGATGAAGGTGCATAGTTATGACTTCTTTTCCAAGCATATTGGGTGATATTTATTCAATGCTGGATTTTTGCTACTTTCTGGTGGGTGGTTAGACATATCGCACGCATTGTCGGAATCTTTCGGGTACACAGAGAAGATTGAAGTCAAATCACAGACTTATTAACTGGGACTTTATTCACATAGTAAGACTTATTCATTAATCACAGGAAGCACTGTCCACTTTTTGTTGTTTTATGGTTTTCTGAAGGTTGTATGTTCACTTTTTTGTGCCAGCTGCTAAACAAGTACACAGTGCCCACTTTTTGTTTTTTGTTTTTATGGTTAAGTAGATTCAACTTGTGCTAAATCTCTCACGATAAAACAGTTTTTATTTATTTTTTTCATTTTCTCAAAGGGACACGAATAAAAGGAGAAAAGACACTGTAGCACCCTCTAGTTAGGAAGGTGCTAGATTGAAGATTTTTCTGGAGAGTAGGAAAATGTAGGCAGGACTAGCTGGTGGCTAGGCCTGTTTTCATTCTGGGCTGGGAATGTCTCAGGGCAGGGCTGGGTGACTCACAGGTAGCATCACTGTCACCTTTCTCTTTCTAGAAGGTGATAGAAAGAGGGAAGGGGAGGAGAGGTGGAGTTGTCTGGGGTATTGTAAGGAGCCTTGACCAACTTGAATTGGCAGGGGGCAGGCCTCCTTAAATACCCAGGGTCAGACCAGCTTGGGAGGAGTTGTCGGGTAGAAGAGCTGGAGTGAGAGAGTGTGTAAGCAGTCAGGGGCCACATGGAGCTCTCCAGTCTGGGGGGGGGTCTCGGGTGCTTCCAGCCAGAGTGAAAAAATCCTTCTGGATGGAGAGGCACATGAGAGAGCAAGGAGAGGAACATGGGAGAGAACACTGTTAAGTGACTCCAGGGAGGACAACTGGAAGGAGCCACCAGGAGGGCTGGTGAGTGGAGCACAATTGGAAGGACTGGGGAGGCACACGCCTGAGAGAACTAGGGGTTGCAGTTTGAGATGGGTGCAGAACCAGAAAAGAGGACTGTGGGAAGGGCAGTGGAAAGAGCTCATTGCAGCCAGGCTGGCTGGCAAGGCTTGAAGAGAGCTATCTGTGATTGGTAGCTGTGCAGAGGACAGTTAGCACCTGAACTATTTCTACACCACAGGGGCTCAAGCTCCCTGCCCGCAAAAGGCAGTTCACCGAGGGCTGGCTAAGTCATTGCCAGGCCTAACCATGCGGTGCTAGCTAGTCTGGAGTAGTATTGCCCTGTTCACACAGTCGGACATTCCGACGACAAAATCCATTGGATTTTTTCCGATGGATTTTGGCCGAAACTTGCATACACACAGTAGCACAAAGTTGTCGGAAAATCCAATCGTTCGGAATGAGGTGACGTACAAAACGTAAGACAGGACTACGTCAGTAGCCAATAGCTTTCGTCTCCAAATTTTTTCTGAGCATGCGTGCCACTGCGTTGGAATTCTCTACACACGATTGGAAAAAGCCTGATCGGATTTTGTTGTCGTAAAATTTTAGATCCAGCTTGGAAATCTGACAAAAAAAGTCTGGCAGTCACAAAATTAATATGGATTATTAAATTAAAAAGTCTGAGGTTTTGGTCAAATACCCCCTGGATGCCATTTCCTTTCGTTTTTTCAAACACAATAGCTGTTTTGGGTGAATCTTAACAAATAGAAGAATTTACATTTATTTTTGCTAATGCGTCTCCTGTTTATTATCCATGAAATTGATATTAAAATGACAGGGTGAGAATTAAAAGGCATCTCGCTTCAAAAAATTATACAGATTAACACACATATTAAAAAGCCATAGGGGTTGATTTACTAAGGCTGGAGTGTGCAAAATCATGTGTAGTTCTGCTAAGAAACTCGTCAGCTTCCAGGTTTTTTTTTTGTCAAAGTTTAATTGAACAAGCTGAAGTTACAAACCGATCGCCTACCATGCACACCTGCACCAGGGTTTTGCACTCTCCAGTTTTAGTAAATCATCCCCATAGAGTCAACACAAAAAAGATAGGGATTAAGTTTAAGAGCAAGTTGGAAATGACATTTTAAGACTTACCTCTTTTGAGTAAGGTATAAAGACACTCAGCAAGACTTCCTCTGGCTTTAAATCAGAGGCACCTGAGAAATAGGAGTCATCCAGTGGGATTGTCCGTGTTTTACCTACATGTAGTTAATGGAACACACATTTTAGGATTAGATATTTTAGTTACGAAGTTGCCGCAGCAACAAGATACCATAGTAAAAAAAAAACAAAAAAAAAAAACATGCACACAACAACATTTGACATTTGTTTAAAAGTACAATAGAAGACACATTGGCTACAGTCAGGAAAACAATCCACAAAATATATTTCTCATTTGTGCACATTATTTTAGTTAACATTTACAATTAGCTCTTTAGTTGCTTTTTTCATCTACTTTTGAGAAAAAAAAAATTGTTCCTCTAGAAATTTGCAATCCATGTGAAGGCCCCACATGTGGGGAGGAGAGGAGTCTTCAAATAATACATCAAACCCCATTCCCAGAATTTAGCAAGGTTTTTAAGAAACCTGTTATAAATACCTGATAAAAAAGCAACATGTATATAACATGTATATATATATATATATATATATATATATATATATATATATATATATATATATATATATATATTGGCTTGGGCAGGAAGGTGTATAAGTGCCTGGCATTGAAGTAGATATATATATCCACTTCAATACCAAGCACTTATACATCTTCCTGCCCAAGCCAATTTTCAGATTTCAGCGCTGTTGAAAATTGAATGACAATTGCGCGGTCATGCTACACTGTACCTAAACACATTTTTTATCATTTTATTCCCACAAATAGAGCTTTCTTTTGGTGGCATTTGATCACCTCTACGATTTTTATTTTTTCGCAACAAATAGAAAAAGACCGAAAATTTTCCAAAAAACATTTTTTGTTTTTTTTTACGTTTTTTTTTGTGCCTGTTACATTTTTTTGTAAATAAGTAAGTTTTCTTCTTAAATGATGGGCACTGATATGGCTGCACTGGTGGACACTAATAAGGCGGCACTGATGAGGTTGAACTGATGATGGGCACTGATAGGCGGCACTGATGGGCACTGATAGGTGGCACTAATTAGCACTGATAGGTGGCAATGGTATGCGGCACTGATGGGCACTCATAGGCACACTGATTGGCACATGTAGGTGGCACTGATGGGTAGCAGTGCTGTATCTGAAAAAATTGCCTGGTCAGGAAGTGGGTAAAACCTTTTGGGGCTGAAGTGGTTAAAAACTGACCACACTAAACAGGAGAGCACAGCGTGGTCAGTTCTCTAGCTCTGCTGGGAACAAAGCCTACTCTTCTCCAATGATCAGGCTTGTCCTAAAACACACACCCTGCACAGCCATTCACTGGGAAGTTCAGTGTACTGATATTTCTCCCCCTCTAGCTCTTATGCAGCTGAGAACAGAGGGAATGTGCTCACTTATTGTCTTGCCTTTCATTTAAATTTTAACCACTTCCCGACCGCCTCACGACAATATATGTCGGCAGAAGGGCACATGCAGGCAGAATCACGTACCTGTACGTTGCCCTTTAATTGCACTGATCGCTGCATAAATGTGAATGGTCCCAAAATCGCGCCAAAAGTGTCAGATCTGTCCGCCATAATGTCGCAGTCATGATAAAAATTGCTGTTCGCCGCCATTACTAATATTTTTTTTTATAAAAATGCCATAAAACTATCCCCTATTGTGTAAACCAATCAATAAACGCTTATTGCGACTTTTTTTACCAAAAATATGTAGAAGAATACGTATCGGCCTAAAGTGAGGAAAAAAAAAAGTTTTTTTATAATTTTTTGGGGGATATTTATTATAGCAAAAAGCAAAATTGAAATTTTTTTGTTTATAGCGCAAAAAATAAAAACCGCAGAGGTGATCATGATCAAATACCACCTAAAGAAAGCTCTATTTGTGGGGAAAAAAGAACATCAATTTTGTTTGGGAGCCACATCGCACAGCCGCACAATTGTCAGTAAAAGCGACACAGTGCCGAATCGCAAAAAAAAGTGCTCTGATCTTTGGCCAGTCAAATGGTCCGGGGCTTAAGTGGTTAAACGCTTAATTCTAGGCACTTTTACCCTTTTCCTGCATAGGCCAATTTTCAGGTTTCAGCGCTGCCACACTTTGATTGACAATTGCGTGGTCATGCAACGCTGCACCCAAATTAAATTTTTATCATTTTTTTTCACACATATAGAGTTTCATTTTGATGGCATTTAGCTACCACTGGGTTTTTTATTTTTCGCAAAAAAAAAAATTACAAAAAAAGACAACATTTTGAAAAAAAAAAGTTTCTTATTTTGTAAATAAGTAATTTTTCTCCTTCACTGATGTGTGCTGATGAGGCTGCACTGATGGGCACTATTGAGGCAGCACTAAAGGTCACTGATGAGGCGGCACTAATATGCAGCACTGGTGAGAACTGATAGGTGGCACTAATAGGTGGCACTGATGGGTAATGATTGATGGCACTGATGGGCTGCAATGGTGAGCAGGCACTGATGGGCACTGAAATGCAGCACTGACTAGCATCACTGATGGGAACAGATTGGCATTACTGATGGGCGCTGTTGGGGCTGTACAGATAATCAGTGCCCTGATTATCTGTACAGGTCTCCCCTTTGAGGAAATGCCACTGATTGGCTCTCCTCCCCTCACACTCTGTCAGTGTGAGGCGAGGAGAGCTGATAACCGGCATTTCCTTGTTTACATGTGATCAGCTGTAATTGGACACAGCTGATCACATGGATTGGCTCTTTACTGAGATAGGGTTTCACGCTGTATCCCAGGGACACAGCGTCCCTGCGATTGCCACGCTGCACGCCCCTGAAGGCGCATAAACGTGATTAGACTGGGTCAACATCATATGACGTCCTTTCGGAACAAGAGAGCACCCGCCCCCTGTCATTTGTCTATACGGGTTGTTTTTCAAGGTGAGGGTTTACATACATTTTAAGGCAGTCTATTCAAAATAAATAAGCTGTTAACGCGCACATGTGTTAACCACAGTGCACATTTTGTGTTGTGGTTCACTGTAATGTATTTGCATTATAGAAATACTGTATGCTGTAGTGTATTACACAATGCATTTCACCCTACTTGGTGCGCTATCATGCATTACTGCAATGTGATGATGTGAAAGAGCCCTACAGTTCTGCATACACGCTGAGGTGGGGTCTGCTGTCCTTATTCTCCCAGGCTTGACTTCTCAAACTAGGCAGCAATTTGCCTGACGATCAAGAAAAGGTATAAATACAGTATATACGATAAAGATAAAAAGATATATCTTAACCACTTCCCACCCGGCCAATGCATATATACGGCCGGGTGGGAGCCGTCTACTCCTGATAGGACGTTCAGGAACGTCATTCAGGAGTAGCGGGATCGCGCGCGCGTGCGCCCGCGCAGCGGCGCGATCCCGATGTGCTCATGTCACCCGGACACGGCACATCTCAGATCGGCAGGAGGGCTCTGTGATTGGCCCTCCTGATCACATGTCAGCCGTGTCCAATCACGGCCGTCATGTGATGTAAACAAACAGCCGGTTGCTAGGCAATCGGCTCTCCTCTCCTCACACGGAAGTCACCGCTGAGGAGAGGAGAGCAGAACGCTGCAGCCGGCTGATGATCAGTGAGTATGGGCTGCTTTTTACAGCTTTTTACTCACTGATCATCAGTGTAGTGTAAACACACAACACACCACACAGTACAAACACAGTCCCCACATATGTCCCCAAAACACACATGTCCCCAAAACATACATGTCCCCAAATAATAAAAACACATGTCCCTAATAATAAAAACATGTCCCCCACATATGTCCCACTAAAATCACATGTCCCAATGATTATCTGCACACATATGTACGTGATCACCTGCACACATATGTACATGATCATTTGCGTACATATGTCCGTGATCACACAAACCAATTATTATACACTTAACGGAATTTTTTTTACCAAAAACATGTAGCAGAATACATTTTGGCTTAAATTTATGACAAAATTTGATTTTATTGGATTTCTTTTCAAATAGAAAAAAGAAAATATTGTTTTTTTTCCAAATTTCCGCTATTTTTGCGCTTATATCGCAAAAACAAAAAACGGAGTCGTGAATAAATAACACCAAAATAAGCTCTATTTGTGCGAACAAAATGATAACAATTTCATTTGGGTACAGTGTAGCATGACCGCGCAATTGTCACTGAAAGCGCTAGAGCGCTGAAAGCTGAAAATTGGGCTGGGAAGGAAGGGGGTGAAAGTGCCCTGTATTGTAGTGGTTAAAAAAAGTCCATTGTTGCTTTATATTGCAACCTGTCGGAACGCATTAATATATTGTATAGTTACTGAAAAGTCCACTTCAGGCTGGCATCTTTTATGTAAACAATATTAGCTGAACTATACACTGCAATACAGTTTTATTATAGAGAGAACAGGTTTACAGTCATGCTAACTGCATGTTACCTGTGTTTCTGGACAACAGAATATTTACCTTTGGATACCAAGTTTAGTGTAGCTCCCCCTGCAGCAAGAACTGGGTTAAGGTCACTTGCTGAACCTCTGCTGATGATATGCCCTCCAAGAGACTAAATGCGTTACAAACATTAGATTAGAATGAAATAGAAGTGGTATGCAGTACATAAATAGCTATATATCTGATTGAGAACAATAACTTTTTTTTATCAAATAAAATCAAACCGTAGGAATATATGTGTTTCAAACATGTTGGTCTTTTTTCCTATGAAAGTGGGCAACTTAAAATATATATATATATATTTAGACATTTAAATTGCAGAACATTTCAAAACCGAGTATACATACAGCCATGCTTCTAATTTGCAGTCCGGCAAGCGTGCTCAGCTGCTGCAGTAATGCATTGAATATCTTGGTTTTATCCTGTGTCAACTTGGAAACACTCTCATTTAAATAGTTTTTAACTTGTGCAAGACTGACTGCAGCTCCAATTGTAATCCCTAAAAAAAAAAAAAAAAAAACACAAGTGTCTTTAGAAAATGTCTCAGATGTTTAAAATAATGTTCTACCTGGATCTTGCTCTATTTCTCCTTTTTTAAAATAAAAAAAGCAGTTCTAGGTTTACAAAATGTATTTTAAAGTGGATGTAAATCGCAATCATGAAACCTGACCTAGGCCCATATATCTGTAGTGTTTACTTATCTCTCTCCAAAACACGAAGTCCCTGTGTCTTTCTGCTGCTCTATTCCTCTGTTATCAGCAGAGTCACTTCTGACAAGTTCTCCGATAAAGGAGATAAAAGCAGCTGGAAATTTGTGTCGGGGAGGGATATAGATTATCAGAGAGCTGGTCTATTCACAATACAGCTCTGCATGTTTCTTCATTCCTCTGCCTATGTGGGGGCAGAGGGGGGGTGCCTTTCCTCCAATCAGCTCTCACATGCCCAGACTCCCCTCCCACTGCTGAAACAGGAAGAAAATTTTCTAACACAATGTTTACTTTCTAAACATTGTAGAAAGCCATAAGATAGCAGATATACATGTAAAACTTATGTAGGGAGGTTTGTTTCATCTCTGTGTATCATCTGAGGCTGTTCTCTTCACTGGGTATATATGAGGTTTTACATCCACTTTAAGATAGGAAGGCAAAAAAAAAAAAAAACAAGCTGACAATAAAGCCAAGCATAATGTATCCCATAGTCAAGTCCAAGTCCAGCCAAAAAATACATTATATCGCATCTTAACAGGCCAGTCCTAATTATGCTGGGATATGACTTCCTCATAAAAAGACATCATCTCCTCCATCTCCCCTCATTCAATGCTTTCCCACCCTCATCACAGCTCTGTTCTCAGTACCAAGTCTTTACTATCCTGGTGAGATAATGTAGTTTCATTCTTAATTCTGAATACTCCATGATGTAAAAGTAAAATCCAATAAGGAGATGGAGACCCCCCTCATAATAGCTGTGGGAAGGTGGTCAGGCCTTGGAGCTTTGAACTTAGATATTCAAGACTGAATCCCCAACAGGAAAGATGCTGGGGTTTATTCATTCTGACAGCATTAACCCAGAAATGTTTTGATAATGCTGCCTGTTCTTTACAAGATTGGTGTAGAACTTGGTGTGAATATAGATTTCTAAAATCTAAAAAAAAAGAATATAATTACCTTTGCTACTTGTGGACACAGCGTACAAATCACCAATTCTTACAGGGGAGATGAGAACTGGGTGTAAAACACCTTCAAACTTCATCTGAATCCCTGAAAAAAAGAAAAAAATATACACAAAGGTAATACACCATAGTATTATAAAACAGACAAAACCAATATTGTGGCACAAGAAACTTTTCAATACTTCTTAAAGCCGATATTTTCTATCCCGTCAAGTATTATAGCAGTAGTAAAGCATTCATCATTACCCCCTTCCACACCACTGTATTTTGTGGTATTTTATTGCACCTTTTATGATCTCAAATACTAGGAAAAACATACTTTGGGACTTTCAAAATACACTAGAATTATTTCATTGGGTAAGCATTGTGAAAATATTGTGAAACCCTGCCCAAACTAAGAACTAAATTATGCTGTAGGCATTTATGACACAAGAAAAGGAAATCGTTTTTTTTTTTTTTTCTCAGGAATGGTATGCGCAGTACATATATACACATTTTATAACTGTTTTTTTTTTTTTAGGCCCACAAAAAGCATAATAGGTACACTTGTTTTTTTTCTCACCTACAGTAGTGTTCCCAACTACAAGGGGAGCTTTGGGAAACTTCATCTTCAGCTCCAGAAGTTTTTCAAGTGTGGATGGAGCATACCATGTGGTTCTCTCTCCATGGAATGTGGTGATTTCCTTTGGTTTGCCTAGACTGATCTAAAAGATTTAATAAAAAAAAAATACCTGGTGGTGAAGTTTACAAAGCTCTCTCTTTTTTGACACCACAATGTTAGCTCAAAAATTTGCAAGGGACACCAACTTTGGCCATTAACACAGTATATTCATAAGGAAGTACCTGGTTTGTAATCCAGCTCTTTGAGCTTAGGGTCAGAGTTAACTTTTGGAATTAAAGTGTTACTAAAACCAGGACCCTTCCTTTTAATTTATCTGGTCTCCCACGGTACACAGAACATGGACTTGCAATAGTTTTTTCAATTGCACTGCATGGAGTGCCACTTGTCAGGCGGCTAAGTTGCCTGACAGGTCGCCCCTGTGTGAACGTTAGGGTTGGAATTCTACTTCATAAAAAAACAAAAAACAAACATATCTTTGACTGTTTTTATGTAACCTAACTACATATATAATTAAAATGGGAGTTTTCAATTTAAGCTTTATTGCTATCAAAATGGATTATACTGTAAAATCATGTATACATTTAATTAAAATTTTATTTGGGTGAAATATAATCACCTAATATTATAAACTCTTTTGCTTCAGGGATGAGAATATAATATTGGGCGTTTCAGAAACTGAGTTGAGGCCAAATCAGATAAAGTAATCAAGCCAGGGCTGTAAGCTGTAGTGGAGCTGTCAAATCAAAGCTTTGATGTCGAGATGGGCGGGGCCGATATACACCCTGTTCCAAATTATTATGCAAATTCTATTTCGGTGTCACAAAGATTAAATATTTTGTTTATCAGTTTAACTCATGGATGGCATTGTGTCTCAGATCTCGTTTGATCACTGAAAACAATCTTGGACACCTGTGATAATTAGATTGCCAGGTGAGCCCAATTAAAGGAAAAACTACTAAAGGAGGGTGTTCCACATTATTAAGCAGAGCACCATTTTCAAGCAATATGGGGAAGAAAAAGGATCTCTCTGCAGCCGAAAAGAGTGAAATAGTTCAATGCCTTGGACAAGGTACGAAAACATTAGATATTTCACGAAAACGTAAGCGTGATCATCACACTATTAAAGGCAGATAAAGGCACATTGAGGAAGATTTCTGCCAGATCCATGCATCGGATCAAGATAGTAGCTGCTAAAACACCATTACATAGCAGCAAACAGATATTTGAAGCTGCTGGTGCCTCTGAAGTCCCACAGACATCAAGGTATAGAGTCCTCCAGAGTCTTGCAACTGTGCAAAAACCTTCCATTCGGCCACCCTTAACCAATGCTCACAAGCAGAAACGGCTGCATTGGGCAGAAAAATACATGAAGACTAATTTTAAAACAGTCCTGTTCACTGATGAGTGCCGTGCATCCCTGGATGATCCCGATGGATGGAGTAGTGGATGGTTGGTGGATGGCCACCCTGTTCCAACAAGGCTGTGACGTCAGCAAGGTGGTGGTGGAGTCATGTTTTGGGCCAGAATCATGGGAAGAGAGCTGGTTGGCCCCTTTAGTGTCTATGGAGTTGTTTAGATGACCTCTGCAAAGTATGTGGAGTTCCTGACTGACAACTTCCTTCCCTGATACAGAAGGAAGAACTATGCTTTCCATAATAAAATCATCATCATGCATGACAATGCACCATCTCATGCTGCAAAGAATACCTCTGCATCAATGGCTGCTATGGGGATAAAAGGAGAGAAAGTCTTGGTGTGGCCTCCATCCTCCCCTGACCTCAATCCTATTGAGAACCTTTGGAGCATTCTCAAGCAAAAGATCTATGAGGGTGGGAGTTTACATCCAAACAGCAGCTCTGGGAGGCTATTCTGACATCTTGCAAACAAATTCAGAAACAGTCCAAAAACTCACACGTTCAATGGATGCAAGACTTGTGAAGCTGCTATCAAATAAGGGGTCCTATGTTAAAGTGTAATGTGACCTGTTAAAATGTTTAAAAAGTTAAAATGTTGTTCAAAGTTTGATTGAAATAGCTTTTGATTTCAGTAAATATGCTGTAAACACAACAAATTACAATTTTCAGTTCTTTACAACCTATAAAGTGTTTTTAAAACTTACTGTGTGTAATAATTTGGAACAGTGCATTGTAAGTTTTTTATTTTGAAAAAAAAAAACTGTCATCATTAGGAGGTTTGTTCAATAAAATTTTAATTGTACTCTTAATAGTTGATAACATGAGAATTATGCTGAATGTTGTTTAAATCAATTATTTAGGTAAATGAAAAAAAAAATATCATTGGCATAATAATTTGGAACAGGGTGTATGAGGAGCTCAAACCCCTTTGTCAGACAACCAGCCGGTGTTCTGTTGAGAAGTGCTCACGCATGCGCAGGACAGACTTGCACTTCAGCTGATTTGCCGATCAGCTAGAGTGACGCGACCAGGGCGCAAGCGCACATCGTAGGATCTCTCGATGGGAGATACCATTTCATGGCCACAATTAAAACCTATACAAACAGCGAGGGGAGACCGTAGTTGCAACACAGACAAAACCAGCTCTTCAACACAGCCACCAGTTGCCCTCCAGCAGCAGCGATGCACAATCTGAGAACTACTGTCTCCCCCACTGTTTGTATAGGTTTAAATTGTACCTGTGAAATGGTATCTCCCACCAAGAGATACCTCCTACGATGTGCGCATGCGCCCTGGTTACGTCAGCCCAACAGACCAGCAAATCAGCTGTTGTGCTGTTCCGTACGGTGCATTTGCAGTGCATACCGGGTACTATACGATGGGGGCCACTTCTCGACAGAACTCCAGAGTGTATACATTGCTGGCTGGGGAAGAAGGTGGCAGGACCAATTGTAACTACTGCATCTGTACCCACAGCAGTGTATAATTCAGGTTTATAGCTGTGGGTATACAAACAGTAGTTACAATTGGATCTGCCCCCTGCCACCTTCTTCCCCAGCCAGCAATGTATACACGCAGCACATATAGAGAGACCAGCTGTACCCACCAATCCCTAATGCCCCGTACACACGAGCGGACTTTTCGACATCCAAACTCCGACGGACTGAGTCCGGCGGACTATCCGATCGTGTGTGGGCTGCAACGGACTTTAGCGAAGCTAAAGTCTGACGGACTTTAGAAATGAAGCATGCTTTAAATTTTCCCGACGGAACTCCGCCGGACCCGGTCCCCTTTGAAAAATCCGCTCGTGTGTGTGCTACTCCGACGGACTAAAACCGACGCTAGGGCAGCTATTGGCTACTGTCTAGGAACTTCCTACGTCGAATCCAGTCGTACGTCATCACGTTCGACTCCGTTGGAGTTTGGTGTGATGGTGTGTGGTCAAGTCCGTTCGGTCGAAAAGTCCGCCAGAACTCCGTCGGAACTCCGGCGGAACTCCGGCGGAACTCCTTTGGAGGTCTGTCAGACTTAATCCCTCTCGTGTGTACGGGGCATAACACTGCTGTCTCACTGCACCCGAGGCATAAGAGAATCCTCAAGAGAGGTGGGGGAGCAGAGCGGCCGGCAGATCCAGGATGGTGGAGCAGCACTGCCTCAGAGTCACCAAGAAGAGACACAGCTGCGGAAGGGAGCAAGTTTGCTCACTCTTCTACCAAAACGCCATCTCAACTATCTGCTGCTGCACCATCCTCTTCTCACCCCTGCAGAGTCTTCACGATCTCCAGAGCACACACAGACAGCATGCCTGGCACCCCTCTCCCCCCTCAGATACCGTGAGTAAGGCTTAATGTACACGGGAGGTTTTTACAACCTCTCCTGAATGATCCCCCTCCCCAGATCCAGTCATGATGGGGGGGCGCCAAAATGCACCTTTGCCTGTGTGGGCAAAAATCCTTGCAGCGGCCCTGGCCATATGCAAAATTGTACAAATGGACTTATAAGTGCAATGGTAAAACCTATAAAGCAATAGCCAATGCGAATCAACCAATGTATTTCAATATAGAAGTGATGGTGTCACCCCCTCTGCAAATATATTTGGAGAAATTGCAGAGCTTCAATCTGAAAATAATGGTGAAGCCCCCTACATACAATAATAACAGAGATGCAAATCAACCAGTGTATTAGAATATAGTAGTGATGGGGTCACCCTCTCTGCAAAAGGTAAGAAATATTACAAAGCTGCAATGTGCAAATAGTGGTGAACCCTCCCCCCCCATATGTTGTACATCAATTGTACATTTTATGATGATAATATATAGGAGTTTCATCACTATTTGCACATCGCAGCTCTGCGATATTTCTAACCTTTTGCAGAGGGTGACACCATCACTACTATATTCTAATACACTGGTTGATTTGCATGTCTGTTATTATTATTGTATGTAGGGGGTTTCACAATTATTTGCACATTGAAGCTCTGCAATATCTTAAAAATATATTTGCAGAGGGGGGTGACACCATCACTACTATATTGCAATACACTGGTTATTTGCACTGGATATTCATTTACAGGTTTTACCATTGCACTTATAAGCCCATTTGTACAATTTTGCATATGGCCAGGGCCAGTGCAAGGAATTTTGCCTACACAGGGCACGATTTTTCTCTATCTTGTCTTAAAATTTGGTAGTCAGATCCCAAAAAATTCTAAGAAGTATCTTTTTTTTTAATCTCATGGACGAAATGTGAGAAATAATGTATATATCATACAATCATTCCATAAACACATACCACATACACTGCATATATAATTTGAGAAAAATAGGCTAATAAAATAGTATACCATTTGCCAAAAAAAAAGTACCTAGATTTCATTTTCAAAACAGAGACGCTTTACAGGCACTATAGCACTAAAAATAGCACCTGCAAAGAGCCTCTCCTCTCACTCCAGTGTGAAAGCCTGAGTGCTTTCACATTAGAGCGGTGCGCTGGCGGTGCGCTGGCAAGACGCTAAAAAAGGTCCTGCAAGCTGCATCTTTGAGGAGCTAAAGCACCCTTGCCCATTGAAGTCAATGGGCAGCGCCGCCAAAGTGCTGGCAAAGCGCCACTGCAGCACTGTATTTCAGGCGCTTTTAAACCTTTTTCAGCCATTAGTGGGGTTTAAAAGTGCCCCGCTAGTGGCCGAAAAGGGCTGCAAAAACTACGGTAAAACGCCGCTAAAAATAGCAGCACTTTACCGCCGATGCCCCCAACGCCCCAGTGTGAAAGTAGCCTTCATGGCAAAACTTTCTGATTCATTTGCACCTGTAGTGGTCTTTCCGACTTCCAAGAGCCTGATGGTGAACCTCCAGAGCCAGGGAGAACTGACATTCCTCCTCAGGGTACAGGTTATTAGCAGTGGCGGCTGGTGCTCAAAATTTTTGGAGCGGCACAAACAAACTGAAAAAAAAAACATCAATTGCAGCCACTGTGCCCATCAAGTGCAGCCTCTGTGCCATCAAACACAGCCACTGTGCCATCAAATGCATCCACTGTGCCATCAAACGCAGCCACTGTGCCCATCAAACACAGCCACTGTGCCCATCAAATGCAGCCACTGTGCCCCCATCAAATGCAGCCACTGTGCCCACATCAAACGCATCCACTGTGCCATCAAATGCATCTACTGTGCCATCAAACGCATTTGCCACCACTGTGCCATCAAACGCATCTATTCTGCCCATCAAACGCATCCATTGTGTCCATCAAACGCATCCACTGTGCCATCAAACACATCCACTGTGCAATCAAATGCATCCACTGTGCCCATCAAATGCATCCACTGTGCCATCAAACGCATCCACTGTGCCATCAATCGCATCCTCTGTGCCATCAATCGCATCCTCTGTGCTATCAAACACATCCACTGTGCCCATCAAATGCATCCACTGTGCCATAAAACGCGTCAACTGTGCTATCAAATGCATCCACTGTGCCCATCAAACGCAGCCACTGTGCCCATCAAAAGCAATTTCTTCCACTGTGCCATTAAATGCTGCCCGTGTGCCCAATGGGGACCAGGTCAGGCACTGTGTTCTGTGACATGCTTTGTATACAGTGGGGGAGGGATCCCTTAGCATGCAGTCAGCGTCCTCCCATTGTCTCAGTGTAGCACACACACAGGCAGACATGTTCAACCCCCCCCCTCCCTCCCTCCCTCCCTCCCTCCCTCCCTCCCTCCTCCTCCTCTCCTCTCCTCTCCTCTCCACTCCTAAGGACTTGTTTAAGGTCCCCTCACACTTCCAGCACTGCCACACATTCCAAGCAGGGAGGTTAGGGAGAGCAGGGGCGGGGCACTGCCAGAAAATGTTGCCGGTGTCCTATCATATAAGGTCCTCCATCCGATAGTGTCCACTGTGTACTGCGCATGCGCAGTATACAGCAACACAGATTCCGAAAATTGCCGAGGATGAACGGCGCCTGCGCCGTGAGTCCAGGTTCTATCCCCGCTATCCAAGTGGACATAGAGCAGGAATATAAAAGAGCCGAGCACAGCGAGGCCGAGCCTGAAGCGTGGCGAGCGAAGCTCGCCCTCGAGGGGCCCTCTAATATTCACAACCCTATGTCCGCTTGGATGGTGGGGCTACCACCTCCACTCACGGCGCAGGCGCCGTTCAGCTTCGGGCGGACACTATATCATGGCCGGACACTATATGGCAGAACACCGGCAATTTGTCGGCGCTTCAATCATCACAGCGCCATGGTTTATATGGTGTCAGGATGATTGAAGCACATTATTTCTATTATTACATTGTAATATAAAATTAAATAGTTCAACTCATCATAATGCAGAAACAGTGGGAGCCCTGAGCATGTCACTTGCCACGTCGCCTGCCACCAGATGCATTGTGTCACTTACCACCGTTGGCTGCCACCAAATGCAGATTGTCACTTGCCATGTCACTTGCCACATCCCCTGCCACCAGATGTGGATTGTCACTTGCCAATGTCGCCTGCCACAAGATGCGGATTGTCACAAAGTGATGTTGCATTGCGGCCATCTTGGTACACCCCCACTTGTCTGCAGTAAACCTAGAGTTAGAAGTCGGCAAACAGACATCTTTATACACCCTCCGGAGTCTTGCTTTTCACAGTTATTTTTAACAGTAAACTCAGCTTATTTAGTGAAATATAAAGTGAGTTTACTTTTAAAAATACTTGTGTATAGCAAGACTCCGGTGGGTGGTATATAGAGGTCCGCTTGCCGACTTTTAACACTAGGCTTACTGTGGACGAGTGCGGGAGTACCAAGATGGCCGTGACACAACGTCCCTTCAGGCACATATTCAGATGGGTAGCGGCTTCCTGGCAGCACCTGCCTGCTTGCTTAGTCATCCACCGGCTCACACACTCATTATTTTCTCGGGGGGAGCAATTGCCAGATTGCCCCCCCCCCCCTCGGATCCACCCCCGAGGGAGAGGTGGGGAAGTGGAGAAAGTGAGAAAGAAAGAAGCTGCCCACACATTGCTGGTTTCATTGTCTCACCTCTCTATAGACACACAGTGCACTTGTCCCTTACTCTCACAGTCTTATCTGTCCTCTATGTAGAGGGCTGAGGCTGGCACTTCCACACACTTACTGTGATCCGTGACATTCGCTGCTGCTGGTTGTTCCATACACTCACTGTGATCTTGAGTGACATCTGCTGCTGCTGGCTGCTCCAGGGGAATTCAGCCCTATTTTATGAAGGGTCACAATCCCCAGGGAGGTGAGTAAGCTCCAGTCCGGCAACGGGCCCCTTTACTGTCCAGAAGCACACTAGCACAGTAAGCTGGGAAACCGGAAGTGGTGAATCGAAAAGCACCGCCCACCATCCTCCGGTCCCTGTCAATAGGAATAATGCACCAGATGATGGAGACAGCTGATTGCAGGCTGGCAAGCTTCCCATAGACCGCCGTCCGGCACCTGGACACACTTAAAGTGACATTTTTTTTAACAGCTCGGGGGGGCGGCGCTCTAGCACCCCCTATGGATGGGCCGCCACTGGTTATTAGGCATAGTGGGTGTGGTGCAAGGATGAAAGATTGGGCGCCAGTCACCTTTTGTAAATATTAACAAAGAGATCTTCTTCAACAAGAATGGCAGGATAGAGGGTTAGGGTACAGGAGGCAAATGCAATAGCAATTAAGGAAAACTCCACAGACCAAAAATAGAACTAGGCAGACAGCAATGCAGATAGAGGGCCTTTAAGCTGAATGCAGCAATCTGTATCTTGTAGCAACTTCTGTCTCCTATAGCAACAACTTCTCTCACAGTATCCTACTGTAGATCTTCCAGTTTAACTCACAGTATCCACCTGTAGATCTTCAAGTTTAAAGGGGTTGTATAGGTTTGATTTTTTTTTTAAATAACAAACCTGTTATACTTACCTCCACTGTGCAGTTTGTTTTGCACAGAGTGGCCCCACTCTTGCTGTTCTGGGGTCCCACGAGGGCTGTCTCAGCTCCTCCACGCTAAAGCTAACCCCCTCTGGGAAGCTCTTTCCCAAGGGGGTTAACTTGAGGGCACTCTCCTGTGTCATACAGTTGGCGTCCATAGACGCCAACTGTAAGACTCGGTCCCTTCCCCCCGGCGGCCGTGTCATTGGATGTGATTGACAGCAGCGCAAGCCAATGGCTGCACGCTATAAATCTATCCAATCAATGGCCAGATTCAGTGGGGAAGAGGATGAAGGTCACAGCAGGTGAAAAGGCTCAGGTAAGTAAAACGGAGGGGCTGGGGGGTCCATGACAGTGAGGTGTTTTTTCACCTTAATGTATAGGATGCATTAAGGTGAAAAAACACAAACCTTTACAACCCCTTTAACTCATCATCTCTCACTAGATTTCTTGGCCTCTCAGCTACCTCCCTCGAGCTTCACCCACAGCTAACCGCTGTACTTATCTTCAAGCTTTACTTACAGCTACCCGCCGTACTCCTTCAAGCTTACTCACAGCTACCTGCTGTATTCCTGGATGAGTCTCCACTGGAGCTTTCCCACTTACTTCACAGACCCCGGCTAGTAAAGCATCGGCTCTGGTACTCCTTCAGAACTTCATCCCTTCCACACTTGCCTCTGGTAACAGGAGTGGTCATCTCCTTTATCCCCGGCAATGATCAGGCTCGCCTTGGGCTGAGCCTCTAACATGTCCTGGATGGACTTGATGGACATGAACTGGATGGACTTGTGTCTTTTTTCAACCTGACTAACTATGTAACTATGTGTCTGCTCCAGGCTTCGGGCCCAACCTCTGCTGCTCCTCCTTTGCAGAACCTTGAATTACTGGATAGGCCTCATGTATGCCTAGCAGCCAGTAGGACTCCTGGATATGCCTCAGGCTTCAAGCCTAGCAGCCAGGAGTTGTGTGACACACATCCACCCTGGCCACAGCCCCGGGCGGGAAGAACCTCGATCACCTGACTCCTCCCGAATAAATAGCCTATCCCAGCATGCACAGTGGACAAATAAACTCCTGCTGATTGGCTGAGATAACTTATTTACCCATCACCTGAATTTACTGTAATTCATTATCCTAATGCCAAAGACAACAGTGCAACATTAGAGAGAGCCTACAAATTAAACTCAGACTTAGGACAGAAATATATGTATTCATATATTATTGGTCTACTCCATACCACTCAATCTGCAAAATACAAACAAGGGAAAAGACATAAGCTATGAATTCATTTTAGCAGCTGTAAATTTGGTAAGTTCAGGTGATAGGTAAATAAGTTGTTTCAGCCAATGTTGCATGACAACAACATGATAATCATTCTACCTGTAAAAAAAAAAACAAAAAAAAAAAACACACACACACACACTATGATGGTAATCTATTGACTTTCCTTATTTTTTCAGTTCAGATTTGTAAACTCACCAACAGCTCAGGCGGAAATATAAGTTCCTGTGTTGGATCCAGTGGTAACAATTCTTTTTCATCAAACAATTTTAAGGAGTTCTTAAATAAGAAAAAAAATCAAAGAAAAATTATTTTGTTAGTGCCCACCGGTTGGGTGAAATAACTTGAAGAGAGTCTCACTACTTTTAAAAAACAAAACTGAGCACAAAGTGTTTTTCATTTGATAATACAGGTACTGTATTTATTGGCATATAACACTCACTTTTTCACCATAAAAATTTGGTGTAAATAGCGTGTGCGTGTTATACGCTAATACTTAAATTTTAGGTGCCTGAGAGGGGACAGAGAGGGGACAGGGAGGGGGGCGGGACGAGCGCCGTCAGATTACATACAGTGAGGCCGCGTACACAAGGGCGGACTGTTCGCCCAACCTTGTCCGCTGAACAGTGTTTGGGCGGACAGTCCGCTCGTGTGTGGGCTTTCAGCGGACAGTTTGACGGACAAAGTCTTTCGGAAATTCCGAAAAACTGTCCGCTGAAACTTTGTTTGAGCGAACAGTCCGCCCGTGTGTAGGCTACTTTCGAAATGACCAAACTGTTCCCGCTCGGAGGAAAGTCTGCTCATTTCGAGCGCGTGTGAAGGTAGGCGGGGCCCGCGACAGAGACGTCGCGGGCTCCGCCGCCTGGAATGGGCTTAAAGGGGAACCCCAACGCCGAAAAAAATCGGCGTGGGGGTTCCCCCAAAGTCCACAACAGACCCTTGTCCGAGCACGCTACCCGGCCGGCCAGGAAAGGGGGGCGAGCGAGCGCGCCCCCCCTCCTGAGCCGTACCAGGCCGCGTGCCCTCAACATGGGGGGGTGCCTTGGGGAAGGGGGGGGGGCCGCGTGGCCCCCCCACCCCAAAGCACCTTGTCCCCATGTTGATGAGGACAAGGGCCTCTTCCCAACCCTGGCCGTTGGTTGTCGGGGTCTGCGGGCGGGGGGCTTATCGGAATCCGGGAGCCCCCTTTAAGAAGGGGGCCCCCGGATACCGGCCCCCCACCCTATGTGAATGAGTAAGGGGTACAATGTACCCCTACCCATTCACCTGTGAAATAAAGTACAAAAAAAAACACAACACAGGGAAAAAATATTTTATTGCACAGCTCCGGGGGTCTTCCGTCTTCGGGGGTCTTCTCGCCGGACTCCTCCGCTATCTTCGTGTAGCTCTTTTGCTAGCGGAGGAGTCCGGCTTTCTTCCTCCCCGCCGCCGGCCTCTTCTCCCGACTTCGGGGGTCTTGCCCCTCTCTTCGGTTCTTCTGCCGGGCCACCGCGCCTTCTTGTAGCTCTTTTGCAGGCGGTGGCCCGGTCTTCTGTCGCCGCTGCCTTCCGTTCTTCTGTCGCCGCCTTCGGTTCTTCTGCCGGGCCACCGCGCCTTCTTGTAGCTCTTTTACAGGCGGTGGCCCGGTCTTCTGTCGCCGCTGTCGCTGTCGCCGTCGCCGTCGCCGCCTTTCGTTCTTCTTCTTCTTCTTGTTCTTCTTCTTCTTCTCCAGGAGATGTTGACACGTCGCTCTCTCCGGCCGGAATGCCAGAGCCGCGCTGTGCGGTCACTTATATAGTGACAATGGGGCGGTGTCACATGGTATATGTCACATGGGTTGGTCACATGGTGGCCCCGCCCCCTTACGATGTCATAGTCCCCATGTGACATCAACCCATGTGACCAACCCATGTGACATATACCATGTGACACCGCCCCATTGTCACTATATAAGTGACCGCACAGCGCGGCTCTGGCATTCCGGCCGGAGAGAGCGACGTGTCAACATCTCCTGGAGAAGAAGAACAAGAACAAGAAGAAGAATGGAAGGCGGCGACGGCGACAGCGGCGACAGAAGACCGGGCCACCGCCTGTAAAAGAGCTACAAGAAGGCGCGGTGGCCCGGCAGAAGAACCGAAGGCGGCGACAGAAGAACGGAAGGCAGCGGCGACAGAAGACCGGGCCACCGCCTGCAAAAGAGCTACAAGAAGGCGCGGTGGCCCGGCAGAAGAACCGAAGAGGGGGACAAGACCCCCGAAGTCGGGAGAAGAGGCCGGCGGCGGGGAGGAAGAAAGCCGGACTCCTCCGCTAGCAAAAGAGCTACACGAAGATAGCGGAGGAGTCCGGCGAGAAGACCCCCGAAGACGGAAGACCCCCGGAGCTGTGCAATAAAATATTTTTTCCCTGTGTTGTGTTTTTTTTTGTACTTTATTTCACAGGTGAATGGGTAGGGGTACATTGTACCCCATACTCATTCACATAGGGTGGGGGGCCGGTATCCGGGGGCCCCCTTCTTAAAGGGGGCTCCCGGATTCCGATAAGCCCCCCGCCCGCAGACCCCGACAACCAACGGCCAGGGTTGTCGGGAAGAGGCCCTTGTCCTCATCAACATGGGGACAAGGTGCTTTGGGGTGGGGGGGCCGCGCGGCCCCCCCCCCTTCCCCAAGGCACCCCCCCATGTTGAGGGCACGCGGCCTGGTACGGCTCAGGAGGGGGGGCGCGCTCGCTCGCCCCCCTTTCCTGGCCGGCCGGGTAGCGTGCTCGGACAAGGGTCTGTTGTGGACTTTGGGGGGACCCCACGCCGATTTTTTTCGGCGTTGGGGTTCCCCTTTAAGTCCATTCCAGGCGGCGGAGCCCGCGACGTCTCCTTCGCGGGCCCCGCCTACCTGTACACGCGCTCGAAATGGGCGGATTTGCCTCCGCCTTACGTGGGCGAGTCCGTTAATTTCAAAAGTTGAGCGAACTGTTTGGCAAACAGTTCGCTGAAACAGTCCGCTCAAAAAGTGCCGTGTGTGGCCATGTCCGTCCATGCTAATTTTGAGCGGACTGTTTGCCGAAACTGTTTGACCAACAAAGTTGGGCGAACAGTCCGCCCGTGTGTACGCGGCCTCAGAATCTCCTGTTTACTTGGTGGCCTCTGTAATAGGAAGTCCCCTCTCCTGGGCCACCATTGGACCACTGTTCTCTCTATCATAGGAGATTCTTACTGTATGTAATCTGTCGGCGCTCATCCCGCCTCCTCCCTGTCCCCTCTAGGCTGCAGATGGGCATCAATCAGGCTGCACTGATGGCAATGGTGAGGCTGCAGATGGGCACTGACCCTTATTTTGTTTCAAAGTTCCTTATTTAAAATGTAAGTTTATTTCCTGAAACTTCCCTCTTAAAATGAATGTGCGTGTTATACGCCTGAGCGTGTTATATGACGATAAATATGGTATCTGATATCTGTTTTTATTCCAATAAGAAATGTTGGATAAAAGAAAAAAAAAACACATGAATAAAACAAGCCCAGTCTGCCACTGCAGCAGATGAACTTGTAGTTCTCAATGGAAGACAAGTGCATGACCAGTGTAGCCCAGATATCCACTCTCTGCTGATAAGGCCCTTTTACTCCTACCCCTTTTCCCTTAATAATAGACCACTCCATTCTTGTGGAGTAAACTGGCCACAACAGCCATTATTAAACCAACCAAATAAAACTCCAAATTACTTGAATAATAAATAACATATTAACACATAGAAACAACATGTTTCACCTGATTGATTGGTCAGTGACGGAGCTAACTCCTTCTTACCATATACCTATATATATATATATATATATATATATATATATATATATATATATATATAGCCATATATATACATATATATATACATATACTTTTACCATAACCTCATAGGCCTCCAGCTGTACCGCTCAGAGACAACCACCTTTCCCGCAGTGCAACAACACCAGTATTCATCAAAACTTTTGATGTACACACCGGAGGGGCCATCTACTGACAAGCCCCCCACCCACTTTACCACCTCTATAACTGCTACTGTCAATGACCAATAAACAAACACAGCCAACCCCCCAGCTGTCATGACAACTACTGCCTCCGTTCCTGCAATGACAACAAATATACGTTAACACATCCTAAACTGTAAAACCAATTCTACAGGGGAGGGTGGGTGGGAAAATACTGCCTTCTCGTGTCTTCCTCCTTTCCGACTGCCCGTTCCTGCCCCGCCCCCTTATTTTAAAAGGCCGCTCCCCCTCTTTCCGGCCCTGCCCCTACTTTCCGAAACCCCACCCCTTAGTGTGTCACTTGACACACGGTCATGTCCGGCCCTCCTCTATCCCTCCCTGTTAGTCCGGTCCTGCTCTGGCCCTCTCTGTAACCAGTGCACTTTTACTCCATCGACATTTCCTCCAGCTCTGCAACTAAAAGTCTATAAAGCAGTATGGGAAGAAAAGTAGGTGGAAGAGAGTTTGCAAAGCTTTGCAGGCTCCTTTGAGAAAAACAAAGTAATAAATGCACAGAATGCAAAAACAATGCGTTTTTCCTTAAAGATAAACTTAGCCTTTAAAAAAAAAGCACAACCATCTGACTGACTTTCACTGCTTGGTCAAGATACCAAAGAAAACCACCAGTCTGCTTGACTGGATAAAACAATAAAAAAAACACCCAGCAGCACACTTATTGGACCAACCAATTGCTCATTCTGTGCTCTGCCAGCACAAGTGAATGTAGTAGAGGTTGGTACAGTATCTCACAATAGTGATTACCCCACCCCCCCCCCACTGCACATTTTTGTAAATATTTTATTATATCTTTTCATGTGACAACATTGAAGAAACTACACTTTGCTACAATGTAAAGTAGTGAGTGTACAGCTTGTATAGCAGTGTAAATTTACTGTCCCCTCAAAATAACTCAACACACAGCCATTAATTCCTAAACCACTGGCAACAAAGGAGAGTACATCCCTGAGTGAAAATGTCCAAATTGGGTCCAATTAGCCATTTTCCTTCCCCGGTCTCATGTGACCCGTTAGTGTTACAAGGTCTCAGATGTGAATGGGGAGCAGGTGTGTTAAATTTGGTGTTATCGTTCTCACTTTCTAATACTAGTCACTGGAAGTTCAACATGGCGCCTCATGGCAAAGACTCTCTGAGAATCTGAAAAAAATAATTGTTGCTCTACATAAAGATGCCCTAGGCTATAAGAAGATTGCCAAGACCCTGAAACTGAGCTGCAACACATTGGCCAAGACCCTACAGCGATTTACCAGGACATGTTCCACTCACAACAGGCCTCACCATGGTCCACCAAAGAAGTTGAGTGCACATGCTCAGCGTCATATCCACAGGTTGTCTTTGGGAAATAGCCATATGAGTGCTGCCAGCATTGCTGCAGAGGTTGAAGGGGTGGGGGCCAACCAACCTGTCAGTGCTGAGAACATATGCCATGCACGGCATCAAATTAGTCTGCATGGCTGTTGTTTCAGAAGGAAGCCTCTTCTAAAGATGATGCACAAAAAAGCCGGCAAACTGTTTGCTGAAGACAAGCAGACTAAGGACATGGATTACTAGAACCATGTCCTGTGGTCTGATGAGAACAAGATAAACTTATTTGGTTCAGATGGTGTCAAGCGTGTGTAGCAGCAAATCAGGTGAAGAGTACAAAGATGAGTGTGTCTTGCCTACAGTCAAGCATGGTGGTGGGAGTGTCATGGTCTGGGGCGGTATGAGTGCTGCTGACACTGGTGAGCTAATGTACTGTGACATACTGAGGCAGAGCATGATCCTCTCCCTTCATAGACTGGGCCCCAGGGCAGTATTCCAACATGATAACAATCCCAATCACACCTCCAAGATGACCATTGCCCTGCTCAAGAAGCTGAAGGTAAAGGTGATGGACTGGCCAAGCATGTCTCCAGACCTAAACCCTATTGAGCATCTGTAGGGCACTTCAAACAGAAGGTGATTGAGTGCAAGGTCTCTAACATCCACCAGCTCTGTGATGTCATCATGGAGGAGTGGAAGAGGACTCCAGTGCACAGACATATCTAGTGAAAATGGCGCCTATGGCAAGCACTGAAACTGCGCCCCTTTTAAAACATTTGAAACCTATCTTTCAGATAACCTTAACACTGATGCATTAAATGGCCGACCAGTGGCAGTATGTTAATCCCCCCATGCTGCATATTACAAATTAATTATAAATAGGTAGCATACTAGCATTGGTAATGTCCCCCTCAGCCTCCTCCCCTCCCCCAGTCGGATCTAGACAGTTCATTACTAAAGCCCCATACACACTATCAGATTTTCTGCTGATTTTTGTCTTCAGATTTACCAAAACCATGTAGTGCAAGGGCCTGCCTGATGGCATACAAATTTAAACTCCTAAGGTTTGACCTCACATTATATGGTTTTGGTAAATCTGAAGACAAAAATCAGCAGAAAATCTGATAGTGTGTATGTGTCAGAAACCATGAACCAGACAGAGACAGAAGTACAGTAAAATCACACTTGTTTATTAATAAAAATAAAAAGGTAAATAGAGTAAGCGTAGTCAAAGCATAGCCAGAGTCTAGAAACTGGATTGGGTAATCAGTCAAGCCAGAGTCCAGTAACCAGATCAGGTAATCAGCCAGGCCAGAAGTCAGGGATCCAAGTAGAGGAACAGCAAGCAGGAAAAGGAGCCAGAAGGGATGTCAGCAAAACAAGTCTTTAAACAGGAACACAGGGAGGAGAGATGGCTGCCTAACTAGGAGCTCCCGGCTACAGAGATCCAGCTTTCTTCTGCTAGACCGACATCTCACAGTGAAAAATGGGGAGCACACCGCCGAATGCTTCAGCGATCCGTTCCGGATCGCCCCGGAGAGCAGACCCCCCTTCCCAGCAGCACATTCCGGAGATCTTCCGATCCAGGACTCGGGGAGTGCATCAGGACGCGCAGGCCGCAGCTCACGAGGCCCCGTAGCTCGGCCGAGCGGCGCCTCGATCCAGAAGCCGAAGTCCTCAAAATCCCTCTGCTGCTTCAGACGCACATCATGCCTTAAGCCTGGCTGACCTCCGCGCGGTAGCTGCGGACATTAAATCCGCCATGTCAGCGGCCATCTCGGAACTACGGGAGGACTTCCATCACATGGCTGTCAGGATGGAGGAGGTGGAAGAGACGCAGGTCCGCCATGATGCGGCCCTGTGTCAAGTTCAACAAATCTCAGAATCACACGCAATTCACCTGAGGGACATGAACAGGCATTTGGAGGACCTTGATAACCGAGGCAGGAGGCGCAACTTAAGGGTAAGAGGTCTCCCCGAATCTATTGACTCCCCTCAACTTTTGAGAGAAGTTACGGCGGTTTTTAATGGCCTGCTCGATCGTCCCCCTGACACACTAATTTCAATGGAACGCATCCATAGAGCTTTACGCCCCAGAGGAAGAGAAGCTGATCCACCTAGGGATGTTATTTGTTGCCTCAATGATTTTATCCTCAAAGAAGAAATAATGAGGAAAGCTAGAAATTCTGGGAGACTGATACATCAGGGCGCAGAACTCAGGATCTTTCAAGACCTATCTAGCATTACACTTCAGAGGAGAAGGGAGCTAAAACCATTGCTGGATGTTCTGAGAGCTAGAGAAATCCCATACAGATGGAAATTTCCGTTTTGTTTATCAGCCTCTGCAAACGGTCATTCCTTCAATCTTAAAGTTCCGGAAGATCTGGATCACTTTTGCACCTCTCTTCACATTCCTATAGTTGATGTTCCGGATTGGTACAGCGATTTCCGCCTTTCCCCGCTGCGCAGAGCAGAATCAATGGATGGAGTCGCCGAAGCGGGAAATTTCAGCTTGAACCGTCGCCGCAGACACAACCATCCCTCATCTCTGCAACACCCTGTGGGACCTCTGAGGAATCCGAGCCCCACGGCATCCCCGGATCATAGGAGGCAAAGACGGGCGTAATGCACAGGTGATCGCATCCCCTCAGGCTTCAAGTTTTGATACCAGTTAAATGTCTTTTTTCTGACTCTGGCCTTTTGACTGTTATTCCAGGAGTCATATTTCTGACCTCCTACCAGGTACTTATCCTCTTTTTTCTCGTTTCAACCCTTTTGACGTATATGTTTTTTTTGTTCAGAGTATTAACATGATACATTGGCAGATGCCACTTTCATTGGCCCTCTAGTATCTTCCTATTGACATGTTTCACCTGATCCGTATCACACAAGGTTTAACACAAACTGGACTCAAGTTAACCATTTGCTTTTGTTGCAGGTTTATGAGACGTAAGATCTCTTAACGTCTCCGAAGTTTGGGTTTAGTCCCTATCTTTACCCTTTTAATGTTACAGGAGGTTCTGATTAGTGATGGACGAACGTTTCGCCCGGCGGTCGTTTCGCGGCGAATTTCCGACATTCGCGGTCCGCACGTTCGAACGCCTTTTTCCGTCGTTCGCCGCGGCGGACTTACGTGTTTAATGTATACAAGAACTTTAACCTTTGGTGACACGTTTATCATGTGATACAGGACAGCCAATTGAGACATGACAGCACATGGACACTTGTACATTCCCCCTAACCTATAAATACACCCGATCCGGTGGCCATTTTACATTCTTTCTTCTGTTACGATAGGGACAGGTTCCTGTGTGGAGTAGGGAGAGATAAACCACTAGCTATTTGGTACACAAAAGTTCTTTTCAGGACTGGTATAGGTGTTAGGTGTTGATAGGTTTGCTGTGCTGCTGATTCTTGCAGCAGCCTGAGTGTCTTTTGTTAGTTTAGAGAAAGGGAAAGGACGGTGTATGCTACAGGGACAGCCAGATTAGTCTTTCATCATCATCATCATCATCATCATCATTAGCTGTTACTATCAAGGTCCACAAAAGAGCTGTTCCAGTAACCACTAATCATTCTCTTTTTTTGCCAATTTGTATAGGGACAGGAAGGAAGCAGTGTTGTCAGGCAGTGAGGGTAATTTTAAAGACTTGCTGTTATTATTAGTTCCACAAAGGTTCTTTTCAGGACTGGTATCAGTGGTACAGTAATAGGCTTGTACATGTATAATATTCTTTCTTCCAAATATAGAAAGGATATTATACTTGACTGCTGCCCTTCTGCTGCAGTCTGCTAAACATTCACAACTCACTTGTTCCACAAAAGTTCTTATAAGGACTGGTAACTTGGTATAGGGTGCTACGGTACATAGGCTTGAGTGCGGTACAGTCTGCTGTTCTGTAAGGACCGCTATCGGTCCACAATAGATAGGGTTGACGTGCACCACTGCTGACCGCTGCCCTATACTGCAGCAGTCCTTCAGCGGTATAGGGACTGACGTACAGTCTGCTAATCACTAACACACAACCTGCTTGTTCCACAAAAGTTCTTATAAGGACTGGTAACTTGGTATAGGGTGCTACGGTACATAGGCTTGAGTGCGGTACAGTCTGCTGTTCTGTAAGGACCGCTATCGGTCCACAATAGATAGGGTTGACGTGCACCACTGCTGACCGCTGCCCTATACTGCAGCAGTCCTTCAGCGGTATAGGGACTGACGTACAGTCTGCTAAACACTAATACACAACCTGCTTGGTCCACAAAAGTTCTTATAAGGACTGGTAACTTGGTATAGGGTGCTACGGTACATAGGCTTGAGTGCGGTACAGTCTGCTGTTCTGTAAGGACCGCTATCGGTCCACAATAGATAGGGTTGACGTGCACCACTGCTGACCGCTCACCTATACTGCAGCAGTCCTTCAGCGGTATAGGGACTGACGTACAGTCTGCTAATCACTAACACACAACCTGCTTGTTCCACAAAAGTTCTTATAAGGACTGGTAACTTGGTATAGGGTGCTACGGTACATAGGCTTGAGTGCGGTACAGTCTGCTGTTCTGTAAGGACCGCTATCGGTCCACAATAGATAGGGTTGACGTGCACCACTGCTGACCGCTGCCCTATACTGCAGCAGTCCTTCAGCGGTATAGGGACTGACGTACAGTCTGCTAAACACTAATACACAACCTGCTTGGTCCACAAAAGTTCTTATAAGGACTGGTAACTTGGTATAGGGTGCTACGGTACATAGGCTTGAGTGCGGTACAGTCTGCTGTTCTGTAAGGACCGCTATCGGTCCACAATAGATAGGGTTGACGTGCACCACTGCTGACCGCTGCCCTATACTGCAGCAGTCCTTCAGCGGTATAGGGACTGACGTACAGTCTGCTAAACACTAATACACAACCTGCTTGGTCCACAAAAGTTCTTATAAGGACTGGTAACTTGGTATAGGGTGCTACGGTACATAGGCTTGAGTGCGGTACAGTCTGCTGTTCTGTAAGGACCGCTATCGGTCCACAATAGATAGGGTTGACGTGCACCACTGCTGACCGCTGCCCTATACTGCAGCAGTCCTTCAGCGGTATAGGGACTGACGTACAGTCTGCTAAACACTAATACACAACCTGCTTGGTCCACAAAAGTTCTTATAAGGACTGGTAACTTGGTATAGGGTGCTACGGTACATAGGCTTGAGTGCGGTACAGTCTGCTGTTCTGTAAGGACCGCTATCGGTCCACAATAGATAGGGTTGACGTGCACCACTGCTGACCGCTCACCTATACTGCAGCAGTCCTTCAGCGGTATAGGGACTGACGTACAGTCTGCTAATCACTAACACACAACCTGCTTGTTCCACAAAAGTTCTTATAAGGACTGGTAACTTGGTATAGGGTGCTACGGTACATAGGCTTGAGTGCGGTACAGTCTGCTGTTCTGTAAGGACCGCTATCGGTCCACAATAGATAGGGTTGACGTGCACCACTGCTGACCGCTGCCCTATACTGCAGCAGTCCTTCAGCGGTATAGGGACTGACGTACAGTCTGCTAAACACTAATACACAACCTGCTTGGTCCACAAAAGTTCTTATAAGGACTGGTAACTTGGTATAGGGTGCTACGGTACATAGGCTTGAGTGCGGTACAGTCTGCTGTTCTGTAAGGACCGCTATCGGTCCACAATAGATAGGGTTGACGTGCACCACTGCTGACCGCTGCCCTATACTGCAGCAGTCCTTCAGCGGTATAGGGACTGACGTACAGTCTGCTAAACACTAATACACAACCTGCTTGGTCCACAAAAGTTCTTATAAGGACTGGTAACTTGGTATAGGGTGCTACGGTACATAGGCTTGAGTGCGGTACAGTCTGCTGTTCTGTAAGGACCGCTATCGGTCCACAATAGATAGGGTTGACGTGCACCACTGCTGACCGCTGCCCTATACTGCAGCAGTCCTTCAGCGGTATAGGGACTGACGTACAGTCTGCTAAACACTAATACACAACCTGCTTGGTCCACAAAAGTTCTTATAAGGACTGGTAACTTGGTATAGGGTGCTACGGTACATAGGCTTGAGTGCGGTACAGTCTGCTGTTCTGTAAGGACCGCTATCGGTCCACAATAGATAGGGTTGACGTGCACCACTGCTGACCGCTGCCCTATACTGCAGCAGTCCTTCATCGGTATAGGGACTAAGAGTTTTGTCACAGGGTCATTTAAAAAATGACAGGCAGAGGAAGAGGCAGGCCCTTCCGCAGGGGTGGTAGGGGTAGGGCAGGAGCAACAGGCTTGAGCCAAAGTGGGAAGTTGCAGAAGGTGCGTTCAATTACTTTAAAGGATGCACCAGACTTGGTTGAGTGGCTCGCTCAGCCTTACTCTTCTGCACCCTCCTCATCCTCTCGATCTGCACCCTCTTCTTCACTCTCTGCTATGTGCACCCCCAAAGACACTACCACCAACAACACGACCACCACCACCACCACCACATACCTTCCGCTTGAGTCACTGGAATTATTTTCCGATCCATATCAAGAGGACATTTCTGATGCGCAGCCACTCTTGGTATTGGATCAGGAAGAGGAGGTAGCAACAAGCGCTACTCAGCAGTCTGACGCCAGTACCCAGATCAGCCCAAGGAGGAGGTTGGTCCCCGGTGTTGCTGCCTACTCCGAGATCTCTACTTATAGCGGTGGGGAAGGTGACGTTGATGATGACGTGTCTAGTGATGTCACGTGGGTGCCCACAAGAGAGGAAGAGGAGGGGAGTTCAGAGGGAGATATGGACCAGCAGATAGGGAGGAGAAGCAGCAATGACTTACATTGCACAGCAGGGACAAAGCAGACTGCAAATGTATCAGGAGCGAGTCATCGACCATGTACGGTCACATCTGGCGCTCCCAGGACACCGGCACATGGCTCCGCAGTGTGGGCTTTTTTTAACGTGTCCGCTGCTGACAATAGCGTTGCCATCTGCAATCTTTGCAGTCAACGCGTTAGTCGCGGTAAGCCCAATACTCACCTAGGGACGACCGCCTTAAGAAGGCACATGAGCAGCCATCACCGAGCCCAGTGGGAGCAACGGAACACACAAAGCCACACTGCAGGCTCTCACCGTCCAGCCTCGTCTTCTACTTCTCCTTCTCCTCTCTCCTCACAATTGTCCTCCACTCCACCTTCCATCACGCCAAGCTCACATTTTTCTGCAAAAAGGCAGGCTTCCGTGGGCCTAATGTTTGAGCGTAAAAAAATGATGACGCCGGATAACCCTCTTGCCCAACGGTTGGCGGCTGGCTTGTCAGAACTCATAGCCCGCCAACTACTGCCATATAAACTGGTGGACTCGGAGGCCTTTCGCAAATTTGTGGCCATTGGAACACCACAATGGAAGGTCCCAGGAAGGAAGTATTTCTCACAGAAGGGCATCCCAGAGCTATATGGCCATGTTCAGCGGCAAGTGAATGTATCTCTGGCACACAGTGTCGGTGCCAAGATACATCTGACCACAGACACGTGGTCTAGCAAACACGGGCAGGGAAGGTATATCAGTTTTACTGCCCACTGGGTGAACCTTCTGACGGCCGTCAAGCATGTAACCCGTGGCACCCGTGTAGATTTGGTTTTACCGCCACGGATTGCATGCAGGCCTGACTCTTCTTCTCCTCCTCCTACTCCATCCTCCTCCCTCTCCTCCTCAGCTGCCTCCTCCTTTTCCGCTGCTAGCGTCTCTTCCACTGCACCGCCCAAGCTCCCCAGAACCTATTCCACATGCCAGGTGAGACGTTGCCATGCCGTGCTGCGTCTGTTGTGCCTGGAAGCAAAGAGCCACACTGGCCCGGCACTCCTTTCAGCTTTGCGTTCACAGGCAGATGAGTGGCTAACACCGCTCAATTTGACAGTTGGTAAAGTGGTGTGTGACAACGGTGCCAATCTGCTTAGCGCATTGAAACAGGGCAAAATCACGCACGTGCCGTGCATGGCACACGTCTTAAACTTGGTCGTGCAGCGATTCCTTGTCAAATACCCTGGGGTCCAGGACATCTTGCGGCAGGCAAGGAAAATCTCGGCCCATTTCAGAAGATCTTACACGGCCATGGCTCGCCTTGCTGACATTCAGCGGCGACACCATCTGCCGGTCAGACGTCTTATTTGCGATTGCCCGACGCGATGGAACTCAACCTTCTATATGCTTGATAGGCTGCTCCAGCAGAAACGTGCAGTTAACGTCTACCTGTATGAACTCTGCGAAAGAAACGGTTCTGGGGAGCTGGGTTTTTTTTCACCGCGCCAGTGGCTGCTCATGCGCGACACATGCAGACTTCTGCGGCCATTTGAGGAGATCACCAAACTGGTCAGTCGCAGCCATGGCGCCATCAGTGACATGGTACCTTATGCCTTCTTTCTGGAGCGTGCATTGCGTCGTGTCATTGATCAGGCTGTGGAGGAGCAGGAGCGGGAAGATGAGGAAGTCGCAATGCTGGATGAATTCCCAGGGGGGGCTACTCTATCTGAGACAAGTCAACAACAGGAGTCTGATGAGGAGTCAGAGGAGGATGGTGCCGGGGCGGATGAGCAGGAGCAAGAAGAGCATGCTTTAAACCTTTCTGGGATCCCTGTTGTGCGAGGATGGGGAGAGGAGAATGAAGAGGACGACATTATCCTGGATGATGAGCAGGAGCCAGGCCACCACACCGCTTCCACTTTAGTGCAAATGGGGGCCTTCATGCTCCAGTGTTTTAATAGGGACCCCCGTATAAAAAGCATGAGGGTCAAGGACCAGTACTGGGTGGCAACGTACTTAGACCCCCGGTACAAACACAAAATGGCGGAAATGTTACCGCCGTCGCAGAGGGCTGTCAGAATGCAGCACTTCCAGGCCTTGCTTCGAGAAATGCTGCATTCTGCTTTTGCGTGCGCTGGCAGAGGAGCAATTCCCACTCCCAGAGAAGGATTTGCGGGTACCAATCCAACAGCGCCTGCAAGAAGAGGCCGGTTTGAAGATGTGTTGGTGACTTCGGATATGAGGTCATTCTTTCAGCCGACCCATCGACAGGTGTCATCCGGATCCAGCATCAGGGAACGCCTAGACCGTCAGGTGTCCGACTACATTGGGTTAACGGCCGATGTGGACGCTCTGAGGAGTGATGAACCCCTAGACTACTGGGTGGGCAGGCTTGACCTCTGGCCAGAGCTTGCCCAATTTGCAATCGAACTGTTGGCTTGCCCCTCATCCAGTGTCCTGTCCGAAAGGACGTTCAGCGCAGCAGGGGGGATTGTGACCGATAAGCGTACTCGCCTAGCTCACGACAGTGTTAACTACCTCACATTTCTAAAAATGAATGAGGCATGGATCTCGGAGGAATTCAACACATGTGACCAGTAGACCATGTATATGTCTATAAACTATTTTTTTAATCAAGCACACAGACCTTCTTAATTCATTTGGCTCACTTCCTTGACCCAAAAAAGCACACCGTACTATATGCCCCTACCCTCCTCTTTGAAGAGGTTGAGCGGTGTCATATTTCTACTGGGGCTGCTTATGATATCCCTGTGCTGTGCTGACTTCCTCCTGGGGGTTCTTATTATGAAGGGATCACACTATCCCTGTGCTGTGCTGACTTCCTCCTGGGGGTTCTTATTATGAGGGGATCACACCATCCCTGTGCTGTGCTGACTTCCTCCTGGGGCTGCTTACGGTGCTGCTGTCAGTGCTGTATGTCACGGTGCTGCTGTCAGCGCTGTATGTCACGGTGCTGCTGTCAGCGCTGTATGTCACGGTGCTGCTGTCAGCGCTGTATGTCACGGTGCTGCTGTCAGCGCTGTATGTCACGGTGCTGCTGTCAGCGCTGTATGTCACGGTGCTGCTGTCAGCGCTGTATGTCACGGTGCTGCTGTCAGCGCTGTATGTCACGGTGCTGCTGTCAGCGCTGTATGTCACGGTGCTGCTGTCAGCGCTGTATGTCACGGTGCTGCTGTCAGCGCTGTATGTCACGGTGCTGCTGTCAGCGCTGTATGTCACGGTGCTGCTGTCAGCGCTGTATGTCACGGTGCTGCTGTCAGCGCTGTATGTCACGGTGCTGCTGTCAGCGCTGTATGTCACGGTGCTGCTGTCAGTGCTCTGTATTACGGTGCTGCTGTCAGATGCCTCTATCACGGTGCATGTGTCATTCCGGTATGTCACGCTGCTGGTGATCATCTCCTGCACCCTCTTCTTTGCCTACCCTGGTCCCTGACCTTCCCTCTCCTCCATTGCCTTCATTAGCTCCATAGTCCTGAATTGTTAGAACAATTTCCCAAATAAAATAAAAATGCTTGTAGTTATCGATCCCAAATTCACCTCATACATGTATTATGTCATTGTCCAGATGGTGGGACTACGTTTTACCCCCTAATAATTACCACGTGGCCGCAAATTCGACATGAAGGTTTGCAAAGTTCGCCTCCCATTGAAGTCAATGGGGCCCGCGGCGAACGTTCGGTTTCGCGAACGTTTGGGTCCGTTCGCATTTCGCGTTCGCGAAACGTCCCGTCGGAAGTTCGTCCATCACTAGTTCTGATTTCTGATTTGCCTAGCCTTGACCCACTGTTGCTATGCCAATTGCTTTAATATGTGACTACCGATTTTTGTGTTCTGACCATCACTGTAGAATGGTCGGCTGTGTAATGCTCGGCTCCTACTCCTCCCCCTTCCCATCGAGTCATGCATAACGCTGCATTTCTCTCAACCTCATCCAGTATTTGTTAAAGCATTAATTACACCTTTATACATGGCAGAGGCCCATCTCCCTGTTTACGGGTGGTTCTGTCCGTTTACACAAATCACCTAACATGGAGCCGTGCATTCACAGTGGATCATAGTCTTACAAAAAAAAAAAAAAAATCAAAAAAAAAATTTTTTTTTCTTGATGCTACAGTTGGTGGTCTGATTGATATAGGCAACACGTATCAGACAGTTAAAAAGAAAAGTACAGTAGATGTATCTATATTTTTTACTGAAAAAGTTGAACCTAAGTCAAAAGTCGGGTTCTATATGGACCAGATGGTAGGAAAACTTTGGTTTTGTTAATGTTTGTTTAGTTGGTTACTACAGAGATCACAGGCATCACTTGAAGCACACAAACAACCAGTTCTTCAATAATTCCAAATCTACTATTACCATAGCTAGGTTATTGTCACTTAAACTCTGGGGTTGTACCCACCATCTCCCTTTTTATTTTATACGGTTTAGACCCCTCTTAAAAGAGATCACATTGATGGTCTCCTAACCCTAGCTCTCTCCAGTAATGAGGATATCTCCTCCCCCCTGCAAAATTCACTATTAGTCTTTAAATCGGCTCCTCCCCCCTTTTACTCGGCTTCAAATTAATAGGCTGAGGTTCGGTCCTGATATGTAGCACCACAGATCTCTCGGGATCCTAATTTCTTAACTCACATACAACTTCTCTTTGTTCGCCAACCACTCCTACACACAGGTGGTGCCTTAGTGACCCACCTGACCCTCACTGGGCTTCTTTGTCGGTTTAGTTAGTTCGTGACTACCGACCCCAGTAATACATTATTCCTCCCGGGGGATATCCTCTCACTTTCTGATAGGATATCCAGCGGGTGGATACCTACCCATCCTACTCACTCCCCCCCCCCCCCCCTCTGCCTTCCATTTCATCCCCTTCCTTTTTTCCCACAGACGTACCCACCCCATATCCCTCTACAGATTGTCAGTAGATAGATTAAACGATATCTGGGGATAGTTCAGTTTTTAGCTGATTTACCGCACTGGTTTTTACTCACAATGGCCTCCTCAATAACCAGATCAGGTCCTTCTACTCTAAAATTGGTTTCTTTAAACGCTAAGGGTTTGAACATTCCTGAAAAAAGAACGAGTATATTAAACAGTCTTAAGAGTATGCGAGCAGATGTGGCTTTCCTACAGGAGACGCACTTCAGTTCTCAGGCGACACCAAAACTATACAACCGACATTACCCACACAGCTATCATGCGACAACACCTAATTCAAAAACAAAAGGGGTCTCTATACTTTTGTCCAAAAATATACCCATACAGATTTCGGATTCGCTGATAGATACTCAGGGTAGATTTCTTTTCTTAAAGGGCACATGGCAAAATAGACCCATAACGTTAGCCAATATTTATAGTCCAAACTCAGCTCAAGTTTCCTTCTTTAGGGACACCATTTCCAAACTTGCTACGTTCCAGTCAGGAATAGTCATATTAGGTGGTGACTTCAATGTGCCCTTGGAACCCCTAATCGACACCTCGGCAGGTACCTCACACTTACCGTACAGAGCTCTCCGCCAAATTAAACTGGCCCTGCAGTCCCTTACATTGCATGATACTTGGCGTACCCTTCATCCCAAAGACAAAGACTTCTCATTTTTCTCGGCCCCCCACAATCGGTATTCCCGGCTTGACTACATCTTTATTACCCAGACTGACCTCCCCCTTCTCTCTGCTGCGAGGATAGAACCCATGACTTCTTCTGATCATCACCCGGTATCGATTATATTGACACTCCCTGAGATTCAGGAAAACACACGGACATGGACACTGAACCCACATATCCTCACAGACTCTATTCATGTTGCTGAACTGCAACAATGCATGGATGATTATTTCAAATGTAATGACACTCCGGACGTTTCACCCATGACCCAATGGGCCGCCCACAAATGTGTGCTGAGAGGAAAACTGATTTCTATTTCTGCCAAGATAGCAAAGGACAAAAAAGCGTATCTTTCGGATCTTTTTGTCAATCTCAGAAAGTTGGAACAAGTACACAAGCAAACTTTAGCTGCTCAGACTCTCTCAGAACTACATACAGTCCGTACCTCCATCCAGACTGAACTGAACAAACGTGTAAAAAGAAAATTTCTATTGTCCAAAAAACAATTTTATGAATTTGGTAACAAAAGCGGCCGACTGTTGGCCAGAGCCCTGCAAAAACACAACGCTAAATTTAATGTCCATTGTTTGCATTCTTCATCGGGTTCCAAGGTCACTAGTAACAAGGCAATCGCAAAAGAATTCGAGCAATTTTATTCACAATTGTACAATTTGCACAGAGACACCGCCTCAACCACATCCCAATCGTCCAGAGCACAATTGATGCAACAATTTTTGACACAATATTGCCCACAATTGACTGACGCTGACCTTGTCGAAGCGTTGGACGCTCCCATTAGCACCTTAGAATGGGACAATGCTCTCAAACAAACAAAAGTGGGCAAGAGTCCAGGCCCCGACGGTCTACCGACAATGTATTATAAGACTTTTTCAGATACCTTGAGAAATCCTTTTGTAAAAGCGTTCAATTCCCTAAACATGCAAAATTTTATTTTACCTGAAATGTTGGAGGCCCACATAGTAGTTATTCCAAAAGGCGATAAAGACCCCACACAAACAGCTAATTATAGACCAATATCTTTGCTTAATGTAGATGTGAAAATATTCTCTAAAATCCTGGCCAACAGACTTCAATCGATCCTTCCCTCACTAATATCAACGGATCAAGTTGGTTTTGTCCCGGGCAGGGAAGCTCGAGACAATACCATAAAAGCCATCAATATTCACCATATCATCCAGACAACTAGACAAAAAAGCTTTTTTCTATCCCTCGATGCGGAGAAGGCATTTGACAGGGTAGCCTGGGACTATATGTATGCGGTCCTGGGTCACATTGGCCTTGGACCTCAATTACTCAACTTTATCCAATCCCTCTACCGACACCCCTCGGCGAAAATTAGAGTCAACCGTACCCTGTCAGATGCCTTCTCCATCGGAAACGGGACAAGACAGGGATGCCCCCTGTCTCCGGTCCTATTTATACTGACGCTTGAACCCCTACTTAACTGCTTAAGACAAAATCCTGACATCATGGGGGTCAAAACAGGTGGAAGGGATCGCAAGTTAGCCGCCTATGCGGATGATATTTTGATGTTTCTTTCGAATCCCCATACTACCCTACCAGTTCTTTTATCTGAATTTCGCAAATTCGCCCTGATTTCCAACCTTAAAATTAATTTTGACAAGTCCTACGCACTTAACATTTCCCTAACCCCTGAGACGGTGGCTCTGTGCAAAGTCAACTTTCCATTCCAATGGAATGATAGCGATATAACATATCTGGGCATCAAAATCCCAAAACACCTCAATGACCTTTATAAAGTAAACTATCCGGACATCCTCAAAAAAATTACTCAGGATTTAAAACGTTGGTCCACAATTTCTCTCTCATGGTTTGGCAGAGCTGCTGTTATTAAAATGAACGTCCTTCCGCGTCTTCTTTATGTACTACAAACTGTACCGATACATCTCCCCCCTGCATTTTTTGAAACATATAAATCAATCTGCACAAAATTTTTATGGGGCAAATACAGGCCCAGAATTAACTACTCACAACTCACTCTGCCTAAGCATCTGGGTGGAATAGGGCTACCTGACTTGCATGGTTACTATGTAGCCGCACACCTAACCAGAATTGTTGACTGGAATATTCATATACAGACGAAAGACTGGGTAAATTTGGAAACAAACTTTTCCAAATTTCCTCTAAGATCGCTCCCGTGGCTGAGGTACTCAACTTATAGGAAAGAAGTTGAATCACATCCTCTTATTATCCCTACATTGCAGTGCTTCCGTAACCAATGTGCAAATAACTTAGTTTCCTCTGTACCGGGTCCACTTACATCAATTAAGCTGAATCCTGACTTCCCCCCAGGGGTCCACGAAAACTTTCTTCACAATAATTGGACTTTTGATCAGGTTTTAATACAACATTTCTATTCTTCCGGACGATTATTGACGGCCGCCCAATTAGCCTCGATTCACCAAAGACCACCTATAGCTGCATGGACCTTCCAACAGCTGACACATTACATGAGAGCCATTTCCAAAATCAGAGACTGCTCGAGACAGTTAACACCTTTCGAATCGCTATGTACATCTAATACACCCCAATCTCACCTAATATCTCAAACGTACTCACTCTTATTCCTTAATCTTAAACCCAATACATCCAAAGCCTGTGCCGGTTGGGAAAAGGAATTAGGGATAGTTTTGTCGCCTGAGGACTGGGAAAACATCTTTCTAATTCTAAACATCCACAAAGGTTCGCTTAATGTCTCTACTCAGGAGAATGGGTATAAACTTCAATCACGCTGGTACAGAACTCCAGTGCTCTTACACAAATGGAGCCCAAACAATCCAGAGGTATGCTGGAGATGCCTCCAATCCAGAGGTACTTTATTACACATCTGGTGGGAATGTCCCAACATTCAATCATACTGGAAAAATATCCACAATCTAATACAAAAGATCACTACCTATGACTTACCTTTCACCCCGGCTCAATTTCTTTTACACCATACCACAGTACATAACACATCTTACAGGAAATCACTTACCATTCACCTTATCAATGCAGCTAAACAATGTGTTCCTCTATTGTGGAAAACCCAAACCAGTCCATCTACGAAGGACTGGATACTGAAAGTTCAAAAGATAGCCGAAATGGAGGAGTTGATACATATTTCCAATGATACCCCTCAGAAATTTAACCAGAAATGGGCCTGCTGGAAATACTTTGAATCCACTTCCGAATGTAAAGACATTCTTTTAGGTCGTGCCTAAACATTTTTCGCTTCTTTTTTCCGCTTTTTTCTTTTTTTAGGTAATAACTCATATCACACCACGATAGCCCTTCACTTTGCCCTTACCTGACGTCAAGGCTCCGATCCAACCCCACTGAGCATGGAACATGATTAACCTTTGAAACCCTATGTCCCCTTTCCCTGCATCCTCCTCCCATCCTACTTTCCTCTTTATGTTACCCCGATCCTAACCCCCCTACCCCCCCCCCCCTACCCACCTCGTCCTATCCTTCATTCCTCCCCCCCCCCACTTCCTCCAGTTCCTTTCCTACCTTTGTATAAAAACTTGGGAATTTTACTCTCGATTAACTACCCTTTCCCGCTATAGTCAACACCATGTAACTACGATCAACGAAAAGATAGATAGGATGATGTTTACTAACTTAGTTAGCGGTTAATATCTCTAGAGTACCTATGTTAAAAGAAAATTTTTTCTTTTACACTAATGTATGCTAAGTTAAAAAAGATGTACAATTTCTGCTTCTTTTTGACATGTTGTTGATTTCAGTTTATTTCTACAAAATGACTTGTAAGTTAATCTGTATGCTACCTTATCTGTTTCAATAAAATCTTTGAAAAAAAAAAAAAAAAAAAAAAAAAAAAACAGGAACACAGGAGATGGTTTCTTGCAATGTGACCAAGGCGAAGGCAGAGATCAAGTGAGCTGGACGGCTTTAAGTAGGCAGGACTGACGAGCAGAATCACAACACCTGAGTAACTGTGGGGAGAGATGGAAGCTGGCAATTAGCCGACAGCTGAGCGGCCAGCTCAGAGAAGGAAGGGCTAAGCCCAGCTCTGACAGTGCCCCCCTCATCAACGACCCCTCCCCCTCGGAGGACCAACGTGCTTGAGGGGAAAACGTCTATGGAAATCACGGAGGAGGACAGGGGCATGTACATCCGAGGATGAGACCCAAGAGCGTTCCTCCGGACCGTACCCCTTCAAATGCACCAGGTACTGTATGCGCCCATAGAACCTATAGGAGTCGTCAATGGATTGTACTTCATACTCCTCATGGTTCTCAACCTGTATAGGGTGAGGACAAGGTGGTAAAGCGATTGAAGACCAAAGGTTTCAATAAGGAGACATGAAATACATTTGAGATGCGCATACTAGGAGGAAGGTCCAAGGCGTAAGCCATTGGGTTAATCCTGCAAAGGATACAGAAAGGCCCAATAAACCGAGGTGCGAACTTCAAAGAAGGAACACAAAGCTGGAGGTTGCGAGATAACAGCCAGACTCTGTCCCCAACCTGGAAGGAAGGTGCAGGCAGGCGTCTGCAGTCAGCATGGAGTCTGTACCTATCGTTAGCTTGTTGCAAAGTCTCCCGAACGTGTGGCCAAGTGGAAAGAAGACCACAGAGATGCTCTGCGGAACAAACGAATCAGGCAACATGGAATGTTGGAAAGCATAATTCGCCATGAATGGGGGCAATCGGAAGCAGAACTCAAGGCACTGTTGTGAGCAAACTCTGTCCATGGTAATAGGTCTGACCAGTTGTTATGATGGTCATAAATATAGCAACGTAAGAATTGCTCCATTCTGCAGCCCCATTAGTCTGTGGGTGATACGCAGAGGAGAAAGCAGGCTGAATTCCCAACTGTGCACAAAAGGCTTGCCAGAACCGAGAGACAAACTGACTACCTCTGGCCGAGACAATCACATTGGGTAGTCCATGTAAGCGAAAGATCTCCCGAACAAAAATGGAAGCCAGTTCCTTAGAAGTGGGCAACTTCTTAAGTGGAATACAATGACACATCTTTGAGAACCGGTCAACCACCATAAGGATAAGAGTGTTGCCTTGGGAGTTGGGTAACTCCACAATGAAATCCATAGACAGGGGCATCCAGGGCCTCTCTCCATTGGGTATGGGTTGTAGGATGCCCATTGGAAGGTGTCGTAGAGTCTTACTATGAGCACACACGGAACAGGCAGCTACGTAGGCAGTTACATCAGCCCGTAGACTAGGCCACCAGAATTGTTGGGAAATGGCTCAAAAGAGTTGATTCTTCCCAGGGTGGCCAGCTGCCTTCAGAGAATGGTAAGTCACACGTTTTTTCAGGAGGAGCATGGACCTGAGCAGCAAGAATTTTGTCACCCAAAGGAAAAGTAAGACTGGTGCGAACCGTAGCCAGAATACGATCAGGAGGAATCCCAGGAACCATAACCAACTCCAACTTGGAAGTGGAGGAAAATTGTTGTGACAAGGCATCAGCCCTTACATTATTTTTTTTTTTTCACAATCAAAAGTTTTATTGAAAACAAAATCAGGTTTACAGTCAATGATCAAATACACGTATCATAGCCGTCTATCTGTAAACAGTAAAAAACAAATAATTACATCTCCAGTGCGTTCTAATTTGGTTAATGATAAGATATGAGGTGATTACACCATAGAGGACGTTAAATAGCATGCAATATTTAAGGAAGGGTGAGTTTTGGGGGGGGGGGGGTGGTGGCAGGGGGTGAGGGGAGGGGAGGGGAATGTGGGATGTGGTTCGCCCTTTGCAATAGTATATAACTCCGCTTGTTACATATACTCTTTGTCATTCTGAGCCTAGTTCCTACTCTGTTGAGGGTCAAAGGATGTTGGAAAGGTTAGCCTTTAAGTGTACGAAATTCGGGAGAGAGTGTGAAAGCCAGCCACGGTTGCCATGTTTTGTTAAAATTTGTGCTGTTTTCATGTTTGGTTGCCACAATCTCCTCCATCTTGTAGATATATTGTACTCTGTTAAGCCAGTCTGTAATTCCCGGGGCTTTGGTCGTTTTCCAATGAATTGGTATCAGTGTTTTGGCAGCTATGAGAAGATGCCGGGTCAGCGAGTTTTTGTATCGGTTTAAATTGATGGGGACCAGATTAATCAAGCATGTGGCCGCATTCAATTCTAGGCGAGTTTCTGTGATGTGCTTTATCCAAGTTCTAATTGCATCCCAATAGGTTCGTATTAGTGGACACTCCCACCATATGTGCAGGAAGGTGCCTATATGTGTTTTACATCTCCAGCATGTGTCCGAGGCGGAGGGAGACCATCTCCTGGCTTTTTGTGGTGTAATATACCATTGGGCGAGAATTTTATAGGGTATTTCCTGGTATTTGGAGCTTAAGGAGCACTTATGTGCCAAAATGCATGCCTTGTTCCATTGCTCATCAGATATACTGGTCTGAAGATCACATTCCCACTTTGTTTTGAATTTAGTTTTGTCATCATGTGACGCTTGAGTTAACATCGAGTATGCAAGTGATGTGGTATTCGCTATTGGTGATCTCTGTAAACATATATTCTCAATCGGAGTCAATGGGAGGCAAAATTGATGCTTGTGTTTGTTGTTTACCAGGAAGTCCTTTAGTTGGATGTAAAACCAACGTCCAGGAAACAGCTCCCCCACCTCGACGTTTAGTGTTTCGAATGTCTTGACTTGTGAACCTGACATACAAGTGTGTACCAGGAAGTCTTCTGGCATTTTGTGGTGTAGGCCAGGAATGAATTCAGGGTTGTTCGTGAGTGGTGTCAGGGGACCTGGGTTTGTTGCGATTTTTTGCAACTTTATCAGTGCTTGCCAAATCTTTATGGTGTTTTCGATTAATGGGTGATCTATAAGTTTTGGCTTTCTGGAGTGAAGCGACCATGGGAGGTAGAGAGTGTTGCGCGTTGCCAAATTACTTTCTAGTTGGACCCAATCCTTATGCGATCCGTGGCAATGCCAGTCTATCACTCTTGTGACGTGGGTGGCCTGGTGGTACTTTTTAAAGTCCGGCAGTCCTATACCCCCATCCCTTTTAGACAGTGTTAAACGTCGGAATTGGATTCTAGGCTTCTTATCTGCCCAAAGAAATCGTCTTTGAATTTGGCTCAGTGTGGTAAAAAAGGGTTCTGGAATTTTAATTGGTAGAGCGTTAAATACGTACAGAAGCTTGGGAAGTACCGTCATCTTTAATATTGAGGCCCTTCCAAACCAGGAGAACATTTTTACATTCCATTTGAGAAGGTCCCTTTTGATCGAGGCAAGTAAAGGTTTGTAGTTTACATCATATAGTGATTCAATTTTACTGGTTAAGTTTATGCCCAAATACCTAAGGGTGCCTCGTTCCCATTTATAGGGGTGATTGTCTTGTATACTTTTAAGGTGGTTCTGTGATAGGGTAAGGTTCAGAGCTTCAGATTTCGACTGATTTACTTGGTATATAAAGTTGGATATATACCCAAAGGTTTGGAATATTTTGTGGAGGTTAGGTATCGAAATGTGGGGATTGGTGAGGAAGAACAGGAGGTCATCTGCATAAGCAGCAATTTTGTACTCTCTATCCTTTAGTGTAAAGCCCTGAATATCAGCGTTAAGATTAATCGTTCTGATTAGAGGTTCTAGGGTAAGGATGAAAAGGAGTGGCGATAAAGGGCAACCTTGGCGGGTACCATTATGGATGGAGATAGGGTCTGAGAAAATATTATTAATTTTGATTTTGGCTTGGGGATTCCGATAGAGAGCCGAGATCCATGACAACATGTTTCCGTTGAGGCCAATATGAGCGCATGTAGCCATCATGTAGTCCCAGGAGACCCTATTGAAGGCCTTCTCGGCATCAGTAGAGAGCAGCATGCCTATGGTGTCAGATTTCCGTGCATAATGAATTAGGTTCAAGGCCTTGATGGTGTTGTCACGGGCCTCCCTCCCCGGCATGAATCCCACTTGTTCGGGGCCGATTATTTTTGCTAAAAGAGGTTTTAGTCTAGTGGCTAGAATTTTAGCTAGGAGTTTAAGGTCTGTGTTAAGAAGTGAGATAGGTCTAAAGTTAGCGCAGTCCGTGTGTTCCTTATTGGGCTTGGGGATTACGGCTATATGTGCCATAAGGAAGGATTGGGAGTCATGTTGGTTCTTCGGTAGGAAATTAAAGGCCGAACGAAGGGGCTTTATAAGAGAGTTAGTGTAAGTCTTATAGTATTGTGACGTGAAGCCATCGGGTCCGGGGCTCTTTCCTGCTTTTAAGTCTGCAATCGCGTTCGAGATTTCAGTGGTGGTTATGGGGTCCTCTAGTGCATTTGTATCTTCTATCGTCAGGGAGGGCAGTCCACTATTCTGTAGGAAGTCACGTATAGCGTCCTGTTTTGTGCTCGTCAGGTGGGATGGTTTGTGTTGTGTCGGGATTTTATATAGTTTAGAATAGTAGGCATGGAACAATTCCGCTATTTCTTCTGAATTGTGTTTTAAAGTACCCCTTTTGTCTTTTAAGGCATGAATATGGTTCGACAACGTGGCCTCTTTTAGGGCTTTGGCCAGTTGCTTGCCACTCTTGTCTCCGTATTCGTAGAAAATGCTTTTCTTAAAGAAAAGAGAACGTTTAATCTTCATGTCTAGCAGAAGCCTCAGGGAGGTTCTGAGTTGTGTTAATTGGTTTTCTAGTCTGAGTGACTGAGATTGTTTATGTTGTAGTTCAAGGTTTGCTATTTGCTGGGAGAGTTTATTAATTTCATCTTCCCTTTCTCTTTTTTTCCGGACCCCCCATTTGATAAGTTCGCCTCTTATCACTGATTTGTGAGCCTCCCAGTTGTTTAATGGGTTTGTGTCAGAGTCGAAGTTGTGGGAAAAATATGTGTTAATGGCGTTCAGGATGTCGTCTTTTATAATTGGGTCGGTGAGGAGGGTGGAATTTAATCTCCAATTAAATGCGGACTTGTGCGGTGTATTGAGGTGTAATGTGACCGCCGTGGGTGCATAGTCAGAGAGGGCTATGATGCCTATCCCCGCTGAGAGCAGGTTACCAAGGTCCCTTTGCGAGATGAATATCATGTCGATTCTCGAGTACTTTTTATGGGGTGCCGAGAAGAAGGTGTAGTCCCTGCCTGTGGGGTGCATGGACCTCCACGTATCTACCAGTGTAAGGGACTGCAGTAGCGCTTTTATTCGTTTGAGGGTCCTGTACGGGACTTGCGTGTGTCCTGTCGAGGTGTCTGTAAGGGGTGCAAGGGGGACGTTAAAATCTCCACCAAGGATGGTGCACCCTTCAGCAAACCATTTGAGTTCCTCTACCAGTTTGCTGCAGAAAGAAATATGAGAGGAATTCGGGAAGTACACATTAGCTAAGGTTACAGGTGACCCCTCCCAGGAGCCTTTGAGAAATAGAAATCGTCCCTCGGGGTCTGTCAATTGTTGTTTTAGCACAAAGGGAGCATCCTTGTGAAGAAGAATGGATACTCCCTTGGTTTTGGCCAAGGGGTTGGTGGCGTGATACACTGTGGTAAAGGTACCATCAGTGAGTCTAGGGATATTGCTGCCTATAAAGTGAGTTTCCTGTAGGAATACGATTAAGGGTCGAGCTTTTTTAAGTTCCCTTAATAATTTGGACCTTTTTTCGGGTACGTTCAGACCATTTACATTATGGGAAAGGACAGTTGGTGCTCTCCCTAAGAAAGCGTATGCCATGTCGTAAGCAGAACCGTAATAGGTGGATGTCCAGAGATATGTTGAGTACACCAGCAGTGTACTCTGTATTTGCTGCGGTCGCGGGGCGTAAGCGGGCAGGGATAATATAGAAGGGATGGAACAATTGTGTAGTTAAGGGATAAATGTAGTTGGGGGGGGGGGGATGGGGTGAGACTTGTGGGGTGATGTGAAGGGATGAACTAATCTGTCCCCACTGGAGGGTGAGTCAGCCTGGTGTCTGACTCGTTCTAGAGTAAGGAGGTATTTCCCCTGTGGGGGGTAGTGGGAGGTGTTATAGTAAAGGTAGTATTGAATGTTGCGCTAGGTAAAAGCGCAGTATGTATTTGTTAGTAGGTAACCCTGAGTAAAGGTCCAGCGGGACCTGGGGATCCAGATATCAGGACGGGGGAAGTGTCCCCCTGAGAGTAGGGTAACTGGGATCATGTGTGCGAACAATCTTAGATAGAGTTAAGCAGCTTATGGTGTCGTGTGAGATATCGACTTTACATTGGAACTGTTTCCATTCTGTCTGTTAGCATCTTATACTCTATCAACATTTTATAACTGCAAAATACTTACAAAATAGTCAAAGAGGAGAACTTCTAAAGAAAAAAGGGTAAAAAGAAAATAACATTTCAAGTCATATAGTGCTTAAACAGAATGATCTGTCAACCAAAAGCAAGAGTTTAACACTCTGCAACCTAGTACGAGATAGCAAACATTAGGTGACTCTACACTGTAGCGTATTCATTAATCCTATTAACAAGGAGTGAGGGCTTAAGGTAAAAAAGTAAATAAGCTCAACTATACTCCCTGGCATGTACCAAAGGTCTCCTCCGAGGGAGAGTCAAAGTGTCTTGCACCGGGTTCTAGATATGTAATCGCCTCCCAGAAAAGGGGTTAGTGGTAAACCGGGCTATCAATATACCGCAGTTAGGTTTAGCAAGACGTCCAGACAGCAAAAAGTGGGTAAACAGTGTTGGGGTTTTCCCTCCTCTTTCTTGGCCAGTCCCATTCCCATTGCAAGGCCTTGCGTGGTATAGGCTAAAAGATTTGTGTCAACCCTTCTATAGGTTGCAAAGGGGTAGCAACCAAGGCCTCTACTTCTGCAGAACTTCAGCCGGGAATGAACTGTACAAGGTTCCTCCCGGGAGGCAGTAGGAGGTACGGATCGTGTTACAGTTCAGCTAGAGGCAGTGGCCCAAGTTTGTTAGCAGGTTATAATTTCCAGGGGTCGGTCATTGCAAAAATCTGTATGTGGGACTGGCTGGTTCCCAAAAGGTCAGAAAAAAGTTAAGAAAAGCTGCCGAGGAAGGTGTGGCAGTGAGGTTGGTAAGCTCGATAGTCCAGTGTAGGCTGTGAACCGGTCGCAGTTTGTGTTCAGGTGCTGATCTCGCACTAACTTGGCGCCTGTTAACTTAAGGCAATCTAACGACCTTAGCGTTCAATAGGTGACAGAAACTTGCAACTTGCAGGAACAGAACTTATGCGTAGCATCTGCATGTCAGTAGCCCCTCGTGTCTCTTCCTCTTGGGCTCCTCGCACTTCTAGAGGGGTACGGAGGCTCACAACTGCTCCTGTCTGGATTTCTGCGGTGTTTGCTTGATTGGTAGGGCGACTGTGCATGGGACGGTCCTGGCGAGAATTGCGGATTGTTCACTTCTGGGGGTGTGCGGAATTCTGCGTACCATTCCGGGAGGTCCAGGGTGTCGATCTGGAGGTCTTCACAAAATTTATTTAGATCCTCTGGGACTTTGAGCACAAATTGTTTCCCCAGGAAACTTGCTTGAAGTGCGAATGGGAACTTCCATCTGTAATTGATTCCCTTTTGCCGCAGCACCTCTAGGAGTGGCTTCAGGGCCCTCCTGTTTTTGAGCGCAATGGGCGACAGGTCCTGGAAAAGTTGTATTACAGCCTCCTCATGTACGATCCGTTCTTTGGCCCTGCCTTTTGGAGAATGTCTTCCTTCAGGCAGTAGTTGGGTAGGCAGCATATGATGTCCCTCGGGGGGTTTCCGTCTGGTGCTCTAGGCCTGAGGGCCCTATGTGCCCTGTCAAAATCAATAGGGGATTGTTCTGGTCTGTCTATGAGGGTATTGAATATGGCAGTGAGAGTAGGCCTGATTTGTTCTTGGGATATAGTCTCAGGTACCCCTCTGATTCTGATATTGTTCCTGCGTCCTCGATTGTCTAAGTCTTCGATTTGCCGGTTCATATCGATCAGGTGTTGAGAATGCGTGGTTGCGATGTCGTCCAATCTAATCAGGGCTCTGTCTCTCCTCTTCCCCGCACGGTCTGATATTGCCAGTTGTTCCGTTAGGCGCAGAATTTCCGTTTTGATGTCAGTGATCGCCGCAGCGAAGGAGCTTTTAATGTCAGCCGCGATGTCTGTCATGGCCGCATAGGTAAGCAAATGTTCATTCTTATTAGCGCCAGTATTTGAGTCTTCAGAGGCTGGTAGCGAGACCTCGTCATCCTCCATGTCTTCTATAATACTGTTACTCTGTGTAGGTGCTTTATTGGCGTTTCTACCGCCGCCAGAGTATTTAAATATGCTTAGGTTTGCAGATGATGTTTTGCTCTGTGGGGTCCCCAAAGAGCACAGGGTATGGTTATGTGTACTTCTCCGTGAGTGCGCTAACATAGTCAGTATGATCCGTTTTCACGTCTCAGGTCCCCAGGTCACCAGGGTTTTGTTACAGCATCACCTTAAAGGCTATACACCAGGCCATTGCCCCTATTGTAAGTTCCTGAAAGTAAGTGGCAGGCCAATGACTAAGTGGGGTGTACCTTAAGCACTGTAGTTGTTGTGGTCCTATTGTGCCCAGGACAGCTGGTCCTCTGGGTAGGCTAGTAAGGGGGTAAAGTAAGCTGGGTGTAGCAAGATGGCCACTGGCTTTTTATCTGTATGCCTGCTGGCACATATAGTCCCACAGCCTGCTTCTGACCCCTAAATGTCCCAGGTCTTGTCAGGTGAGGTGTCAGGGGGGGCTCCCCAAACTTTACGTCTCTGCAGGGTTCAGGATGTCAAGCAGCGGCAGGTACAAAGGGGGGGGGCGGGGCTTTGCAGTACTCACTGTGTGTTGTAGGCCTAAGATGTGGCCTGTACTCCTGCGGAGCCTAGTCGCGGTTTGGGGCTCGCCGATGGTGGTCCGTGGCTTCCCTGGGCCTGCCCGGATGCTGCAGTACTCGGCCCCGGGTGATGCACTCCCGGGATGCTGCGTCTCAGATGGCGGTGTGTGGCGTGGAGCGGCTCGTCAGTAGGCCCCAAGATGGCGCCCGTTACTGTCCACAGCCTCGCGGCGGCCCGCGGCCTCAACACTGTCCCCGCTGTACAAATAACACCCCGGTATACAGCCCAGGGTTCATGGCAGCCGCCCCGTACAGGATGGGTGTTTGTCTGAGTGGAAATAGCTCCGGATGGCAACGGATTGCGATCGGCCTTCTGGAGCTCAGCTTCCACACGTCTGCTCTCCTCCTCGGCTGGACACGCCCCCCCTACATTCTTAATACTGGGTAAGAATGAGACAATGTAATTAAAACTCAACAAGAAAAGAGCCCATCGTGCCCTTCTGGGAGAGAGCGCTTAGCCTCAGACAAGAATGTGAGATTCTTATGGTCAGTAAGAATGAGAACCAGCACAATAGTACCTTCAAGGAGATGTCTCCATTCTATCAGGGTTAAAATGATCGCCAACAGCTCTCTGTCACCAATCTCGTAATTGCACTCTGCAGGTGACAGATTGAAAAATAGCCACATGGATGCAAAGCGCTCTCAGAGTTAGGATGTTGAGACAGAAGGGCACCAACTCCAGTCTCAGAAGCATCAACTTCTAGGATAAAAGGCAACGTAGGATCAGGATGTGCCAATACAGGAGCAGAAACAAAAGCAGCCTTGAGACTCTCAAAGGCCTTAATGGACTCCGGAGACCAACTCTGTGGGTTACCGTCCTTTCTGGTCATATCAGTCAGGGGCTTGACCAGAAATGAGAAGTTACGAATAAACTTCCGATAATAGTTGCAAAGCCCAGGAAACACTGCAGAGGATGTAAACCCACAGGTTGGGGCCACTGTAGGACTGACGAAAGTTTCTCTGGGTCGATCGAAAAAACCAGCAGTGGAAATTACATTGCCCAGGAATTTAACCTGTTCACGATGGAACTCGCACTTCTCCAGTTTACAATAGAGATAGTTTTCTTTTAGTTTCTGAAGTACACGACAGACATCTGTGTGGTGGCTCTCCAGGGACTTGGAAAACCACCACACATAACTGCAACAAATCTCGGAAGACATCGTAAATAAATTCCTGGAAAACTGCTAGGGTGTTATAAAGGCCAAAAGGCATTACGAGGTACTCATAATGACCTGTTCTGGTATTAAACGCAGTTTTCCACTTGTTGCCCTCCTTAATCTGCACAAGATTGTATGCTCCTCTCAAATCAAGCTTCATGAAAACCGTTGCTCCCTTGAGGTGGTCAAATAACTCTGTAATCAATGGAATCGGGTGGGCATTCTTAATCATGAAACGATTGAGACCCCTATAATCAATACAAGGTCTCAGTTCACTGCTCTTCTTCTTCACAAAGAAGAAACCAGCACCAGCAGGAGACGAGGATTTGCGCATGAAACCTCGAGAAAGTGCGTCTGCAACATACTCCTCCATGGCCTTATCCTCCAAGACCGACAAAGGGTAAACCCGGCCACGAGGTGGTATGGCACCAGGTTGAAGGTCAATTGCGCAATCATAAGAGCAGTGTGGAGGCAAACTACCAGCTTGACCTTTGTCAAAGACATCGCTAAAATCGTGGTACTTGTCCGGCAGGGAGGAAAGTGAAGATTTGCACAGGACCTTGGCTACCTTCTGGAAGCATGTCTCACTGCATTGTGGTGACCAGGAGAGAACCTCCGCATAGAGCCAATCAAAAAAGGGATTGTGCCTCTGTAACCAAGGATAACCAATAACCAGCAGAAACCTAGGTGAGGAAATAGCTTGGAATTTGATTATCTCATAGTGAAGAGCCATGGACAATGGAACCGTCTCACAAGTCACATGGGCAGGCCTTAGATGTCTACCATAAAGAGCCTCAATGGCAAGTGGAGTGTCACACAGCTGCAGCGGAATCGAGTGCTGAGATACAAAGGCAGCATCAATGAACAGGCCTGCAGCCCCAGAGTTGATTAGAGCCTGTATCTCGATGGACGACTCAGCCCAAGAAAGGGTGAACGAAACCAGGGGCTTATCCTTCTGGATAACTGGGGACGAAACAACGCCACCTAAGGTCTGACCATGACTGGACCTCAAAGTTCGAGCGTTCCCTGGATGGGTAGGACAAGACTTCAAAAAGTGACCTGCCTGGCCACAATAAAGGCACAACTTCACTGACCGACTCAGTACCAGGAGGCATGGGAGGTGAGGGAGACATGGGTGGGACTGTAATGCCCGGAGGCAAATGTACAGGAGGCTTCCACAAGCACTCCTTAAAAGAGAGTCTTTCTTTGAGCCTGGAGTCAATGAGGATGGCAAACATAATCAACCTCTCCAGCTCAGTGGGCATATCTCGGGCTGCTATCTCATCCTTGATGGAATCCGAGAGACCATGAGAAAAAGCAGCCACGAGGGCCTCATTGTTCCAAGCAACCTCTGCTGCCATAGCACAGAATTCAATGGCGTAGTCGGCAACAGTACTCGTACTTTGATGAACATGAGGCACTTGGCAGCAGAAGCTGAGCGTGCGGGAACGTCAAATACCCTTTTAAAGGAGGACACAAAGTCAGGGTAACTCAAGACAACAGGTTTTTGCGTCTCCCATAGAGGGTTTGCCCAGGCCAGGGCTCTCTCAGAAAGCAAAGATATCACAAAACCTACTTTGCTTCTGTCTGTGGGAAATGCCTGGGGCAGCATCTCAAAGCAAATCTCAACCTGGTTGAGAAACTCTCTGCATTGAACTGGAAAGCCCCTGAATCGCTGAGGAAGTGGAGTGGAACCAGACATACCTCTTATAGAGGTAATACTCGAGGCGGGTGCCTACACAGAGACTGGCACAGTAGCAGCGATGGCCTGCAATTCAGGTTGTACTTGAGCAGCCACAGTGGGATTTTCCAGGTGAGCTGTGTGACTCAGGAGTGTTTGTAACGCCATGGCAACTGATCCATGTAGGGATCTTGCTCATCCAATCTGGAAAAAATATTACCAACAAGTGGATTAACTGTAACTTCTGAATTCATGGCCTTCGCCTATTGGCAGAAACCATGAACCAGACCGAGACAGAAGTACAGTAAAATCACACTTGTTTATTAATAAAAATAAAAAAGGTAAATAGAGTAAGCATAGTCAAAGCAAAGCCAGAGTCCAGTAACCAGATTGTGTAGTCAGCCAAGCCAGAGTTCAGTGACCAGATCGGGTAATCAGCCAGGCCAGAAGTCAGGGATCCAAGTAGAGGAACAGCAAGCAGGAAAAGGAGCCAGAAGGGATGTCAGCAAAGCCAGTCTTTAAACAGGAATGCAGGAGATGGTTTCTTGTGATGTGACCAAGGCAAAGGCAGAGATCAAGTGAGCTGGATGGCTTTAAGTTTGCAGGACTGACGAGCAGAATAACAACAGCTGAATGACTGTGGAGAGAGCTGGAAGCTGGCAATTAGCCGACAGCTGAGTGGCAGCATCCTGCAAGGCATTTGGCAATGGCAATGAATCATTCATTATAACACTCAGCTTAGCTTATACACACACTTTTTGCTGAACTTGCTGGATCCTCCTCGGTGACTCCTCTTGGTTGCAGCTTAGACACTAGCAGCAGCTCTACAAGTTCCTCCTATCCCACCTCCAGCCATGAGTGACATCATGCCACCAGGAGGGGACTACTAAGTGCCTTAGGAGTGAAGAGGCAGAGCTGACAGGGTTGGCTGGTACTTGTGCAGGGTACAGGCGCGCACTGGGCACATTGTTACAGTAAAGTAGAGAGACTCGAGCTAGCGGCAGCTACTGTGTACTTTGTGAAGCACTTTTGGCACTTCACCTGTGCCCCCCTGCCCAGCCCAGGGTATCCACCCCTTCCTCGTACTGGCCTGGCCCTGCTTATAGACCAGTGATGCGCAGTCAGGGGAGGCAGGGCCTCACCTGCCATAAACATTTAAAAAGAAATACAGCTTTGAGGGTAGTAACTCGTCAACCTGGGGTCATAGAGACTCAAGCTTTAGGGGCGTATGTAGCCTAAGTGCTACTCCAGCACTTGTAAAAAATTGCTTCTAGGACCTATGGCTCCTATGACCTATGGTTCCTTGCGCAGCCTGTCAGAAACGGAATACAGAGTGGCCACTTTAAATACAAGCTGACACACTCTGTTTACAGCAGACTGAGATGATGAGCTCACAGTGCCTCCCCTTACTTCTTGCCAGAGGCACTGAGCTCAATAAACAGCTAGGAGCCTGGGACCAATGGTAAAGTACCATTGGTCCCAGCGGTACAATAAAAATGCTGCAGTGGAGGCACGCCTCTCACTGCAGTGTCATAGAAGGGGCATGTGTCTAAAAGACAAATGCTCCCTTCCAGCCTAGCCCTCTTAACTACAAGGAACAAACGTGTTTATGGGTATAAGATTTGCCCACAATCCCATTTTTTTCTCACACAGTTAAGAGGGAGAATGAAAATGAAAAACAATATAGAATAATTATTTATATATTACTTATAATTAACCCCTTGACACCCAGGCCAATTCTGACACTTCTCTCCAACATGTAAAAACCATATTTGTTTTGCTAGAAAATTACTCAGAACCCCCAAACATTATATATATTGTTTTAGCAGACACCATATGGAATAAAATGGTAGTTGTTGCAACTTTTTATGTCACACCGTATTTGCGCAGCAATTTTTTTAAATGCGCTTTTAAAAAAAAAAACAGTTTCCCGAATAAAAAAAAACTAACACTAACATTAGCCTGATTTTTTGTATATTGTGAAAGACACTTGCGGACCGCCTGCCGTCATTATACTGCAGCTCTATGAAGTGGAATATCTTTACGGCAGCTAGCTGCCATAACCCCATATCCATTTCTTCAGCAGGTGGTCTACTTTCAGATAAAAGTGGTCTCAGCAGGGAGATCAATTTTATTGGTGGTGAAAGAGGGCCTCCGCCACTTACTGGAGCCGCTGGCAGCGACGGAGGCGATTGGGTCCTGTCCCCTCTGTAGTATGGAGCTGAGTGAGGGGAAGATGGCCCCTACCCAGCTCCATACCATTGCAGGGCGGAAGCAACAAAAAGGTCAATTCCGCCCATAGCCCTTAAAAGTGACAATTTTATTTTTTCAAACAACATATTTTTTTTATTGCATTTTAGTGTAAATATGAGATATGAAGTCTTTTTTATGTGTACATTCCTTGTAATAGGAATAAAAGTGACACCATTTTTTTAAAAGAAGTGTAAAAAAAAAGAAAAAGTAAAAAAAAAGAAAAAAAAATTAACGCGCCCCATCCCCACGAGCTCACGTGCAGAAGTGAACACATATGTGAGTAGCGCCTGCATATGAAAATGGTGTTCAAACCATACATGTGAGGTAGCACATCCACGAGAGTGAGAGCTATAATTCTAGCCCTAGGCCTAGACCTCTGTAACTCAAAACATGCAACCCGTAGACATTTTTAAACGTCGCCTATGGATATCCTTAAGGGTAAAAGTTTGTCACCATTCCACGAGCGGCGCAATTTTGAAGAGTGACATGTTGGGTATTAATTTACTTGGCGTAACATCATGTTTCACAATATAAAAATAAATTGGGCTAACTTTACTATTGTCTTATTTTTTAATTCAAAAAAGTGTATTTTTTCCCAAAAAGTGCGTTTGCAAGACCACTGCGCAAATACTGTGTGACAGAAAGTATTGCAACAACCAACATTTTATTTTCCAGGGTGTTAGAAAAAAATATATATAATGTTTGGGGGTTCTAAGTAATTTTTTAGCAAAAAAAAAAAAAAATGATTTTAACTTGTAAACAAGTTTGAAAAATTGGCCCGATCCTTAAGTGGTTAAAATTTCACACACTTGTGAAATGGCGCCAAACTTCAGTACTTATAAATCTCCATAGGAGAAGCTTTACATTTTTTTACGGTTACATATTTAGAGTTACAGAGGAGGTCCAGTGCTAGAATTATTGCTCTCGCTCTAACGATCGTGGCGTATGTAACCTGCATGTATCTGGCTCTGATACTAGCCAGTGCCTCACTGACCTCACCGAATGTCCCTGTTATAGACAGTAAACCAAAGTAATGTAATTGCTCAAAGTAATGGCTGTGTGGCTTGCGCAGCCATTACTTTGACACAGACTGGCTGTCTGATACAGAAACCAGCCCACTGAACCATCAGGCCACCGGGAAACTCCTGGTAGTCCCGATGGCCACTTTGCCAGTACATCCCTGCTGCCCAGCCACTTACGAGTACCCCCTTCATATGGCGCCCATGGCACTTGCCATATGTGCCATACCCTGGTATACGCCACTGCTACAATAACAATCTGTGAAGCTCTGGTGAACTCCACGCCCAAGATGGTTAAGGCAGTGCTGTTAAATAATGGTAGCCACACAAAATATTGACACTTTGGGCCAAATTTGGAAATTTTCACTTAGGGGTGTACTCACTTTTGTTGCCAGCGGTATAGACATTAACCACTTGACCACTGGCCACTTAAACCCCCTTAATAACCAGACCAATTTTCAGCTTTCGGTGCTCTCACATTTTGAATGACAATTACTTATGCAACACTGTACCCATATGAAATTTTTGTCCTTTTTTTCACACAAATAGAGATTTATTTTGGTAGTACTTAATCACCACTGGGTTTTTTATTTTTTGTGCTATAAAAGAAAAAAAGACCGAAAATTCAGTAAAAAAATGATTTTTTCTTTGTTTCTGTTATAAAATTTAGCAGATTAGTAATTTTTCTTCATAAATTTTGGCCAAAATTTATACTACTACATATCTTTGGTAAAAATAAGTACAAATTGGTGGATATTATTTGGTCTTTGTGAAAGTTATAGAGTCCACAATCTATGGTGCCAATATCTGAAAATTGATCACACCTGAAGTACTGATGGCCTATCTCATTTCTTGAGACCCTAACATGCCAGAAAAGTACAAATACCCCCCCCCCCCCATGACCCCTTTTTGGAAAGAAGACATTCAAGGTATTTCGTTTTTTTAAGTTGTCATTCTTTCCCACAATTTTTTGCAAAATCAAGATTTTTTTTCCTTTTTTTCCCCCACAAAATTGTCATATTATCAGGTTATTTCTCACACACAGCATATGCATACCACAAATTACACCCCAAAACACATTCTGCTATTTCTCCCGAGTATGGAGATACCACATGTGTGAGACTTTTACACAGCGTGGCCACATACAGAGGCCCAACATGCAGGGAGCACCATCAGGCGTTCTGGAGCACCATCAGGCGTTCTGGAGCACCCAGGCCAATTCTGACATTTCTCTCCTACATGTAAAAATCATCATTTATTTGCTAGAAAATTACATTAGAACCCCAAAACATTATATATATATATTTTTTTTAGCAAAGACCCTAGAGAATACAATGGTGGTCGTTGCTTTTTATCTCGCACGGTATTTGCGCAGCAATTTTTCGAACGCGTTTTGTTTTGGAAAAACAAAACAGTTTTGTGCTTTGAAAAAAACAAAACAGTAGAGTTAGCCCAATGTTTTTGCATAATGTGAAAGATGAAGTTATGCCGAGTAAATAGATACCTAACATGTCACCCTTCAAAATTGCACACGCTCGTGGAATGGCGCCAAACGTCGCTACTTAAAAATCCCCATAGGCGACGCTTTAAATTTATTTACTGGTTACATGTTTTGAGTTACAGAGGAGGTCTAGGGCCAAAATGATTGCTCTGGCTCTAAAGTTCGCAGCGATACCTCACATGTGTGGTTTGAACACCGTTTTTATATGTGGGCGGGACTTATGTATACATTCTCTTCTGCATGCGAGCACATGGGAACAGAGGTGCTTTAAAAAAAAAAAAAAATGTTATTGTTCATTTTACTTTATTTATTTTAGTTTGACACTTTTTTCCCCCAAAAATACATTTTTTGATCACTTTTATTCCTATTACAAGGAATGTAAACATCCCTTGTAATAAGAATATGGCATGACAGGTCCTCTTTACAGTGAGATATGGGGTCAATAAGACCCCATAGCTCACCTCTAGGCTGGGAAGTCTGAAATAATCAAAAAACGATTCTGGCTTTGATCGTATTGGCGAGTTGGTAGAAGCACCGGAGGGTGGCGGGAGGGGGACATCCCCTCTCGCCTCCTGTAAGAATGATCAAGCAGCAGAACAGCCACTATGACCATTCTTATGGTGTAGGGAATCGCTGGCTGAAAAAGCTGATATCTGAATGATGTCTGTAGCTACAGGCATCATTCAGATATCCCCGCACAAAATCAAGGACGTCATATGACGGCCAGCGAACGGGAAGTGGTTAAAATGCATTTTTTTTTTAACACAAAGTTGTCCATTTATACAATATTTCTAACACATAGCATGTACATACCAAAAATGACACCCCAAAATAGATTTTCCTACTCCTCTTGAGTACGGCGATAACACGTGTGTGGAACTTTCACAGCCTGGCAAAGCATGGCTGGGTATCACTGAGTATGGCTGGGTATTGCAGGGTATCACAGAGTATGGCTGAGCATGGCCGAGTATGGCTGGGTATTGTAAAGTATCACCTGGTATGGCTGGGTATTTCAGCATATCACCAACTATGGCTGGGTATTGCAGGGTATCATAGAGTATGGCTGGGTATTGCAGGGTATGGCTGGGTATTGCAGGGTATCATCGAGTATGGCTGGGTATTGCAGAGTATGGCTGGGTATTGCAGGGTATCACCGAGTATGGCTGGGTATTGCAATGTATGGCTGGGTATTGCAGGGTATCACCGAGTATGGCTGGGTATCACCGAGTATGGCTGGGTATTGCTGGCTATTGCAGAGTATTGATGGGTATTGCAGATTATTGCTGGGTATTGCAGAGTATTGGCAGAGCATTGCTGGGTATTGCAGAGTATTGGCAGGGCATTGCAGAGTATTGGCAGGGTATTGCAGACTATTGGCAGGGCATTGCTGGGTATTGCAGATTATTGGCAGGGAATTGCAGGGTTAATTGTCTGTGAGCAGCGTTGTGGGCACTACAGATCCAGCCCACAGAGCTGCTTACACCGATCTCTCCCCTCTCACTGTACCGATCGGTACGATCATGTTATGACGCTGGTTTGTTTACAAGTGATCGCTCCATGAAATTTGACTGAGCGATCACGTGGTAAACGGGCGAGATGAGCGGCCGTTTACCGTGATCCGGATGCTCTCGTGTGGGGGTGCGCGAGAGCGTAGTTCTGGGAGGACGTTATAGTGCATATTCCCAGAGTTAAGCAACTGCCCTGTAGCCATCATTCGGCTATGGGCCGGTTGTTAAGTGGTTAATGGCTGTGTGTTGAGTTATTTTGAGGGGACAGCAAATTTACACTGTTATACAAGCTGTACACTCACTACTTTACATTGTGGCAAAGTGTAATTTCTTCAGTGTTGTCACATAAAAAGATATAATAAAATATTTACAAAAATGTGAGGGGTGTACTCACTTTTGTGAGATACTGTAGATGGCTCCTGGTGCTGGGATTTACTTCTGCAAGAAGGAGATCACAGGAACCCGGACAGCCAGATGAAAAAAAACTGCACTAAACAGTCGTTTTTTTTTGTTTATAAAACTGTAATAAATGGTATTTTTTTTTCAATCTTCCTAGAGTTCAGGTTTACATAAACTAGGATCCTTAGGTGTTTCACAATTACAATACAATACCTCCTTGGGTATCATCTTTTTCTCCTGCCCTTGGTTTAAACAGCAGTCCTAAAGACAAAAGGAAATAAAAATAAATGTGTTAAGCATATTAGACAACATCTGGCCCTAAGGAAAAAATTTAAATATGGGGTTGGGTCATTAAATTGCAAAAAAGTTTACTAAAGTTTAAGGCATTCTCTCTCTTTTATGACTCCCATTTCTTTTATAAATAACGAATCCCAAAAAATAAGGGGGGGGGGGGGTAGAATAGTATGGCCAAAGCTTTTTTGGCCATACTTATCTTGTGGATCATGGGAGTGCCCTTACATTTGCACTCCAGTGACCCAGAAGCAGTCAACAGTTGGCTAAAGCCTCCTGTTGCCTGACATCACAGTGGTGAGTATGAGGACCCCTAACCCCTCCTACCCTGTGTCTTTATAATCAATACTGTGCCATATTGCCAAAAATATATACTTTTTCATCCTAGGTACATTGTTACACACATCCATTCCTGAAGAGCGAGCTGGATCTTGCAAAACTAGTTGGGTAGTATGATGCCCGTGTACTATGACTACTGTTATATTTATGTACCAATATTCCTGGTTTATGTATCTTTTTTAAATTGGCAACTATTGGTGATATCTATGCTTGTAAACAATTTCACTTGAATAAATCATATACTGTATTTACTACTGTTATGTTTTCTGGCGGAAACGGTACCCACTTCATTTAAATCCCAGGTCGATTCTGTAATTTTATTGATATCACAGAGAGTCAAGTCTCTGGAAAGATCAACAATGAACAATGTGAAAACCACCCAGATACCTACCTGCCAGCTGACGCAGCCTCTCAGAGTGCCACTAAGAGCCTGAGCCAGCCTCTCAGCGGTCATGCGATCACTCAGTTCTCGATCCTTTAGCTGACAGGGGACAGCTGCAGCATCCGACTGATTGAAAGGTAGATATGCCTGCGCTAATAGGAAATGTGAACAGTGTACATATAGGTGCTGCAGACACCGTAAGGGTCAAACACTACCCAGTAAATAGAGAATAAAATAGTAGTTGGTGTTGCGCTCCTAAAGGATATGCTTAAAATCAGCTTGCAAAATTATAATAAATACAATTAATTAAATAAATAGATCAACGTGGAATGAACATGAAACAAGAAATACTGTAAAATCTCATATATCATAATAAAGCGCAAATGTGCAAAATAAATAAACACGTGCACATAAAAGCAGCAAAAAAGCTGCAGGCTTAAAGAGGAAGTAAACTCTCCCACTCTGATGCTTCTTTTCATTTAGTCCATTATAATAAGTAATTATCAAAGTATAGCCACTGTAATCCAGCCCAAATTGCATATTACTTACTGTTTAAAGAAACGTTAAAAAACTTGTTTCCAAGGGTTAGGCAGCGCCATCTTAACTATTGTTTTCTGAGTCCACAGTGGAGTGTATTTCCGCCCTTACATTGAGCACTTCCTGTTCTGTTAACCAAGCCTCCTTCTCAATGCAACGTTTCTATGGCAACCCTGCTTCCCTGTTCATAGCTGACTTGTTTTATTTCACAATATTTACTTGTGCTGATTACCTAGTGTTTGCCTGTTTAAGTCCTATAAGCTTCAGCTGATAAGACTGCAGTACTGCTGTTCCATTCCCTGGTTTACACTGCATGTCATGTCACATGGTCACATGGTGTGTAGAAGGAATTTCTAAGTGATTAGCAACCTGCTGGGAGTTCAGTTCAATTAGAAAAAAAAAAAAAAAAAAAAAAAAAAAAAAAAATATATATATATATATATATATATATATATATATATATATATATATATATATATAAATAAAGTCCAAAATGTGAACGGCTGGACACTCTTCGGGGTCCAGTGTGAAAAGTGAAAATGTGGGGATGTTCTACAGAAACATCATGTGGCAATGAAGTAACATATGGTGGCACTGTGACTTTAAGTGCAAGGTGTCTCTTCGGTGTCACTGACACCCGTGAGTGTACTAAATTATTACCTTACTGCTGTAAGGTAATCAGCATGTAGAAGAGAAAGAGGGGGCAAATCCCTTAGGGTGGATACATTCCTGCATGTTCCTCCTAATTATCCTAGTGAATATGGAGCTTTACCAGAGGGGATTGTTTCCTTTCTTTCCAATGGATGGATGTCAGGAATCACTCAGATGCTTGAGAGGCTGCGTCCACTCCTATTGAAAGAGATTGTTACCAATTCTGGACCTTGTTCGTTCCGAACTCGTAGTAACAGATCCACAGCTCACGTACCGTATTTTTTATTCACGGCTACTGTTAAGCCTACATTTACGCTTTTTTGCTGATTTTCTGTGCACGTGTTTATTTATTTTGCACATTTGCAATTTATTATGCTATATCAGCATCTGACTGATGCTTCAGCCACATATGATTTTATTTATGTTTATTTTTTTTGACTTCCCACACTTTCATTTCTGCCATGTAAATGCAGAAACCAGCCTAATGCAAGGCTAATAGTGAGCCCAGGTTCATTTTTATTTTAGGTACACTATAACCTGAACTAAGGCTTGACAACCTAAATCCTTAATCTTAACTTCTTCAAACCTATATCCAATGTACTATTCTGTGCTAGCCAATCTTTAAGTGAAAAAAACAATCAGCCACAAGATACCAGAATCCAAACCAATGACTTAAAGACAGTTTTAATGGAATGTGCTGTATTTTTGTGAAAATTTTTCATATTTTGGAGAAAAATACTTTGACAAATCTTAATGTTCAAATAATTTCCATCTCAGAACAAAAATGTATTATTTTTTATAAATATACAGACCTTTGCAAAAGTTCTGAAAGCATCTAAAATGGGTCGGTAGCCTGTACATCTACAAAGGTTTCCTATTACAAAATATGAAAGGTATAAATAGTTATTCCTTGAACAACAATACAGCAGGTTATATTGCAGCAGCATTACATTCTTCGAGGCGGTATTATGATTAGATTTATTTAAACGTACATCACGGGACACAGAGCCATAGTAATTGCTAGGTGGGTTATAGTCCACCTTCAGGTGCTGGACACTGGCCCACCCTAAACAGGAAGTTGCCTCCCTATATAACCCCTCCCATACCGGGAGCATCTCAGTTTTTTTGCCAGTGTCTAAGGTGTTGGTCATGAGTGAATGTGTGCTGTGCTGAGCTCCACTGGAGCAATCCTTGCTGGGGCTAGCTATGCAGCCGGATCCATTCAAAGTGTCTTTTTTGGGCCAAATTGAATGGTACCTGGGCCTTGTGTCCGAAGAAACCAGGTCATTGCTTGTAAATGCTTCTCTTTTTAGAGAGCTGGAACCCGGGATCCATACTTTTGGTATTAAGGCCATAAAGTTTTACTGCCGGAGTGCTATTACAGGTCCAGGATTGTGGGTTCCCCGAGGGTCCACGGTTCCTGAAGGTTTGTTAACGGAACCCACCATGAAGGATAAAGATTGGATCTGTTGGTTTTACCACAGAAAACCCTGCAGCGGGAAAGGTAAGTGGAGTTTTCTAAGGAATTTTTAAATTTTCTTATGAAATGTCTCCTTTGAAGCCGATCCCGTCGGATCGGAGGCCCATGCTTGCACAGGAAAACTCTTTTTTTTAAAAGAGAAAGGAGGGGGCATGATGCAGGGGTGGGGGCAGAGCTTAGCACAGCGTTTGCGTCCTCCAACGCGGAAGTGTGTTTTAAAAAAAAACTCCATTTGTGCTGGCTGCAAAATTGTCAGAGACACAAGAGCAAATAGGAGCATGAAAGAGGTTGGAGACACAGGCATTTCCTATTTGACACATTTACTATTTGCATCAGGCTGAGCATTAATAGCAGCGGCTGTGGCTGGACTATTGCTCAAGCAGTGGATGCGATTTCTTCTGATAGTACCTCTGCTTTGTGCATCAGGCTAAGGTCAGAAGAGGGGGTTGGAACACCCCCAAGAAAGAGCTAAAAGAGTCTCAAGGCCTACTCATCTCTACAAATGGCATCCTCCCCTGAGAGTGAGCATCGGGGCCACGAAATGTTTGCAACTGTTTTCAACATTGCAGCCCCTGTTTGTTTACTAAAAAGATCTTTTTCCCTCAGCCATGATAGGTTTTGAAAAAAAAAAACGTTTTAGCAATTTTAATCACATCCCAGTGTGGGTCAAAATGCGACAGGTTTTCTTCCATTACCCAGGACCCTCAAACTGAGGAACTAGAGGCAGGAGAAGATGAATTCCATCAGGGGACCGTGGTGAGGCTGATCACTCCTCTGAAGTGTCAAATGTGGGAGAATCAGCTTTTCAATCTTAAGATTGATGGTGCAATTTTTTGCTGAATGGTCAGCTTCACATTTATGTACCCTTAACTGAGTGTTTGGGTTCACTAAAACCTCCTCAAGCTGTGCATGCCTTTTCCTGTCCATTCATTGGTGGAAAATCTTTTTTGTATCTGAGGGGATTACCCAGATAAGCATTATTTTCCCTCCTACAAAGTTTTCACACTTTATCCTATGGTGGAGAAAATTCACTAAGTAGGGTATACCAGCAATTAATGCTCCTACATCCTCTGTGAATAAGAGTTTGACTTGTCTGGCAGACAATGCTCAAATGCTTAGGGATCCAACGGATAAAAAGTTGGAATTCCTATAAAAAAACACTTTTTTCTCTGGTAGATTGAGTGTCTCAGCCTACGCTGACAGTAATCGTTGAGATACCAGTTTAAACAGGTGTTCAAGGTTATCCTGCTCAGCAGGCCCAGTATCTGGCAGCTTTATGTTTGCAATAGTTGCTATGAGAGATTCTATCCTTCAGGCCTTGCGCCCTTCGCTAAGCACCATGCAACATCTCCTGGCTAGTCTTTCTTTTTGCAGTGAAACAGCTATTTGAGGATGTTTTGGGTAATATATCCAAGGAAATTCTAGCAGATAAAGTACCACTTTTGCCATTTAAGAAAAGGAGTAAATGTATTTTCATTTTAAATCTCCTTCTCCTGTGCCAGGGGCATCAACCTCCAGACAGTCATGATGGCTTCCGCCATTGGGTTCAAAAGGTAATCCTCAGGGTTAACTCCAGGGACAAAAAAAGGTCTTGGGGAGGAAACCTACAAGATACTGAGTCCTCCTTATAAGGACGCACCCCCGTTGGCTCAATAGGGGGAATTCTTCTGCAGTTCTCAAGGACCTTACAGGAAGAGTATCAAGACGAATGGGGGACTTCCTCAATAACTCCAAGGTACAAAGGTGGAAAATCTCAATTTTTAGTGTGTAGCTCTGCTTTCCGGTCTAGCTACTGCACCTTGAGTTAGAAAGGTTAGAGGGGTGTACTCACTTTTGTGAGATACTGTACCATTGTGCATATTGGCAGCAGCAAATCAGCCACACGAGGTGTTGATGATGAAAATATTTTCAAATTTATATACTTTTTTTGTGTGTATATACAGTAGAAATATTTGGAGAGATGTTGTATCAAGAATATAGCTTAGTGCTAAAAAGATTTTTCGGTAAATGGTCCATTTTAAATGGTTTCACACAACTTCACCCATGATTCCCACATTTTACCATCTGAATCTATTTAGAATAAACAGTGTGTGAAGCTTGAGTATAGTAGACCCCTAATTGTTTATTCTTTAAGATTATAGGCCTGTCGGCATTTCCCCTTTCGTGAATTAGGGGAATTTGTAAACCACACAATTTTGAGTCCAAAAGATTACAGATATGTTTGTACTCCAAATCTTAGCAGTTTTCCTGCAATGCCATTAGCATGCGGTTTATACAGAAATTAATGTAACTAACCTTTTCATATATTATACTGTGTTTACTAGTTCTACCACTAAGAGGTAGTGTTCTTGTATAATGTAATGTTCTTTCCAATGGAACTACATGTTAGAGATGTAATTTCTTGTTTTATTGTTCCTGTTTTCCAATAAAACAAGAATGGCTCAGTCATAGGACTAGCAAAATTTTGACATAAACAGTGATATGCAGCAGATTTTCAACAACCATTCTATAGGGTTCTCCTATAGTTGGTTTACTACATCATCAATGGCATATGTAGTCACAGATGTTCATTAAGCGAATGTCATCCCCTTTGTATGTTGGTTTGACATTATTTATGTTCTCTCTCATTGATGTGATAGTTAACTGGGGCTGTTCCAGATTCTGGGGTACAAATAGTTTTTTGTCGGGTTGCTGTGCTTTGGACTTGGGTCTGTTGCTCGGGTCTTTTTTAGGTGTTCTTTAAGCCACACATCTTTAGCTCCCTGTGACAGCAGATCTTAATTTTTTTCCTTGTATATTTTGCTACAGGCTTTTTTGCACTCACAGTAGGTCGCCCTTGTGTAAAGAAAGGTTTACTATAAAACTTGGTTGCACTTTTTTTTGGTTTCCAGTACAGTGAGACACCCAGCGTTCATGAGCCTCCCATCTTATTTTTGTTGGTCATCAGCATGGATTGTAGATTTCTGCAAAAAGACAGCAGTTCTCTCAGTACAAGTGGTGTTATCCTCGTGGAGTGGTGGAGTGTGGTTAGGGCTCCATTTCATCATTTAGGGTCAGTCTGTAAAAGACCCTGAGGAGGTTGGTTTGTAGTCTCAGAGCTCTTTGTACACAGATATTCTGAAAATCTGTGGTGGTATGTATGCAGAATGGGATGTTGAAGAAAGACCTTGTGGAATGCGGTGTTACATTTTTGCATACAGTCCAGCTATGCCCAGCTATGCAAGTTTATTTTTTTATTTTTTCAGTTGCAGAAACATTCAGTATACAATATTTTGGCATTGTTCATCATGCAAGTGGCACATTATTATTGTTTAAATAGATTGTGAACATTAGTATACCGAAACAAGCTCACGGGTATACTTGTATAAAGTTATGCATATTTTACACAGCAAGGCTTATCCACCAAAGTTGTTGAGAATCTTCATACAATAAAATGGTAGGTGTCTTCACTTTGAAAACGCAGTCATGCGCAGATAAAATAAACAGGAATTTGCTTTTCATATGTCTGGAAAAGTAAAAAGTGGACAAAACTACAATTTATTGAGTAAAGATTTTCAACTTCTTTCGTAAATAAGCCTCATTGCCTTGCAAAATTAGAACCAAATTCTAAGTTGATAATAAAAAAAAAGGTTATTTTAAAAAGCGCTGACACATCCAATTTAACAAAGCACAGATCTTACAAGCAAAATTTGATTAAGGTTTTTAAAATATTTTGTTCACACAAAGTATCCCTTAAATGGCAAGAAGAACATTTTATTGGGTTATCGATGGGACTTTTGCACATGGCTGGTTTTGAGCTGACTTTAGCAGATATTCTTTGGGTTGTATAGGCTAGTTAATGGGCATTTGGTATTTTCAAGGAAATTTGCAAATGAATAGCATTTGTAAAGTATTGGGACACCTTCCTTTACACGCACGTGAAATTTAATGCCATTCGAGTTTTTTTTTTCCGTAGGGTTCAATATTGAGTTTGCCCACCCTTTGCAGCTATAACAGCTTTAATTATTCTGGGAAGACTGTTCACATGGTTTAGGAGTGTGTCTATGGGAATGTTTGACCATTCTCCTAGAAGCGCATTTGTGAGGTCAGGTACTGATATTGGACGAGAAGGCCTGGCTCGGCTTGCAGTCTCCTCTCTACTTCATCCCAAAGATCTTCTGTCGGGTTGAGGTCAGGATGTTTGAGTGGACTTCTGAAAACAAATGCCGCTGTATACAATGGTAACATTATAGCTAATTGTTAATGCTCTGCTTGTTGGCACTAAAGTGGTCTGGGCTGTGTGAGCTGGTCTGGGTTTTCTTCTGTGCCGGGAACTGTGATGTGCCCCATGGGCTTTCCCCCCCTCCTTTGTTCACATTTGATGTGGGGTGGGCAGATGCCCTTGCTTTGCACATCGATGCCACGCCCATTGCACCTGATGTGTGTCGTCACTCCGTGTGGCACCACAATGCCAGCGTTCTTTATACATCCACTGGCAATATGAGAGGCTGGTCTTGGCGCCATTTGCCGGGTGGCTTAGCCTTTCAAGTGATGGCGCCTCCCTCTCTTTCTGAAAGCTGCGTGATGTTGGGGGTGTGCTGTGGTTGCGCCCATATAAGCTTATTGCCAGGTGGCCCAGGATCTCTGTCTGGTTCTCTTTCCAATGGACACTATGCACCACTGTGGATCATGATTTTCACATCCCATTAATAGGTATTATATCTCTCAGAAGGTGAAAAAAAGAACCACTAACAATAACAATACAAAAATCACCTTGTGGCGCTACACAAAAAACACTGCTAATTAACAGTGTACTACAATGTCCAAAACTAAACTACGTGAAAATTATAAACGCATGTGCATAAATACAGTACAATAAACATTAGAGTAAATTGTGATTAAATAGCAATCAAAAATCGCATTTAAGTGATAAAGTGAATATGTGACAGAACATAAATAGAGCAAATAAATAAAATAAACAAAATATTTTCTGCTGCAAATAGTGCTCTAAAAACGATGTGCAGTCCCAAAAAATTTTTTTCAAAAATTCGATATTCAATCAGACAGAATTATTGTCTAATTAAAAATAATAAAAGTGATGGTAGCATTAGTTCAAAAACTCCTTTTCCAGTGAAAGTTCTATAGCAAAGTGTCCATAAAACGAAAAGCCTCCACCGCACCCTTGGTGTTCGTGGCCCCCCTTGTTTAGAACACTCACCAACAGTATTGCCCAGCACTCTCGTGTAGGGCAAAAATCGCTTATACAGATGATAACTGTTTCTCCAGCCAACTCTTGTGACAGACTTCGCAGCAGAGGGTAATGAATTAATATCTCAGAGTTACCTCAGGGAGACAAAAGAGACTTCCCATAGTGCAAAATTGCAAAGCTATTTTTAATCTCAATAAAACAATCGATAAAATCACACTCACATGGATCAAATTAAAAGCAGGCACTTCAGATAGACATTCCACTTATCAATCAGGAGATCCTTCACTCATAGGCATTGGTGAGCACACTGGAAGCAAGCTAAGTTGATATCAAAAAGCACCGTCTCTATATAAGGTAGCTGTGCTGTACCTTTTACTGTGTGTGCTGGTCGCCGTATAGCCACGCCCCGACATGTTTCGTCCAATAGACTTCCTCATGGGTTTGGCTATCCAGCTGTCACAACCCCCCTTTTATTTAAAATCACAAGCGACCAGTCCCTCCCAGTAAAGGTAATCCCTCCCCCCTATACTATCCAATTGGTTATTAGGCTCTTCCGGTGGGTGGTTAATGGTTAATTTCTCCCCAGCTCCTCCCCATCTCTGTGTACAGAAACACTCATCATTCCCCCACACACTGCTCTCAGCCAGATCAGGAAAGTGAATAATCGGCTGATCACCGCACACATCCAGAGAGGCTCACCCACCCAACCTTCCGATTACTCTCCTCTTCATCTCCCTCATCACCGCAGTAATGGATGGTTTATTTCGTCCACGCGCATGCGCGGACTTCCGGGGAAGCCCGTTCACTTCGCCAGCTGATTGGCTGTGACTGTGCGCCGCCGTCATCACGATTGCGCTAGCGTGCTCCCCCCGGACCGCCCACTCCTCCCACGACATCTTACTACACCCGGGATTCACTAATAGATTGCGCAGGCGCCGATCACTGCAAAGCCTCATGGCGAGAAGAAAACAGTCTCCTCCCCATCGGCAACCTCCTCCAATCAGAATCACCAGTGGACGAATCAGGGGGAGATCAGCGGTCACATCCAATCCTACTTAGTAGCACAGTTGCTCTATTCATCCCAAATAAAGCAATGTCTTTGCACACGCCATTCACGTCAATGCCAACGCCAATGCCTTAGCACCCTAACGATGCTCTCAACCTCAACTCCACAAACAGAAATAAGCACCTATGGTGAGGCTGATCCCTCATACAAAAATGTGTACATAAAACAAAATGTGTGTGCACAGAGTCTTTAAGTGTTTGTATGGACAAGTGACAACTATGAAATACCATAAAGTAGAATAATCGGGCAGCGGAGGAGATCACACAAAGGATTACAAACAATGTGTATTTACCCCCACTACTTTAGAGGGGATGTTCAATGTCTCCCTTATTATTGAACAACCTGCTAGCATATCCTTATGCGACCAATGCCCAGGAGTTCACATAACATTATAAAACTTCTCCTAATCTACAGACACACTAAAAATAAGTAAAAATCAAAGTAATAACTCTCGTATAAACTGCTTTTCTCAAACCCATCTCCTCATTTCAACATGAGATACATGGACAAACAACATTCATTATAAAAGACACCAAAATATGATGATTGGTGTCACGGTGTACCTCCAAATACACACATGCAATCCTAAAAAAAATTTTTTTTAGATCAAACATATAAGAATAAAAATGAAAAAAATAAAAAAAATCAAAATATTCCCCAAGATGCGTCCAAGAGCTATCTTCCTAGCTAAGATTCTAATTGCTTATAGTCAGGTCATATTCACAATACTGCCCTCTAAGCAAGAAAAAGGAAAACGAAGCGGACAACCTCATCAATGACAAATAGTGTCAGGAGTTATTGATGAAGCTATTGACATCCAGCTCGATATTCATGCCCGTTGGTGTCAAGCTCCTCATCAAAAATATCCACCTCGTTTCCCTTTGTGACAAGTCTCTGATCCGGTTTGAGCCCCTCCAAGAATGGTGAACCTGATCAATGCCGCAGAACTGTAAAAGGGATGGATCCTGCTGATGGCACTCTTTGAAGTGCATAGACACACTATGGTACTTGTACCCCTTCCGTATATATTAGCAAGGTGCTCCGAAATACGGACCTTCAATTGCCTTTTAGTGCGTCCCACATAATAGAGCCTACATGGACACCACAGCATGTATACCACAAAGGTCGTGTTGCAGGTCATAAACTCCTCTATTTTGAAAGATTCACCAACCCCGTTGGTCACTGAGGTTATGCCCCTATTAATCTTTAAAACGGTTCTGCAGCAAATACATTTTCTACATGAAAAAAATCCTTTTAAATCCCCAGAGATAGTAACTCTTATCGGCGGATCTAATATCTTCTTAACGATCTTATCACCAATATTGGGAGCTCTTCTATAGATAAACCTGGGAGCAGTTGGTAAAACCGCGCCCAGGTATTTATCCCTGCCCAAAATATGCCAATGCTTAGCAAAAATAGATTCTATGTCCCTATATTGGTGATGAAAACCTGATAAGAATTTGAACTGATGCTGTGTCTGATCACTACTTCTTATCTGGTCTTGCAGACATATCTCCCTAGGGATATTTCCCACTTCCTCTATTACTTTATCAAGGCGGGTGCAATTATATCCCTTCTGTAGAAATCTCTCCTTCAATACACCAGACTGGGTCACAAAGTCCATATCTGTGGTGCAGTTGCGGCGAACTCTCAGAAACTGGCCTTTCGGGATATTCCTTATCCACGAGGGGTGATGTCCACTCCTCGTGGACAGGTCACTATTCCGGTCCGTGGTTTTAAAGAATACTGTCGTCTTCAAATGATCCCTGTCTCTTTCTATAGTGAGGTCCAAAAAATTAACAGAAATGGGACTGATATTGAAGTCCAATCTTATATTGTTAAGGTTGGAGTTCAATTTTTCCGCGAACATTTTAACAGTTAGCTCAGTGCCCAACCAAATAAGCAAGACATCATCAATAAACCTCCGATAGAAGATCAACTGATGTGGTCTACTCGAGAAGACAGATAGGACATTGAACATCCCCTCTAAAGTAGTGGGGGTAAATACACATTGTTTGTAATCCTTTGTGTGATCTCCTCCGCTGCCCGATTATTCTACTTTATGGTATTTCATAGTTGTCACTTGTCCATACAAACACTTAAAGACTCTGTGCACACACATTTTGTTTTATGTACACATTTTTGTATGAGGGATCAGCCTCACCATAGGAGCTTATTTCTGTTTGTGGAGTTGAGGTTGAGAGCATCGTTAGGGTGCTAAGGCATTGGCGTTGGCATTGACGTGAATGGCGTGTGCAAAGACATTGCTTTATTTGGGATGAATAGAGCAACTGTGCTACTAAGTAGGATTGGATGTGACCGCTGATCTCCCCCTGATTCGTCCACTGGTGATTCTGATTGGAGGAGGTTGCCGATGGGGAGGAGACTGTGTTCTTCTCGCCATTAGGCTTTGCAGTGATCGGCGCCTGCGCAATCTATTAGTGAATCCCGGGTGTAGTAAGATGTTGTGGGAGGAGTGGGCGGTCCAGGGGGAGCACGCTAGCGCAAGCATGATGACGGCGGCGCCCAGTCACAGCCAATCAGCTGGCGAAGTGAACGGGCTTCCCCGGAAGTCCGTGCATGCGCGTGGACGAAATAAACCATCCATTACTGCGGTGATGAGGGAGATGAAGAGGAGAGCAATCGGAAGGTTGGGTGGGTGAGCCTCTCTGGATGTGTGCGGTGATCAGCCGATTATTCACTTTCCTGATCTGGCTGAGAGCAGTGTGTGGGGGAATGATGAGTGTTTCTGTACACAGAGATGGGGAGGAGCTGGGGAGAAATTAACCATTAACCACCCACCGGAAGAGCCTAATAACCAATTGGATAGTATAGGGGGAGGGATTACCTTTACTGGGAGGGACTGGTCGCTTGTGATTTTAAATAAAAGGGGGGTTGTGACAGCTGGATAGCCAAACCCATGAGGAAGTCTATTGGACGAAACATGTCGGGCGTGGCTATACGGCGACCAGCACACACAGTAAAAGGTACAGCACAGCTACCTTATATAGAGACGGTGCTTTTTGATATCAACTTAGCTTGCTTCCAGTGTGCTCACCAATGCCTATGAGTGAAGGATCTCCTGATTGATAAGTGGAATGTCTATCTGAAGTGCCTGCTTTTAATTTGATCCATGTGAGTGTGATTTTATCGATTGTTTTATTGAGATTAAAAATAGCTTTGCAATTTTGCACTATGGGAAGTCTCTTTTGTCTCCCTGAGGTAACTCTGAGATATTAATTCATTACCCTCTGCTGCGAAGTCTGTCACAAGAGTTGGCTGGAGAAACAGTTATCATCATATATACTGTTGGTGAGTGTTCTAAACAAGGGGGGCCACGAACACCAAGGGTGCGGTGGAGGCTTTTCGTTTTATGGACACTTTGCTATAGAACTTTCACTGGAAAAGGAGTTTTTGAACTAATGCTACCATCACTTTTATTATTTTTAATTAGACAATAATTCTGTCTGATTGAATATCGAATTTTTGAAAAAAAAATTTTGGGACTGCACATCGTTATTAGAGCACTATTTGCAGCAGAAAATATTTTGTTTATTTTATTTATTTGCTCTATTTATGTTCTGTCACATATTCACTTTATCACTTATATGCGATTTTTGATTGCTATTTAATCACAATTTACTCTAATGTTTATTGTACTGTATTTATGCACATGCGTTTATAATTTTCACGTAGTTTAGTTTTGGACATTGTAGTACACTGTTATTAAGCAGTGTTTTTTGTGTAGCGCCACAAGGTGATTTTTGTACTGTTATTGTTAGTGGTTCTTTTTTTCACCTTCTGAGAGATATATTCAATTATTTAAGTGGCAGCTGGGGAGAGGGGGGTGTTTGAGCGCTGTGATGATATACTAGAGGGGAGGCCATTAATAGTGTATCTTGAGTTTTTTCATTAATAGGTATTACTTTGGTTTATATATTCTGTCATTAGCTTTTTTTGTTATTTTATCTATCCAGCTTTGTAGGTGGTTTATTCCTTCACCTTTTACCTCACCATTCCATGCATCTTACTTTTTTCGATTTGGGTTTCGTTTCACTGGTGTCACTTCTAGTATACTTGTACTCACCCTGCTCTAATTATGAATAATGGGTTACACTGTACACTATGGATTTATACATTTTTAATACTTTTCACAGAAGCCCTCTAGAGACGGTTTTGGACAATACCCCTGGCCATATGGGGATCACAATTCCATGGATACTTGTCCACGTTGGATGTTGTTTTGGTTTGCAGTCAAGGACCACACTGCCACAGTTCCTGGAAATGATGCCCCCGTGGGCTCCCAGTTCTCACGACCACACCTTCAATGCACAGCAAATTTGTAGGCAACATAGAGGGACTCTCCCATCCCATCTTCTGCACTTTTTCCTTTGACAGATGCCGTTTATGTGGGAATGTATGTATTGTATTTCAGATTTACACAAGAAGAACAAAAATCCACAAAATGTAATCTGTTATGTGTTTACAAGATTCTATATTCAATTATTCTTCATAATTATCATGTGTTTACGGGATCTCATATGTAATTGTTACTATATTACTACTTTATCTAATTATTATTGATGTGGATTAGAGAGTTTGGAGCTTACATATTCACAACCATCCACAATTGTATTGTGTTATCATAAAATATGTGTATATATATATATATATATATATATATATATATATATAAATTTTAATGGGACACTAACCACTACTATTAATTACTGTTTTGTACCTTGTTACATGCAGATTTATATGAATTAATAAATATCATAATATACATTGACCATTGTATTTTTTGCAGCTGCATGCTGCATTTAAAGTCCCACTTCTTTCTCCCCCTTTTTACAATGGTAACATAAAATTCATTGTTGTATTTCAGTTGACAGTTGGATCAGTCTATTGTTCTATAACAGCGGTCAACAGGGATGAGCTTTATGTTCGAGTCGAACTCATGTTCGACTCGAATATTGGCTGTTTGCCGAACAGCGAACAATTTTAGAAAAGTCTATGGGAGAAATCAAAAGTGCTCATTTTAAAGGCTTATATGCATGGTATTGTCATAAAAAGTGTTTGGGGACCTGGGTCCTGCCCCAGGGGACATGTATCAATGCAAAAAAAAGTTTAAAAAAAGTTTTTTCGGGAGCAGCGATTTTAATAATGCTTAAAGTGAAACAATAAAAGTGTAATATTCCTTTAAATTTCATACCTGGGGGTGTCTATAATATGCCTGTAAAGTGGCGCGTGTTTCCCGTGTTAAGAACAGTCTGACAGCAAAATGAAATTTCTAAAGGAAAAAAGTCATTTAAAACTACTCGCGGCTACAATAAATTGTTTAAAATAAATTTTGGCATGGGGTTCCCCTTAATATCCATACCAGACCTGAAGGATACACATCACCGTGTTCCGAACGATCGGATTTTCCGACAACTTTGTCCGGCCGTGTGAATGCAACACAAATTTCAGACAAAATCCGTCGGAAAAAATACGACAGATTTTGTGGTCGGAATGTCCGACCGTGTATACAAGGTATAACAGTATTTCTACTGTTTACTGACCATCGTTTCTGGTTATTTGCTGGGAAGTAGATAGCATTTTTGCTTGTTAAATGTATAGCTATCAGTCTTGTATTGTATTCCTATAATTGTAATCGTTTTGTATGTACAGCATTTTTCACTTAGTGAAAATACATTAATATACTGTAGAGGTCTAAGCTTCCTTGCATATAACGCAAAGTAACCTTAATAGACTAAAGCAAAACAATGAGGCCAAATTATTCATCTGCTGCTTCTTCTATTGGCAGGTTTTTCTTCTAGTAACCTGCTGGGAACTTACCGGAGGGTAACTACATCTGCTGACAGCAGCCAAACCTGAAGCAGCGCCCTCTCTGATCTGAACAGAAAAAGTCTAAAGTTGCAAAGCAATTACAGGAAATTTCATCACTGAGCCATGGTGAAGTCTCTCTGAACTTAGCACATGAGCAGTTGCAGGAATTTGGCTGGGTCACAGTGTGCCATCTTACTTGCACCTACATCGCAAAACAACTAGAAAAGGCCAAAGCCTCTTTGACAGTGTCAGGGCATGTTGTACTTCTTGTACCCTGACCCACAGGGTTTCCTGTTGTGACTATCTGGACTGGACCTTAAGAAGGCTTTTCTTGCTCTCAGGTTTGATCTTCTCTCAATCTGTTGCTGAATTTGGCTATTTCCTTACTCAGTCTCCCCTTGACATGGGTTTGACCTTAGATTGTGGTTTTTAATCTAATTTTGGCTCATTGTTCAAACTGTTCTGTTGTCTTCATTATCCAATTTGCTACCCTTTCTCCTTCACATTTCTCTAACTGATGTGGCACAGCCCTCAACTGGGCAAACAAAGGAGTTATTTTTTCATGCAATTCCTTAAGAGGTTATGGTAAAGACTGGGTCTCATGTGATCCTACACTTGCAGAGCGGTTCAGGAACTAAACAGCTACTAAGTATATCCACCAAATACTTAAACCTCGTTAAAGTCATAAAGTTCACTCAATTTACCCTGATCTGAGCTCTCAACCACCATTAGCATAAGCACACACAATCCTCTGTAAGGGCTAGAAAGGTAGTAAAGTGTACTTCCTGAAGAATGCAGCTTCCTGCATCACTGCTCACATTCAATCTAGCAAGGTAGTAGTTAGGGCTGCCTTTTTTACAATATGATTTTTGTATGTGAAGCAGCAAAGAACTCTTGGGATGTGTTCCATCTGAATAAACTGGCATATTCCAGGATCCCAGATTATAGACAAAAGAGAGTTTGGTAGGTTGGTGGACAACAGTAGTGCCTAAAATACTATTCAAGTATGGAATATTCTCTGCATGTACAATTAAGGTTTAACTCCAATTATGACCAGAGTACCTCCAGCTCTTGAAAAAGCACGAGCCATTTTGAGGGGGGGGGGGGGGTTCATAAAGCATTTAATTGATGGTGTTGACATTTTATGTGAGAAGGCAGCAATAAATTGGATTATGTGGAACAGGGAAACAGGTATCACATAATTCCAACAGTTTACAAAATCCAGTGAGCACCTGCATTTAATATACAATTTAAGATGATTGAATTACTGCAAAATATAGTTCTTAAAGATTAGCAAGAGAAACATAATATAACAAAATCCACACATTGAGACTAGGGATGAGCTACATGTTCAAGTCAAACCCATGTTTGACTCGGACATCGTCTGTTTGCCCGTTCAGCGAATTCCGAACCTTACCAAATTCAAGTGGATGATTTTAGCAATATGGAAGTTTTGATGGATTAAATTTTTTTGCCTTTATTAAATTATTTGTAATTTTTTATAACAAAGTCTTCTATGAATTATTTATTTAGTACCGCAATAGTCCCCTCAACAAACATTTTTGGGTGTGGATATCAAGGGAGCAGCCTCAGCAACTGCCCCGATATCCTTAGAATTCCCAATTCTTGACAATTATCAATTGGGATGATGGTACTGTTATATGTATTACGTATATTTTGTATCTGAGGCTATACTCAGTCTATGGCAGTATTTTGTTTTAGTGTCCTATGCACAGTGTGCACCTAAAGCTTTACCTGAATACAATTGCTGGCATTATCATACAAATACAGGCAGGGAGCTGCAGTATTTTGTTTTAGTGTCCTTTGCACAGTGTGCACCTAAAGCTTTACCTGAATACAATTGCTGGCATTCTCATACAAATACAGGCAGGGAGCTGCAGTATTTTGTTTTAGTGTCCTTTGCACAGTGTGCACCTAAAGCTTTACCTGAATACAATTGCCAGTGTTCTCATACAAACACAGGCAGGGAGCTGCAGTATTTAGTTTTAGTGTCCTTTGCACAGTGTGCACCTAAAGCTTTACCTGAATACAACTGCCGGCGTTCTAATACAAATACAGGCAGGGAGCTGCAGTATTTTGTTCTAGGGTCCTTTGCACAGTGTGCACCTAAAGCTTTACCTGAATACAATTGCTGGCGTTCTCATACAAATACAGGCAGGGAGCTGCAGTGTTTTGTTTTAGTGTAATTTTGCACAGTGTGCACCTAAAGCTTTACCTAAATACAATTGCCGGTGTTCTCATACAAATACAGGCAGGGAGCTGCAGTATTTTGTTTTAGTGTCCTTTGCACAGTGTGCACCTAAAGCTTTACCTGAATACAATTGCTGGCGTTCTCATACAAATACAGGCAGGGAGCTGCAGTATTTTGTTTTAGTGTCCTTTGCACAGTGTGCACCTAAAGCTTACCTGAATACAATTGCCGGTGTTCTCATACTAATAATACTACAGGCAGGCATTTGACTGTGCTAGCTGCAGTATTATATATATATATATATATATATATATATATATATATACGTCCCAGCCAGGCCCGGACTGGGACAAAAAATAGGCCCGGGCATTTTAGATTGAGTAGCCTTTCCAGGGACCAGGGGGGGGGGGGGGGGTTGGTTTCGGTAGACATTAGTGGGGGTGGCTGGTGTTGGTCCTCCACACTGTAATGTGCAGCGACACTGTGATATAAAGGGAACTGCACTAAAAAGGGGCACTGCAATGATTACAGTGCCCTTTTACGGGGCAGTCCCCTTTATATTATAGGGTCCCAGTCCTATTGTGGCCATGCCAGTACTGTCTGTCTCCTATTGTGTCCATGGCCCAGTGACACTCACCTGCTCTCTGGCGCTGCGGGTACAGGGTGGCTACCTCTGGCGCTGCAGGTACAGGGTGGCTCTCTCTGGTGGTGCGGTGCAGCGTGGCTCTCTCTGGTGGTGCGGTGCAGCATCGCTCTCTCTGGTGGTGTGGTGCAGCGTTGCGCTCTCTCTGATGGTGCGGTGCAGCGTCGCGCTCTCTCTGGTGGTGCGGTGCAGCGTCGCGCTCTCTCTGGTGGTGCGGTGCAGCGTCGTGCTCTCTCTGGTGGTGCGGTGCAGCGTCGCGCTCTCTCTGGTGGTGCGGTGCAGCGTCGCGCTCTCTCTGGTGGTGCGGTGCAGCGTCGCTCTCTCTCTCTGGTGGTGCGGTGCAGCGTCGCTCTCTCTCTCTGGTGGTGCGGTGCAGCGCCGCGCTCTCTCTCTGGTGGTGCGGTGCAGTGTCACTCTCTCTCTCTGGTGGTGCGGTGCAGCGTCACTCTCTCTCTCTGGTGGTGCGGTGCAGCGTCACTCTCTCTCTCTGGTGGTGCGGTGCAGCGTCACTCTCTCTCTCTGGTGGTGCGGTGCAGCGTCACTCTCTCTGGTGGTGCGGTGCAGCGTGGCTGGTTGTGCTGGGGCTATTAGTTCCCCCAGCACAGTCCTCTGTTTCATTTGCCATGTCTCCTGTAGTAGCTGCTACAAGCACTCCTCAGCTTGTTTCTGGGTTTTCTCTTTCACCCCAGCAGAGTGCATGCTGGGGACTGTAGTCTGCTCCCTGCTGAGACCAATGGTGCCATGTATCTCTGGGACTACATTTCCCATGATGCCCCTCTAGTTTCTTCTGATTGGCCCTCTGTGTTGGCCAATAGGGAGGGAAAACTACCAAAAAGGAACGCCTTTTCTTCCCCTGCTGCCGACGTGAGAAGGGGAGGGGGAGCGAGGGGGGGAATAGTGACAGCAGCCTGAAGCTCTCCCCACCGCGCGGACGCCCATAGCTGGAGGAGGAGAGCAGAACTGTCAGTGGGGCGCTGAGGCTGAGCTGTGTGTGAGAGAGACACACAGCACAGCCCATGCAGCCGCCAGTTCCGCAGGACACAGGCACGGCCGTATGGCGGTAGGCGAGCGGAGGCCGTGGCCTGTGTCACCCACGATCAGGCCGCGGCCGCCGCTTACCTCCCGCTGTGCGGCCTGATCATCAACAGGCCCTGGGCGGCCCCGGCCCACCGGGCAAATGCCCGGTCTGCCCTATGGCCAGTCCGGGCCTGGTCCCAGCTTTGTGCAGCTACATCTCCCTGCAGGCCATTAGTATGTCTGGAAGGCCAACAAGGAGAGGCAGACAGTCACGAGCCAATAAAAGAGGGCAAGCAGGCTCTGTGTCGTGAGGCAACAGTTCTGGTCATGGACACAGTGCGTCCTCTTCAGCACGTGGCCGTTGGACATGCTCATCCTTTTTTTTCGGCAGCTGGCCTTGTTGAGCCGCAACATGCCAAAGACTTGGTAGAGTGGATGATCAAGCCATCCTTATCTTCCTCATCCTCTCTCACCCAAGCTCAGGATACTTTGTCTGGCAAAGCAGCTGCCAACGCGGCCTCTTCCCTCGACTCAATAGCTTCAGTCACTCCTTCCCTAGCCCCATCATATCCTCCTGAGGAGTCCCCCGAACTGTTTGACCACAGTGTTGGGTACATGCTCCAGGAGGATGCCCAGCGTTTTGAAGGCTCTGATGATGGTATCCAGCTAGAGGAAGGCAGTAGCGTGTGCGCAGAGAGAGGGGGTGCCCAAGAAGGACAGCAATCTGGCAGTCATGTTCCCCCAGCTGCAGCATACTGTCAGGTTTGCTCCAGTGATGAGGAGGGAGGGGATGATGAGGTAACTGACTCCACGAGGGTGCCTGCTAGGAGAGAGGAGGAGGAGGAAGCACATCTCTAACGAGGCAGGATGCCCTCCAGGGGCCAGCTTAAGGGCAGCACACCGACTGCATAAAACTGCAGAGCTCCGCATGTGCAGGGCGCTGCTGTCTCTGCGTGTTATTCCAAAAGTTCTTTGGTGTGGGCCTTTTTTGAGACGAGTGCATCAGCTTGCACCACTGCTATTTGCAACATATGTCTCAAGCGTATCTTGTGTGGCCAAAACAACAGCCGCTTGACCAGACATATGTTGACCTGCCATGCAGTTCGTTGGCAAGCATACTTTAAAGACCCACACCAAAGAGCAAAGCGGACCTCTCCTTGCTCCTCATCAGCTGGGATCTCAAACCCCACTATACCTTCAGTCCTCTCTGAAACCTGCACTGAGAGGAATGAAGGTGTAGAATAAGGTGTGTCACAGCCAAGTACTTGCACGCAATCTGCTATCGGTACACCGACATCAGATTGTACCAGGCAAATTTCCTTGCCCCAGCTGCTGCACAGCGGAAAGAAGTTCACTCCTAGCCATCCACATGCCCAGTGGATAAATGTTAGCTTGGGTAAATTGCTAGCACCTCAACTGCTGCCTTTTCAGTTGGTAGACTTGGCCCCCTTCCGTGAGTTTGTGGAATGTGCGGTTCCTCAGTGGCAGATTCCCAAGCACCACTTTTTCACACAGAAGGCGATTCCTGCTCTCTACCGGCATATGGAAGGCAATGTCCATGCCTCGCTGGACAGGGTGGTCAGCGGTAAGGTGCATATTACCGCTGACTCATGGTCCAGCAGGCATTGACAGAGACGTTACCTATTTTTCACTGCGCATTGGGTGACTCTGCTGGCAGCTGGGAAGGATGCAGGAAGGTGCAGAAGTGTTGGAGGTTGTTCCGCCAACACACCTTCAAAATGCTACTACTGGTGATTCTGACACACCTCTCTCCTCCACCCCCTCCCCTTCTTCTTCCTCCATGGCCTCTTCCTGTGCTTTGTCCTCGGAACAAGCGGTGCTCTGTAGGCATTCAAGGGGCTACGCAAGTATGCAGGCAAAAAGATGCCATACGGTGCTTGGGCTGGTGTGCTTGGGGGACAGGAACCATACTGGGGCAAATATACTGTCAGCTCTGCAGGGGCAGGCTGAGAGGTGGTTGACGCCACGCCAGCTTAAGCCAGGAATGGAATGGTAGTGCAGCGGTTCTTGGGCAGGTACCTGGGCTTACAGGATTTCCGGAGGCAGGCCAGGAAAGTCTGTGTGCATTTCCGCTGGTCATATAATGCCAGTGCTCGGCTGGCTGACATCCAAAGGGAATTTAACCTGCCCAAGAATTGCCTAATCTGTGACATGCCCACCAGGTGAAACTCAACATTGGCCATGCTGCAGTGGCTGCACACACAGCAGAGGGCCATAAATGAGTACCTGTGCGACTATGGCACCAGGACAGGGTCAGGGGAGCTTGTTTTTTGTTCCCCACACCAGTGGGCCATGATCAGGGATGCATGCACTGTCCTGTCACGATTTGAGGAGGCCACGAGGATGGTGAGCAGTGACAATGCATGCATCAGTGACACTGTCCCTCTTGTCCACCTGTTGGAGCACACGCTGCGTGGAATAATGGACAGGGCACTTGAGGCAGAACAGACTTACCGCTCAAGGCCCCCTTTATCCAGACAGTGTTCTTGCTGGCCTGCTGATCACACAGGAAGAGGATGAGGAGGACGAGGAAGAGGAGGATTGTGTCAGCATGGAGGTGGAGCCTAGCACTCAGCATCAGCAGCAGTCTTTAAGGGATCAATTACAGTCCCAAGAAACCCATGGACTTGTACGTGGCTGGGAGGAGGTTGCTGCGGATCATGTCGTCCTTAGTGACCCAGAGGACTCCGGACCAAATGCCTCAGCTAAACTACGCTGCATGGCCTCCCAATCCTGCAAAGCCTGTGGAAGGATCCTCGTATTCGTCGGATCAAAGAGAGGGATCATTACTGGCTTGCAACCCTCCTTGATCCACGTTACAAGGGTAAGGATGCGGACCTTATCTTGCCATCGCAGAGGGAGCAGAAGATGAAACATCTTTGGGATGCCTTGCAGAAAGGTCTGTGCAACATGTTCCCAGAGCCTGGGAGGTTACAAATTCCTGGTCCTGGACAACATGTTGCTGAGGCTTCTGTCAGTCACAAAAGGAGCAGTGGAGAAGGTGGCCGTCTGACCGATGCGTTCAGACAATTTTTTAGTCCGCAGCCCCAAGGTATGATCGGTTCCAGCAACCACCGCCAGCGTCTGATTTACATGGTGCAGGAATACCTAGGGGCAAGATCAGACTTGGACACCTTTCCCACTAAAAATCCTCTGGGTTACTGGGTCTTGAGGATGGATCACTGGCCAGAGCTTGCACAGTATGCAATAGAGCTACTGGCCTGCCCTGCACCCAGTGTTCTTTCAGAACGCACATTCAGTGCTGCTGGAGGCTTTATAACCAATCACAGGGTGCGCCTGTCCACCGACTCGGTTGATCGACTAACCTCCATAAAAATGAATCACCTGATGCTGATGTAACCGAATATTTTTTTTGAAATGTCAGATCCCTTCAAGACTGCCTATGCTGATGCTGTTATGCTGATTGACTATACTCTTCCTCCTCAATGATCATGCTGATAGCTTGGAAGAACATTTTTGGTTCTGGGCGCCGCCACCCAGGGGCGTGTAATTACAATTTTGTATGCAATATTTTGCAGGAGGGCTCATTGCTGCACTCAACTACAATATCCTTGAGGGGTTGCAGTGTTGTGGCACCAGCACCAGTGCCTAAGGCCCAATTTTTCAGCCCCTGTTTAACAGGGGCGTGTAATTGCAATTTTTGATGCAATACTTTGCAGCAGGGCTCATTCATGCGCTCCAACTAGAGTTTCCATGAGGTGTTGCAGTGTTGTGGCACCAGTGCCTAAGGCCCAATTTTTCTGCCCCTGTTCAACAGGGACATGTAATTACAATTCTTGATCTAATATTTCACAGCAGGGCCCATTCCTGCGCCCACCAAGAGTAACACTGAGGGCTTACAGTGTTGTGGCAACACCACCACCACCGGACTAATTTTTCTGCCCCTGTTCAACAGGTGCATGTAATTACAATTCTTGATATAATATTTTACAGCAGGGCCCGTTCCAGCACCCACCAGGAGTAACTGTGAGGACATACAGTGTTGTGGCCCCAGCAACACCACCACCACCATCACCAAAGGACCAATTTTTCTACCACTGTTCAACAATGGCATGTAATTACAATTCTTGATATAATAGTTCACAACAGGGCGTTCCAGCGCCCACCAAAAGTAACTGTGAGGGCTTACAGTGTTATGGCAACACCAACACCTCAGGTCCAAATTTCTGCAGAGCATATAGGGCAGGCCCCTACTTTCAAACATCCAACTTGCAAACGACTCCTACTTGCAAATGCAAAGAGACAACAGGAAGTGAGATGAAATCTACCAGTAGGAAGGGAAATTCTCTCCTGTAAGAGTTGATATGGGAAAAACGTGTCTCCTCTCCACTGATGCTTTATCACCAATCCTTGTTTCACTAAAACCCCCAAATTAAAAAAAAAACATTTGTCATTGGGACAGAAAGTTAGGTGAAATCTTCTGAAGAGGTGCACAGACAGCAAAAAAAATGTTACAGGGGTGATAACCCTTCCCTATGTTTTCCAAAAAGCTTAAAAATAGATTTTTTGACTGGAGCTACACTTTAAAAATGTACCCGTTCAAAATTACAAACAGATTCTACTTAACAACACACCTACAGTCCCTGTCTTGTTTGCACTGCCTGTATACTGCTGTTCAGAGTATATATATGGGGGCCGTTTGTCTCACTGATTTTCATCCATATTGCCAGGACCAGACATTACATTAAAGCCGCAAGCAGTTTTAAATTACTTTTATTCCTTTAAAAATGTCATTTTGTGCAGGGACTGTTCTAAGCACGGGAAACACACGCCACTTTACAGGCATACTATAGACACCCCCCAGTTACGGTATTTAAAAGAATATTTCACTTTTTTTTCACTTTAAGAATCATTAAAATCACTGCTCCCAAAAATAATTCCGTTTTTAAAACTTTTTTTGCATTGATACATTCCCCTGGAGCAGGACCCGGTCCCCAAACCCTTTTTAGGACAATAACTTGCATATTAGCCTTTAAAATTAGCACTTTTGAGTTCGAACGTTCGAGTCCCATTGACTTTAACGGGTTCTAAAGTTCACGCAAATTTTTGGTTCGTTTGCAGGTTCTGGGGCAAACCGAACCGGAGGGTGTTTAACTCATCCCTAATTGAGACTATGTGCAAACAAAGCAGTATAATTTTACCATACTGGATGTATAAGAGGTTATTTCAAGGGGAAGGTCTCCAGCCTTTTTAATCTGGTTGCTTTTTTTAACCCTTTGTAAATTAAAATGAAATACAATGGACATATCATACTACCAAAAGAATAACTAAAGAGAAAGTAACTTGTAGAACATCACCATAAAAAATCTGACTTGTTCGCAATCCACAAAATGCTATATTTCTACCAGGTTTTCCAATATTTGTAACATTCCCAAAATTATGGATATATCAATTGATTAGAAATTTCAGATAAATAATATTTAAAAAACAGGAGTGCAACCGTGCCCTCTTAATACAGCATTAACACAAACATTTGGTTGCCCTGAATGTTCTTCAAAATAACAACCACAATGTTATTCATTTTATAGAATGGAATTACAGAGCACCTACCAGATAGGCTGGACAAAATATCTTCCATGCTGGGCTCTGGATTGTTTCTTAGTAATGTGTACATGGACATCACCATTCCAGGGCTACAAAACCCACACTGGGAGCCATGAGCTTTTGCTAACCTCTCCTAAAAATGAGGACAGCACATTCAGTCAGATATAACAGCAACACGCTAAGAGATAATTTCCAAGAGGTGTAGTTCTGCTTGCTAATAGTACAAGCTGCAAAAAATAATTAAATAAATAATAATAATATAATAATAATAATATATAATAAACCCCACACACCATCACAAACACCTGACACACTTGCACCCCCTCCCCCCTCCAAATCTGAATCAGAAACAGTGGAGCACTTGTTTTTCCTCACACTGAATTATTGTACTGCCTCTACTAGCTACATTTAATACAGTATTATAGGGTTATTATAGGCTTTCCTGTAGGTTAAAGTCCCAAAATTGATTATACAACCACTTTAAGAGAAAACATACCTCAACAGTAGTAACGACACTTACCTGGACTGGATGAAGCCTTGTAAACGAATTGCCAATTCCTTCTGTTGTGGTAACAGCCATCAAGTGCAGGGAACAAATGGGCAGCAGACAGGCGGTAGCTGGATAGTGTCTACAGATTTGTAAAGGACTGAAATATATCTTCTTTCACTGAAGACTATCATAACTTTAATTACTTTAATAACTTTAGTGCTTATAATTAAGATGCAGTGTTAAAATAGAACAATATAAATAAAATAGAAAAATATATTTTATTACCCATATGAGATATATCCGCGACCAACCACAGCTACTGATAAAGCATGGGCTATATGCATGATTAACAGGTTGGAAACCCCATTTATGTGACTATGAGCACTTCAACAATTACAGTAGAAGTGCTCAATCACACTCTGAGTTAACACATGACAGCTGCAGTGATGGACGAACTTCCGACAGGACATTTCGCGAACGCGGACCGCGAACGCGGCCGATAGTTCGCAAACCGGAACGTTTGCGGCGGGCCCCATTGACTTCAATGGGAGGCGAACTTCGCAAACCTACAGGTCAAATTTGCAGCCACAAAATAATGAATAGCTGTGCAAACATAGTCCCACCACATGGTCAATGACATAACACATGTATGAGGTGAATCTGGGATCGACAACTACAAGCATTCTTTTTTTATATGGGAAATTGTTGTGACAACTCAGGACTGTGGAGCGCATGAAGGCAATGGAGGAGAGGGAAGGTCAGGGACCAGGGTAGGCAAAGAAGAGGGTGCAGGAGATGATCACCAGCAGCGTGACATACAGCAATGACACCTGCACTGTGATAGAGTCATCTGACAGCAGCACCGTGATAGAGAGCACTGACATCAGCAGCGTGACATACAGCAATGACACCTGCACCATGATAGAGTGATCTGACAACAGCACCGTGATAGAGAGCACTGACATCAGCAGCGTGACATAAAGCACTCACACCAGCACCGTGATATACAGCACTGACAGCAGCACCGTGATAGAGAGCACTGACATCAGCAGCGTGACATAAAGCACTCACACCAGCACCGTGATATACAGCACTGACAGCAGCACCGTGATAGAGAGCCCTGACATCAGCAGCGTGACATAAAGCACTCACACCAGCACCGTGATATACAGCACTGACAGCAGCACCGTGACAGAGAGCACTGACATCAGCACCGTGATATACATCACTGACACCTGCACCGTAAGCAGCCCCAGGAGGAAGTCAGCATAGCACAGGGATGGTGGGAGCCCCTCATAATGAGCATAGCACAGGGATGGTGGGAGCCCCTCATAATAAGCAGCCCCAGGAGGATGTCAGCATAGCACAGGGATGGTGGGAGCCCCTCATAATAAGCAGCCCCAGGAGGATGTCAGCATAGCACAGGGATGGTGGGAGCCCCTCATAATAAGCAGCCCCAGGAGGATGTCAGCATAGCACAGGGATGGTGGGAGCCCCTCATAATAAGCAGCCCCAGGAGTAATGCCCCGTACACACGAGCGGACTTAAGTCCGACAGACTTCCAAAGGAGTTCCGTCGGAGTTCTGCTGGAATTCCGACGGAGTTCTGACAGACTTTTCGGCCAAACGGACTTGGCCACACACAATCACACTAAACTCCGACGGATTTAAACGTGATGACGTACGACTGGACTCGAATAAGGAAGTTCATAGCCAGTAGCCAATAGCTGCCCTAGCGTCGGTTTTAGTCCGTCGGAGTAGCATACACACGAGCGGAGTTTTCGAAGGGGACCGGGTCCGGCGGAGTTCCGTCGGGAAAATTTGAAGCATGCTTCATTTCTAAAGTCCGTCAGACTTTGGCGAATCAAAAGTCCGTTGCAGCCCACACACGATCGGATAGTCTGACGGACTCAGTCCTTCGGACTTTGGATGTTGAAAAGTCCGCTCGTGTGTACGGGGCATAAGTCAGCACAGCACAGGGATGGTGGGAGCCCCTCATAATGAGCATAGCACAGGGATGGTGGGAGCACCTCAAAATATGCACAGCAGAGGTACAGCCCCAGGAAGAAGTCAGCACAGCACAGGGATGGTGGGAGCCCCTCATAATATGCACAGCAGAGGTACAGCCCCAGGAGGATGTCAGCACAGCACAGGGATGGTGGGAGCCCCTCATAATAAGCAGCCCCAGTAGAAATATGACACCGCTCAACCTCTTCAAAGAGGAGGGTACGGGCATATAGTACGGTGTGCTTTTTTTGGACAAGGAAGTGAGCCAAATGAAGAAAGAAGGTCTCTGTGCTCGATTAAAAAAATTGTTTATAGACATATACATGGTCTACTGGTCACATGTGTTGAATTCCTCCGAGATCCATGCCTCATTCATTTTTAGAAATGTGAGGTAGTTAACACTGTCGTGAGCTAGGCGAGTACGCTTATCGGTCACGATCCCCCCTGCTGCGCTGAACGTCCTTTCGGACAGGACACTGGATGAGGGGCAAGCTAACAGTTCGATTGCAAATTGGGCAAGCTCTGGCCAGAGGTCAAGCCTGCCCACCCAGTAGTCCAGGGGTTCATCACTCCTCAGAGCGTCCACCTCGGCCGTTAACCCGATGTAGTCGGACACCTGACGGGCTAGGCGTTCCCTGATGCTGGATCCGGATGACACCTGTCGATGGGTCGGCTGAAAGAATGACCTCATATCCGAAGTCACCAACACATCTTCAAACCGGCCTCTTCTTGCAGGCGCTGTTGGATTGGTACCCGCAACTCCTTCTCTGGAAGTGGGAATTGCTCCTCTGCCAGAGCACGCAAAAGCAGAATGCAGCATTTCTCGAAGCAAGGCCTGGAAGTGCTGCATTCTGACAGCCCTCTGTGACGGCGGTAACATTTCCGCCATTTTGTGTTTGTACCGGGGGTCTAAGTACGTTGCCACCCGGTACTGGTCCTTGACCCTTATGCTTTTTATACGGGGGTCTCTATTAAAACACTGGAGCATGAAGGCCCCCATTTGCACTAAAGTGGAAGCGGTGTGGTGGCCTGGCTCCTGCTCATCATCCAGGATAATGTCGTCCTCTTCATTCTCCTCTCCCCATCCACGCACAACAGGGATCCCAGAAAGGTTTAAGCATGCTCTTCTTGCTCCTCCTCATCCGCCCCGGCACCATCCTCCTCTGACTCCTTTTCAGACTCCTGTTGTTGACTTGTCTCAGATAGAGTAGCCCCCCCTGGGAATTCATCCAGCATTGCGACTTCCTCATCTTCCCGCTCCTGCTCCTCCACAGCTTGATCAATGACACGACGCAATGCACGCTCCATAAAGAAGGCATAAGGTACCATGTCACTGATGGCGCCATGGCTGCGACTGACCAGTTTGGTGATCTCCTCAAATGGGCGCAGAAGTCTGCATGCGTCGCGCATGAGCAGCCACTGGCGCGGTGAAAAAAAAACCCAGCTTCCCAGAACCGGTTCTGCCGCAGAGTTCATACAGGTAGACGTTAACTGCATGTTTCTGCTGGAGCAGCCTATCAAGCATATAGAAGGTTGAGTTACATCGCGTCGGGCAATCGCAAATAAGACGTCTGACCGGCAGATTGTGTCGCCGCTGAATGTCAGCAAGGCGAGCCATGGCCGTGTAAGATCTTCTGAAATGGGCCGAGATTTTCCTTGCCTGCCGCAAGATGTCCTGGACCCCAGGGTATTTGACAAGGAATCGCTGCACGACCAAGTTTAAGACATGTGCCATGCATGGCACGTGCGTGATTTTGCCCTGTTTCAATGCGCTAAGCAGATTGGCACCGTTGTCACACACAACTGTCAAATTGAGCAGTGTTAGTCACTGATCTGCCTGTGAACGCAAAGCTGAAAGGAGTGCCGGGCCAGTGTGGCTCTTGGCTTCCAGGCACAACAGACGCAGCACGGCATGGCAACGTTTCCCCTGGCATGTCGAATAGGTTCTTGGGAGCTTGGGCAGCGCAGCGGAGAGACGCTAGCAGCAGAAAAGGAGGAGTCAGCTGAGGAGGAGAGGGAGGAGGATGGAGTAGGAGGAGGAGGAGAAGAATAGTCAGCCCTGCATGTAATCCGTGGCGGTAAAACCAAATCTACACTGTGCCACGGGTTACATGCTTGACGGCCGTCAGAAGGTTCACCCAGTGGGCAGTAAAAGTGATATACCTTCCCTGCCCGTGTTTGCTAGACCACCTGTCTGTTGTCAGATGTATCTTGGCACCGACACTGTGTGCCAGAGATACATTCACTTGCCGCTGAACATGGCCATATAGCTCTGGGATGCCCTTCTCTGAGAAATACTTCCTTCCTGGGACCTTCCATTGTGGTGTTCCAATGGCCACAAATTTGCGAAAGGCCTCCGAGTCCACCAGTTTATATGGCAGTAGTTGGCGGGCTATCAGTTCTGACAAGCCAGCCGTCAACCGTTGGGCAAGAGGGTTATCCGGCATCATCATTTTTTTATGCTTGAACATTAGGCCCACGGAAGCCTGCCTTTTTGCAGAAAAACGTGAGCTTGGCGTGATGGAAGGTGGAGTGGAGGACAATTGTGAGGAGAAGGAGAAGTAGAAGACGAGGCTGGACGGTGAGAGCCTGCAGTGTGGCTTTGTGTGTTCCGTTGCTCCCACTCGGCTCGGTGATGGCTGCTCATGTGCCTTCTTAAGGCGGTCGTCCCTAGGTGAGTGTTGGGCTTACCGCGACTAATGCGCTGACTGCAAAGATTGCAGATGGCAACGCTATTGTCAGCAGCGGACACGTTAAAAAAAGTCCACACTGCGGAGCCATGTGCCGGTGTCCTGGGAGCGCCAGATATGACCGTACATGGTCGATGACTCGCTCCTGATACATTTGCAGTCTGCTTTGTCCCTCCTGTGCAATGTAAGTTATTCCTGCTTCTCCTCCCTATCTGCTGGTCCATATCTCCCTCTGAACTCCCCTCCTCTTCCTCTCTTGTGGGCAGCCACGTGACATCACTAGACACGTCATCATCAACGGATATTAGTTGTGGGTTATTGGCGCTACCTCCGGCTATTTTTATTCACAATGTTAGATTTTAAACTTATATCAATCACCTTTGCCTGTCCCTAGGGACTATATAATTTAAACTGTGTTTCGTGTTATATCCCAGCTGTTATGATTAGACTAAACCTATTTTTACAACACCTTAAATTCAACCAAATGTGATTAGTACAGCACTTAGTATCACCTACCATAGGTGAACTGACAACCCTTGTCACTTATTTACCCAAAGAGCTAGAAACCAAAAAACCCTAACCAAAAACAAATAAAATAAAATCACAAAAAACCACAAAGCAAGCACCCGTGATACCTCAAACTATTTGTTAGTACTAAGGTCTCCCTATGAAGTGGGAAGAGTATCAAAAGTGCCTGCAATTTACATACACATCCCTTGTGCTAATTACTATTTACGCTATGACCCCCCTCATTAGATATGCGTGTAAAAAAATTATTTTGCGTGTGAAAAAAAATAAAAAAATAAAAAATTATTTTTTTTGTACAATTTCATCCAATATAAAAATTAAAAATATAAACAAAACCAGAAAAAATGTGGAAAATATATATACAATTTCATCCCATAAAATATAAACCAATCCAGAAGAAATGTGAAAAATCTGTGAAAAAAATATATAAAAAAATATATAAGATAAAAAGTATTTAGTCCACAATAAATCTTCTATCAGATATCACATTGTGCAATTGTACTGCTTCAAAAGACAGGAAGGTGACTTTCGTGAGAATGCCTGCGTTTATTGGTGACTTCCGTGCTTGTTCCCCCTCAAGGGTCCCCACTCACCAGATCCACTCACCCCCTAGGGGGTTATATGCTTATAATCTGTATCCCGCTTATTCGAGGATTCCACCATTCGGTTCTGTCTTCAACAGGTCCTCCACAGGATTTAGGGAGATGGAAAATAAGTTCTTATATCCGCTAGTAGTTCCTCAAAGGAAAGAGAATCCACTCATGGTGTAGTATTTCTGATTAAAGTTGGGGGAGGGGGGGAACAATCTAATATTCTTCTGCAAACAATGACCACATAAGCATCCAGCATGCATGAGTAGAGAGCTCCACCATTTGTTGCCGAAAAAAAAAATGCCATAAAAACATTTAGAACTCACATTTGCCACTAGTGATGCTATCAGTGCCTGAGGCTCAGGCACTGATAGCATCACTAGTGGCAAATTTGAGTTCTAAATGTTTTTATGGCATTTTTTTTTTTTTTTTTTCGGCAACAAATGGTGGAGCTCTCTACTCATGCATGCTGGATGCTTATGTGGTCATTGTTTGCAGAAGAATATTAGATTGTTCCCCCCCTCTCCCAACTTTAATCAGAAATACTACACCATGAGTGGATTCTCTTTCCTTTGAGGAACTACTAGCGGATATAAGAACTTATTTTCCATCTCCTTAAAAAATCCTGTGGAGGACCTGTTGAAGACAGAACCGAATGGTGGAATCTGGTGAGTGGGGACCCTTGAGGGGGAACAAGCACGGAAGTCACCAATAAACGCAGGCATTCTCACGAAAGTCACCTTCCTGTCTTTTGAAGCAGTACAATTGCACAATGTGATATCTGATAGAAGATTTATTGTGGACTAAATACTTTTTATCTTATATATTTTTTTATATATTTTTTTTACAGATTTTTCAGTTTTTTTCTGGATTGGTTTATATTTTATGGGATGAAATTGTATATATATTTTCCGCATTTTTTCTGGTTTTGTTTATATTTTTAATTTTTATATTGGATGAAATTGTACAAAAAAAAAAAAAAAATTTTTTTAAATTTTTTTTCACACGCAAAATAATTTTTTTACACGCATATAAACGCGTAAATAGTAATTAGCACAAGGGATGTGTATGTAAATTGCAGGCACTTTTGATACTCTTCCCACTTCATAGGGAGACCTTAGTACTAACAAATAGTTTGAGGTATCACGGGTGCTTGCTTTGTGGTTTTTTGTGATTTTATTTTATTTGTTTTTGGTTAGGGTTTTTTGGTTTCTAGCTCTTTGGGTAAATAAGTGACAAGGGTTGTCAGTTCACCTATGGTAGGTGATACTAAGTGCTGTACTAATCACATTTGGTTGAATTTAAGGTGTTGTAAAAATAGGTTTAGTCTAATCATAACAGCTGGGATATAACACGAAACACAGTTTAAATTATATAGTCCCTAGGGACAGGCAAAGGTGATTGATATAAGTTTAAAATCTAACATTGTGAATAAAAATAGCCGGAGGTAGCGCCAATAACCCACAACTAATATCCATTCTACCAACGCAGGCTGTTGAACACAGCCCGTGTATTCTAGGGTGGCAGCAACCTCATAAAACTAACAGAACTCCTATAAACCTTTAAAATTTTTGAAACTGATAGGTTTAAAAATAAAAATAATAAAAAGAATTAAAACCAACAAAAAAATTATATAGATTAAAATGGTCTGGGTATACATAATACGTCCATACATATTCCTGTTGATCAAGACCCATCCCATAAGCGCAGCTTCGTTTGCATAACTGTTCCATACGTCATCATCAACGTCACCTTCCCCACCGCTATAAGTAGAGATCTCGGAGTAGGCAGCAACACCGGGGACCAACCTCCTCCTTGGGCTGATCTGGGTACTGTCGTCAGACTGCTGAGTAGCGGTTGTTGCTGCCTCCTCTTCCTGATCCAATACCAAGAGTGGCTGCGCATCAGAAATGTCTTGATATGGATTGGAAAATAATTCCTGTGACTCAAGCGGAAGGTATGTGTTGGTGGTGGTGGTGGTGTTGTTGGTGGTAGTGTCTTTGGGGGTGCACATAGCAGAGAGTGAAGAAGAGGGTGGAGATCAAGAAGATGAGGAGGGTGCAGAAGAGTAAGGCTGAGCGAGCCACTCAACCAAGTCTGGTGCGTCCTTTAAAGTAATTGAACGCACCTTCTGCACCTTCCCACTTTGGCTCAAGCCTGTTGCTCCTGCCCTACCCCTACCACCCCTGCGGAAGGGCCTGCCTCTTCCTCTGCCTGTCATTTTTTAAATGACCCTGTGACAAAACTCTCAGTCCCTATACCAATGAAGGACTGCTGCAGTATAGGGCAGCGGTCAGCAGTAGTGCACCTCAACCCTATGTATTGTGGACCTATACCAGTCCTTATAGAATGGCAGACTGTACCTCACTCAACCCTATGTACTGTAGCACCCTAGACAGACCAAGTTACCAGTCCTTATAAGGACTTTTGTGGACCAAGTAGGTTGTGTGTGAGTGATTAGCAGACTGTACGTCAGTCCCTATACCGATGAAGGACTGCTGCAGTATAGGGCAGCGGTCAGCAGTAGTGCACCTCAACCCTATGTATTGTGGACCTATACCAGTCCTTATAGAATGGCAGACTGTACCTCACTCAACCCTATGTACTGTAGCACCCTAGACAGACCAAGTTACCAGTCCTTATAAGGACTTTTGTGGACCAAGTAGGTTGTGTGTGAGTGATTAGCAGACTGTACGTCAGTCCCTATACCGATGAAGGACTGCTGCAGTATAGGGCAGCGGTCAGCAGTAGTGCACCTCAACCCTATGTACTGTGGACCTATACCAGTCCTTATAGAATGGCAGACTGTACCTCACTCAACCCTATGTACTGTAGCACCCTAGACAGACCAAGTTACCAGTCCTTATAAGGAGCTTTGTGGAACAAGTGGGTTGTGAATGATTAGCAGACTGCAGCAGAAGGGAAGCAGTCAAGTATAATATTCTTTCTATATTTGGAAGAAAGAATATTATACGTGTACAAGCCTATTACCATACCACTGATACCAGTCCTGAAAAGAACCTTTGTGGAACTAATAGTAACAGCTACTGATTAAACTGACCCTCACTGCCTCACACACTGCTTCCTGCCTGTCCCTATATAAACTGACAAAACAGAGGCTACTGGAACAATAATTGAAATAGCACTTTTGTGGACCTGATAGTAACAGCTAATGACTAAACTGGCTGTCCCTGCAGCACACACCGTCCTGTCCCTTTCTCTAAACTGACAAAAGACACTCAGGCTTCTGCAACAATCACTAGCACAGCACTGCCTATCCTGAACTACACCTAACACCTATACCAGTCCTGAAAATAACTTTTGTGTACCAAATAGCTAGCGATTTGGGTCACTGTAATCTCTCCCTGCTCCACACAGCAACCTCTCCCTATAGTGACAGAAGAAAGAATGTAAAATGGCCGCCGGATCGGGTGTATTTATAAGTTAGGGGGAATGTCCAAGTGTCCATGTGCTGTAATGTCTCAATTGGCTGTCCTGTACCCCATGATGGATGTGTCATCATAGGTCAAAGTTCTTTTACACAGTAAACACGGAAGTCCGCCGGGCGAACGGCGCCAATAGTCCGCCCAACGGGCGGACCGCGAACAGCCGAAATTTGCTGCGAAACGACCGCCAGGGGAACCGTTCGGCCACCACTACTTAGCTGTAACAATAGATTCTGTAGCTTTTGACTCTGCAGACAGTTGACAACTTCTGCACACTGTGCGCTTCAGAATGTGCTGACCCTGCTCTATCATTTTACGTGGCCTACCACTTTGTGGCTGAGTTTCTGTTGTTCATACCTCTAACAGGTGACCGTGGAATATTTAGAAGCAAATTTCACGGATGGACTTATTGCACAGGTGGCAACCTATCACGGTACCACGCTTGAATTCCCTGAGCTCCTGAGAGCGATTCATTCTTTAACATATGTTTATATATATATATATATATATATATATATATATATATATATATATATATATATATATATATATATACTGTAAATAGCTACCATATTTATCAGCGTATAACAGGCGCCGGTGTATAACACACCACCCAAGTTTAGGAGGGAATTTTAAAGAAAAAAAGTTTCAGGAGGGAAGTTTAAGGAAAAAAACTTACATTTAACCACTTAAGCCCCGGACCCCGGACCAAAAACCAATCACTGCCTTCAGGATTTCTAAGGGTGCAAATTTTTGATTTCACTCCTCACTACCTATCACAGTTTCGAAGGCCATAAAATGCCAAAATAACACAAAACCCCCCCAAGTGACCCCATTTTGGAAAGTAGACACCCCAAGGAAATTGCTGAGGGGCATGTTGAGCCCATTGAATATTTTTTTTTTGTCCCAAGTGATTGAATAATGACACAAAAAAAAAGTTTACAAAAAGTTGTCACTAAATGATATATTGCTCACACATGCTATAGTTATATATGGAATTGCACCCCAAAATATATTCTGCTGCTTCTCCTGAGTACGGGGATACCACATATGGGGGACTTTTTGGGAGTCAAGCCGCGTACAGCACCCCAAACCAATCACTGCCTTCAGGATTTCTAAGGGTGCATATTTTTGATTTTACTCCTTACTACCTATCACAGTTTCGAAGGCCATAAAATGCCAAAATAGCACAAAACCCCCCCAAATGACCCCATTTTGGAAAGTAGACACTCCAAGCTATTTACTGAGAGGCATGTTGAGTCCATGAAATATTTTATATTTTGCCACAAGTTGCAGGAATATTACAATTTTTTTTTTGCACAAAGTTGTCACTAAATGATATATTTCTCACACATGCTATGGGCATAAGTGAAATTACACCCCAAAATAAATTCTGCTGCTTCTCCCGAGTACAGGGATACCACATGTGGGGGACTTTTTGGGAGCCTAGCTACGTACAGGACCCCGTCTATTATATGGGGGTACCTAACGCTATAAAAACCTGGCGGTGAACATAAAAAATAACTAGCTACCTAGCGGCACCAGTGACACTAATGCAGCGATCATAAAAACGATTGCTTAGTGACACTGGCAAAAGGAGGTGAAAGGGTTACCTGGGGGCAATCAGGGGGTTAAAACCTTTATTAGGTAGTATATGGGGGTCCCGGACGCTATATAAAAACCTGACGGGGAACCTAAATAACTAAATAACTAACTGGCTATCCAGCATCACCAGTGACACTTATACGGTGATCGCTGGTGAAAGGGTTAACTCTAGGGGCAATCAGGAGGTTAAAATCTTTATTAGGTAGTATATGGGGGTACCTAACGCTATAAAAACCTGGCGGTGAACATAAAAAATAACTAGCTACCTAGTGGCACCAGTGACACTAATGCAGCGATCAGAAAAACGATCGCTTAGTGACACTGGCAAAAGGGGGTGAAAGGGTTACTTGGGGGCAATCAGGGGGTTAAACCTTTATTAGGTAATATATGGGGGTCCCGGACGCTATATAAAAGCCTGACAGGAAACCTAAATAACTAAATAACTAACTGGCTATCCAGCATCACCAGTGACACTTATACGGTGATCACTGGTGAAAGGGTTAACTCTAGGGGCAATCAGGAGGCTAAAACTTTTATTAGGTAGTATATGGGGGTCCCGGACGCTATATAAAAACCTGACGGGGAACCTAAATAACTAAATAACTAACTGGCTATCCAGCATTACCAGTGACACTTATATGGTGATCGCTGGTGAAAGGGTTAACTCTAGGGGCAATCAGGGGGTTAAAACCTTTATTGGGTAGTATATGGGGGTACCTAACGCTATAAAAACATGGCAGTGAACCTAAAAAAATATCTAGCTACCTAGCGGCACCAGTGACACTAATGCAGCGATCAGAAAAACTATCGCTTAGTGACACTGGCAAAAGGGGGTGAAAGGGTTAACTCTAGGGGCAATCAGGGGGTTAAACCTTTATTAGGGGGGTAGGGGGCTACCCTGGACCTAACACTAACTGCCCTGACGCTTTTTACTGTACTAACTGACACTAAATGCAGTGATCAGTAAATAAATGATCACTGCAATCAGTGACACTGTGACTGGGGGGGGGGCGATCGGGGGGTGATTTGTGTGCCTATGTGTACCTACATGTCAGTGTAGTGTTTGGTGCACTTACTATGTGTTCTCCTCGCAGTCCGGTCAAAAAGACCGCCCCGAGGAGAATGACATCACTTCCTCCCTGCCTGTGTTTACACTACACAGGCGGGGGAAGCTTCTCATTCGCCAGGAGCGCTCGAGAGGGGATGGCCAGAAACCAACGGCCATCCCCTCATCCCGGATCGCTCCTGAATCGAAACGATCGGACCCCCCCCCACCCGCTGTAAGGCAAGCACGTACATGTACGTGCTTGTGCCTGTCGGTACCATTGTGCCGACGTACATTTACATGCGGCGGTCCTTAAGTGGTTAAATGCCCATTAATGCAGCCTTGTCAGTGTCATTTGCAGCCTTGCATTGCAGCCTTGTCACTCCTTTGCAGCTTGGTCAGTATTTTGCAGCCTTGTCAGTGTCTTTTGCAGGCTTGCCTTTTATAAATGGTGCCGCTGAGATACAGAGCGGATGTCCTGTGTATCTCGGCGGCGCTCGTTAGCTCTCGGCCGATCTCTGTGGCTTTCGGCTATTTTCGGCCGTTCTCCCTGATTTTAAGGGGGAAAAAGTGGATGTTATACGCCGATGAATATGGTATATATATATATATATATATACAGCGATATATATAGATAGATAGATAGATAGATATACATATATATTTTTAGAAGCAGTATTCATTTGTACAGTAGTTACCCCCCCCATCTCTGCAGGTGCTAGAAAACCACATACATACCATTGAGCTGTCATATTGGAACACAAAAACAGACCATTGATTTTAGAGACACAATAAAAATATGAATAAGGTGATCCATTTATCTACTATGATATATTGCTTATAAAACATGTATCCAAAGCATTATTAAAACCAAAGTTATAAACTATTACTTTAAAATGGTTGTATGATTATACAAATAAAGAAGGAACATTTATAGGCATTGATCTGCAGCTCATGGTCCCAACCTAGATGTTAAAAAATAAATACCACACTGTCATTATACTAAATAGTATCCATTTTAGTCCCCTTTCAGAAAGATATTCTCAACAGGTACACTTGTCTGTTTTTCAGGTGAACCTGATCAGAAGGTCCATTCATACCTTTTGACAGGCAGATGTAAGCCCAAATTCACACTGACAAGGGGATTGAAATTGTGCGAGTTCATACCCGCATATCAGTCTGACTTTGAAAGGCAATTTGACAGGTTCTTGCACAGATGTTTATACAAATCGCACCCCAAAATCATCAAAAATAGTACAGAAACGACTTTTGGGAATCGTTGCTGCTCCGCAAAATTGGACGGTGCCATTGCCGACAATAGCCCCTGATTTGGCATGCGATCTGACATGTCCAATCGCATGCCAAATCACTGCAATGTGAACCTAGGCTGAAACTTGTGTCCATTTACACCTGCCTATTTTGGGTCCAATCAGGCTCATCAACAAAAAAAAACACCTGCAGATATGAGATAGCCGGGGGTAAATGGACAGCAGAGTACCATTTATTCCTGGCCACCCACAGCTCTGTTCTTGTCTGCTCTACAGAAATTGAACAGACATGGATGTGTCTTCCGCCCGATCAGCCCACAGATCCCCTGCTGATCACAAAGGAATCCACTTTGTGTGAAAGGGGCCTTAAAGTGTTTGCTAAGGAAAATATTAAAACATTTTGCAATGTTTCTTTAACCTGTGATTTCTCATGTCAGTTTTGTTTTTCTGCCTGCCAATGCTCTAAAATACCTGGTTGATCCTGCTCCTCCCACAAGTAAACTGACCACAGTAGCATGGCTGCTGATCCATGCTATCGTGGTCAGTTTTTGTCTTGCGTCATCCTGGTAAAGATACAGGCGTGCTGTGCTATTGCACAACAGGGTTACAACCACTTTAAGGCTGGGTTCACATCTAAGCCACATGCGGCTCACAGCAGGGGTCTGGTGTGTCCCAGTTCACCATTTCAGGTCTGATATCAGCATGAATTTTTGCCTGAATTCGAACCTGTAATGGACCAAAAGACGCACAGGACCCGGTGAAAAATTGCACCAGAGCTGCAGCGGAGATATGTGAAACGGCTCCATAGAAAGCAGGTCACAATCTCCTGCTATTGCGAATTGGATGCAGTGTACCCATATCCAATTTGCACTAGTGTGTATCCAGCCTTAAAAAGGGACAAGTCCACCTTTACAAAAATACAAAAAATAAAATAAGTGCATGTATATTTGCAGGGGAAAAAAAGGGGATGGCCAGGCTCTTGCATACTCTTCCTCCAGCTCTGTACATACTGAGTTACAGACTTTCAGTTGGAAAGATGAGATGGTGTTGATGGACTAAGAGTGCGGTGATTACTGCATATATGTCCCATTGAGAACTACAAGTCCCATCTGTCCCAGTGGCAGACAGGACTTCCGGCCTTGTAGTTCATACATTCACAGATCTCTAAAACACAGATGTAACATGGTGCAAAAAGGTGGAGTTATCCTTTAAAGCTGGGCAAGATGGACTATGCAGATAGCTTAAAAGAAAAGAACAGTATGGCATTTAATGAAAGAAAAAGTGTAAAACAACTCATGTTTGAGTGAATTAAAACAGGCACATCAGGATCATCCTGCTATGGTGAGACTCTGTGCATGCTGGTAGACTGGCTGGCTGTGTCATGCCGTATCTCCTGCTGGAACTGGTTCCATCAGGAGATATGGCATGACACAGTCATCCAGTCTACCAGCATGCACACATATTTATCATAGCAGAATGTTCCTGATGTGCCTGTTCTAATTCACTCAAACATGAGTTGTTTTACACTTTTTTAAATTAAATGCCATACAGTTTACACTGAGAAGGCACCTCTGCATCTGTTCTTTTCTTTACATGTTCTGGAGTGTGAACGAATGAACGAATTAATGATTTATATAGCGCTACAACTGTGTACTGAATCGCCTCAAGGCGCTTGATCCGTCCTGTGCTTCCTGTTCCTTAGAAGAGGTGTGTCTTGAGTTTTTTTCTGAAGGCCCGATGGTTTTCTTCCATACGGATTTTATTGGGTAGAGCGTTCCATAGCCGTGGACTGCGAATCTTCATTCTCCCTTTGCTTTGTAGCGGGATTTGGTTCTGCTTCCTGAAAGAGGCTTGCCCTGAGTATCGGACTGTTTCTCACCAATTTAGGACCTTATCCTGTGGTGGAACTATAGGGGTTGCTGCAGTCGCACTTGCGATTAGGACCTGCCCTTTCGGCCGCAGTGGGGGGGTCAAGACTCGGCATTTCCCCCTGCACCCCTGGCTGTCTGTTTAACATGCGGGGGGGGGGGGGAGGTGGGAGACAGTGATTGGCAGCTCTATGGTGTCCATGGGTGGCGACATCTCCCTGGGGCTTGTAGTTCTCTCTCCAAATGTCTCCAAATGTTTACACTGGAGAGAGGAGGGGCCTCTGACCGGGGCATGTATCGGCTTCCCTCTTCAGTGAGTCACTCTGCTTCTACACTCGTGAGGATACATGCCGGGTCAGAAGCCCCTCCCCTCTACAGTGGATACAGTCAGAGAAAGAAATACAAGCCCCAGGGAGATCCCACCACCTGTGGACACCATAGAACTGCCAATTGCTGCCTCCCATCTCTCCCGAGGGGGGGGGGGGGTACAGAGATGTGCCGGGGTCCTAGGTGCCCAGCTAGGTAAAGGGAAACCTCTGGAAGGGGGGTAATTGTCTGGGGACCCTGTTGTAAGGGGGGGCTCTCTAGGGACCCTGAAGTAAGGGGGGCCCTCTAGGGACCCTGATGTAAGGGGTGGCTCTCTGGGGACCCTGATGTAATGAAGGTTCTCTGGGGACCCTGATGTAAGGAAGATTCTCTGGGGACCCTGGTGTAAGGGGGGCTCTCTGGGGACCCTAAAGTAACGGGGACCCTCTGGGGACCCTGATGTAAGGGAGGGCTCTCTAGAGACCCTGATGTAAGGGGGGGTCTTTGGGGACCCTAATGTAAGGGGGGCTCTCTAGAGACCCTGATGTAAGGGGGGTCTTTGGGGACCCTAATGTAAGGGGGGCTCTCTGGGGACCCTGAAGTAAGGGGGGGCTCTCTGGGAGCCCTGGAGTAAGGGGGATCTCTGGGGACCCTGATGTAAGGAGGGGCCCTCTTGGGACCCTAATGTAAGGGGGGCTTTTCTGGGGACCCGGATACAATGAAGACTCTCTGGGGACCCTGATGTAAGGGGGCTCTCTGGGGAGTGGTAGTGGTATGAGCTGGGAGTGGTATGCCGGAGAGGATTGGGATTGTGCAGTCAGAGATGGATGTAGAGCCAGCAGGAGAAACTGTGATGTTACTGGCAGTGAAGACGGGCCACTGCAGTCAGGAGGGCTGTTAGGGTCTGCAAAGGGCTAACTAGGATACACCAAAGAGGGCAGCTAGTACCAGAACTTTCTTTTGCTACACTATAGGGGCCCGCAGTCCCTGCCTGTAATAAGGCCTAACCATGTGCTATCTGCGCCTGAGTAATTGTGCTGGAGGGAGAAGGAGAGATAGTCTGCAGCAAGTGTTGTGCAGTAGGAGAATATCTAAATTATCCCAAACCGTGCGAGAATCTTTTTCTCGACATCCCATGAATTCCTTAACCCTATCCAAGTTCTAATCCCTCAATAAAACCACAAAAACAAAGCTGATGGACTTACTCATAGTCTTGGAATGTCTGGAAGTGAATGCCCGGTTGGGCAGGGTGACAGGTGGGCCACAATCACTCAGCAGCCCCTACGGAGGTACCGCTAAACCCATCTATAGACTGATTGTTCCAGAAAACAGTGATTGCTAATTTGCACCAAATCATCCCCTAATTTAGTCTGCAGGTAACTTATGCTGCTCCTACACAAGTGTTTTCTTAAACACAGTCTCAATACCAACAGTTGTGCTGTGCCCCGGCCATTTTTAAATATTGCCCAGAGGGAAGTAAAGTAACTATATTAACTTTTAAAAGTACATTATTAGGAATGGGTGACAGTTTTTTAGGGTGGAACATGTACTAACATCTGCCTCCTCTCCCCCTTGACCACCAAACACCCCGCCACCCCCGTGGATCCTCTCCCGCACCCACTGTCACGATTAGAAAACAGCTTGGCCACGCAGGGCTCTGCCCACAAGGCAGCCTCATTCATTCACAGTTTCCATTGCGGCTGACGGCTTATAGTTCTCAATGAACTCTAAAAACGCTGATGAGTGTCCTAATAGTTCATTGATCTTCCTGCTCTCAGCTAACTGCCTGCTCATATTAGATATGAGCAAACAGCTATTCTGAGAGTCAGCAGAAGCCTGAGATTTCACCCTTGATCTGCTGAGGGTGAAATGCTTTACAGGATTCTTAGAAAAAATGTCACTTTACTTGCAAAAACATACCAGCATTTATTTCCCTTCTCTCATGACATTAACCACTTGCCGACCGTATACTGCATATATACGGCAGTAAAGTAGCTCCTCTGTGCATGATCACTTACCTGTAGGTGATTATGCGCAGGATCACTTACCTGTACGTGATCCTGCACTTCTGGATCTGGGACAGGCAAGCACGCTGCCGGCGCCCCAGTCCCGCTATGATTGGACACAGCGGGAGCCAATCAGAGGGTCCAGTGGACATGATGTCCGCTGGGACCCGTCAATCATTCCCGAAAGAGACAGAACAGGAATTGTTGTATGTGACAATGGCACCAACCTTCTCTTCGCACTCTGACAGGGATACTTGATCCATGTCCCATGTTTGGCACATGTCCTTAATTTGGTGGTGAAGCAGTTCTTGAGCAGGTACCCAGGTTTACAGGATCTCCGGAGGCAGGCCAGAAAAGTCTGTGGTAATTTCCGCCGGTCATACAATGCCAGTGCTCGGCTGGCTGACATTCAAAGGGAATGCCCACAATGGCCTCATTTGTGACATACCCACCAGTTAGAACTCAACGTTGGCAATGCTGCAGCGGCTGCACTCACAGCAGAGGGCCATCAATGAGTTCCTGTGTGAGTATGGCACCAGGACAGGGTCAGGGGTAGTGATGGACGAACGTTTCGCCCGGCGGTCGTTTCGCGGCGAATTTCCGACTTTCGCCGTCCGCGGGTTCGAACGCCTTTTTCCGTCGTTCGCCCCGGCGGACTTACGTGTTTAATGTATACAAGAACTTTAACCTTTCGTGACACGTTTATCATGTGTTACAGGACAACCAATTGAGACATGACAGCTCATGGACACTTGGACATTCCCCCTAACCTATAAATACACCCGATCCGGTGGCCATTTTACATTCTTTCTTCTGTCACTGTAGGGAAAGGATCCTGTGTGGAGTAGGGACAGAGAAAACGCTAGCTATTTGGTACACAAAAGTTCTTTTCAGGACTGGTATAGGTGTTAGGTCAGCAGCCTGAGTTTCTTTTGTCAGTTTAGATAAAGGGACAGAGCGCTGTATGCTGCTATTTTAGGGACAGCTCAGCCAGATTAGTCTTTCTTCATCATCATCATCATCATCATCATTAGCTGTTACTATCAGGTCCACAAAAGAGCTGTTCCAGCTAATCGTTCCAGCCTACTCTTTTTTGCCAATTTGTATAGGGACAGGCAGGAAGCAGTGTGTCAGGCAGTGAGGATAATTTTAAAGACTTGCTGTTACTATTAGTTCCACAAAGGTTCTTTTCAGGACTGGTATCAGTGGTACGGTAATAGGCTTGTACACGTATAATATTCTTTCTTCCAAATATAGAAAGAATATTATACTTGACTGCTGCCCTTCTGCTGCAGTCTGCTAATCATTCACAACTCACTTGTTCCACAAAGCTCTTTATCAGGACTGGTAACTTGGTCTGTCTAGGGTGCTACGGTACATAGGCTTGGGTGCGGTACAGTCTGCTGTTCTGTAAGGACCGCTATCGGTCCACAATACATAGGGTTGCCGTGCACTACTGCTGACCGCTGCCCTATACTGCAGCAGTCCTTCAGCGGTATAGGGACTGACGCACAGTCTGCTAAACACTAATACACAACCTGCTTGGTCCACAAAAGTTCTTATAAGGACTGGTAACTTGGTATAGGGTGCTACGGTACATAGGCCTGAGTGCGTTACAGTCTGCTGTTCTGTAAGGACCGCTATCGGTCCACAATACATAGGGTTGCCGTGCACTACTGCTGACCGCTGCCCTATACTGCAGCAGTCCTTCATTGGTATAGGGACTGACGTACAGTCTGCTAATCACTAACACACAACCTGCTTGGTCCACAAAAGTTCTTATAAGGACTGGTAACTTGGTATAGGGTGCTACGGTACATAGGCCTGAGTGCGTTACAGTCTGCTGTTCTGTAAGGACCGCTATCGGTCCACAATACATAGGGTTGCCGTGCACTACTGCTGACCGCTGCCCTATACTGCAGCAGTCCTTCAGCGGTATAGGGACTGACGCACAGTCTGCTAAACACTAACACACAACCTGCTTGGTCCACAAAAGTTTTTATAAGGACTGGTAACTTGGTATAGGGTGCTACGGTACATAGGCCTGAGTGCAGTACAGTCTGCTGTTCTGTAAGGACCGCTATCGGTCCACAATACATAGGGTTGACGTGCACTACTGCTGACCGCTGCCCTATACTGCAGCAGTCCTTCAGCGGTATAGGGACTAAGAGTTTTGTCACAGGGTGATTTAAAAAAATGACAGGCAGAGGAAGAGGCAGGCCCTTCCGCAGGGGTGGTAGGGGTAGGGCAGGAGCAACAGCCTTGAGCCAAAGTGGGAAGTTGCAGAAGGTGCGTTCAATTACTTTAAAGGACGCACCAGACTTGGTTGAGTGGCTCACTCAGCCTTATTCTTCTGCACCCTCCTCATCCTCTCGATCTGCACCCTCTTCTTCACTCTCTGCTATGTGCACCCCCAAAGACACTACCACCAACAACACCACCACCACCACATACCTTCCGCTTGAGTGCAAATGGGGGCCTTCATGCTCCAGTGTTTTAATAGGGACCCCCGTATAAAAAGCATGAGGGTCAAGGACCAGTACTGGGTGGCAACGTACTTAGATCCCCGGTACAAACACAAAATGGCGGAAATGTTACCGCCGTCGCAGAGGGCTGTCAGAATGCAGCACTTCCAGGCCTTGCTTCGAGAAATGCTGCATTCTGCTTTTGCGTGCGCTGGCAGAGGAGCAATTCCCACTCCCAGAGAAGGATTTGCGGGTACCAATCCAACAGCGCCTGCAAGAAGAGGCCGGTTTGAAGATGTGTTGGTGACTTCGGATATGAGGTCATTCTTTCAGCCGACCCATCGACAGGTGTCATCCGGATCCAGCATCAGGGAACGCCTAGACCGTCAGGTGTCCGACTACATTGGGTTAACGGCCGATGTGGACGCTCTGAGGAGTGATGAACCCCTAGACTACTGGGTGGGCAGGCTTGACCTCTGGCCAGAGCTTGCCCAATTTGCAATCGAACTGTTGGCTTGCCCCTCATCCAGTGTCCTGTCCGAAAGGACGTTCAGCGCAGCAGGGGGGATTGTGACCGATAAGCGTACTCGCCTAGCTCACGACAGTGTTAACTACCTCACATTTCTAAAAATGAATGAGGCATGGATCTCGGAGGAATTCAACACATGTGATCAGTAGACCATGTATATGTCTATAAACAATTTTTGGAATCAAGCACACAGACCTTCTTAATTCATTTGGCTCACTTCCCTGACCCAAAAAAGCACACCGTACTATATGCCCCTACCCTCCTCTTTGAAGAGGTTGAGCGGTGTCATATTTCTACTGGGGCTGCTTATTATGAGGGGTTCCCACCATCCCTGTGCTGTGCTGACTTCCTCCTGGGTGTTCTTATTATGAGGGGCTCCCACCATCCCTGTGCTGTGCTGACTTCCTCCTGGGGGTTCTTATTATGAGGGGATCACACCATCCCTGTGCTGTGCTGACTTCCTCCTGGGGCTGCTTACGGTGCTGCTGTCAGCGCTGTATGTCACAGAGCTGCTGTCAGCGCTGTATGTCACGGAGCTGCTGTCAGCGCTGTATGTCACGGAGCTGCTGTCAGCGCTGTATGTCACGGAGCTGCTGTCAGCGCTGTATGTCACGGAGCTGCTGTCAGCGCTGTATGTCACGGAGCTGCTGTCAGCGCTGTATGTCACGGAGCTGCTGTCAGCGCTGTATGTCACGGTGCTGCTGTCAGCGCTGTATGTCACGGAGCTGCTGTCAGCGCTGTATGTCACGGAGCTGCTGTCAGTGCTGTATGTCACGGAGCTGCTGTCAGCGCTGTATGTCACGGAGCTGCTGTCAGCGCTGTATGTCACGGAGCTGCTGTCAGCGCTGTATGTCACGGAGCTGCTGTCAGCGCTGTATGTCACGGAGCTGCTGTCAGCGCTGTATGTCACGGTGCTGATGTCAGTGCTCTGTATTACGGTGCTGCTGTCAGTGCTCTGTATCTCCTGCACCCTCTTGTTTGCCTACCCTGGTCCCTGACCTTCCCTCTCCTCCATTGCCTTCATTAGCTCCATAGTCCTGAATTGTCAGAACAATTTCCCAAATAAAAAAAAAATGCTTGTAGTTATCGATCCCAAATTCACCTCATACATGTATTATGCTATTGTCCAGGTGGTGGGACTACGTGCTACCCCCTAATAATTACCCCGTGGCCGCAAATTCGACCTAAAGGTTTGCGAAATTCGCCTCCCATTGAAGTCAATGGAGCCCGCGGCGAACGGTCGTTTTCGCGAACGTTTGTGTCCGTTCGCGTTTCGCGTTCGCGAAACGTCCCGTCGGAAGTTCGTCCATCACTAGTCAGGGGTGCTTGGCTTTTTTTGCCACGCCAGTGGCTACTGATCCTGTCACCATTTGAGGAGGCCACAAGGATGGTGAGCAGCAACAATGCATGCATAAGTGATACTGTCCCTCTTGTCTTCTTGTTGGAGCGCACGCTTCGTGGAATAATGGACAGGGCACTTGAGGCAGAATAGTGGGAGGAAGAGGAGGACTTCCTTAACTCTCAAGGCCCTCTTTATCAGCGTGGAGCAAGCTTTGTCAGCGTGGATGTAAAGGATAACACTCAGCAGCAGTCTTCAAGGGATGGGTTTCAGTCCCCAGAATCCCAAGGAGTTGTACGTGGTTGGGAGGAGGTCGTTTCTGACAACGTCATCCTCAGTGACCCAGAGGACTCACAATCGAATGTGTCTGCAAACTTACGCTGCATGGCCTCCCTGATTCAGGAAAGCCCGAGAAAGGACCCTAGGATTCGTGGTATCAAGGACAGAGATCATTACTGGCTGGCAACCCCTTTTTTATCCACGTTACAAGGGTGTGGTTGCAGAATTCATCCTGCCTTCGCAGAGGGAGCAGAGGATGAAACATCTTCAGGAGGTCATGAAGAAAGGTTTGTGCAATGTGTTTCCAGACCCTGGCAGGTTACAATTTCCTGGTGCTGGACAATGTGTTGCTGAGGCTTCAGTCAGTCAGAGGAAGAGCAGTGGAGAACGTGGCCGACTGACCAACGCCTTTAGACAATTTTTTAGTCCTCAGCGCCAAGGTCTGATCAGTTCAAGCAACCATCGCCAGCGTCTGCATTATATGGTGCAGGAATATCTTGGAGCAAGAGCAGACTTGCAGACTTTTCCAACAGACCATCCACTGGGTTACTGGGTCTTGAGGATGGACCACTGGCCAGAACTTGCTCAATATGCAATTGAGCTACTGGCCTGTCTTGCATCCAGCGTTCTTTCTTAATGCACATTCGGTGTTGCTGGAGGGTTTGTAATGGATTATAGAGTGCAGCTGTCCACAAACTCTGTCAAGCACCTGATGCTGATGTAACTGATTGATTTGTCTATGGATGTGGGATCCCTTGAAGACTGCCTATGCTGAGTGACTATCCTATTCCTCCTCAATCTTGATGATGCTAGCTGACCAACAATATTTTTGATTTAGGGCATCACCACCACTGCCTAATGCTTTAACAGGGGCCTGTAATTACAATTTTTGATCAAATATTTCACAGCAGGGCCCATTCCTGTGCCCAACAAGCCTAATTGTGAGGGGTTACAGTGTTCTGGCACCACCAACACCTAAGGCCCAATTTTCTGCACAGTATTTAGGGAAGTATATATATATAGTATATATACAGTACTTCTGTTCAGAATATATAGTGCCTGGGGGCCCCCACGCCATTTTTTTAAAATTTGGGTGCAGAGTTCCCCTTAACCCCGCAGGAAGCTCCGTGAGTTGGGTTGAGGGTCCCACGGACTTGATCGCCACAGGGATACCCGCGTTCACCTCACGGGGAGGAAGAACAGGGAGATGCTAATGTAAACAAGCATCTCCCTGTTCTGCCTAGTGACAGCCGCAAGCAGTTTTAAATAACTTTTTTTTTCCTTTAGAAATGTCATTTTGCTGTGGTATTGTTCTAAACATGGGAAAACTGTGCCGCTTTACAAGCATACTATAGACACCCCCCAGGCATGATATTTAAAGGAATATTTCCTTTTTATTGTTTCACTTTAAGCATTCTTAAAATCACTGCTCCTGAAAAAACTGCAGTTTTAAAAACTTTTTTTTGCATTGATACTTGTCCCCTGGGGCAGGACCCGGGTCCTCAAATACATTTTAGGGCAAAAACTTGCATAAAAGCCTTTAAAATTATCACATTATTTTTCACATTCATGTCCCATAGACTAAAACAGTGTTTGCATATTCAAACAAACTTTTTGGCATGTTCTAATGTTCTGGTGCGAACCGAACCGGGGGGTGTTCGGCTCATTCCTAGTGTGGAGGTTGAGAAGCGCTACAAGCAAGTTTGTTCAATACTATGATATGATTTGCACTACTCATTGCTTCTACCTTCTATGCTTGCATCCCTCAGCTGTATGTCCCATGCTTCACAGCATAGCCTGCTGATCTCATATCTACTGCTGCTCTACTTCCCTGCTACCATTTCCCTCTATTTACTTCACTTCAGGTCCATATCTAAGCACAGCCAGTAGTGGCTGTGTGGGGACAAATGTTTATTATTCCATGACATTCTTAGCACCGAATGGACATATACTGTAACTACTTCGTCATCAGAGAAGGGCTGGCAGCCTTAGGTCAGTCTATTCATTCTCTGTGTGTGATTATGAAGGCACAGGTTGAAGAAACATGGGAAAGCTAGTACTCTGTTGGATTTTGTCATCTGTTGCAAGACTTTGTTCTGTGTTGGATGTCAATAAAGTGCATCTCTCTGGAAGAATTGGGTTGCTGTAAGAATACTTACATCATAATAATTAAAATAACTAATTAATTATATCACTACACCTTCTACAAAAAAGTTGTATCCCTATTATGGGGTTACCAGTATGGTATTTGTAAATTGAAATCATATCCCCTCTCAAGCGTCTCTTCTCCAGAGAGAATAAGTTCAGTGCTCGCAACCTTTTTTCATAACTAATATCCTCAGACCCTTTATTAGCTTTGTTGCCCTTCTTTGTACTTGCTTCATCCTTCCTGAGGACTGGTACCTAGAACTGGACAGCATAATCCACATAATCCAGGTGTGGCCGGACCAGAGTCTTGTAGAGTGGGAGAATTATCGCTTTATCCCTGGAGTTAATTCCTTTTTTAATGCATGCCAATATTCTGTTTGCTTTGTTAGCAACAGCTTGGCATTGCATGCCATTGCTGAACCTATCATCTACTAAGACCCCCAGGTCTCTTTCCATTCTAGATTCTCCCAGAGATTCTCCCCTTAGTGTATAGATTGCATTCATATTTTTGCCACCCAAATGCATTAATTTACATTTTTCTTCATTAAACCTAATTTGCCTTGTAGTTGCCCACCCCATTCATTTGTTCAGATCCTCATGCAAAGTTTCCACATCCTGCGGAGAAGTTATTGCCCTGCTTAGCTTATTACCATCCTCAAATGCAGGGAATGAACTGTTTACCCCATCCTCCAGGTCATTTATGAACACATTAAATAGGATTGGTCCCAGCACAGAACCCTGTGGGACCCCACTACCCACCCCTGACCATTCAGAGTATTCCCCATTTATCACCACCCTCTGAACTCTCCCTTGTAGCGAGTTTTCAATCCATGTACTCACCCTATAGTCTATGTCAATGGACCTTATTTTGTACAGTAAACATTTTTGGGGATCTGTGTCAAATGCTTTTGCAAAATCCAGATACACCACGTCTACGGGCCTTCCTTTATTTAGGCAACTTACCTCCTCATTGAAGGTTAATTGATTGGTTTGGCAAGAACGATTCTTCATGAATCCATGCTGATTACTGCTAACAATACAGTTTTCATTACTAAAATTGTGTATATAGTCCCTTATCATCCTCTCCAAGAGCTTGTATACTATTGATGTTAGGCTAACTGGTCTGTAATAGCCAGGGATTCACCCTGCAGGGATATTGGATTTGTGTGAGCCATGCAGCAGTGGAGGTCATCCCTTGAGCCACATTTCTGATTTATCATCATCCTCATCATCATCATCATCTTCATCCTTATCATCATCATCAATCTCTTCTTATCCAGTGTGGTGAGTGGACTGACAGACTGATAGACACTGTGTATAGACATCATTGTTTCCTGCACCCAATACCATCTTTAGTCTAAAGATCTCTTCCAGCATATCATAGACACTATACACAGATATCTATGCCATCCGTTGTTCTGCAGTTGCTTGTAGCTCCACAGAGTTTAACATCTTTAAGTCAGTAATCACTGTGAATTCAATTACAGTTCACATGCACATTGTCTCTTGGTTATACACTATCTATTGGATCAGTTATTCTGGTTTATCAATCAATATTCTTTGCATGCATCAAACACCTGCGAGCTAGCTGAAGATTAACTGGACTGCCACACAGCAACACTGGACTACTTTCACTTCCCTCCCCACTTCAGGGAATTGTTTGTTGAAGCTGTTAAAGCTGCATTTCACCAAGAACTCTCTGTAAGAGCAGGTTGAATTGTGCTACAGTTACTGTTTGCTGAAGTTATATTATGTTTATTATTATGTTTAGCTGTCATTTTCCTATTCTTATGTGAAGGAGCAGTAGAGAGGGGTCTGACACTCATAAGACTCAGTCCTCTGCTCTCCTGTAGCCCACTCACATAGAGATTATATGCACTTATTTGGGTATAGGAAATATAGTGTGCACTGTTCAATGTTTGAATCATAAAGATGATAGTTATTTTGCTACCAATAATATCCTTTGTAAGACAACCTTTTTTGGGGTTAAATTCAGGTTTGTTCTTTGATTCTTTCCCCATTCGTCTAATTTAGTAAACTATTCGATTTAACTAATTCTGGTGTATTTCCTTATTGCTGCTACTATTTAAAGGAAAAATATTTGAACCCAGGGTGTCAGAGGACTCGCAGGGTCAGGGCAACCAGAGGGGTATTGCTTTATCTTGCGACCATCAAGAGGGCAGCTCTACACCATCTATTCAGTGACGTTTAGGAGGGCTGCATCCCTTTATCAGAACCTTGGGTTTTAACCCTTTATTTATGGGGCCTCCATTTCTTGCTTGGTATGTCTCTCTGTAGGAGTGCTGCAGTGGTTTATGCACAATTTGAGCCTTCATTGGTTGTAGGAGCCCCTGGCCATTGGTATGGTTTACCCTTCAAATTATCTGTAGCATCTCTCTGAGGACATTGCCTAGGTGGTCCTTATACACAGTCCCTTATGTTATATTTACTACATAGCTTTGCCTTTTAGTTTATGTGTAGACTGTGTGTGTATGTGAGCGTGGCTTCCGGATGAACTTTTTGTTTTTTGTAGACAATGTTGTCTTTTTTTATCAGTGATGGAAGGTGGTTACCGTTTTTCATATTTGTTCATCTGTTTTTTGTACCTAATAAAGAATCCCTGTGATGTATATATGTTTATTAGATTGGTTACTGCTCCTCAGTGGCTCAGTGTTATGGTTCTTTGCCATTTTTTTTTATATTTCCTCATTTTTTTATGCTTTGTTTTTTGACCATAGAGTCCCACTTTATGTCTGTGAGTAGGTAAGTGATCAGGGATGTTTGTTGTATACCCTGTGCTTGTTGGTTCCCATCTTTTCTTTATTTTTGTTTATATATTAGTATACTTCTGTTCTCCCCAGGCTGATCCTATTTCTGACCAAATTCAGAAACCTCTTGGTAATTAAAGAGTCTTAAAGATCAACAATTAATTTATGTTACTTAGGCCCCTATCACATGAGTGCCTCCGCCTGACAGACTCTGCTTGCTCAGCAAGGGATCGCTCTGCTGATCTCCGCTGAGCAGGTGGATGACTGATCTGTCTCTGCTCACTGTTCAGAGCGGAGACAGACCCAGAGAAATCAAGTGAAAAACAGACCTCCTGTTCGTTTTCATCCGATCATATTCGATCTGCCAGACGGATGGAAAATAGGACCACTATCCCTCTGGATTTTGCAGACAGGATCGGATATTGGCCGATGTCAGCAGACATGTCACCGCTGATATCCACCGCTCCATAGGGGATGACTGGAGGGTCCAATCAGGTTTGCCTGAAAAACGAACAGGCGGACCTGATCGAAGAGTCCATATGAAAGGGGCCTTACTCCTTTTAGTCTATTAAATATATCACATGTCTGGGGGTGTGGCTAAGATGGCGTTGTGAGAGGAGGTCTGGAATGAGAGCTCCGCTGGGATCCTAGGCTTTTTATCCTCCACAGCAGCAACAAGTCCCAGATATACTGCCAAAAACACCTACATGCATCGCCGCTCAGTCTGGGCTCCATGAGGAAGGGGTAAGTAGCTTAAATTTCCCCCTGTGACTGAGGAATCGGTGCCGGCCTGCACAGGCCGAGTGGAGGCTGGAGCACGCTCCTTCACCAGCATGGCATCCCAGACGGAGCAGTCAGAGCTATCCACTAAGGTGGAAGCGGCACAATTGGATGTGGGGCTTATTAGGCAGGACATGGACAAAATGCGCTCCAGACTGACCACCGCTGAGCACCGCCTGGGACATGTGGAGGACACTGTGGAGACCCAAGGAGTGGACCTCCGTGTCCTGCATACTAAAATTAGAGCCCTTGAGTACAAATCTGAGGACTCTGAAAACCGCAACAGGAGGAACAACCTCCGCATCGTTGGCATGGCGGAGAGGGTTGAGGGTCAGCTCCCGACGGAGTTTGTGGAAGAGCTGCTCTGCACCTTACTACCATCAGCCCAGTTCTCAACCTTTAATGCAGTGGAGAGGGCCCATCATATGCCACCCAAACCGGGTCCCCCAGGAGCGTCACCGGGCACCTTCATCCTCAAGTTTTTAAACTTTAGAGATAGGGATGAGGTGCTCAGGGCCGCCAGAGTGAAGGGCGAATTGTTGTACCAAAATAAAAACTCCTCATATTTCCTGATTATTCCATTGAAGCCCAAAGGTTTAGACGCTCTTTTGACCAAGTTAAAGCAGCCATGCGACTCAAAGGCATCCAATACAGCATTTTATTTCCTGCACGACTAAAGGTCCTGGACGGGGAGACAACCGGATTTTTCACCTCCCACCGAGACGCGTCCGCATGGCTGGAGTCGCTTCCTCCAAATCGCTGAAAGCTAAAATCCTGTCTCTGATGCTCACCTATCTTACATGATGCAGGATGGATGCATTCCACTTGCAAGTGAGTCTTTTCTGCACCTGTTGTGCTCTGTTGATTGACTTATGACTATGTGTGATACTATGTGTGCTGGCGGGGCCGGATAGCTACTCTCGCGAGCAGATCACCCCTACATTTATCCCATCTCTGATGTATGATGGTGTCACGTACCTTACAGCGGAGTCAGACTGCTGAGGGTGGCCTCTCGCACGGTTCCGGTCACCACGCCCCTGGAGATGGGAACAGGGAACGTGAGGACACGAAAGGGTGCAGGTGCCTGCAGATGGAAGTAGAAGGCCTTGAAGATGCTGGGTCCTCACGGTAGAAGAGATGTAGATTGGTCACGTAGGTAGGCACCAGAAGACCAGCAGGTGTGCAGGGAACACTACGTGTCTGAAACAGGTAGGATCAGCAACTGGCAGGCAATGCGGCACAATGACAGGAGACAGGTGCGAAATCAGGAACAAGCAAGGGGTCTGGTAACATGCAGGCAAAACGAGGTACCGAATCGGGAGACAAGCCGAAGTCAAAAGTCCAAGCCAAGGTCAGAGGTGGTCCAGGAATCCAAGAGTGGGTATCAGGAACGGGTCAAAGGAGCAAGGATCACAGGAGCAAGGTCACAGGAGCAAGGTTTCAGGAACAAGGTCACAGGAGCAATGATCAAGTCTTACAGGAACAGCTGAAGACGATCCAGCATTGGTGTCAGGCCAGGACCCTGTTTATATAGAGGGAAGTGAGCCAGGATTGGTGGAAGTGGCCGTCCGTGCGTGAAGACGTACATCCGTTCAGTTTGCGCGGGTGTTTTCGCGTGTTCGGATTGGCGTACAGCCACGTGTTCGGATTAGCATACGTCCGTTCGTCCTGGAATTCGTACGCCTCTGACGGAGACACCTCGCATGGCGCCTGGAACGAACGGGAACTACTGCTATACGGGAGCGGGCATAAGTACGGTGAGTTCCCTGACAGTGCCCCCCCCTTAAGGGCAGCCTCCGGGTGCCCCTTTGAACCAACCTTTGAGAGCGATGAAAAGCCCGTATAAGCCTCTGGGCATGAAGATTCGCTTCGGGTTCCCAGGAATTTTCTTCGGGGCCGAAGCCCTTCCACTTAATCAAATATTGGTTTTGTCCTTGGCGCTTCCTGTAACCTAGAATGGCTTCGATCTCAAACTCCTCCTCACCATCTATCAAAATAGCTTCTGGAGAGCATAATTCCCGATCTGGAAAGGAATTGGGTACATCAGGCTTAAGTAGAGAAGTGTGAAATACAGGATGAATTTTAAATGAGCCGGGAAGTTCAAGTTCATAGGCTACTGAATTAATTTTCTTCTTAATTGGAAAAGGCCCCAAATATCTGGGTCCCAATTTTTTAGAGGGACACGCCAGTTTCAGATTTGCGGTTGACAGCCATACACGATCACCGATCTTTAAATCCAGTTCTCCCCTTCTCTTCCTGTCAAAAAATTTTTTATCGTCCTCCTGAGCCTTAGAGAGGGTTTCTTTAAGTACCTGATTGTTGGTAACAAAGAAATTCAGCCTATCCTGGACAGCTGGTACAGGAGAATCCGGTAAGGATGTTGGTAGGAAAGAGGGATGAAAACCAAAGTTAGAATAAAATGGTGACTGGTTAGTAGCGGAATGAATAGAATTATTAAATGCGAATTCTGCTAAAGGTAGTAACGAAGCCCAATCCTCCTGAGAAAAAGAAGTGAAACAACGTAAATATTGTTCCAAGGTTTGATTAGTGCGTTCGGTCTGCCCGTTTGTTTGGGGATGGTAAGCTGAAGAGAAATTTAACTTGATACCCAGAGTTTCACACAATGATTTCCAGAATTTTGACGTGAATTGGACTCCACGATCAGAGACAATATCACCGGGAATTCCATGGAGTCTGACAATTTCTCTAATGAATATTCTGGCTGTCTCGGTTGCAGATGGGGTTCCCTTCATGGGAATAAAGTGTGCCATTTTAGAAAAGCGATCCACCACCACGAAGATAGAGGAAAATCCTTCAGAGGGGGGAAGCTCAACAATAAAGTCCATTGCGATCTTATCCCATGGTCTTTCAGGGATAGGTAATGGCCTCAATAATCCCCAGGCTTTATTTTTGCTGTTTTTATTCCGGAGGCAGGTTGAACAAGAACTAACATAGTTCCTGCAGTCTTTCGCGAGGTTTGGCCACCAGAAATGCCTTTGAACTAAATTTGTTGTTTTGTGACTCCCGAAGTGACCCGCCAGAGGATAGTCATGACAAACCTGTAAAATGGAGGCGCGAAGGTTTTGAGGGATGAATAATTTGCTTCCTCGCCAAAACAGACCATCTTTTTCTTGAAGGTTCATATCTGGAGGGATTGATGCACCTCGGGATGACTGTCGAACCTGTGATAGAAAACTGGTTTGTGTTAATAGGAAGTTTCCAGCTTGCAAAATAGTGTCTGGAGGGGATGAGGCTTCAGTTTCAGAGAACATGCGGGACAATGCGTCGGGTTTACTGTTCTTGGATCCTGGTCTGTAGGTTATGTGAAAATTAAAACGGGAAAAGAAAAGAGCCCATCTTGCCTGCCGGGGCCTGAGACGCTTAGCTGTTCTGAGATATTCCAAATTTTTATGATCTGTAAAAATCAATACTGGATGTGTTGCCCCCTCAAGAAGGTACCGCCATTCCTCCAAAGCCAGTTTGATTGCTAGGAGTTCTCGGTCTCCCACATCGTAGTTTCTTTCTGATGTATTGAGTTTTTTGGAAAAGAACGCTACAGGATGCATTAATGATTTAGGCCCTTGGCGTTGAGACAGAATGGCACCTACGGCGTTTTCTGAAGCGTCTACTTCCAGAGTGTAAGGTAGAGCAGGATCAGGGTGTTTGAGTATTGGGGCTGATGTGAATAATCCTTTTAGTTTATTGAACGCAGCTTGGGCCTCGATGGACCATCGAAAACGGTTTTGTTTGCTGGTCAGTTGCGTGATGGGGGCAATAACACTGGAAAAGTTTTTGATAAACTTCCTGTAAAAATTAGAGAATCCAATGAAGCGTTGTACCCCTTTTTTATCAGTTGGAGGTGGCCAGGATAAAATGGCTGAAACCTTTTGAGGATCCATCTCTATTCCCTCAGTTGATATTACCAGACCCAGGAAGTGAATGGTCTGCCGTTCGAACTCGCACTTCTCGGCCTTGGCGTAAAGCCCATGTTGCCTTAATCTCAGGAGAACTTGTTTCACATGGTCACGATGGGTTTCTAGAGAGTCTGAAAATACCAAAATATCATCCAAATAAACAATTACAAATAAATCCAAAAAGTCCCTGAAAATGTCATTAACAAAATGTTGAAAAGTGGCTGGGGCGTTGCAAAGTCCAAATGGCATGACCAGATACTCAAAGTGGCCAAAACGTGTCCGAAAAGCCGTTTTCCATTCGTCCCCCTTACGGATTCTGATTAGATTATAGGCCCCTCGTAAATCCAGCTTTGTGAATATTTTGGCTGATCGAAGTCTCTGGAATAATTCTGGAATTAATGGAAGGGGGTAGCGGTTTTTAATCGTTACTTTATTTAAATCCCTATAATCCACACATGGGCGGAGCGAATGGTCTTTTTTTTCAACGAAAAATATTCCAGCACCGGCTGGAGAAGATGAATGTCGAATAAATCCTTTCTTGAGGTTCTCATCAATGTATTCTTTGAGGACCAGGAGCTCGGGTTCTGATAGAGGGAATATCCTCCCGAATGGAATTTCGGCTCCAGGCAATAACTCGATTGGGCAATCGTAGACCCGGTGAGGAGGTAGTGTGTCCGCCTTTCTTTTGTCAAACACGTCCAGGAATTTGTGGTATGTGGTTGGGACCAACCCCTGGAGCTCAGATGTAGGACCCGAACAGGCAATGACCGGAACCAGGTTGTTTGAGGTCCTGACACAATTTTGGAGGCAGTAAGTGGACCGAAACACTACCTCACCGGTTATCCAGTTTATTTGGGGATTATGGGCTTGTAACCATGGCATTCCCAAGATGATTGGAAAGAGTGGTGAAGAAATGACATCCAAGCAGATTAATTCTTGGTGACCGGATAGAATGTTGGCGAGCAGTGGTTGAGTCTCATGGGTAATGGGACCTGATCTGATGTTGGATCCATCTGCTAACCGTATAGAAAGTTGGCGTTGCTTGAGTGCCAATGGAATGTTGTGTTGCAGAACGAGAGTATGGTCAATGAAGCAACTACAGGCGCCCGAATCAATTATAGCTTGGACCTGTAGTGTTCCTCCTGGCAGCTGTAAGGAAAAAGGAACAGCTATATGAATTGATTTCGTCAGAGGTAATGCATTGGATACAAGAGGTGAGTCTTTGAACTTACGATTTTTATTGGGACATGCATTCGCATAGTGACCAGTTTCCCCACAGTAGAGGCAAAGGTTATTCTGACGCCGGCGTAGCTTCTCCTCTGAAGACAATGGTGAGCGAAGTAATCCTAGTTGCATTGGTTCTGGAGCTTCGGAGATGGGAGCAGGTGTAGAGGTAGGAGGATAATTAGGAACCTTGGGTAACATCCAGGTGGGGCGAAACTGACCAACTCTTTCAGCTCTCCGTTCCCTAAGACGGCGGTCAATTTGGATTGATACCTGTATGAGGTCTTCCAAAGAACTGGGAACTTCGATGCGGGCTAATTCGTCTTTTAATGGTTCGGACAGTCCAATGCGGAATTGGTAACGTAGGGCGGCGTCGTTCCATTGAGTGTCAGAACTCCACCGCCTAAAGTCCGTCACGTAATCCTCTACAGGTCTGCGACCCTGTCGTAGAGCATGGAGACTGGCCTCAGCAGTGGTGGCACGCTGAGGATCATCGTATAATTTAGCCATCTCATTCAGAAAAGAGTCCGTGGTATCAAGCAGGGAGCTGGCCTGTTCCAAGAGGCGATGGGCCCAGGTCTGAGGTTCCCCGAGAAGCAAGGAGACGATGAACCCAACTTTTGTGCTTTCCAAGGAGAAGGTGCGAGGCTGTAGCAGGAAGTATAATTGGCATGCATTACGAAAAGCACGGAATTTGCTGCGATCTCCGGAAAACCGCTCTGGTATAGGAACTCGAGGCTCCGGGGATGGCACCACTATTGCAGGCATGGATGCTGGAGTTGCCGGACTGGCGGACCGAGACGCTGTAGCCCCTTGGGAGGCAGTAGTGTTTGGAGATAATGACTCCACCCTCTGCTCGAGTTGATGGTAACCATCTTGCAAGCCTTGAACTGCTTGGGTAAGGGCAGAGATCTGTTGGCACAAAGCGTCCAGAGGTGAGGCCCCCCTGTCTGACTCCATGTTTCTGGCTGGATCGTACTGACACGTACCTTACAGCGGAGTCAGACTGCTGAGGGTGGCCTCTCGCACGGTTCCGGTCACCACGCCCCTGGAGATGGGAACAGGGAACGTGAGGACACGAAAGGGTGCAGGTGCCTGCAGATGGAAGTAGAAGGCCTTGAAGATGCTGGGTCCTCACGGTAGAAGAGATGTAGATTGGTCACGTAGGTAGGCACCAGAAGACCAGCAGGTGTGCAGGGAACACTACGTGTCTGAAACAGGTAGGATCAGCAACTGGCAGGCAATGCGGCACAATGACAGGAGACAGGTGCGAAATCAGGAACAAGCAAGGGGTCTGGTAACATGCAGGCAAAACGAGGTACCGAATCGGGAGACAAGCCGAAGTCAAAAGTCCAAGCCAAGGTCAGAGGTGGTCCAGGAATCCAAGAGTGGGTATCAGGAACGGGTCAAAGGAGCAAGGATCACAGGAGCAAGGTCACAGGAGCAAGGTTTCAGGAACAAGGTCACAGGAGCAATGATCAAGTCTTACAGGAACAGCTGAAGACGATCCAGCATTGGTGTCAGGCCAGGACCCTGTTTATATAGAGGGAAGTGAGCCAGGATTGGTGGAAGTGGCCGTCCGTGCGTGAAGACGTACATCCGTTCAGTTTGCGCGGGTGTTTTCGCGTGTTCGGATTGGCGTACAGCCACGTGTTCGGATTAGCATACGTCCGTTCGTCCTGGAATTCGTACGCCTCTGACGGAGACACCTCGCATGGCGCCTGGAACGAACGGGAACTACTGCTATACGGGAGCGGGCATAAGTACGGTGAGTTCCCTGACAGATGGCTGAGTTCAGTATAATTTCATGGAATGTACGGGTCCTCAACACACCGATGAAGTGCTCCCTGGTGTTCCGCTTTTTACAGAAATATAATCCACAGATCTGTATCCTACAGAAGACACATCTGTTGGGAAACAAAACTGTCTGCCTTAAAAAAGCTTGGGTGGGACTAAATTATCACTCCACTTACTCCACATATGCTTGCGGAGTTAGCATCCTAGTGCGCAAGACTCTGCCATTTCGGCTCCTGGAGGTCAAAACCGACGGTGGGAAGATTTATCATAGTTCATGCTAATATTTATGATAAAGATGCAGTTCTGGTGGGGATTTTTTATCCCACCACCGGCCTCGGGCCAGATCTTCCATGAAATCATGCAAATTGTTGTACAGTTTGATACAGCCCTTGTTTTCCTCCTGGGGGACGTCAATATGGTCCCCTCGGTAGAAATGGACAGGCTGCACTCTTCTGCATGTGACACTCCAGATCTTAGGCAGTGGGCTGACACTTTCGTCCTCACTGACGTTTGGAGACACATGCACCCGATGCTGAAGGAAAACACTTGCCATTCCTCCTCATGAAAAACTCTATCTAGAATTGATCCGGTTGTATGCCTCTAGCCTTGCTCTACAATATATACATGACCTGACTGTGCTTCTCAGGGGCATATCCGATCACGCACTTATGTTTAATGCTCAGTCTGACTACTCCCCCTGGACCCACTTATGGAATTTGTCCAGATTCTGGGCAAATGATGAGAGACTGCAGGAACCTCTAGCGGCCTCTATTTGTAACTTCTGGAATGAAAACTCTGACTCCACTACCCCACCTATCCTCTGGGACTCTTTTAAAGTGGTTGTAAACCCTTAGGCCGCGTACACACGGGCGGACTGTTCGCCCAACTTTGTTTGTCAAACAGTTTCGGCAAACAGTCCGCTCAAAATTAGCATGGACGGACATGGCCACACACGGCACTTTTTGAGCGGACTGTTTCAGCGAACTGTTTGCCAAACAGTTCGCTCAACTTTTGAAATGAACGGACTCACCCACGTAAGGCGGAGGCAAGTCCGCCCATTTCGAGCGCGTGTACAGGTAGGCGGGGCCCGCGAAGGAGACGTCGCGGGCTCCGCCGCCTGGAATGGACTTAAAGGGGAACCCCAACGCCGAAAAAAATCGGCGTGGGGGTCCCCCCCAAGTCCACAACAGACCCTTGTCCGAGCACGCTACCCGGCCGGCCAGGAAAGGGGGGCGAGCGAGCGCGCCCCCCCTCCTGAGCCGTACCAGGCCGCGTGCCCTCAACATGGGGGGTGCCTTGGGGAAGGGGGGGGCCGCGCGGCCCCCCCACCCCAAAGCACCTTGTCCCCATGTTGATGAGGACAAGGGCCTCTTCCCGACAACCCTGGCCGTTGGTTGTCGGGGTCTGCGGGCGGGGGGCTTATCGGAATCCGGGAGCCCCCTTTAAGAAGGGGGCCCCCGGATACCGGCCCCCCACCCTATGTGAATGAGTATGGGGTACAATGTACCCCTACCCATTCACCTGTGAAATAAAGTACAAAAAAAAACACAACACAGAGAAAAAATATTTTATTGCACAGCTCCGGGGGTCTTCCGTCTTCGGGGGTCTTCTCGCCGGACTCCTCCGCTATCTTCGTGTAGCTCTTTTACTAGCGGAGGAGCCCGGCTTTCTTCCTCCCCGCCGCCGGCCTCTTCTCCCGACTTCGGGGGTCTTGTCCCCCTCTTCGGTTCTTCTGCCGGGCCACCGCGCCTTCTTATAGCTCTTTTACAGGCGGTGGCCCGGTCTTCTGTCGCCGCTGCCTTCCGTTCTTCTGTCGCCGCCTTCGGTTCTTCTGCCGGGCCACCGCGCCTTCTTGTAGCTCTTTTACAGGCGGTGGCCCGGTCTTCTGTCGCCGCTGTCGCTGTCGCCGTCGCCGCCTTCCGTTCTTCTTCTTCTTCTTCTTCTTGTTCTTCTTCTTCTTCCCCAGGAGATGTTGACACGTCGCTCTCTCCGGCCGGAATGCCAGAGCCGCGCTGTGCGGTCACTTATATAGTGACAATGGGGCGGTGTCACATGGTATATGTCACATGGGTTGGTCACATGGGTTGATGTCACATGGGGACTATGGCATCGTAAGGGGGCGGGGTCACCATGTGACCAACCCATGTGACATATACCATGTGACACCGCCCCATTGTCACTATATAAGTGACCGCACAGCGCGGCTCTGGCATTCCGGCCGGAGAGAGCGACGTGTCAACATCTCCTGGGGAAGAAGAAGAAGAACAAGAAGAAGAAGAAGAAGAACGGAAGGCGGCGACGGCGACAGCGACAGCGGCGACAGAAGACCGGGCCACCGCCTGTAAAAGAGCTACAAGAAGGCGCGGTGGCCCGGCAGAAGAACCGAAGGCGGCGACAGAAGAACGGAAGGCAGCGGCGACAGAAGACCGGGCCACCGCCTGTAAAAGAGCTATAAGAAGGCGCGGTGGCCCGGCAGAAGAACTGAAGAGGGGGACAAGACCCCCGAAGTTGGGAGAAGAGGCCGGCGGCGGGGAGGAAGAAAGCCGGGCTCCTCCGCTAGTAAAAGAGCTACACGAAGATAGCGGAGGAGTCCGGCGAGAAGACCCCCGAAGACGGAAGACCCCCGGAGCTGTGCAATAAAATATTTTTTCTCTGTGTTGTGTTTTTTTTTGTACTTTATTTCACAGGTGAATGGGTAGGGGTACATTGTACCCCATACTCATTCACATAGGGTGGGGGGCCGGTATCCGGGGGCCCCCTTCTTAAAGGGGGCTCCCGGATTCCGATAAGCCCCCCGCCCGCAGACCCCGACAACCAACGGCCAGGGTTGTCGGGAAGAGGCCCTTGTCCTCATCAACATGGGGACAAGGTGCTTTGGGGTGGGGGGGCCGCGCGGCCCCCCCCTTCCCCAAGGCACCCCCCATGTTGAGGGCACACGGCCTGGTACGGCTCAGGAGGGGGGGCGCGCTCGCTCGCCCCCCTTTCCTGGCCGGCCGGGTAGCGTGCTCGGACAAGGGTCTGTTGTGGACTTGGGGGGAACCCCCACGCCGATTTTTTTCGGCGTTGGGGTTCCCCTTTAAGCCCATTCCAGGCGGCGGAGCCCGCGACGTCTCCTTCGCGGGCCCCGCCTACCTGTACACGCGCTCGAAATGAGCAGACTCCGAGCGGGAACAGTTTGCTCATTTCGAAAGTAGCCTACACACGGGCGGACTGTTCGCTCAAACACAGTTTCAGCGGACAGTTTTTCGGAATTTCCGAAAGACTTTGTCCGTCAAACTGTCCGCTGAAACTGTCCGCTGAAAGCCCACACACGAGCGGACTGTCCGCCCAAACACTGTTCAGCGGACAAGGTTGGGCGAACAGTCCGCCCGTGTGTACGCGGCCTTACAAACCACTTTGACCTACAGGTAAGCCTAGATTAAGGCTTACCTGTAGGTCCAAGAAATATCTCCTAAACCTACACGGTTTAGGAGATATTTACTAAAAGATAGTGACAGCTGTCTACAGCGCATGCGCCATAGACAGCGGCGTGCAGGCGCACTATCGCCGTTAGCAGCAAGATATGCCATTAGTGTCGGCTCCCGTGCGCATGCGCGGGAGTGACATCATCACTGCTCCGGTGCTGTGAGTGGCCGGAGCAGCAAAACCCAGAAGAAGATGGATGCTCCAGACTACAGGGGACAGCGGTGACATCGCTGGCTCCTGTGTCTGGTAAGTGACACATAATGGGCTACTATGCAATGCATAGTAGCCCATTATGCTTTACCTTTGCAGGGAGACAAAGAGGAAGTAAACCCATCAGGGTTTACTTCCTCTTTAAGGCCTGTCTAGGGGGGAATTTATGACCAGCATCGCTCACCTGAAACGAGAATCTACCCGATCCTTGGAGGAGCTTGAGGCAAAAGCTGCAACATTAGAGGCTGAATTTGTCGCCACCCCGAGAGATGAGCGGTACAGGGCATGGCAACAGGCACTACGCAGTCTATCAAATGCTAGAGTAGCACAGACAGACAAGGCTCTCCTATACTCGGCACAATGAGTCTTTGAACATTGGGGGAAAAATGGGAAGCTTTGGGCATGGCTGGCTAAAGGTAATATACCCTCTACTCCTATAGGCTCCATAAAAGACAGCTCTAGCCAGCTACTCACTGCACCAAGTAATATCAATAGTCGTTTTAGAGAATATTTCAAAGAAGTTTATTCCTCCCGGACAAACATCACTGACTCTGCCCTCTCCTCCTTCCTTGATTCACTGTCTATCCCGTTTCTGTCCGAGGAGACTAGAGAGGGCCTAGAGGTGGATATTACCCTGAAGGGAATACAGGTTGCCATGGGACATCTCAAAGGGGGGAAGGCCCCTGGGGCGGACAGCCTGCCGTCAGAGTTCTACTCGAATTTTACCAAACTTCTGGCCCCTAAATTGACCTCACACCTTACTAAGTTTGCGACACTTGAGACCCTTCCCGATTCGATGAATGAGGCAATAATTGTGTTGGTTCCCAAGCCTGGCAAAGATTCACTGGATTGCGGTTCCTACAGACCCATATCCTTACTTAATGTGGACGTCAAGATCTTTGCTAAGGTCTTGGCCATCCGGCTGTCTCGTGTCATCGAAGACCTAATTGGAATAGACCAAACCGGGTTTATGCCGGGCAAGGGAACAGAAATAAATATCAGGTGTCTCTTCCTGAACCTCACTGCCCCACAACTCAGGTACCAGAGTCATTTCCTCCCTTGATGCCGAGAAGGCATTTGACTCGGTTGAATGGACCTACTTGTGGGGGGTATTACATAGATTCGGGTTTGGCCCTAAGCTTATTCATGGCATTCGCTTACTATACCACGCACCCAGAGCCCAAGTCCGTACGAATAACTGGATCCGTTTGACTTGTTTTGCGGCACGAGGCAGGGATGCCTGCTCACCCCTAGCCTGGTCGCCCTGGCCCTGGAGCCCCTGGCAGTTTCGATCAGGAGGGCACCGGGTGTCCGGGCCTGGAGGGTGGGTATGCTGGTGGAGTGGCTGCGGAGCGGCTGTCCCTGTATGCCGACGACGCACTCTTATATCTAAATGACGCTGCTAGAGGCCCAAGAATCTTTGATGATTTTGGGGGACTCTCAGGCATTAGAATTAACTGGACTAAATCAGTACTGTTCCCAATTGATGAAGGTGCTGCATTGAGGGCTCCCTCCTCCCTGCTGCAGTGGGTGAAGGAATTTATATACCTTGGGGTCCTGATTACCAAAAATCCCTCTGACTATATAGAAAAGAATTTAAAGCCAGTTATGACTACCCTACACACAAAATGCTCAGCTTGGGCAAACCTGCCACTAAACCTACTGGGACGAATCAACCTCCTTAAGATAATGATACTGCCTAAATGTAACTACTTGTTTAGAAACTGTTCTGTATGGGTCCCTGGCTCATTCTTCAAGGAGACTTTTCAAACTTATTTTTGGGCCGCCATGCTGTTCTTGGTCCACTGGTGGTTCCAGGGATCCAGATCTAATGCCGCAGTGTGCCTTGAGGCAAGTTGTCTGGGCTCACTGACTGACCTTTGCAACCTCCCCTACAGGGGCCCGGGGGCATACCCAGAGATTTCAGGACCCACGCACGCGACATGGAGGGTGTGGGTGGCTGCTAGACATCGCTACCTAAATCCAGGCCAATTGTCCCCTGCACAGCCACTCTGGGGAAAACCAACATTGGCACACTTCTGTACTATCCCGGATCCGCAGGTCTGGGTCCGCTATGGCATTACAACTCTGGAGCAGGTAATGCCCTGGGGCGAGTTGATGTCCCTCTCAGAGATGATGACCAAATGCCAGCTACCCCAATGGATGAGATTTAGGTACCTACAACTCAAACATGCATCTAGGGCCCAGTTCCCTCAAAAACCCCTCCTCCAAGCTGATCCCATTGAAGAACTACTAACCTCTGGGGACCTTAATAAACCACTATCTACTTTATATAGCGCACTCCTAGGCAAGGACTCCCCCAAGATAGAGAAACTATGGGAAATATGGCATAGCGTTATACCGACACTAGATAGGGAGGGATGGGAGGACTGCTAGTAATAGAGTCCAAAGACAAACTAATCCAGGTAAAATTCCTTCACAGGATCTACTATACCCTTCAGAGACTTCATCACATTTTCCCAGATAGAGACCCTATGTTCCCCAAATGAAAGACCCAAATAGGTACCTTCCTCCACATGTTTTGGGACTGCCCCATTATAGCGACATTTTGGGCAGCGGTATTTAGCGAGATCAATTCTAGATTATAAATGGCCATCCAAACCTCACCTGCATTTGCCCTACTGGGGGTACATGATGATGAGCCATGTTCCCACCATCACAAACTGCTGATTTCTTATCTTCTGTTTTATGCCAAAAAAAAAAATTCTCCTTAAATGGCTTGATTCTTCCTCACCATCCCTCCCTGCCTGGGAAGCACAGATTGAGGCAGCCTTGCCCATGTATAGGATCACTTATGTGAACCGGGGCTGTCCATGGAAATTTGAAAAGGTGTGGGCTCCATGGACATCTTCCTAATACCCTTCGTTTCATATCCGTAAGGGCTTTAGGGATGGAGTGGGAATACAGAAATTAAGGGACCCATCCTCCTCAATGTACTAGTACAAATGCACTATGGTCTATATCTTGCCTGCACCAGTTTGAGTTATGTCAGTAATTATGCCTAACTCACGTCTACTGTTATGTACTGTGTCAACTGATATACTGTATTTATTCCTTTTATGACAATAAAGCACCTTTGATTCTTAAAAAAAAATATATCACATATCTGATCGAGCAGTACAAAAAATACCCGTTGATCCTGCCAGAAACTCAATTAGGGGATTTACTAGAACTGGAGGGGGCAAAATCTGGTGCAGCTCTGCACAGAAACCAATCAGCTTCCAGGTTTTTTGTCAAAGCTTAACTGTACAAGCTAAATTTAGAAGCCAATTGGCTACCATGCAGAGCTGCACTGGAATTTGCAATATCCAGTTTTTTAATTTTTTTAAATTTTTTACGTTTTTAAGTTTTTTTTAAGTTTTCTTTTAAGTTTAAAGTTTGCCGACCGCCGCACGACGATGTACGTCCTATTTTTGAAGAGGGATATCTCGGTAACGGCAGCAGCTGCTGCCACAACCGAGATATCCATCTCTTCAGGATACAGCGGTCGGCTGTACGATAACGGTGGTCTCCGCGGCAGATTCGCGCGAGATCACCGCTATCGGCGGCGGGAGAGGTGCCACCCCCCTCCCGCCGCCCTCCTGCACCTTCCGCCGCTTACCGGAGCCGTCGGTAGCAGCGGAGGCGATCCGGTCCTCTTCCTAGCTGGGTATAGAGACAAGTGAGGCTAAGATGGCCCCCACTCGTCTCTATACCATAGGAGGGCGGAAGCGACGTCAAAACGTCACTTCCGCCCATACCTCTTAAAGGTATATTTTTTTTTTTTTTTGCATTTTAGCCCAAATATGAGATCTGAGGACTTTTTGACCCCAGATCTCATATTTAAGAGGACCTGTCATGCTTTTTTCTATTACAAGGGATGTTTACATTCCTTGTAATAGGAATAAAAGTGATCCATTTTTTTTTTTTTTTAAAACAGTGTAAAAATAAATAAAATCAATTAAAATAAATAAGAAAAAAAAAAGTTTTTTAAAAACACCCCGTCACGACGAGCTTGCGCACAGAAGCGAGCGCATACGTGAGTAGCACCCGCATATGAAAACGGTGGTCAAACCACGCATGTGAGGTATCGCCGCGATCGGTAGAGTGAGAGCAATAATTCTAGCCCTAGACCTCCTCTGTAACGCAAAAAATGCAACCTGTAGAATTTTTTAAATGTCGCTTATGGAGATTTTTGAGGCTAAAAGTTTGACGCCATTCCACGAGCGGGCGCAATTTTGAAGCGTGACATGTTGGGTATCAATTTACTCGGCGTACCATTATCTTTCACAATATAAAAAAAATTGCGCTAATTTTACTGTTGTCTTATTTTTTTATTCAAAAAAGTGAATTTTTTCCAAAAAAGGTGCGCTTGTAAGACCGCTGCGCAAATACGGTGTGAAAAAAAGTATTTCAATGACCGCCATTTTATTCTCTAGGGTGTTAGAAAAAAAAACAATATAAAATGTTTGGGGGTTCTAAGTAATTTTCTAGCAAAAAAAAACAGTTTTAAACATGTAAACACCAAGTCTGAAAAAGAGGCCTGGTCCTTAAGTGGTTAAGTAAAATCCCTAGGGAGTTCTAACTTACTGTAGTGAGCTGAGAATGCCATGCGGAATACCCAAACATCAGCCCTGATACAGAAACCCTCTTCCTTTACGGTATGGAGATTAGGGATGAGCTTCGAGTTCGAGTTGAACTCATGTTCGACTCGAACATTGCCTGTTCGCCTGTTCAGCGAACAGTGAACAATTTGGGCTGTTCGCTGCAAATTCGAAAAGCCGAAACACCCTGTACAAGTCTATGGGAGAAATCTAAAGTGCTAATTTTAAAGGCTAATATGCAAGTTACTGTCCTAAAAAGTGTTTGGGGACCTGGGTCCTGCCCCAGGGGACATGGATTAATGCAAAAAAAAGTTTTAAAAATGGCCATTTTTTCAGGAGCAGTGATTTTAATAATGATTAAAGTGAAACAATAAAAGTGTGATATTCCTTTAAATTTCGTAACTAGGGGGTGTCTATAGTATGCCTGTGAAGGGGCGCATGTTTCCCGTGCTTAGAACTGTCCCTGCACAAAGTGTCATTTGTGCAGGAAAAAAAGTCTTTTAAAATCACTTGCGGCTATATTGGCGGCTCCCGTAATACAGAGAACACTCAATAAGTGTTCTCTGTATTAGCTGACAATTCATTCATTCATTCATAAAAAAAAAAAAGCGTGGGGGTTCCCCTAAATTCAATTACCAGGCCCTTCAGGTCTGGTATGGATATTAAGGGGAACCCTGTGTCAAATTAAAAATTTTTTTTTTACGTGGGGGTCCCCCTAAATATCCATACCAGACCCTTTATCCGAGCACGCAACCTGGCAGGTCGCAGGAAAAGAGGGGGGGACGAGAGAGTGCCCCTCCCCCCTTTTGAACCGTACCAGGCCACATGCCCTCAACATTGGGAGGATGCTTTGGGGGTCTGTGACCCCTCAAAGCACCATGTCCCCATGTTGATGTGGAGAAGGGCCTCATCCCCACAACCCTGAGCGGTGGTTGTGGGGGTCTGCAGGCGGGGGGCTTATCAGAATCTGGAAGTCCCCTTTAACAAGGGGACCCCCAGATCCCGCCACCCCCCCATTTGAAATGGTAAGGGGGTACAAAAGTACCCCTACCATTTCACAAAGAAAGTGTAAAAATGGTTAAATAAGACAAACACACTTTTGAAAAATTCCTTTATTAAAAATAAAAAAATTAAAAAAAAGATTCCAGTGGTGCTAATCCACTCTTGCTATCCAGCGATGGATGACGCTGGTGAGGGGAGCCAGGGATTCCCTACTGACGTATGGGTGACCCCGTCCCCTCTGATGTAACGGAAACCTGCGTTACATCAGAGGGGGGCGGGGTCACCCATACGTCACTGTGGAACTCCATAGCTTTCCTCACCAGCGTCAGAGGGGGCAGGGTCAGGTGACAGGTGGCCCCGCCCTCCTAATATGAGAAACGTCAGAGCTGGGATCCCCGCAGTGTCTCCGCAGTGGAGACAGAAGACGGATGTATGGACAGCGCTGCACTGAGAGATCCCCCGTCGCTGGATATGATCATCCATCGCTGGATAGCAAGAGTGGATTAGCACCGCTGGAATCTTTTTTTACATTTTTTTTATTTTTAATAAAGGAATTTTTCAAAAGTGTGTTTGTCTTATTTAACCATTTTTACACTTTCTTTGTGAAATGGTAGGGGTACTTTTGTACCCCCTTACCATTTCAAACAGGGGGGGTGGGATCTGGGGGTCCCCTTGTTAAAGGGGGCTTCCAGATTCTGATAAGCCCCCCGCCCGCAGACCCCCACAACCACCGCTCAGGGTTGTGGGGATGAGGCCCTTCTCCACATCAACATGGGGACATGGTGCTTTGAGGGGTCACAGACCCCCAAAGCATCCTCCCAATGTTGAGGGCATGTGGCCTGGTACGGTTCAGGAGGGGGGGGCGCTCTCTCGTCCCCCCCTCTTTTCCTGCGGCCTGCCAGGTTGCGTGCTCGGATAAAGGGTCTGGTATGGATATTTGACACAGGGTTCCCCTTAATATCCATACCAGACCTGAAGGGCCTGGTAATTGAATTTAGGGGAACCCCCGCTTTTTTTTTTTTTTTTTTTTTAATCAATGAATGAATTGTCGGCTAATACAGAGAACACTCATTGAGTGTTCTCTGTATTACGGGAGCCGACAATATAGCCGCAAGTGATTTTAAAAGACTTTTTTTCCTGCACAAATTACACTTTGTGCAGGGATAGTTCTAAGCATGGGAAACATACTATAGACACCCCCCAGTTACGAAATTTAAATATGCGGTGCATACTAGCTCATTATGCCTTTTGCTTTGCAGGTTTAAAAAAAAAAAAATGTGCGGGTTTACTACCAGGGCGTGTTCGCATACGACATGCAGAGATTGGACAGTGTCTCACTGCCTGTGATTAGCGCAGCGCTGCACGACTTCCTGGTGGGGTCTGCACGTGGCATATGCGAACACGCCGGAGCTCATCCTTATTCAGCTCACAGTCAGGCTCTTTACTGCCACCTGTGGCTGATTCCTGCATATGCACCCTTCGTGTGTACTGCCAGTACTATATTTTGGATTTCAGCTCCCCTCGTGTCTCACAGGGACGTGTAGAAACAAGACCTTGGACTAGGAAGATCACCTTACAAGTGGGCACTGTGAGTACAAGTGAAGGGAGGAGACGTTTGTGTTTGTGTACGGGGGGCAGCTGAGTGTGTACAGGTGTGTGTGTGGGGGGGGGCAGCTGAGTGTGTATAGGTGTGTGTGTGTGTGTGTGGGGGGGGGGTGCAGCTGAATGTGTTCAGGTGTGTGTGTGGGGGGGAGGCAGCTGAGTGTGTACAGGTGTGTGTGTGTGTGTGTGTGTGTGTGTGTAGGGGAAGCTGAGTGTGTACAGATGTGTGTGGGGGATACAGCTGAATGTGTTCAGGTGTGTGTGTGTGGGGGGAGGCAGCTGAGTGTGTACAGGTGCGGGGGGAAGCTGAATGTCTATGGGTATGTTGGGGGCTGAGTGCCTAGAGGTGTGAGGGGGGCTTAGTGCATAGAGGTGTGAGGGGGATGAGTGCATAGAGGTTTGGGGGGGGGGGTGAGTGCATAGAGGTGTGAGGGGCTGAGTACATAGAGGTGTGAGGGGGGCTGAATGCATAGAGGTGTGAGGGGGACTGAGTGCATAAAGGTGTGAGGGGGGGCTGAGTGCATAGAGTTTTGGGGGGGTGAGTACATAGAGGTATGAGGGGGGCTGAGTCCATAGAGGTGTGAGGGGGACTGAGTGCGTAGAGGTGTGAGGGGCCAAATGCTCTAGGTACACCAATGATAGTACCTCATGGTTGGTATCAGTGGAAGGAATAGTGCTCCATCATTGGTCTTAGCAGGAGGAATAATGCCCCATGGTTGAAATCAGTGGGAGGAATAGTGTGCCATCATTAATATTAGCAGGAGGAATAGTTCCCCATCATTGACCTTAGCAAGAGGAATAGTGCCAGTAGGAGGAATGGAGCCTCATTAATGTCAATTGGAGGAACAGTGTCCCAAGGGCCAGATACATGGGGACATGGTGCTTTGAGAGGTCACAGACCCCCAAAGCATCCTCCCAATGTTGAGGGCATGTGGCCTAGTACGGTTCAGGAGGGGGGGTGCTCTCTTGTCCCCCCCTCTTTTCTTGCGGCCTGCCAGGTTGCATGCTCGGAGAAAGGGTCTGGTATGGATTTTTAGGGGGACCCCACGTCAGATTTTTTTTTTATTTGATGCGGGGTTCCCCTTAATATCCATACCAGACCTGAAGGGTCTGGTATGGATATTTAGGGGGACCCCCACGTCAATTTTTTTTTTAATTTGACACGGGGTTCCCCTTAATATCCATACCAGACCTGAAGGGCCTGGTAATTGCATTTAGGGGATTTAAGTGCTGGCTTTGGGCAGTGTGAAAGAAAGAGACACTCTCAGCTTAGACAACTGCAGCCAGAAACCCTGCTGGGAAGCCATAGTCCAGTGTGAATCATGTGTCCGGGTTTCAGGCAGCCTGAAACCCAGACGCATGATTCCAAACCTGAACTGTCCGGGTGAATCTCGGACAGGTGGCAAACCTTGGTGGTGCCAGTGTCCAGCCTAACCATGTGCTAGCTGCTCTTAGAGAATAATAGTCTGCTAACAAGAGTTGTGCAGGAGGACACTGAAGTAGTTTACAAAGAGTGTATTTAATCGCAATAGCAATTTTGCGATATTCTACTGGCCATCCAATATTTCCCATACCCAATCCAAGTTAAATTTCCTCAATAAAATAACAAAAGCAGAGCAACGCACTGTTTATTGTCTTGGAGTGTCTGGGAAGTGAATGCCGGGCCGGGCAGGGTGACAGGTGGGCTACATCACTTAGCAGCCCTTACGCGGGTACCGCTACACATACTTTACATCAGGGATATGCAATTAGTGGACCTCCAGCTGTTGCAAAACTACAGGTCCCATAATGCCTCTGCCTCTGGGTGTCATGCTTGTGGCTGTCAGAGTCTTGCTATGCCTAATGGGACTTGTAGTTCTGCAACAGCTGGAGGTCCGCTAATTGCATATCCCTGCTTTACATAATGCGCTTTATTCTCACATATGTTAATTAAAGCTTTCATCATAATAACTCGTAGTGCTTTGTTCCTGGAGAAGGGTGTGATTCTTACTGCAGCAGCCAGGACAGGCGTTGGTCTCAGAAGTGATTTGAACAAAGCTTACACAATAAACTTTGCTTGCATGCATATAATTTAACCACTTGCCACCCAGACCAATTCTGACATTTCTCTCCTACATGTAAAAATCATCATTCTTTGCTAGAAAATTACATAGAACCCCCAAACATGATATATGTTTTTTTATCACAGACCCTAGAGAATACAACGGCGGTCCTTGCAACTTTTTATCTCGTACGGTATTCTTCGAACGCATTTTTTTTTTGGAACAAAAACAGTTTCATGCTTAAAAAACAACAACAGAAAAAACAGTAACATTAGCCCAATTTTTTTGTATAATGTGAAAGATGAAGTTACGCTGAGTAAATAGATAACTAACATGTCACGCTTCAAAATTGCACAAGCTCGTGGAATGGCAGTATACTTCAATACTGCCCATAGGCGATGCTTTAAATTGTTTTACTTTTGTTACATGTTTTGAGCTACAGAGGACGTCTAGGGCTGGAATTATTGCTCTTGCTCTAACGTTCTCAGCGATACCTCACATGTGTGGTTTGAACACCGTTTTCATATGTGGGTGGGACTTGAGTATGCGTTCGCTTCTGCATGCAAGCACACAGGGACAGGGGCACTTTAAAAAAATAAATATTTTTTTGATTGTTAATTTTACTTTCAATTTTTTGGTTTGACACTTAAAAAAAAAAAAGTAATTTTCATCACTTTTATTCCTGTTACAGGGAATGTAAACATCCTTTGTAATAGGAATATGGCATGATCAGTCCTCTTTACAGTGAGATATAGGGTCAATAAGACCCCACATCTCACCTCTAGGTTGGGACAGCTGAAATAAAAAATAAAAAAAAACTATCTTAGCTTCCCAGCCGAGGCGGTGCCGTTTGTTTGAACGCATATGCGTGACTTAATAACATCGCGCCTGGCCTCCGAACGATCATAGAGACTCCGGCGGCCATCTGGTCTGCCAGAAATCTCTATTATAAACATCCAGGGCCGGCGGATCTTTTTTCCGACTCACCAATGGTAGCAGTGAGTCGGTAGAAGCACTGGAGGGCAGTGGGAGGGGGGGGGGGGACTTCCCCACTCGCCACCCATAAGATCGATCAAGCGTCTGACTAGCCACTATGATCATTCTTATGGTGTAGGGAATCGCCAGCTGAAAAAGACAATATCTGAATGATGCCGATAGCTGCAGACATCATTCATATATACAGGCTCAAAGTCAAGGACGTCTATGATGGCTGGCGTGCAGGAAGTGGTTAAGGTCTACATGACCTGCTATAAAAGGTTTCAAAGGTAACATTGGTGTCTTTAACCACCAGCTCTGGAAGATTTACCCCCCTTCATGACCAGGCCGACCATGCAACACTGTACTGAAATAAAATGGATGTCCTTTTTTCCCCCACAAATAGAGCTTTCTTTTGGTGGTATTTGATCACCTCTGCGGTTTTTATTTTTTTGAGCTATAAACAAAAAAAGACCAACATTTTGGAAAAAAAACAAAACAATATTTTTTACTTTTTGCTATAAAACACATGTAAAATATAAAATAAATAAATAAATATCAAATTTCTTCATCAATTTAGACCAAAATGTATTCTGCTACATATTTTTGCAAACAAACCCTCCAATAAGCATATATTGATTGGTTTGTGTAAAAATTATAGCATCTGCAAACTATAGGATATATTTTTGGAATTTTTATTTAAGTTTTACTAGTAATGGCTGCGATCAGCGACTTAGAGCAGGACTGTGATGTCGCGGCAGACAAATTGGACACCTGACACTTTTTTGGGAATCAGTGACACCAATACAGTGATCAGTGCTAAAAATATGCACTGTCACTGTACTAATGACACTGGCAGGGAAGGGAGTTAACATCTAGGGTGATGAAGGGGTTAAATGTGTTGCCAACATATGTTACTGTGTGTGTGCTGTTTTTACTAAGCAATGTGCTATATTTTACTTCCTGGTTTGCAGGAAGAAAAAAACAGCACATTGCTACTGTCAGAAGAGAGCCATGTGTATGTTTACCTGTGTGCTCTCTTTGGTAATGTCCGGAGCCAATCATTGGGTGCCAGCAGCTGCTGATTGGTTGGTGCTACAGCAAATCACAGGACAGTCAGGGAGCTCTCTACCCTGGTGCACGGATCACATACTAGGTACGTGATCCAGCGTAGAGTGAATGCCCCTAGTATATGTGATGTGGGTGGACGTAAAGCGATTATACTAAACCCTGCAGATCTCCTTGGATCTTAGGCCAAGGCTCTATTATACAAGATTTAACAGTTCACGCAGCACTTTACAACATAAGGGAGACAGTACAGGTACAATACACTAATATACAAGATGGTTAAGAGGACCCTGCTCATAATAGATTACAATCTTATATGGTGGGGCTAGTGGTAAAAAAAGGTAATAACTATAATTGATGAGGTAATGGAAGAATTAACAGTTAAGTTGTAAGGTGAAGGCAGGATAGGCTTCCCTGAAGAGATGCGTTTTTAGGGATCACCTAAAAAATAGCCAGTGTAGGAAATAGAGAGATTGAGGTAGAGAGTTCTAGAGGATGGGAGAGGGGGAGATAGCAGGATGTCTTGGGAGGAGTAGAGAGGACGGTTTGGGTGATATTTTTAGACAAGATTGGTGATGTAGCTTAGGGCAGAGGTATGAATGGCTTTAAATGTGGTTGTTAGAATTTTTAATTAATTCACTGGGCAATCGGAAGCCAGTGGAGGGATTGGCAGAAAGGGGAGGCAGACATGGAGCGGTTGGTAGGTAGATAAGTGTGGCAGCAGCATTCATGATAGTCTGCATAGAGGTAGGCCTAGGAGAGGGGAATTACAATAGTAATGGTGATAGGGAAGGGAGTGAATGAGTAGCTTGGTGGTTTTATTCATATAAAAAAAGGGTGCATTATAGAGATGTTATGGCGGTAAAGTCTATATGTTTTTGACGATAAGATTTGGGGCTAAAAGGAAAGGTCAGAGTCTAGATTACACCTAGTACCCTGGCATGAGGGGGGGGGGGGGACTGATAGTTGTAATATTGATCTTTCTGGGAAGGCCAGGGAGGAGGGCATGAGCCCATGAAGGAGTATTACAAGGTTGGTTTTTAGAAAGATTTAGTTTGAGGAAGGTGTATGACATCCATGTTGATATGTTGGTTAGTAATGTGAGAGGAGACTGAAGAAGTGAGGTGAGGAGTAGATATAGATTTGGGTATCATTGACATAGAGATGGTATTGGAAGCCATGGGAGGTTAGCAAGTGACCAAGAGAGGAGGTGTAGATGGAGAGGAGAAGGGGGCCCAAGAACAGAGCCTTGGAAAGCCACTACAAAAACAGAAGTGGAGAAGAGGAGATAGTTGAAGGAGTGCTCAGCTAGGAGGAGAACCAAGAAAGCAGAATCTTGGAGGCCAGGAAGTAGAGTTTAATGAGGAGAAGAGGGTGGTCAACAGTATCAAAGAACACAGAAAGGTCTAGTAGTAAGAGTATGGAGTAGTGTCCATTGCTTTTAGCAGTGGGGCAGTGTCTGTGGAGTGCAGTGAGCAAAAGCCAGAATGTAAGCATCAAAAAAGCCGTTTTCAGTGAGGTTTTAGCACAGATGGTTGTAGACTATGGTGTTGATTTACTAAAACTGGAGAGTGCAAAATCTGATGCAGCGCTGATTTGAAACCAGTCAGCTTCCAGGTTTCATTGTCAAAGCTTAACTGAACAAGCAAGTTAGATGCTAATTGGCTACTATGCACAGCTACACCAAGTTTTGCACTCTCCAATTTTAGTAAATCAACCCCTAAGTGTTCTAAAAGTTTAGAAGCAAATGGGAGCAAGGAGATAGGTCTTAAGCTGTTCAGGTTGGTGGGGTCCAGTTAGGGCTTTTTAAGTATCCTCTATTTGGTAATGAAATATTAATTTTGCATGGAATTGTTCATAAATACATTACCACTCTCCACAGTGGTACACTTTTAGGTGCAAGAATTGCTACAGGCTTTGGTTTAGCAGTTACTCCACAAGGGTCCTATATGCAGGCTCAGAGTCCTATACTTTACTTATAGGGTTCCTTTATACCACAGTGCATGTACTTCTGTTTTACTCTTCTGTATGCTGTGCTGTATTGTTCTGTATTCCACACCACCTCATTCTGAAATCTGCACTGTACATTCCCAAAGCAACACCTCCTCATTCTGTACACTGTGCGATACATTCCCTGTTTTGCACCAAATCATTCTGTATGCTGTGCAATCCCTAATAAGCCAATATTCAACACAAAAGTAAACAACTACTACTCCTTTCTGCGCTGCACATGCTACATTTCCCTTTTTGTTGAGAAAGGGGGCCCAACCTATGATCTTGCACGCAGGCCCATTCTATGATTTTCTGAAATGTATAGGTGTACCTGTTCTTCCTTTAGAGAAATATTGGTATTTATTTAGCAGGTCAGCGCTGCATAGTTTAACGTGAGATTGTGTATTCCCATTCTAGGGATTGATATACAGCTGCTTCGCCTGCATTTTCACCCCAGGGCTGGTGACATTAATTACTTGATAGGTAGCCACCCAATTCCTAAGTAAATACTCCATAAATCTAGATCTGATATCATAAGGGCTGGAGAATGTGCTTTAAACACATAAAACAGTGCTTCTAATATATAAAATTAATAGGATTTAGATGTAAAGGATACAGGATTTTCTTGGAAATCGGATGAATAGTTGACACCATAATTGTGCAGGCACCACAGCCACCTCCACCACAGCCATACTTCGTGCCAGTTAAGCGCACTGTAGAATCAGTTAAGGCCAATATTACAGTATATTAAAAAAAATTCATAGACATTTCAGCAGGCAAATTGTGTCAGAACTGATTCTCTCCCCAAAGTTTAAGGGGGAATGTAAAAGCAACTTGAAGCAGGTTGATGCATCTTAGAGGGTCAACTGCAGGTCAGATGCACTTGTCAATGAACACAAATTTCAATCAACCCAATTTACACCTAGCTTTTAGATCAAGATACACATGGAAGGGAAATGCATTGTATTTAATTTGCTGTACATAAACCTTCCATGTGTACCTTGCTGTAAAGGCTAGCTATAAATTTGGGTGGTTGCCATTTTTGTTTCCCTTGCTGCACAGGTGGTGCACAGACATCAAATGCTTTCATCTGCCATTGTACTCTGCTAGACTTCTGGTGTGTCATTGTGCCTTTGAGGAATGTGCTTCTTCCAGGCACACCTGCCCTTAATGTATCCATTGTTATATATGCTCCAACATGGGGACTCTCAAAGAATAGAGTTAAGCCTAGTACACAAGGGCCGAATGTCGGGTGACATTGGCCGGTTCAATAAAAACCGTCCAACATTCAGAACACAAAAGAACAGCAGGGGAGATTGCTTCACTAATGTCAGATCATCAGTATTTTTCTGTTCAACCCAGCGGGTGTGTACCAGGCTTAAGGGCCGCACTATGCAGAGGGGCCTTGACCTACCTGTAAATTAACTTTGAATGATTTCAGAAGCTTTTTAAACCCATTCTCTAATGCCAGCAGAATGCACATCAAAGAAAGCTGCATTTGCCCATCAACGCAAGTCATAGAAGGTAGAAAAAATTCCAAGAGAAACTCTTAATGGGCTTTCAATAAAGTCATTGTTTGACTAACAGTGCCAAGCTAATCACTGATCTTCTGTGGATATAGGCTGCCTTAACCCCCCCCCCCCCCCCTCGTCTCTTCATGTATTCCCAAACAGATTCAATGTTGATATCAGTAATCTTTGGGGATCAAACCATCACTGTCAGAACTCCTTGTTCTTCTTTATGCTGAAGATAGTTCTTAACCACATTGGCTGTAATTGGGACCAATCATATGCCTCCCTGATGGTATGACATGATGGATAAGCATCTGCCAAGTTAAAAACTGTGCAAGTGTATCTAGAAGAATTGATGCTGTTTGGAAGGCAAAGGGTGGTCACACCAAAATAATTAATTGATTTTCTCTTCTGTTCATTTACTTTCAAATAAAAATAAACTATTAACACTTCTGAAAGCAGTCGTAATTTACAGCATTTTTTGGCACCTGCCTAAAACTTTTGCACAGTACTGTGTGTAATATATATATATATATATATATATATATATATATATATATATATATATATATGTACACACACACACGTTTTACAGGTGTAAACAAAAAAACAGGATTTTTTTTCCTAAGGAACCTGCAGATCACGGGTGGAATCACAGACTCCTGCAGACTCTCAGCATAGTTGTCTGCTCTTACAGGTAGTCAGTTACCTGAGAGCAGGAATATGAAGGTCCGTGCAGGACTGAGCTGACACTGGGTGCAGGGAAAAGTTCCCCCCACTCGCTGTCATGGGGGAGGTTTGAAGGAGCAGCGAACAGATTGAAGGAGCTGGAATATGTTACTTGTTCCAAAGGTGAACTTAAATTTAAACCTTTATCATTATTTTATAGTCTGCACATCCAGCTTTTGTAGTGCAAAAAATTGGAATCGGTTGTCGAAAGCACCATACCAACGATCAGAAAATCGTCAGGTCGTTCGTTGGATGAAATTTTACTTACGATTTTTGTATCGTGTGTTCGGGCCTTTAGTGGTTGTCCCTGGCTTCAATGCTTGAGTCACAAACCATGAACACAGACCATGGTCAACATGACAGTCAAACTGAATTTTGAGAAAAAAAATAAAAATGCAAGTGTGTGATGTATGTAAGAGGTGCTCATCTGATTACTATATACAAATTAGATGCATTTTTTGTTCCATATCAGACCAATAAATTCTATTACCATTTCAAAAAAGGATACATTTCTTTCTCAGGTAGGGAAGCAGCAAGACCTCCGGATCAGGATTTTTTTCCACTATCTAGGCAAGAAAGAATTAGAGATGACATTTCTATAATGCATTACATTTAGGGGCCACTTTACTAATAGCTTATTTTTAAAAAGTGTTAGCTTTTTCACCAAAATGTTCAATTCATATACTGATATACATGGTGGTACTACTGGTGGTACTACTGGTGAGTAATTTTAATTACATGTGTAATATTCTACCACTGCAAAACCTTTAATTTTCCTCAAATCAGCATTTAATCGCCTCTCTCTCCCTCAGTGTGTGGCTTCCTTATCAAAAACCATGCACAAATGCACATTTATACTACTTACACAAAAACAAATTTTGTAGTCATAAGAAATAGCAAATAAAACAACAGAATGTAGTGAATTGACCACCGACTTTACATATCACCATTAATGGAAATACTACAGATTTCTTAAACCCTCAATTGCATCTGGAGTTTTAAATGAGATATCAGGTGGAAAAAAAAAAACACCATCAGACCTTCAGTCTGATCACATGAGTTGGTCATAAACAGCCCAATTAAGAGCATTTTTTTTTCAATTTTGGAATGTGGAAGATTAGACGTATATACCCACACTTTAAAAATCAACCAGCAACTGTAAGGCCAGGGGGACGCTATATCATATCTATTGGACCTGCCCTCTACTCATCCCCTACTGGCAGACCGTACACTCCCTGCTTCAATCCATCTTTGAGACTGGGGTGCCCCTCGATCCGAAAATCTTTCTCCTGGGCCTTCCACCTGCCTCCTTCTCTAAGCTCTCCAAAAGTCTCTTGGCCCACATACTGACTGCAGCACAATGTATGGTAGCCCTGAGGTGGAAGAGGAAAGAGCCCCCCTCACTATTCGAGCTGCACTCCAGGATCAGAGGTGTTAAAAGAATGGAGTATTTGACGGCCTCATTAAACAACGCTCTTGATAAACATAATGGAGTATGGGAGCCCTGGGTGCGGTTGGAGATCCCTGTGGTGTAACACTCCGTAGGTTATGGGTTTGCGAAGACCATCGGTAACTAGGGCAGATGCTTTTCGGGTGGCACGGGGTTCTAGGGGCAGGCGCTGCCGTGTCTTTTTCTCTCTTCTTCACTACGTTCTACCCCTTCTCTTTTCCATTTCACCCTCTCTTGTTGTAGAGACAACTAATGCGTTGTCTCTACAATCTCCGGAAGGTCGGAAGATGTTCTTATCTAGATCGAACTTTGTCACCGGCCAACATATCTGTTGAATTTGAACCAGAAATACTTGTTTTACAGCAAAATGTACTGCCCTGTACCTTGTGTTGGTATGTCTTTTTTCTCAGAAAATATATAAAAAATGTTAGTTCTCAAAAAAAAATCAACCAGCAGTCTCTATTTAAAGAACCATTATGCCAATGCTATGCATTTTTAAATTTGCTGCATCTGACAAAATCCTATCCAATTGGACAGAGCAACCAAGTTTTTATTTTTTTAAATGCAAAAACATCACAATGCAGAACAATACCATGAGCAATTTTAAGAAGCCATTAAAATGTGCATTCTAGTACAGAGGAGATTTTTCATAGCACTGTCAAGCTAGTAAAATCACTACTGGTTAGTGGCAAGTAGCACAGGGTTGCACTTGCAATTAATTGCTAGACATATTACACTTGTATCATCTATTAGTATTTATTATATGGAGTTAATTGCTACTGCATTCTACTTATGCAGCTTATGCCACAAAGAGCAATTTACCAATTTTACCTTATATACAAAAAATTGTAATTGTATTTTTAGATAAAAAAAAAAAAAAATTAATTTTAGATAATAGCTTATTTTGATGCAGTTCTTTACATCTTAGGAATGGCTTCAGAAATTGGGAACTAATACGCTTGTAGACCATGGCAACAAAAATGATTTATCATTAAAAAAAAATGTAAAAAATAACACCCCCCCCCCCCCCCCACACACACACCCACACCCACACCACCCTTTGATTTGGTTTGCATACAGTTATACTAGGATATAGATATAGTCTGATATTTATGCAAATAATTTGCTCTCCAAGTTTCTCATAACAAAATCACAACACGTGCAATTAAATAAAAAATATTTTGTGTAAGTTATTGTGATGTCAATTCTGTCTCAATTAGTGTCCATTACTATTTTTACCTACCTTTTTTCCATTTACATAGAAAATCAGATCATCTGAAGCCTGTGAGTGAGCCATTAGAATTCTATCCAGCTCTGCAAAGATGTGTTGTACAATTAATTTCAAACCTCAGGCAGCTTTCTTATACTAACCAAAAGAAATCAGAGGCAGGAGAACTATTTTGTAAGTCTGTAAACTCACCAAACTGGTTATCACATTTCAACAACTGTCAAATCTATATTCATTTCTATTTTATTTCGTAATTTGACACGGCCTGCCAAATGCAATAGAAAAGTCTGCTGAAGATCAGGGCAGAATCTTGCTGGTTTAAGTGATTAGTAATCACTTAAGCATTAACTTAACATTAAGCTATTTATTAATTAAATGAGTAGCCCTGTGTAAACCTATCATGAGAAAAGCATGAAAGCTTTGATGACCCCCCTCCACTTTTTTTTTAATGTGCTAGGTGTCTGACTGTCACAGTGATTCAATTATTTTGACACTCTGTTTGGAACAAGTATATAATGACTTTTGCCATTTCTGATCTTTATACTTGTTCCGGGTCAGTGATCCAGAAACATTTGTGGGTTATGCCGCGTACACACGGTGGGATTTTCCGACAGGAAATGTTCGATGGGAGATTGTTGTTGGAAATTCCGACTGTGTGTAGGCTCCATTGGACAAAATTTGAGATCTGGATCTGGATCTCAAAATTTCCGACAACAAAATCTGTTCTCGTAAATTACGATCATGTGTACACAATTACGACGCACAAAGTTCCACATGTGCTCTGAATCAATTACGAGATGGAAGCACTCGGTCTGGTAAAACTAGCGTTCGTAATGGAGATTCGTACATTCGTCACGCTGCAAATTTTTAAATCTTTTAATGCAGCACATTCTCTTCTTTTTATAATGCTAGCATAATGAAGTTGTTTTGCTGCTCATATTCACATAGAGTTCTCACAAACTGATTTCTTTATTATTTCTCGTGATCTCATGAATATTTTTATTTTTTGTTTCGTCAGATCTCCATAATAATGTTTAGAATTTTTGGATATATTGTTTTTTTTTTTTTTTTTTATCCAGATCTCCTATATTTTTTTTTTTCTAGTTTTTTTTATAGTAATCTCCATAATTTTTTCTTTTGTTTTGTGTCAAGTTACCACAGCACCATTTCATGCATTTTGCAGGCTACCATGTAGGCATAGTCATCTTGATTATTGGGGGGGTTGTGAGGGCCACAGTAGTCTTCCGAAATATGCCAAGTGTTGCCTCCTCCAGGTTACTTCTCTTCCTGGGATTTTTTGTGGAAGTCGGAGGGGAGGGCCCTGGGATTTGGGTAGGCTACTGGGCCTGGCCACCTCCTGGCTGCCACTTACCCCTGCCACCTCCTGGCTGCCACTTTCCACTGCCTCATCCTAGCAGAGACTTTCCTGTGTATGAAAAAGGGACATAGTTTTAATTTTTGGTTCATCAATCACAATTTTCAGCTCATGACTGTTGCAAATTGAATGTTAAAGAAATAGAAAAGATTATCATTCTGACGCCAGCATTTTTCATTCTTGTCCCAATCATTTGTGGCTACTACTGTCTATTGATATGTAAAACACTTTGTAAAATCAGAAATTACTGATCAATAATAACATCTAGTTAACATCATTAATTAGTTGACTAGAAATATGTTGAACAATGCTATACCTGGCTCAAGCTGGGATGCTCAACTTCTTCCTGGCTAGAAGGCCCAGGTTGGATGTCGGAAGCCTCAGCTAAGGTGGGGATGAAGGTGGTGAGCGTGTATTCTCTAATTATTATGCAAGGAGAAAAGAGAAAGGATATCAGCAATTCGCCATGTGGGCCCATTAGGTCGATTTAGTTTAATCTGCCATATTGCCTTCAAACAGGATCCGTTCCTCATCAGAGAAAATAAACACATCCCAAGGTGTCCAAGTCTCAATATATCTTCCCTTTTGGGGGTGTGCTGTCCTCATTTTCTTAATTTTCTCCACTTTTTTTTAAACCACAGACCTATGGATGGTGCTTGTGTGGATTTCCAACACAAGGGAATACACGCCTTAGCTGCATCTAAAAGATGGTGGAGAACTAATTTTTTATGTTTTCCTCGGGATGTTAGATGCTGGAGCAAAAAGAAGGCCAGATCATTCAGGATTGGGCAATCTGTAAAATTTTGGACTACTTGTTGGATTGTCTTCCAGAACTGCTCTAATTTGGGGCAAGACCAGAAGACATGGAAAATTGTTCCCCTATTCTCTTGACATCTCCAACATCGATCTGACAGAAAGGATCTTTTGCAATTTTACAGGGGTATTGTACCATCTGGTAACAATCTAGAAATTTGTCTCCTGTATCTTGGTACTTCTAGATGATCCACATGTAAACAAAATAATGCTTTGCCGTTGCCGCGTCGTGAAATTATGCCCAATATCTGTTTCCCATGCCTCCAGGCATGGTAAATTATGTTCTCCAGATGGCCTAATTAGTAGTTGATATACGACTGGCAAAGCATGGGGAAAAGCACCCTCTTCTGAACAATAGGTCGCATATATAGTTTTGATTGAAATTTCCAGGAGAGGGCAAAGACCATAGGAAATTAGTTAATTGAAGAGCTCTCCAATAGTCTAACCTAAAATGGCCCATTGTATCCATAAGCTCTAATAGAGATGGGCAGTTACTATGGTTCAGAAAATGAGATGCCTGAAAATAGCTATTCTGCCTCAGGGAATGAAAGACTTGGTCGAGAATTCCCGGAGAAAATGTAGGATTCCCCAAAATCGGATAGAGTGGAGAATTAGTTGACGTAAGAGGAAACTTAGAAAAAAGTGACGAGCAGACTCATATAGTCAACCCCACTAATGGGTGGTTCTTTATGTCAGTTGGTATTAATGGATAGCACCAGGGTGCCCTAGTAAGCAAGATAGTACTTTGAGACTGTTCCAGTCTTGGCCATAGTTTAGTTGTTTGATGGCAGTTCCAATCGATAAGCCTAGTTAAATGTGTTGCCTGTTGGTATTTACGTATATCGGGTACCGCCAATCCACCATAAATCTTAGGAAATGTAAGTTGTCATCTGTTTAGCCTTGGTCGTTTATGGGGCTCAAATAAATTCGAAGAACATTGTTGCAATCGGTCAATATATTTAGAGGGAATATGAATCGGTAGTGCCTGGAAGAGATACAAAAATTTGGGAAGAATACACATCTTCAAAATGTTACACCTACCATGCCAGGAATTAAGTCCTATATGCCAATTGTTGAGTAATGCCCTTATAGTTTTCAGTAAAGTTGGAAAATTCCGGTCAAATATTTGAGCTATATTCGGGGGAATGTATGTGCCCAAATATCTCAACGCTTTTGTCGTTCACTTAAGCTTAAAGTTTGTCTGGAGTTGTGTTAATTGAACCTGTCTTATACATGTTGCCATCGCCTCAGATTTATTAAAATAAATTTTCAGATTTGACAATGTGCCATACCTATGAAACTCACAAAAAAGATTTGGTAGAGAAATCAAAGAATTTGTAAGCAAGCACATCATATCGTCTGCGTATGCAGATACCTTCTGCTGGGTATCCCCTGTCGCCACTCCACCTATGTCCAGGTTTATATGCCCTGTACATAGAAAAGGTTCTAATGACAAAGCAAAGAGGAGTGGCGACAGGGGGCCGCCTTGTCTGGTGCCGTTCTTTATCACAAAGGGCTCAGATAATACCCCATTAGCTCTAACTCGAGCCGTAGGTTCCGAGTATAATGTCCTTATACGGTCCAACATAACATCTCCAATCCCCACATATTTCAACACCGCAACCATAAATTGCCAATGCACTCTATCGAATGCCTTCTCAGCATCGGTTCCCAAAATTACACAGGGGGTCTGATTTTTATTTACCACCTGTAGGAGATTCAATATTTTGATTGAATTGTCTCTATACTCTTGAATTCTGGTGGCAATGATTTCTGAGAATATTTTTACATCGGTGTTGAGGAACAAAATCGGCCTATAGCTGCCGCACAAGGCAGGGTCTTTTCCCTCCTTGGGTATCACTGCTATATATGCCTTAAGTGTGTCACGCGGGAATGACGTGTCGGATCCCAGGCCATTAAAGGACTTATATATATATATTTGCTGAGGGGTTTGCGCTCCCTATTATAAGTGTTCCTCATGCCACCAATTAGGGCCTTCAAATAGGGGATGTCTGCCGTGGGGATCATCAGCTTCACAAATTCCAGCAATTGATCCAGTGCTGCCTTCCTCTTTGGTTTATTGTTATAAAAGGGGTGGTTTACCTGCCACAGACTGGGGAGCTCCCTGTACATAGCAATGAATATGGGGATAACGTCCTCATCATTGAATAGATCCATTTTCTCTGCAAGATACAAGACAAGCCCTAATGTCAGGCTAAACTCTCATAATCTTGTCCCAATATAGGCCTTAATCTAGAAGCAGTATAGGCCACTGATGCGCCAAGTTAAAATTGTACCTTCTTTCTAATGATTGGCACTTCCAATACTCCTTCCTCCGCTCACAGATCGTACGTACGACACATGCGTGTTGGCCCTGGTACACACGGTCAGAAATTCCGTTGGAAAATGTCTGATCAGATCGCTTTGTCGGATAATCCGACCATGTGTGGGCTCCATCAGACTTTTTCTGTCAGAATGTCTGACCAACAAAGTTTGAGAGCTGGATATAATATGTTCTGAAAACATGATCTGATAGGACTTTGTCCAATCGTTTGTAGAGAATTCCGATCGGACAAAGTACCACGCATGCTCAGATCAAATTACGAGAACAAAGCTATTGGCTACTAGCCTGAACGTAGTCCCGTTGTAATGAACGAACGCCATCACGTTCTGAACGATTGGATTTTCCAACAACTTTGTCCGCGTGTATGCAACACAAGTTTCGGACAAAATCTGTCGGAAAAAATCAGACGGATTTTGTGGTCGGAATGTCTGACAGTGTGTACAAGTGCTGAGGCTTTCTATACACTGCGCATGCGTGAAACTCCACCCGCCCCTGACCTTCTTTCTATTATATTCCCCGCCCCTTGTCTTTCTGCGCAGTGGGAGAGCACATGGTAGAGAGACAACAGGTGCATGAAGACAGCTGCAGCATGACAAAAGCCCGGAGCCATGAACGTCCCGATCCCGGAGGAGATTTAAGGCCTCTAATATGGCCTTTATAGAGATGGTGGAGACGGTGGACATCTTCAAGAGGGCTGACTATGACAGGAAGCATGAACCATACACAAACCCAAATGTGAGAAAGGCCAAGATCATGACTAAAATTAAGAAAAGTCTGCCGAAGAATTTTGGGGTACTGCGATACAAGGATCAACTGAGGAAACGATGGTCAGACCTCAAATTGAGGGAGCAGGATCAGTACAGAAGAATCAAGAGAGTGCTGCAAAAAAGTAAGTATTTTATTGGGTGTTCCTATTCTTCTTATTAGGTTCATTCTGCTCCATGTGCTTTTCTTACTGTTGTACAGTATAAAATGGCAAGTTTCAGGTTCGTGGGCACAGTAATCGTACGTAGTAAACATCGTTCGTTCATCCACTAATACAATGTTTTGTGCAGATGCAGGTTAACTACATTTGGTCATACCAATTTGTCTGAAAAGAAGTTGAGTCCATTGTTGTCTAGACGGGTTTGTAACTAGAATGAATTGCAAACTTGATTCAGTGTAAGGAGAGGACACTAAGCAGCTGTTTACACATCTGGAAGCAGGAGCACTAGTGTAGGACACCAGAACAAACTTTTTATGGTGTCCCACACAGGTGCTCCAGTGGATACTAGGGGTATCTACTTATGTGGTACATATGTGATACTTGAACAAAAAAGGTAAGCATTCCAGCTTTGTAAAGGGAAAAAAATCATGTCTTCAGTTTTGAACTCTGCCAAAACAGACAATTGTACGACACTTCCAAGCAATGTTTCAGATTCCTATGTCTTGCCTAAATATCTGTGTGCTAAGTGTACCTTTATTTTATTCTCATAGGGGAGAAAATAATCGGGACGTCTGAGGTCACCAGGGACTCCCAACCTCCTAAAGAAGGGGAAATCCCAAAACAACAAGCAGAGGATGTGAAGGAAGGAGAGGTTTATGAAGTTGGCAAAATAGGGACCACAACAGATGAGTGTCTGAGATCACAGCTTCAAGTAATAGATGGATGCCTGCATATTTCTAATACATGGTGTGGTTTGTTTTTTTAGGTGATGTGGATGTTGTTGAGGAAGAAACACATTTCACAAGTGCAAGTGCACAAGTCCTCATCGGGGGGATTATGGTGTGCAATTGGGATTTACAGAAGATCAAGGAAGACATCAGTGATGTTGAAAAAATACTCAAAAACATCATTTATGTTTTAGGCAGAATCGAAAACACACCAACTTTTATCAAATTGTTTCTATTTTTCTAACTTTTCTCAAAAATGTTGAAAGCCAAATTTTGAAGATGCACACAGTGTGTCAACATGTGCTATATGCTATCACAGGATATCAAGGGATGCGTTTTGTGGGTACAACCCCTTCCTCGCAACTAAAGTAGCTGAGAGGAAGGGGTTGGACCCCCGAAACATGTCCATTGATCCCCCATGATGGGAGCTAGCACATGTTGACATTAGGCATGGGATCAGGAGGGAAATCTCCATTTTGACTGTCAATTTGTGTGCATCTTCAAAATTTGGCTTTCACAGGGGTGACATCACCCCATCTGATGAAGGCAATATCAACACAGTTTGGACATGTCTGATATTGCCTTCACTTTGTAAAAGTTGAACTTTGTAAGTTCCTGAGTTGTGTATTGTTTTATGGTTTTAAACATGCCTGTTTTAACACAAAAAAAGGCTATTTGTACTGTCCAAAATTTTTTTTATTACTAACCTATGTTGGTTGGTTAAAAAAAACTTTTCTAACGCACATGTGAATGAACAGAGAGTAAAAGGTTTTTCTACTCAACAATGTATCTATTCTTCTTTCAAGGCTCAATATCATTTTTTGGACTAAGTTGGTGTTTACACTGAAATGGGGGTTATTTAAAAAAGGCAAATTCATTTTCTACTACAAGTGCACTTTCAGTGCAGTTTCATGTGCACTTTTGCAGCGCACTTGGATTGCAAAATGGATTTTCCTTTAATAAATAACACCCACGGTGCTTTAGAATTTGCCACAATCATTCCATTTTCGTGACTCACCAAAATTCATTCATGGTGCTGAAAATTATGAATATTTTCATCAGTAATGCATTACATACATAGCAGACCCACAACATAATAATAGTTAGCTGAAGAAGAGATTGTCACCTCATGTATCACATAAATTACATTTGCACTATTGAAGAAAATGGGCAAAAACAAAATCCCATTGGAGAACCTAGGAGACAGCTAAAAGAAACACAAGCAGTAAATCTTATTTCAGTTTAAGTAAAAAAAAAAAAAAATTTGGAAGGCTAGACCCCAGATGGATAGTCGGAGAGGCTAGCTTTAAAATCAAAACCATTACATTTATTCTACATATATCCTCAAATGTCCTTATAGAGTCCAGGGCCAATAACTAAAACCAAGAGACAGTCCCCCAAGAAACAATATCTCATTACAAAATCCTACCATGTGTTACATGAGCAGTGATTGTGTGGTGTTTAGTTATGTTGCTTTTAGATCATCGGTTAGTAGTACTATGTTATGCACATGACTATGTGCACCGGTTGGCCGGGGTATGCCCCAAAGGCCCTGTTTTGTACTGGCAAATTTTTTTTTTCAATAAAGAGAAATTAAAAAAAAAATTAAAAAAATGTTTTTTTTAAATGTTTCTTAAACATTTTATGGCATATCAATGACCCCCCTACCCACAAAGTACTCAACATACTTCTCTCTTACTTCACGGACGCTTTGGGGGGGCAAGTCAGTATGGCCAGCTTCAAGCGCTGTCAGGGTTTCTTCTTAAAGTCCGGCCTCAGGCCCAACTGAGGCCACATAGTTCATTGAATTTCTCCTTAAATAGTTGTGGAGAATGCCGCATGCAAAGATTATATGGTTAAGTTTATATTCCGCCATGTTGATTGCCATAAGGAGTAGGCAGAACCGGCTAGCAATTATCCCGAAAGCATCCTCCACCACTCTTCTGGCTCTGGCCAGATGATAGTTAAAAACCCTCTGGTCCAGGGTAACGGACCTCATGACTTCAAAACCATCGGCTGGTCAGTACAGCACTGAAAAACAGAAAGGCCGGAGCTGAAAATGTTAGAGAATTTAGAGTCTTATTTTATAATCATTTATGTTTGTTTGCAAAAGATTGCTTAAAAGTAGTAGAATTTCATATTAACCATCTCAATACAGGGCACTTACTGCCCAGACCAATTTTCAGCTTTCAGCGCTCTTACAGTTTAAATGACAATTACTCAGTCATGCAACACTGTAAACATATGAAACTTGCGTCCTTTTTTCACACAAATAGAGCTTTCTTTTGTTGGTATTTAATCACTAGTGGGTTTTTTATTTTTTGTGCTATAAATAAAAAAAGACCGTAAATTTTGTGAAAAAAATGCTTTTTTCTTTGTTTTGGTCATAGAATTTTGCTAATTAGTAATTTTTCTTCATACATTTTGGCCAACATTTATACTGCTAGATATCTTTGGTAAAAATAACCTAAATTAGTGTATATTATTTGGTCTTTGTGAAAGTTATAGAGTCTACAAACTATGGTGCCAATCACTGAAAATTGATCACATCTGATTAAGCCTTCAGTACATCAGGTGTATCTCATTTCTTGAGACATTAACAAGTCAGAAAAATACAAATACCCCACAAATGACCCCTTTTTAGAAAGTAGACATTCCAAGGTATTACGTAAGTAGCATGGTGAGTTTTTTAAGTTGTAATTTTTTCCCACAATCCTTTGCAAATTGAAGATTTTTTACTTTTTTTACAAAATTGTCATTTTATCAGGTTATTTCTCACACAGCATATGCATACAACAAATTACACCCTAAAATACATTCTGCTACTCTTCCCGAGTATGGTGATACCACATGTGTGAGATGTTTACACAACCTGGCCACATATAAAGGTCCAACATTGAAGTGACACTAATGCCCCGTACACACGAGAGGACTTATGTCCGACAGACTTCCAAAGGAGTTCCGCCGGAGTTCCGCCGGAGTTCCGACCGAGTTCTGACAGACTTTTCGGCCGAACGGACTTGGCCACACACGATCACACTAAACTCCGACGGATTCGAACGTGATGACGTACGACCCGACTCGAATAAGGAAGTTCATAGCCAGTAGCCAATAGCTGCCCTAGCGTCGGTTTTAGTCCGTCGGAGTAGCATACACACGAGCGGAGTTTTCGAAGGGGACCGGGTCCGGCGGAGTTCCTTCGGGAAAATTTGAAGCATGCTTCATTTCTAAAGTCCGTCAGACTTTGGCGAATCAAAAGTCCGTTGCAGCCCACACACGATCGGATAGTCTGACGGACTCGGTCCTTCGGACTTTGGATGTTGAAAAGTCCGCTCGTGTGTACGGGGCATTACAGGCTTTGGAGGAGCATAAATGACACATCTCATTTCTCAACTACCTATTACAATTTTGAAGGCCCTGAAGCACCAGGACAATGGAATTTACCACAAAATTACCCCATTTTGGAAACCAAACACCCCAACGTATAATCTATGAGGCAGAATGAGTATTTTGAATGGTTCATTTTTTCCAGAAGTTTTTGGAAAATGTGGAAAAAAAATTAAAACACGTTTTTGTTTTTTTTACACAGAGTTGTCAATTTATAAGATATTTGCAACATATAGTATGAATATAGCAAAAATGACACCCCAAACTACATTTTGCTACTCTTCCTGAGTATGGCAATACCACATGTGTGAGACTTTTACACAGCCTGGCCACATACCGAGGACCAACATTGAAGTGGTACCTTCAGGTATTCTAGGAGCATAAATTACACATCTCATTTCATTCCTACCTATCACACTTTTGAAGGTCCTTGAGCACCAGCCCAGTGGAATTACCCACAAAATTAACTAATTTTGGAAAGCAAACACCCCAACGTATATTCTATGAGACATGGGCTGCAGATAGGTACTCAGGTACTCTGATGGGCTGGTGACAGATAATTGGTTACTCTGATGGGCTTGTGACAGGTACTCGGGTATTCTGATGGTCTGGTGACAGGTACTCAGTTATTCTGATGGCCTGGTGACAGGTACTCGGGTACTCTGATGGCCTAGTGACAGGTACTCGGGTACTCTGATGGGCTACAGGTGGGTACTCTGGTACTCTGATGGCCTGGTGACAGGTGTGAAAGGATCACAACCGATCACGTGGTAAACAGCCACCGGCCAATGACTGTTTACGACCGTCGGTGACGAGCAGTGTTCCCAGGAACACGCCACCACCGACGTGCATGCGCAGCGCACTCCCGTTTGTGCGCATGCTCCTTGCAAAGTGGGGCGGTACCACCTGTGATCGACTGTGACTTCATTGTGGCCGATCATGTGGTAAACAGCCACTCCCAGTGGCTGTTCACCCCTGTCGGTGACGAGCGGAGTCTCAGTGACATGCCGCCACCAACAGTATAGGGCTGAGCGCACATGATCCCTGTTTAAATGGGATCATGTCATATGACGTCCTCCCAGAACAAGAGCCTTAGGCTCGGTTCACACAGGGGCGACTTGTCCAGGCGACTTCGCCGCCTGACAAGTCGCCCCCGTTCTGTACTACGGAACCGTTCTAATAGGAGCGACTCGAGTCGCTCCGACTTAGAAAAAAGGTTCCTGTACTACTTTTGCGGCGACCTCGGGCGACTTGCATTGACTTCTATACAGAAGTCGTTTTGCAAGTCGCCGCTGAGGTCGCGGCAGGTCGCGGCGCGGCAAGTCGTGCCGCGTACGGTGTGAACCCGAGCCTTACCGTCCCATCGTCATATGACAGTGGGTGGTAGGCTAGTGGTTAACCAATATATGTTATTTCGTAGATATAGAAAATGTTGAACTTTAGATGACCTCTCTGCTTCTTTCTCATACTTTTATAGTTTACTGGGTGAAAGTTCATTAGAATAGATTCAAGTTATATTGAATTGTCTCAAAGTTTTTGAAATGCATTTAAATCAGACAGATAAGAAAACAGGTGTATAAAATAATTAGGTGCAATATGGGAACGTTATGTGCAGTAAATTAATTAAGTTTGACAAGGTCAAACAAAGGTCTGCTTGAGCCCTCATTAAAACTGTTAAAATACATTGAATAAGGAAATATATACATGTGTGTGTATATATATGTATATATATATATATATATATATATATATATATATATATATATATATATATTTATATTTAGACAATATTGAATAAAGTAATTGGCTTTGTATATGTGTATGTATATATGTATGTGTATATGCGCATATATATGTATATATATATATATATATATATATATATATATATATTGTGGCGGTAGGAGCCTGCGCTACCTGGAGGATTGCTGCTTTAGTGCCCGTTCACACTACCGCGACACGACTTGCGCGCGACTTATTAACGCGACTTCGGCACGACTTCGGCACAACTTCGGCGTGACTTAGCGCGACTTACAACGCGACAACAAGTCGCCTCAAGCACAGGCAACTTTGCCTGTGGCCAATCAGCGCTACTCAGCTCTTATGACATCATTGTTGTTCCTGTTCTCTTCCTGCTTCCCTGTTGTGTGTCTGTGTCCTGTCACCACAATGTTGTCATTGCCTTATTTGATGACAGCTGTAGTAACTGCTGGTGTGGCAGTATTAATGGAAGAGGAGGAAGAGAGGAAGCGAAGGATGAGGATGAGAAGAAGACGCCGCTTCTGGATCCATCCAATTATTGCAAATAGAGACAACAGAGGCCAATTTTGGGCCATCTATGAAAATTCGCGTGTTTTTGAGGACAAGTTTCACAACTATACCCGGATGTCAATTGCAAGGCAAGTACATATGCTATATGTGGAGCTACACATATCAACTAGACTATTTTGTCCCATTTTATTTTATTTTTTTTAGATATATTTTGTAGCATTTAACCTAGAGCAGGGATATGCAATTAGCGGACCTCCAGCTGTTGCAGAACTACAAATCCCATGAGGCATAGCAAGACTCTGACAGCCACAAGCATGACACCCAGAGGCAGAGGCATGATGGGACTTGTAGTTTTGCAACAGCTGGAGGTCCGCTAATTGCAGATCCCTGACCTAGAGAATAAAATGGCGAAGATTGCTATTTAGCAGAATTGTTTGTCATCTACCTATGCTAACCATCAACTGTTTAGTGTGGGGTGATCGGCAAGCTTGCATGCATCACCCCGACAGAAACCCTTCAATTAGAGGCATCATATTTGCATATGGTATTACAGCGGTAATAGTGTAGCTACAAATGTCAGATATTTCTTATGTAGAATATAGCAAATTACATTTTTTATTCATTTTACAGTTTTGATTAATTGCTTGGTCTAGTTTACAACCATCTGGAGCGACAGAACACCTCATATAGGAGGAGCATCTCACCTACTGAAATATTGATTATTACGCTAAGATAAACTATCTATATTTTTTTTTAAAAGTTAAATTTTTATTCGTTTTTTACAGATAACAAAATCGCATGGTGCATACAATAATACATTTTATATTAATCGTAAGATACAGAGTAACATTGTAGATCAGTAGCTGAATGAGCAGTATAGATAAAACTGTGGAGGCTACCATATGAAGCCTCCTTAAATATTTTCCTTCTAGGAGTAAAACTAGAGAACACCTCTTGGCCTCGGCGGGACCCCCCTCTCACCCCAGACACCCCTTACGGGATCTATTCTGTGTCCGGGGGGAGAGCAGACCCCCCCCAAGGTGTGGCCTGAGAACCCAACCGTTTGCGAAACAGCATGTTAGTAAACCATATTACGGTAGTTACTTAAGAACAACAATCTAACAGTTCAACTCTCTAGTAGTGGAACGGACAAAACCTGTCGAAGCACTGTCAAATGGCGTCTAAATATATCAGGGTAAAGAGGGTCAAGTTCCCAATGGAAGAGTATTGGTAAGTGCGATCCATGTGGCCCAGGGACTCCATTTTTGGAGTCCGCTAGGTGTTTTGGCTTGGGGATTCTGTGGATGCGGTCTATTGTCAGCTCTATGGGGGAGAGTTCAGGTAGCATGACAGCAAACATGGTGCTAGCAAACTTGTGGAGATCTGCGGGGGGCACCGTTTCCGGTATACCGCAAATTTTCACATTATTGCTGCGAGAGCGGTCCTCGAGGTCCGCTAATTTATGTTTGATCCATTCCGTATCCTCCTTTTGTGCCATGCACGAGTCCACTAAATCATTTACAGTCTCTGTACATTCCTCCATTTTGTCCTCTATGTACTGCACCCTGTCCCCCATGTGCCTCATTTCTGCTGAGAAGTTATGAATCAGTGATGACAAGTTAGACATGAGGGATGATTGGAGGGATAGTAACATGTCTTTCATGGTTGAGTCCAATACTGGCTGGCCCGATGTGGGAAATGCCGCTATGGAGGACTGAAGTGAGGCTATTGCATTAGTATTGTGGAGATTTGTACTCACTGCGGCTCCGGCCTGGTAAGCTGTATCCAGGCGCATCCGTGCCTTGGCTGGGCTCTGGGAGTTTGGTGTAAGTGGAGGAGAGTCCGCCCGGGTCTCCATCAGGAAGGTCTGTATAGGCCGTCGAGCTCCGCGCTGCAGCTCCGGCGGCGCCATCTTGTCTAGGCCCTCCACGCTGAAAGGAGAGGGCTGTCAGCTTTTGGACGTTCCGTTCGTCTTTCCGCTTGCGGGAGGACATGCCGGAGGGACGTGCGGATCTTCCGGTGGATGATGAGTGGTTCGGCGGAAAAAATCTTGCCCGTTTTGCGGTGGATGTCCGGTCGGCTAGCGGGAGCCTTAAGCACGAGCGTCCATCCGGCTTGCGCGCAAACCACTCCTGTGCCCCCTTTTCAGTGCAGAGTGAGCAGAAGTCCACTTTGTGCAGATGTCACGAAGATTAGTTGAGACAGTGCATCATCCTTCATTTGCCAGCAGCTGGCTGGACTGATGACAGTGGCAGCCTCTTAGCAAGCTGCTATCCACCCCTCCACATTGAGCGTGGGGGAGCAGAGCAGCTGAGAGACAGCACCTCTCATCTTGGGGAGAGGAGAGAACAGAGACATAGACTACGTATGTTGACTCAGTTCTGTGTGAAGAAACAGCAGTGGACAGATGTATCATTGCTGCGATGTTGCATCCACCTAGGTACGTAAGATTCTTCCAAATATACAAATCATAGAAGAAATATTGCAAAATTTAGCACACCAACATCCATTATTTTTTGAAAAAAACTTTAATTATTTTTAACAGGATATAACAATATATCAACAAAATAGAATTTTTTATTTTTTTTTATTTTGAAATCTTACAAATTGTGGTAAACTGGCTCATATGGTGATGTTATAGAGCTGGTGGAAGGCCTTGGGGACGGTGTTGGTGGAACATTAGATAAATGAGCACTGTATGGTTGGTTCAGTGTTGTGGTAGTTGCTGATAGGATTGGAGATGGAGACGGATAGGGTATAGGTGGATGGGCAGGATTCAGGGCATTTCCATACTCATCGGAGTAGGGACGGAAGCGAGGGGGATAGTAGGGGTGGGTTCTGGGTGGTGGAGGGGTTGAGTAGTTATAGTAGGGTCCGGATGGTGGTGATGGTCCAAACATGGAAGAGGATGGAATTGGATCATTCTTAATGCTAGCTTCCATGAGATCCATCACTGCCTTCTTAACTTCATTTTTCCGCTCCTGCAGAACTCTTTGAAGTATTCCGGCGACCATGAGTCCAAACCCATGGTCTTTGGAATGTAGTTCGTCCAATTTTTGATTCATCAGATCGACCAGTTCGGCAAATCTCTCAATGTTTTGGGTGTTACTTCCCCTTGGTGGTCTACTCCGTCTTTGACTTCAGAGTCGGATAGGCTCAGCCGGCTGCTGAATATTGGAAGCCTCTCCCTGGTTATGGTCTTGTTCTTCATCTTGCTGTTCTTCCAGCAGCAAAGGATGATCTAAGGACAGCGAGCCTCCCACTTCTTGTTATGCTGCCTCCTGTGATGCATCCTGCCCTTCATCAGCAACTTCCCAACTGGATTGTGTTCTGCAATAAACATATAAAAGAACAGTTAGGCACCCCCTTCTTAGTAGAATTGTATAGTATCACTTTACAAATATGAAAAATGTTATCTTACTCTCTCAGATCCAGGAAAGCCCGCAGAAACTCAAGTTCAGCTGCATGCACATAGGGTACAATTCGTTTGCCTCCAGACCCACAACTGGCCTCATTCGTTTTGCGATGTCGCGCAAACCCTTCCACCGGATTTGTAATATGGATACTGCAAAACATAAATAGGAACATAATGGTTTATGTATTTTGTCTTTCAGATACCTGGCAACCAGTCATTCCCTAGTTAGTCTACATTATGAGTTCATGTTGGGCAGATCAACAATCAGCTACATTATCCAAGACACCTGCCAAGTCTTATGGGATGTGCTTAACAGCATGGTTATGAAGCGGCCTACACAAAATAATTGGCGTGATATAGCACAAATATTTTGGCGACGGTGCAATTTGCCAAATTGCATTGGAGCTATAGATGGGAAGCATGTGCGTGTTGTTAAGCCTGTTGGTAGTGGAAGTATGTTCTACAAATACAAAAAATTTTGTTCATTTGTACTTCTTGCTGTTGCCGATGCAAACTACTGCTTCACCTATATCGATACAAGATCCTATGGAAGTAGCTGCGATTCGCGTATTTTTGCAAATTCCTCCTTTGGTGAAAGGCTACGATCTAATCGGCTAGATATTCCTGAGAACTGTCCTCTTCCTGGCACGACTGAACCCCCAATACCCTATGTGTTTGTCGCAGATGAGGCTTTTGCATTGTCGCAACACCTAATGAGGCCTTACTCCAATAGAAATCTGACAACTCCTAAGAAAGTCTTCAATTACCGGCTGACAAGGGCAAGAAGGGTGGTTGAGTGCACGTTTGGAATTCTTGCCAATAAATGGCGTTTGTTACATACGCCTATTGCATTAAACATTGAAAATGCAATTACTGCTGTCAAAGCAGCTTGCGTGCTGCACAATTTTGTCCGGGTACGTGACGGGTACCGTTTTAAGGATTCCCTTATGCATGACTTGGAAAGTGCACACATCACTGCTGCAAGGGGATCCTGCGATGGTGCCACTGTTCGTGAAAAGTTTGCATCATACTTTATTTCACCGGCCGGTGAATTAGAATGGCAATTGGATGCCATTTCCTAACTGCATTGCTCACTGCTTTACATCTAGAAGTTGCTAATGTTTCTTTTTCTTTAAAGTTCTATAAAGCCTGATGTTATTAAGGTTATAATGTTTTCATGCTATGTAATCTTTCCTTCATGTAAAAAAAATGATATTTCGGTTACATTTTTTCAAAACTGTGATAATAAAAGCAATCACTATTATTAAGGATATTGACCATTCATTATTTACATTTATTAACACTAGCAGTTAACATCAGTGAAAGAATACACAAAGGTTCACCATATTCTGGTCCTCCAGTTGTTCTAGAACTAGTGTTGAGTGAACCTGAACTGTAAAGTTAGGGTTCCTAACTAATTTTTTTGTTTTTGGGTCCCTAAACCGAACCTGAACAATTGACTGTATGTTCGGGTTCGGTTTTGGTGTTCGGTAATGATGGCAAATGATGAAAAGCCATTAGATAAATATTTTAAACAATTGCAATTGCAAGTGGACACAATCCACAACTAGTGGCAAGTGACGTGGCAGGTGACGTGGCAAGTGACATGGCAGGTGACGTGGCAAGTGACGTGGCAGGTGACGTGGCAAGTAGTACAGGAAACTTTTGGGAAGTCGCTCCGACTTGAGTAGCGCTCATTAAGATGGCTCTCATTCACTTTAATGTAATTTCTAATTGCAAGCGACTTGGGGCGACTTGCGGTCTGACAAGTCGCATCCCAAGTCGTGGTAGTGTGAACGGGCACTCATGCCAGATTTTGTAGAGAAAGGCACGCTGATTACACAGCTGTGTGCTGGGCTATTTAGTTTTGACCTGGCTATGGCTCAGGGCTCCACCCCAGCAGATAGGAAGTCTGAGTACCAGGAGTCAGGAGGGATCCATGGGGGAGCCAATGCAGCAAGAGGCTGCTAGCTGTGTGCACCAAGGTGGTTGGTGACAAGACAGACAAGGGCCTGGAGTGTAAGGCCAGAGCAGCAGTGCTGCAAGTCCTTCAAGCTCTACATTTGATCCTAATCCTTTACATGTGGTGGAGAAGTGCTGTGGGCACAATCTGAGATCCTTACAAGCAAGAAAGTTCATCTGTTATATGAACTGTATTTTGGTGCATGAGACTGCATAATATGCGTGCAGGTGAGGAGAATCTGCAAGTGAAAGTGTGCTGTTTGCACGTCTTAAAGAAGACAGTATGCAAAATTTTCTGGTGTTAAAAGGAACTGTGTTAAAAAGCGGTGTGTGCCTGACTGCAGAGATGGGGCGGTCAAAACGCCAAAAGGAAGCAATGTTTGCTGAGATGAGAGAAAGAACCCTGTGGCTGGAGGGGTTGTTACCGACAGAACAAGCCCCAGACTGGTGCAAGATGCACTTGGTCGCACTGGAGCAAAGGGAAAAGGAAAGCAAGCCGTCACTTAGTGCAAAGAGTGAGCACATGGGTGCGGTTGCCCATGGCAACTAAGCAGAAATCCATACAGCTGACTTCATACGGCCTATGCTGCCTTCTGAACATGTTGAAGACTTTTTGGATGATTTTGCGATGATTGCTTCCTCCAGAGGATGGCCCAAATGTCGCTGGGTTGCGTTTGTGCAATCTTTTCTGATGAAGGAGTACCAAGGGCGGCACAGTGGTGTACTGGTTAGCACTCTCACCTAGCAGTAAATAGGGTCACTGGTTCAAATCCCAACCACGACACTACCTGCCTGGAGTTTGCATGTTCTCCCTGTGCCTGCGTGGGTTTCCTCCGGGTACTGCGGTTTCCTCCCACACTTCAAAGACATGCAGGTAGGTTAATTGGCTTCTGTCCAAAATTGGCCATAGTATATGAATGGGGACCTTGGATTGGGGGCTCCTTGAGGGTGGGGACTGATATGGGTGTGCAGTTTACAAGGATGGGGACAATTATAGACAATCACTCAGGTTGAACTGGACGGACAGGTGTCTTTATTCAACCTTACTAACTAAGAGGTGTACTGTACGGCCTCTCATGTGTTATAAACGAGATGACTATGACAATTTCCTAGGAGCAATCCAATCTAGAGAGAGCTGGAAAAGATCAGAGGGGAGAATGTGGTCTCCCATAGAAACCGGAGAAAGTCTGTTTGCAGAAAGGAGCAGCTACAGCAGAGATGAGCCTCAAATTCTGAGTGAAGAGGTTTGTGTAATAGTATAGCTGCTTGTGTGAAGTGGTCAGCCTAGAGAAGAAGGCACAGTATCCAGCATCCTGCAAGGGGTATGACCATGTGGGTGGGTCTGCTGTTGCCCCTGGCAACATGAAATCTGTTTGGCCTGTGGAAGATGTTGGAAAATCCAAGAAGGATGCAATGTTGCCCCATGTCCATGTGGGGGCATTAGCTTGTAAGAGCACAGCACAGAAGGGGCAACGTCCTCATTTGAAGCTTTCAACACCTGCCAAATGGAATGCAGTTACAAATGTGAGAGAGACTGGATATGGGACTATTCCCTGTGAAGTGGGAATAAGTCCAGTGGAAAAAATTGCTTTCAAAGACTTGCTGCAAGTGAATACCTTGTGTAGTAGCAAAGCCCAGTTTGAAGCTGAACCTGCAGCAAGCTTGAGGACTGATAAGGGCTTCTCTTCAGGCAGTGTAACAGGTAGTAGGAAGACAAATGGTAAAAATTAATAGAATGTGTTGCTCACTGATGCGATTAAAAATGTGATATTGCATCCAGAAATGTCAGGGATGACCACTGAGAAATGTGTGCCGTTGCCCCTGACAATCATGGCAGGTGTAGCAGAGGTGTCCCTGAGCTCAGGGTTTCCCAGGACCCCGACTGACAAGTGAGTTTCACATGATGTACTAAATATCTTACAATCTCAAACTGCTAATGTGCTAACACAGCTTATACAAGGCAGGAAGGTGGATAATGATGATGTTGAAAAGGGCAGATGGGCAGCAAGTCTGTTGGCTTTATTAAAAGAAATTTCTGAAGGTAATAGTAAGCTGGACACTATTGCTGGTGTGACAAATGGAGAGGCTGCAGAGCCAGTAGACACCGGTGCATTGGCTGTTTTGCCAAACTTAACCCCCTCCAGGCGGAAGGTTCGGAAAAGGGCGTATACATAGCAGAAGTTTTGTCCACAGCAAAAGAGATGAGTAATGTTGAGTGTCAGGATGGTGGGATAATGGATAGGGTCTTGGAAGGGCTCAGTATTGCTGAAAATGAGAAGATGAGTGTGACGCATGCGGCTCCCCATGAGCACTGCAAATTGCAAATTTTGTCAGTTGCCTCTGAGGTGGAAATCTCTTTGTGTGCCTCGGCCTCTCAAACCTTAGCAAATGAGCCCCTCCACGTCATTGGTAAATGAAAAGCCCCTAGAGTTCTGTGTTTAGATGTCTAGAAATAACTGAGATGTTGTTGGAATTGGTGAAAATCTTTCCAATGTACATCTGCATGTATCCACAGCAGAGGGGCGACCTGGTGGAGGCAGGTGGTACAGGCGATGTTAAGCAATGTTGATAAAAATTGGTTACTGCACTGTTGGTTACTTTTGTGGAAAGTTGTCTCACAGTTCTCTGCGAGAGTGCTTCCAGCCTCAGTTATGTGCTGAAGGGGCTTAGGGGAACTGGTAGAGGAATCAGAAATAATAGACATAGTGGAAGTCTCTCCGTATTCTGGTGTGTTGGGGTGCATTCCCGCTGGTGCGGTCCGAGGTGCGGCTGAGCAGTGGTTGGTACATAGCGCGCGTACTGTCTCACCCTCTAGTCCTCATGTAAAGGAAGGGGCCCGGAAAAGACACAGCAGTAGTGGGAATTCCGTCCATCATTCGCAGTGAGATGCAGTTTGAGGTACCCGGAGACACTCTGACAGGAAATAACAGTGTTGGTAGCTGTAATGAAAAAGTGTATGAGAAGCACTGTAGAGCAATTGTCCGACAGCTCAGAGGTATGGGTTGAGGTACCAATGGGCGCAGAAATGGTTAAAGAGATTGGTGTGGAAAAATGTGGTGAAAAATGTGTGTTGGTTGGACAGTCGCTATTGGAGTGTTGGACAACAGGGGGCGATGTGAAACTGCGGGAAGGTCCCATAGGGAGTAACTGCTTTCCTGTAGATGGTGCTTCCCTAGACACTGTCCTAGCAAACAAGGTGACAAGAGGTCCTGGTAATAATGATAAAATTGAGTTGAATAACCCCTTGTGGAAGATTGCTATTGAGGTTAAACAGAAGCATGTGGTGTTGATCGCAGATGATTTGGTTGCTAAGGGTAACTACACAGGGGTTAGTGAACCTGAGAAATGGATGTTGTTGGTTAGTGTTGCATCAGGTAGTGAGAGGGGTCAGTCCCTGCCAGGTTTTCATGGACGTGGGTCCCCAACAGTCCGGGGAGAGTAGGTCTATGGGAGAAAAGAAGAAAGGGAAGATCCTGTGGCCAGAAGGTAGTAGGGATAGAGAGATTAGTGGGATTCCACGGTTTAGGAAAAAGTGCTGGCGGAAGAACTGAAAGGTTATGCTAAGCATCCATCTTGTTTCTGTCAGCCATCTTAATATTCACAAACTCCCATTTTACAATATGTACAATTTGAACACCCCTTTAACTTCTCAGATAACTGTCTCTACATGAGATTTTTCTAACTCATTTGTTCTCACACACTTATCTAAAAACTTTCACACATTTTCTCAGCATTCTTTCAGCTACTAGAGAAATCATGAACTGTTTCACGTTTTTGTTATCTTTTTCTCACATGCTTTTAGCTAGCTAGAACAATGAACAAAAGCTTCTTGTCTTGACCAGCTGTAACCATCTTAATTTCTACTGCGCATGTCTTATTCTGTGTGACGTGTAATTTACTATATGAATCACTTTGCGATAACTCAATACAATTAGTTCTCAAAAGACAGCATGGTGTGAGTGTCGTTTTTATATGTTCTTTGAGAACTGATTCCAAATATATATGAAATTATACAATACATTGGATCTGAGGTCTGAGAGGTTGAAGGGACCACCATAGACACAGGATTAACTCTTTCAGCACTGGGGGCTCGTCCGGGATTGGAAGGCTACTGTTAACGGACTCGGAGTGAATTCTATTCTTATTGAGTGAAATTGACTTGCCGGGGTCCAGGTGTCAGGTGTGTGACTTGGCTTCCATCCCACAGAGATTGCTGTTGGGTTATAGAACCTCTCATAAGTATAGATAAGTTGACCGGTCATGACCTTAGGGGTTATATGGTGTTTTGGGGACACTTGAAAAGATGACCTTAGAAGAATTTACAGAGTACTATAGAGTTTTAGTTCTGATCGGGACAGAACTGGTGACTGATGATCAATGTATTGTGTAAACTTTATGTATGATTAAAGCTTTGCTCTAAAAGTATCACGCTGAATGAAGTGCTCCGAGTGTGTATGCGGGCTGCTGTTTTGCTTCAGGAACCAAAGGGAATACTTGATTAGTAGTGTTCTGGCACAATTTGGGCAGAGGTCCATATTTTAGGGAAGGTAAACCAAAAATCGAAGTTTTAATAATTAATTTGCATTGCAAAGTTAATTTCATAGAAGGATTAAGCTTGTCTGAGGCAAGACAGCAGGTCCATGAGCAAGATTGTGCGTTTATTGTATGTCCAAAAACTCTCGAGCTTGTTCCAAATCTATTTTCTTTATTGTGTAAATAATTGAGGTATTTTCTAACTTACACCACTAGGTGGTAGTCAAATACTGTGAATTGATAATGGGAAAAACACAAGGGAAAATTCCATTGCCAAATGTAGGTGAAAACTGTAAAGATTTTGTTGCCAGAGTGTGTGGTACAGAACACTACCTAGTTAACCCTTGGGTGGATCATATGGCGGGATGGACAGAAGGTCTAGACAGTTGCACTCCCTTTCCCAGGGATGGCGTAAATGACCCCTTTCATATGGACATGATTAAAGGCCTCTGTCTAAATGACAAAGACGCATGGCCATATTATGGCCCGGATTCCCAATGGGACAAGGACTATATGCGAAAGGGAGGGGAAAACTGATTGCAATACGCTCCTTATTGGTATGATAGAACAAATAAGAATACTAAACCTCCCAAAATACAGGATAAAGATCCAGCTTCGGAGAAGAAACCTGAGTTAGAGAAATCTCTAAACCATGGACACTTCGCCATCCCCTTGCCCCCGCCCTATAATGTTACTTCAACCCCCAATGCCCCGAAAGGTTTATACCCAAGTCTGAGACCCGAGGACTTAGATTTGTTAGCAGGTTACCATGTTACACAAACCAACAACCCCCAACCCTAATCCTCCCCAAAGACCACAGGCACCACCTCCACAACAACCACAGCAACAGGAAGACAGAGCAGCCGTAGTTTCATCCACAGTACGAGATGCAGAGGAAGAATCGGATGAGGAAGGTAAGGATAATGAGGCAACGGGAAGGTCCCTTATTACTATCGTTACTGACAGATCTGATATAACTGACATAATAAGCCCATCAGGAAAACAAATCGAGACTAGAACTCAAAGGATACAGCGAAAACAGCAAGAAGCGGCTACTGCAACTCAGCAGCTGCCCTTCATGACCGTAGGTAACAGCCTATTAAAAAAGGTTTTAGAAATTGAAGACATAAATCACATAGTTAAAAACTGTCCTAAACCCACTGTCTCTGCACTGGCCACTCTTGCCTACCTAAAAAGGGCTTGTAAAGGCAGAAACTACGCACAGGAAGATATGAGGTTTATTATTGAGGGTGTTGTAGGGACAGGTACAGCTTGGGACTGGGCGAAGGTCAGAACTATATCTACTGTAGAACCGGCAGGCACAGCTGCATCCGATTACACGCTTAACACAGAACAAGGGAGAGATATGTGGGCTGAAGTAACAACTCACATGTTTAAAACAAAATTCTCATTGCCCACCACCATATCATGCAAACAAAAGACAGGAGAATTAGTTCTTGAATTTTGGAAAAGATTCAATGATGTGTGGATACAGGAAGCCGGTTTGGGCATTGTGCCAACTATGGATCCATTATTGATCCAGACTTTCCTGAGTAATCTCAAACCCCATTTAGTGGTCCCAGTCAAACAAATGATTAATGAATGGTCAACACTTTTCTAGAACTAACTTTGGCAAAGCTCTTTCACAGAAAGATGCAGCAGGTTGTTTTATACCAAAGCCGTTGCCAACATTTCCAAGGGAATATGAAGGGGAACTTTAAATCTGCCTCTAAAATTTCCTCTGCCTCTAAAGGCAGAAATAGAAGAGGGACAAGTCGCTCTATAAACAATGGATGTTTCAATTGCAGTGCTGAGGATCACTGGGTGAGTCAGTGTCTTCACCCACCCCTCCTCAGACTCCCAACTCCAGCTCTGTCCCTAACCAGACACAACAACCACAGGCGGCATCCACCCAACAAGGTCCAACATTTCCAATCAAATGGGGAAATCAACAACAATGATGGGGCCCGGAGGGTAGTGTCCCAGCTTTTCCTTTAGTCTCAGATGATTTCACTGACAGTCCAATGGTTGTTATTTCAATAAATGGGAGACTCCTCCCCTATCTCGTTGATAGCAGGACCACTAGGGTACTATGGGCACTATTTATAAAGATCATTTGAAAGGCAAGTGGGAACCAGTGGAACCCTCTTTGGGAATTAATGGGATACTCAACTCACCCCCTCAATCTCCTCACAGATCTCCAACTTACTGAATGACATATCAGTATGGATGTCACACCACTTGACTTCACCATTAATATCAACAACACAACCATTGGTCCATCCACACATGCCAGGGTCCTGGGTGTAATCCTTGACTCTGACCTCTCCTACAGCCCCCATATCCAATCACTGGCTAAATCCTGCCGCCTTCACCTCCGCAACATCTCCAGAATTCAACCCTTCCTGACTAATGACACCACAAAGCAACTCATTCACTCCTTGATTATTTCCCACCTTGACTACTGCAACTCTCTCCTTAATGGCCTACCCTTAAGCAGGCTATCCCCCCTTCAGTCTATTATGAGTGCTGCTGCTAGACTAATACACCTCACTAATCGTTCTGTGACTGCTGCCCCTCTCTGCCAATCCATTCACTGGCTTCCCCTACCCCACCGTATAAAATTCAAAAGGCTAACCATAACATGCAAAGCCATCCACAACTTCGCCCCCATCTACATTACCAACCTCATCTGCAGATATCGCCCAAATCGTCCCCTCCGCTCCTCCGAGGACCTCCTGCTCTCTGGCTCCCTTGTTACCACCTCTCATGCTCGCCTTCAAGACTTCTCCAGAGCCTCTCCCATCCTCTGGAACTCCCTGCCCCAGTCTGTCCACTCAGCCCCTACCCTGTCCACCTTTAAGAGTTCCCTGAAAACTCATTTATTCAGGGAAGCCTTTCCCACACCCACCTAACTGTCCCCAAGCCACCCCCATCAAATCATTCTCTGCAGCTATTACCTTTTGTACCACCACCCCTTCCCTTTAGAATGTAAGCTCTACGAGCAGGGCCCTCCTGTACCTCTTGTATTGTACTGTAATTGTGTTGTCCCCCCTACACATTGTAAAGCACTGCGTAAACTGTTGGCGCTATATAAATCGTTAATAATAATACTGACAAAAACATATAGGACCCCACCCCTACCAATAGAAGATGATGAAGGGTACAACATATGCACATATCCTTTTAGGATAATACCAAGGTGCCCTGTAAATTTGTTGGGAAGAGACTTGTTTGGGCCACTAGGAATCACAATTAGAACCAACTCAGAAGGAGGTCTAGACATTTTCTCAGATAAAATCACTATAGTAGCATGCAAACCAGGTTTATTGATGCTGTCACAATAAAATAGTGAAGAAGATTTTGAGGCTATAGACCCTCAGGTCTGGTCTACATCAGATCTGGATGTAGGACTTATTTCATGCACACCATACAAGGCCACTCTTAAAGAAGGTGCATTTCTTATTTATCACAAACAGTATCCACTCTCTAAGGAAAAGGCGGATGGCCAATGGTGAAAAGGTTTCTGCAGGATGGAATCCTGGAAGAAATTATTTCTCCATACAACACACCTATTAACCCTGTAAAGAAGCCGGATGGCTCCTTCAGATTTGTACAGGACTTGAGGGCCATAAATGACCTCATAGTCCCAATAGCACCCATTGTACCTGATGTTCCATCAATACTGTCCTCCATTCCAGCAACAGCCAAATGTTTTACTGTGATTGATTTAACTAATGCTTTTTTCTCTGTCCTTGTAGACAAGGAGACAAGGCCACTCTTTGCTTTTACTATGTCGATTGACCAACACAATCGCCAGTTTAAATAGTGTAGAATGCCTGTGGCCTATTCTATAGTACTCCAAGCCACCCTCAGGCCTTGGACTGCCCCTCGTGATTCTGTACTGTTGCAAGATGTTGATGATCTTTTGATTTGTAGTTCTTCAGAGGAGGACTGCCGAGCTGATAGCCTATCCTTATTGAAATGGTTACATACATGTGGTCACAAAGTGTCTAAGAAAAAATTACAATGGTGTAAACAGGAGGTTGAGTACCTAGGGTTTGTGCTGTCTCTAGGAGTTAGGAAAGTCAGTCACAAAAGAACTGTTGCTATAGTGGGTCTGCCCTGCCCACTTACCAAGAAAGATCTGCTAACCTTTCTTGGAATGATTGGTTACTGCCGCCAATTGATACCTGACTGTTGTTTCTATGACAATATATTGAGACAAGCAACCCTCTCTGAAATGTCTAATATTGTAAAATGGTCTGATGAAATGTTAAATGCTTTTGCCATGTTGAAATGTGCAATGGTTGCCAGCCCGAGCCTCGGCCTCCCTGATTTTGGCAAAATGTTTCACTTGTTTGCCAGGGAAAATTGCAGAATCATGGCAGGAGTACTGGCCCAGGAACATGGTGGGAGACTGCGCCCTGTAGCTTTTTTTCTCAAAGGTGGTTCCAGTACAGGTGCAAGGCATGCCTGCTTGTCTCAGGGCGTTGGCTACTTGTGCTATGGTTGTAGAGATGGCAGCACCATTTACCTTAGGCCATAACACTACTTTACACACATCACACAATGTTACCACACATCTCAAAGCTTTACATACTCAGCATATGTCAGCACAAAGACTGAGAGGGTATGAAGTCATCCTCCTATCCAATCCAAACCTGAAAATAAAAAGTTTAAACGTAAACTCTGGCCCAGCTCCAATTTTGAATGCCTTATTAGGTCTTCAAGGAGAACAGGATGGCTTACCACCACCTCATGACTGTACACAATCAATACATCAGGACACTCCACCTAGAGCAGACATGCTTTCAGTACCAATTCCTACTGCATAAACAGTTTTTGTTGATGGTTTTTGCAGCAGACAAAGTGATAATGTCTATCATGCGGGATATGCTGTTGTCCAACTGCCGGATACTGTCCTTGAGGCCAATCCAATATCATATCAGTCTGCACAAGCTGCTGAATTGATAGCATTAACCCGTGCATGCCAGCTCTTTGCAGGAAAAGAGGTAAACATTTACACCGATTCCAGGTATGCTCATGGTGTGGTCTGGGATCATGGTGTAATATGGCTTCACAGAGGATATGTGGCAGCAGATGTAAAGAGCATCTCACACTCTGACCTAGTCACAGCATTACTAGATGCAATTCAATTGCCTTCAAAACTAGCTATCATGTACTGTAAGGCACATACAGGCCAAATGACTGATATAGCCAAAGGTAATGTCCTAGCTGACTGAATAGCCAAAGAAGCTGCATCTACACAAAAGCCAAACATTCAAATGCCCATTCTAACACCTCAGCCATGTTCCCTGAAAGAGACACATTGGCTCACGGAACTGCAGGCTTTTGCCACCTCCGATGATATTGTGCAATGGAACTGTGATGGGATGGTACAGAAGAAATCTGCAAAGAGGGGAAACCATGTATTCCTGTTGCTAACACTCCCCTGTTCATTGCACAATACCATGGACTGGGTCACAAGGGCTGCAAGGCCACATGTGAACTCCTAGATGCAGATTTTTTCATTGCAGGATTACCTAATCTAGTCAAAGCTTTTGTACGGAGAGAAAACCAAGAGAGAAAACCCACCTATGATTTCTACTTCAGATAAGTCATAGACATGGTTTCCATCCTGGACAGGATGGGGTATAACCATGATGGACAAATGAAATAACGACACTAGTCTAATAAATGATGTTATGGAAAAAAACTCCCAAGATATAGGACTACTCAATGTCAAGCTCAAAGCAATTAGAAGACAACTAGAGTTACACAAATTGATTATTGAAAGCATGAGTGCAGCTCTGACAGGTTTATGCGAAATGGCCCAAGATTATGAATGTTGTACATGGTTTCACAATACCAGCCTGGAAATCCCAGACTACTATGACGTTATTAATCAACACCGAACACAGGTAAATGAATTAATGAAACAAGCAAGGGACATAGGTAACTATGGATGGAACCCCTTTTCTAGTTCGGGTTTAGGTGGAATGTTTTCATGGTTAAAGGACATAGTGATTATGATTATCGTAGTACTATTGTTAGGATTGATAGGCTACCTGATTTTCAAGCTTATTCTTTTTTGTATTAGCAAATGAACTACACCAGACCAACCTTCTCATGCATATACACAATATCTGCAGATTTATGTAAATCAATATAACAAACGTAGCAAGAACCGTAGATTTCAGAAGGCTGCAGATCTGTAGAAAGTCATTCCATGACTTAAGAGGGGGTTGAAAGATTATGCTAAGGATCCATCTTGTTTCTGTCAGCCATCTTAATATTTACAAACTCCCATTTTACAATATGTACAGTTTGAACATCCCGTTAACTTCTCAGATAACTGTCTCTACATGAAATTTTTCTAACTCATTTGTTCTCACACACTTATCTAAAAACTTTCACACATTTTCTCAGCATTCCTTCAGCTACTGGAGAAATCAAGAACTGTCTCACATTTTGTTATCTTTTTTTCAAATTATTTTAGCTAGCTAGAACAATGAACAAAAGCTTCTTGTCTTTACCAGCTGTAACCATCTTAATTTCTACTGCGCATGTCTTATTCTGTTTGATGTGTAATTTACTATATGAATCACTTTGTGATAATTCAATACAATTAGTTCTCAAAAGACAGCATGGTGTGAGTGTCGTTTTATATGTTCTTTGAGAACTGATTCCAGATATATCTGAAATTATACAATACATTGGATCTGAGGTCTGAGAGGTTGAAGGGACCACCCTAGACACAGGATTAACCCTTTCAAGCACACCCAGAAGAAGATGTGGGTGGAGTGCCCCTTTAGAAGAAAGGTTGGGCAGATTAGAACTCCTGCTGCTGATAGTTGGCACAGAGGTGCCAAGGCGACGTGCTGGTGGAAACATATCCGGAAAAAGAAATGGGCCCACACAGCTAATAGCTGACACAGAGGTGTCCCATCCATGGTGACGGGTTTATGTGTTCCTCCCTCCAGTTCGAAACAAGGGGGGAGGATATGTGGCGGTAGGACCCTGTGCTACCTGGAGGATTGCTGGTTTACACCAGATTTTGGAGAGAAAGGCACGCTGATTGCACAGCTGTGTGCTGGGCTATTTAGTTTTGACCTGGCTATGGCTCAGGGCTCCACACCGGCAGATAGGAAGTCTGAGTACCAGGAGTCAGGAGGGCTCCATGGGGGAGCCAGTGCAGCAAGAGGCTGCTAGGTGTGTGTTTGATAACACAACTGAGTACCATACTGTCTCTACACAGGTGTTTTTAATTGGACAAAGGCAGTTATAAATCACTTTAATGAACATATAGGAATTCTGGGAGTGAATACCTTTGTCTGGTTGTAGAACAGGGTCATAGAGGTAAAACCAAATAGGCAAATATCTGTCCTTTTGTTGTAACTTGTCTTCTCATACGAGTCAAATAAAGAAAACTTCTTAACTTGTTCCAGAGTGTGGTCTCAGGTGAATTTCACCCACAGAAAATCAGAAACGAGCGGACAAGAATGCACTGAAAATCAAATACGTATATATATAAATACAAACCCACAAACACAAACTAAAGAGCAGTAGCGATCAGAAAAGCACGAGGCTGAAAAGAGCAAATCGTCTCTCGCCAAACTTTTACTAACACGAGATTAGCAGAAGGAGCCCAAAGGGTGGCGCACTGGCTTTTGAACTTCACTTTTCTAGTGCCATCATACGTGTTGTACTTCAACGCGTTCTTGATGTTCGGAATTGCCGACAAAATTTGTGTGACCGTGTTTATGCTAGACAAGTTTGAGCCAACATCCGTCGGAAAAAATATGGATTTTGTTGTCGGAATGTCCGATCGGGTGTACGCTGCATTATTGTGCTGCCAAACACAAACTTGTTATTACAAACCGAAGGCATGGTTAGGGCATTATGAAGAATGCCTTCAGTTTTTCACCTGCGCTAAGAATCTCTTCACACTTGCAGTTATTGGGGGGTAAAACCACTTGGTTGAATCATGTTTTACAGTCCCCCAACTGCTCCTCCTTTAGCTGAAAATGGGGCGGGGTGTATACATGCCATACATGCTTTCTGTATCCTCACTAGGGATGAGCTGAACACCCCCGGTTCGGTTCGCACCAGAACCTGCGAATGGACCAAAAATTTGTGCAAACTTTAGAACCCTGTTAAAGTCTATGGGACTTGAACGTTCTAAATCAAAAGTGCTAATTTTAAAGGCTAATATGCAAGTTATTTTCCTAAAAAAGGGTTTGGGGACCGGGTCCTGCCCTGGGGATATGTATCAATGCAAAAAAAGTTTTAAAAACTGCAATTTTTTCGGGAGCACTGATTTTAATGATGCTTACAGTGAAAAAAAAAGTTCCTTTAAATATCGTGCCTGGGGGGTGTCTATAGTGTGCATGTAAAGTGGCACGTGTTTCGTGTGCTTAGAACAGTGCCCGCACAAAATAACATTTTTAAAGGAATAAAAGTCATTTAAAACTGCTTGCGGCTTTAATGTAATGTCTAGTCCCAGCAATATGGATGATAATCAGTGAGACAAACAGCATGGATACCCCCCCAGTCCATCATCAGGCCTTTTGGGTCTTGTATGGAAAATAAGGGTGAGGCCCCCAGGCCCTATATACTCTGAACAGCAGTATACAGGCGGTGAAAACAAGACAGGCACTATAGGTTTGTTGTTAAGTAGAATCTGTTTGTAATTTTGAACTGGTACATTTTTAAAGTGTAGCTCCAGTCAAAAAATCTATAAGCTTTTTGGAAAACATAGGGAAGGGTTATCACCCCTGTAAGATTTTTTTTTTTCTGTCTGTGTACCTCTTCAGAAGATTTCACCTCACTTTCTGTCCCAATGACAAATGTTTTTTGAAAATTTGGGGTTTTTAGTGAAACCAGGATTAGTGATAAAGCATCAGTGGAGAGGAGACACGTTTTTCCCATATCAACTCTTACAGGAGAGAATTCCTAGGGGTAGATTTCATCTGACTTCCTGTTGCCTCCTTGCGTTTGCAAGTAGGAGACGTTTGTAAGTTGGATGTTTGAAAGTAGGGGCCTGCCTATATGCTCTGCAGAAATTTGAGCCTAAGGTGTTAATGTTATCACAACACTGTAAGCCTCAAAGTTACTCTTGGTGGTCACTGGAACGCCCTGCTGTGAACTATTATGTGATGGACTGGGGTTTATATGGTCACAAAACAGACACTCCAAAGCAAAGTACATATTCATTTTTTTTTTATATTTCTAAACATGTCCCTTCTATTCTATTAATAACCAGTAGATGGCAGAGAAGGTACACAAACAGAGTCTATATAAGGCCACACACCATGTGACTGGAAATTAAACTACTTCCAGCCATAAAGTCAGTGGTCATATCTCATGCTGTTTGTGTGATTCTTTGCAGGTATGTACTCTAAATTGTTCCTAATCTGTATTAACCTGTGATAGAAAGATTCCTAAACATCTTGAGCAGATGCAGAAAAAGTCTCAGCAGATTTTATGCTATAGTTTTGCTGTAATTAGAAGTTTAGAACAGCATGTGTCAGAAACAAGTGAAAAGTGCATAAGAACATGAAAATACTGCATTAGTCAGAACAAATGTCTATGATAAACACTAAACCTTTCTAAATAGGTATATTTAAACCTGATTTATTGAAAATGGCATAGATTTATAGAAGCACATGTTTTCTGTTATTTAATATAGAAAAAACCTATTGTATGTAAAGCTTATGTATTGCATCATACAGACATGCAATGTACACCATCTAGTGGTTAAAAAAGAGTACTACCATGAAAATATTTGTATTAAAGCAATGCATTGCTAGTATGATTATTGCCCACTTAAAGTGTACCAGAGAGATAAAGATAATTATCTATAACACTGAATAACAGGGATATATATGTTATTAAATTTAGTAATGTTCATTGTTGTAACTACGTTTTAGAATACTTTAGTTAAAATCGGTATTATATATATTGTTAATGGTTATAAACATGTGACTATAAAAATGTAAAAGATGTATTGTTATGTAAAAATTAAACTACTTCCAGCCATAAAGTCAGTGGTCATATCTCATGCTGTTTGTGTGATTCTTTGCAGTCCACGCCAAGCTGATCACCTTATCTCATCGCGTCTACAATCATCGGCTCTCTTAATTCACATTTTGAGGCCGGTAATTATATCAAGAATTGTAATTACATGCCATTGTTGAACAGTGGTAGAAAAATTGGGAATTGTGGTGGTGGTGTTGCTAGTGCCACAACACTGTAAGTCCTCACAGTTACTCTTGATGGGTGCTGGAATGGGCCCTGCTGTGAAATATTAGGTCAAGAGTTGTAATTACATGTCCCTGTTGAACAGGAGTAGAAAAATTGGGCCTTAGGCACTGGTGCCACAACACTGTAAAATCTCACAGAAATTCTTTTTGGAGCGCAGGAATGAGCCCTGCTGTAAAGTATTGCATCGCAAATTGTAATTACCGTATATACTCGAGTATAAGCCGAGATTTTCAGCCTCTTTTTTGAGGCTGAAAGTGCCCCCCTCGGCTTATACTCGAGTCATCGCTGTCTGCCTGCTCGATCAGCGTGTCGAGCAGACAGACAGCGGCCATTCTATAATTCAAAAGCCGCGCCTCCGGCTCCGCCTTCGCCTGTGATAGGCGGAACACTGAATTTCCCAGCAGCCTGTGTTCCGCCTATCACGGACATCGTCTCATCCTCGTACTACGGACGAGGATGAGACGATGTCCGTGATAGGCGGAACACAGGCTGCTGGGAAATTCAGTGTTCCGCCTATCACAGGCGAAGGCGGAGGCGCGGCTTTTGAATTTTACAATGGCCGCCGAGGCGCCGACGAAGAGCGGCGATCCTGGCAAGGCACGGGACGGAGGCAAGGCAAGGCAAGGCACGGCACGGCACGGGACGGGACGGAGGCAAGGCACGACACGGGACGGAGGCAAGGCACGGGACGGAGGCAAGGAGGCAAGGCACGGGACGGAGGCTCGGGACACAGGCTCGGGACACAGGTAGGCTGGACACACACACACACACACACACACACACACACACACACACACACACACACACACATGGACACACACACACAGGGATGGATGGATGGAGACACACACACACAGGGATGGATGGATACACACACACACAGGGATGGATGGATGGATGGAGACACACACACACAGGGATGGATGGATGGAGACACACACACACAGGGATGGATGGATGGATGGAGACACACACACACAGGGATGGATGGATGGATGGACACACACACACACAGGGATGGATGGATGGATGGACACACACACACACAGGGATGGATGGATGGATGGATGGACACACACACACACAGGGATGGATGGACGGACACACAGGGATGGACGGACACACAGGGATGGACGGACACACAGGGATGGACGGACACACACACAGGGATGGACAGGCATGTCTCACCCTCGGCTTATACACGAGTCAATAAGTTTGCCAGTTTTTTTGGGGGTAAATTGGGGGCCTCGGCTTATATTCGGGTCGGCCTATACTCGAGTATATACGGTACACGCCCCTGTTAAACAAGGGCTGAAAAATTAGGCCTTAGGCACCGGTGCTGGAGCCACAACACTGCAACCACTCACAGATACTCTATTTGGAGCACAGAAATGAGCCCTGCTGCAAAGTATTGCATCAAAAATTGTAATTACACGCTCCTGTTAACCACTTAAGCCCCAGACCAATTTGTAGCCAAAGGACCAGGCCCCTTTTTGAGATTTGGCATTTTCCTCAGTTTAGGCTGATACGTATTCTTCTACATATTTTTGGTAAAAAAAAAAATCACAATTAGCGATTATTGATTGGTTTGCGCAAAAGTTATAGCATTTACAAAATAGGGGATAGTTTTATAGCATTTTTATTAATATTTTTTTTTACTAGTAATGGCGGCGATCAGCAATTTTTATTGTGACCGCTACATTATGGAAGACACATCGGACATTTTTGGGACCATTGTCATTTATACAGCAATCAGTGCTATTTAAATGCACTGATTCCTGTGTAAATGACACTGGTAGTGAAGGAGTTAACCACTAGGGGGCGGGGAGGGGTTAAGTGTGATGTGTGTGTTTTTACTGTTGGGGGCGTGGCTTGGCTATAACAGGGAACAGACGATCAGTGACAGCCACACTAGGAAGCACGGGGAGAGGTTTGTTTACACAGACCTCTCCCCATTCTTCATCTCTGTGACCCAATCGCAGGACACCAGCGGCGATCGGGTCTGTGGGTCCCTCGGCCACAGCCACAGAGCTGAGGACCAGGTCGCGAGTGTGCCACCATCGGCGCGATCATGAACCACGGCTAGGCACAATCACGTACCTGTACGTGCCCAGCCGTGGTTCATGATGCTGGGCACGTACAGGTACGTGATTGTGCCCAGCCATGCCATTCTGCCGACGTAAACATGCAGGAGGTGGTCCTTAAGCTGTTAAACAGGGGCTGAAAAATTGGGTCTTAGGCACTGGTGCTGGTGCCACAACGCTGCCTCCACTCACAGATACTCTAGTTTTATAGTGCAGGAATGAGCCCTGCTGCAAAGTATTGCATCAAAAATTGTAATTACACGCCCTTGTTAAACAGGGGCTGAAAAATTGGGCCTTAGCCACTGGTGGCAGCTCCCAGAACCAAAAATGTTCTTACAAGCTATCAGCATGATCATTGAGGAGGAAGAGGATAGTTACTCAGCATAACAGGATAGTCACTCAGTGTCAGGTACCTTACAGCGGAGCCCAAATGCTGAGGGTGGCCTCTTGCACTGTTCCGGTCTCAACACCCCTGGTAGTGAGGACAGGGAGTGCTGAAGCAGTGATAAAGCGCAGGTGCCTGCAGGTTGAAGACTGAAGCTCGGAGACACTGGATTCTCACGGAGGAGGAAGTGTAGACTGGTAACCAGAAGTGTTCAGCGGAAGCCAAGCAGGTAAGTAGAAATACTGCATGTCAGGAACAGACAAGGTTGACAACTGGCTGGCAACAAGGTACAGGAACGGAAGGAGGTTCATAGTCAAAGACAGACAAAGGTTGGCAATGTACTGGCAGTGAGGTACAAAGTCAGGAAGCAAGCCGTTGTAGAGAGTCCAAGCCGAGGTCAGTATAGTAAATCCAGATAAGTAGTAAGCAGGGGTGATCCAAGAGAATGGTCGAGCAAGCCAGGTTAACCACTAGGGGGCGGGGAGGGGTTAAGTGTGATATGTGTGTGTGTTTTTTTACTGTTGGGGGTGTGGCTTGGCTATAACAGGGAACAGACGATCAGTGACAGCCACACTAGGAAGCACGGGGAGAGGTTTGTTTACACAGACCTCTCTTCATTCTTCAGCTCTGCGACCCGATCGTGGGACACCAGCAGTGATCGGGTCCACGGGTCCCCCAGCCACAGTCACGGAGCTCAGGACCAGGTTCCGAGTGCGCCGCCAGCGGCACGATCGCGAACCATGGCTGGGCACTTAAAGAGCCATGTACAGGTATGTGATTGTGCCCAGCCGTGCCATTCTGCCGACGTAAACATGCGGGAGGTGGTCCTTAAGCGGGTAAACAGGGGCTGAAAAATTGGGCCTTAGGCACTGGTGCTGGTGCCACAACACTGCATCCACTCACAGATACTCTAGTTTTACTCTAGGAATGAGCCCTGCTGCAAAGTATTGCATCAAAAATTGTAATTACACGCCCCTGTTAAACAGGGGCTGAAAAATTGGGCCTTAGCCACTGGTGGCGGCACCCAGAACCAAAAATGTTCTTACAAGCTATCAGCATGATCATTGAGGAGGAAGAGGATAGTCACTCAGCATAACAGGATAGTCACTCACTTACAGCGGAGCCCGAATGCTGAGAGTGGCCTCTTGCACGGTTCCGGTCTCAACACCCCTGGTAGTGAGGACAGGGAGTGCCGAGGCAGCGAAAGAGTGCAGGTGCCTGCAGGTTGAAGACTGAAGCTCTGAGACACTGGATTCTCACGGGGGAGGAAGTGTAAACTGGTCACCAGAAGTGTTCAGTGGAAGCCAAGTAGGTAAGTAGAAATACTGCACGTCAGGAAGTGCATACAAATGATTGGCACGCGAGTGCGTCCACGTGTTCAGATTGGCGCGCGAGTGCGTCTGATTGTTACGGAACTCGTTCACCTCTGACGGGGACACCGTGCATGGTCATTAGCACATAAGCTGCTGCCACATGGGGACGGCCATTCACACGGTGAGTTCTCTAACACTCAGCATCAGCATAGGCAGTCTTGAAGGGATCTGACATTTCAAAAAAAATTATTCGGTTACATCAGCATCAGGTGCTTGGTAGCTGGTAGTTATCCAAGCCTGAGTCAGGCCGATCTACCGAGTTGGTGGACAGGCGCACCCTGTGATCGGCTACAAAGCCTCCAGCAGCACTGAATGTGCGTTCCAAAAGAACGCTGGATGCAGGACAGGCCAGTAGCTCAATTGCATACTGTGCAAGTTCTGGCCAGTGATCCATCCTCAAGACCCAGTAACCCAAGCACCACATGGCATCTTTTTGCCTGCGTACTTGCGTAGACCCTTGAATGCCTACGGAGCACCGCTGGTTCCAAGGACAAAGCACAGGAAGAGGCCATTGAGGAGAAAAAAGAGGAGGGGTTGGAGGAGAGAGGTGTGTCAGAATCAACAGTAGTAGCATTTTGGAGGCGTGGTAACGTCCCTGTCCATGCCTGCTGGACCATGAGTCAGCAGTAATATGCACCTTACCGCTGACTGCCCTGTCCAGCAAGGCCAAGACATTGCTTTCCACATGCCGGTATAGAGACGGAATCGCCTTCCATGCGAAAAAGTGGCATTTGGGAACCTGCCACTGAGGAACTGCACATTCCACAAACTCACAGAAGGGGGCAGAGTCTACCAACTGAAAAGGCAGGAGTTGAAGTGCTGTCCAAGCTAGCAGTCATGTGGATGGCTGGGAGTGAACTTCTTTCAGCGGTGCAGCAGCCTGGTACAATCGGACGTTGGTGTACCGATAGCAGATTGCCCGCAAGTACTTGGCTGTGACACACCTAATTCTACACCTTCATTCCTCTCAGTGCAGGTTTCAGTGAGGACTGAAAGTATAGTGGGGTTGGAGATCCCAGCTGATGAGGAGCAAGGAGAGGTCCGCTTTGTTCTTTGGTGTGAGTCTTTTAGGTACGCTTACCAACGAACTGCATGGCAGGTCGACATATGTCTGGTCAAACATGTGGTGCCCAAGCGGCTGATGTTTTGGCCACGTGAGATACGCTTGAGACAAATGTTGCAAATAGCAGCGGTGCGATCTGATGCACCCTGCAACAGTGGGATTCTGGTGGACCAATGCACAGGAAGTCATCCACATAATGGATGACTGAATTAACCCCTGCAACCTCCCTAACAGCCCATTCAAAAAACAAACTAAAAGCCTCAAACAGGGCACAGGAAATTGAACAGCCCATCGGAAGGTAACAATCTACAAAGTAAGACCCCTGCCAACAACACCCTAACAAGTGAACACTTTAGGGGGTGTACCGGCAGTAGCGTGAACACGGATTCCACAGCGGTTTTCACCATGAGGGAACCCTTACCATACTTCCTAATCCACGAGACTGCCGCATTGAAGGATGTATAAGTAACCACACAAACTTGCGGGTCGATACCGTCATTCACTGAGCCGCCCTTGGGGTAAGACAGATGATGGATCATCCTGAATTGCCCCGGCTCTTTCTTTCAGAAACCTCTCCCAAAGGGGAAACTACCAACCTTGGCAACGGCGGGGCAGGAAATGGGCCGGCCATCCGGCCCAGTGCCACCTCTTTGAACAGCTTAGCCAACAGCACCCCTTGATGTAGGAGCACCGACCTCAAATTGTCCGAAACATGAGGAAACTCCTGCACTGTGCTCAGAATTCGAAAACCCTTCCTAAACCCCGCTTCTAACAAACCTGCTGCCGCCCTGTCAGGATACCTACTTGGAAAAGGCAGCATCCTTTCCAGTCTCACAAGCATCGTCCCTTTTTCCAACGACATCCCCGTGCAACCTTTTTCGTGTTTGAAACAGCGCATGTGGGGGTGTGCACCACTGCACCCACAGCATTCATGTTTGTAGCGACACGAGTTGCCAAACCTGCATGTTCCTTCATTGAACTGCAGTGGAGGCACCGCCGACCCCACATGGAAAAAACTGACTCGTAGCCCTGGAGGAAATCATCAACTTCATCCAGAAACTAATAACTGGTCCCATCTAATAGAGGGGCGAATGGCCTTCTGCTGACAAAATTGTTCATCATACCTGTAATGTAAATTCTCTAAGTTCTGTATATAATTGTATTCTATTTTATATGTATTGCACACTGCCCTCACTGTGCACACGGCACTAATAATGTTTCCAGTACATGTTTTGCATTCTTTCGAGTCCTGATTAGAATTATCCTGCCTATGCAACGCCCCTTGTTATCATAAACGTACAATGGTAATATTAATGTGATACCTATGTAATCATGTGTATAAAAAACCTTCAAATGCATCATAATAAAGGAGAACAGTTATTTGGAAAGATGCTGAGCGTATCTTTTGTGTCTATTCCCTACTGCAGTAGTTACTATTAATTTGGAACCACTAATCAATATGAGGATAGGAGTTGCCTATCTACAAAATCTCAATTTCAGGTAGCGAGCTTTGCCGAGGAGGGGTTCCCAGGTGACCCTGAGTATCCGAAACGAGGAGCTTGAGACGATCCTGGAATTTCTGATAATCAGCCGGCTGAGATAAGCCTTTTGCTTACATTTGAGTTATCAGACTTCCTTGATCGGTAAGGCATCTTCGGGACAAAGGGTACCTATTTTACTCCCCTTAATTGAACTGTATTGATTGGTGGTTATATATTATGTTGTCACTCTCTACTGTCCATCGGAGTGTTATCGATAAGAAAGGGAAGAATAGCACTGTTCACAGGTATATGTAGTACATCTGCTAGATAAAGTAGTTTAGAGGCAAGAGGGTATAGGCACACGTAGAGAAGACTGGCCAGTCATTATGGGCATTAAATTAAGTGAGGGAATCAAGGGTAACAGACCCTCAAAAATGCCCAGCGCAAGAGGAGCGCTATATATGAACCGAAGGTGTGGTTCTTCCTATACTGAGCCCCTAAATTAATGTGATACCTACATAATCATGTGTATAAAAACCTCCAAATGCATCATAATAAAGAACAGTTATTTGGAAAGATGCTGAGCGTATCTTTTGTGTCTGTTCCCTACTGCAGTAGTTATTTTTAATTTGGAACCACTAATCAATATGAGGATAGGAGTTGCCTATCAACAAAATCTCCATTTTAATACAGAACCCATGCTAGGCCCCCATACACCCTGTGCGCCTCACTCCAGGTAGCAGAACAGAACCTCGGGGGCTTTTTCCCCAATCACGCTCACAAATATCGCAAAAGCTTGCAGCCAGTTCACAAACGTGTGCAGAATAAGCCTATACCTCCTCTTTTCTTCCTCCTTGTTTTTATTCTCGTCTGGCTTTACCCAATCTAAATTCAATTTTTCCAATGGGAGCAGGGAAAATATTTCCACAAACTCATCTTTTTAAAAAAAATTCTCACACTTCTTTCTTCAAATGCTCCCCTAGCAGTCCCCCGAAGCACACATACACCTCGCTGCACCCGCTAAGCACACCTTTTCCACATCATTTTTTCTTTTGGCGGTATCACCACTGCCGACCCCACGCCATCTTTTTCCATCAGCGTCTCTGCGATTTCTGTCACCGGAGCCTTTTGGGGGGATTCGACCGTGACCAGGGACTCCCTAACCATTGTGGGGGGGGGGGGGGTGAGACCCAGGGGATAACTGGGGCTGAGGATTGCCCCGAAGGCTCTGTCCTCCATCACTGTGTCCTTCAGTGATGATGTCATCAGGCTGCGTTGCCGACGTGGCCAGCGTACATGCACCGCTCTGGTCAACCCTCCCAGGCCCCGACCTGGAGGCGGGGCCTCACAACTGACACACCTTGCAGGCCGCAGAGCTTCCTCCATGAGGCAAGATGGCGCCGCCATGTGGCAAGCATCAGGGACAAGGCCAGTGCCCGACGAACCCGCTCTACCATGCCGGGTTGCCACCCCGACTGGAGCCTCACCGGAGGTGGCAGCTGCAAGAATCTGGGCCTAGAGGAGTCTGGAGGGGACTGGCCTGGCAGCCAAGTGAGTGTTCCCCCCTTGGACTTTGCCGTGGATGGGGATTCCTCCCAAGCCCCCTGCCCACCGACGAAGGGGTCTGCTTCGTAGGGGGCCTGAAGGCGCCCAGTATGGTCTGCTTGTTTTGTCCTATCCAGGTCAATGGGGCATGGTCAGACACTAGGCGCACCCTCCTACCTAGCAGAAATTACTGCAGTCCAGAGCCCATTTGATGGCGAGACACTACTGCTCCAGCACAGCATAGTTTTTCCATAGTTTTCACCTCTGAATTAACTTGTCTACCTAGGGCATCAGATAGGCATCAAATTTGAAAACTTCACGAAGTTCCCTAAAGTCATTGGAAAAGTGCAGAGTGCCATTGGGTTTTGTTACTAAAACAATCAGACTCGGCCACTCACTCTGCGACACTTCAATGGCATCAAGCTCAAGCGTTCTTTTCACCTCTTCAGACGCAGCCACTGCCACTCTATGTGCTTCTGGGATATGATTTGGCTTTAAACGGATCTCTACATTGGGCTCTGTTACGTTGTCATGCTCGATGGTGTTGGTGAGAGCAGGCAATCCTGAAAACAGTTCTGTTTCTCTGAAGAAGCTTTATTGCTTGTTGGGTTTATGGCTTAGACAGGCAGGGCTGGTGCAAGTATTTTTGACACCCTAGGCGAAACGTAATTTTGCCGCCCCATTGACTCCACCCCTGACTCCACCCCCTTTGCCTTGCCCATGTGACAGAAGGTGCCCCTATACAGGAAGCATCGGCTCTGCTTCCTCTAGCACTGGCTCCAGTGCTCTGCTGCACCTCTTATTACACTACCAGTCAGACTGAGTTAGTTACATGCTGCAGCCTGCAGAACATGCAAACACATAGGGAAATCAGCAGCCGAGTGCCCCTAGGCAGCAGTGCACCCTAGGCAGCTTCCTAGTTTGCCTAGTGGTAGCACTAGCCCTGTAGACAGGGTAGCAGCAACCTATACCAGGTCAACCCCTGCAGGGTACCCTGAATTCACCCCTACCACTGTGGATACCTGTTGGTCTCTCCAGGGTTTTAACAGGTTTATATGATATATTTGGTACAGTTTCCTCTTCCCAGGCTAATGTGCCCTGTATTTCAAATCACCCACTTTTTTCACCACCTTAAATGGACCCTGCCACTTGACCAAAAAATGTGCTCTCTGCCGTGGGGATCAGAACAACCACCTGGTCTCCCACTTAAAACTGTCTGACTTTAGCTGACCAGTTGTACACCCTCCTCTGGGCATCCTGAGCCTTCTGGAGGTGCTCCCTCACTAACGGCATCATTCTAGCCATCCTCTCTCGCATTTGTTAGATATGTTTTACCATTGTTTTGTACAGTGAGGACTCACTTTCCCATGTTTCTTTTACTAAATCCAGCAATCCAAAGGGTCTTCTCCCATATTCCAGTTCATACGGCGAGAAGCCCGTGGATGCCTGTGGAACCTCCCGGATAGCAAATAACAGTAGGAAGCAACATGTCCCAATCTTTTCTATCCTTCTGGACCACTCTTTTTAACATTGATCTCAGGGTTTTATTAAACCTCTCAACAAGGCCATCTGTCTGCAGATGATTGATGATGTCCGCAACGGCTTGATCTTAAACAGTTAGCACAAGTCCACCATCACTTTGGTCACTCGATAAAGCAAGTCCCTGTTCAAAGCAAAGTGAGGAAACCTTTGATCTGCACAAGGCACTGGTGGGACTCCATTAATAACTGAAACCTGCTCTCGAGCATTGACCAAAGTAGGATACTGTAATTGAATGGTGCCAAACACACCCCTGGATATGTCCAGGTCTGGTTGCACTGGTCTAGAGGAAGTTTCCCCCTCATCCTCCCACAACATGACCTCTAATGCAGAGACTCCCAACCCTCCCACCCCCCCCAGAGGTCAACTCAGTCTTGAGACTTGAAACATGAACATTATCAATCACCTTAACATTTTCTGCAATGTTATTATCAATAATAGGTATCTCAATATTAAGAGTGCGTGTTGTGGGGGTTTCTGGAACAGACCCCTCAGACTTTGGCCCTTCAAGGCCCAGTGTCCCAGTCCTCTTGGCTGTCCAGAAAGTCCACTCTGTGCCTGGTTCCATAGTTCAAGAAAACGCGGACAGTCCCGCCCCACTATGATATTTTGTATCAAACTATTCACCACCCCAACCTCTTGTGTCACTGAGGTACGACCATAGGCAATGGTCACAGGAACTAGGGGGTACTCCCTGGTATCCCCATGAATGCATAATATCCCTAGTGTCTTATCTACTGGGCTGAGCATTTAGTCCAGCAGAGCCTTGGCAGGGAGGTGGTTCACCCAAACTTCACATTCAAACTGACCTGCAGTCAGGTCAAGATGGGTGGTACATGCCCTTTGGACATAGGAAGAGGATCTCCCACCAGCCCCACTGAGGTGGGTACTGTGCCCAAGTATGTCCCCAGGACCGGTATCACCAACACTATATGTCCCCTATTCTTGGGATAGGGACTGACCCCTTGTGGGTCCACAGAAGATGAGGCATGTTTGTGGGTTCCACCATCTGGTAGGGCTTCCCTTCTAGGTGCCGCAATTGGCCTTGCCGCTCTTGGTGTGGGCTCCCTGGCACTTTGCAGGTCCGAGCAGATCTTCCACCACAGTGTATCTTTCAACCAATGCTACCAGCTGGTCTGCGGTTGCAGGGTCTCCATGGTTTACCCAGTGCTGCAAATCATCTGGCAGGAACCGCAGGCATCGGTCCATCAACACCCATTTCACCATCTGAGGGCCTGTCAAATATTCTGGTTGCAGCCATTTTTTGACCAGCTGCACCAGTACATACATCTGGGACCTTGGTGGTTGGTCAGGTTGGTACCTCCAATGGTGCACCATCTGAGCCCGGATGGCCGTAGTCACCCCCAGGCAGGCCAGGATCTCTGCCTTCAGCCTCTTTTAGTCTCTGATGTGCTCAGTTAGCAAGTCAAACTAGGCTTTTTGTGAGTCACCAGTAAGAAAAGGGGTGATAATGTCAGCCCATTGGTCATGGGGCCACCCTTCTCTCTACTATCCTCTCAAAGGTAGTGAGAAAGGCCTCCACATCATCATTGGATGTCAGTTTTTGCAAGATATGGTTGGCCCTCATGGTTACTTGAGTGCCAGGGGCAACAGCCGCTTGCTCCCATCCCTGAGCCAGATGCTGCACTGCAATCTGTAAGACAGCCACTTGTGCCTGTTTGGTTTCCCATTGGGCTAAAAATTGGACAGCCAGCAAAAGAGTATTTTCCTGTTGTGCAGCTACAGCCTGTGCGAGGGCCTGCTGCTGCTGAGCCATTGCCTCCCCATGATGATGTTTCGCCTTCATGGAGGCTTGCTGCTTAGTCACAGTGGCTTCCATAAGTGCCCTGGTGACCTCCTCCATGTCTTTTTGTGCCGCTTGCAGTGCCTGAAGTAATTTCACCCAAGACATGTCATAGGTACACTGTCACTTTAAATGTAGTTTTCAGATTTAAGCAGCTTTTGCGGCTGCAATGCACTGTGCCCGCATCCAAAACACCACTTGTAAAGTTCAGGGGATCTAGCCCCTTGAGACCATGTGCAACAGCCAGCTTTCCTAAACATAAACGTATTTATGTTTCTTAACCAAACACAAAGGAGTTTCCAACAGCAAAACAAAACACCAGGAAATGTAACACAAAAGTCAAATAAGGGTTTTTACCCCAGGGTTAGCAGCATCCAGCTTCAGGTATTTTATGGCACACATGCAGCACAGAGCCAGGTCTCTACTCAACTCCTACTCTACCCACCAACACTGGGATTTTCTTGCCTTATGTGCTGCTTCCTGGAGGCTGCTCAACCCTGTAAGGACCAGAGTCCACGTAGTCAGGAGTGGAAGCCCTTTTCCTACCTGAATGTCCCTCGGGGCCTTCAAAATTCCAGGTACCAAATAAGCCACTACTAATGCTGAAATTACTGCAAGTCAGTCCTCTCTTCTATAAAACTGTCCCAGAATCTTTCACCCTGCACAGATGAAACCCCAGCGTACACCAACCTGTCCCCCTTAAAGGGACCACAACCCAAATATGGTTGCCACATAGCACCTATCCAGAACCCTCCCTTTGCGTCCTTTACAGTACGGACAGATTGTCATCATGTGGCACTGAAGGCAGGTTTTATTTTTAGGCAGAGAAACCAGCAATATTAGTCAGACAGAAATAACAACCTGTCACATGATCATTCTGTTCTTACCATATCATCGGGACAGAAAATGGTATTGACTTTCAAGTTCCCCTGAGCTAAGCTGCAAGATCAACAGAACATCTTGCACAACACCACAAGAAAAATTAGTGCAGCGCTACTGCACATGTTTCTATACAAATATTACATATCATTTATATAATCCTGTACATAGCTGAACATAAAAAGTCTCTGTCTTTTTTATTATCGCTTATTCCCAAGTGCCTTCCAATATCATAACAAGTTTGCTGTTTGGAGCAGGGACAGTCTGTAATTCACTAGCTATCTACTATTAGGTCCACAAACGTCCTTTTAACCACTTGCCTACTGGGCACTTAAACACCCGTTCTGCCCAGACCAATTTTCAGCTTTCGGTGTTCTCACAGTTTGAATGACAATTACTCAGCCATGCAACACTGTACCCAAATTAAATTTTTGTCCTTTTTTTCCCACAAATAGAGCTTTCTTTTGGTGGTATTTGATCACCTCTGTGTTTTTAATTTTTTGCGCTATAAATGAAAAAATACCGAAAATTTTGAAAAAAAAACGCATTTTTATTTGTTTCTGTGATAAAAAATTTCAAATTATAAATTTTTCTTCATAAACTTTGGCCACAATTTAATCTGCTACATATCTTTGGTAAAATAACCCAAATTAATGGATATTATTTGGTCTTTGTGAAAGTTAGAGAGTCTACAAGCTGTGGTGCGAATCGCACAAAATTGATCACATCTGATGTACTGGTGGTCTCATTTCTTGTGACCCGGACAAGCCAGGAAAGTAAAAATACCCCCTAAATGACCCCTTTTTTGAAAGTAGACATTCCAAGGTATTTAGTAAGAGGCATGGTGAGCTTTTTGATTTTGTCATTTTTTCCCACAATTCTTTGCAAAATGAAGATTTTTTATTTTATTTAAATTTTTTCCACAAAATTGTCATTGTAATAGGTTATTTCTCTCACGTGGCATGTGTATACCACAAATAATGACCCAAAATAAATTCTGCTACTCTTCATGAGTATTACGATACCACATGTGTGGGACTTTTCCACAGCCTGACCACATAGAGAGGCCCAACATGCAGGGAGCACCGTCACGTGTTCTAGGAGCATAAATTACACATCTAACTTGTTGACTACCTATTACACTTTTGAAGGCCCTGGAGCGCCAGGACAATGACACGTGACACTGACGTGGCACTGATGACAGATGGCACTGATACGTGGCACTGATACATGGCACTAATGACAGGTGCCACTAATACGTGGCACTGATGACAGATGGCACTTATACGTGGCACTGACACGTGGCACTGATGACACGTGACACTGATACGTGGCACTGATGACAGATGGCACTAATACGTGGCACTGATGACACGTGACACTGATGACAGATGGCACTGATACCTGGCATTGATGACACGTGACACTGATAACAGATGGCACGGGACACTGACAGGTGGCACTGATGACAGATGGCACTGATATGTGGCACTAATATGTGGCACTGATGACACATGACACTGATATGGCACTGATGACAGATGGCACTATGTGACACTGATGACAGATGGCACTATGTGGCACTGATGGCACTGTGGCACTGATGACATGTGGCACTGATGACAGGTGGCACTGATGACAGATGGCACTTATATGTGGCACTGGGGACAGGTGGCACTGGGGACAGGTGGCACTGGGGACAGATGGCACTGATGACAGGTGGCACTGGGGACAGGTGGCACTGATGACAGATGGCACTGATGACAGGTGGCAGTGGGGGCAGATGGCACTGACAGGTGGCTGTGTGAGGAGGGAGAGCGGCAATGAGAGATGATCTCATATGTTTACATATGAGATCATCTCTGATTGGACACGCCGACCGCGCTGTAAACGCCCGCTGTGATTGGCCGTTTACAGAGATCTGTGACTGGCTGTGTCCGGGGGACACGGCCAGCACAGAACTTCCCCGATGTACGCCCGTGGCGGCGCGCAGAGGGGAAGTAAAAAGGGGGAAGTCCAGGGACAGCCTCCCAGTAGTTAGCGTCCGCTCTGTAGCCGTCTTTCGGCTATAGGGCGGGCGCGAAGTGGTTAAGGACTGGTACGGGTGTACTATTTGGTGTGCAGTATATAGGGGTGTAATACACATATAAAATACTTTCAAATATAGAAAGCATAGTATAGTGCATTTCTACTGTGCAGCATTGTGACTCCTGAGCGGTTCTGTAGCGATACTACAAAGAGTGACAAGCGCAATTAGAAAAAAGTATTATAACTGGTGTGATAAACCAGTGGCCCCCCAAAACGGCAGATTGAAGCGGAGTGTTATTTGCCTTCTTCCACAAATACTACACTTTTCTAGAGACTTTTGTCACAGGGTCAAAAAATGACAGGGAGAGGAAGAGGCAGGCCCTTCCGCAGGGGTGGTAGGGGTAGGGCAGGGGAAACAGGCTTGAGCCAAAGTGGGAAATTGCAGAAGGTGCGCTCGATTACGTCAAGGATGCACCAGACTTGGTTGAGTGGCTCACTCAGCCTTACTCTTCTGCTGTGTGCACCCCCAAAGACAATACCACCACCACCACAATATACCCTTCGCATGAGTCACAGGAATTATTTTCCAATCCATCACAAGACATTTCCGATGCGCAGCCATTCTTGGCATTGGATCAGGAAGAGGAGGTAGCAACAACCCCTACTCAGCAGTCTGACGACAGTACCCAGATCAGCCCAAGGAGGTTGGTCCCCGCTGTTGCTGCCTACTCCGAGATCTCTAATTATAGCGGTGGGGAAGGTGACGTAGATGATGACGTGTCTAGGGACGTCACGTGGGTGCCCACAAGAGAGGAAGAGGAGCGGAGTTTGGCGGGAGAGATGGACCAGCAGATAGGGAGGAGAAGTAGGCGGAACTTACATTGCACAGGAGGGACAAAGCAGACTGCTAATGTATCAGGAGTGAGGCATCAACCATGTACGGTCACATCTGGCGCTCCCAGGATGCCGGCACATGGCTCCGCAGTGTGGGCTTTTTTTAACGTGTCTGCTGCTGACAATAGTGTTGCCATCTGCAGCCTTTGCAGTCAACGCATAAGTCGCAGTTAGCCCAACACTCACCTAGAGACGACCGCCTTAAGAAGGCACATGAGCTGCCATCACCGAGCCCAGTGGGAGCAAAGGAACTCACAAAGCCACACTCCAGGCTCTCACCATCCAGCCTCTTCTACTTCTCCTCCTCTCTCCTCAGAATTGTCCTCCACTCCACCTTCCATCATGCCGTCCTCACGTTTTTCTGGAAAAAGGTGGGCTTCCGTGGGCCAAATGTTCGAGTGTAAAAAAATGATGACGTCGGATAACCCTCTTGTCCAACTGTTGACCGCCATATAAACTGGTGGATTCGGAGGCCTTTCAAAAATTTGTGGCCATTGGAACACCACAATGGAAGGTCTCAGGAAGGAAGTATTTCTCACAGTGTTGGTGCAAGATACATCTGACCACAAACACGTGGTCTTGCAAACACAGGCAGGGAAGGTATATAACTTTAACTGCCCACTGTGTGAACCTTCTGACGGCCGTCAAGCATATAACCCGTGGCACCCGTGTAGATTTGGTTTTACCGCCACGGATTGCATGCAGGCCTGCCTCTTCTCCTCCTCCTACTCCATCCTCCCTCTCCTCCTCGGCTGACTCCTTCTTTTCCGCTTCTAGCATCTCTTCCGCTGCGCCGCCCAAGATCCCCAGAACCTATTCGACATGCCAGGTGAGACGTTGCCATGTTGTGCTGCATCTGTTGTTCCTGGAAGCCAAGAGCCACACTGGCCCTGCACTCTTTTCAGCTTTGCGTTCACGGGCAGATCAGTGGCTAATACCGCTCAATTTGACAGTTGGTAAAGTGGTGTGCGACAACGGTGCCAATCTGCTTAGCACATTGAAACAGGGAAAAATTACACATGTGCCATGCATGGCACACGTCTTAAACTTGGTCGTGCAGCGATTCATTGTCAAATACCCTGGGGTCCAGGACATCTTGCAGCAGGCAAGGAAAATCTCTGCCCATTTCAGAAGATCTTACATGGCCATGGCTTGCCTTGCTGACATTCAGCGGCGACACAATCTGCCGGTCAGACATCTTATTTGTGATTGCCTGACGCGATGGAACTCAACCTTCTATATGCTTGATAGGCTGCTCCAGCAGAAACGTGCAGTTAACGACTACCTGTACGAACTCTGCAGCAGAACAGGTTCTGGGGAGCTTGGTTTTTTTCACCTCGCCAGTGGCTGCTCATGCGTGACGCATGCAGACTTCTGCGGCCATTTGATGAGATCACCAAACTGGTCAGTCGCAGCCATGGCACCATCAGTGACATCATACCTTACGCCTTCTTTATGGAGCGTGCATTGCGTCGTGTCATTGATCAAGCCGTGGAGGAGCAGAAGCAGGAAGATGAGGAAGTTGCAATGCTGGATGAATTCCCAAGGGGGGCTACTTTATCTGAGACAAGTCAACAACAGGAGTCTGAAGAGGAGTCAGAGGAGGATGGTGCCGGGGCGGACAAGGAGGAGCAAGAAGAGCATGCTTTAAACCTTTCTGGGATCCCTGTTGTTGTCCATGGATGGGGGGAGGAGAACAAGAAGGACGACATTATCCTGGATGATGAGCAGGAGTCAGGCCACCACACCGCTTCCAGTTTAGTGCAAATGGGGGCCTTCATGCTCCAGTGTTTTAAAAGGGACCCCCATATAAAAAGCATAAAGGTCAAGGACCAGTACTTGGTGTCAACGTACTTAGACCCCCGGTACAAACACAAAATGGCAGAAATGTTGCCACCATCACAGAGGGCTGTCAGAATGGAGCACTTACAGGCCTTACTTCGAGAAATGCTGCATTCTGCTTTTGCGTGTGCTGGCAGAGGAATTCCCACTCCCAGAGAAAGAGTTGCGGGTACCAATCCAACAGCGCCTGCAAGAAGAGGGCAGTTTGAAGATGTGTTGGTCACTTCTGGTATGAGATTATTCTTTCAGCCGACCCATCGACAGGTGTCATCTGGACCCAGCATCAGGGAACGCCCAGACTGACAGGTGTCCAATTACATCGGGTTAATGTCCGATGTGGACGCTCTGAGGAGTGACGAACCCCTGGACTACTGGGTGGGCAGGCTTGACCACTGACCAGGGGGGATCGTGACTGATAAGCGCACTCGCCTAGCTCATGACAGTGTTGACTACCTCACATTTATAAAATTGAATGAGGCATGGATCTCGGAGGAATTCAACACATGTGACCAATAGACCATGTATATGCATAACTCTATAAACGATTTATATAATCAAGCACATGGACCTTTTTTCTACCTTTGGCTCCCTTGTACAAAAAAAACACACCGTACAATATACCCGTACCCTCCTGTTTGAAGAGGTTGAGCGGTGTCATATTTTTGGGTCCCGCAGCGAGTTGCTGGTGTCAGTGCTAGTGTCAGTGCTCTCTATCTTGGTGCTGGTGTCAGTGCTCTCTATCTCGGTGCTGGCGTCAGTGCTCTCTATCATGGTGCTGGTGTCAGTGCTCTCTATCATGGTGCTGGAGTCAGTGCTCTCTATCTCGGAGCTGGTGTCAGTGCTCTCTATCACAGTGCTGGTGTCAGTGCTCTCTATCTTGGTGTTGGTGTAAGTGCTCTCTATCTCAGTGCTGGTGTCAGTGCTCTCTATCACGGTGCTGGTGTCCGTGCTCTCTATCTTGGTGCTGGTGTCAGTGCTCTCTATCACGGTGCTGGTGTCAGTGCTTTCTATCACGGTGCTGGTGTCAGTGCTTTCTATCTTGGTGCTGGTGTCAGTGCTCTCTATCTCGGTGCTGGTGTCAGTGCTCTCTATCTTGGTGTTGGTGTAAGTGCTCTCTATCTCAGTGCTGGTGTCAGTGCTCTCTATCACGGTGCTGGTGTCCGTGCTCTCTATCTTGGTGCTGGTGTCAGTGCTCTCTATCACGGTGCTGGTGTCAGTGCTTTCTATCACGGTGCTGGTGTCAGTGCTTTCTATCTTGGTGCTGGTGTCAGTGCTCTCTATCTCGGTGCTGGTGTCAGTGCTCTCTATCTTGGTGTTGGTGTAAGTGCTCTCTATCTCAGTGCTGGTGTCAGTGCTCTCGATCACGGTGCTGGTGTCTGTGCTGTCTATCTTGGTGCTGGTGTCAGTGCTCTGTATCTCGGTGCTGGTGTCAGTGCTCTCTATCTCGGTGCTGGTGTCAGTGCTCTCTATCACGGTGCTGGTGTCAGTGTTCTATCTCAGTGCTGGTGTCAGTGAGGGAGATAGCAACGGAGAAGCCAATCAGCAGGCAGTGCCAGCACCATGGCTGAGGATCAGCACTGGACTGGCATCTCCAGACCACCGCATTGGAGCCCTGCATAGGTGGGGGTAAGGGCCAGGCAGATGGAGGGGTCAGGGGCTCAAGCACAGGTTGGCACACTGGGACACTGGCACAGGACTGCGCTGCCCTGACTGTGGCACTGATCATCTCCTGCACCCCTTCATAGCCTGGCCTGACCTTGTCTCTCCTCCATGGCCTTCATGCGCTCCTGAATTGACAAAATTTCAGAGATAAAAAAAGAATGCTTGTCGTTGTCGATCCCAGATTCACTTAATACTTCTGGTATGTCAGTGTCCATGTTGTGGGACTATGTGTGCACAGCTAGTAAGTATTTTGTGGCTGAAAATATGACCTGGAGGTTTTTAAGGTTCGCCTGCTATTAAAGTGAATGGGGTCCAACCGCAAGGTTCGCAAACATTTGGGCATGTTCGCGGAAACATCTTGTCGGAAGTTCGTCCATTTCTACTGTCTTGTGCATGGATGGTGGCCGGAGGACTAAATTTCGCATCCGCCTGCCCCTTGCACTGTTATCCCCTGTTTTCCTGGGAGTACTTACAACCTTGATCCAAGCGCATGCTCTCAGGACCTGAACGGCCAGGTTTGTACCAGTAAACACATCTATCACTCCATTCCCAGGCATTGGTTGAATCTGGCACCTTTCTAGACATTCACAGAGGCTGTATAGGTACTTAAGGTATTTACTTAGTTAAGGCAACGATGAAGACAGGGCATAATAACAGTCCAGATAATGGCAGACCGGTATTACAGATAATGGTACAATATTTGCAGAATAAAGTTGGCATGGAATAGAGGAGCTTGTAGCATTTGTGATACCCTACTTTATCATTTCTCTTCCTCATAAGGAGTCCTTTCTAGTGTTTACTGTCACCTCTTTCCAGAGGGAAAAAGCACCATATTCTGCATTTTTTCCTCTCAATGGGTGCTGTCCATCCCCAGCTAGAAATTACCTTCTTCCAAGGCACTATGGGGAAATAAACCCCAAGCAGCCCCTCCCCCAGAGGGGGAGAGCACATATAGTTCCTGTAGGCCCTGCTTCTCTGGCTGAACCCTGGCTAGAAGAGCCCTGAGCACCAGCACCACCGTTTGCACCCAGCAAGCTCTCCATGGGGGGGGGGGGGCATTAAAGGAACATCTCCCCAATTTCCACCTGCCCACACATCTTTGAGGCTTAAGCATGCACTTGCCACAAAGGTAGCAGAATGTATCATGATATTCTGATATTGGCGGGCCATTTCTGCTGTCACCAATTGTCCTATAGCAAGTTTATAACTGGCTTACTTGTTATGTAAATGAGACGTACATAGACAATGCTATGCCTTGAAATAAACAAGATACATGGAAATATATATACATAAAATTAGTAGCATTTATGCATGCAAGCTGCTTTTATAGCCTTTCAAGTCTATACCAGTTCCACATATGTTGTGCAATATGCCTTGAGCTCATGCCTGGACATATATGACCTACATAAAGCATTTTATGATGGAAGTGAAAATCTGTAAACTTAAAAAAACAGACGATTTCTATAAAATGGAATACGATAGTTTAAACTCCAGGTTATTATGAAAAATGGAAAAAAATAAATGCTCCAACGTCGAACTGACTAATTACTGTGCCACAAGTGAGTCTGATGCCGCGTACACACAACCGGACTTTTTGACGGACTAGGTCTTCCTGACAGACTTTCGGAACCAAGCGGACTTGGCTACACACGACCAGACTAAGTCCGTTCGAAAGTCTTTAGTCTTTAACGTGATGATGTAAATGGGACTAAACAAGGAAGTTCAATAGCCAGTAGCCAATAGCTGCCCTTGCGTCATATTTGGTCCGTCGGACTAGCACACAGACGAATGGTTTTCCCGATTTTTAGTCCGTCGCACTTGGGTCCGTTGGATAGATTTGAAACATGTTTTATTTCTAGTTCTGTCGGACTTTTGGGGGAAAAAAAGTACGCTGGAGCCCACACACGATCGAATTGTCTGACGGATTCCGGTCTGCCGGACCAAAGTCTGATCGTGTGTACACGGCATAATGGTCAACTTTCTTGATATGGGGGGCCTTAAGTGTGATCCCTGACATCACCATGGGCCACACAAAATCATAAAAAATAAATAAAATAAAATCACATAAATCACTGAATATTCAGTGTCAAAGATAGCAGACACAGAACAGGATATAGTCAAACATTATGGGTATGATAAAAGAGATATTTACAGATGGTAGACATAATACAGGAGATGGTCAGAGACTGCAGACATGATAAAAGATGATCGTAGGCTGTTGACATGAGGCTCTGGTGTTTAGCTGCAGGCACAGGTGCACTGTAGAGCCCCACTGTTGCAATGGGGCATGCAGTCTGTGTTTTGAGCATTTGTCCCTGGGAACATACTGTACTACAGCAACGTGCACATCCAGTCTTGTCAACCTGCAGCAACTGTCATAGAGTTTGACAGGCTTCTGGCAGCAGGGCTGGACAGTGCACCTGTGCCCTTCTTCTGCAGATAAATGCTGGAGCCTCATGCATTGGGGCAAAAGGCCCAGTGTGAATGGGACTTAAAAGACACGTCCAAACCTTTGAAAGGGACACTTCTAGGGAGCCCCAAACAGAGCTTGTTTCTCTCTCCCTATGGGTTAGTTAGGCAGGGCACACTTGGCCACTTCTGTTGCCAATCTGTCTTCCCTCTTATCTCTCCCAGTGGGCTGTCAATCTATTCCCTGGGGAGGAGAGGTAGCTGTAGCGCAGCTGCGAAAGGGTACTTGAGTTGTGAAGCCCCATACATACCCCTTACCTATGCCCTTGTATTACATGCCCAAAATGCATTGCAGTAATGCGCAGTAAATTGGGCACTTTAATGCACATTACATCACTACAAAAAAGTAAATGGTATGGTCAGCCTCCACTTAACTTAAACAGGTGACCAGGGGAGGTTAAAACAGGCAGCTTTTATTAGCTTAGCAAGACAGGGCTATACACATGCTGTGACCATGGCATTTTTAACTTGGGGTGCAGAGTTTCACAGGCAGCGCCTGTGTTCAATGGGGCCTCTCTGCAACTGTGAGTCGAACGCTCAGCTCACAGTCGCAACATAGTCCCTATAAAAAAATTATTTTGACAATTTAAAAACAAAAGTGAAAAAAACAGTCATTCAGAAGGTGGCAATAGATCCGGTCTCTGTGTACCAGAATGCACAGAGACCGGATCCCACGATATGACTACTAGGGATGAGCTTCGTGTTCGAGTCGAACGTACGTTCAACTCGAACATTGGCTGTTCGGCCGTTCGGCGAATTCTGAACGTTTGGGCCGTTCGCGTCAAAATTCGAGTGACGCTCGCGCGGACCACAATGCACTGCGGTGGCGCAGTGCATTGCTGCCCCATGATTGGCCAAGCATGCACTGTGACCCCGCATGCTTAGCCAATCGCAGCGCCGGCAGCGAGGAGAGCCATGATTGGCCACAGGCATCCTGCCTGTGGCCAATCATAGCTCAGGCTGTGTAGTGCACGCCCCACACTATACAAGGCCGCCTTTGAGGCGGCCTCGTGTAGTGTGTTACTTAGCATCTGAAGCAGTGGGTGTTCTGTGTACCTTCAACACAGTACACACCGATCGTTTTTGGCTGATTTCCTATCTTGCTGCTGTGTAGTGGTTGTTGTCTGTGCCCTGACCGCAGTATACACCACTATATTCACCTCACCTATATAGCTAGTGATCTAGCTTTAACCACTTAACAACTGCCCATTGCCGATTAACGGCTTCAGGGCGGTTGTTTAACTCTGAGAGGCCGTTAATTAACGGCCTCCCAGAATTCTGGTCTCGCGTGCCCCGAGGTGCGCGCACTCGAGAGCATCCGTGACCGCCGGGTCCACAGGACCCGGCGCATCACGGATCACGGTAAACGGCCGCTCATAGCGGCCCTTTACCACGTGATTGCTCCGTCAAATGACGGAGTGATCACTTGGAAACAAACCGGCGTCATGTTATGACGCCGGTTCCTCCCTCCCCTCTCTGTACCAATCGGTACAGCGGAGGGGAAAGAGATCGGTGTCAGCAGCGATGTGGGCTGCATCTGCAGTGCCCACATCGCTGCTCACCGAATTTAACCCCTCAATTCCCTGCCAATACTCTGCAATACCAGTGCATACTCTGCAGTACCCTGCCATTACTCTGCAGTACCCCCCATTACTCTGCAGTACCCCGCCATTACTCTGCAGTACCCTGCCATTACTCTGCAGTACCCCGCCATTACTCTGCAGTACCCCGCCATTACTCTGCAGTGCAGTACCCCACCATTACTCTTCAGTACCCTGCCATTACTCTGCAGTGCAGTACCCCCCATTACTCTGCAGTACCCTGCCATTACTCTGCAGTACCCCCCATTACTCTGCAGTAACCCCCATTACTCTGCAGTAACCCCCATTACTCTTCAGTACCCCCCAATACTCTGCAGTACCCGCCATTACTCTGCAGTACCTGCCATTACTCTGCAGTACCCCCAATACTCTGCAGTACCCTGCCATTACTCTGTAGTACCCCCCAATACTCTGCAGTACCCTGCTATTACTCTGTAGTACCCCGCCAATACCCCGCCAATACTCTGTAATACCCTGCCATAAATTGCCATACCCAGCCATACTCAGAGATACCCAGCCATACTCGGTGATACCCTGAAATACCCAGCCATAGACGCCCCCCACCCCTCACCGCCCTCCGGTGCTTCTACCAACTCGCCAGTACGATCAAAGCCAGAATCTTTTTTTTATTTTTTATTTCAGGCTTCCCAGCCTAGAGGTGAGATGTGGGGTCATATTGACCCCTCAGATTTCACTGTAAAGAGGACCTGTCACCCCATATTCCTATTACAAGGGATGTTTACATTTCTTGTAATAGGAATAAAAGTGATCAAAAATATATTTTTGGGGAAAAAATTGTCAAACTAAAATAAATAAAGTAAAATGAACAATAAAAAAATAAAATAAAAATTAAAGCGCCCATGTCCCCATGTGCTTGCATGTGCCACACATGTGAGGTATCGCCGAGAACGTTAGAGCGAGAGCAATAATTCTAGTCCTAGACCTCCTCTGCAACTCAAAACATGTAACCAGTAAAAAAAAAATTAAAGCGTCGCCTATGGGGATTTTTTAAGTAGCGACGTTTGGCGCCATTCCACGGGCATGTGCAATTTTGAAGAGTGACATGTTTGATATCTATTTACTCAGCATAACTTCATCTTTCACTTTATGCAAACATTGGGCTAACTTTACTGTTTTTTTTGTTTGTTTTTTAAGCACAAAACTGTTTTTTCCCCCCAAAAAAACGCGTTTGAAAAATTGCTGTGCAAATACCGTGTGAGATAAAAATTTGCAACGACCACCATTGTATTCTCCAGGGTCTTTGCTAAAAAAAAAATATATATATAATGTTTTGGGGTTCTCTGTAATTTTCTAGCAAATAAATGATGATTTTTACATGTAGGAGAGAAATGTCAGAATTGGCCTGGGTGCTCCAGAACGCCTGATGGCGCTCCCTGTATGTTGGGCCTCTGTATGTGGCCACGCTGTGTAAAAGTCTCACACATGTGGTATCGCCGTGCTCGGGAGTAATAGCAGAATGTGTTTTGGGGTGTAATTTGTGGTATGCATATGCTGTGTGTGAGAAATAACCTGATAATATGACAATTTTGTGGAAAAAAAAAAAAAGGAAATAGGCCGTCAGTACTTCAGGTGTGATCAATTTTCAGATATTGGCACCATAGCTTGTGGACTCTATAACTTTCACAAAGACCAAATAATGTCCACCAATTTGTACTTATTTTTACCAAAGATATGTAGTAGTATGAATTTTGGCCAAAATTTATGAAGAAAAAATGACTAATCTGCTAAATTTTATAACAGAAACGAAGAAAAATTCATTTTTTCGCAGAATTTTCGGTCTTTTTTCTTTTATAGCACAAAAAATAAAAAACCCAGCAGTGATTAAATACCACCAAAAGAAAGCTCTATTTGTGTGAAAAAAGGACAAACATTTCCTATAGGTCCAGTGTTGCATGACTGAGTAATTGTCATTCAAAATGTGAGGGCACCGAAAGCTGAAAATTGGTCTGGTTATTAAGGGTGTTTAAGTGCCCAGTGGTCAAGTGGTTAATAATAGAGCTTGCAGTCAGTAGTGTTAGGAGATAGTGCGTGCTGTCTGCGTGCTCTGTACCCAGTACATACCGCTATAATATAGGGCAGGCCCCTACTTTCAAACATCCAACTTACAAACATCTCCTACTTGCAAACGCAAGGAGACAGCAGCAAGTGAGATGAAAAAAGATGGACGACAAAACAAATTATACAGGGGTGATAACCCTTCCCTATGTTTTCCAAAAAGCTTAAAAATCGTTTTTTGGACTGGAGCTACACTTTAAAAATGTACCGGTTGAAAATGACAAACAGATTCAACTTAACACAACAAACCTACACAGTCCCTGTCTTGTTTGCACCGCCTGTATACTGCTGTTCTGAGTATATAGGGCCTGGGGGCCACACGCATTTCCTTTTTTTAATATGGGTACGGGGTTCCCCTTAATATGCGTACAAGACCCAAATAGGCTGGTAATGGGCAGGGAGGGCTACCCATGCCATGTTTCTCAATGATTTTCAACCATATTGCAGGAATCAGATATAACATTAAAACCGCAAGCAGTTTTAAATGGTGTTATTTCCATTTAATGTCATTTTGTGCAGGGACTGTTCTAAACACGGGAAACACGTGGCACTTCACAGGCATACTACAGACACCCCCAGGCACCATATTTAAAGGAATATTTCACCTTTTTTTTTTTCACTTTAATCGTCATTAAAATCAGTGCTCCCGCCAAAACTGCAGTTTTTAAAACTTTTTTTTGCAGTGACCCATGTCCCCTGAGGCAGGAGGCAGGTCCCCAAACCCTTTTTAGGACACTATCTTGCATATTAGCCGTTAAAATTAGCACTTTCCATTTCGAACGTTCGAGTCCCATAGACTTCAATGGGGTTCTAACGTTCGTACCGAACGCGGGGGTCGTTCGCAGGTTCTGGTGCGAACCGAACCGGGGGGTGTTCGGCTCATCCCTAATGACTACCTCAGTGGGCAGAAGCACCAGAAGGCAATAGCTATCATTTTTTGAGAAGAATGGAATGGTTGTGAAGAAGCTATCTGCAATGCTCTGTTAAATTACACAACTTTTAGTAAAGATATGTTGTCAATTTATCCTTGCCTGGTCTAAAGTTATTTGAGAATATAGGTGATAAAGGGCCCATGCAGTGAAGGAACTTGTGTGCTTGGTTACCTTCCCTAGTGATGGGTACACCAGTCAGACATGTACGTAGCTGAATTAAAAAGGAGGCACAGCACATACATGACAGGGTGTAAGTAGCTTACAGAGAGGAATAGGTTAATAATAAGTAGGGTGTTTAAGAAAGAACTGGGCTTATTGGATTGGAGGGCAGGATGAGATGGGGAGGAGTGGTATATACAGTTCAGGAGAGGGGTGGAGCAGAGGTTAGCAGTCTGGGGGGGAAGAAGCATGGTGGAACATTCTATGGGAAGTGCTGCAATTCCTGCAATAGAGGAGAGAAGAAAATGAGTGGGGTAGAACAGCTTTTAGAGCAGCTTAGAGCTGCAGCAGAGTTGAATGGACTGACTGGCTACACAGTCAGATCTCCTCATCTATGTATGGGGTGTGGCATGGTCCTCCTACACCGCGGCCTGCTTCCACACGGGCTCGGAGGTCCAGGCCTCCAGAGCACCTTAGCCCTGATAATACCCCCAGGACTCAGTGACAGCTTGGGAGCCCCAGCTGGGCCCCTTCAGGACCCCCCTGGTAAGCAGACCCCCTTGTCGGTTGGCAAGGGGCCTGGGAGGAATTCACATCCACAGCAGAGTCCGAGAGGGGGGGGGGGGCACTCACTAGGCTTCTAGGCCGGTCCTCTGGTCCTCTCCATAGTCGTCCAGGCTCAGGTTCATGCGGCTGCCACCTCTGGTGAAGCTCCAGTTGGGGTGGCAACCCGGTGTGGGAGAGCAGGTCCGTCGGGCGTCGGCTTTTCTCCTCTTGGTGGCGCCATTACGCCTCGCAGAGGAGGCTCGTGGCCTACAAAGCACGTTAGTTGAGAGGCTCCTCCTCCAGGTCCAGGTGTCTGTGCGCTGGCCGAGTCAGCGGCGCAGCCTGATGACATCATCACAAGGGGACACAGTGATGGAGGAGGGAGCCTTCAAGGGGATGTCAGCCCTCCACCGCACATCATGCCTGCAGTGCCCAGGGGAAGGGGAAGAGCGGAAGAGGATAATTGGCTTCTGTCCAAAATTGGCCCTAGTATATGAATGGGGATTTTGGATTGTGGGCTCCTTGAGGGTAGGGACCAATGTGAGTGTGCGATGTGCAATGTACAGGGATAGGGCAATTGTAGACACTCACTCAGGTTGAACTGGATGGGCTGGTGTCTTTATTCAACCTAACTAACTATGTAACAACTAACTATGTAAGGAACGGCGGCGGTCACACAGCAGGCAGCGATATCATCCAGCAGCAGTGAGGAGGGTGAGCTGACGGAGGATCCCCAGGAGGCTGTGGTGGTGTTGGGCCCGATGGCTGGAGCGTTTTTTCGCCTAATGCAGCCTGGTAAGCAAACTGTATCTACTTCTCCTGCTATTCTGCCTGTCTTGTCTTGTGTACCTGTTGTTGGGGAGGGAGTAATGAGCAGGGTCCCCCTGGGGGGGAAGGGGGTCTTTGGGACCCCTTGCGGGAGCTGCTGCACCGTTTAGAGAGTGGAATGCCACAAGACTCGGCCCCGGTTAGGCCCTGGATCCCACCCCCACAATGGTTAAGGAGTCCCCGGTCACAGTGGACCCCCCCGCAGAAGACGCCTGCAAAAGTGGTTGCCGGTATGCAGACAGAAAAAGATGGCACGGGACCGGCAGCAGTGGTACCACAGAAGAACAAGGATGCGGAAAAGGTGCGCTTGGCAGATGCGGCATGGTGCGAGGTGTATGTATGCTTCGAGGAACCACTAGGGACTCATTTGAAGCCAGAAGTGCGGGAAAAAATTTGGAAGGATGAGTTTGTGGAAATATTTGCCCTGCTCATGTTGGAAAAATTCAATCTAGATCAGGTAAAGCCAGACGATAGTAAGAAGGAAGACAAAGAAAAGAGGAGGTATAGGCTTATTCCGCCTACGTTTACAAACTGGTTGCTGGCGTTTGCGATATTTGCAAGTGTGATTGGGGAAAAAGCCCCTGAGAATTGCTTGGCTTTGTTCTGCTACCTGGAGGCCATTAGTGAGGCGCACAATGTGTATGGGGGCCTAGTGTGACTTCGCGAAGATAAACAATTTCGTCAGCGGAAGGCCATTCGTCCCTCTATAGTTGAGATCACAAAGATATTAGTCTCTGGATGAGTTGATGACTTCCTCCAGAGCTACAAGTCAGTTTTTTCTGGGGGGGGGGGGGGGGGGGGGCAGCGGTACTTCCTCCACAGGATCGCCGGCCCCTAAAAAGAAAGGGATTTGCTGGCAGTTTAACGAAGGAACGTGCCGGTTTGGCAACTCGTGTCGCTACAAACATGAATACTCTGGGTGCAGTGGTGTCCACGTCCTCATGTGCTGTTTTAAACAAGGAAAAGGTCGCACAGGGGACATCGCTGGAAAAAGGGCTGACGCTGGTGAGTCTGGAAAGGATGCTGCCTTTCCTAGGGCATGTTGGAGGCAGAGTTTAGGAAGGATTTTCGAATTCTGAGCACAGTGCGGGAGGTTCCGACTGTATCGGACAATTTGAGGTCGGCGCTTCTCCATCAGAGGGTGGTGTCGGCCAAGTTGTTCAAGGAGGTGGCACTTGGTTGGATAACCGGACCATTTCCTGCCCCACCATTGCCAGAGCTAGTAGTTTCCCCTTGAGAGTGGTTTAGAAGAAGGAGCGGGGGCAGTACAGGATGATTCATCATGTGTCTTACCCCAAGGGCAGCTCAGTGAACGATGGTATCGACCCGCAAGTTTGTGCGGTTATCTATACATCCTTTGACGCAGTCGTCTCATGAGTTAGGAAATATGGTAAGCATTCAGGCTACTGCCGGTACATCCCCAAAGTTTTCACTTGTTAGGGTGTTGTTGACAGGGGTCTTACTTTGTAGATTGTTGCCTTCCAATTGGCCCAGTTTGAAGCTTTTAGTTAGTTTTTTGAATGGGCGGTTAGGGAGGTTACTGGGGTTAACTTGGTCATCCATTATTTGGATGACTTCCTGTGCATTGGTGTGCCAGAGTGTCGCTGTTGCAGGGTTTTGCTGGGGGCGGTACAACACTTGGCTTAGTGGTTCGCGATACCATTGGCGGCCAACAGGACAGAAGGCCCAACCTCTGAGTTGGTTTTCCTGGGAATCCCCATTGATTCAGTGGCCATGGAATGTAGGTTGCTGGAGGACAAATTGGTGGCCCTGAGGCGGGAGGTGAATTTGGCGAGTGATAAGCTTAAGATTCGTTTGAAGGAGTTACAACTGTTATTGGGGAAACTGAAATTTGCTTGTAGGATTATCCCATAGTCGCATTTTCTGTCGGTGGCTGTCGGTGGCCACGTCCGGTATACGGGTCCCCAATCCCTTTGTACAACTGACCAGGGGGCTGCAGGATGATTTAAGGATTTGGGGTGCGTTTTGGGAATCTTTCAATGAGCATTCTCTGTGGCAGTCGGGGCCGATCAGCAATGCTGATTTGGTCTTGTTCACGGACACGGCGGGGTCTTTGGGGTATGGCGCTTACTGTCAGGGGAAATTGAGTGCGGAGCCATGGCCTGAGACTTGGCGGGAGGCTGGGTTCCTTTGGAATTTGGTTCTGCTAGAACTGTTTCCCATTGTCCTGTCTGTGGAGCTATGGGGAGAGGCTTTTTGGAAAAAAAAGGGTACGGTTCAATTGTGATAATATGGGGGTGGTTTCAGTGATTAACAACATCTCAGATTCTTCTCCCCCAGTGGTCATATTGTTACAGTATCTGGTGCTCAGTTGTTTATGGATAAATGCTTTTATTTATGCAGTACATATTCCCAGGGTTGACAACAAATTAGCGGATGCTTTGTCTCGTTTCTAGTGGGAAGAATTTTGCACTCTGGCACCGGTTTGGGGGAGCCATGTGCTCCAAGATTATGGAAAATTGCTCTGGAGTCGCCGCTGGATTGATACGGCAGTCCCTCAGCGCTAGAACATGGAAGGTGTATTCTAAAGTGTGTCAGAAATGGTCTGCTTTGCTGGTGGAGGTAGGCAGGCCGGAGCACTCTGAAGATATACAGGCCTGGGTTTTGTGTTTTATCTGCAGTAACTATTCAAGTGGTGTCTTGGGGGCAGCGATGGGGAAAAAGATGGTGGCCTTGGCTTTCTTGTTTTAGTTGGCACGAGGCACAGGCAGGGCCGTCTTTAAGGCAGGGCAATTGTTGTAGGGCCCAAAGCAGCTGCTTCATACTTGCCAACTATCCCAGTTTAAATTCCCTTGTCCCTTGAAGTTTTAGTCCTGTGCTGTGTCCCGATATCTCAGTGTGAAGTGCTGCTACTAATGCTGCCCAGCTCTGTCCTATTGTTGTGTACAGATGACTCACCTGCAGACCCTGCGTTTACATGTAAATAACCGTCATTCATATTTTAGTAGGGGCAGAATTTTTATGTAAATAACTGAGGCCTGCGGCATTGATATGTAAATAAAGCAGGCATTCATATGTATATCATGCCCCTCTGCAGTGAGGAGATGATGTGCTGTAACTTCTAGCAACCAATCAGTGAGCAGTATTACTGTACAGTAATCTCTAGCAACTAATCAACAAGCAGAAATAACCTCTAATGTGTGCTGAAACCTCTAGCAACCAGTCAGTAAGTGGTAATGAAATGCTGTAACCTCTGGCAACCCATCACAATCACTGCCTGATCTGATACAGTAAACTGATTTTAAGTCTAGCTGATATATATTGTATGTCTCAGAGCAGGTGGAGAGCAAAATTGCATGGGGGGGGGAGGCCAAAAAATTTTTTGCCCAGGGTCCAATCAATATTAAAGATGGCCCTGGGTAGTGATGGCCGAACGGTTCGCCCGGCGGTCGTTTCGCGGCGAATTTCCGACATTCGCGGTCCGCACGTTCGAACGCCTTTTTCCGTCGTTCGCCGCGGCGGACTTACGTGTTTAATGTATACAAGAACTTTAACCTTTGGTGACACGTTTATCATGTGATACAGGACAGCCAATTGAGACATGACAGCACATGGACACTTGTACATTCCCCCTAACCTATAAATACACCCGATCCGGTGGCCATTTTACATTCTTTCTTCTGTTACGATAGGGACAGGTTCCTGTGTGGAGTAGGGAGAGATAAACCACTAGCTATTTGGTACACAAAAGTTCTTTTCAGGACTGGTATAGGTGTTAGGTGTTGATAGGTTTGCTGTGCTGCTGATTCTTGCAGCAGCCTGAGTGTCTTTTGTTAGTTTAGAGAAAGGGAAAGGACGGTGTATGCTACAGGGACAGCCAGATTAGTCTTTCATCATCATCATCATCATCATCATCATTAGCTGTTACTATCAAGGTCCACAAAAGAGCTGTTCCAGTAACCACTAATCGTTCTCTTTTTTTGCCAATTTGTATAGGGACAGGAAGGAAGCAGTGTTGTCAGGCAGTGAGGGTAATTTTAAAGACTTGCTGTTATTATTAGTTCCACAAAGGTTCTTTTCAGGACTGGTATCAGTGGTACAGTAATAGGCTTGTACATGTATAATATTCTTTCTTCCAAATATAGAAAGGATATTATACTTGACTGCTGCCCTTCTGCTGCAGTCTGCTAAACATTCACAACTCACTTGTTCCACAAAAGTTCTTATAAGGACTGGTAACTTGGTATAGGGTGCTACGGTACATAGGCTTGAGTGCGGTACAGTCTGCTGTTCTGTAAGGACCGCTATCGGTCCACAATAGATAGGGTTGACGTGCACCACTGCTGACCGCTCACCTATACTGCAGCAGTCCTTCAGCGGTATAGGGACTGACGTACAGTCTGCTAATCACTAACACACAACCTGCTTGTTCCACAAAAGTTCTTATAAGGACTGGTAACTTGGTATAGGGTGCTACGGTACATAGGCTTGAGTGCGGTACAGTCTGCTGTTCTGTAAGGACCGCTATCGGTCCACAATAGATAGGGTTGACGTGCACCACTGCTGACCGCTGCCCTATACTGCAGCAGTCCTTCAGCGGTATAGGGACTGACGTACAGTCTGCTAAACACTAATACACAACCTGCTTGGTCCACAAAAGTTCTTATAAGGACTGGTAACTTGGTATAGGGTGCTACGGTACATAGGCTTGAGTGCGGTACAGTCTGCTGTTCTGTAAGGACCGCTATCGGTCCACAATAGATAGGGTTGACGTGCACCACTGCTGACCGCTGCCCTATACTGCAGCAGTCCTTCAGCGGTATAGGGACTGACGTACAGTCTGCTAATCACTAACACACAACCTGCTTGTTCCACAAAAGTTCTTATAAGGACTGGTAACTTGGTATAGGGTGCTACGGTACATAGGCTTGAGTGCGGTACAGTCTGCTGTTCTGTAAGGACCGCTATCGGTCCACAATAGATAGGGTTGACGTGCACCACTGCTGACCGCTGCCCTATACTGCAGCAGTCCTTCAGCGGTATAGGGACTGACGTACAGTCTGCTAAACACTAATACACAACCTGCTTGGTCCACAAAAGTTCTTATAAGGACTGGTAACTTGGTATAGGGTGCTACGGTACATAGGCTTGAGTGCGGTACAGTCTGCTGTTCTGTAAGGACCGCTATAGGTCCACAATAGATAGGGTTGACGTGCACCACTGCTGACCGCTCACCTATACTGCAGCAGTCCTTCAGCGGTATAGGGACTGACGTACAGTCTGCTAATCACTAACACACAACCTGCTTGTTCCACAAAAGTTCTTATAAGGACTGGTAACTTGGTATAGGGTGCTACGGTACATAGGCTTGAGTGCGGTACAGTCTGCTGTTCTGTAAGGACCGCTATCGGTCCACAATAGATAGGGTTGACGTGCACCACTGCTGACCGCTGCCCTATACTGCAGCAGTCCTTCAGCGGTATAGGGACTGACGTACAGTCTGCTAAACACTAATACACAACCTGCTTGGTCCACAAAAGTTCTTATAAGGACTGGTAACTTGGTATAGGGTGCTACGGTACATAGGCTTGAGTGCGGTACAGTCTGCTGTTCTGTAAGGACCGCTATCGGTCCACAATAGATAGGGTTGACGTGCACCACTGCTGACCGCTGCCCTATACTGCAGCAGTCCTTCAGCGGTATAGGGACTGACGTACAGTCTGCTAATCACTAACACACAACCTGCTTGTTCCACAAAAGTTCTTATAAGGACTGGTAACTTGGTATAGGGTGCTACGGTACATAGGCTTGAGTGCGGTACAGTCTGCTGTTCTGTAAGGACCGCTATCGGTCCACAATAGATAGGGTTGACGTGCACCACTGCTGACCGCTGCCCTATACTGCAGCAGTCCTTCAGCGGTATAGGGACTGACGTACAGTCTGCTAAACACTAATACACAACCTGCTTGGTCCACAAAAGTTCTTATAAGGACTGGTAACTTGGTATAGGGTGCTACGGTACATAGGCTTGAGTGCGGTACAGTCTGCTGTTCTGTAAGGACCGCTATAGGTCCACAATAGATAGGGTTGACGTGCACCACTGCTGACCGCTCACCTATACTGCAGCAGTCCTTCAGCGGTATAGGGACTGACGTACAGTCTGCTAATCACTAACACACAACCTGCTTGTTCCACAAAAGTTCTTATAAGGACTGGTAACTTGGTATAGGGTGCTACGGTACATAGGCTTGAGTGCGGTACAGTCTGCTGTTCTGTAAGGACCGCTATCGGTCCACAATAGATAGGGTTGACGTGCACCACTGCTGACCGCTGCCCTATACTGCAGCAGTCCTTCAGCGGTATAGGGACTGACGTACAGTCTGCTAAACACTAATACACAACCTGCTTGGTCCACAAAAGTTCTTATAAGGACTGGTAACTTGGTATAGGGTGCTACGGTACATAGGCTTGAGTGCGGTACAGTCTGCTGTTCTGTAAGGACCGCTATCGGTCCACAATAGATAGGGTTGACGTGCACCACTGCTGACCGCTGCCCTATACTGCAGCAGTCCTTCAGCGGTATAGGGACTGACGTACAGTCTGCTAATCACTAACACACAACCTGCTTGTTCCACAAAAGTTCTTATAAGGACTGGTAACTTGGTATAGGGTGCTACGGTACATAGGCTTGAGTGCGGTACAGTCTGCTGTTCTGTAAGGACCGCTATCGGTCCACAATAGATAGGGTTGACGTGCACCACTGCTGACCGCTGCCCTATACTGCAGCAGTCCTTCAGCGGTATAGGGACTGACGTACAGTCTGCTAAACACTAATACACAACCTGCTTGGTCCACAAAAGTTCTTATAAGGACTGGTAACTTGGTATAGGGTGCTACGGTACATAGGCTTGAGTGCGGTACAGTCTGCTGTTCTGTAAGGACCGCTATCGGTCCACAATAGATAGGGTTGACGTGCACCACTGCTGACCGCTGCCCTATACTGCAGCAGTCCTTCAGCGGTATAGGGACTGACGTACAGTCTGCTAAACACTAATACACAACCTGCTTGGTCCACAAAAGTTCTTATAAGGACTGGTAACTTGGTATAGGGTGCTACGGTACATAGGCTTGAGTGCGGTACAGTCTGCTGTTCTGTAAGGACCGCTATCGGTCCACAATAGATAGGGTTGACGTGCACCACTGCTGACCGCTGCCCTATACTGCAGCAGTCCTTCATCGGTATAGGGACTAAGAGTTTTGTCACAGGGTCATTTAAAAAATGACAGGCAGAGGAAGAGGCAGGCCCTTCCGCAGGGGTGGTAGGGGTAGGGCAGGAGCAACAGGCTTGAGCCAAAGTGGGAAGTTGCAGAAGGTGCGTTCAATTACTTTAAAGGATGCACCAGACTTGGTTGAGTGGCTCGCTCAGCCTTACTCTTCTGCACCCTCCTCATCCTCTCGATCTGCACCCTCTTCTTCACTCTCTGCTATGTGCACCCCCAAAGACACTACCACCAACAACACGACCACCACCACCACCACCACATACCTTCCGCTTGAGTCACTGGAATTATTTTCCGATCCATATCAAGAGGACATTTCTGATGCGCAGCCACTCTTGGTATTGGATCAGGAAGAGGAGGTAGCAACAAGCGCTACTCAGCAGTCTGACGCCAGTACCCAGATCAGCCCAAGGAGGAGGTTGGTCCCCGGTGTTGCTGCCTACTCCGAGATCTCTACTTATAGCGGTGGGGAAGGTGACGTTGATGATGACGTGTCTAGTGATGTCACGTGGGTGCCCACAAGAGAGGAAGAGGAGGGGAGTTCAGAGGGAGATATGGACCAGCAGATAGGGAGGAGAAGCAGCAATGACTTACATTGCACAGCAGGGACAAAGCAGACTGCAAATGTATCAGGAGCGAGTCATCGACCATGTACGGTCACATCTGGCGCTCCCAGGACACCGGCACATGGCTCCGCAGTGTGGGCTTTTTTTAACGTGTCCGCTGCTGACAATAGCGTTGCCATCTGCAATCTTTGCAGTCAACGCGTTAGTCGTGGTAAGCCCAATACTCACCTAGGGACGACCGCCTTAAGAAGGCACATGAGCAGCCATCACCGAGCCCAGTGGGAGCAACGGAACACACAAAGCCACACTGCAGGCTCTCACCGTCCAGCCTCGTCTTCTACTTCTCCTTCTCCTCTCTCCTCACAATTGTCCTCCACTCCACCTTCCATCACGCCAAGCTCACATTTTTCTGCAAAAAGGCAGGCTTCCGTGGGCCTAATGTTTGAGCGTAAAAAAATGATGACGCCGGATAACCCTCTTGCCCAACGGTTGGCGGCTGGCTTGTCAGAACTCATAGCCCGCCAACTACTGCCATATAAACTGGTGGACTCGGAGGCCTTTCGCAAATTTGTGGCCATTGGAACACCACAATGGAAGGTCCCAGGAAGGAAGTATTTCTCAGAGAAGGGCATCCCAGAGCTATATGGCCATGTTCAGCGGCAAGTGAATGTATCTCTGGCACACAGTGTCGGTGCCAAGATACATCTGACCACAGACACGTGGTCTAGCAAACACGGGCAGGGAAGGTATATCAGTTTTACTGCCCACTGGGTGAACCTTCTGACGGCCGTCAAGCATGTAACCCGTGGCACCCGTGTAGATTTGGTTTTACCGCCACGGATTGCATGCAGGCCTGACTCTTCTTCTCCTCCTCCTACTCCATCCTCCTCCCTCTCCTCCTCAGCTGCCTCCTCCTTTTCCGCTGCTAGCGTCTCTTCCACTGCACCGCCCAAGCTCCCCAGAACCTATTCCACATGCCAGGTGAGACGTTGCCATGCCGTGCTGCGTCTGTTGTGCCTGGAAGCAAAGAGCCACACTGGCCCGGCACTCCTTTCAGCTTTGCGTTCACAGGCAGATGAGTGGCTAACACCGCTCAATTTGACAGTTGGTAAAGTGGTGTGTGACAACGGTGCCAATCTGCTTAGCGCATTGAAACAGGGCAAAATCACGCACGTGCCGTGCATGGCACACGTCTTAAACTTGGTCGTGCAGCGATTCCTTGTCAAATACCCTGGGGTCCAGGACATCTTGCGGCAGGCAAGGAAAATCTCGGCCCATTTCAGAAGATCTTACACGGCCATGGCTCGCCTTGCTGACATTCAGCGGCGACACCATCTGCCGGTCAGACGTCTTATTTGCGATTGCCCGACGCGATGGAACTCAACCTTCTATATGCTTGATAGGCTGCTCCAGCAGAAACGTGCAGTTAACGTCTACCTGTATGAACTCTGCGAAAGAAACGGTTCTGGGGAGCTGGGTTTTTTTTCACCGCGCCAGTGGCTGCTCATGCGCGACACATGCAGACTTCTGCGGCCATTTGAGGAGATCACCAAACTGGTCAGTCGCAGCCATGGCGCCATCAGTGACATGGTACCTTATGCCTTCTTTCTGGAGCGTGCATTGCGTCGTGTCATTGATCAGGCTGTGGAGGAGCAGGAGCGGGAAGATGAGGAAGTCGCAATGCTGGATGAATTCCCAGGGGGGGCTACTCTATCTGAGACAAGTCAACAACAGGAGTCTGATGAGGAGTCAGAGGAGGATGGTGCCGGGGCGGATGAGCAGGAGCAAGAAGAGCATGCTTTAAACCTTTCTGGGATCCCTGTTGTGCGAGGATGGGGAGAGGAGAATGAAGAGGACGACATTATCCTGGATGATGAGCAGGAGCCAGGCCACCACACCGCTTCCACTTTAGTGCAAATGGGGGCCTTCATGCTCCAGTGTTTTAATAGGGACCCCCGTATAAAAAGCATGAGGGTCAAGGACCAGTACTGGGTGGCAACGTACTTAGACCCCCGGTACAAACACAAAATGGCGGAAATGTTACCGCCGTCGCAGAGGGCTGTCAGAATGCAGCACTTCCAGGCCTTGCTTCGAGAAATGCTGCATTCTGCTTTTGCGTGCGCTGGCAGAGGAGCAATTCCCACTCCCAGAGAAGGATTTGCGGGTACCAATCCAACAGCGCCTGCAAGAAGAGGCCGGTTTGAAGATGTGTTGGTGACTTCGGATATGAGGTCATTCTTTCAGCCGACCCATCGACAGGTGTCATCCGGATCCAGCATCAGGGAACGCCTAGACCGTCAGGTGTCCGACTACATTGGGTTAACGGCCGATGTGGACGCTCTGAGGAGTGATGAACCCCTAGACTACTGGGTGGGCAGGCTTGACCTCTGGCCAGAGCTTGCCCAATTTGCAATCGAACTGTTGGCTTGCCCCTCATCCAGTGTCCTGTCCGAAAGGACGTTCAGCGCAGCAGGGGGGATTGTGACCGATAAGCGTACTCGCCTAGCTCACCACAGTGTTAACTACCTCACATTTCTAAAAATGAATGAGGCATGGATCTCGGAGGAATTCAACACATGTGACCAGTAGACCATGTATATGTCTATAAACTATTTTTTTAATCAAGCACACAGACCTTCTTAATTCATTTGGCTCACTTCCTTGACCCAAAAAAGCACACCGTACTATATGCCCCTACCCTCCTCTTTGAAGAGGTTGAGCGGTGTCATATTTCTACTGGGGCTGCTTATGATATCCCTGTGCTGTGCTGACTTCCTCCTGGGGGTTCTTATTATGAAGGGATCACACTATCCCTGTGCTGTGCTGACTTCCTCCTGGGGGTTCTTATTATGAGGGGATCACACCATCCCTGTGCTGTGCTGACTTCCTCCTGGGGCTGCTTACGGTGCTGCTGTCAGCGCTGTATGTCACGGTGCTGCTGTCAGCGCTGTATGTCACGGTGCTGCTGTCAGCGCTGTATGTCACGGTGCTGCTGTCAGCGCTGTATGTCACGGTGCTGCTGTCAGCGCTGTATGTCACGGTGCTGCTGTCAGCGCTGTATGTCACGGTGCTGCTGTCAGCGCTGTATGTCACGGTGCTGCTGTCAGCGCTGTATGTCACGGTGCTGCTGTCAGTGCTCTGTATTACGGTGCTGCTGTCAGATGCCTCTATCACGGTGCATGTGTCATTCCGGTATGTCACGCTGCTGGTGATCATCTCCTGCACCCTCTTCTTTGCCTACCCTGGTCCCTGACCTTCCCTCTCCTCCATTGCCTTCATTAGCTCCATAGTCCTGAATTGTTAGAACAATTTCCCAAATAAAATAAAAATGCTTGTAGTTATCGATCCCAAATTCACCTCATACATGTATTATGTCATTGTCCAGATGGTGGGACTACGTTTTACCCCCTAATAATTACCACGTGGCCGCAAATTCGACATGAAGGTTTGCAAAGTTCGCCTCCCATTGAAGTCAATGGGGCCCGCGGCGAACGTTCGGTTTCGCGAACGTTTGGGTCCGTTCGCATTTCGCGTTCGCGAAACGTCCCGTCGGAAGTTCGTCCATCACTAGCCCTGGGCACAGGGATTTCACCGAATCTTTTGTGGTTTGCCGGGCATTAAGGGGTTATCGGAAAGGAAGTTACAGCAAGGATTCCAGACACCCGGTTTCATTTGAGGTGCTGGGTACAATTCTGTCATGTCTGAGGTAGGTGTGTTCTGCATACTTTTGAGCAGTTCCTTTTCCGGGCTGCTTTTGTGCTGGCCTTTTTTGGAGTTTTTAGAATCAGTGAGCTGGTTTCCCCCTCCAAGCGGGTGATGGGGGGCTTTGCTGTTTGGGGATGTACAGTGCTCTGAATTGTCGGTCCAGATTTGGATCCGGCGCTCAAAAACAGATCAGCACAGAAAAGGGGTCCAAATGGAATTGTTCAGGGGCCATTGCACCCAGTTCTTCCCCGTAGCAGCCTTAAGGCATTTTCTGGTTCTTCGCCCACAGGGGGATGGTGCATTGTTTGTCCACCTTGATGGCTCGTGTCTGTCCAGGTTTCAATTTACGGCAGTTTTACGTAAGTGCCTAAAGGCAGGAGAGTTGGTCCTGGCGGATTATGCAGCGCATTCATTACGTATTGGGGCATCCACAGAAGTGGCTCGGTGGGGACTTCCTATGGAAGCAATAAAAAAGATTAGCATATGGGAATCCACTAGATATCAGTTGTATGTTCGTCCTCATTTATTGTCATTGCCTTCATACTATGAGTACCTCTTTTCTGCTTGTTTGTTGGGTCTTTTGCTGGGTATGTCTTTTGTTGTGTCTTTTCAGATTCCCCACGATGTCTCATCTGGATACTGGGACGTTCGCACGTTTTTTGGGGGGCAAAAAGGGCGGATGTTATGCCGCATGGCAGACAGTTGGGTTTGACAAGAGAGGAAGGCAGGATCAGGTGGATTGGGGTGCCAGGCATGGTGTGGCACAAGGCTGGGCCTGAGGTATATCGCTTCTCATGTCTGGACCAGCCTCCAGATATTTTGGTCCTTCACGTGGGTGGCAATGACTTTGGCATCCGACCCATGAGACAGGTCATAAAAGACATTCAGTAGGATTTTCTCAGGTTGTGGACTTCTTTCCCTGACATGATTGTGGTATGGTCTGACATTGTGGCCCTCATGTCTTGGAGGGGGGCCCGGTCAATTGACAAACTTAACAAGACCTGTATCAAAGTTAATAAGGAGGTGGGTAGGTTTATTGCCTGTAATGGTGGGGTGGTGGTCCGGCATTTTGAGTTGGAGGTGGACACCTGGAGGTACTTGAGTGGGGATGGGGTACATCTCAACCCAGTCGGGATTGACCTCTGGGCATTGGGATTGGAAGACGGCATCCGGAGGGCTTTCCTGGTGTGGCTTTGGGCGCAAGTGTAAGGTTTCACACTTGTGCCGCGGTGGTGGTTGGTTCCTTGATGATAGGTTTGAAAAACAGGAGGTATTGTGAAAACGGTGGGACCCATCTAAGGTGTGGAGTCCTCCGGGTTGGTCTGATTTCAGTCAAGACTAACGGGTAATAAGTTGGTGGGGGACTGTGGTCAGTTAGTGAATCCTCAAGGTGATTTTGGCGGCTAGGGACAGATGCTAACTAAAAGGTATCACAGACTCAAAAGTTGAAGATATGGTTTTCAGGGACTGGCAACCAAGTATTTGGATTGGAGCTGGAATGTTTTAAATAATGGTTATAGTTTATTAGGTTTTTGTTAATAAAAGGCCAAACAGGCCATTTACATCCAATAAGGTGTCAGTGTCATTATTCAATAGTAATGGTAAGGCTTCATGCATGTGTGTTTTGAGGTAGTAAGTTATCTGACTGCCCTAGTCAAGACATGTATGTAGCTGAATTCAAAAGGAGGCGCAGGTCATACATGAGATGGTGTAAGTAGCTTGCAGAGAGGAATAGGTTAAGAATAAGTAGGGAGTTTAAGAAAGAACTGGGCTTACCGGATTGGAGGACAGGATGAGACAGGACAGACAGGAGTGGTATATACAGTTCAGGAGAGGGGTGGAGCAGAGGTTAGCAGTCTGGGGGGAAGAAGCGTGATGAAACGTTCCCTCCCTCCCACCCTAATGGAAGTGTTTCTGGTGTTTTGGTGTGGACTACAAAAGAGTGTCGTTGCGGTTGTGTCCTTGCCGATAGGTATAAAAAACAGGAGGTATTGTGAAAACAGTGGCACCCAGAGCGTTCTAGGGACGCAGCCTGGAGGCCACTGATGCAACTTTACAGCTTTACAAATCTGAAAAGAAGTCCAAGGAACAGGATAGATCTTGCTCAATCCATGAAAAAACACACCCACTTTCAAATGCCATGGATTCAGAAGCAGGCACAGTGATGAATGTAAAGCTTACCTGAAAGAAAATGCTATCTGCTTCAGATGTTGTGCATCCACCAAACACAATGCTAAAGACTGCAAAGTCAAAATAAGTTGCAGAGAGTGCAGTAGTGACCAGCTTACCTCAGCACTGTGTCCCGGTCCAGCCTCTTGGGCAGCAGATACTCCAGTAACCAGCAAAGGTGGGAGGAAAATGAACCTACCCCATCAACTGTTGTATCTAAGTGTACAGAGGTATATGCAGTAGGGACAAGGCCCAGATCATGTTCAAAGATTTGTTTAAAATGGTTGTATACCTTGTATATTAATGCTTACCTGTAGGTGCTGGAAATATCTTCTAAACCTCCACGGTTTAGAAGATATTTATACTAAAGCCTTGTGCCAATGTCTATGGCGCATGCACACTTTAGAAAGGGCAGTTCGCGTCGCTTCTAAAGGGGGTAATGCCGTGACTGCTGGCTACCACGCGCATGTGCGGGAGTGATGTCATGAAACTCCAGCCAGTCACAGAGCCGGAGTTCACTGCCCCGGAAGGAAGAGGGGTGAAGATGGATGCTTGCTGCTAGTGGGGACATTGCAGGCTTTCGTTTTCAGGTAAGTCACACATAATGGGCTACTGTGCGGTTCATAGTAGCCCATTATGCTTTACATTTGCAGGGAAATAAAGAGGAAGTAAAACTCATCAGGGTTTACTTCCTCTTTAATGACTGTATACACCTCTAACCAACCAGACTGTTCTGTGAAAATGTATGCAGTGCATAAATACCAGTTAGGCTCACATAGATTTCTTAGATTTTCAAGTTGGAAGTCTCTGGTGAGAGGTATAGCAACACTTATTCACATCAATAAACAATAAGCAGTACTCAAAAAGATTAATATAAAAGCTGACATTGTTGCAAAAGGTTATGCCACCCATCAGATTTCTCGTAAGCGGAAATGGTCATTATCAAATGTGTCCAACAAGACTTGTTTTTAGAAGAGATAAAGACTTTGTTGAAAGGAAAACAAATCACTGATCAAAGACAAATCAAATGTTTTTTTGTTTTTTATTATATTTATTTCTTTTATACAGAACATACAATAGCAAGCCACACAGTGTGGACAACAACTGGCCATAAAAATTGCCAGCACACATTACATAAAACAGCACAACATAAAGTTATCACATAAACTTGTGATACATCCCCCCAAAACCTTGGCCAGACAGGTAAGTAAATGTTCTGACCTCCAGCCAGAGGCAGTCTACGTTGACACAGGGACACAGTCCCGTGGCTCCCCATGTAGTCCTATCAGATACCTTCAATAAAGCGGTTACTCTCCACCCCCCATTCCGCTCCCCCTCCCACATAGAAAAAAGGTCTAATTGAGAGGAGACAGTCTCCCATCCCCCAAATGGTCAGTATATGACTCAATTACCCACTAGTCCTCCAGGACCCTGAAAGCATTCACCTCCCAGTACCATAGTGCCTACGAAGGATTACTGTTATATACCTCACTATGATCAATCTGATGCCATATCCATGGAAGTCATCAACCCCCCCAAACCTTATCAAACGTAGTCAGCACCCCCTGCTTAGTAGCCTCGTAAAAGGGTGCCACCTTGTCGACTAACGCTTTCTAAGACTCCATAGTTGGAGTCACAGAGCTCTTCCAAGATAGGATGATGCGCTTTTAGGCATAGATTGGCAACAGTGTAAGGAGAGTCTGTATAGCTCAGGTAGTGGCCAGGGGCTCAACCAGATGTTATAGACATACTTCAATGGACATAGGGATAGAGATAGAAGTGATCGGCCTGATACAGCAAGCAATGGCTTGACAGTAGGGTTTAATTTGTGGGCACACCCAAAGGATATGCATAAAGTTATCTAAAGGTGCAGCGCATCTCCAGCATAGGGAGTGTTGATTCCCAAACATCCTTGCTAATCTAGCTGGGGTGAGATAGACTCTATGCAAGAATTTGTAGTGGATCAATCTATCTGTACTAGATACTAGACACTGGAATGCTGTCCCCCACATATCGTCTCAATCATCCATGTCCAGCTCCGGAGCTACCGCCTCCCAAGCTCTCCTGCAAGGCCCCAACAGGAGGGTTGTTTCATGGAATAGGTTTTTATATAGGCTGGTGACTGGTTTAGATAGCAATTCACTGTGTGTCAGTAGCTCTAGGTCATTGGGCTCAAAATCAATGTTTCACAAATCAAATGTTTGAATCCAATAATCAACAAAGATGAACTAATCAGAGTAGGGGGGCACTTGTACAATGCAGACATGGCCGAGAATGAGAAACACCTTCTTGTAATTCCATCCAACCATCACATAGCCACTCCCGTAGTCAAACACTATCATGAGAAGGTAGTACATCAAGGTCATCATTTTACAAAAAGTGCACTATGTTTGGCAGACTTATAGATAATTACAGTTAAAAATCTAATTTCTGTATGTGTAAAATCTGAAGGAAGTTGAAAGAAAGGGTACAGGAACAAAAAATGGCAGCTTTCCCAGCAGACAGACTTACTGTAGTACCTCCATTATAGAACACAAGAAAAACATCCTTGGGGTTTTCATTGTGTTCTATATGTAGCGCTGACTCTCCTGCAGGGGAGGGCTGGCAGCCTTAGGCCTGGGGGGCAAGTCTAGTCAAGTGGCCCATTAATCCACGAATCAGCTCACCATCAACAGTGCCCATCAATGCAGCCTCACCAATGCCTATCAATGCAGCCTCATCAGTGCTCATCAATGCAGCCTCACCAGTGCCCATCAGCTCAGCCTTGTCAGTGCCCATCAATGCAGCCTCACCAGTGCCCATCAGCTCAGCCTTGTCAGTGCCCATCAATGCAGTCTGTTCAGTGCATGGGGATTAGAGAGAGAAAAGCTGCTGGATAACACAGAGCGGAGATCTCCCGCTTACCCAGTGTGGCTTCTGTCATACGAAGTCGTGCCTCCTGGACCAGGTTCTATGATAGATGTCACCAGTGTGCTCTTTATCATAGGACATCCTTGGCTTCCTGGCAGTACACTGAGGTACACTTCACAGAGGAGCCGATGCACGTACCCGGTTGCTGTGATATCTGCCGGGCACCCGCAATCGCTCATGACAGAGCAGGAATGTGGATCTGTGTGTGTAAATACACAGATCCACGTCCTGTCAGGGGAGAGGAGACAGATCGTATGTTCCTAGTATATAGGATTGGTCTCCTCCCTAGTCAGTCCCATCTCCCCCACAGTTAGAATCACTCCCTAGGTAACACATTTAACCCCTTGATTGCCCCCTAGTGTTAACCCCTTCCCTTCCAGTGATATTTATACAGTAATCAGTGCATTTTTATAGCACTGATCGCTGTATAAAAGTCACTGATCCCAAAATAGGGTCAAAAGTGTCCGATCTGTCCACCGCAATGTCACAGTCACAATAAAAATTGCAGCATTACTAGTAAAAATAAAAAAAATAAAAAATTACATAAATCAATAACCTATTTTGTAGACGCTATAACTTATTACTGCTTATCGCAATTTTTTTTACCAAAAATATGTAGAAAATTACACATCAGCCTAAACTGTTAAGGCTTAAGTTGGCATATTATAGCAAAAAGTAAAAAATATTGTGTTTTTTTTAACCAGTTCCCGACCAGCGCACGCCGATGTACGTCGGCACAATGGCACAGGCAGGCATATTGGCGTACAGGTACGTCCAATCTGGTCGGGACCCCTGTGAGTCCGGTCGCGGGTCCCGCGGACTCGATCGCCACGGGCATACCCGCGATCGTCTCACGGGGCGGCTGAACGGAGAGATGCTGTTGTAAACAGCATCTCCCCGTTCTGCCTAGCAACAAATGACGCTGATCTCTGCTCCATGTGATTGGAGCAGAGATCAGTGACCCCCCCCCCCCAGTTAGTAACACACCCCTAGGAACACTTAACCCCTACACTGCCACCCCCTGGTTAACCCCTTCACTGCCAGTGTCATTTACACAGGAATCACTGCATTTATATAGCAGTGATTGCTGTATAAATGACAATGGTCCCAAAAATGTGTCAAAAATGTCCGATGTGTCCGCCGTTATGTCGCAGTCACAATAAAAATCACTGATCGCCGCCATTACTAGTAAAAAAAAATTATTACTAAAAATGCCATAAAACTATCCCCTATTTTGTAAACGCTATAACTTTTGCGCAAACAAATCAATAATCGCTTATTGCGATTTTTTTTTTACCAAAAATATGTAGAAGAATACGTATCGGCCTAAACTGAGGGAAAAATTATTTTTTTTATATATTTTTGGGAGATATTTATTATAACAAAAAGTAAAAAAATAATGCGTTTTTTTCAAAATTGTCGCTCTATTTTTGTTTATAGCGCAAAAAATAAAAACCGCAGAGGTGATCAAATACCACCAAAAGAAAGCTCTATTTGTGGGAAAAAAAGGACGTCAATTTTGTTTGGGAGCCACGTCGCACGACCGCGCAATTGTCAGTTAAAAAGGGAGTTCGCCGGGAGTCCGCGTTTTTTTTTTTTTTTAAAGCCAGCAGCTACAAATACTGCAGCTGCTCACTTTTAAAATAGTGACACTTACCTGTCCAGCGCGCCCGCGATGTCGGCACCCGAAGCCGATCTCGCGATAGTCTCTCGGGTGCTGCCGCCGCCATCTTGGGTAGAGGAATCAGGAAGTGGAGCCTTTCGGCTTCATTTCCCGGTTCCCTACTGCGCATGTGCGAGTCGCGCTGCGCAATAAGGATGGACCCGCTGCCTCTGGGATCTGTGTGTTTCCCAGCAGGCAGCGGGGGACTTTCGGAAAGGGGCGTAATCTACGCCCCTTTCCGCAGAGAGCTATCCCGGAAGTGGGTGCAGGTACCTGTACTGTACAGGTACCTGCACCCCCTCCCCCCTGAAAGGTGCCAATTGTGGCGCCGGAGGGGGGGAGGATTCCAATGAGCGGAAGGTCCACTTTAGGGTGGATCTCCGCTTTAAAGCGACGCAGTGCCCGAATCGCAAAAAAGTGGTCTGGTCTTTGGCCAGTAAAATGGTCTGGGGCTGAAGTGGTTAAAGTTGGCACTCTTTTTTTGTTTAAAGTGCAAATAATAAAAACCGCAGAGGTGATCAAATACCACCAAAAGAAAGCTCTATTTGTTGGAAAAAATTAATTTGGGTACAATGTTGCATGACCGCACAATGTAAACTGACCTGGGCAGGAAGGGATGAAAATGCCTGGTATTGAAGTGGTAAATTAATGAAAGTGTATTTCTTCCAAAAAAAATTGTATTTGAAAAACAGCTACATAAATACCGTGTGACATAAAATATTGCAACAATTGCCATTTTATTCTCTAGGGTCTCTGCTAAAAAAAAAAAAAAAAAAAAAAAAATATATATATATATATATATATATATATATATAATGCTATAATGCTTGGGGGTTCTAAGTAATTTTCTAACAAAAGATTTGTTACTTGTAAACAAGTGTCAAAAAAGGTTTAGGCATGAAGGGGTTAATAATATCAGCTCCCAGCTTGAAACAATGGGAAAGAAGTGAGAAATCTTCATAGTGTAATAAAAAATAAAAAAAACACATTTACCAAAAAACTTACATTATCTGTGTTCTGTCTTTAGGATCAGCCTCATGGGGTGACAGTCTGCTCCCCCACAGCCTCTCGTTTGTTCTCTTCCTGTGGTCAGGCTAGGGAATTTTTTGCACCCAGGAATTGCTATTAGGCCACTAGGACTACATGTCCCATGATGCTTTGCAGCTGCTGGAGGCTCTGATGGGCTCCCTCCCTCTACCAATGAGGAAGCAGGGGAGGGAACAGAGTGGGCGGACGCTCACACAGGCTGCAAACTTCGGAGGAGGAGAGGAGAGGAGAGGAGAGGAGGGGGGGGGGAATCCCCCACACGAACTGACAGGTCAGGTTGGCTCTCACTCCACTGTCAGTGGATTAGTGTGAGCGCGACCGACGGGAGGTGCGGGAACAGAGCGGCCTCCACTACATAAGTGAGTGTGAGTGCCTCTTGAGTTTCCGCGCCCCTCCCTCTGCCTCAGCTTGCAGCCCCTGCCCTGACCCAAAAAAAAAAAAAAAAACGGGAGCAGTGGCCGCCGGCCATTATGTGTATATTGTTAGGGCAGCCTAGGGGGAAATTGCCACCCTGCCCCCCGGCCCAGCCCGCCCCTGCTCTCCTGTCTATTAACCACTTGACCACTGGGCACTTAAACCCTCTTAATAACCAGACCAATTTTCAGCTTTCGGTGCTCTCACATTTTGAATGACAATTACTCAGTCATGCAACAATGTACCTATATGAATATTTTGTCCTTTTTTTCACACAAATAGAGCTTTCTTTTGGTGGTATTTAATCACCGCTGGGTTTTTTATTTTTTGTGCTATAAAAGACCGAAAATTTTGTAAAACAAAAGGAATTTTTCTTCGTTTCTGTTATAAAATTTAGCAGATTAGTAATTTTTCTTCATAAATTTTGGCCAAAATGTATACTGCTACATATCTTTGGTAAAAATAAGTATAAATTGGTGGATAATATTTGGTCTGTGTGAAAGTTATAGAGTCCACAAGCTATGGTGCCAATATTTGAAAATTGATCACGCCTGAAGGACTGACGGCCTATCTCATTTCTTGAGACCCTAACATGCCAGAAAAGTACAAATACCCCCCAAATGACCCCTTTTTGGAAAGAAGACATTCCAAGGTATTTATTAAGAGGCATGATGAGTTTTTTGAGAGTTTTACAGTGTGGCCACATACAGAGGCCCAACATGCAGGCGTTCTGGAGCACCCAGGCCAATTCTGACATTTCTCTCCTACATGTAAGAATCATCATTTATTTGCTAGAAAATTACATAGAACCCCAAAACATTATATTTTTTTTAGCAAAGACCCTAGAGAATACAATGCTGGTCGTTGCAACTTTTTATCTCGCACAGTATTTGTGCAGCAATTTTTCGAACACATTTTTTTGGAAAAAAACATTTTTGTGCTTTAAAAAAACAAAACCGTAAGGTTAGCCCAATGTTTTTGCATAATGTGAAAGATGAAGTTACGCCAAGTAAATAGATACCTAACATGTCACCCTTCAAAATTGCACATGCTCGTGGAATGGCATCAAACGTCGCTACTTAAATATCCCCATAGGCGACGCTTTAAACATTTTTACTGGTTACATCTTTTGAGTTACAGAGGAGGTCCAGAACCAAAATGATTGCTCTCCCTCTAACGTTCGCAGTGATACCTCACATGTGTGGTTTGAACACCGTTTTCATATGTGGGCGGGACTTACGCATAAGTTCGCTTCTGCATGCAAGCACATGGGGACAGGGGCGCTTTAAAAAAAAAATGTATTGTTCATTTTACTTTATTTTAGTTTGACACCTTTTTCTCCAAAAATAAATTTTTTGATCACTTTTATTCCTTTACAAGGAATGTAAACATGCCTTGTAATAGGAATATGGCATGACAGGTCCTCTTTACAGTGAGATATAGCATCAATAAGACCCCACATCTCACCTCTAGACTGGGAAGCCTGAAATAAAAAAAATAAAAAAATGATTCTGGCTTTGATCGTAGCAGTGAGTCGGTAGAAGCACTGGAGGGCGGCGGGAGGGGGGACGTCCCCTCTCACCTCCTGTAAGAATGATCAAGCAGTGGAACAGCCGCTATGATCATTCTTATGGTGTAGGGAATCGTCGGCTGAAAAAGCTGATATCTGAATGATGCCTGTAGCTACAGGCATCATTCAGATATCCCCGCACAAAATCAAGGACGTCATATGAAGTGGTTAAAAGTTGTCGATTTATACAATATTTCCAACACATAGCATGTACATACCAAAAATAACATCCCAAAATAGATTCTCCTACTCCTCCTGAGTACGGCGATACCACATGTGTGAGACTTCCGCAGCCTGGCCACATACAGAGCATGGCTGTGTGAGGCTAGGTATAGCTGGGTATGGCTGAGCATGGCCGAGCATGGCTGGGTATCACCGAGTATTGCAGGGTATCACTGAGTATGGCTGAGCATGGCCAAGTATGGCTGAGTATTGCAGGGTATCACCAAGTATGGCTGGGTACTGCTGGATATGGCTGGGTATTGCTGGGTATAGCAGTTTATGGCAGAATATTGGCAGGGTATTGCAGAGTATTGCTGGGTATTGCAGATTATTGCTGTGTATTGCAGAGTATTGGCAGGGCATTGCTGGGCATTGCAGAGTATTGGCAGGGCATTGCAGAGTATTGTCAGGGTATTGCAGAGTATTGGCAGGGCATTGCTGGGCATTTCAGAGTATTGGCAGGGCATTGCTGGGCATTTCAGAGTATTGGCAGGGCATTGCTGGGTATTGCAGAGTATTGGCAGGGCATTGCTGGGCATTTCAGAGTATTGGCAGGGCATTGCTGGGTATTGCAGAGTATTGGCAGGGCATTGCGGGGTTAATTGTCGGTGAGCAGCACTGTGGGCACTACAGAGCTGCTGTCACCGATCTCTCCCCTCCACTGTACTGATGTTTAGAAGTGATTGCTCCCTCATTGATCGCGATGAGAGGCCATTTACCATGATCCGTGATGCACCGGGTCCATAGGATGCTCGCGAGTGTGCGCCCCAGGGGGAGCGGAATTCTGGGAGGACGTCATAGTACGTCTTCCCAGAGTTAAGCAACCGTCCTGTAGCTGTAATTTGGCCATGGGTCGGTTATTAAGAGGTTAATGTATGTTAGCATGTTATAACAGAAGTCTATGGACGTTTCTATGGCTTAGTTTTTGGCACCATCTAGCGGCCAAACACTGAAAGTGAACTTAAATAATATTTTGTTTTCAAGCATTGAACTATTTACAGAAAGTGACTGTTATTTACATTGGAGAGTTGACCCTTTTACCCAGGATGCCGAGTGACCTACCTATGGACACCCTCTCTTGCATTGCATGCTGGGTAGGAGATAAAAGGACCCTGAGCAGCCATTTTAAGTCTCTGGGGAACACATGGCCTGCCTGTGAGGACTTGTGCAGAGGCCTCCCAGAGGAAGCAACATATTGCCTATGCGGAGCGCAGCCCTGCTCGATTGTGTGAGTGACCTGAAGTGCCAGTGACTCAGAAATCTGATTGAAAGGATCCAGAGACACTCGTTTGAGCATCGGAAAACCAGGTCCATCTGTTGGGACGGGACAGAGTGATGAAGCCAGCTGACGCAGAGGCAAGCTGCAACTACTGGACCAAAGTTACCATACCAAAGTTCCAATCCAGTTGGTGAGCGGGTTGCTACCCACCCAGACTTACATACAGGCCTCGCTGGGATATTTAGTCCCATGGAGGAGGAGTATAGCAACTGGCGCTAGGCAGGCATAAGGCCTACTTACTATCACACTTCAAGCACTGTATTATATTTGTGGAAGCAACACTAGGATCATTCTTAAGTCAACTTTAACTGCTTTAACCTTGGATTACAAATTTATATGGAGTGACCCTTGCTAGCGAAGATCTGAAGATAAAGACTGAGTACTTTAAAGCGGAGGTCCACCCTAAAGTGGACCTTCCGCTCATCGGAACCCCCCCCCCCCCCTCCGGCACCACAATTGCCACCTTTCAGGGGGGAGGGGGGTGCAGATACCTGTACAGTACAGGTATCTGCACCCACTTCCGGGATAGCTCTCTGCGGAAAGGGGCGTAGATTACGCCCCTTTCCGCAAGTGCCCGCCCCTTTTCGCAAGTGCCCGCTGCCTGCTGGGAAACACACAGATCCCAGAGGCAGCGGGGACCGTCCTTATTGCGCAGCGAGACTCGCGCATGCGCAGTAGGGAACTGGGAAATGAAGCCGAAAGGCTCCATTTCCTGATTCCCATACCCAAGATGGCGGCGGCAGGACCCCAGAGACGATCTAGAGATCGGCTTCGGGTGCCGACATCGCGGACGCGCTGGACAGGTAAGTGTCACTATTTTAAAAGTCAGCAGCTGCAGTATTTGTAGCTGCTGGCTTTAAAAAAAATAAAAATAAATGCGGAGTCCCGGCGGACTCCCGCTTTAAGTGAGATCTCACGCATATATATATATATATATATATATATATATATATATATATATATATATTGTTTCTAACTGTTTTATTAAAGTTCATTGTCCTGTCAATCTATGTTTGATGACAGTACAATTGTTGTAATCACCTATTTACAAATACATATAGTAAAATATACTTTGGTTAAGTACCTCGTTGTGTGGAGTATTGTTTTCTCCCAGCAGGTGGAGCCAGTGGATCCTGAGAGGACAATACATGTATATTGTGATCTATTATATTGTACTGTATTGTATTGCACCGCAGCTGTGTCAAGGGGACTGAGGCAAGTTAGTGGGGTTTTGTTACTAGAGTGCAGGCCCGAAATCAAATCAGCCGCTCCTTCAGGAGATAGTGCTACATAGATTATTGTTACGAATGTGGCAATGGAGTGAGCTTAATATTTGTATGTAGCACCACCATTCTCACATGTAGGACTTGTGTCTCTGCAAAGGACACTCTTCAGAGAGTAAAAGATAGACTGTTATGTTCACTTGTCTAAGTACTAGAGCAGTTCATTTGGAAGTGCTTGAATCAATGTCATCTTCCAACTTTGTTAATGCCTTGAGAAGATTCCTGTCTCTACGTGGACCAGTCTAGCATTTCTGATCCGACAAAGGAGTAAACTTTGTGGGAGCCTGGGGGGAACTTCAAACTGACTCAGAAGATCCTGAGATCCAAAATTACCTTCTAGGTCATAGATGTACATGTACCTTCAATGCCCCCCACTCATCTCATATGGCTGGAGTTTGGGAGAGAATGATTGGAATAGCTAGGTGTGTTCTAGCCAGTGAAGGACCAGCTGCCGCAGTTGTACTGCGGCACATTGGCTCTACTGGGTGAATCATCATCATTGTATGTCGGGCATGTGCACACCCAGCGCACCTGCATTCATCAGATTTGTTCCAGAACTGATCAGTCTCCAGGCCAAGGCCAATGATTTCTGGCCTGGACCTGGTGATTGGTTCTGGTAAATGAGAGACTGTACTCTGCCTGTGTAATGTAAACACAGGCAGAGGAAGTAATGTCACCCCCTCTCGTGGAGCTCTTTTCTGTTCCAGAGTGAGAGGAGAGGACAAGGACATCATCAAGCACTACACTAACACCAGGACAAATAGGCGCACTTGCCACCCCTTGATCGCCCCCCTCAGTTAACCCTTTCACTCCCTGTCACAGTGCCACCAAGTGCAGTTTTTAGATTTTTTTTCACTGATCACTGTACTGGTGTCACTTGTGACATTAATCAGCACTAGACTAGGGCAGTTAGTAGTAGCCCCAGGTAGGTCTAGGGTACCCACCATAAACCCTTAATAAAGGTTTAACCCTCTGATCACCCCCCAGTTAATGCTTTCACCCCCTGTCACCAGTATCACTAGTATAGTGTACAGATCTCTTTTCTGATCACTGTATTTAGCGTCACGGGTGACACTAGTTAGCTAATTACTGTTACTGTCAGTTTTTTTTCATAGCGTCAGGGTAAAGGATTAACCCCCTGTTCACCCCCCAGTACAGGTTTTAGTGTCAGTTAGGGTCAGCGTCAATCCCAGGCAGCGTCAGATTAGTGCCAGTTGTGCTAATACCCACGCACACATCATACACCTCCCTTATTAGTATAGTGTTTGAATGGATCAAAATCTTTGATGTGATGAGAACTATATTAGCGTCCCCAGTAGCACAGTGTTCCCAAAAATGTGGTGTTAGCAGAATCAGCCCAGAAACCTGCCAGCACCTGCTTTAACCTCTCCGCCCAGCCCACCCAAGGGCAGTATCAAAAGATCAATGTCACTTACAAAACACAGCCCACGTAACTGCAGCATTAGCAAAGTCATGCCTGATCCCTATGAACGCTAACAGTTTTTTGGGCAGCGATTGAAGCAGACACTGACAACCAGGTGCTCTTTTGCCTGTGAGTCACACTAGCTGTACCTATAAATTTAGAGGCAAAAATGTTCAAACAGATGTAGCATGGCCCTCTTGAGGGCTGCTTGGATTTACGTGTTCATCTGCATCGCCCTGACCCTGTGAACATTTCAACCCACCTGGCACTCTCGGTTCAGACACCTTTTGCAAGCACCTTTAAATGACACTCACTCAAGTCAAATATGTTTATGTTATCACAGGTTTACTGGAGCAAACATGTATGTATGTATGTATGTATGTGTGTGTGTGTGTGTGTGTGTGTGTATATATATATGTGTGTGTGTGTGTGTGTGTGTGTGTATACACACACACACACACACACACACACGCACGGTAGTTGATCAGCCAAGTTCTGGATAACAGCCCAAACGCAGGAGAGGAACTCCCCAAACAAGACAGCTCAGAAACAGTTCAACAGTACGAGAGCACAATATACATATGCATACATTGAAATACAATCTGGAGTATAACTTGTAAAAACAGTAAAGAGATGGCTATTAAAAGCAGATTGTCACCACACTAAGGCTGGCCTATTCAACCCTTATATCCTAATGGGAGACAAGACAGAATAGGGATAGGCTATGGGCCCTTTAATAGCAACAACAGCAATGTCCAAGATGCAGGCCTGATAGTCTTCACCGGCAGTTGGAGCTCATTAGATTATATTCAATAAGGCTTAATGATGTGAAGGCAAATTAAGTGACTTAAGCAGGTCAGTAATACTTCTTGAAGTGGCTTTAGGTAAAGGTGACTATGTACAGTGTTCAGGTAAAGTAACCAAAGAAGGATTGCAAATGATGGGCGATTGCTCTCTTACCAACGACTGAACCTGATAGACACCTCGGGGACAGCGACCCTGGAATAGACACCCTCGAGAAAGGCGAACAGCGATGACCCAGAGCTGCTGAGTGCAGACGATCATGGTGATGATCTGATGGGTTGGTGCTGCATGGATGTCTGACAACAGCAAGCAGAAGAAGGCCTCCAGGAGCCAGGTCGGAATCAATCGATCAATGCATGGTAAGCTGCGACCTCCTCTCTTGGCCACAGAGAGGTGTGCACACGGCAAGGCCCAGGAAGAAGAGAGCCCCGGGGTGGATCCACTGGCATTTTTATAGTTCCTCCAAGAGAACTCCTCTTGTTGTACCAAGGATCCCTGGGATGTGTAGTCCAGGTGGAATTTCACAGAACAGAACTACTGATCTCAAAGTCTACTAGTCCCACAATTCTTTTGGTTGTGCTCACAATATGATGACAGTTACTAGCGCCCAGCACTAGAGGGACATCACTATAGATGAAGAATAACAGGGGATGTCTGCATAATAATGTACACAACCAGTGAAATCACTTTACTGTACCATAGGAAAAGTGAACAATTAGTTATGTTATATATGTTATATATACTATACTATATACCCTTTTCAGGCAAGGTCATATCATTTTTGTGACAGGCCAGTAGTAAATTGGTGGCCCACCCAGTAGTGTCAGGAGGCGGATCACGGCCATCCTCTATCAAAGGTTCGATAGGAGAAGGAGGCAAGTGCTTGACTAGAATGTTGGGCAGTAGTAATAAGTTCAACAGAATTTGGATATGAATGCAATCTCTACACTTGGGGAGAACCTCTGGGGGAATCTAGGATGGAAAAGGACCTGGGGGTCCTAGATGATAGGCTCAGCAATGCCAAGCTGCTGCTAACAAAGTGTAACAACACCCGAGTATGAAAGGGGTTAAAGTCATTTAGGACATTCCATTCCTAAACACAAAGGCACCTACCGAACACTCCAATCAGCCGAACAAGAAACCCATACGAATAATTCTCCCCCAAGTAAAAGACGAGGCTCTGTGTTGAGGGTCAAGCAGGAATTAACTTATATTGAAAGGAATACAAGTCTTATATACAGTAAAAAGTGGAGGTGTATACCTCCTGCTCATATTACTCTGAAAAAACACCTGTGACCAGAAACCTAATTAACATGAGCTCATTAACTAATCCCTTTAAGCAGCCTGGTCATTGTTATGATAAATCAGGATTTCACTGCAGATCAGACTTGTTGAGCAAACAGAATATTGGGATGCATTAAAAAGTGGATCAACTCCAGAGATAAAACAATAATTCTCCCGCTCTACAAGACTCTGGTCTGGCCACACCTGGAGTATACTGTCCAGTTCTGGGCACCAGTCCTTAGGAAGGATGTACTGGAAATGGAGCGAATAAAAAGAAGGGCAACAAAGCTAATAAAGAGTGTGGAGGATATTAGTTATGAGGAAAGGTTGCAAGCACTGAATTTATTCTCTCTGGAGAAGAGACACTTGATTTCAATATACAAATACCATACTGGTGACCCCACAATAGGGATAAAACGTTTTCGCAGAAGGGAGTTTAACAAGGCTCGTGACCACTCATTAAAATTAGAAGAAAAGAGGTTTAACCTTAACCTTAAACTACATAGAGGGTTCTTTACTGTAAGAGTGGCAAGGATGTGGAATTCCCTTCCACAGGCAATGGTCTCAGCGGGGGGCTTTGACCGTTTCAAGAAACTATTAGCTAAGCACCTGAACGACTGCAACATACAGGGATATACAATGTAATACTGACATATAATCACACACACACACAGGTTGGACTTGATGGACTTGTATCTTTTTTCAACCTCACCTACTATGTAAGCACGTAACTACTTTCTCCCTCTTAGCAACAGTAGCGCTCAATTCTCTTGTTCCTTGACTCTTTTCTTCCAATAGAGCTTCCTTTTCCTGTACTTTTCTTATCAATTAAGGATACGTGGGTACCACCTGTGTTCTTTTCAGTAATAACATTAGGACAGTGGGACGGTTTGGACGAGCCCCTTGCAAGACCCGATCTAACCGCACTTGATCAACGTCCTTGGGATTGGTGCCCCTTTTTAGGATAATCTGGTGCAACATTCTGTTTACTCGGGAGATGTACCCAGAGAGGCTCTCTCCCTTTTGTTGATGAGTGTGATTAAACTTGTACAGCAGATCTGCAGTTGTTTCATCTCTTCTGAATACAGCATACAAAGCATCTATGTAGTCCAAAGCAATACAAGTTCTCTTTCCCATTCTCAAGTTATATATTACATCAGCAGCAGGGCTTCAAAGGTTCTCATTGAGTCTCTGTCATTTCACAGCCTCTGAAACGCTCCATTCCTCTATAGCCTCATCCAGGTCTCAAACTCATCTTCTCCGATAGGGGTCAGCAATTGCCCTGAAAAAAAGCTTAGTCTCCAATAGTTCTGATTTGCATTTCCAGATCCATTCTTCACTAGAATATCAACTAGCTGGCTCAGATCAGTGTAGAAAGAAACAGGAGGGGTACTGGCCCCATGAGAGTCTGTCCCAGCAGATCCTAGGCCCTTCTCCTGGGCCCTCGATGGTGGCTGCCTCTCAACAGTCTCTCCCTCACTTTCAGTGGGATCACCCTGGCAGTTACCCCATCAGCTAGTCGTACCTCTTCTTCCTGAAAGCAAACAGGTATCTCTTCTTGCCATTCCAATAGTACCCTGACTTGGTCCAGGTCGTACTCAACTTCCACATCCACAATGTAGGCCCTCTGCCCTGGGGCTAGAGCTCCCACCCACTGTCGAATCTCCTTCTCAGTGCATTCATTCCCTGAGATCTCCAGAACAGTGCTTCGCTCCACTCGAGCTCCCTGGGCTCTGCCCCAAGCAACCGCAGTTGTAGAAGCTGCCTCCCACATGGATTGTGGCTCTTGTATAGGTTGACTAGGGCCCGGCTGCAGAACATATCCCGGACGAGTAGTCAAATGTAGCATGGCCCCCTTGAGGACTGCTTCAATTTACCTGTTTGTCTGCATCGTCCTGACCCTGTGAACAATCCAACCTACCTGGCACTCTGGGTTCAGACATCTTTTGCAAGCACCTTTAAATTACACTTCACACAATTCAAATATGTTTATGTTACCTTAGCTTTACTGGAGCAAACAGGGATATATATATATATATATATATATATATATATATATATATATATATACACAAACACACACACACACTACAGGGAAATCACAATAGATGAACAGGGTGGTCTGCATAATAATGTAACTGTATTCCACCGTCACTACACAGAGGTACACTAGTAAGGAGGGCTACACGTTGCTGAGCATGACAGATAAGAGTGCAGGGGAAGCCTCACTGCCAGATTCAGGCTCAGTATAAGATAACTCTGATGTCGGAGTAGTGGTCCCTGCTAAGGTCAGGTATACCCTACCCCGTTCTTTTGTTGTTGAGGTGCTACAAATGCAGGGCTCTTGAATGGAGCATAGAGCCAGTATTAGTGCTGCTCAGCCTTCTGGTGAACTGGCAAGCACCAGCGGCCTAGTACATCCCAGTCATAGGCTAACCACCACTGCAGTAACACTGGTGACGTGGGGAGTCTGATAAGTGCAGTTCAAGCTGGTGTGGTAGCTAGCACAAGTAGTGCCCCGGAGCCACCAAGAGTTCAAACACAGGCCTGCAGAGCCTATAGTGTCCTTCCCACTGGGTTTGCCAATCCTGATTGGTAGCCCAACACTTTTGCAGCGCCTGTACTTCCCCATTCACTGGCCAACCCGAAATTCAGGTGGAAACAGTGGATTTTATTACCCTTGACTTTTATTTGCTGTTTTTCACTGATGATCTCTACAGATCTATTGTGGACCAAAGTGATTTATACACTGGTCAATTTATCTCTACAAATCCCCAATTGATCCTTGCCAGAGAATTTGCCTGGAATTCCTGAATTTAAGACCTTTCTGGGCCTATCCCTACTCATGGGCATTGCTAAAAAGTGTGTGGTGCAGTTATATTGGTCCACTGACCCAATTTAACATATGCCCGTGCTCTCTGCTTCCATGACCAGGACTAGATACAAGCAGATCTTGTGGTTCATGCACTTCAGTGACAATGAATTCTATCGTCCTCGGGGTGACCCTGGATACGATCGGCTCCACAAAATTGTAAACCTGTAAACCACTTCAGCCAACAATTCGATGCCTTTTTTATTCCAGATCAAGTTGTCTGTGTTGATGAGTCCCCGTTTTAATTTTCTGGACGCTTGTCTTTCAAAAAGTATCTCCCCGGCAAGTGTGCCAGATATGGGGTCAAGTTGTATAAGCTCTGTGACAGGGCAACAGGCTATACATATAGTTTTATGATTTACGAGGGAAAAGACAGCACTGTGGAGCCCCCCAACTGCTCAGACTACATAGAGAGCAGCGGGAAGGTTGTTTGGGACTTTGTGTCACCCTTATTTGGAAAGGGATACCACTTGTACGTGGACAATTATTACACAAGCGTGCCACTTTTTAGTCACCTTTTTGATTATGGAATTGGCGCATGTGGCACTGTGTGATCGAATCCCCCAATAGCTTGTAGATTCCCGACTTAGACGCTGGAGAGAGCCTACTTAAGATGTAATAAATTGCTCTTAGTGAAGTGAAGGGACACACAGAATGTTTTCGTTCTGTCCTCCATTCACGCAGATACGACAATCGAATTCCAACAGCGACTGTTGTTGTTGTGAAGCCCCTATGTGTCCACGAATGCAACCTTAACATGGCAGGGGTGGAGTTCAACGACCAGATGATGGTGCCATACTTAATAGCTCGTAGAGCCAGGCTCTGGTTTAAAAAAAGTGTCTGTATACCTATTTCAATGGGCTCTGCTTAACGCTCAAGTGCTATACAAAGCTCCAGGACGAACTGGATCCTTCCTAAAATTCCAGGAAGAGATCATCACAGCCCTTCTGTTTCCAGGCAGTGCTGTGGCCAATGAAAGATAAGTATACCACTGACCTGTCTCATATTTGATTGTTCTTTTCCAGAATACATAGTTATCTAGTTAAATGTTACAGTAATTCATATATATGTAGTAGTGGTACAGTATGTATTTATACCAGGCGGGAGTGTACTGTCTATTACATTATTATTGTGTTGATGATGGAACCATCTATTGGTTGTTCTCTGCAATTGCGGTCTAATTTCTTTTCTGTAAAGAAACAGGAAGTATTTTTTATTTGTTAATAAAATTTCACCCTCACATCAGTACAGAGCCATCTTAACTTTCAAAAGCAGACCAGTGAAATTTTCCTTTATTCTGTAACCATGTAGGTTTAGGAGATATTTCTTGGACCTACAGGTAAGCCTTAACCTAGGCTTACCTGTAGGTAAAAGTGGTTTGTAAGGGTTTACAACCACTTTATGGTTTGACCACATATTATATAGTTTTGGTAAATTTGAAGACAAAAATCTGCAGAAAATCTAATAATGTGTATGGGGTCTAAGGCTGGGTTCACACCGATGCGAATTGGATGCGTCTTTTGTTGCATCCAATTCGCATGACAGGAGAGTGCGACCGATTCACTCAGATGGGGGTATGCATTGGAAAATGTTCCTGTGTGTTTTTGGCTTTGTTTCAGGTGCTAATTCAGGTGAAAATTCTGACATGACTCTCACCTTAAGCAGTGTACAGGGACGCACTGAACTCCTGCTAGGACCCGTGGACGCATCAGTGTGAACCCAGCCTAAAAGACTGCTCACACTAATGCTGTTTAAATATGGTTAAAAAAAAAAATCTGCTTGTTGCATCTCTCATGTGCTTTCATAATAACGCACTTTATTTAAATTTCAGGCATCCAAAATGCTTGTAAAGCAAAACCTACATAAGACACTCGACTCTGCATCTACACTGCAAATGTATAAATGGGCCCTTATACAATGTTTGCTTATAAACACTATTACCCGTGTGATGAAAAATGCAGCCATATGTTTGGAATAGCAGTGGTGCCATCTTGTGTTCTATTTAAACATTTTATGTATTGAAATAGTTAGATGTACTTTTCTGCAACACAGCCTGATTAGAGTGGCTTATGGACTGATAAATCACATTTAAATCAATTGCAACATTTCAAAACAGAGTACATTAGTTTATCCAAAAGTAAAGGAAATAACAGAACAGGTGTCCCCATGGAGAGATTTTGCTTCTCCTCCCATCCACTAACAACTGATAAATTGTTCCTCTGTTATCTGGCAGGGCACCAAAAGTAAAGAATAATGAATGTGGATGTTTTTAAAGCGGTAGTAAAGCCGCTGAGTTTTTTTTTTTTTTCATACCAGCAAGGGAAAAGGCATAATGAGCTAGTATGCACAGCATACTAGCTCATTATGAAATACTTACCTTATAACGTTATTTGAAAATCAAATTGTTTCCTCTAAGGGAAGGACTGTAAAGTGGGCCAGGGGGCCAGAAAAAATTGTACCAAATATAATAAAACATATAATTTTTAATTGTGATATTTAAAATAACAGCACATACATAATTGACATAGACAGTACATTACACAATTCATATATTTACAAAAAATATGGTATCATCAACAGCAGACAAAATTAACAGTATTTGTTCCTGCTTCCATGAGATGTAAATGAGGCCCCGATATCTCGCCCGATACACGCCGAGGGAGCTGACATGTTCCCTCTGCATGTCTTCCGTCACACAGCTCTGTGTGTGGCCGGAGCGGCGATATCGTCACTCCCGCGCATGTGCATGGGAGACTTCTTTCCGGCAGGGTCCGGCGTCTGCCGGACTTTCACCTGAGAATCCCCTGTGCTCATGCACCGCTGCAGTCAGCGGCGCATTGTGAGGGGAATATCTCCTAAACCGTACAGATATTTATTTTTTTACCTACAGCTAAGCCTTATTATAGGCTTTCCTGTAGGTAAAAGTTGTAAAAAGGACTATACAACCACTTTAACCATGGTGCTGTTAAATGCACACCTTTATACTTCAAACACTTCTGCTTTAGTTTTATGTGAGTGTTTTTTTGCAAATTGTTTATTAAATTGAGTATATACAGAAAGCACTATTTGTCCTATAGTTTATGCTTTACATATGCCATGAACTGCTTTGAGGAAGGATTGATGTGATACCTGCCATCGTTTGCCAAAGCAAAACTTTGAGGGTTAAGAGCCCCAGCAGGAAACAAACTAAAGTGCTTACAGACCTCATGTGATTGGGAGGTCTTGGAAGGAGGTGAGCGTCATTTTTTGGGGACATTTGGGGATAAGTATTACATTTTAGAGCATGGTTTTGGCAGTTGTTGTGCTTTCAGTGAATTTGTTTTCATGCTATCCTGTCACATATGATTGAGTATATACAGAAAACACTATTTATTTGTTTCCTATTTTTTTGCTTGGCATATGCTATCAACCGGTATGAGGAGAGAGCTTTGTGATTCCTGCCAACAGTTGTTGATATGCTACCAGTGATCGAGGGTAACACTTTTGATTTTTCACATTCGTGTCCCATAGACTTTAATGGTGTTCACGTGTTTGAACAAATTCTTTGCCTGTTCACATGTTCTGCTGGGAACCGAACTGGGGGATGTTCGGCTCATCCCTAATCCGAACCTGTCCTATACCACCCAAACCTGCCCTATACCACCTGAACGTGCACTATACCACCCCAACCTGCCTTTTTACCATTCCAACCTGTCCTATACCACCCCAACCTGCCCTATACCACAATAACCTGCTCTATACCACAACCACCCCAACCTGCCACTATACCACCCTATACTACCCTAACTTGCCACTATACCGCCATACACTACCCTATCCTGCCACTATACTACCCTAACCTGCCATTATACCACCCTACACTACCCTAACCTACCACTATGTCTTCCTAACCTGCCACTATACCACACCAATCTGCCACTATACTGCTCACTAACTGCCCTATTACTACATACTGCTCACTGACTGTACTCATCATTTTTTCTCCCCCAAGTGCCCCTTCCCCTGATCTCTCTGTCAAGATCGATGGCACAACTATCAGCCCATCCCCGCATGCCAAGGTTCTAGGTGTAATCCTGGACTCTGAACTATCCTTTTGGCCCCCCATCCAATCACTTTGCAAATTTTGCCACCTCAACCCTAGCAAAAACTCCAAAATACATTCCTTTCTAAACAACAACATCACAAAGATCCTAATTCACTCCCCGGTCATCTTCCGCCTCGACTACTGCAACTCCCTTCTCATTGGCTTACCTCTAACAACAACTTACAAAGCCATCCACAACTCTATTCCCAGCTACATCACTAACCTAGTCTCAAAATACCAACCTAATCATTCTCCTCTTTTCTCCCAAGATCTCCATCTCCCTTGCCACCTCCTCCCTGTCAGGAATCTGCTGTGACAAGATGGAGGTACTTGTGTTCGCACATGCAATAGTGTGCACTGGACCCACCTGAGGGCACGTGTATGCGCACAAAAAACACTGTTTGGCACCAATAGGCCTTTAAATCGACAGCAGCTGCACAAGTGCAGTGCTGTTTGATCTGCAGCTAGTGATACCTGTAACCTCTGCACCTGTCTCCTGATTACCTGTAGTGACCTGGCTCTGTCTGACTTCCTAATCTCTCCAATTCTGACCTTGGCTTGCTTGACCCTGCTACTTGGACTTCCTGCTGACATCTTGTTGCCGATCTCTGCCTGTTTATCTGACCCTGCTTCAGCTACAGCTCTACCTGCCTGACTACCTGTGTTTGACCTGGCCTGTCTTACTCCGCTCCAGTCTGTCATTTCAAGTTCTGTCTGATTACCTGTGTCAGACCTGGCTTGTCTCACTCTGCTCCAGTCTGCATCTGCCAGCTTCCAGGTCGCTGACCTGCACCGGCCTTCATTGACATCTGCATCCGGACCTTCTTGGTGGCTCATCGTCCATCCACCTGCACCTGCACCACGACAGGCACTCCTAACTCACTGCGCTCTTGAGTCTGCTGTTCCCACTCCAGTGGCTCTTGAGCCAGGGCTGTAAGAGAGGTCTCCTCCTACACGTCAGTCTCTTCTACATGGTACGTAACACTCCCATTCCCATCTCCAGGACTTTTCCCGAGCTTCTTCCATCCTATGAAACTCCCTACCCTAATCTGTCAGATTATCTTCTACTCTGCTTTTAGACGATCCCTGAAAACCTAACAATCTCTTCAGAGAAGCTTTCACCTAACAACTGTAGTTTTTATTTTCTCCATGAGCTCCTCCCCCACAGCTATTATCTTTTGAATTACTTGACCCTCCCTCTTAGCCCTTGTACACACAGTCAGAGTTTTAGACGGAATGTGTCCTATCGGAGCGTTTTGTCGGATAATCCGACTGTGTGTGGTCTCCATCGGACTGTTTCCATCGGAATATCCGACGGACCAACTTTTCCAACTGGTCGGTAAAATTTTCCGACAAAATGCTCCGATCGGACATACTCTGATCATGTGTAGCCTACTCCGACGCATGCTCACAATCAAATTCGGACACGGAAGCACTCGCTCGGGTAAAACTACTGCTTGTAATCGATATAGCACATTTGTCACGCTGCAATGTTAAAAATTCTTTCATGAAGTGCATTCTCTTGTTCTTTACAATGCTGCAAGAATGAACTTCTTTTGATGCTCATAGTCACACACACTTCTTAAGAACGTATTTCTTCAGTCTTTTTTACTCATTTCAGCAATACAATATTTTAAATCGTCACATCTACACAATTTTTTTTTTGGGAATTTTGTGGTTGCTTTTTTTCATCAACATCTCCTTTTTTGTCAGTTTGCTCATCTTTGCATTTTTTTGGGGTGCGTTTTGGGTTTCAACTTACCACAACACCATTATCTTTTTTGTATTTTGTTTTTTTCTTTTTTAATCTACAGGAGGTTGTTTAGTGTTGGTGCCCCTTGTTATTCATTTCACTTTGTATTTTTGAAATGTACCTGCCTGCTCACAAATAAACTGTCCTTTTTGAAGTAAAACACATACGCAAGTATTTCTTCAAAGAAAAACCTTTATTTAGGTGTCAGTAACAAAGAGGGAGGCAGAGCTGGAGAAACTGGGGAGATTAGCGAAGCCTTTGGCCCCCAGGGCACACATCAACTATTTAAACTCAAAAAATTGTGGCCTCAAGAGTACATGTCTGAGGGAGAGAAGTCTGGTCCTGAAGTCCAAGAAACCTGGAACAGCAGCAGATGACATCTATGTTCCCAGGCTGTGGTACTACAACAGGCTGCATCTTCTGTCAGACCAGACTGAACCCAGGTTCTCACACTCTGGTCATCCTTCCAGGCTGTGGCTGTGGTGCTGAAGGTGTGGCAGAAGGAGGAGGAGGTGGAGGTGGAGGGGCATGGGCCAAATCACACAAGTGTGTTGCTTGTGTGATTTGGCCCAACAGACCCTTGTTGAGGTTGTGGAGAATTAGTTCCTCACACAAGATCTTTTGCCCCTCCTCCATTTGCTCGAGTTTACATGCAGCCAAGGTGGCAAAGGCCTCTTGATAGGTGGGGGTGGCTTTGAGGGCCACTGAAGCCTCCCCGATGAGCCTCAGAGCCGACTCCTCCACATCCCCCCCCCCCTTTCTCGCCCTTTTGTGTGGAAGGCGGAGGGGAGGGACCTGGCATTCTGTCAGGCTCCTCCGCCTGCCCACCGCCTGGCTGCCGCTTACCCCTGCCTCCTCCTGGCTGCCACTTTCCACAGCCACCTCCTGACTGCTGCATTCCACACCCTCCTCCTGGCTGATGTCTTCCTGTGTATGAAAAAGGGACGTAGATTTAGTTTTTGGTTCATCAAACACACACAATTTTTACATCAAGACTGTTGCAAATTGTTAACCAATAGAAAAGACTATCATTCTGAGCCCAGCATTTTTCATTCTTGGCCCAAAGGTTTTGGCCACTACTGTCTATTGATATGTGAAACACTTTCTAAAATCAGCAATTAGTGAGCAAAAATCAAGTTAACATCATTCATTTTTGCTCCCAAAATATGTACAACAATACTATACCTGGCTCAAGCTGGGCTCCTCCAGTGGAAGGCCCAGGTTGGGCGTCGAAAGACTCAGCGGGTGTGGAATGTAGCATAGAAGGACGCGTGGAAGGAAGGGTAGAGAGGGATTCCCTAACCTCAGCCTGGTCTGACAGAAAATGCATCCTCTCATAATACCACAGCCTGGGGACATAAACTTCATCTGCTGCAGCTCCAGATTGCATGGACTGCAGCACCTTCTTCCTCTCCTTCAGATATGTACTCCTGAGGCCACCAATTTTCACTTTTAAATAGTGGATGTCTGCCCTGGGGACCACCGGCTTCACAAACTCAACCAGTTTCTCCAGCGCTGCCTGCCTCTTTAGTTTGTTTTTGTAATGAGGGTGCGTCGATTGCCACAGGCAGGGCAGCTCCCTGTATTTATTGATGAACAGAGGGAGGAAACTGTGACACAACACAAGACAAACCCTAATGTCAGGCTACACTCCACTAATTTAGGCCTCAATCTAGAAGCAGTATAGGCTAGTGATGTACCAAGTTCAAAATTTTACCTTCGTTTGCACGATCGTCGTGTCAGCTTCTCCCTCTGTTCACAGATCGTACGTACGACACACGCGTGTTGCGTTTTATATACAGTGCGCATGCGTGAAACTCCGCCCGCCCCTGACATTCTTTCTAGACTATTCCCCGCCCCTTCTCTTTCGGCGCAGTGGGGAGAGCACATGGCGGAGTTCCACTAACGAGGAGGAGGGTGAGGAAAGCCCGGAAGCTGAAACGTCTCGATCCTGGAAGAGAAGATTTAAGGCCTCAAATATGAGATGTCTGAGATGGTGGACATATTGAAGAGGACCGACTATGATGGGAAGTATGGACCTTACCCAAACCCAAATATCAGAAAGGCCAAGATCATGACTAAAGTTGTGAAGAGTCTTCAGAAGAATTTTGGGGTACAACGATCCAAGGATCAACTGAGAAAACGCTGGTCAGACCTGAAACTGAGGGAGCACGATCAGTACAGAAGGATCAAGCGTGTTCTTCAAAAAAGTAAGTAGTTGTCGTGTGTTCATATGATTATTCTTGCTTGTATACTGCTCCATGTGCTTTGATTTCATGTTTTGCATTTTAAAATGGCCACTTTCAAGTTCATGGTTTCATTCGTTCGTAAGAAACATCGTTCTGCAGGTAAGTATTCCAGCTTAACAAAGTGTCCACAATAATTTTCTCACCTTTGAACTCGGCCAAAAAACACAGTTGTACCACACTTCCAAGCAATGTTTCATATTCCTATTTCTGCCCTCTGTGTGCTAAGTATTCCTTTTTTACATTCTCATAGGGGAGAGAAGACTCGGGACGTCTGAGGACACCAGGGACCCCACACCTCCCAAAGAAGGCGAAATTCCAACACCAGAAGCAGAGGAGGAGGAGGAAAGAGAGATCGTTGAAGTTGGACAAATTGTCACCACAACAGGTGAGTGTCGGAGACCACAGCTTCCGGTAAGCTAATCAATGTATGTCAGCATATTTATAATACATGGTATGTTTTTTTTGCTTTTTTTGTAGGTGATGTGGAAGAAGAATCACATTTTACCAGTGAAAGTGCCCAGATCCTGATTGGGGAGATAATGGGGTGCAATCGGGATTTAGAAAATATACAGAAAAAGATCAATGATGTTCAAAATAAAATGAAGAACATCATTGATGTTTTGGGGAGAGTCTGAAACACCCCAAACTAGCTAGGGTTTTATTTTTGTGTTTTCAAACAACAACTTTTGTATTTTACAAAAAGCCAAATTTGGAAGATGCACACAGTGTGTCAACATGTGCTATCTCCCATCATGGGGGATCAATGTACGTGTTTTGTGGAAAGTGGCTGAGATGAAGGGGTTGCTGCCCCAAAACATGTACATTGATCCCCCATGATGGGAGATAGCACATGTTGACACACTGTGTGCACCTTCCAAATTTGGCCTTCCCAGGGGTGACACCCCATGTGATGAAAGCAATATCAGCCCAGTTTGTACATACTCATGTCTGATATTGTCTTCACTTTTCAAAGTTGAACTTTGTAAGTTCCTGTGTTCTGTATGTTACGCTTTGATACATGCCTGTTTACACAAAAACACCAAGTTACAAAAAAATTACCTTAAATAATGTTTTTGATACACCCAATATGTTGGTTTGTTGTAAAACCCTTTTCTAAACGCACATGTGAATGTGCTTTGATTAAAAAGTTAAATTATCAAAAATGTGTGGCTTCCTTTTTCAATGCGCAAAAGCAGTATTTGGAGTAAAATTGTTGTTTTCGGTGACAATGGGTGTTATTTACTAAAGGCAACTCCACTTTGCAGTCCAAGTGCAGTTTCAGGTGTACTTTTGCAGCACACTTGTAGTGCATAGTGGATGTGCCTTTAGTAAATAACACCCACAGTGATGTGTTAATTTTCACAATCATGCCATTTTCCTGACCCCACATATTTCTGCCATGGTGCTGAAAATGAGCAAGATTTTTGTCAGTAATGCACTACATACATTAGTTAACAAAAACAAGGTGTGTGTGTAGCAGACCCACAACATAATAAGATTATCTGAAGAAGAGACTGTCCCTTCATCTCGCTCAGAACTTGGGTTTGCACTGTTGTAAGAAAAGGCACAACAACAAAAATCAAACATTTACCTAGGAGACACCTAAAACCAAGCCAAGCAGTAAATGAAAACAAAGATTATTGTAGTTTCAAAGAAAAATTTATTACAAAAATGCCTCTCAGACATTGTCTGGCATATCAATGGCCCCCCTACCCACAAAGTACTCCATGTATTGGGTTCGGACCTCGCGGGCCCTTTGGGGGGCAAGCCAGGACAAGCAGCTTCAAGGGCCGTGAGGTTATAATTTTGCAAGAGATAACAACACTGAACCCTATGTATCTAAGCAAAGAAAGTTCCTGGTAACCAACCTTAATAAAGTTGCAACAATCCCTCCAGTCACATAGACTTATGCTCTGTACACACGGTCGGAAATTCAGACGGAAAAGGTCAGATCGGATTATATTGTCGGAAAATCCGATCGTGTGTGGGCTCTATCGGACTTTTTCCATCGGAAATTCCGATGGAAAGAATTTGAGAGCAGGATCTCAAATTTTCCGTAAAAAAAATCCAATCAGACTTTTTACGATCGTTTGTAGAGAATTACAATCGGACAAAGTGCCCCGCATGCTCAGATCAAATTACGAGACCAAAGCTATTGGCTACTAGCCTCCACGTAGTCCCGTCGTAACGAACGAAGGTCGTGATGATCGGATTTTCTGACAACTTTGACTGTGTGTATGCAACACCAGCTTAGGACAAAATCCGTCTGAAAAAATCCAATGGATTTTGTGGTCGGAATGTCCGACCGTGTGTACGGGGGGCTAAGTAAGCACGTGGATACACAGTAGCAGCTGAAATAGCACACTGACAAGTGTGCTATTTGTACGTAAGTCCCGCCCGTCATCAGCAATCAGCTGTGCTGATGTGATGTCATCCGGACTGGTCGACAAGAGACACATGCACAGTACCACAGAACAGGCTCCAATGTGCCAAGCAAAGCCATTGCGCATAGGAGCATGGAAGTGGTGAACAAAGTGTGTAGCATCTGTCAGCATAGGAAGGGGAGGAAAACACTCCCCCTGCTGACCAAATGCAAGCGCCACAGCAGCAAGGAATGGAATAAAGCACAGTGTGGCGTTGGGCGGCCACAGGGGACCCAAGTAAACCTCCAGTGATAAGCCAGATTGTGCCAAGGAATCTCAAAGCCACACAACACATACCTGATCAATGTATAACAAATAAATAAAATAGATTAACCAAAAAATAACATAAATAGCAACAATACAAATATAAATGGGTATCCAAATAGACAAAGCCATAACGAGGCCACATTGGTTACCAATATAAAACTATGGCATTCGAAATGCTCAAATATCTTTAAAATATATATAGCTGATATTGGACTGAGCGAGCATTTGGAAAACAAAACAAAATTGATAACAGTATGAAAAGCGACCCGAATGAAGAGCAACCCAAGAACTATACCTAGAAAAGGTATAACACATAGGCCGCGTACACACGGCCGGACTGTTCGCCCAACCTTGTTGCTGAACAGTGTTTGGGCGGACAGTCCGCTCGTGTGTGGGCTTTCAGCGGACAGTTTCAGCGGACAGTTGGACGGACAAAGTCTTTCGGAAATTCCGAAAAACTGTCCGCTGAAACTGTGTTTGAGCGAACAGTCCGCCCGTGTGTGGGGCTGTCCGCTGTACTTTCGAAATGAGCGGACTGTTCCCGCTCGGAAAGTCCGCCCATTTCGAGCGCGTGTACAGGTAGGCGGGGCCCGCGAAGGAGACGTCGCGGGCTCCGCCGCCTGGAATGGGCTTAAAGGGGAACCCCAACGCCGAAAAAAATCGGCGTGGGGGTTCCCCCAAAGTCCACACCAGACCCTTGTCCGAGCACGCTACCCGGCCGGCCAGGAAAGGGGGGCGAGCGAGCGCGCCCCCCCTCCTGAGGCGTACCAGGCCGCGTGCCCTCAACATGGGGGGTGCCTTGGGGAAGGGGGGGCCGCGCGGCCCCCCCACCCCAAAGCACCTTGTCCCCATGTTGATGAGGACAAGGGCCTCTTCCCGACAACCCTGGCCGTTGGTTGTCGGGGTCTGCGGGCGGGGGGCTTATCGGAATCCGGGAGCCCCCTTTAAGAAGGGGGCCCCCGGATACCGGCCCCCCACCCTATGTGAATGAGTATGGGGTACAATGTACCCCTACCCATTCACCTGTGAAATAAAGTACAAAAAAAACACAACACAGGGAAAAAATATTTTATTGCACAGCTCCGGGGGTCTTCCGTCTTCGGGGGTCTTCTCGCCGGACTCCTCCGCTATGTGTGTGTAGCTCTTTTACTAGCGGAGGAGTCCGGCTTTCTTCCTCCCCGCCGCCGGCCTCTTCTCCCGACTTCGGGGGTCTTGTCCCCCTCTTCGGTTCTTCTGCCGGGCCACCGCGCCTTCTTGTAGCTCTTTTACAGGCGGTGGCCCGGTCTTCTGTCGCCGCTGTCGCCGCCTTCCGTTCTTGTTCTTCTTCTTGTTCTTCTTCTTCTTCTCCAGGAGATGTTGACACGTCGCTCCCTCCGGCCGGAATGCCAGAGCCGCGCTGTGCGGTCACTTATATAGTGACAATGGGGCGGGGTCACATGGTATATGTCACATGGGTTGGTCACATGGGTTGATGTCACATGGGGACTATGACATCGTAAGGGGGCGGGGTCACCATGTGACCAACCCATGTGACATATACCATGTGACACCGCCCCATTGTCACTATATAAGTGGCAGCGGAGCGTGTCCCTGGCATTCCGGCCGGAGGGAGCGACGTGTCAACATCGCCTGGAGAAGAAGAAGAACAAGAAGAAGAACAAGAACGGAAGGCGGCGACAGCGACAGCGGCGACAGAAGACCGGGCCACCGCCTGTAAAAGAGCTACAAGAAGGCGCGGTGGCCCGGCAGAAGAACCGAAGGCGGCGACAGAAGAACGGAAGGCAGCGGCGACAGAAGACCGGGCCACCGCCTGTAAAAGAGCTACAAGAAGGCGCGGTGGCCCGGCAGAAGAACCGAAGAGGGGGACAAGACCCCCGAAGTCGGGAGAAGAGGCCGGCGGCGGGGAGGAAGAAAGCCGGACTCCTCCGCTAGTAAAAGAGCTACACACACATAGCGGAGGAGTCCGGCGAGAAGACCCCCGAAGACGGAAGACCCCCGGAGCTGTGCAATAAAATATTTTTTCCCTGTGTTGTGTTTTTTTTTGTACTTTATTTCACAGGTGAATGGGTAGGGGTACATTGTACCCCATACTCATTCACATAGGGTGGGGGGCCGGTATCCGGGGGCCCCCTTCTTAAAGGGGGCTCCCGGATTCCGATAAGCCCCCCGCCCGCAGACCCCGACAACCAATGGCCAGGGTTGTCGGGAAGAGGCCCTTGTCCTCATCAACATGGGGACAAGGTGCTTTGGGGTGAGGGGGCCGCGCGGCCCCCCCTTCCCCAAGGCACCCCCCATGTTGAGGGCACGCGGCCTGGTACGGCTCAGGAGGGGGGGCGCGCTCGCTCGCCCCCCTTTCCTGGCCGGCCGGGTAGCGTGCTCGGACAAGGGTCTGGTGTGGACTTTGGGGGAACCCCCACGCCGATTTTTTTCGGCGTTGGGGTTCCCCTTTAAGCCCATTCCAGGCGGCGGAGCCTGCGACGTCTCCTTCGCGGGCCCCGCCTACCTGTACACGCGCTGGAAATGGGCGGATTTGCCTCCGCCTTACGTGGGCGAGTCCGTTCATTTCAAAAGTTGAGCGGACTGTTTGGCAAACAGTTCGTTGAAACAGTCCGCTCGTGTGTGGGCAAGTCCGCTCATGCAAATTTTGAGCGGACTGTTTGCCGAAACTGTTTGACGAACAAGGTTGGGCAAACAGTCCGCGCGTGTGTACGCGGCCTTATATAATCCAAATATATAGCAGAAAGAATTTATAGAATAGAGCCTTGAACTTAGTAACAATATGAAAAGTGACTCAAATGAAGAGCAACCCAAAATTATACTTAGAGAAGGTATGACAACTATATAATCCAAATATCATAAAATATTCATGACCATTTTTTTCGTAATTGTTTTTGGTCATGGTTTTAACCGGAAATGGCCTGTTAACCACCTGGCTATACTTCCAGCCTCTCATAGCGAGGCTTGCGACGAATGCGGAGGTGCCATCTATCTGTAATGGATGTCAGCTGCTTTTCATCACAGGGGCTCATACATCTATATAAAGCCAGTAACTACCATGGATCAGCGCCTCAGATGATGCCTGTTTAGGCGAAACGCATTGGTTTCTTACGCTGATCCCATGGTTATTCTCTGATTTTAAGCGCTTGTTTTTTACTCTGGAAATGTAAGTGCAATTCTTATGTTTACACAATAAATGTCCCCTACGGAATTACGCTCTGTGCCCTGCTCTTCCTCTCTTTTCTCCTCCTGGTTGGGTTAATTTGCCCATGTACTATTAACCTGCTGCATCCACCGATTTGGAACGCTTGCTTGGAGGTCATGTCCATACAGTGAGCCTGAAATTTCTGGTCACCTTGCAAAGTTTGTTTGACTCATCAGGTGTATACCTGCACAAGTCCATTCTTTATGGTAAGCGCCTGGTGCTTCTGGTGGTGGAACTTCTATGTCACTTTTGTCACGTTTGGATGTTCACTCAAGATTTTTGTGACTGTTATTCACCCAACTTTTGGATTTTACACTTTGGAATACACTAGGACCTGCTTGTGTTCCTCTACATTTATATCTTGGACATTATCTTTTTACGGCAATATATGTCAATATGTATTCTTACATTGGTTACTAATTTTTCAGTGTAAATTTTCTTTTTGATATTGATTACTTTGTTAGCGCTGCACATTTTCTATTCATATTTCTGTTTATTTATACACTTCTGTGCTGGCTGCTACTGTTTAGACAGCGCTGTATATTTTGCTACTTAAAGTGGGGTTGCCCACAAACAAAATCATTAATATTCCTAAAAAAAATTGGATTTTTTTTTAAACTCACCTCTAAATGGCTGTTGCTAGGGGGTCACCCATAGTCTGCCTCCTTCAGTGCCTTGGCTGGTGGGATCACTTCCCCTCGGCGCAGGAAGGGCTCAGCTCTGCCCCCTCCCTCCTGTCCATCATCTGCGACAGGTGACAGGTCCTAGATGATTGCGTGGCCACTCATGGCGCGCAGCGCTGCTTGCGCATGCGCAGTGGGTGCCCAGTTGTGAAACCACAGCCGGGCGCTCACACTTACAATGCCAATGCCGCCGAATGGAGGGGGGGGGACGAGCGGGACTTCAATCCTCCGCATCGCTGGACCCTGGGACAGGTAAGTGTCCGTTTATTAAAACTCAGCAGCTGCAGCATTTGTAGCTGCTGACTTTAAATTATTTTTTTTTTAAAATGGGCACCCCGCTTTAAATATAAATTTGAAGAACTGTTTTTGTGGGTAAGAGGAATAGGGGAAGAGTATGGATGGTATAAAAGTGGGAAGTATGTGCAGGTAAGGGAGAGGAATGTTGGGGGTATAACAGTTGTCAGTGTGGAAGGTATTATGGGGGCAGTATGGAGGATAGTGGAGGAGATGAGGAGGAGTGTGGAGGATATGACAGTCAGTGAGCAGTATGTATAGGATAGGAGTGTGGAAGGTATGACAGTAGGCGTTATGTACAGGAGAGGAGTGTGGAGGGTATGACAGTGGGCATTATGTACAGGAGAGAAGTGTATGACAGTGGGTAGTATGCATAAGAGAGGAATGTGGAGAGTATGAAAATGGGCACTGTGTACAGGGGAGGAGTGTGGAGGGTATGACAGTGAGCGGTATGTACAGGAGAGGAGTGTGGAGGGTATGACAGTGGGCACCATGTACAGGAGAGACGTGTATAACAGTGGGTAGTATGCATAGGAGAGGAATGTGGAGAGTATGAAAATGGGCACTGTGTACAGGGGAGGAGTGTGGAGGGTATGACAGTGTGCAGTATGTAAAGGAGAGGAGTGTGAAGGGTATGGCAGCAGGTACTATGTACAGATGAGGAGGATGAAGAAATCTGGGAAAGAAAAATGTAACGGTTTGTGAAAGGATGTTTAGGGAATGTGTAATGGTTAAGCGGTTAATACATGGATTGAAATTAAGCCAATTAATCAGAGGCCAGCCATAGTCAATCTATGTATGGGCTAGCTGGTTGTACACAAGTCAATCTATTAATAGACTTGAGTACAACCAGCCTGTCAGGTTTTTCCCAAAACAGTCAGTGCTGCCAGCTATAATTCGCAACAGTGATCATTGTAATCTGTGGGTTGGGAAGGCTCCCCACTGGCAGAACACAAAGTAACACTGTGGGAGTGATTCCCCCTTCCACAAGTCAGCAGGTGAGAGGGTGTGTGTGGGGACAGGCTGGGGAGAGAGGTCTGTCAGCAGGGGGGTGTGAGGTGGTCTTGGAGGGATATCAATCAGCGGGTGGGAGGAGTAACTGGGAGTAGGGTTTGTCATCTGCAGGTTGGGAAATGGTCATCTGTGATATAAGTTGAAGGGAGGTGGTTAACATGGGAAGTGGCTGGAGAGTGACCTGGTTGGTGGTGAGTGTGAAATGGATGATGTGTTAAAAGTTTCTTTCACATTTGCGGTAATGCTTGCTACCCTCTGTAAAGTGATCTGTGGTGGTTTGCTTTTCAATGAGTGGTATAGCAGCAGCTGACAGGTTTTCATGAGGTGCTACTGCCGCCTCCTTGTTTTTTTTTTTTGTTTTTTTTTTACATTGCTGAATGGTAGTTTTACATTGTTGAACTATGCTGCTACTGGGAGCGAGTTTGGCTTGCAGTTGCAGAGTGGCCCCATTGAAATCAATAGGCCAGTTTGACAGGCGGTGCTACCTGTCAAACTCTGCAGGCTGAGTTAAAGATGCTGCAGCTAAAGAAATTACAAAAAAAAAAAAAGTTGCAGCTGTGAAGTAAAGCATTACAGCTACAGCATTTGTACAGCCCTGTCCAAATGTATTTTTAAAATTTGGGTCAGGGACATGCGGTAAGGTCAGTGGCTCCGTGAGGCACTGGCTAGTATCAGAGCCAGATACACACAGGTTACATACGCTGCGAACGTTAGCGTGAGAGCAATAATTCGAGGATTAGACCTCCTCTGTAACTCTAAACATGTAACCTGTAAAAAAATTTAAAGCGTCGTCTAATGAGATTTTTAAGTACTGATGTGTGGCACCATTCCACAAGTGTGCGCAATTGTATAGAATGACATGTTAGGTATCTATTTACTCGGCATAACATCATCTTTCCTAGCATACAAAAAAATGGGGCTAACGTTAGTGTTTTTTGTTATTTTTTATTCATGAAACAGTTTCTTTCCACAAAAAAAAGTTTGAAAAATAATCAGTGATACCCAGTCTTACCCAGCCATACTCTGCGATACCCAGCCATACTCTGCGATACCCAGCCATTCTCAGCCATACCCAGCCATACTCAGCCATACTCGGCCTCTGTATTTGGCCTGGCTGTGGAAGTCCCATACATGTGGTATTGCCGTACTCAGGAGGAGTAGGAGAATCTATTTTGGGGTGTCAGTTTTGGTATGTACATGCTATGTGTTAGAAATATTGTATAAATGGACAACTTTGTGTTCAAAAAATGCATTTTAACCCCTTCCCGCCTGCCGGCCATCATATGACATCCTTGACTTTGTGCTGGTATATCTGAATGATGCCTGCAGCTACAGTCATCATTCAGATATCAGCTTTTTCAGCCGACGATTCCCTAAACCAAAGGGATGATCATATCGGCTGTTCCGCCACTTTATCGTTCTTATGGGAGGCGAGAGGTGACGTCCCCCCCACCGCCCTCCTCTGCTTCTACCGACTCACCGCTATGATCGTAGCCAGGTTTGTTTTTCTTTAATTTATTTCAGGCTTCCCAGCCTAGAGGTGAGATGTGGGGTCTTATTGACCCCATATCTCACTAAAGAGGACCTTTCATGCACTATTCCTATTACAAGGGATGTTTACATTCCTTGTAATAGGAATAAAAGTGATCAAAAAATTTATTTTTGGGGAAAAAAGTGTAAAAAAAGAATAAAGTAAAATGAACAATAACATTTTTTTTTTAAAGCGCCCCTGTCACATGTGCTCGCATGCAGAAGCGAACCAACCACATATGAAAACGGTGTTCAAACCACACATGTGAGGTATCGCTGCGAATATTAGAGCGAGAACAATAATTGGCATTAGACCTCCTCTGTAACTCAAAACATGTAACCAGTAAAAAAAATTTAAAGCGTCGCCTACGGGGATTTTTAAGTAGCGAAGTTTGGCACCATTCCACGAGCGTGCACAATTTTATAGGGTGACATGTTAGGTATCTATTTACTCGGTGTAACTTCATCTTTCACATTATGCAAAAACATTGGGCTAACTTTACCTTTTTTATTTTTTTTAAAGCACAAAACTTTTTTTCCCCCCCAAAAAAATGCGTTTGAAAAATTGCTGTTCAAATACCGTACGAGATAAAAAAAAGTTGCAACAACCGCCATTGTATTCTATAGGATCTTTGCTAAAAAAAACATATATAATGTTTTGGGGTTCTATGTAATTTTCTAGCAAATAAATGATTTTTACATGTAGGAAAGTAATGTCATAATTGGCCTGGGTGTTCCAGAACGCCTGAAGGTGCTCTCTGCATGTTGGGCGTCTGTATGTGGCCACGCTGTGTAAAAGTCTCATACATGTGGTATCGCCATACTCAGAAGTAATAGCAGAATGTGTTTTGGGGTGCAATTTGTGGTATGCATATGCTGTGTGTGAGAAATAACCTGCTAATATGATAATTTTGTGAAAAAAAAAAAGAAAACAAAATCTTGATTTTTCAAAGAATTGTGGGAAAAAATTACAACTTCAAAAAACTCACCATGCCTCTTTCTAAATGCCTTGGAATATCTTCTTTCAAAAATGCGGTAATTTGTGGGGTATTTGTACTTTTCTGGCATGTTAGGGTTTCAAGAAATGAGATAGGCCGTCAGTACTTCAGGTGTGATCAATTTTCAGATAAGACCAAATAATATACACCAATTTGTACTTTTTTTTACTGAAGATATGTAGTAGTATAAATTTTGGCCAAAATGTATGAAGAAAAATTACTAATTTGCTAAATTTTATAACAGAAATGAATAAAAATTCCTTTTTTTTTTACAGAATTTACAGTCTTTTTATTTTGTAGCGCAGAAAAAAAAAAAACCCAAAGGTGATTAAACACCACCAAAAGGAAGCTCTGTCTGTGTGAAAAAGGCCAAAAAGTTCATATGGGTACAGTGTTGTATGACTAAGTAATTGTTATTCAAAATGTGAGAGCACCGAAAGCTGAAAATTGGTCTGGTTAGGAAGGGGGTTTAAGTGCCCAGTGGTCAAGTGTTTAAGGTAATTTACCATATTTTCAAAAACAATACTCAAGCAGGTGGCTTAATGGACAAATTACTGAAGTTATAACTTCAAACCATTAATTTCACAGTAAATAGATAAATAGTAAATTATTATGCTATAACATATAGCACAATAATATATGATTTAGCTATATGATATATGGTTTAGCTTGATTAAAACAGTACCTTTTCAGCAGCAGAGGATTCTAATTCTCCCTCTTAACTGTGTGAGAAAAAGCATGGGATTATGGGTAAACCTTCTACCCATAAACCCATGTTTTTTCCTTCTAATTAGGAGGGCTGGGCTGAAAGGGAGCATGTGTCTTTTAGACACATGACCCCTTCTATGACACTGCAATGAGAGGACAGCCTCCACTGCAGCATTTTTATTGGACAGCTGGGGCCAATGGTACTTTACCATTGGTCCAAGGCTCCAAGCTGTCCATTGAGCTCAGTGCCTCTGACAAGAAGTGAGAGCACTGTGAGCTCATCTTCTCAGTCTGCAGCAAACAGAGTGTGCCAACTTGTATTTTAACTGGTCGCTCTGTATGTAGCTTCTGACATGCTGCGTAAGGAGCCCTGTATCTCCAGAACTATAGGTCCCAGGAGCCCCAGTGGTGGGGTAGGTCTTCGGCTACCTACCCCCCTGGGTCACCATGCTATGACCCTTGAAGTCGATTGTTTTTTTGTTTTTAATGGGCAAATGGGCCTATCTTAAGGTAAGGGGCCTGGAGCTGCAGCTTCAATAGCCCCTATGTTAATCCGGCCCTGTTTGTATCAGTAGTTACACAGACACTGATTCAATTTGTGAAAGATTTATTTTGATGTGTACAAATATTAATTTGAATGTTTGTTTTATAAGCACCTTAATCATCACTGGTTCACTATATTGAGGCACAATAGTTTTTTTTTTTCAGTACCATTATTGTGTAGGTACAGACAGAATGTTTTGAAATAATATTTATACAGTATACATACATTTCTAAAATGAGCAACATTAATCTAAAAAGGAATGATAATGGGCAAAATGTTGTCTTAGCCCTTGTACACACGGTCGGACATTCCGACAACCAAATCTGTCGGATTTTGTCCGAAACTGTTGCATACACACAGTCTGACAAAGTTGTCAGAAAATCCGATCGTACTTAACGTGATGACGTTGTTTCGTTAGGATGGGACTACGTTCAGGCTAGTAGCCAATAGCTTTGGTCTAGGAATTTGATCTGAGCATGCGTGGCACTTTGTCAGATCGGAATTCTCTACACATGATCGGACAAAGTCCGATCGGATCATATTGTCGGAAAATGTATAGCCCAGCTGGAAAACTTGGTCCGTCGGATTATCAGACAACATGGTCCTATTGTCCATCGGAATGTCCGACCGTGTGTACAAGGGCTTAAAGTGGTTGTAAGTCAAAGAAAAGTGATAATCGATGAAAAACCCACATACCATAAATCATCTTCTGTTTAAAAAATTTTCATGATAAAAAGGCACAAGACAAGGTCACGGTACAAAGAGCAGTAACTCACTGTAACCAGTAAACAATAATCTATCACTGTATTTGTATTATAATGTAAGAGCAGCAACATCTCATTGGCTGCTTCCAATTTTGCACTTTTTTACCATCGTGGCATGAAAGTTCTCTCGAATAGAAGAGAAGATGGAGGTTGGAGGATTGAGGCCCAGCACGGCAGGTGATCCAGGCACCCAGGACTCCTGCAAGTGTTCAAAGCCTAAAGCCTCGTATACACGATCAGATTATCAGACAAATTTTTGTGTGATTTTTGTTGCATGCTAGTCTCATGTCGTGAAGAGGTTACTTTCATATGAAAGAATTCAACAGAATTAAATTTCAGAAGTGATGTCATGTGTTGAATTGTTTTGTATGTATTTTTGTTTTGTTTCCAAGCATGGGTAGTCTTGTTCTTACGATTCTTTTCAGACGCAAACTGTACTAATTAAAAGAAAATCAAACATTGTGTTCACGTATGATAAAAATGTTATAGTCTGCACATACAGTATTTGTCATCCGGAAATTCGTAGTTGGCTGTCAAAAGCACCATACTAATGATCTGAAAATTGGCAGTTTGTTCGTCGAACGAAATTTTGCTTCCGATTTTCTTATCTTGAAGACTTATCGTGTCTTAAGTCTTACAGCGGATAAGGCACTGGGACAAAGGAAAGAGACATGGGCAGCTGGAATGGCGAGTATATTAGCTTTTCATATGCAAGAAACCCCCCCGATAGGATTTTAACAAGATCTGTTTAAGAAAGTCTGATGGCACTTCTCCACTTAATGAAAATCTTTCCTGAGAGATTCATGGAGGCCATCCTGCCATCTTCTTATTTTAGGGATAGGGGAAAACACTGCGCTAAAATCAAATATACATAAAGAAGCACAGCAGCCAACTGCGCTAAGATCAAATATACGTAAAAAAGTACAGCAGCCAACACTCAAACAAACAAAGTTCAACAAACAGAAATAAAAAATAGTGTAGCGCTTCTAAGGTGAAAAATATGTTGAAAGAATGCTCCTATAGCAAAGAACATATAAATGTGTAAATTAACAAAATAAAGTCCAAAGAAATGGATGTAAGCTTCCGTGGAAGGACCGGCACAATGGTAGTCAGACCGTATCACAATACGAGGCAAATCTCATTAAACGGACATGTCCATGTACAACAGCTTGTCTGGAAACATTGGGAAAGAATAGATGGATAATTCTTACCAGATCTGTTGGACTCACACAGTCATATGACGGTTGAGTCAATAAGGCTTGGGGTCACAATCTGGGACCGAGGAGTGGATCAAAGTGGGTTCATCAGCCTGGTAGAGAGACTTCAAAAGACCGTATATCCAAATGATGAATCTCACCGATGGAACTTCGGAATGGTTAAGAAATCCAACTCAGGTATAGCTCACTGCACTCCGATACTCCAAATACCCCAAATGGAGGGGAAGATATTTAAAGGGTTTAAACCAAAAAAGAAAAAAGAAAGAAAAAGCTCCACATGGTGCGGGTCAGGCGATAGAAAATGGTAATTTATTAAAAGTCAAAAGGGTAACAAATGACTTAGTGATCACAAGGCAATAAGGTAAAAATTAAAGTAAAAGCAATGTGGGGTGCCAACAGCTAGCCCGACGCGTTTCGACACATATGTCTTCAACAGGGGCATGTTGGGACCCACCACATTGCTAACAAATATATAGGGTGTCTAAAACAAATCCGCCTACACAGGGGCGGGGGCTCCGCCTACAAGGGGGCGGAGGCTGTTGTCTCAGACAACCCATAAACAAATAAAATGAACAGTCAGATCAAATAAGGATAAACATGTTCAAACATAGTGACTAAATACGGATATCATCCAAAGTATAACCCTCTTACTAATGAAAAACGGTTACATTAGGTTTAATAACGATAAACACTTAGTAAACAGTCATAATCATAAATGGATCACATATGTTAATCTGGACCTCCTAAGATCTCCAAGAGGGGCCAGTAGACAAATAAAGTCTATGCAGGACTGCATCTAACACTAATGTGGTAAAAACAGCCATGCATTGTCATTACTGTATAGAGTATATGAAATCATCACCTGGAAAGACTTGTTCCCATATGTGTTGTGTCACAATAGATCCTAGCAGGCAGGGATGGTGATGTCTAATGGCGATCCGTCCTTATACTGGTTAGCTATATGTTACTAGTTTACTGGCGATGTGCAGCTAAAGGAAGTATCTGTGTAGTCATGGTAACTGTTGATACATAATATCCTATAGCACGAGAGTCCAATCAGGTGATCGGGGAACAGGGTCACGTGTAATGGGGCTGGGTAACCTCCACCAATCACCGAATGAATACATCACATGGCCAAACATGGGAGGGGCTAGGAGGGACATACGTCAAGAGGATGGGAGGTGCTCATGTAGGCGTAGAATGTAGTAGAGGGGAGGAACGTCCGAATTTGGCGCCAATTTGCCGCACAGTGTACGTCACCCGCCATAGGGCGTGGTGAGCGGCGTCACGGCCAATCGGAACTGTCGAAAGCATGGCGATGCTGCGCATGCGTGTTAACGCAAAACGCAGTCACGTCACGTCATACGCCTCAGAAGCCTCGTCATACCCGGAACAAACCAGGGGGAGGCGTGGTCACGTCGCGTCGCACCGAACGACGGGTGGCAACGCGACCTAAGCAACCACAACGCGTCCCCCTAGGTACAAATCAGAGCATTCGGAGGAGAAAACAAAAACCAGAAAAGAGAAAAAGGGAGGAAAAACATAACAAACCTCTAAGCTGGTGCAATAGGAATGTCGGCAATAAGAATAAATAAATAAAATAAATAAATCGAATATTCTATACGTTCTAATTGCATGTTACTAACAGAAAGGACCATGAGACTCCTAAGGCTTGGAAAATATATATGAGTACATTTACCAAATAACATATATCTCAGGTCACATAATTCAAAAAAGTTACCATATAGTCACACATGTCTAAATTAGAAATTAGAACATGGGACAGAGATTGGGGAAAAAAAGGTGAACAATGTTAAAAATATGAAAAAAGATAACGTGCAGAAATGGCAACTCACAAACAATATGAGGTGTATGCCATAAACATGGAAAGTACATAATTAATATGTGGACAAAACGATGTATCAAAAATAATAATAATGAACTTAATTAAAGTGGAAGGTGATTGTGAAGATCTGAAGTAAAAATTAAGCCTGATTAATAAAACTATTAATGTCCCAGTCTGTGTTCATGCCAAAGGGGGAGTAGCACCTCAATTCATAGATCCAAAAAGTCTCGAGGCGCGACACCCCCCGTAGGCATGAATCTCCCCTCCAGCTCGGGACAAATTTGTCAATAATTTGAAAACGTGTACCCTTGGGATCCCTATTGTGTTTTTCAAGATAGTGTCTCCGGACTGTGTGCTTGTCACAGCCTTTTTTGATTTTACTGAGGTGTTCGTTAACTCTGATTGAGAAGTTGCGAATAGTGCGGCCAACATATTGGCCTATCATATTGGCCTATCATATGGGCCTATCTTAAGGTAAGGGGCCTGGAGCTGCAGCTTCAATAGCCCCTATGTTAATCCGGCCCTGTTTGTATCAGTAGTTACACAGACACTGATTCAATTTGTGAAAGATTTATTTTGATGTGTACAAATATTAATTTGAATGTTTGTTTTATAAGCACCTTAATCATCACTGGTTCACTATATTGAGGCACAATAGTTATTTTTTTTCAGTACCATTATTGTGTAGGTACAGACAGAATGTTTTGAAATAATATTTATACAGTATACATACATTTCTAAAATGAGCAACATTAATCTAAAAAGGAATGATAATGGGCAAAATGTTGTCTTAGCCCTTGTACACACGGTCGGACATTCCGACAACCAAATCTGTCGGATTTTGTCCGAAACTGTTGCATACACACAGTCTGACAAAGTTGTCAGAAAATCCGATCGTACTTAACGTGATGACGTTGTTTCGTTAGGATGGGACTACGTTCAGGCTAGTAGCCAATAGCTTTGGTCTAGGAATTTGATCTGAGCATGCGTGGCACTTTGTCAGATCGGAATTCTCTACACATGATCGGACAAAGTCCGATCGGATCATATTGTCGGAAAATGTATAGCCCAGCTGGAAAACTTGGTCCGTCGGATTATCAGACAACATGGTCCTATTGTCCATCGGAATGTCCGACCGTGTGTACAAGGGCTTAAAGTGGTTGTAAGTCAAAGAAAAGTGATAATCGATGAAAAACCCACATACCATAAATCATCTTCTGTTTAAAAAATTTTCATGATAAAAAGGCACAAGACAAGGTCACGGTACAAAGAGCAGTAACTCACTGTAACCAGTAAACAATAATCTATCACTGTATTTGTATTATAATGTAAGAGCAGCAACATCTCATTGGCTGCTTCCAATTTTGCACTTTTTTACCATCGTGGCATGAAAGTTCTCTCGAATAGAAGAGAAGATGGAGGTTGGAGGATTGAGGCCCAGCACGGCAGGTGATCCAGGCACCCAGGACTCCTGCAAGTGTTCAAAGCCTAAAGCCTCGTATACACGATCAGATTATCAGACAAATTTTTGTGTGATTTTTGTTGCATGCTAGTCTCATGTCGTGAAGAGGTTACTTTCATATGAAAGAATTCAACAGAATTAAATTTCAGAAGTGATGTCATGTGTTGAATTGTTTTGTATGTATTTTTGTTTTGTTTCCAAGCATGGGTAGTCTTGTTCTTACGATTCTTTTCAGACGCAAACTGTACTAATTAAAAGAAAATCAAACATTGTGTTCACGTATGATAAAAATGTTATAGTCTGCACATACAGTATTTGTCATCCGGAAATTCGTAGTTGGCTGTCAAAAGCACCATACTAATGATCTGAAAATTGGCAGTTTGTTCGTCGAACGAAATTTTGCTTCCGATTTTCTTATCTTGAAGACTTATCGTGTCTTAAGTCTTACAGCGGATAAGGCACTGGGACAAAGGAAAGAGACATGGGCAGCTGGAATGGCGAGTATATTAGCTTTTCATATGCAAGAAACCCCCCCGATAGGATTTTAACAAGATCTGTTTAAGAAAGTCTGATGGCACTTCTCCACTTAATGAAAATCTTTCCTGAGAGATTCATGGAGGCCATCCTGCCATCTTCTTATTTTAGGGATAGGGGAAAACACTGCGCTAAAATCAAATATACATAAAGAAGCACAGCAGCCAACTGCGCTAAGATCAAATATACGTAAAAAAGTACAGCAGCCAACACTCAAACAAACAAAGTTCAACAAACAGAAATAAAAAATAGTGTAGCGCTTCTAAGGTGAAAAATATGTTGAAAGAATGCTCCTATAGCAAAGAACATATAAATGTGTAAATTAACAAAATAAAGTCCAAAGAAATGGATGTAAGCTTCCGTGGAAGGACCGGCACAATGGTAGTCAGACCGTATCACAATACGAGGCAAATCTCATTAAACGGACATGTCCATGTACAACAGCTTGTCTGGAAACATTGGGAAAGAATAGATGGATAATTCTTACCAGATCTGTTGGACTCACACAGTCATATGACGGTTGAGTCAATAAGGCTTGGGGTCACAATCTGGGACCGAGGAGTGGATCAAAGTGGGTTCATCAGCCTGGTAGAGAGACTTCAAAAGACCGTATATCCAAATGATGAATCTCACCGATGGAACTTCGGAATGGTTAAGAAATCCAACTCAGGTATAGCTCACTGCACTCCGATACTCCAAATACCCCAAATGGAGGGGAAGATATTTAAAGGGTTTAAACCAAAAAAGAAAAAAGAAAGAAAAAGCTCCACATGGTGCGGGTCAGGCGATAGAAAATGGTAATTTATTAAAAGTCAAAAGGGTAACAAATGACTTAGTGATCACAAGGCAATAAGGTAAAAATTAAAGTAAAAGCAATGTGGGGTGCCAACAGCTAGCCCGACGCGTTTCGACACATATGTCTTCAACAGGGGCATGTTGGGACCCACCACATTGCTAACAAATATATAGGGTGTCTAAAACAAATCCGCCTACACAGGGGCGGGGGCTCCGCCTACAAGGGGGCGGAGGCTGTTGTCTCAGACAACCCATAAACAAATAAAATGAACAGTCAGATCAAATAAGGATAAACATGTTCAAACATAGTGACTAAATACGGATATCATCCAAAGTATAACCCTCTTACTAATGAAAAACGGTTACATTAGGTTTAATAACGATAAACACTTAGTAAACAGTCATAATCATAAATGGATCACATATGTTAATCTGGACCTCCTAAGATCTCCAAGAGGGGCCAGTAGACAAATAAAGTCTATGCAGGACTGCATCTAACACTAATGTGGTAAAAACAGCCATGCATTGTCATTACTGTATAGAGTATATGAAATCATCACCTGGAAAGACTTGTTCCCATATGTGTTGTGTCACAATAGATCCTAGCAGGCAGGGATGGTGATGTCTAATGGCGATCCGTCCTTATACTGGTTAGCTATATGTTACTAGTTTACTGGCGATGTGCAGCTAAAGGAAGTATCTGTGTAGTCATGGTAACTGTTGATACATAATATCCTATAGCACGAGAGTCCAATCAGGTGATCGGGGAACAGGGTCACGTGTAATGGGGCTGGGTAACCTCCACCAATCACCGAATGAATACATCACATGGCCAAACATGGGAGGGGCTAGGAGGGACATACGTCAAGAGGATGGGAGGTGCTCATGTAGGCGTAGAATGTAGTAGAGGGGAGGAACGTCCGAATTTGGCGCCAATTTGCCGCACAGTGTACGTCACCCGCCATAGGGCGTGGTGAGCGGCGTCACGGCCAATCGGAACTGTCGAAAGCATGGCGATGCTGCGCATGCGTGTTAACGCAAAACGCAGTCACGTCACGTCATACGCCTCAGAAGCCTCGTCATACCCGGAACAAACCAGGGGGAGGCGTGGTCACGTCGCGTCGCACCGAACGACGGGTGGCAACGCGACCTAAGCAACCACAACGCGTCCCCCTAGGTACAAATCAGAGCATTCGGAGGAGAAAACAAAAACCAGAAAAGAGAAAAAGGGAGGAAAAACATAACAAACCTCTAAGCTGGTGCAATAGGAATGTCGGCAATAAGAATAAATAAATAAAATAAATAAATCGAATATTCTATACGTTCTAATTGCATGTTACTAACAGAAAGGACCATGAGACTCCTAAGGCTTGGAAAATATATATGAGTACATTTACCAAATAACATATATCTCAGGTCACATAATTCAAAAAAGTTACCATATAGTCACACATGTCTAAATTAGAAATTAGAACATGGGACAGAGATTGGGGAAAAAAAGGTGAACAATGTTAAAAATATGAAAAAAGATAACGTGCAGAAATGGCAACTCACAAACAATATGAGGTGTATGCCATAAACATGGAAAGTACATAATTAATATGTGGACAAAACGATGTATCAAAAATAATAATAATGAACTTAATTAAAGTGGAAGGTGATTGTGAAGATCTGAAGTAAAAATTAAGCCTGATTAATAAAACTATTAATGTCCCAGTCTGTGTTCATGCCAAAGGGGGAGTAGCACCTCAATTCATAGATCCAAAAAGTCTCGAGGCGCGACACCCCCCGTAGGCATGAATCTCCCCTCCAGCTCGGGACAAATTTGTCAATAATTTGAAAACGTGTACCCTTGGGATCCCTATTGTGTTTTTCAAGATAGTGTCTCCGGACTGTGTGCTTGTCACAGCCTTTTTTGATTTTACTGAGGTGTTCGTTAACTCTGATTGAGAAGTTGCGAATAGTGCGGCCAACATATTGGCCTATCATATTGGCCTATCATATGGGCCTATCTTAAGGTAAGGGGCCTGGAGCTGCAGCTTCAATAGCCCCTATGTTAATCCGGCCCTGTTTGTATCAGTAGTTACACAGACACTGATTCAATTTGTGAAAGATTTATTTTGATGTGTACAAATATTAATTTGAATGTTTGTTTTATAAGCACCTTAATCATCACTGGTTCACTATATTGAGGCACAATAGTTATTTTTTTTCAGTACCATTATTGTGTAGGTACAGACAGAATGTTTTGAAATAATATTTATACAGTATACATACATTTCTAAAATGAGCAACATTAATCTAAAAAGGAATGATAATGGGCAAAATGTTGTCTTAGCCCTTGTACACACGGTCGGACATTCCGACAACCAAATCTGTCGGATTTTGTCCGAAACTGTTGCATACACACAGTCTGACAAAGTTGTCAGAAAATCCGATCGTACTTAACGTGATGACGTTGTTTCGTTAGGATGGGACTACGTTCAGGCTAGTAGCCAATAGCTTTGGTCTAGGAATTTGATCTGAGCATGCGTGGCACTTTGTCAGATCGGAATTCTCTACACATGATCGGACAAAGTCCGATCGGATCATATTGTCGGAAAATGTATAGCCCAGCTGGAAAACTTGGTCCGTCGGATTATCAGACAACATGGTCCTATTGTCCATCGGAATGTCCGACCGTGTGTACAAGGGCTTAAAGTGGTTGTAAGTCAAAGAAAAGTGATAATCGATGAAAAACCCACATACCATAAATCATCTTCTGTTTAAAAAATTTTCATGATAAAAAGGCACAAGACAAGGTCACGGTACAAAGAGCAGTAACTCACTGTAACCAGTAAACAATAATCTATCACTGTATTTGTATTATAATGTAAGAGCAGCAACATCTCATTGGCTGCTTCCAATTTTGCACTTTTTTACCATCGTGGCATGAAAGTTCTCTCGAATAGAAGAGAAGATGGAGGTTGGAGGATTGAGGCCCAGCACGGCAGGTGATCCAGGCACCCAGGACTCCTGCAAGTGTTCAAAGCCTAAAGCCTCGTATACACGATCAGATTATCAGACAAATTTTTGTGTGATTTTTGTTGCATGCTAGTCTCATGTCGTGAAGAGGTTACTTTCATATGAAAGAATTCAACAGAATTAAATTTCAGAAGTGATGTCATGTGTTGAATTGTTTTGTATGTATTTTTGTTTTGTTTCCAAGCATGGGTAGTCTTGTTCTTACGATTCTTTTCAGACGCAAACTGTACTAATTAAAAGAAAATCAAACATTGTGTTCACGTATGATAAAAATGTTATAGTCTGCACATACAGTATTTGTCATCCGGAAATTCGTAGTTGGCTGTCAAAAGCACCATACTAATGATCTGAAAATTGGCAGTTTGTTCGTCGAACGAAATTTTGCTTCCGATTTTCTTATCTTGAAGACTTATCGTGTCTTAAGTCTTACAGCGGATGAAGCACTGGGACAAAGGAAAGAGACATGGGCAGCTGGAATGGCGAGTATATTAGCTTTTCATATGCAAGAAACCCCCCCGATAGGATTTTAACAAGATCTGTTTAAGAAAGTCTGATGGCACTTCTCCACTTAATGAAAATCTTTCCTGAGAGATTCATGGAGGCCACCCTGCCATCTTCTTATTTTGTAGATACCAGTTTCCTGTCAGGTTAACCCTCTGGCTTCAGTACTTTTAATTGCTAATCCAAAATATGATTCAGAAAGAAGATGGTCATCTTAACGGGCGGGTAACTGGATTTTCAAGAGGGGCCAGGAATAGCAGCTCCATTATTCCTCTCTACTAGAAGTTTGCTCTAACCCTTTTGCTTCTGGAACTTTTTTTTTTTTGTTTACCGCATATAGTACATGTTAAAATAATCATTATTGACATAAAACTGTCCTTTAGAATAAAATGATGGTAGTTGTAAATTTCTATGTTTGTAAATGTTTGTCATATTTATAGTCATTAAAATACACAAACTCAATATGATCGCCAATTTTTCTGCTAACCCCTTTGCGCCTAAGGTTAAAACAAATATTAATGCCTAAGCAGTTTGTAATTTTGACATGTGTTGGTAAAACCGTACATATAATCAAAAGTTTTTTTTTTAATGTAGCTGTATATTTCTTACCATTACCATAACCTACCATCAAAGAACAACCAAATTCTCCTCCTCCTGACAATCTCAGCAATACCACATATGTGTATATCATTTGTTGTTTGTTCCCATAGTACAGCCCAGAAACAATAGTGCACACTTTGCTTCTTTTTTTTTTTTTTCATCCTACCTAAAACACACTAATTCAAAAAAAATCCTGTCCAAAAAATATTGACCCTGACCTTGACCTAAACACTAGCCCTGGCATTAATCTAGATCAAACCTTGATCAAATTTTTTTTTCATTTTTTTATTATTATTATTATTTTGTTTTCTACACACGTTTTTTTTCTCTCTCTCTCTAAAAGGACAGAGAAAAATACAATGTATCTCTCTCATTCATTCACAGAGACAGAAAACACAGGGGCAGGTTTCAGAGTGACTGATCACTGTGATAGCCAATCAGAGGCTATCACAGTGATCAGGTGACCCAGAATCCCAAGTTCCAGGTCCCAATCATTAGTACAGTGACCTATACGATGCAACGGAAAAAAGCCCAGTCCATTAGGGCCACATATCAGTGTTACATCTGTGCCAAGGGCTTAACATATACAGTACAGGATGAACCATGCCCATTAAACAGATACTAAATATGTTAAGATTTAAAGACTTGTGTCCCCCTATGAAAAGGAAAATACATGATAAAAACACACAACACCCAAAACTGCCAATAGGCAATGCTTTATCAGTTTATCAGTTTTGAGTTAAAGGGGTTGTAAAGGTAAATGTTTTTTCACCTTAATGCATTCTATGCATTAAGGTGAAAAAACATCTGACACTGCCTGCGCCCCCAGCCCCCCCGTTTTACTTACCTCACCCCTCGAAAATCCCGCGCTCGTCCCCCGACGTCCTTTCCACCGTTCAGCCTGGCCGCTGATTGGCTGGAGTGGATAGATGGAAAGCAGCACAGCCATTGGCTCGAGCTGCTGTCAATCACATCCACTGACGCGGAGCGCCGGGGCCGTGTGATACAGCGAGCGGCTGTAGCCGCCGGCTGTATCATGGGAGCGTGCCCGCAGATGTTTCTCACCATGCGAGGGAGCTCGCATGAATGTGAGAAGCACCTGCGGGAGGAAGCAAAGACAGCCGCCGAGGGACCCCAGAAGAGCAGGTTCGGGGCCACTCTGTGCAAAACGAGCTGCACAGTGGAGGTAAGTATAACATGTTTGTTATTTTTTTTTAAAAAATCACTTTACAACCCCTTTAACCATAAATGATGGTGCTAGAATAATTCCTCTTACTTCAGCATGCCCAGGGATTTGCAATATGTGTTGCTGCTCCCTTTCCGGCTGGGTATGACAGCGCTGAACACATAAGTGTCTAGAGCTCAGCACTTCTGGGTTTATTGCTCATAGGGAAGATTGGAATACAGATGGTTCTCAATCTCTGTTATCCCAACAGTGTTTTTGGGGTCCCAACAACTGAGATAAAAAAGGAAACCTGGTAACCATATGTGGGGATGTGCCATGAACAGGAGGACCATGTAAGTGATCAGGTGGCATTACAGCCACCCAGATCACTTCTACAAGACTGCAGAATCTGCAGAAAATTTTAAACAAAAGCATACTGCTGCTTCAGCTGCCATGAGCTTGTTTACAACCTCCTACTGCTTTAGCATATTATTTAAAGTGGCAGTAGGAAAAGGGTTAAGGGACAAGTACAGCTACAGAATGCAAAATAAGTGTTTATAATGTATTATGTACGTATATCTTATACATGAGAAATTAAGAAGAAAGGATCGAAGAGAGGAGATTACCACATCCAAAAATTCTATATAGAGGACAAAAGAAGGGGCAAAAAGCGGGTTGGAAAGCACAAACCCTGGGATTTTTAACGGTATCAGATCAACAAGGTATGCAATTGACTATTACGGTAATTGCTAAAAATGTTTTTATTATTATTCAATCAACATCCGTCAAAGATGTACAAAACAAACAATATACAATCATAAAAATCACTAGTGAGGCTGGATTAGGTGTAGATCCTCCAAAATTACCCCACATTGATGCACAAAAACGCTACACTGCGATTATTCAACATGTTTCGCTCGTAACTCGAGCTTCATCAGGAATTGGTGCAGCGGCAAATCATAGCTAATAGAGTAAGAAAAACAACATATATTAAGTTCATGAAAAATATGTCAAAAAATATTATAGTAAGCATTTACAAAACACACATATTTTTGCAAAATGAATATACAGGGGGAAGAGTTATCGAAAAAAAATATATCAATAAGTGTTAAATATATCCAAACATAAATTCCCTATTACAGGATACAGTAATCAGCATATCCAACATAACAACAGATATTGATAACTATGTAATTTAATTTAATTTAATCTTACCAATTGCATCAGAGTTCCGCAGGTCTATACATATATTTGCCGTTAGTTAATGAATAAGTAAGGAATTGAAAAGAAGGTGCAATCAATGCACCTGCTGACCAGTAAATGCACAGGCTGGATAGTGACGCATGAACCAAACATCAGGTCTGTAGAGAGGAACATTAAACTTTATATAAGCATGATAAATTAGTCATAGTGATGTTTGTTTAAGATAAAAGAAACCTATAATAGGTATACAGGAGATCTCAACATAATGTTACCTGGATAGTTGAATCAATATAATTGCAGACTGGTTACAAATGACCAGTATAGGGAAATGCCAGCAGTGTTGCCAGATAACTTATTGAAGTAAACACTGTAATAAACAGGTAAAATAGATACTATCAGTTGAGAAAGATGAACATAGTCAGCTGAATAAGATGAATGTAATAGACAGGAGAAGGCAATGATAAATCCATCAAGGATAGTTATAGGAAAATATAGTGTATAGGTTAAAGCCTATATACCGGTAAGTGTGTGTACAGAGACACCGGTTGTGGAATAGCCCGTTCAGCAGTTCATCCTCCATCAATTGCCAACAGGCAAATGACTGGGGGATGGGATTATAAGTCATCTCCAGCCTGGCGGCGTCTGACATCACCGCCAGGCTGTGGGCAGATTCAAAAGAGGAAACACTTTCACTTGTCATCACATCTAGCTTCCATATCTTACTGCGCATGCGCGGACAACGCTGATCGTGTCAACGGCCGCCCCGCGGCCATCTTTAGTTTGGTCAATGCCCTAACTGTAAATGAATTGAATAGGGGATGCCTGGGAATCAACCCAACAGTGTCACAAGACAACGGGCGGCATCAGCAACCACAGCAGGACCCCAAATAAGATGCAAACACAAAAATGCACAGAGAAAAGAGCAAAACCAACAACATACTCTGTTTAAATACATAGGTGTCGGTTTGAAATGTACATAAGATGAAATGGATGGTTAAAATGTCACCGATAACAGCGAACTCCCATCTGTGTACTCAGTTAAATTCAATCCTTCGGATGATAATTCACTTATAATGGTGAGACCATTCTATGGTGTAGGAATATTGAAGGAAAAGAATATTGTGTAAATGCAAGTGAACATTGTATTCCAAATGAAAGGGGGGACAAAATGGTCATATAACTGATTGATTAACAGGGAAAACCAAAAATGGCGCCCATACAAACCGATAGATTAAAGTGGAAGCGCCACATTTACCAGTTCCTGCGCAAAAGCCAGAGGTAGATAGAATAATGACAAGTCTGTGTAAAATTAACAATTACTAAAGACCAGGGAGTCTCCGATGCTCATGGCAAGAGAAAAAAAAAAGGAAAAAACAATTTAAAGAAATGGCTTAAAACTGAACGCCTCGTTCAAGCCCGGTGATTCAGTTGCTTTAAGGTCAAAAATCCAGCGGGCCTCTCGCTGCAATAGAATTTGATTAAAGTCGCCCCCTCTATCCCCTGGGGCTATGTGTTCTAATGCAAAAAAATGCATTAAGCTATCATCAAAGTTATGAAAAGACCAAAGTGACGACTAATAGGGGTTTCCATCTTCTTAGACCGGATCAGGGACACATGGTCCCTGATGCGGTGAAAGAACGGACGTTTTGTTTTCCCCACATAAAAAGAGTCACACTGACGAATCATAATGTATACAATTCCTATCGACTGGCAATTTACCGAAAATGTGGGTTTATAGACACGCTTGTTCAGTAATAGGATAGAGTTAGAGGAGAGAATATGTCTGCAAAAATTACACCTATGACAAGGTCTTGAGCCTCGTTGTTGTTTGGTAGTAGTTTGAACTCGAGAGGTGTAATGGCTTTGGACTAGGGTATCTTTGAGGGAACGTGATCTTCTGAAGGTGATCTCAGGATGTTCTTTAATATGTTTAGATACCTTTGGGTCTCCTCTAAGGAGATACCAGTATCTATTTAGAATATTTCTTACTTGGAAGTGCTGACCACAAAAGCGTGTGATCACCCTAACGCCTTTGTTGATCTTGGGGGGTCTTTGACTGTGTATCAAAGTAGACCTATTCTGTTTCTTCGCCCTTAGATAGGATTTTTTTTAAACATTTATTGCTGTAACCACGGCATTGTAAACGTGCTTGTAATTTTTTTGCCTCGCGTTCAAAATCAGTATCAATGCAATTTCTCCTAAGGCGGAGATATTGCCCATAGGGGATGCTAGCAATTAGAGGTGAAGGGTGTGAGCTAGAGGCATACAGTACCGTGTTAGCAGCCAATGGTTTTCTAAATAGAGTAGTCCCAATTTGGCCATCAGAATTTACAAAAATTTGAATATCAAGAAAGGTTAAAGAGGTTCGACTTTTTTCCATGGTGAATTTCAAATTAAATGTGTTGACCCCCAATAGATCAATGAAGGTAGACAGATTCTCCTCAGTCCCTGTCCAAATAAAAAAGATATCATCTATATACCTCCTCCACAACGGGATGAGGTCAAAAAATGGGGATAAGTCATCATGATGGAAAATGTGACGCTCCCATCCCCCCAGGTAAAGGTTGGCATATGAAGGGGCACATTTGGTCCCCATAGCCACACCTTGAACATGGAGGAAATGGGAGCACCCAAACATAAAAATATTGTTCGTCAAAATGAAGTAAAGTAGTTGGAATTGGTTGTAACCAACTCGTGCTTCGCCCGCCTGGGAAAGGAAGCCCTCCACAACTCGAACACCCAAATCGTGGGGTATGGAGTTGTAGAGGGCTTCCACATCGAGGGTGATGAGCCAGGCACTTTCAGGCAAACAAATTCCATCAAGTGCACGCAAAAGGTCTCTAGTGTCCTGCAAGTATGAGGCAAGGCCCTCAACATAAGGGCGAAGAAAATCGTCCACCAGGGCATTCGCCTGTTCCGTGAGGCAACCCTTGCCAGATACTATTGGGCAACCGGGAGGGTTAGACGCATGTTTGTGGATTTTTGGCAGCGCATAAAGAGTAGGAGTTTTGGGGTTCTCAACATTCAAATACTGCCACGTTTGTTTGTTAATTAGTCCCTGATGGTAGGCAGAGTTAATAAGTTTATTATATTGAGTGGTAGTGTAGTTTATGTGACTTTCAGGAATCTTTCTGTATTCTCTATTCTGCAAAAGTTTTTTTAACCATCAGCTCAGAATGGGTGTTATCCATAATGACTAAATTACCTCCTTTATCTGAAGGTTTGATGACGATGTTTGTTTCATTATGTAAAGAAATCAAGGCTGCCCTTTGTTGGTGGGTTAAATTCAATATCTTTGGATCCTGCCAGTGAGTTTGACGGATTTCATTAGTGACTTGTTGGACAAAGGCCCAAATGTTTGGGTTACCTTGCAAAGCCGGAAATTTAGTTGATTTGGGTTTGTATTCTTTCAAAGTGGGAGCTGGGGGAGGAGGGGCAGAGCGACGTGGAATCAATTCCTCCCGAGAGAATGCATTTTTTTGCATTAGAACACATAGCCCCAGGGGATAGAGGGGGCGACTTTAATCAAATTCTATTGCAGAGAGAGGCCCCCTGGATTTTTTACCTTAAAGCAACTGAATCACCGGGCTTTGAACGAGGCGTTCAGTTTTAAGCCATTTCTTTAAATAGTTTTTTCCTTTTTTTTTGCTTTTTTGTTTTTTCTCTTGCCATGAGCATCGGAGTCTCCCTGGTCTTTAGTAATTGTTAATTTTACGCAGACTTGCCATTATTCTACCTCTGGCTTTTGCGCAGGAACTGGTAAATGTGGCGCTTCCCCTTTAATCTATCGGTCTGTATGGGCGCCCGGGGGACATTTTTGGTTTTCCCTGTTAATCAATCAGTTATATGACCATTTTGTCCCCCCTTTCATTTGGAATACAATGTTCACTTGCATTTACACAATATTCTTTTCCTTCAATATTCCTACACCATAGAATGGTCTCACCATTATAAGTGAATTATAACCCGAAGGATTGAATTTAACTGAGTACACAGATGGGAGTTCGCTGTTATCGGTGACATTTTAACCATCCATTTCATCTTATGTACATTTCAAACCGACACCTATGTATTTAAACAGAGTATGTTGTTGGTTTTGCTCTTTTCTCTGTGCATTTTTGTGTTTGCAATCTTATTTGGGGTCCCGCTGTGGTTGCTGATGCCGCCCGTTGTCTTGTGACATTGTTAGGTTGATTCCCAGGCATCCCCTATTCAATTCATTTACAGTTAGGGCATTGACCAAACTAAAGATGACCGCGGGGCGGCCGTTGACGCAGTAAGATATGGAAGCTGGATGTGATGACAAGTGAAAGTGTTTCCTCTGTTGTGGAATTTTTGTGTTTGCATCTTGTTTGGGGTCCCGCTGTGGTTGCTGATGCCGCCCGTCGTCTTGTGACACTGTGTGGGTTGATTCCCAAGCATCCTCTATTCAATTCATTCACAGTTAGGGCATTGACCAAACTAAAGATGGCCACGGGGCGGCCGTTGACACGATCAGCGTTGTCCACGCATGCGCAGTAAGATGTGGAAGCTAGATGTGATGACAAGTGAAAGTGTTTCCTCTTTTGAATCTGTCCACAGCCTGGCGGTGATGTCAGATGCCGTCAGGCTGGAGAGGACTTATAATCCCATCCCCCAGTCATTTGCCTGTTGGCAATTGACGGAGGATGAACTGCTGAACAGGCTATTCCACAACCGGTGTCTCTGTACACACACTTACCGGTATGTAGGCTTTAACCTATACACTATATTTTCCTATAACTATCCTTGATGGATTTATCATTGCCTTCTTCTGTCTATTACATTCATCTTATTCAGCTGACTATGTTCATCTTTCTCAACTGATAGTATCTATTTTACCTGTTTATTACAGTGTTTATTTCAATAAGTTATCTGGCAACACTGCTGGCATTTCCCTATACTGGTCATTTGTAACCAGTCTGCAATTATATCGATTCAACTATCCAGGTAACATTATGTTGAGATCTCCTGTATACCTATTATAGGTTTCTTTTATCTTAAACAAACATCACTATCACTAATTTATCATGCTTATATAAAGTTTCATGTTCCTCTCTACAGACCTGTTGTTTGGTTGATGCGTCACTATCCAGCCTGTGCATTTACTGGTCAGCAGGTGCATTGATTGCACCTTCTTTTCAATTCCTTACTTATTCATTAACTAACGGCAAATATATGTATAGACCTGCAGAACTCTGATGCAATTGGTAAGATTAAATTAAATTAAATTAAATTACATAGTTATCAATATCTGTTGTTATGTTGGATATGCTGATTACTGAATCCTGTAATAGGGAATTTATGTTTGGACATATTTTACACTTATTGATATATTTTTTTCGATAACTTACCCCTGTATATTCATTTTACACAAATATGTGTGTTTTGTAAATGCTTACTATAATATTTTTTTATATATTTTTCATGAATTTAATATATGTTGTTTTTATAAGGGAATACTTATTAAGGTTACCAAAAGATATACTAGGTTAAAGGTCTAAGATAATATGCTTAGGCGTGCATTTCACTAAGTTCAGAATTAAGATGCAAGATGTTGACATATTAGGAAGCATCTGTCTGCGGTAAGAGGTACAAAGCTAAGATAGGACTGGTTACGCAAGAATATGGTCAGTCAGCAGATGTTGAAATGACGAAATAACTATCAGAAGACTGTATTTCACCTTTGACTTAGATAATGTCATGAGTTTAAGAAAAATGTCGATGTATGTATGAATTACCTGATTGGCTAAACCACAGGGCTGTCCTTTAGCTCAAACTAAATAAAACTGCTGTGTGTGCTTCAATATACACATTCATTATTCACGTACAATCGTGTGTATGTGTGATGTTTTGTCCACCGGTGAAAGGGACCTCCGCTCTTCCATCCTAGCCTAGGCTACCAGGGGTTACTTACAGAAGACGAGCAACCTAACAGTTTTGGTACCAGCAAAGTGGGGTTCATCTCGTCTTGCGACAGGTAAGTCACTTTACTCTTTTTACCTGATTGGTGAATGGTGTAAACACTTACTCTGTCCGGGCGGCCGCTACGAACTTAGTTTAAAATTAAAAGAAGTAACTGTGCCTTCGCGGCGGACTAGGCTGGTCCCTCGGAAGGTTAAAAGGGCTCGCAAGGAATTTATAGGTTTAGGGGAGTCCGACTAGGTTGGTCTGACTTAAAACTATTGGTAATAGTATTTTTAACACGGGAAGTAGTAGATTACGCCCGTGACAAAGGGATTGGTGGAGTGGACGCCCATTTGAATTTTTTTTTTTTTTTTAAAAAGTGCACTATAAATTGATAAATGTATTGCAATACGGTTATGTCATGTCTTAAAGTATATTAAGAATATGTCTGTTTCTCTCTAGGTACACGTGTAAGTATATAGAGTATAAGTTTTAATATAGAGTATAAGGAAAATAATTGTTGTTGTTTAAATAAGTGCAGAATATGAGGAGCCCTCTTGTAGTGACATAGCATCCGCCTGCCCCCATTGCACGTTAGGTCTACTCTTCCTAAGAATAGATGACAAGTGGATTTTACTGACCACCAGACCAGGGGGGTTCTCTTGCAGACTTGGTGTAAGAGGGGTATATCCCGCCACCAGGAAAAATTTACCCTTCATCGTATATTAAGGGTAAATCTTCATAGTTTTATATAAGTCCATCTGCCCCAAAAAAGATCAGGGATCCTACTCCCAGACCAGAGACCGGATTGTTGGACAAACCGGGTGTTATCACCTGTGTCCTGCCACTAGACACACACTGCCCAGACTACTAGATGGGGAATTCTGCAGCAACCCAAGCCATGGCCACCCCATCACCCTATGAATTTGTTAGTAATATGATCCCTGGCCCCCAGGTAGAACCATTTTGGACACAAGTCCGAGAAAGGTGTCAGCAATTGGGGATACATGACCCAGGGCCATATGGTCCTTGTACTGAGGAAGACTGGCAAGAAGTCAGTAAAATTTGTCAGGTACATAAGCATTCTTATCCTCCCTGCAAAGGGGCTGACCCACAATACATGAAGGATTGTTTCTGTGCATGGAACAAATGCCTTGGAAAATATAGGCAATTGTGGACAGCAAGGACATTGGAAATCCCAGTGCCCTTATAGGACTGGACAGATTAGAGCAAGAGGCAGAGGCAGGGGATTTAACCCCCAGACCCGCCCACAGTATCCCCGTTATCTGCCATACCAGAACCCTCGTCAACCACTACCCCAATATCCTACACAGCCACAAATAATGCACCGAGGGAAACTCTGTTGGTATTAATGGGACACCTGTCACCCATCCCATCACTCCACCACTGACTGTAGCCACTCCAGAAGGACAGAAATTATGTACCCAAACTTTTGCCGTCTTGTCCTCATGCCCTGTGCCCCTTATGGGACGGGACCTCTTGGCACAACTGTGTATTACCATTAAGTTTAATAAAGAAGGTTCCCTTACCGCTAGTTCACCATTATGTGACTTACATGGCCCTAAGCGACATGCACACAGAGGGTTCCCAAAAAGACATGCACACAGGAGTTTCTTTCTAATGATACCTTCCTCCCTTGACCATCACACAATTTGGGCAGAAAACAAAGGTAGTGTGGGCTTTATTAATTGCACACCATATGCACCCCAAATGCGGTCAGATGCAGGGATACAATATCAAAAACAGTATCCCCTACCCCCAGAGAAAGTCAAAGGCATCTCCCCTCAAATTAATGATTACATATCAAAAGGTATCCTGAAACCAATCATCAGTCCCTGGAACACGCCCATTTACCCCGTAAAAAAAGGCCAGTGGGGAGTGGAGACTTATACATACAAGACCTCAGAGCAGTAAACAAACAAGTGATTCCCCTCCCACCCCTAGTCTCAGACATCACTTTTATTTTCTCATGCATACCGGCAGACTCTCTATGCTACACAGTAATTGATTTAGCGAATGCTTTCTTTAGCATTCCCATTGCAGAGGAAGCCCAACCTATGTTTGCTTTCTCCTGGGCCGGGGGCCAACTAACCTGGCAAGGGTATGTAGACAGTCCAGCCGCCTTCTCTATGGTACTCAACGAGACTGTCAAGTCTTGGACTTCTGAGCGAGGGTCGGTACTAATACAGTATGTGGACGGCCTGCTCCTGTGCAGTCGAACTGCTGAAGATTGTGCGGTCGATTCAACATCACTGTTACAACACCTAGCTCACGCCGGGCATCTAGCCTCAAGGAAGAAAATACAATGGTGCCAGCCACAGGTAGAATACCTAGGGTGCATTCTAAAGGAAGGAACAAGGCTGGTGTCACCTAAACGTGCCGCAGCCCTACAAGCTCTCAGTCCGCCAAAAGACGAGGCCGCCCTACTCTCATTTTTGGGTGCAATTGTATATTGCCGCCAATGGATCCCTGACTGTTCTCACTATGATGGTATCCTACGAGAGGCTACTGGGTCAACCGCCCCTAAATTGATAGACTGGACAGAGGACAGACTAAAAGCTTTTAAAGCCTTACTACACAGTTTGTCATGTGCACCCGCCCTGGGGTTGGTAGACTATGGTAAAGCTTTTCAACTATACTGTGTAGTTTCAGGAAGCTCTTTTGCCGCCGTGCTAACACAACAACATGGATCAGGGTATCGCCCTGTCTCATATCTATCAAAAAAAAACTCCCCATCCAAGTACAGGGAATGCCATTCTGTCTCCAAAATCTTGCTGCCTGTGCAATGGCTGTACAAGATGCAAACAAATTAGTGCTAGGTCACCCATTGACTCTCTATACCACTCATTCAGTCACGCATCTTATTCAGAACATGAATACCCAACATATGACCTCGCAAAGACTTAGTGGTTATGAGATAACACTGATGAACACTGATAACCTCACACTCAAATATGTGCCTGCCAGCAACCCCGCTGTGCGCCTTTTGCATTCCATGTTGCATTTACCACATGACCCAGACATTATACATGACTGTTCGGAAAAGGTTGCTGCTATTACCAGTCCCAGACCGGATCTCACTGACACCCCTATCTCAGGTGCAGAGGATGTTTTCGTTGACGGTAGCTGCTCACGTCCCTCTGACTCCACCTTTTTAACCGGTTATGCAGTTGTTCAACTACCAGACATCGTACTGGAGGCTAAATCATTACCTCCTTCTTCAGCCCAGGTAGCAGAGTTAGAAGCCCTCACTAGGGCCTGCATTCTATTCACCGGTAAAGAGGTGAACGTCTACACAGACAGTAGATATGCTTTTGGAGTGGTGCATGATTTTGGTGTGATATGGGCCAATAGAGGTTTTAAAACAGCAGACAACAAAATAATTGCCAACTCCACACAGATTAGTGCTCTCCTCCAAGCCATTCTTCTTCCAAAAAAGGTAGCCATAATTAAAGTAAAGGCACACTCCTCTGACAGCAGTCATGTTTCAAAAGGGAATGCTCTTGCTGACAGAGAAGCTAAAAGAGCTGCTGCCTTTTCCCCTAACCCACCTGCCCCCACAACAATGTTTTTCAAGGAACACTTCGCAGCACCTAACTTTAAAACTGTCATAGCACAGATGCAATCAATGGCCACAGAAGATGATGTCCATTTTTGGACAAAGGAAGGATTGACCAAAGACCCTGAAGGTCTTTGGTCAAAAGAGGGGAAGATCCACATGCAAGAACAAAACTATCACCCTTTGAGGTCCTCATGGGAATCCCCGCAAACATAGAATTACCCCCATTAGACCAAGACATTGATATTGACATTTATTCCCAACAGGAAATGTACGTGAAAAACCTGGTAAGTATGTTTCATGAAATGAACGAACAAGTTTCTGTCACCTTTTTCCCTCTTCCCACAGAACCAACGCATCCCTTCATCCCTGGGGATAAAGTGCTGATCAAACAATTAGCACAAAGAAAGAGTATCGGACCGGCTTTCTCAGGACCATGGAAGGTGGAAAAGGTATCCAGGACCGCAGTGTTAACAGACCTAGGAAACACCTGGATCCACGCCAGCCGTCTTAAAAAGTGTCCCCAGCTTCCCTCGACTCCAGAGCCCCTGGCAGTGACAGAGAGCAGCAACTCCCAAGAACAAGATCTACAAGAAGTTCAGAGAGGCATAGAACAAATTTCCCTGGAAGATCCCACACCCCCTCAAAAGGACAAAACAGAGCCAACAACTGCCGGGATGAGAAACGAAGAAGAAGAACAGAACTCTTAGATAACAAATAATCAGAACTTTAAAAAAACAAAGATGCTTTCTCCATCAGTGTCAGGGAAGGCTGTATGCCTTTGGGGTAGTCTGGTACTATTTGTATTCCTGCCCACATGGTTTATAGCCAACTGTATATATCATCCAGAAGACTTAGGTCTATTAAAAGGGATATGTGGACCACCTAAGATGAATAATACCCCCGGCCAAAGACATAGTAGAAGTATTGTACCCGTTAATGAGTCACCTAAGGGACTGACTAACAAGATGTTACTACTAAAATTCAAATATAGCTATGCTCAAAAATCTGGTTTTGAGAAATGCTGGATTTGCAGCAAGCTACATCCCAGTACAGCTAGAATCCCTCTCATGGCAGTCCCCTTGAATTTTACCCCCCTCCTTAATGGAACACCCCCTATCGTCCTAACGAATGTTACTAGGACCCTTCCAAATAAAACCCTCACTTTCCAAATTATAGGTAGAAGCCACTTCCCAGACTGGTGTTTCCGACTGGGAAACACCACAGATGGAGCCGAGGTTTGCAAACAAGCAAAACTTAACATTTCAATGACATCATTTAACAGTCCTTCTTTCTTCCATACTTCAGATCCCACCCTAAATGCCACCTTTTTAGACTTTCTTAGCTCCAGTACCAAGACTACAATACACCAATTAATGTCAATTCTGGTGCTCTCTGGCCTTTCTGATACTCTTAGGAACGTGTTCCATAAACGACCCCTAGCTCTAGGAAATACCATATATATATGCTGCGGCAAACTCTGTCACCCCTGGATCCCAACCAAACCCCAGGGGTGGTGTTACCTTGCAGCCCTGGTTCCTATCATGGGGGTATTAGGGGATAACAAGGGAAGTCACCTCCTTGAAGCCAGCATGCATCCTAGATATCCCCTTAGACACCGTAATAAACGAGAATTGTTTTTAGAAAAAGATATGGCCTGGGCATGGTTCCCTTCCTGGACAGGGTGGGGAATTGACCTAATGAAAAGATTAAATAATTACACTGGCATAATTGATGAGATTCTGGAGGAAAATTCTGATGACATAACCAAACTTAATCTAGAAACTAGGGCAATTAGGAAGCAACTAGAACTACATGAGTTGGCTATAGAAAGTATGAGTGCAGCCCTTACTGGCCTCTGTGAGACTACTGAGGATTATGAGTGCTGTACCTGGATTCATAATACCAGCATCGAAGTCCCAGACTACTATGACGTTATTGCCCAACACAGGGAAGAGGTAAATAAACTACAGAAAGAGGCAAGGAACATAGGAAAAAACTGGGATCCCTTCTCGAGCAGTTTTAGTTTTGGGGGATTAATATCTTGGCTCCGAAATGCTGCCATGACAATTGTCACTGTGATTCTCTTCATTCTATTTTTATATGCCTGTTATAAGATAATCAAATGTTTATGTAAAAAGGGAAACACGGTCGCTCCGAAGGATCTGAAACTCACTTCCATTGTTAAGGATCCAACGGTATGGTATAGAAACCAAGAGCACAAGGGTTCGGAGTATGAAGCCTGTGCTATTAAATTAGAAAAGGAATGATCATTATGTAAATCACAGAATGATCAAAGGAAGGATTATAAGGGAATACTTATTAAGGTTACCAAAAGATATACTAGGTTAAAGGTCTAAGATAATATGCTTAGGCGTGCATTTCACTAAGTTCAGAATTAAGATGCAAGATGTTGACATATTAGGAAGCATCTGTCTGCGGTAAGAGGTACAAAGCTAAGATAGGACTGGTTACGCAAGAATATGGTCAGTCAGCAGATGTTGAAATGACGAAATAACTATCAGAAGACTGTATTTCACCTTTGACTTAGATAATGTCATGAGTTTAAGAAAAATGTCGATGTATGTATGAATTACCTGATTGGCTAAACCACAGGGCTGTCCTTTAGCTCAAACTAAATAAAACTGCTGTGTGTGCTTCAATATACACATTCATTATTCACGTACAATCGTGTGTATGTGTGATGTTTTGTCCACCGGTGAAAGGGACCTCCGCTCTTCCATCCTAGCCTAGGCTACCAGGGGTTACTTACAGAAGACGAGCAACCTAACAGTTTTTCTTACTCTATTAGCTATGATTTGCTGCTGCACCAATTCCTGATGAAGCTCGAATTACGAGCGAAACATTTTGAATAATCGCAGCGTAGCGTTTTTGTTTTTATGCATCAATGTGGGGTAATTTTGGACATGATCTACACCTAATCCAGCCTCACTAGTGATTTTTATGATTGTATATTGTTTGTTTTGTACATCTTTGACGGATGTTGATTGAATAATAATAAAAACATTTTTAGCAATTAATAGTCAATTGCATACCTTGTTGATCTGATACCGTTAAAAATACCGGGGTTGGTGTTTTCCAACCCGCTTTTTGCCCCTTCTTTTGTCCTCTATACGTATATCTTATGGTAAAAGAATTTCAGAAATGAGAGCAATAATTCCTGTGTGTAGCAGACTTCCTGCTTGGTTCCCGTTCTGGGGAACAACACAGTGTATTTCCATTTAAGCCACAGCAAAAGACAACTAAATAGTAATAGCTGTAGTACAGTTTTGGTGACACACTTAATTGGCTCTTTTAGGTTAGTCAACTTAATAAATATGGAAGTGCATGGGCAATTTTTAGTGGTTCACTCACGCTACTAAAATTGTTAGCAATGAGTTGCTAAGGGTAGTAATTATTCATCTGAAAGACCATACTGGTTTTATTGTGATTAAGGGGGTAAAGAATTCTGATCACTTAACCCCTTGGTCAGAGTGAGACCAATCTGTTCTTGGTGTAGGGGCAGTTTGGTTACAAGCATTCTGTTTTTAACTCCTTGCACTCTGCCATGGAATGAAATTGGCTTAGGCATGGCAGTGCGCATATGTCCCATATTTCTGAAGAAGCAAATTGGTTCTAGGAAAGGTGTCAAAGAAGCTACTACGCCTCTACTATTTCCTGACCATCAGCATATTCTACAATGACCATCTCTTTTTCTCAGAATATAATAGCTACCCAGGGGAGTGGGTAAGGGTAGGATACAGGTGTACATATTACCATGTTACTCGTCTTCATGTTATAAAACACACTGCTGGGAATATTATTATTTTCAAATTTTTATTAACATATCAAATAAGCTAATAATTTTAGTTAACACATTATCATTTGTATGTGTGACAACTGTAAAAGTCCCATGGTATTTAGTGGTAATAATAGCTCATACTGTAGTGAGCAATTTGATCCATCTGTTTAATGAACGGTAGCTACTCTTAGCGATTAATTGATAGCAATTTAAATAGCTTGACTGAGCTACTAAAAATGTACCCAACTAAGTGCAAAAAGTCTTTTTTTGCAGATGTCAATTGTCCTTGTTAATATGAGAATAGTGTATGTGTGTTAGGAATATTACTATAAAAAAAAAAAATCCCTTTTTGGGTTTCTTCCAGAATTTGATAAAATTTGAATGGAAACTGCCGCTTCCTACTTATATGAAAAATAAAGTGCTGGTGTGTTGTACTCATTTATTGCATGAATAAATCTGTGTATAAAGAAAGCCTGTAAAAACCTCATCAGTATTCAGGAATCAACAAAAATCATCAGCCAAAATAATTAATCAGTGCAAAAACTATGTATGTGAAATCCAAAAAAACATACCGGTATATCTGCAGTCGATGATTTCTAGAAATGAACCAGTGCCATTGAGTTGTAAGGTGCTCTGTGCTTGTGCAAATCCTCAACACCCAGGGTGCAGACTCCCACCAGAGTGTGCACTCACCCTCAGGTGTGGACCCCCTGGGCTTATGCCGAGGTAAGTCAACAAAGCTTTAAAATGGATGTATGTCCACCCGATTGCTTGGCAATCCTCTTATGTGCTCCAGGTCATGAAAGGAAAGATGATCACATTTTTATCTCCTATTTGGTTTTCCAGCCCCACTCACATACACCTTACTTTTCCCCATATATTCCTTGCTCAATGCAAAGTCGGCACAGGTAGTTATAATGGTGTTTAGGAGCAGCATGCCATTAGCCATCTCAACGCAAGATGGTGCTGTCTCAAGGGATTAAAGTGGATGTAACCTTAATCATGAAATCTGACCTGGGCACATATATCTGCAGTGTTTACATATCTCTCTTCAAAGCACTAATTCCCATTATTTTTCTGCTGTTTCATTCCTTTGTTATCAGAATAATTAATTCATCAAGTTATCCGCCAATCGAGATAAAAGCAGCCTGAAATTTGTGTTGTGGGAGGTTGCTATAAATAGATTAGCAGAGAGCTTGTCTTGTCATAGCACAGCAATTATCCTCGTTCTTCTGCCTATACGGAGGGTGTGTGTGTGTGTGTGTGTGTGTGCGCATTTCCTTCAATCAGCTCACATATAGTGTATGACAAGAATACACTCCTACTGGTGAATGAGGAAGTAAAAATTCTAACACCATGTCAGAATTCTAAAGAATATAGAAAAGGGTAAAGCCCCATACACACTATCAGATTTTCTGCTGACTTTTGTCTTCAGATTTACCAAAACCATATAATATGAGATCAAACCTTAGGAGTTTCAATTTGTATGCAATCAGGCAGGCCCTTGCACTACATGGTTTTGGTATATCTGAAGACAAAAATCAGCAGAAAATCTGATAGTGTGTATGGGGCTTTAGACAGCAGATATGCATGTAAAACTTATGTAGGGAGATTTGTTTCATCCCTGTGTATCATCTGAGGCTGTTCACTTCTCTGGGTATAGGAGAGGGTTTACATCCACTTTAACATACCATTCCCATATCTTATAGTCTTTGGTAAACAAAATAACACAGTTTTTATTATAAGGTTTTTTACCATAGGATATTTTATATGAAAGTATTGTTTATATATTGTTTTAAATATGTAAATTGTAGAATCATCTGTCAACCATGTTAGCAGTGACATACAACCTATTGGCATAAGGGAGAGGACCAATGATGAATCAGGATGGGGTGTATAAAGGCGGCTATAACTGAGGTGACTACGCCTCCTGATGACGTCCATGTGGTGAAACATGAAGGGTCAGGCACATAGGGGTCATTTTTCGCTGTAATTTCCGCTAATTGGAATGCACGCTGACTCCAGGACCCACGGAGCAGCGCTGCTTGTACACATATATAGCTGGCAGATCTTTCCTAGTGCTGGAACACAGCACAGAGAAATTCAAGACAACTCAGTTTGTTTTTAAGATTAATTTTAATAAATGGAATTGCGCTATGTCCCTTTTTGTGATCATCTTTCCTTTCATCACCTGGAGCACATAACAGGATTCCCAAGCCATTGAGTGGACATACATCCATTTTAAAGCTTTGTTGACCCACCTCAGCATAAGCCCAGGGGGTCCACACCTGAGGGTGAGTCTGCACGCTGGGTGTTGAAGATTTGCATAAGTACAGAGCACCTTACAACTCAATATTGGATGAACTTTATATGCACTTTTTAATAATGCTTGTTTATGCATGTTTTTCACTGGCAACATGCTTCATTTCTAAAAATCATGGACTGCACATATATGATTTTTTTTTTGATTTCACATACATGGTTTTAGCACTGTTGAATTATTTTAGTTGATCATTTTGGATGATTCCTGGATACTGATGAGGTTTTCACATGGTTTATTTATGCACAGATTTATTCATGCAATTAGAGTACAGCACACCAACCCTTTATTTTTCATATAAGTAAGAAGCGTGGCAGTTCACCATTCTAATTTTTGCACTAGGGCACATTACCTTTCATGTGGCAGTATGCTAGCAGTGGGAAATGAAGCACCTGTCACCACCCACGTGCATAAAAGTTTTATTCTGCATTTTCACCATTTTGTGCAAGTGACATTTACAATTTACAGTCTTCTTACAAAATTTGCCAGCATTAGATTTTCCCATTTCCATCAAAAGATTAATCTCTGAATCCCCACCCTTCCTGTAATGAAGTATTTTCTCATATATTTTTCCATCAGCCTCAACACCTTTTTAGGTCTGTTGATTTGTAAGTGTCTCTTAGTGAACCCTTCCATGCTAATTGCTACTCATGAATTAATATTGGACATCAAGTTTCTGCTGTGTGAACAGTCGATTCTTGCGTGTTAGCCATCTGTTCTGATTCTATAAGGTGATTGCCGCACGCCATCCGGATATGTTGAGGCCTGGCAGGGATGGGGAGTAAAATAGTTCCAGGTAGGCCAATGTGTTTTCGGGCAGCCAGTATAGCATCCTTTATGGCGAAGAACACAGACGAGCCAAGAAAAAGTGACAGATCTTCTAGAGCCTAAACAAAAACACAAGACTGAGTTAAGTAAAATTTGTAACACACACACACAACACAACAAAATAGGTTCATTATATCACACTTAGCAACCCATACAGTAGTTTATTGTATGGTTTTATTGCAGACTTATACAGCAGGATGTGTTTAATTCAATAGGTTTTTAGAGGATACAGAACAGTTGTAGCACTGACCCCCGAAGGAGCTGCTGGTTTTAATGGGCTTACCGTTACCTTCTTCACCTTGATTTGCATCTAGGGGTTTCCCATGGTAGATGCCCAGAAACTATATAGACTGACGACTGATCTGCTTAAAGGGATTTTTATTTGCAAAAAACTTAGTTAAACAACAATCTCTCAGTATAGGATCAGAGGGTTTGGGTGAAAAGTCCAGGTACTCTTATGCCACGTACACACGAGCGAATTGTCCGGCGTACTTAGTCCGCCGAAACGCATTTCAGCGGACAATTCGATCGTGTGTGTGCTTCAGCTGACTTTTCCAGCGTAAAGTCCGGCGGACTTAGAAAGTAGTTTTGCACTCCAATCTTTCCGCCGGACTTGGGTTTCAGCGGACAATACGTTTGTGAGTATGCGGACTAAAGCCCCATACACACTATCAGATTTTCTGTTGATTTTTTCCTTCAGATTTACCAAAACCATATAATATGAGGTCAAACCTTAGATGTTTCAATTTGTATGCAATCAGGCTGGCCCTTGCACTACATGGTTTTGGTAACTCTGAAGACAAAAATCAGCAGAAAATCTGATAGTGTGTATGGGGCTTAAGAATGACGCATGCTCAGAAGCAAGTACGAAAAAGGAAGCCATTGGCTACTGGCCATTGAACTTCCTTTTTCTAGTCCCGTCGAACGCGCTGTACATCATCGCGCTAGCAAACGCCGTACTTTCTGTGTGTCCGTGTGTGGCCAAGTCCGTTCTGCAGAAAGTCCGCCGGACTATCCGCCGGATTGTTTGCTGGACTAAGTACGCCGGACGATTCGCTCGTGTGTACGCGGCATGAGTGTCAAAGTCAGTAATAAAAGAACTTTCTTACTTTGAATAAAATCCAGAGAATAGCCATTCACAGCTGGATCTTCACCCTAGTTGGATAGTCCTTCTCTCACCAGGCCTAGCAGCCAACAGGGTGCTTGAGTCAGGAAGAAGTCTCTGCCACAGGCTTTGTTGTAGAACATGTACAGGAAACTAGAAAACTTATAGAACACTTGTGTGTTACCAGTATCTTGCAGCCGGTCAGGCAATACCGCATGAGATTGGATTCACTTAGGTCCTTCAGCTTTACCAGGCTCTTGCTAAGAAGCCAACCCTTGCGTGGTCTTCTTCTGAAGAGTCCTCCCCTGGATAACTACAAAGTTACTGGGCCTCTCCACAACCTGAGACGGCACCGGACCACCTCCGAATCCTTGCTTTAGTTTTCTTGCCTCGGGCTAGCCAGCCCAGAGACATAAAGTCAGGTGGATCCGCACCCCAGGCCATTGGCGTCCTGGGGGCTGGTCAGGAGGACCAGGACCATGGAGTCAAAGCATACTTCTGGACCGGAACCCCAAAAGACGGGACATCCGCATCTTAAGTACCCTCTCCCAGAAAGCACAGCAAGAGTGACACTCCCACTGGGGTTACTCTGAGAGAAAGTAATCGTAAAGCACCCAACCAGACTGTTTCCATGCCTGCCAAAAGAGACAGCGCCCCCTATGGCCAGGCTGAACACCATATAGTCTAGTCAGACTGATGCGGAGGTCAAAATTTGGAGTGATTATACCCAAACCAAACTGCAGTTTAGGTGTAATGTTAAATTTCAAAAACACATAGCGCGTGCTCTTCAGGAGCCAGCGCTACACAGTGAAGTTTGACATTTTATACTTATTATGGTTTACTGTCCTTGCACATTGCTATGTGGCTGAAATGGGGCTATATTGCTGTCTTATCACTGCGATTTATCACAGTCTTCTTATTCAGGCTTTGAGCAAGGAGTTTTGGCCTTCTGCTGTATGCTTGCTAACATATTGGACCTAATTGACACATTAGATGTGACTTCTTGTTTGTAGTAAGTAGTAAAATACACATACTTTATTTTAGCATACTAAGAGCAAAGGTCCTGCCTAAACGCAAAAACTTCAAGATGCTGCAATCGATTTTATTAGCGAGAAAAAAAAATCTGCGCCCGGCTCTGATTTAGTTTTACTTCATTACTATGGTATAATTTGATGACTAACCTCCACCAACAGTCTTATCCATTTCTAAAGCAAAATGTCCTTACTGGCTGGAATGCATTTCACATGCCTTAGCCATAAAGTCAGGGAAAGGCAGAACCAGTAAAAAAAGTGAAACTAAATCACAGAGTGCTAGAGAAGAGGCTTTAATAGAGTTAATAATAGCAGTCAACTTTTAGAACCTGTGCTTGAGTTAGTCTTTTGTATTTAAAGCTTTTAAATGGAGCAAAGGTTCAACTGCTGGATATATCTTCTGTTTACATTTAGTAGTAAAATGAATTGATTAGCAGAGACACAACTGATATGCCAGTGATATTGGGACCACCAAAATACCTTTCCCATGCTTCTCAAACTCTTCAGTCATACTTGAGTATGTGTTGGAGAATGCAATTGGATAGAGGGACAAAAGGGTATTTAAAAAAATATCCCAATAGTCTAAAGTGGGCAGCACAGAGATGATAACTAAGGCTAGGTTTATATATGTGCTGACCAGGAACGTGCCCAAAATCACGCACATTCCTGACCCACATAGAAACATTCTGTTCTTTAGGAGACGTGCAGGGGTGCCATCAATTCTTAATGGAACAAGCTCCAACAACACTGAACCCTGTCCTACATCCTTCCCAGCTGCCAGCAGAGTTACCCAGTGCGCCGTGAAGGAAAGGTAATGTCCCTGCCCATGACTGCTGGACCATGAGTCAGCAGTAATATGAACCAAAACATTGCCTTCCACATGCTGGCAGAGAGCAGGAATGGCCTTCCATGAAAAGAAATGGTGTTTTGGAACCTGCCACTGAGGTACAGCACAAAAGGGGGCAGAGTCTACCAGCTGAAAAGGCATCAGTTGCAGTGCTAGCAATTTGGCCAAGCTAGTATTTAGATGCTGAGCATGTGGATGGCTGGGACCGAATTTCTTTTTACAGTTCAGCAACTGGGGTAGGGAAATTTGCCTGCTAAAATCAGATGGTGGTGTACTGCTAGCAGATTGTCTGCAAGTACTTGGGACACCTATTGCTAGATCTTCATTTCTCTCAGTGCAGGTTTTTGAGAGGACTGTAGGGTTGGAGATCCCATATCCCAAATGAGGAGCAAGGAGAAGTCCTCCTTTTTCTTTGATGTGGGTTTTTTCAAATGCTATTGGCAATGGACTGCATGGCAGGTCATCATATGTCTGGTAAAGCATGTGGTGCCCAGGTGGCTGTTATTCTGGCCATGTTTGATTTGCTTCAGCCATAGGTTGCAAACAGCAACGGTGCGATTTGCTGCACACGTGTCAAAAGGCCCACATCAAGGAACTTTTTAAAAGTCAGCAGGGAGTCAGTAGTGCAAAAGGGTGCCTGCCCTTAAGCTGCCCCCTAGAGAACATCCTGCCTCATTGGAGTTGTGCCTCCTCCTCTCTTCTCTCAGGCACCCAGGTACAGCCAGTGACCTCATCATCCCCACCTTCCTCTCACTGGAGCAAACTTGACAGTATGCTGCAGCTGGGGGAACATGACTGCCAGTTTCTTTTCCTTCTCTGGCACCCTCTCTTTCTAGGCTCACATTACTCCCTTCCTCAACCTGGAAACCAACATTGGAGCCTTCAAAACACTGCACATCCTCCAGCAGCATGTACCCGACACTGTGGTCGAATAATTATGGGAACTCCTCTGTACATGGTGGTGGGGCTACGGGAGGAGTAACTGTGGACAAGGAGCCGGTGGAATAGGCCACTTTGGCAGCTGCGTTAGAAGGCAAACTACTCTGAGCCTGGGTGACAGAGGATGAGGAAGATGAAGACGGCTTTGTTATTCACTCCACCAATTCTTCTGCATGTTCTGGCTCAATAACATGGCCAGCAGCAGAAAAAAAGGACAAGCGTGCCCCACAGCCACCTGCAGAGGATGCGCCATGTCCACAACCACAGTGGTGGTTGTGGACATGGCGCATCCTCTGCAGGTGGCTGTGGGGCACGCTTGTCCTTTTTTTCTGTAGACACAGAGGCTGCATGACCTCTTTTATTGGCCTGTGAGCATCTGCCTCTCCTTGATGTATTTTTTGTTTTGCAACACTATACTACACTGTATTAGATACTGTGTACACTGCCTGCACTGTATTAGCAAATGTAAAACAGCTGCATTGTACTGTATACTGTGTACACCACCAGAAGAGTAGTAGAAACTGTACACACTGTATTAGATACTGTGTACACCGCCTGCACTGTATTAGAAACTGTACTACGTCTGCACTGTATTGTGTACTGTGTACGCCACCAAAAGTGTATTAGAAACTGTACACACTGTACTAGATACTGTGTACACTGCCTGCATTGTATTGTGTAAACCACCAGAGGTGTAGTAGAAACTGTACACACTGTATTAGATACTGTGTACACCGCCTGCACTGTATTAGAAACTGTACTACGGCTGCACTGTATTGTGTACTGTGTACACCACCAAAAGTGTAGTAGAAACTGTACACACTGTACTAGGTACTGTGTACACTGTCTGCATTGTATTGTGTAAACCACCAGAGGTGTAGTAGAAACTGTACACACTGTATTAGATACTGTGTACATCACCAGAAAAGTAGTAGGAACTGTACTACGGCTGCACTTTATTGTGTACACCACCAGAAGTGTAGTAGAAACTGTACACACTGTATTAGATACTGTGTACACCACCTGTACTGTATTAGAAACTGAAATCTCAAATCACCTGCCTGCTTAATCTAAATCAAGCTATCTCTCTGTCCACGTCAACAAAACTACACACGGGCACTGTGTAAGAAGCCTTATATAGTGTGTACGGCGTGGACTTAGTCCCCCTGAGCCATAATTGGCAAAGTCACCCTGCCTTTGGCCCATTATGGCTCTCTTAGCAGAGCACGCTGTGATTGGCCAAAGCATGCACATAGGGTGTTCCGTGGCGCTCAAAGTTTCCGCGACGGCCCCATAATGTTCGCCCTGATGTTCAACCCAAACATCAAGCTCATCCCTATCAATATCCTATGTCAGTCCAACGTTTTTATAATTCAAAGTAATCAAAATAGGTTGTTTTTTTTACTATATTTTGTATAACCAGAATAAATGTAATTCATTACAAAGAAAACTCCCCAGATGAGAAGCCTTCAAAAGAAGCTTCCAATTTCTTATTCCTGGGTTGAATTTGAGTTTCTGGGCAGCCAAGCTGAACCTATTCATCTTCACCACAAATTACATCTTTGACTGGAAATAGCGTTCAGCTCATGAATGGCATCCTTCATCGAAAGGTTCTCTGCCTTTGTATTTTTTTTTTTTGTAACATATTCTCTTTGATTTCCTTAATTTCAACTTGCCTTAGGAGAACATTTCACATTTGGGTTGGGAGATGATGGTAGCAGAGAGACGTTGAGCTGTTCAGGCATATATTTACTGCTCACAGCCGCTTGGTTGGACTGTTCTCCATTATTAGGAGATGATGGCATCCCATACGTCAAATCATCATTTATGTAAATTCCAAGTCCTCGGTTTATTGCATTTTTGACCTATAAAATATCAGATATAAAAGCAGTTATTAGATCTTCTTCTGAACAGTTTAATATGTCTACTGCATGTAAATGTGACATAAGGGATGGTATGTCTTTACAAACACCCCTCAAACATTTCTACATTCTTCAGTGAAAGCAAGCGCTGGAGAACTGGCATCCCACAGCAGAAGTAAGGAGAGGAGAAAGTACCACACTTTAGCCATACATGGTTCGGTTTTTTCATTCAACCAGCAGGCTGAAAAAAAAACTGCTTCCACCATCCACACATTTGAAGTGGATGAGGGAATCCTCCCTGCTGCACTATTGTATTCTGACAGCAGAGAAACTCCCCCACTGTCAAAATACACAGATCAGTGCTGCAGCCATTGGCTACAGCTGCTGATCAAGTGGCTTTTATCCAAAAGAGTTGTTGAACAGAAGTCGATAAGTACATCGCCTTGTATTTAACTGCAATGGGCACACATGGATGGAAATTCGTCCTATCCCTGCTGAACTGGATACATTTCGATCTATCTATGGCAACCTTACCACTTATACATTGTTGTATTTTCATGCATGTAAGTTAGACTTTTTGCTGACTGTCTACCCATTAAAGAATGTTATCCCAACATTTCATATTCTTGATATTTGTCTGTAACATCTACTTGTATAAAAGAAAAGGAATTCTGTTCTCTTTGTATTGCTTTCTTTGTGTGAATTACCTGGTGTTCCTGCCAGGCCCTCTGCTTTCTTAATAAAAACTGACCACGCTAGGCATGAGAGCACAGTGTGGTCAGTTTTTTGGCTTTACTGGGAACTCAGCCTGCTCTCCTCAAATGATCAGCCTCCCCTGCACTACCATTCATGGGGAAGTCCTCTCTTCCCCTAGCTCTCTGAGCTACTTATGCAGCTGTGAACCGAGATTATGTGATCTCTTATACAAAAATTATAAATATTTTTTTTACTTTTATATCTATACACAAGTGTTTAACAAGGTGAGGGTTCACATATTGTTTAACACATTCACTAATATTTGCCAATATGTACGCATATATTAACAAATAAAAAACTGAATGCTATCCCATCACAACTACGCACTGTCTCTGATTTGGAGGGACCGTGCCTGTTTTAAAGCAAATCTCTCTGCCCCTCTCTCCCCTCCATCTTGTCCTTTTTCATCTGATGTTTGTATTACTACTATTAACTGCCAAAAGTGTTATACTGCAATAAACCTTTCATCCAACCTCTGCAGTATTGTATTTGATATTTTAAATAGCCAATTTAGAGAAAAATATCAAAGAAGAAAAAAGACTTGTGGGTTTAAAGAATTGTTATTTTATATTTATTTATTTTATCTATTAATTTTTCACTGTTCACATAAAGGTGTGGCAGCGTGTGTGCGCCTACCTATTTTGTGCTATAAGATGTGCCTTTCTGCCCTTTTGGAAATTTGTGATGCATGCAATCTACATTGCAGCTATAAATATCAGTTGTTGCCAGTGATAAAATAGTATGGCTGATTTAAAGCCTAACTCCAGAATGTTTTCTTTTACTTTTGTATCGAGTAGGAAAGAGTTGAAATCTGTTGTTTTTTTATTGTTGTCTGTGATCCCATTAAGGTGTTTTTTTTACTCACTGTAATGGCCAAACAAGAAATGGGAAATGCTGTCTACACTAAGACAGTGAGACAAAGACAAAAAAAAAACCATTGTCATAAGTTATAACCCTTCTTTACCCTATTAAAAATGTATCTTCTTTTTTGTCTGCATCCTCACTGGAGAAGTTTTGCATCACTTCCTGTCCTGACAGGATGTTAGGGGAAATTTCTCCACTGCGGAAACAGAAAAGAAGCAGTGACCCTTGACTAAACTATCCATAACTAAGCAAAACATTTGAATTGAAATTGGGCAATAAAGGGACTGATAATTAAAATAAGTGTACCTTATGCCTTTGGTTATATCACTATGTTGACTGCACTTCAACAATCAACTGTGTACATGCTGTAATGTGTTTGGATTATATGCTGACTATGTACTAAATTGAGACAGTGATACACTCACTTGCATATTAGCAAAATTATGTTTTATGCTTAAGTCTAAAAAAATCAGCTGCTGCCAGTACGTAGTTACATAGTTAGTCTGGCTGTAAAAAGACACAAGTCCATCTAGTTCAACAAATAGATGGAATATAATAATGATAATAATAATAAAATATATATATATATATATATATATATATATATACACACAATCCTATATACAGTATATATACAATCCTTTACCCACAGTTGATCCAGAGGGAGGCAAAAAACAAACAATAAAGCATAATCCAATTTGCTCCAGCGGGGGAAAAATTCCTTCTTGATCCCCCAGGAGGCAATCGGATATTCCCTGGATCAACTAACAAAATTAAGTCTAAAAAAGACATCTGCTGCCATTAATTAAATAGAGGGCTTCTCTTTTTGTTAAATAATCTCAAGAAATATGCCTGGTCTGAATACTTTAAATATAATGGATGATATCCAGTTAACATTAACAAACCATATTAATTATTAATATAGAATCACAGAGAATAAACTGAACTGGGTTGAATTTATAGTACATGTGCAATAGAAAATAGGATCTGGCTTGAACAGTCTTGTTTGAAGTTAATAAGCCTCATATATGCTCCAGGCTGTGAGGCCCAGTAATGGCCATTGGCAAGTAACAGAGCTGACTGAAGGCAAGCTGTAGATTACATGTATATATGGTATGTACATGTCCTACAAGTCAATCCTGTTCTAATAATCACCCATAGCTTTGCATTGAGTTTGTTCATACCGTCACCACATGGAGCCATAACAAGTAGTCTTAGAGGAAGATGAAAAGGGATATTTAGTAAAAGATATCACCATCTTGTTTACATAAACATATTGTATAAAATAAATGATCTTCCTAAAATGATCCTGAACTTTTCAATACTAGGCAATGTAACTGCTTCACTTGACCACATGCACCAGAAAGAGTTAAAGTGGTTGTAAAGGGATTTTTTATTTATTTTTATAAATAACAAACATGTTATACTTACCTCCTCTGTGCGGCTCGTTTTGCACAGAGTGGTCCCGAACTTGTTCTTCTGGGGTCCCTCGACGGCTGTCTCGGCTTCCCCCCACAAGTACTTCTCACGTTCATGCGAGCTCCCTCGCATGGTGAGAAGCACTTGCGGGCACGCTCCCGTGATACAGCCGGCGGCTATAATCGCTCACTGTATCACTCGGCCCCGCCCCCCATCGCGCCACGTCATTGGATGTGATTGACAGCAGCACGAGCCAATGGCTGCGCTGCTTTCAATCCATCCACTCTAGCCAATCAGCGGCCAGGCTGAGCGGCGAATAGGATATCGGAGGCAAGCGCAGGACCTTCGAGGGGTCAAGTAAGTAAAACGGGGGGGCTGGGGGGGGGGGGCGGCACTGTCAGATGTTTTTTCACCTTAATGCATTCTAAAAAAAACTTTTACCTTTACAACCCCTTACCTGCACTGACATCAGCTCAATGCACTCCTGCAACTCAATAACCTTGTGCTTCAGGGGTACAATAACACAAGACACTAACCCGACAGTTTGTGCTTGGTGCCCAAGTGGCAAGGATGAGCTGAACTGACCTTCGTTCAGCAAAGGTTCCGCAAACATTACCAAAGTTCAGATACCAAATCCAAACATTATTGAAGTCACTGGGAGCCAAATGTTAAAAAACAGTGATTTCTATTTTCTAATCTAATGCAGTGGTCATCAACCCTGTCCTCAGGGCCTGCTAACAGGCCAGGTTTTATGTATTTCCTTGGGGAGATGCAGACTAGAATACTGCAATCACTGAGCAGCAAATTATATCACCTGTGATGTATTTCAGTTATCTTGCAAACCTGGCCTGTTAGTGGGTCCTGAGGACAGGGTTGATGACCACTGATCTATCTAATGGACGAGGTATTGTCAAACAAATGGCAGGAGGGCCTGGACACTGTCCTGGAAAACATTTACAAATAGCAAAAACATTTTTTTTTTTTAATTCTGTTTGGCAGGGTACAGTAATCTTAGCAATGATTTAAGGTCAGCATTAAAAAATGCAAAAATCCTTTAACCCCTTCATGACAAGGGTAAAACAAATCCTAACACCTGAACACAGTTTTTGCAACTTTGACATGTGTTAGTATATAACTGTACATATCAGTGCACCTGCTTTGTGTAACCAGGTGAATTATAACTTGCTTTCAGGATAATTGGGCTTTCATTTGGTGGTAAATGGTAATGAATACTTCCTGTTTTTTTTATATATTATCTAAGGAATGCTGGTATAAAAGAGTAAAAAAAAATATTTGGCTGTATGCTTCTTCTCAATAGCAGCAATACCATATGTTTGTAGATTATTTGTTGTTTATACCTGTAGTGGTACCTAAAATACACTGATCCTGACCTTTGGCCTAAACTATACCTCAACACCACTAACTGATTCTTCTACTGGCACACCCAATTCTAAGCAAGTGCAGATTGATGAAGAGTCATGAAAAATATAGTTTGGGCAGGCTTCCTGGAGAGTGAGAGAAACTAGTGGATAACACCAATCACTATTCAGTTTAGCTGAGGGGGGAGGGAGCATGGATCACAACCCTTAGGCTGCTTTCACACTGGGGCGGTGCGGGCGTCGGCGGTAAAGGGCCGCTATTTTTAGCGGCGCTTTACCGTCGTTTTAGCGGCGGTCTGCGGGCGCTAGCGGGGTGGTTTTAACCCCCGCTAGCGGCCGAAAAAGGGTTAAACCGCCCGCAAAGCACCGCTGCAGCGGCGCTTTGCCGGCGGTATTGCCGCGCTGTCCCATTGATTTCAATGGGTAGGAGCGGTTTAGGAGCGGTGAATACACCGCTCCTTCACCGCTCCAAAGATGATGCGGCTAGCAGGACTTTTTTCACTGTCCTGCCAGCGCACCGCCCCAGTGTGAAAGCCCTCCGGCTTTCACACTGGAGTGAAAGGGGCCGGTTTTTTTCAGGCGCTACACAGGCGCTATTTTTAGCGCTGTAACGCCTGAATACCGCCCCAGTGTGAAAGCAGCCTTAGATGTTTTTTGCAGATTTTTCAAGGTGATCCACATACAGTATATCAGATCTTTTGTAATTACACAATTCTGACATGTTACAACATTTCTTTAGCAATGATACCATAAGCCTTAGGCCCTTTTCACACGTACTTTCCAATCGGGCCCCCCTGTCACTTTTTCAGGCAAACTCGACTGGAAGGTCCATGGAGCCTACTGCCAGATTTAAATATACTTGTGTCCGTTTACACCTGCCTACCTCCAGGCTGACCAGGTCTGTTTTTGCAGACCGTATTGGAGAAAGCCTGATGTTAACAGACAGTGGAGTCCATTTATACACAGTTTCCCATAGAGCTCAGCGGGGTCCACTCCGCAGAAATGGAATGGACTCAGATGTGACATCTGTCCCATTCAGCTCTGATCAGCAGGGGATCTGCTCACAGAGGAGCTTTAGTTGTACTTTAACACCTTCTGGTACATGATGAGTAAAACTGTCACTTTGCCTAGCTCAAGCAAAGTTGAAGTTTACTTTACACAACAAAGACACAACTTGAAATAGAAAATATATAAATCCAGTAAAATGTATGTACTGAGTGCTACCATAAAAGTGCTACTGTAAAAGAGCTCAGGGGATCCAGTGGCTAGTGGATCAGAAGTCTAGTAAGAGAGACTGGGGGCTCGTTGAGTGAAGACCAACAGTGAGTGAGTGTGGGGAAAAAAGAACTATTTGTGTTTCAGAAAGTTGAATACTTTTATCGTTAGTAACAGCTACAAGATTGTTGCCATGGAAGACAGCGGTCCTACCTATACAGAAGGGGTGTCTGGCTGAAGGCCTTCACCTGTATAGCTGTCTACCTTTAGAAGTCTGCCAATTAACATTGCATCTACCTAAGGCTGTCCTGGCCCTAATTCTCTCTAGCACAGTTCTGTTTAAAAGACAATAAATCTATTTGCATTCAAAAAGTGTCTGGCGCCCGCCTGTTCATCTTGCATTACACCCACACTGGCCTCGTAACCCCTTCTACACTGAAGGATGTCAGCTGTCCTTAACTCTGGAGGTCACCATTGGGCTTCAGGGGCCCTGGGACTTTGCTACAAGTATAAATAGTAGTAGTTGATCCCATTTAACTGGGCCTGTTCTATAATGTTGTGACAGGTTTTCACATCCACCCAAGTATATGCTTCAGTGAAGCTACTTGAATAGGTAGCAATCTTCAAGATTACAAAACACCTCCAGTTGAATGTGACTGGCTGTTACTAGGTATACCATGATCTGGGATAATGACAACCTTCACAGACAAAGTAAAATGTATAATTAAAAAAAAAAAATAGCATATCCTCATGTAGAATTATAGATAGGTGCAGTGGTAAAACATAAAGCAAGCAAATATATACTATATATTTATTTCTTTACAAACCTGTTCAGCAACTCCAGCCTCATTCATAGTGGATCCAACATCAATCACTACATCAGTTCTTAGATTCTGTAGAGAAATCATAATAATTTAAGAGGTCAGCTATGGACATGTAGAGGCACCAAAGAATATAGTTATGTAACACTTGTACATAAGCACAAGGCTTCAATTAGAAGAGGTGCTATGGCAGCAGTGTTTGCCTTAACCTACTTGCTGCATTGTGCCAGGTTCATGAAGTTACCTGTCTTAATGTACATCTCTTATCATATAGAATGTGTATTATGGAAGTATTGATGTGTATCAGGGATGAGCCGAACACCCCCCTGTTCGGTTCGCATCCACGAACTCCGTTAAAGTCTATGGGACACAAACATGAATAATCAAAAGTGCTAATTTTAAAGGCTTATATGCATGGTATTGTCATAAAAAGTGTTTGGGTACATGGGTCCTGCCCTAGGGGGCATGTATCAATGCAAAAAACGTTTTTAAAACTGAAGTTTTTCTGGGAGCAGTGATTTTAATAATGCTTCAAGTGAAACAATAAAAGTGTAATGTTCCTTTAAATTTCATACCTGGGGGTGTCTATAGTATGCCTGTAAAGGGGCGCATGTTTCCCATGTTAAGAACAGTCTGACAGAAAAATTACATTTTCTAAAGGAAAAAAAGTCATTTAAAACTACTCGCGGCTATAATGAATTGTCGGTCCAACAATACACATAAAAGTTCATTGATAAAAACGGCACGGAATTTCCCCACATGGGAACCCCACGCCAAAATTTAAAAAAAAAATGGCATGGAGGACCCCCTCAAAATCCATACCAGACCCGAAGGGTCTGGTATGGATTTGAAGGAGAACCCCGCACCAAAATGTAAAAAAAAAAGGGGGGGAATTTCCCCACGGGGAACCCCGAACCAAAATTTTTTTAAAAAAATGCGTGGAGGTCCCCCTAAATTCCATACTAGGCCCTTCAGGTTTAGTATGGATATTAAGGGGAACCCTGCACCAATTTTTTTTTTAAAATGATGTGGGGAGCCCCCAAAAATCCATACCAGACCCTTATCCAAGCACGCAACCTGGCAGGCCGCAGGAAAAGAGGGGGGTGAGAGCACCCCCCCCGAACCATACCAGGCCACATGTCCTCAACATTGGGAGGGTGCTTTGGGTAGCAAAGCACATTGTCCCCATATTGATTGGGAGAAGGGCCTCATTCCCACAACCCTTGCCCGGTGGTTGTAGGGGTCTGTGGGAGGGGGGCTTATCAGAATCTGGAAGCCCCCTTTAACAAGGGGACCCCAGATCCCGGTCCCCCCCTGTGTGAATTGGTAATGGGGTACAAACGTACCCCTACCATTTCACAAAAAAAAGTATCAAAAGGGTTAAAAAACACAAGAGATGGTTTTTGACAAGTCCTTTATTAATTTCTTCTTTCTGCTTCTTCTTCCATCTTCTTTCTTCTGGTCTTCCTTCAGTGTTCTTCTTCGTCCATCTTCTTCTTCACCTTCTTCTTCATCCGCTCTTCTCGTCCCGCATCTTGCTCCGCCTTCTTCTCAACTCCGTCCTCACGATCCGCCTCTGTGGGAGCCTTCCGTCGTGTAACGCTTCTGTTCTTCTGACACTTGTTATATAATGGAGGGGGGTGCCATCCGGTGACCCCACCCCCTCTGACGCACTGGGACTTCCCTATGGCTTTCCCATGCGTCAGAGGGGGGCGGGGTCATCGGGTGGCCCCGCCCTTCATTATATAAGAAGTGTCAAAAAAACAGAAGCGTCACATGGCGGAAGACTCCCACTGAGGCGGATCATGCAGATGGAACGGAGAAGAAGCCGGAACAGGATGCGAGAAGAGCGGAGGAAGAAGAAGATGGAGAAGTAGATGGCGAAGAAGTAGATGGAGGAAGAAGAACACTGAAGGAAGACCAGAAGAAAGAAGATGGAATAAGAAATTAATAAAGGACTTGTCAAAAACCGTCTCTTGTGTTTTTTAACCCTTTTGACACTTTTTTTGTGAAATGGTAGGGGTACATTTGTACCCCATTACCAATTCACACAGGGGGAGGGGTAGGATCTGGGGGTCCCCTTGTTAAAGGGGGCTTCCAGATTCCAATAAGCCCCCCCACCCACAGACCCCCACAACCACCGGGCGAGGGTTGTGGGGATCGGGTCCTTGTCCCCATCAACATGGGGACATCCTCCCCATGTTGAGGGCATGTGGCCTGGTATGATTCAGGAGGGGGGCCCCACTCCTTTTTTTTTAATTTTGGCACAGGGTTCCCCTTAATATCCATACCAGACCTAAAGGGCCTGGTATGGAATTTAGGGGGACCCTCACACATTTTTTTATTTTTTTTATTTTGGTTCCCCTGGGGGGAATATACACACACACACACACACACACACACACACACACACACACACACACACACACACACACACACACATATATATATATATAAATTATAATTATTTAAAAACCTCTGGTAAGTGCAACTTTTGTAGAGATATGCACCAGTGCCATGTTGGGGGGCATGCAAGTGGCGTAAAAAAAGAAGAAAGTTCCATGCAGACATAACCATTGTTTTTGTGCCAAAAATCAAGTTTTTCCCACTCATACCTAGTACTCATACTTCAGTGAAAGACAAATAAAAGCCCCAAGCACCATTAAGGCCTCATTCACACCTCAGCTAAGCATCTTTGATAATTTTTCAGGTGTTTGAGAGTTTGTTTTGTTGCTTTTGAGCATTTTTGTATGCCTTTCAGGCTTGAGCATTTTTTCTTTTTTTATTTAAAATTTTAAACCAATAGAATGCTAGTGACCAGGCAAGAAAATAGGCAAAACACGTTTTCATGCACTCCCATTCAAGTTTATTGGGGCCAAAACGAGTGACTTTGCCCCAAAAGAAGGTGTGAACAGGGTGCAAAGATTTTTACCTTGTGGTCTCCTGTACGGCAATCTAACTCCACTTCAGAGCATGCTGCTCCAAATATAAAATCTGGACTTTGTGTACCTGTCTTCAGTTCCCAATCAGAAACTTGGTCAGGGGTCCTGTAAAGAAAAACTCAGTCACAAGATATCAAAATAACAGAGGGGCCAACAAAATTTTAAATTGCATCATCTTTATAGGATCTATAGTGGCTTTTGTATGGCAAACACATACAAGGTGTAAACAGAAAAAAAAACAAAAAACAACAATTCATGTTTCCCAGTACTGGGTGAGTTCCATAACTCTATAAATACAAATGTGTACACAGCTGTAAACTTTTTTGTTATAAAATATCAGAAAATCTGCTATTCTATGGAAGGTATTTAAAGATAAGTGCCCTTGCTGTGCAGATCTGGGGTCCAAAAATTGTTACCTTGCTCAGCACTAGCTACAAAACTGAGCATAGATTGTTATACGTGTTTATTTAATGTATTTGTTGACTGACTTAATTTTGTAGCACTATCTAGTGTGCTAGATGCAAATAAGTTCAGCTGTTAGTGTAGGTTAATGGACTTGGCTGAGTCATGCCTGGGCTGTGAATCTGAGCCAGGGTTGAGTGACTCAGGGAGGCTGGATGACTTATTTTCTGGTGCCTCCCCCTGCCTTCTGGAACCTTAGAGAAGCTTCCAGATGTAGAGGGCAGAAGCTAGGAGGAGCTGCTTGGCATATTTATGAGGGCCCTAGCCAATTCCCAACAAAAGGGTTGTCAGGGCCCTTCATAAATAGTCATGAGTCGGGTGGAAGATGGAGACGGAGTGCTGAGGAGGCTGTCGTGGCCCTTGAGGGTGCCCCCTAGTCTGAAGGGAGGGTGCTGGAGGGACCCACTACAACACAGAGAGGAATCCTTCCTGGAGGCATGGAGAGGAAGGAGATGGAGAGGACAGAGGAAGCAGGTCAGCACGTCCAGGTGGTCTCCTGAGAAGTCAGCCGGGTGGGCTGGTGAGTGATCAGTCTGGAAGGGCTGGAGAGAGAGAGCGTCATCTCAGACTGTGAAGAAGTAGCCAGAAGGGCTAGTGAAAGGGGAAGCTACAGTGAGGTGGGCTGGCGGTGCCTGAAGAGTGGTGCTGGGATCAGTAGCCACATGAGGAATATAAGCTGTATACCGGAATTAGCTACACAACCAAGTGGCCTGGGGTGCCTGCCTGTAAAGGGTGATTGCTTTCATTGGGTTGAGTGTCTGGTCAGATTCACTAAAAGTGTCCCAGCTGACTTTTTCTGCAAGCAAATGTGCTGGAGGAAGTGAGGAGTGTATATAGACTGTATATAGGAGAAGTTGTGCCTGAAGTTGTTTAAAGTAAAGTGGGCATCCCATATTACCCCTATCCCCATCCAAGTTCTAATCCCTCAATAAAATAACAAAACAAAGTACTGGACTGTTTTCTGACTCTGGGAGACTGTAACAATTTAGTGTGCCTTGTATACATAAAATAGGGGATAGGACGCCAACTAATACAATTCAATATGCCAGTGCTGCTCCTAAATTAGTGTGTACTAATAAATCATGAAAAATATATATAAAAGGGCACTAACTGAACAGTGAAATAGTGGACCTAAAATAATTAAAAATAATCCAATGCTTCAAACCAACAGTGCTCCACCCGAGCAATCTAGCAATCTAGGGGTGTACTTGGAAGGATGGAGGAGCGAAGAGCACCGGCGGAGGGCCCCAGAAGAGGAGGATTGGGGCTGCTCTGTGCAAAACCATTGCACAGAGCAGGTAAGTATAACATGTTTGTTATTTTAAAAAAAAAAAGATCCTTTACAATCAATTTAAACATTTTGAGACTTCACTGTTAAGAGGTGTTTGGCAGTAATTTCTTGGAAAATTAGTTTGTATACCAGGGATGTGCAGCCAGGGGAGGCAGGGGAGGAAGAGCCATGAACATAAAAAAATGAATAAAAAATAATTAAAACAAACTAAAAAAACGATCGAGCTTCGAGGGTTATAGCTTGGTGACCTGGGGTTACAGAGGCCCCAAATTTGGGAGGTAGGTAGCTGAAGTCCTAGCCCACCACTGGTCACTTGGGCTCCTGCCACTTATGGTTCCAGAGATAGGACGCTCCTTGCGCAGCCTGTCAGAAGCTACATACAGAGTGGCCAGTTTAAATACAAGCTGGCATACTCTGTTTGCTGTAGACTGAGAGGATGAGCTCACAGCGCCTCTCCTCACTTCTTGTCAGAGGCACTGAGCTCAATGGACAATTTGGAGCCTTGGGCCAAATGGTAAAGCACTATTAATCCAATCTGTCCAATAAAAATGATGCAGTGAAGGCTATTCTCTCACTGCAGTGTCATAGAAAGGGGCATGTGTCTGAAAGACACATACTCCCTTCCAGCCCTCTTAACTATAAGGAAAAACAAGGTTACAAGGTTTTTCTCACACAGTTAAGAGGGAGAATGAGAATCTGCAAATGTACTGTTTTAATCAAGCTAAATGACATATTATTATGTTATAACTAGGGATGGGCTGAACAACCCCCCCCCCCATTCGGTTCACACCAGAACATACCGAACAGGCAAAAAATTCAGCAGAACACACGAACAGTTAAAGTCTATGGGACACGAACATGAATAATCAAAAGTGCTCATTTTAGAGGCTTATATGCAAGTTATTGTGATAAACAGTGTTTGGGGACATGGGTCCTGCCCCAGGCGACATGTATCAATGCAAAAGAAAGTTTAAAAAAAGGACGTTTTAATCATGCTTGAGTGAAACAATACAAGTGAAATATTCTTTTAAAGCGGTGTTTCAGCCCTAAAAAAAAAAAATGTAAAAGTCAGCAGCTGAAACAAAAGTAGCTGCTGACTTTTAATATGGAGACTTACCTTTCCAGGGCGCCCGCGATGTCGGCCGCCGAGGCTGACATGTCCCTTGGCTCTCGGGTCACAGCGCTGCCATTCAAACTAAGGGAAACAGGCAGTGGAGCCTTGCGGCTTCACTGCCCGTTTCCTACTGCACATGCCTGAGTCGCGCAGCGCTTTGTGAATGGGACGCGCTGTGTTAGGGAACACACAGTTCCCAGAACACAGCGCGCCCCATTACCCAGAAGACAGCGCGGAGGAAGAGAAGACCGAAGATCACCGAGGAGCAGGAAGAAGGCAGATTAGGAAGACTGCCTAGCAACAGGGATTTCTGGACAGGTAAAAAAAAAATGTTTTTTATATTTTTTGAAGAATATTGATGCTTTTTTTTTTTGGGTGGTCCTCCACTTTAAATTTCGTACCTGGGGGTGCTTATAGTATGCCTGTAAAGTGGCACATTTTTCCCCTGTTTAGAACAGTCCCTGCACAAAATGACATTTCTAAAGGAAAAAAAGTCATTTAAAAGTACTCGTGCCTATAATGAATTGTCGGTCCCAGGAATACAGATAAAAGTCATTGAAAAAAATGGCATGGAATTCCCCCAGTCCATTACCAGGCCCTTTGGGTCTGGTATGAATATTAAGGGGAACCCTGTGCCAAAATATAAAAGAAAATGGCGTGGGGGTCCCCCCAAAAATCCATACCAGACCCTTAGCCAAGCCCGCAACCTGACAGGCCGCAGGAAAAGAGGGGGAACGAGAGAGCGCCCACCCTCCTGAACCATACCAGGCCACATGTCCTCAACATAGGGAGGGTGTAGACGCCGGGAAAGCCATGAGGAAGTCCCAGTGTGTCAGAGGGGGGCAGGTTCACCCAGGAACGTCACAGTGTGGCCCTGCCCTCAGTTATAAAAGAACTGTCATCAGAGCTGAAGCGTCATACAGTGGGTGCCTCCCATTGAGGCGGGTTGGTCGCGGCTTTGTTTTTTTTTGTTTTTTTTGGTCCATCGGAGGAGCAAGAGAAGAAGATGAATGGACTTCATGAGACATTTTTATTTTTTAATAAAGGACTTGTCCCAAGCCGTGACTTGTCATTTGTACCATTTTGACACTTTTTTAGTGAAATGGTAGGGGTAAATTTGTACCCCATTACCATTTCACAAAGGGGGAGGCCAGGATCTGGGGGTCCCCAGATTCCAATAAGCCCCCGCCCACAGACCCCCACAACCACAGGGCAAGGGTTGTGGGGATGAGGCCCTTATCCCCATCAACATGGGGACAAGGTGCTTTGGGGGGCTACCCCAGAGCACCCTCCCCATGTTGTGGGCATGTGGCCTGGTACAGTTCAGGAGGGGGGCGTTCTCTCATCCCCCCTCTTTTCTGCAGCCTGCCAGGTTGTGTGCTCAGCTAAGGGTCTGGTATGGATTTTTGGGAGGACCCCCACACCATTTTTTTACATTTTGTCACGGGGTTCCCCTTAAAACCTATACCACGTCATTAGTTTTTTTTATTTTGGCACGGGGTTCCCCTTAATATTCATACCAGTCCCAAAGGGCCTGGTAATGGACTGGGGGAATCCCATGCTGTTTTTTTCAATGACTTTTATCTGTATTGCTGGGACCGACAATTCATTATAGCCGCGAGTAGTTTTACATGACTTTTTTACTTTAGAAATGTCATTTTGTGCAGGGACTGTTCTAAACACAGGAAAAATGTGCCACTTTACAGGCATACTATAGACACCCCCCAGGTACAAAATTTAAAAGAATATTTCACTTTTATTGTTTCACTTTAAGCATTATTAAAATCACTGCTCCCGAAAAATGGACGATTTTAAAACCTTTTTTTTGCATTGATACATGTCCCCTGGGGCAGGACCCAGGTCCCCAAATACTTTTTATGACAATAACTTGCATATAAGCCATTAAAATTAACACTTGATTTTTTATGCTAATGTCTCATAGACTTTAACGGTATTCCGGTGGCTTTCGAATTTGCCCCGAACACCGCATATTGTTCGGTGTTCCCAGAACATCCGAACACCCAATATCGGCCCAAACTTATGCTCAGGCCGAACCGTTCGCCCATCCTTAGTTTTAACATAATAATTTATTATTTATCTATTTACTGTGAAATTACTGGTTGGAAGTTCTAACTTAGTAAGTAAGTAATTTGTCCGTTAAGCCACCTGCTTGAGTACAAGAATGATAATGAGCTATGAATAAGCACTCCCTGTTGTGTGAAAAGCGTCAGTGGTTGTCGCTTCTTTTTGGGATGTAATTTGTAGTGCTTCTGTGTTTTTTTTTTTAATAAAGGCACTGAATTTGTTTTGGAGTGCGGCTGTCCAGAGTCTTCTAATTACCCACATTACCTGCTTGAGTAAAGTTTTTGAAAATATAGTAAATTACCTTAAAAACAATATATAATAATTATTTGTATATTACTTACTTATGGTAATTAACCACTTGCCACCCAGGCCAATTCTGACACTTTTCTCCTACATGTAAAAATCATAATTTTTTTGCTAGAATATTACTCAGAACCCTCAAACATATATTTGTTTTTAACAGACACCCTAGAGAATTTTTAAACACATTTTTTTGGAAAAAAACTGTTCATGAATAAAAAAAAATAAACAAAACATTAAAGTTAGCCTGATTTTTTGTATAATGTGAAAGACGATGTTGCGCCAAGTAAAAAGATACCTAAAATGTCCCACTTTAAATTGCACACACTTGTGGAATGGCTATAAATTGTTTTACAGATTACATGTTTAGAATTACAGAGGAGGTCTAGTGCTAGAATTATTGCTCTCACTCTAATGATCGTGGTGTATGTAACCTGAGTGTATCTGGCTCTGATTCTAGCCAGTGCCTTACCAGCCACTGACCTCACCGCACGTCCCTGTTGTATACATTGAAATTTTTGGCCGGGATTTCAGCTGAGAATGTGTACTAGAATGTGACAGTGCCAAATCCACTCGCCAATCAGAATGCCATAGAAAAAAATGAAACGTTCAGTCATTCAGTTCATCTATATCTATTCCAAAAGAATATGTAATTACCTGTAGTGAGCAGCTGCTGAGAGACAAATTTTGAGCCGGAAAGCTTCTTGGATCTTCGAGAAGTAAAAAACAGAGAAATCATGACCGAGGACATTCAGAATTAGTTTATTCATCTCCCTCACCATGACAGCTCCATCATCTTAAAAATATATCACTTACACATTCCTTCCAAGTGGCATTTGGATGCAGACAGATGATTGGTTGCAGACGCTTCAGAAGGGTGTGACATGCTTCCTGCCAAGGGTGCATAAGAAAAATATTCACCATTATCAGAAAAGTGTTAAGTAGAAAGCTAAAGAGGAAATACAGCTTGATGGATTCATTTATGTTTGAAAATGTTTCCAATGAACAGGCATGCCGGTGAAGTAAACATTTATACTATGCAGCACTGAGGCTCTGGGTTCAAATTACAAAAAGATTCTATCTGCATGCAGATTGTCTTTTTTTTTTTTTGCGCCTGTGTCCTCCAGTTAGGAGATCTGTTATGCCGTGTACACATGACTGGTTTTCACGTCGGAATAAACTCTGAAGGTTTTTTTGCCAGAGTTCGGATGGAATTCCGCTGAAACCGTCTTGCGTACACACGATCACACCAAAGTCCGACCGTCAAGAATGCGGTGACATACAACACTTACGATGGGACTAGAAAAAGGACCTTCAATAGCCAGTAGCCAATAGCCTCCTTCTCGTACTTGCTTCAAAACATGCGTTGTTTTTGGTCCGTTGGAACAGCATACAGACGAGTGGTTTTCCCGATAGGAATTGGTTCCGTTGGAAATATTTAGAACATGTTTTATTTCTAGGTCCTTCAGAATTTTTGAAAAAAAAAGTCCAAAGAGGCATACACACGATCGGAATATATGAAGAAAAGCTTCCATCTGACTTTTTCTGTCGGACAGTCCGCTTGTGGGTATATGGCATTAGGGTACTTTGTATACAAATATTTATTCTGGTTTAATGATGCTTGTCAGCAATGGGAGCTCCCATGTTTGTGTCCTGAACCTTTTACATAGCTCCCAACTGTCCCTGATTTGGAGGGACTGTTCCTGATTTGGAGCAATGTCCCTCTGTTCCTCTTTCCTCCTCATTTGTCCCTCATTTTGGTCTGATTCATATAGTTGTATATAAAATGCACTTTCTATCTTTCAAAAAGTGTTTTCCAGTGCTAAAGCTTTCATCCAGTTTCTAAATTGTTGCATTTGTACATTTTAAAAGCCAATATAAAGGAATAGTAATGGTAAAAAAAAAGCACTTGTGGATTTAATTAACCGTTTTTTGGTTAATACTCCTTTAAGGGGGTGTGGCAGGGGGCATGTCCGATGCCTACATACATTTGTTAGTAGGTGTCCCTCATTCCTATCTCAAAATTTTGGGAGGCATGCTTTTATATAAAATTGACACAAAACACAGATGAAGGCTGCCCAAATGATATACACATAAGGATGTCTAACTTATGCCCCTTTTCCTGACCGGCCGGACTGCGTGCTCAGATAAGGGTCTGCTATGGACTTTGGGGGCCCCCCACGCCCCTTTTTTCCGCGTAGGGGTTCCCCTTTAAATCCAGGTGACGGGGCTAGCGAGGTGTCAATCTCACCGATGGAGGCAGCGACATTCACTTCCTTTACTAGTTCCGTCTACCTGGAGCCTCGTTCAAAATGAACAGACTATTCTCTGTGTGTGGGCAAGTCCGTTCATTTAAAAAAAAATACCACACAGACGGCCGGATTGACCGCCGGACTGCCGAGTCCAGCGGACAATTTTGAGTCAAAACTTCTTTCTAAGTCAGCCGGACTTTTGGGAACAAAAAGTCCTCAATATAGCTGATGCACCATAATTCAATCGTGTGTATGCGGCATCAGAGACAGCATGTGTGAAAGGAGATTATTATTGCTTTGCTGTCTTTTCAGATAATTTGAAGTGCTCCTATGTCATGAATGATATCAAAAATGTTATAAATATAGTAAAAACAGATATACAACAGTCTACAAATGCTAAATGTTACAAGTGGTAATAAAAAAAAAACACAGCTGCTGTACTAACCATGCGATGTTAGTACAGCGATCTCCCCTGCTGTGCAATTGTGTTCTGAAAGGGGATGCCCCCCACCCCCGCCAGAACACTCTGGTCAGCACTTTCAGCCATTGGCTAAGAGCACTGATCAAGGGCCGATTGGCAGACCTTTTTTGGCATTGCCCCATCGAAAGAAGCTAGCTGAATAGCCAGCTTCTGTCTGACCGTCTGCAGTACACACGGGTTGAATGTTGGCCGGTTTCTATTGAAATGGCCGATGCCGCCCGACATTTGGTCCGAGTGCACTAGGCTTAAGCATATGACATAATTGTTAGTATCTGGGTTGGTTATTTTAATTAGCCTACTCCTAAAAAAACAAATCTGATTAATTATACCTAGATTTCTTAGTTATACTTCAAAGGCAATGATGTACTGAGGGAAATATGTACAGTATACAGTATATGGATGTTTAGGATATTGTTATCAATAGTATAACTACCTGTACTGCCATTAGGTGAACTTGAACATTATATGGTGACAGTTGGACATCTTTTTCTGTTGCTAAGGATGCACTGTTTTCACCGATGCGGATGTAAGACATTGAGACTCGGAACTCTCTACTCACAACCTGCAAATGTAAAACAGAGTTGCTAAAGGATAACTTCTCTCCTATATGATTCATTCTGCATTAAAACGCCATAGAGCAAAACAATCCATGCATGTTGCAGGGTGTTCGTCCCCTTTAGTTAAAGCAGTTGTAAATGCTTACATATACCCAGTGAAGTTTCTGGCCTCAGATGATATACAGAGATGAAACAAATCCTCCTAAATAAGTTGTACCTGTCTATGTGCAGACTTCTCTCCTCTACAGCCATTCAAACTCCAGAATTTATACAGCCTGTCTGAGCTTTCAGAAAGCAGGGGGGCGGGGAGCTGATGTTACACTCCGCAGAGTTCAGTGAGGAGAGCTGATTGTAGGGAAGGGACACCCGCCCCCCTTTAAACGGCATGTGGATGAGGCTGTCATTCACAGGCTGTGTGCTGGACCTCCCTTCCCTGTCACCTCTTTACCTCTTGATGTCAGGAAAACCTGTCAGAAATAAGTTATGCAGATAGCAGAAGAACAAGGCAGCAGACAGAATAGAGTTTTCTGGACTGAGACAAGTACACACCATAGGGGGATATGCTTTGTTCATATTTCATGTCAGAGGGTTACAGAGTGCAGAGTATTTAATACCATACCATGGTATGATATGACTTTTTTTTAATTGTGATAATATTCTTTCCTCCCCATCTTCACATACTTTCCCTTTCACTTTGCCCTGCATGGATACAGACAAACACTTCTTCAGGGCCACAGCAGAGTTTACATTCTTCAAAACCATGTGATATAGTCATGTATACAGAATAATGGCAATCTTAGGTACATGTATCAAACTGGGTTTAGAGACTTAAATTGTCCTCTAGGGGGGGTCTGGCACATATGCAACTAATTCACAGATGCTGAAGGTGCTCTTACTTTGGAAGTTATTTTTCAGCACATCTGAGGTAAGGACGAATACTGTAAAATTTGATGATGAGAGGGAGGGTGGTCGACGTGGTTTATGCTAAAATGAAGTTATTTAATTGTTTTCTTAAAAGAGTCACCTGCATTATTTTGGTCAGTGTCTCTTCTGTCAAGTCACTTCCGGAAGGTGTCACCAGCACCCATCCATCTGCACATATATGAACCAGTACAGAAGCCTAAAAAGAAAAGATATAATAATTATAGTAGACAGCTGCCTTCATTTTAGACAGATTGCTATCTTGATATATCATATATTATACCAGTGGTCTCCAAACTGTGGCCCTGGGGTCCTTCCTCCGACAACCAAAATGCCTCACTATTCCTCCCAACAACTCCAACTATATCTTTCCCTAATACCTAAGATCGGCATTGTTCACTCTCACTGGACACAATCCAGGCCCCTTAAAGTCCAAACTACCCCTTTCTTTAGAAAGTTTAGACCCCTATTAGGCCCTAAACTAAATTATGAAATTCCAGATCTTCCCTTTGGTTTCTGTGTCAGATTATTTGACTAATTCCATCATGAGAGGAGCCCTTTGATGTATTGTGTTGTCACAGCTCGGGGTATGACTGGTGTAGGTTGACTAAGCCTTTTATATTTTTACTGCAATAGTATGTTTATCTATGATTTGTTGCAGTGGCTCCAAAAATGATTGGAGACAATTTTGGGCGATTGAGTTACTGATCACTTGATTGGACTATTCATTCTGTGGGATTTTCTGTTATATCACCACAACTTTGGGCAATTGAATCACAGATCACTTGATTGGACTATTCACTGTGTGGGACTTTTTATTTTAATATCATCGTGGGCTATACCCTATACAGTTTATGCATGTATATTTGTTTATATACACTGATTTGTGATCTGGGATAAGCATTGCATATACTGCTGCTATATACACATTGTCACTGTCTGAGCACATTGACACTTCATTATTATTTTCTTTGCAGTATTCACCATTTTATCATGTCATCACTGTTTGAGTACTTTGATATATTGTTTGCAGTAATTAGCGGTACACTTTCTTTTTGCTCTTGAATATTTGAACTTTGAGTGTGTGCTGCTTTTTTCTGATATATTTCTTTAGGTTTAGCGGAGTTTTTTCTATTCTATTATTAATCTGAGGTCCTGCTGGAGAATAAGCTGTACCTGAGGACCTACAGTACAGATCTCCCTGCTTCTCCTTCATATATTCTGTGATCTATGCTTTCTTACATAGTTACATAGGTTGAAAAAAGGCACCAGCTAGTTCAAACAAATAAAGAATAAAAAAAAAATCATACAATCCCATATACACAATCCTATACCCACAGTACCCGTCTCCAACTTCCTGCCGATTCTTGGTGATTATCTCACCAGTCAATAGTTCTTCAGATAAATAGTCAGGGCTCAAGTCCTGCGGGAACGCATGGGAACGGATTTCCTGTACTTTTTCCACAACAGGAGCTCAGTTCCCATTAGCAGCCGTGTCCTGCAAGACTTTGAAGTATGCGAGCTGTGTCAGGTGCTACACAAGCAGCCGCCGACACAGCTCGCAATAGTAAGTGCCACACACCTGACCATTCAGGCATTGCCAGTAGGGGGCCCCATGACAGCTTCCACTTCGCTCTACCTGTCAATCACAGCTAGCTGATGGGTAGATCGGGTCCCTGCTGCTAAGAGATTGCATTTAGTCAGACCTCTCGTGATACACTCCTCCCCACCGGCCCCTCCTGATTTTCTGTCTGAATCCCCCCTCCTCTATCTTCAGTGCCATATGATGAGAGAACCCAGAGGAGGAGCACAGCTATTCTACTCACAGGACATGCAGGGAGAGAGGTGAGCTGAGGGAGAAATATCAGTTTGGGGTGGTAAGCTGAGCACCATACCTGGCAAAGTTTAATGCCAGGAGGGAAGTTTATGTGGAAATATGTGAAGGGTTGGAATAGCAGCGAGTGTGTGTTGGAGCCCTGCAGAGTTTGCAGCCCCCCAAGCTAACATACATCTCCTAAGCAGGAACACATCACTATCTCCCCAAGCATTCTGTCCAGATAATGTGCAGTTAATTTATGACCTTTCCATTTTAACCCTGTGTTATCCAAACTCTGTTCAATGAAAAGTGTAAACTCACTATATAAACACTCTATATACAAAATAAAATTCCCCAATAAAGATCAGAACATGATGTTCACATTTGCATGGAAGCACAATTGAATGAATGAGTGAATTACCGTATTTATGTTTATTGAGGATTGTTTTTTTTTATGCAGTTAACAGTTAAGCTTCATACACACAATACGAAAATTGGATGAAAAATACCACTTTTGAAGTGTTCGTGCATATGAGCGTATCATTTTTTATTTTTTTTTGGTGGGGAAGTGGATCTTGGGTTGGAGTTCCCACACTTTTTTCTCCAGGACTTGACCCCTGTAAATAGTGATCTGGAGATGGCCTGCTCTTCTGTCAAGATTACAATCTCAACACAAAAACAGCATGATAAGTAGTTCCTGAGAAAAAAGGTTGTCTGCAGGAAGCCTACAGGCAATGCTAGCAACTAGTAATTTCCCCTCCGTTTGGCTGACAATAGAAACTAATAAACAGTAAGAATGCCTTTCTTAAATAATTCTACAGTGAGTCATATGTTTTACACCTGGGTGCAGGGAGGAATTGAGGATTGAATGCAACTATCCTCTATGGAGGATCAGTATTTTGGATGAATTATATCCCCAGACTGCATGTGGCCCACTATTCTGCTGGGTTCCCAGAGTAGCTGTATGGGTTTTTGTGGCAGGAGCTACATTTTTAATACAGTTATATAGTTTTCATTAGGGTAGATGAAATGTATACAAAAGAATGCCGCCAGTCATAGGTTGTCAAGGAGCGGGGCCGACGCGTCCTTAAAGAGGAGCTGCACCTAAAAAAAAAATATTAAAAGCCAGCAGCTACTAATATTGCAGCTGCTGACTTTTAATAAAATCACACTTACCTGTCCCAGGTTCCAGCGATGTCGGCGGCAGATGACGAGCGATCGCTCGTCTCGCTGCTGCCACCGCCGCCATCCTCTGTCAGGGAATCGGGAAGTGAAGCATGACGGCTTCACTGCCCGGTTCCCTACTGCGCATGCGCGAGTCGCGCTGCGCGTCTCTTATGGTCCCCCGCTGTGTCTCTGGGAACTGTGTGTTTCCCAGAACACAACGGGGGGGGGGGCGGAGCGTCTGCGGGGGTCTGCGGCGGTCTGGCCGGAAGTGGGTGCAGTTACCTGGATTATCCAGGTAACTGCACCCCCCTCCCCCCTGAAAGGTGCCGATTGTGGCACCGGAGGGGGGGAGGGATAAGATTAGCGGAACTTCCCCTTTAGGGTGAAGAACCGCTTTAACAACAGATGAAGTTTCAGCTGTAAGTGGGATTTTTCTTCCCCGCAGTGGACTTGCCCCCTCCGGCACCAGCCCGCCCAATCCCATGCCGGTTTTTCCCCCTCCTGCTTAGCTCCGTTTTTTGTCCTATGGGATATGTGCTTCTTTTCCTTGGGCTCCTCTGCAGGCAGCTGCTGGGTCAAATCTGCCTGGTGAGTAGCGTGCCCTGTGCTGAGCCAGGCTTTGCTTCCCCCCACCTCTGATGACTCTTAGCGGCTGCAGAATTTCTTGGAGGGGGAGGGCAGGTCTGCTGGGTGTTGTAGTGCAGTGATTGGCAGTGTGTGGATTCCCAAACACCCCCCTTCCCCTCCCTCCTCCCTTCCTACATATACAAACAACAAAAATAACCCCCTCCCTGCATCTCCAGCTTAAACAACAGCCCCCTCCCCGACTCTCCATTCTAAACAATAACCCCCCTTCCTATCTCTCCACCCCAAAAAATAACTCCCCTCTCCACCCTTAACAATAACCCCCCTCCTCTCCACTCTAAACAATAACCACCTTCCCCACCTCTCCATCCTAAACCATAACGCCCCTCCCCACCTTTCAACCCTAAACTATAGCCCCCTCCCCGACTCTCCATTCTAAACAATCACCCCCCTCCCCTCTTCTCCACCCTAAACAATAACCCTCTTCCTGCCTCCCTACCCTAAACTATAACCCCCTCCCCGCTTCTCCACCCTAAACAATAACCTCCTCTCCACCTCTCCCCCCTAAACAATAACCCCTCCCCACCCTAAACTATAACCCCCTCCCTGGATCTCCACCCTAAACAATAACTCCCTCCCCACCTCTCCACCCTAAACAATAACACCCTCCCCACCAAAAAAAAAATGTAAAAAAAAAAAAAATTTAAAAATAGGTATTGGCGAGTACTTGAGGAAAAGTATTGGTACTCGTACTTGGTCTTAAAAGACTGGTATTGGTGCAACCCTAGTTTTCATAAACAAGCTCTTCTGTTCTTGAGATCTGAAAGTATGCAAACCTGACTAAAGAAGTTGGTGATGAGTCCAGCAGGAAACATGACAGGAATAATGGAGAAACCTCTTTTCTTCCATGTATATTCTTTGTTACTTTCCACTGCTGCAGCTCTCCTCTGGTGGTAAGATGACTTCTGCAAGCACTCATTCCAGCAATCCAATATATTGATTGCATCAAACTCTCCTTTAAATGGCGTCTCACTATGTTCCTTATGCAAATTTAATTGTCGGACCTGGTATAAAAAAATGTAATTGAACTTATACTCAGCTGACATACAGAATATGAATGGTTATATTTTAACATTGCAGATTAGTAGAGTGTTGTACCATTGATTAATGCAGAAAGTTTGAAACTCAAAGGATAAGTTCACCTTTTATAAAAAAATAAAAATAAATCCAAATCTTTTAGCAGGTTAAAAAATGTGCAATTATTTATTTATTTATTTTTACACTGGAGCCTGTAAAGCATGTCACTCCTGATCAGCAGATTTCAGGTGCACAGTCAGGATCCTGCAGACTATCAGTACACTGTCTGCCCATTCCTCTGATATAGGCAGGCAGTTACTGAATTGTAGGAAGAATCAATGAACTACGAATGCGCACAGCAGCACACTCGTTCACAAATCTCTGTCAATGAATGATGCTGCCGTGTAAGCAGAGCACCACAAGGCTGCGCTGTTTTTAAATTGTGACAGCTGGGGTGCCGTGGAGAAGATCCCCTGCCCACTATCACAGGGAGGGGGGAGAATTGGTGGAGTCAGGGCAGGATCTGGAACATGTTACATTTTCCACCCTAAATACAGGTGGAACCTGTAACATGTTCCAAAGGTGAACTTAGCCTTTAAGTGATATCCTTTATTGGCTAACCCAAAATCTTGCATCTTTAATAACTTAAGTTAGCCAATAAAACAATGTAGACAATATTCATGAAAATTACACCTACTAACAATTAACTTACCTACCAATTTTCTAATAGAGTCATCTTATTTAACACAAAAAAGTGATGACACTAGGTCTTCCCCCTGGATTCAAAGTTACTTACCTAGGGACTAATCATTACTGTCCCTCTGACTATCTTATCTACTTAGTTAATGCATCCTGTGTGATCAATGAGCGACTCATATCCACCCTCAGTGAATCTCGAAACCTTACCTACCTTGTCTTCCCAGTCTGTCATCTTTCTTCTCTCTTACTTCTCTTTTTATCCTTTACCCTCCTAGTTGATCACAACAGCACAATTAAGTTATTTTTTTTGATTCTTCATTGACGACTATGTGGATAACATTTGTGGCTTTCTCAGCCCCATATAATTGTGTTTTACACAGATTTTTTGTATGCAGCCTTCTTGACTGGAATTGTGCTTGCTGTCATGCATGTCTGTAAATCCTTGAATACAACTTTATTCAAACAGAAAATTAATGCCACTAGATCCTTTTAACATGTATGTATAGTGAGTCCAGGACCACCAATCCAATCCTGTATTGTACGTGGGGAAGCCTGGGGTCCTACTCTCATCCCGGTGCATCAGAGAACACGGGGAACAGGAAATAATGCAAGTAGACCTATTAATTCCTATACCCCTCAACAAAAAGAACATTTAACTCTTGCAGTGCAGAGGGCCTACTGCAAGAGTATTTTTTTTCACTTATTTATTACCCAAAGCTCAGTTTTAAAAATTGTAGTCACGTGGCTAAAGTAAATATCCTTATCGTTGTGATAAAAATTTGTGAATTGAGCTAAAAAAGTTATGGAGGGTACCATCAGAACAAATATACGTTTCTATTTGTTCTTTATTATAAACATTCATGTACCATAAGTTTTATCTAACATTGGCAGTAAACCTGTTAGAGTTGTTAGCTAAATCAGTGGTTCTCAACCATATCCTCCAGTACCCCCAATAGTCCATCTTTGCAAGTTTTCCTTTATCTTGCATAGGTACTTTAAATCAGAGTTAATGGCTTGGTATTTTGGACAACTATTTTTTCTAAGAGAAATTCCCAAAACATGGCCTGTTGGGGGTACTTGAGGACATGGTTGAGAACCATTGAGCTAGATGACCCAACCTTCTAAAACAAAGTGGCAAAAAATTATAGTAAAACATATAACTTTAAATGACCCAAATCAGACATGGTTAAATGAGAAGGTGGCTTGTACAAAAAAGGGAAAAGTACCTTTTCATGTGGCACTCCACATCTGTCTGCTACTGTATCAATCCAAATCTCTGTTAGCATTGCTGCCAGTGCAAATCCATATCCAGAGTAGAATTTCTTGGATGGGAGATTTGTTTTGCATGGAACAACAGTACACCTGCTATTAGGAATATTATAAGCATTTTGTGCACTCAGTAAAGACGTGGTAAGTACCTAAATGACAAAACAAATGTATATAATTGAAATCAATATTAATGTTAACAATAAAAAAATAAAAATAAAAACAATATCAAATCCTTTCCAGGATGAACTGAACATGCCAATTACAGACATGTTGCGGTGCAGTAACGCATGCATTATTAATACACGGTAAGACAAGTTACATGTGTTACTGCTCTGCTGCGGTGCCATTCATTGTGAATTTCCATGTGTCTTGTTGTGCATTCCAGCTCATTCATTTTGAATGGGCCATATAACACACCACAATGCGTATCAATAAATAACAACGTGCACTCTGCAGTGCACAGTGTTGTGATGTGAATGGATACTTGGAGTCAAATGATCCAGTTGATCTGAAAATGTTCTGAAACAATAGATGTTAGATTGTAAAGATAGATTACCTGAAATGATTCATCAGGTCTATGCCCAGCATTACAGTAATATGTCACGTCTATGGCTACAATTCTCCCATCATCCATATACCCAACCTGTGGTGAAGATAACAAGATAATAATATGGTAAGCACAACAATATTCATGAACACATTATTATTAATCTGTTAAAAATACAGGGGTAAGTTATGGAAAAGGGAAAAGATCACGCACCATCTATGTGATGTAAGAAAAGAAAGAAAAATTACTTTTGGAACAAGGCATTGTTGGGATGTGCTCCAAGGCATTGGCATTATGAGTGTCCTGACACCAGGGCTGAGAGTATATCACTAGGATTATATGGAGACAACAATTTTGTTAAGGATATGCAAGCTTTTGAACTCCAGAAATTACTTAAAATACACTCTTGCAGTACCTCCCATTGCAAGGGTTAAATGAGCTTTAGGGTATTACTAAAGGCAAAACTTTTTTTTCTATTTTGGATAGAGTAGAGAGGGATCACTCTCTCTATTTGGCTTGTTTACTAGTAAAAGTGATAGTAAATGAAAATCACACATTTTGGGTTGTCCCCAAAAAAGTAATAGAGGGGAAATCCTCCAATGGAGACACTAGTTCTGGAGACCTGGGGGTTCCCAAGGAATTCCCTTAATTTGCAGGGATTTCCTCTCACTTCCTGTTTGGCTTTGCAACAGGACGTGAAGGGAAATTTCTGCAATGGGACACAGATGGCGAAAATAAAATCTGACATTATAACCCTCCCTTGTGCTATCTAAAATGTAAAAAAAAAGTTTGCCCATAGTTTTACTTTAAGGCTAGTGTTAGATGAATAAGCTGTAAGCTGTGCATCCAGTCTTCCAAAGGCTTTTCTCCAAGACGCTCCAATTAGAGTAGTGGTTCTTACGTTTTTTTGAGTCATGGTCCCTCTCCCCAGAAATATTCACATAAACACAACTTGAATTTGAATATACCGTATGTACTTTATTTTATTGAAATTTGATTTCTTATACATAACATACACAAACTCTGAATACAGTAAACAGTTTTGAGCAAAACTACTACTACTACTATCACTACTTGAGAATTAGCACTTGCTATTATGGAATGGCACAATATGGCGATTGTGCAGAGAAAAAATGATACAAACGTACAGTATATGGTAAACATGGGCCAACTACAAAACAAGTCAAGAGTTGCTTAGTGGTTTATGCTATAAGCAGTGTCAGGTGCATTTTTTTTTCATTCCTATCAATGGGAAAACATTAATTGGGACAAGGGGGGTGGAGGGGTGGCTGTATAGTGAAAATAAATGTTATTCTTTATCTGACCCTCAGGGACCTCTTAAAACCCATGAGCCACTTTAAGGTCCATGGACCCCAGGGTAAGAACCTCTTGACTTGAGGTTGCACTCTGACATCATTAGGTACAATGCAGGCCTAATAGCCCTGCATTGCATGTGAGGAAGGCAAGGGCCCACCCACATCCCTGAGTATCAGAGAGAAGAGAAGAGCACCCAGAATCTGCTGGAGTGAGAAGTAAGCTGGCTTCTACAGCTTATATCTCTACCCATTGACTTGACTAGAATTTACTCTTGTAGTTCAGATTGGGGGGCAATCGCTCATTGCAAAGGCTTTTTTGTGTAATTTCTGGAGTACAGCCTAAACATAATTTCAAATGTAATTTTAATAGCTCTAAAAAGAAATCATGCTGCAGATCCTGAAAAGCAGCTGGCACAACAACCAATATAAATTGTGTAACAGAAAAAAATCAAAAGGTGCCGCTCTTAGCTGTAAAACACCGGTCCCCGGAGTAAGATGGACCACTACCTAGTTATCTCACATAATGACAGATAAGCGCTTATGTTTTTTTTCTCACCATTTCTCATCATGTGAGTGGTTAGTACTTTTAAATAAATTTCAGTTTATGGTTTTACACAATGTGGGCTTCCTGATTCTTTTCCCATGTTATGAATGAAGCTTGTATTGTGGATGAGACGCACATGAGGATGTAGCCGAGTATCCAGAGGAGGCATACTTTTCCATATGGGAAACCATATTTTACCATGCAAATACCTATGCACTATTGACTCTTGCTATACCTAACAGAGTCTACTAGCTTTGGGAAGAATTATATTACACAAGGTGGTAGAACACTTGTGGTGTTTTGGAATACCTAATCACTGGAGCACTTGCGTTTTGGTGGAATTCCTTATTGATGGTGCAAGATTAGGATTCCTTCTTCAGATTATATTGGACTATTTTGCTTTTGATTTACTTTATGGGGACTATTTTATTTTTTTGTGATTGCTATTATCATTCACGCACTTGTAGAAAGATTCATGTTTTTTTAATTTTGTTTATTTTCTTTTTTAGCTTTATGCTTTTGTTCACATTAGGGTGGCACTTTTTGAAGTATTTTAAACTCATGCATCTTTTATTTAATTAATATCTGATAATTCTGCCAGGAAGGTCCTAGTTCAGGCACTTCTTATTTTAGGGTGACGACTCTCTCCCCAGCTCTCAGTCCTGCTTCTGTGTTGTAACTGTATGTTCCAATGGAGGAAACAAGTGGCCATTTTAACAAACATCATATAGACATGGTCCACTGTTAACACTACCAGCATATCCTCCCTGAGAAACTACATTCAGCAGTTTCTGGAATCCTGGCATGTAGGCAGTATGTGGTTGCAAAGAGGCTGCAGGAGATGCAACACTGAGATGCAACAAAAGATGAAATAAAAGTAGTATTTTATTTTTAAAATGTCAAGTCATGTTGTTTATCTGGTAGTTTATGTAACTGTGCAATGCTTTAGCAAATAAAATGTCATTCAGTAAGGCCTAATTTAGATGCCCACCAATCACCATCCCTTAAGCTGCAACAGGTAGTGAACAGGGATGATTACATGCAACAATGCTTTGTGCCCATGGCAAAGTACACCCGACTTGTAGCGATTGCAGGGCGGCAAGCCCACCATACTCTACACATTCAATTCAATGGGGAAGTACCGCAAATGCCTAATGCCCTTTGCCTGCAAATATTTACATTAAAACAGGTGGTGATGTGGCATTGAGGAGGTGGTTAATACAAGGCCTTATCGGATTGGGCAAGGGTAGACTGTAATGTCATCTGCCCCTCTTCACCATGTCCAATCAAACACTGCCTGGTATTCATGGAACTGGAAACAGGGTAGCTCTGGCTGCATGTGTCAAGGACTACTATTTCAGTATTTCCAGACGTCCTCCAGATGTGAGCTAACTATAATTACATATAACCAATCTTCACCAGTGTAAGATTTAAGACAAAGTAATGAGGTGTATTGATACCAAGAGTGGTATACTGTGTCTCTGGAATGATATAAACAGTGTCACAGAATTCACCTTGTACTTTCCAAAGAATGGAGGTTGATGCCTTAGGATTCGTGATTTTTCCCTATGTTGAATAACAGAGGTAACTGCTTGACCGATCCTGAAAAAGAAACATATCCATGTAAAAAAAAAATAGTTATTGATTCTGGACCATTTCATTTTTTTGTTGAACTTCAATTAGAAAATTATATAGGGAACTCCCCATCTCAGTGCACTAAAGTAACCCTAATTCAAATAAAGATTTTCTATATTATAGGGAACAATTAGCAGTGTTAATTGTCAATTGAAATGTTAATTTCAGTACTGTGAAAATGAACCACTTGTCTGTAATTGCTTTTAAAAGTAGCAGTGCACTTCCTGGTATATAACCTAGGCACTCCTGTGAGGTTGAAGGCACTGAAGCCTCTGATATTTGGTATTGTAAGAATTAGTGATACTACTAATGTGCTGTTCTTGTTGGAGGTCCTGCTATAATCAATTATAGTCCTCCCTCTACCATGATGGGAACCTACAGAGGCGGGACCAGGTCTGTGCTTGGGGGGGGTGCTATAGCCCCTCAAAAATATTGCTAGCACCCCCATAGCACTCCCGTCACTTTGACCATGGCCACCTATATGCAGTCCTCCACTCTATCGGGTTGCAAGGGGGACTGGCAAGCACTGCCTCTGATTTTGTCTCTGACTGCCTTGCCTGGCAATTAGCCTCCTAGGGCTGGCAGCCAGTAAATACTATCATGTCTGTATAAAAGTAGATTCTCCCAGGACGATCAAGTTGGTTGGTGGGGCAGTCAGGCAGTGGTGTGGCTGATCCATGTCTTTATGGACTTTGCTTGTGCACTGGTGTGCAGTCATGTTGGAACAGGAAGGGGCCATCCCCAAACTGTTCCCACAAAGTTGGGGGCATGAAATTGTCCAAAATGTTTTGGTATGCTGACGCTTTAAAAGTTCCCTTCACTGGACCTAAGGGGCCAAGCCCAAACAATGAAAGACAACCTTACACCATAATAACCCCCCCCCCCCCCCCAAATGATTTGGATCAATGAACAAAGCAAGGTCCATAAAGACATGAATGAGTTAGTTTGGGGTGGAGGAAGTTGACTGGCCTGCACAGAATCCTGACCTCAATCCAAAAGACACCTTTGGGGTGAATTAGAGCAGAGACTGCAAGCCAGGCCTTCTAGTCCACATCAGTGCCTGACCTCACAAATGCATGTCTTGAAGAATGGTCAAACATTCCCATAGACACACTCCTAAACCTTGTGGACAGCCTTCCCAGAAGAGTTTCATAGTTAGTCTAGTCATAGTTAGCTTCATAGTAAATAAAGACAGCAGTCCATCCAGTTCAACCTGAGTGAGTGTCTACAATTGTCCCTATCCCTGCACATTGCACACTCATATTGGTCCCTACCCTCAAGGAGCCCACAATCCAAGGTCCCCATTCATATACTAGAGCCAATTTTTTTTTTTTTTTTGGACAGAAGCCAATTAACCTACCTACATATCTTTGGATTGTGGGAGGAAACCAGAGTACCCGGAGGAATTCCCTTCATTTGCAGGGATATCCCCTCACTTTCTGTTTGGCTATGGGACAGGAAGTGAAGGGAAATCTCGGCAATGACAAAAAAAGTTTTACCTACAGTTCTACTTTAATTCTAAATTGACTCTAGTATGTGTAAACTGTATTTGTGCAGTATGCTAGTAAGATGGGGACTTTAGATTGTAAGCTCCACGAGGGTGTTGTGCAAATTGTTAGTGCTGTATAAATAATATCTATATGTTGTTTTGCATGACTTATACTTTGCTTTGTTGTTCAGTCTTGTACAATCTTTGTACTACAGCAGTGAACATAACAATTATCGTGTTGCTTAATGGAAAACAAGTTAAGCTACCCTGGTGCTGATTCATTGAATTCAGGCATGAAAACCAAATATAGGTCACGTTACAACTGCCAAACATCTTTCTATAAGCAACCAAAAGAAGTTGCCATATTTCCAGAAACTAAATAATCAAGCCGCCATTGGTTTTTATGTGTCCACCTTGTGACCCTCTGTCTAAGCATTCACATACAACATATTATATCACATTCCACACACACAGTCTACACTTCATCCATCCATGGTCCACATTTTGTCTACCCACTTTCCGGGTAGGTGTTAACAATTCACACTCACTGTATAGGTTGGTCACCCCCTGACCCTGTCTATAAATGTGGAGACCACCCCTCATGCCCACTTTATTAGTTGGTCCCACCCAGACCCCATCTCCAAATACAGTATGTGGGAGCTGCCCACTCATAACTCAGACCCTTGAAAATAAATGTAATCTTGAGTTCCTGTGCATGTTGAGTCGTTTAAATAAGGTTGATGTTGCGATCCTCAGACATGTGGAAGTCTCAGTACAGGTTTAACCTAAGGACTGCATTTGGTCTGCCTTAGCTTGAGACAAACAAAATTTGAAAAAGCAGGAGCATATCTTAATAAGACCCAGACTGCTGCAACTAGAGTTACCACCTCATCCCTTTAAACCCGAACACCTTTGAATTACAGTTCTGAGGTTAATTAAAGGCAGATAAGGCACCAAGCGAGTTTAATTACCACCTTAATCAGCCACAGAACCTGTGTAATTAATATGTGTTCGGATTTAAAGGGATGAGGTGACAACCATAGCTGCAACTGATGTCTTTTGACCTTCACTCCTTTTGCTACTATTGGCCTTTCACTATAAAGCAGGGGTGCCCAACCTTTTGAAGAGCGAGAGCCACTTGTGCAACTTGGTAACTAGTCACAGGCCACAATGAGTGGGCGGATGACAGGTCCAAGTGCACTTTGTATATGCAGAGCTGATACAGACACAGCCCGCTCAACTCTATGGGCCCTCAGATCTGCTCAGATGGAAGGGGCCACTGGTTGGGCACCCCTGCTATAAAGAATGGCTTTAGTGGCCAGTAGAAGCATGTGGGAGAGGTGGACCACAATTAGACACTACAAGTGCCAGTACCTACCTGTTACCCCAGCCCAGGCTTTAGAGTACTGAGACTGCAGAAGAATGCTTCTCAGGGTGTATAATATGCCTGAACTATATTGTTGGGGGCCTGTCATGGTTATTTGGGTAACTGACAAGGCACTGATTGCTTTAATGTGATGAGTGGCCTCACTGGCCAAAAGGGAGGCTTGGAAAGTTGAACCCAGCTTTACGAAAAAAAAAAACTCCTATATAATTTTGGATCCCTCAGTTCATTTTAATGTGTATTTGTCACTGAAGGTAGTCTCTGCATACATATTTTTCATCATAGACTTAGTCAGAATTGCCCAATTTAGCTTCTCCATGTGTGTTTTCTTGAACAGTTATAGTTTAGATTGTATAATTCAGGTGTATTCTGGGTATGTAAACAGCATATACACAATATAATCATATCATATTCTCTTACATACTTACTTGTGAGCAGCCACTGCAGTGATAGCAGCTTGAGAGGCCGTGTGTGAGAGGTCTGTGTACTGCCTTTTCTCCACACAGCAAAGGATGAAATCAGAGGGGATGTTTAAAGCGGATGCCACTGCAGCCTGTCAGAAGAACCCAGCAATGTAAGATATACCATGGTAATATGGCATGTGCATTTGTACATGTAAATTATAAAAGCTTATTATTTATTCTTGCATAAACAGTAAAAACCTTTCCAAAATGGGAACACCACAAACTCATGCATACATAAAATGAATCTTTCAAGAAAGAAATATGGAGGCTACCATTGGTGACCTCTCATTCTGCAGATGCTAGTTGAATGGCAATCATTCTGATCCTTAAATTGGTTGTAAACCACTGAAATTAAAAAACAAAAGATATTCTTCTAATGTGTCTACGTGCCTCAATCCAAAGCACCAAGTGTGACTTTTCATTCTTCTCTCCTCCCTCTATCTACATGAGTCACTTCTGATCATTTATCCTGACATCAGGGAATCCCAGGAGACAGCCTGTCCCCCTCCACCATACAGAAGGTGATTGACAGTCTCAGCTGTGCATATTTCCCTATGAGACTGTGTAGAGGGGGGTGTGTCCATTCTCTCCACTCAGCTCTCAAACTACACTCAGCTCTCCTCTCTGTGGTGAGGTATTGTTTCATCTTTATGTATCACCTGAGGCTAATCACTGCACTGGTATATGTAAGCGTTTACAACCACTTGTAAGTGTTACTAAAGTAAAAAAAAAAAAGTTCTTAATTAAAATAACAAGCATATTATCCGGTTCCCGACCAGCGCACGCCGATGTACGTCGACAGAATGGCACGGGCAGGCATATTGGTGTACAGGTACGTCCAATCTTCAATGCCGCCCTGCCATCGGGAGCGAGCCGCCGGCGGCACGCTCCCGCGCTGGTCGGGACCCCGTGAGTCCGGTCGTGGGACCCGCGGACTCGATCGCCGCGGGCATACCCGCGATCGTCTCACGGGACGGCTGAATGGAGGAAATGCCGTGTAAACAGCATTTCTCCATTCTGCCTAGCAACTAGTGACGCTGATCTCTGCTCCATTTGATTGGAGCAGAGATCAGTGTTCACTAAATGAAAGCCCAACCCCCCCACAGTTAGTAACACACCCCTAGGAACACTTAACCCCTACACTGCCACCCACTGGTTAACCCCTTCACTGCCAGTGTCATTTACACAGGAATCACTGCATTTATATAGCAGTGATTACTGTATAAATGGCAATGGTCCCAAAAATGTGTCAAAAATGTCCGATGGGTCCCCCACAATGTCGCAGTCACAATAAAAATCGCTGATCGCCGCCATTACTAGTAAAAAAAATAATAATAATAAATTATTAATAAAAATGCTATAAAACTATCCCTATTTTGTAAATGCTATAACTTTTGCGCAAACCAATCAATAATCGCTTATTGCGATTTTTTTTTTACCAAAAATATGTAGAAGAATACGTATCGGCCTAAACTGAGCGAAAAAAATGTTTTTTTATATATTTTTGGGGGATATTTATTATAACAAAAAGTGTTTTTTTCAAAATTGTCGCTCTATTTTTGTTTATAGCGCAAAAAATAAAAACCGCAGAGGTGATCAAATACCACCAAAAGAAAGCTCTATTTGTGGGAAAAAAAGGACGTAAATTTTGTTTGGGAGCCACGTCGCATGACCGCGCAATTGTCAGTTAAAGCGATGCAGTGCCGAATCGCAAAAAGTGGTCTGGTCTTTGACCAGCAAAATGGTCCGGTCTGTAAGTGGTTATACTCACCTGCTCTGTGCAGTGGTATTGCACAGAGCGGCCCAATCCTGCTTTTCTCTGGTACCCCAGTGGTGCTCCTGGTTCCTCTTCTTCTTCCTGGGGCCCCATAGCAAGCCATTTGCTATAGAGGCACACAGTCTCTGCGTGCTCCTGATCCGTTTGTCTATAGAGCCGTGTTCCATAGAATTACACAGCGGGGCCTAGTCCCGTCCCCCACTTCCTCTTCAATGCATTTTACCGACAGCAGCTGGAGCCAATGGTGAGTGCTGTGTAAAGATGAAGAGAGGGGAGAAGAGATGCAGCCATGCACAGAGAGGCAGAGAAATAAAAAATGTGTTTTACCCTAATGCAAAGAATTCATTAAGGTAAAAAACATTTTAATCTTTAGGGTCACTTTAAGCTTCAAATACATTGAGTCACAAACTCAGAACAAATACAGTATCTCACAAAAGTGAGTACACCCCCTACGTTTTTGTAAATACTTTATCTTTGCTGCTTACACTTTGCTGCAATGTAAAGTAGTGAGTGTACAGCTTGTATAACATTGTAAATTTGCTGTCCCCTCAAAATAAATCAACACACAGCCATTAATGTCTAAACCGCTGGCAACAAAAGTGACTACACCCCTAAAGTGAAAATGTCCAAATTGGGCCCAAACTGTCAATATTTTGTGTGGCCACCATTATTTTCCAGCACTGCCCTAACTCTCTTGGGCATGGACTTCACCTTTTTCAATCCTCCACGATGACATCACGGAGCTGGTGGATGTTAGAGACCTTGCGCTCCTCCACCTCCATCTGTGGGATGCCCCACAGATGCTCAATAGGGTTTAGGTCTGGAGACATGCTTGGCCAGTTCATCACCTTTACCCTCAGCTTCTTTAGCAAGGCAGTGGTCATCTTGGAGGTGTTTTTGAGGTCGTTATGTTGGAATACTGCCCTGCAGCCCAGTCTCCGAAGGGAGATCATGCTCTGCTTCAGTATGTCACTGTACATGTTCCCATTCATGGTTTCCTCAATGAACTGTAGCTCCCCAGTGTCCCGGCAGCACTCATGGAGCCCCAGACCATGACACTCCCACCACCACGCTTGACTGTAGGCAAGACACACTTGTCTTTGTACTCCTCACCTGGTTGGCGCCACACACGCTTGACACCATCTGAACCAAATAAGCTTAACTTATCAGACCACAGGACATGGTTCCAGTAATCCATGTCCTTAGTCTGCTTGTCTTCAGCTAACTGTGTGCATCATCTTTAGAAGAGGCTTCCTTCTGGGAAGATGGCCATGCAGACCAATTTAATGCAGTGTGCAGCGTATGGTCTGAGCACTGACAGGCTGACCCCCCACCCCTTCAATCTCTGCAGCAATGTTGGCAGCACTCATATGTCTATTTTCCAAAAACAATCCTGTGGATATGATGCTGAGCACGTGCACTCAACCTCTTTGGTCGACCATGGCGAGACCTGTTTTGAGTGGAACCTGTCCTGTTAAACCGCTGTATGGTCTTGTCCACTGAGCTGCAGCTCAGTTTCAGGGTCTTGGCAATCTTCTCATAGCCTAGGCCATCTTTATGTAGAGCAACAATTCTTTTTTTCAGATCCTCAGAGAGTTCTTTGCTATGAGGTGCCATGTTGAACTTTCAGTGACCAGTATGAGAGAGTGAGAGCTATAACACCAAATTTAACACACCTGCTCCCCATTCACACCCGAGACCTTGTAACACTAACGAGTCACATGACACCAGGGAGGGAAAATGGCTAATTGTGCCCAATTTGGACATTTTCATTTAGAGGTGTACTCACTATTGTTGCCAGCGGTTTAGACATTAATGGCTGTGTGCCGAGTTATATTGAGGAGACACCAAATTGACACAGTTATACAAGCTGTACATTCACTACTTTACATTGTAGCAAAGTGTCATTTCTTCAGTGTTGTCACATGAAAAGATATAATAAAATATTTACAAAAATGTGAGGGGTCTACTCACTTTTGTGAGATACTGTATACAGATAGGGACTTCTGACTTTATCTTTTACTTTCCTGATTGGTGATGACAGCCCCCATATTTCTCTTAAGAACAGTTTATTTTAACTTTAGGCAATTAACCAAACTCAAAACCACTGCACAGAACAGGTAAGTATAACATGTTTGTTATTTAAAAAAGAAAAAGTCTGCCTTTAATATTACTTTAAATCGAATGCATTAATAAAGAGGCCCTCAGTGTTCTATTCTTCCAGGACCCAAATGTGATATTGCTATTGTTCCTTGATCCCGAAATATATTTGGTAAGTAGTACATCAATAATCTCTAAAGCTGGTTCAGTAGGGACCGGCTGAATATTGATCAGTGTGTGGCCATCCCTACTTTGTTCAACTTCTGTCAACAGACAAAACATTTCTTGTTTAGCAGCTGCAGCCAATAGGCTGCAGATACCGATCAATGTATTGACAGCAATGGGAACTGCTGTCAGAGTACAATTCTCTGGCTACGGGGATTCTTCCATCCACCTCGTCTATGTCGATGGAGGAATCTGGCTGAAAAAAAAAAAAAAAACACTTATAGCCAGCTTATAGACAGCCATCTATTCCCCTGAATTGAATAAATAAAAAATGAAGACACACAGTTAACACAGTAAGGAAAAAAAATAATGATCACAGGAACCCAAAAAAATTGATCATGGGTCCCCAGATAAAACTTTCTTCTAACAGGTTGCACAGGAAGCACTCAAGAATATTAGAGTACAGTGTTGGACGAGCAACAGCATGTAATGTAAAGTACTGTGAATTAAATACTGTATGCATTATACCTATCTATCCAGCAGGCGGCACTGTAGTGTGTAGCTACGGTATGGTAATCAGAATAAGTACCATCCTTATTGTGTTATATGTGTTTGTTTGTGTTCTCTTCCTGTTCTATGATAAAAGGCATGTATTATATTTCTCCATAAAAGTAAAACTGTTTTCTATATCCAAGAAGCTTCCAGTGCTTAATTGTAATACTCTGCACAACATACAGGACACTGTACCTGTATTGATGCTGGATCCTGAGTTGATATAAACACCTCAATTTCATTTTCTTCTATTCTAGGTATGACCCGCACAGTCTGGGAATGCAGAAGATTATTCTGTCCTTCTATATAATCCTCACCTGTTCTTTGAAAAGTAAAAACAAAGGCAGAACTCCAGACATGTATTCATCATAAAGCATGCAACATCAAGGCTTACTTATGTTCTTATGGCTAGCATAAACCTTATGCCCTCTAAGCAGAAGACAATATGAGAGATGCAGACTCATAACAGTTAAAAATGTGGATTCAGCACTGTTCCTCTTACCACTATTTTGCACAAGTGAGTACATGCTGTGCAAAGTGTTCCTAGAGTCTCCATTATTTAATTTAAAGTTACAATCGCAGTGCTCCTTTTGTAAAGCCCACTATTTATTCATGTTTCAGTATAAGCAAGCTTTAGGTCACATCCCACAGGCTTGAAGTATATGTAGCGCTTTTCCCCAGAGGGTCCACTGAGAATATACCTTGGTATCCCAATATAGTACAAAGGTTGCCCATCACACAAGCTCAGTCCCCCGCACACCAACAATTAAAGTTGATGTAAACCTGATTTATGAAATTTGAGCTGGGCATATCTATATGCAGTGTTTTTTTTTTTCTCTCTTCAAAGCACTGTCGTGTAGCTTTGTCCTGCTTTGTTTTTCTGTTATCTGCCTGATAACTTCTGACAAGCTCTCTGAGACAGGAAATAGAAGTGTGTGTCGAGGGAAGTTGCTACATCCACATGTATGGGGAGGGGGTGTGTACCTTTCCTCCAATCAGCTGTCTCACATTGTATAGCAACAAACCACTCCTACAGATGAATGAGCAAGAGAAAATTCTAACAGGACGTGAACTTTCTAAACAGTATATAAAGGTAAAGACAGCATATCTGCTGTGTAAAACTACGTAGGGAGATTTATTTCATCCCTGTGTATCATCTGAGGCTGTTCACTTCACTGTGTATAAGGTGAGAAAAACAGGCGCCTCTGAGTGAAGACTGTAAACATTTAATGGTACATGAGTGCAATATAAACACACATTGAAGTATAGGTGAACAGGCACATTATAGTCCAGTAATATGCTGGAATCTGTCCCAGCTGGATGCTGTTCCCGCAGCTCACACAGCTTGTCATGATAGCCGTCCTGAACTGCAGGATGCTTGACGATCGAGTGGGATAGAGAACAAGGCTTAGAGAGCAGCTGTAGAGCGATGGAGAGGGCTGGAACACAACATTGGAACATTGGGCATGATGGCATCACTGGCGTGCGCACGACAAGTTTCACAACATGCACACTAGAAAGGTGTACACAGTGCACGCTCCTTTGTCAAGCTAATAATGTAACATAGGCTAAAGACAGCCTTAGTGTATAAGTGCCTTGGTGTACTGCCATCTTGTGGAGAGAATGCTCATCTCTCTCTAACATGTAGAAACGAAACACCCTGCATCAATACTGATATAGGTAATTTATATATATATATATATATATATATATATATATATATATATATATACAGAATATACATACACATCAAATGAAGTATATATATAAGTCCTAAGATGAGGTTTTAGCTTACTGGGTGCAGTTTTATTCTTTAAGTGCTCTTCTGTATGTTACTCTGGGTAAATTGGGGAAAAGGGGTTTAAGATGTGTATCCTCTAATAATAATAATAAGTCATCAAAATTGTCCTTTTGGAATATTTTTTTATCCACTTATGGTAATGACAGCTCTTATAATGTAGCAGAGAATTATCAGCTGTGGATTTGTAATAGTTATTGGCATGAATTTCATAATTCGAATGGTGTAGTTCTAAATCAAGAAAAGCTAACTTATTAGGATCTGTGACATAAGTGAAAGACAGACCACTTCATTACCTACAGCCTCTGGCCCAGGGTCTGCAGTCCTACATCAGAGATGGTGCTCATTTATTAGAACAATTGACACCATACACATGGAATAGTACTAACATCTGGATTTTGTTAGATGTATATACATCCCTCATGACTTTGGACTGGCAGCCTTGGACCATTTTTTTTACATGTTGGAAAGAGATTAGCACTCTCTCCACAAGATGGCAGTAAGGCACTTATAGGGCTGTCTTTAGCCTATGTAACATTGGCTTGACAAAGGAGCATGCACTGTGTACATGTTTCTAGTGCGCATGCTCCAAAACGTGCCGCGAGCACGTCAGTTACATTATCCTCATTCTCCATCCTACTCACCAAGCATCCTTCTGGTCAGGGCAGCTATCATGACAGGCTGTGAGAGCCACGGGAACAGCATACAGCTGGGACAGATGCCAGTGTCTTACTGGACCAGCATGCGATTGTTCACCTTTACCTTAATGTGAGTTTATATTGCAACATTAAATGTTTACAGTCTTCACTCAGAGGCGCCTGTTTTTCTCTCCTTTTTCGAATGTTCAGAGTTTGCTTTCACTTCTCTTACAAGGCTGGCCCTGATACAGTGGACTGTTCTTCCATTACACTGAGTTGTTTGCTCAAAAGACTATTCTGATGGACTTATGTATTTATTTTCACACTAATCTGGGTGCGCCACTACCCAATCTTTTTGACTTCACTGGGTATAGGTTCGGGTTTACATCCACTTTAAGGCTCGATCTAAGGGATGTCTGTTTAGTTTTTATTGCTAAAGAACTTAAACAGGAGAGAGGTTTACGGTCTCAGGATACTGCAAAATGATCAGTAACAACAGTGGAAGGACACAATTCTCTCTAATCTTCCAAAAGCAGCGTTTCTGGAGATAGCAGGGATTGGCCAATATGTCTAGGACCTTAACTCAGCAGTCCATAAAGCAACCTCTGGCTCATAGTTCCCTTTTGGGACTTGAGCAACTATCAGTCCCCAAAAAGGTCTTTATTCACAATGTCCCAGGAACTGTCTGCCACCAAGCATCCACAGGTAGATCCTTAGTGAGGGAGATAACACGATCCTTCTTCAGAACCAGGATTTCAGTGCAGTGTCCTCCAGCACATGTAATGCTTAAACAATCTTCCCTAGACCCTCAGCCCAGCAGTTGCTTAGACCCAGACTGCAGCTTCTTGGCTTTAGTAACTCTCTCCACGGGGCAACAGCCCCCCAGAGAATGAAACCCTCCCTGAAGAGGAAAAAACAATCTGTTCAGGCCTCCTTCACATTTATCATCTCCTCAGCCACCTTCTGGAAACCTCCTTCCAGGGGTTGGCTGGGGCATGATACATTTTTAACTGATCATTTGAATCTCCCTGTCCTATGCTCTGGAAACTTCTTTCAGAGGCAGGCGGGAGGAATAAAACAATCTGCTCAGGAAACACTGAGCAAACCAAAACTACCTAGCAGCCTTACCTAGCAGCCTAACTAGAGGAAGGTGCTACATGTATGTAAATCCAAACAATAAACTTCCTTTAACTGGTCAAAAAATGTGCCATTAAAAGCATTTTGCTAGATCTGTTTCAGAAGTTCCAAAAAATTATCTGTTACCATTGTCAGAAATCTTGTGAGCTCTTAACTTCCTATGCTTTAAAGTTTAGGCATGTCACAGGATCCCCCCTCACCCTCCCTTATACTTACCGGAGCCCGATCTCAAGCAGGTAAGTATGAGAAGTTTGTTATTTTATTTAAAAAAATTAAAGCTTTACAATCATTTTAAGCCCATGCTGACTGTTTTCAAATGCCTTGCTTTGAGCTACTTCTGGGGTTTACAGAACAATGTTCCTCTATGTTATTGATGATAGGAGAGAAAAGGGGTTCTGTAGTCCAATCTTCTTTCTGTTGTACTCATACAGAAGAATGGGTGAGCATTGCCATCCCAGGACTGGAGTTTTTTTTACTGACAAGGGTCACCAGGTTAAAATGAAGGAAAAAAAACCTTAAAAGATGCTAATAAGCTAACTAGTTAGTGCAGCCACCACATCAAAAGACTGATAAGCTGAAATATATCAAATTTTTTGTTCTTGGGTTTAGATACATTTGAATCAAGTGCTCTTGAAGAAGGCAGTGGGATGTGTATATTACAACATACTACAACATGAATAAATAAGCAGCATATACAAAAGGACCGCTACAGTTGTATGTTTAAAGATTCATATTGGTGGTCATGGCAAGTTCACACTCAGTGGTCGGCAACCAACGGCCCGCACCCTGCCCGCTGACGCTAAATATCCGGCCTGTCAGTGCATGTGACATTTTAACCCTGGTCGGCTTTCTTAAGATAACAACCGATGCAGCTAAGAAGCCGCTCGGCTGTTATCCCAAGCAGCAGGAGGGGACGTCCCCCCTCTCCCGACGCCTCCCGCGGCTTGCCCAGGAGGCCTGAGCGACTAGCCGGCACATCTGCTGGCTGGCTGGAGACCCGAACAAAGCCAGAATCAGCTTTGATTGGGCCTCGGATCTAGTAATTCGTAAGTGATGTCATGACATCACTTCCAGTTTACGGGATACTTAAAGGCGCCAAATTTTTTTAAAATACAGCATTTAAACCAGCCAAACGTGGCGTTTTGAATGCTTTTAGGTTCAAAGGAGGGATTTAGGGTCTTGTAGACCCCAGATCTCTCCATAAAGAGTACCCGTCACTGCCTATAAAGCCATGTACACACAATCAGACTTTTCGGCAGACTAGGTCCAGCGGACCGGAATCCGTCAGACAATTCGATTGCGTGTGGGCTCCAGCGGACTTTTTTTTCCCCAAAATTCCAACGGACCTGGAAATAAAACATGTTTCAAATCTGTCCGACGGACTCGGCTTTATAGCATGCAAACCATTCATCTGTGTGCTAGTCCGACAGACCACATATGATGCAAGGGCAGCTATTGGCTATTGGCTATTGAACTTCCTTGTTTTGTCCTATAGTCCGGTCGTGTGTGGCCAAGTCTGTTCGTTCAGAAAGTCCATCAGACCTCCACCGAAAGTCCGGAGGGAAGACAATCAGGCCTAGTCCGTCGAAAAGTCTGGTCGTGTGTACATGGCATTACTGTCGCAAGGGATGTTTACATTCCTTCTGACAGCAATAAAAGTGATCAGAATTTTTTTTTTTTAAAGGGACAATATAAAAATAAAAATAAAATAAAATAAAATAAATAATAATAATAAAAAAGATTTAAAGCGCCCCATCCCTCTGTACACATGGGAGGTATCACCGCAATCGATAGAGTGAGAACAATAATTCTAGCTCAAGACCTCCTGTAACTCTAAACTGATAGCCTGTAGATTACCTATCTTTAAGAGATTTTTAAGTATCGTAGTTTATCGCTATTCCACAAGTGTGTGCAATTTTAAAGCATAACATAGGCGGGGGGCTGTTTAGCGTGTGGGAGGGGCTGTTTAGCATTTAGGGGGGCTGTGTAATGTAAAGGGGTCCAGAGGTACGGGGGCTGTGTAATGTAAAGGGGTCCAGAAGTACGGGGCTGTGTAATGTAAAGGGGTCCAGATTATTATCTTAATTTATTAGCAAGTGAATGCGCCCTCCATGCATTCACATACATTGAATCCGGCCATTAAGTGGAATTAGGTTTCCAAAAAAATCGGAATGATATCTACTCCTTAGGATCTCATGCCTCTTCACCTTCATCACTTAGGCTGCATTCACACTTTTTGCATAGAGGGAACAAGCGGTCCTGCTTGCGATTTTGGTTGAGTAATTCCCACACAATTTTGTGTGTCACATAGGGCCATGTATAAATTTGAAAATAAACTACTGCTGCTTTTCGGATGACAAGCTTCATGCGATTTTTAAAGGTGCAGTTTGTCACAATTGCAGTGCGATCCTGTCAGGCCGCGTACACACGCGCGGACTGTTCGCCCAACTTTGTCCGTCCAACAGTTTCGGCAAACAGTCCGCTCAAACTTAGCATGGACGGACATGGCCACACACGACGGACGAACAGTTTGCTGAAACCGTGCGCGATGACGTGAACGGCACGTACGACGGGACGAAAAATACGACGTCCTATACACTGCATTATAGCTTTCGGCGTGAAAATCCTTTCTGAGCATGCGCGCAACTTTGTTTGACGAACAAGCCTACACACGGGCGGACTGTTCGCTCAAACAAGGTTTCAGCGGACAGTTTTTCGGAAATTCCGAAAAACCTTGTCCGTCCAACTGTCCGCTGAAACTGTCCGCTGAAAGCCCACACACGAGCGGACTGTCCGCCCAAACACTGTTCAGCGGACAAAGTTGGGCGAACAGTCCGCCCGTGTGTACGCGGCCTCACGCGACAATTACAGCAGAATCACATAAAGCTTAGGGTGCCATTAAAGGATAGTAGCACCTAAGCACGTGTCACGTGTTGTGTAGCAATTGCCACACAATTTGGAATATTTTCCCAGCATCACCATGATTCTGCCCCAATTCCAAATTGCGAAGTGTGAATGGAGCCTTAGGGAATAAAGCAGTGGTGCTGGCCCACTGACATAACTAGAAATGTCATGCACTGAAATGTCAATGTCTACTAAAAACTATGCAATCAAGTTAGTGTATTTTTACAATTTATTTTTCAATACAGAATCTACCAGGATGCTCAACATCAACATGATTTGTGTTTCTGAAAATGAGATTCTTATGCCAAAATATAGCACATTACATAAAAAATGATTTCAGTTTTTCTGAAACACTCCCTAGTGTTCCCATTTAAATATATTTGTTTAGCTATGCCTCATACATTACCTTTAAAAATGCAACAATTTTTTTTCTTAACTGTCTGAATTACAGGTATTTTAACAACATGCAACATACCTATATTGTATGAATGTCTATGGATATTTACCTTCTAGAATATGATGCACACTACCAAAAGCTTCATCTATGTTCCCATACTCTAATTTTCTAAGTGGTTCAAAGAAGGAATTGTGCTTTATGGAATCCTAAAAACAGCAAAACATGTCTACAAATTATTTTTATGGCATTGTGAACATTTATATTTTAGTACTGTAATTTAACATACAACAAAAACCTGTATCGCACTTTTTTCTAGGATCAGGTGCTTGACCCCCCACCCTCCCTCCCTGGTCAGTGCTCCTATCATACTAAAAGGTGCATGACCGATGATTTTTATAATAGAGGTGGGCAGAGCCTGATGGGGAGCTGAGAGACTAGTTCTACATTAGGTCTGCTTCACTTTTGATTAACTGTACATGGCAGTGGACAGAGCCATAGCCGCTATTCAAATAGTGGCTTTCAAAACCACTCACTGCTGTGCATTGCTACTCAAAAGTGAAGTGGACCTGATGGTGAAAAAGTCTCTCAGACCCCCTATATTCTTGCCCACCCAGTAGCAAGTAATTTTCCAAATATTTGGGTAATGACTTCAACTGTTAAGCCTCGTACACGCGATCGGATTTTACGCAGACAAAACCTCAGTCTGAAGGGCGTTAGCCAGGAACTTTTCTTGCATACAAACGGCAAGGAATTGTCGGCCAATAAACACGAACATAGTGACGTACTACGTGGTTTTTCAGCTCTGTAGCACCACCCTTGGGCTCCTTCTGCTAATTTCTTGTTAGTAGAAATTTGGTGAGAGTTCATTCATGCTTTTCATTTCACATTTTTCATTTTGCGCTTTTCATTTCGTGCTTTTCAGTTCGCCAACCAGCCATGTTGCGGAATTGGAGAAGATAACACGTTATTTATTATTGGCCTTAGAGTTTTTGCTTTGACCCAAGTCCAGTCCAGGAACAGGAGGAGGAGGATTTCTTGGACCAAAAATTGGTTTCTTTATTAATCATGACCAATTATCTCATATGCGGGAGCTTCAGGTGAATAAGCCAGATGATTTTTGGAATTATGTCTGGATGGCGGACCCCTGCTTTCACCCACTCTTGGCATTGTTGACCTCCTATATTTAGAAGCAGGACACATGCATGAGGTTTTTATTTTATTTTTTGGTTGAATAATGATTTGATTTGGTATATTTTATATATTTTTGGATGCATGGAATGCACTATGTTCTACTGGCAGATATAATGTCTAATTTTATTTGTTTTCTTTTTTTAATGCACAATAAAAAAATTGTGTAGAATAATACTTGGTTATGTGTTTTACTTCAAATGACAGTTTGGGAGTAGGCAGTTACATTTAAAAAAAATACAATGTAAAATTAACAAGGGGCACAAACATAGTTACATCTTTGATCTTAAAAACTATGGGATAATGATGTTGTGGTAACTTGCACCAAGAAAAAAAATAACAAGCATAATAATATTATTCTTGATATCACTAGAAAAAAAAAGCCTTTTTAATGTGTTTGCAATAACTCCATCAGTATTTCAAGCAAAGCAGCTTCATTATTATCCCATTAAAGATGAGAATGTACACTGCATTTCGAGATTTCATAACTTGCTGCGTCACGAATGTTAATTCTCCATTACGAATGCTAGTTTACAAGACTGACCACTTCTGGCTCATCCTCATTTCCGAGCATGCGTGTTTGTACTTCGGACTTCTGTCCAACGGACTTGTGTACACACGCTCAGAAAATCCGACAACAGACATTTGTCCGCGGAAAATTTTAAAGCCTGCCATCCAAAATTTGTCTGCGGAAAATCTGACAATTGTCCAATGGAGCGTTCAAACGCTCGGATTTTCCAGCAACAGCCTGTCCTCACACAATTCCCGTTGGAAAATCCAATCGTGTGTACGAGGCTTTACTCTGGTTCTGTTGCCCAACAGCTAAGTGAGGCAGGGGGTACAGCGCTGTCACAGGCAAAGCCACTCTGAACACTAACATACCTCCTGTACACCAGATCTGAGTTGGTCTTAATTACCACCAGTTTCCTAAACAGAGAACTGTCATTAAAAATGTGTTGCTGCCATAACAACAAACAGATTCCTAAAGTGGTGGTAAGTAGTAAGAACTACTGAATTTGCCACACGTGTCAGTTATTTTACCAACACTGGCACAAATGCTTGTCTGAATTAGGCACAGGTAGTTTGTAAAAAAACTACCACCAGAAAATTGACATTAGCGCCAATTTGAATTCCCCTGATAGATTACAATATTTGTTATTTTAGAAAGGCATGTCACCTGAACAGAAAGTATAACAGGTTCCAGATCTTCATATTCTACTCGAACTCGTTGAGCTCCTATATTAGCACGGTCCTGAGTGTTCGCTACCACGGCACATATTGCCTGTCCAATGTAGGTTACCTAGAAAAGACAGAAATACATTTTGCTGATCTGGGGTGTACTGGATACTGCATACATGAATATGTGGAGTTTTTCCTCAATTGTACCTCGTCCCCTGCAAATAAATTTGAGTTGCTTGTTTCAGGAACATCAGCAGAAGTTATCACATCAACCACTCCTGGAACTTTTAATGCATCTTCTGTAGTTATGGATCTGACAACACAAGCAATGAAAAATGCAGGTGACTAGAATTCTTTGTAATGTCAAGTGCTAATGTGCAGAACTTAAAAGAAAGACCTTGAAAGAACTAGAACTAATATTTTAGAAAGTAGGCAAATTACATGATTTTAGCATGATGTCTGTTGCTTGTAACTAAAGTCAAAAATAGTTCTCCATCCACAATAGATGTATCTTCATCATCAAATTCTTCCTCCGTAATGGTTTGCAGAACATGAGGTGGGAAATTTACTGGTTCTTCATCTTCATACAGATGATTCCTATGTTCAGCCTAAAAAGGTAAAAATAATAATAATGCTTTTTCTGACTAAGATATTGATGCAAAGTCATTATAGCAGAACCCTAGAGCTCCTGCTTTGATTTATATTTTTACTGTCCCAGTGCCTTACTGCATGTTCACATAAGCTGAAATGTATTTAGTGTATTCAAGTGTTCAAACTGAACATTTAATGAGTTTAAATGAATGACCCATTCAGCATAAGCATTCATACATTTACCCTTGCACTTCCTCAAAAAGTTAAGTGAATGCTGTTCACAATAGCTGCTGAGGTTAATTCATTCTGCATCAATTAGAATTTAAAATGAAGCTGCCACCAAAACTTAAATTTTTAGAATTTTGAATAGAGTGGGAAGTGTTACACTTCAGCCACTTATTGTAATTTGTGTTACCGTTGGCTTTATGGATGAACACTGGTCTGGGTATTGGGAGCAAATAGCACACTAACTTACAGTCACTGCCCACTTTATTAGGTACATCTGTTCAATTGCTTGGTAACACAAATTGCTAATCAGCTGTTAACATGGTAGCAACTCAATGCATTTAGTCATCTAGACGTGGTGAAGATTATTTGCTGAAGTTCAATTCGAGCATAAAAATGGGGAAGAAAGGGGATTTAGGTGTCTTTGAGTGTTTGAGTCCACAGTATTGTGAATTTGAAAACATGTTATTTTCAGTGGTAATGGTTCACATATCCGCACTCTCCCAGGTCAGCTGATTCAAAGCAACAATGGAGAGGAACCGCTGAATAAATAATTTTTATCTTCTCACAGAAAACGGAGCTACAATTTGCATCAGACTATTGTGAGCCTAAATATGGCATGGTTGTTGGTGCCAGATGGGCTGGTCTGAATATTTCTAAAAACTGCTGATCTACCAGGATTTTCACTCATAACCATCTCTAGGGTTTATAGAGAATGGTCTGAAAAAGAGAAAATATCCAGTGATGTGTGGACGAAAATGCCTTGTTGATGTTAGAGTAGAATGGGCAAAATGGTTTGAGATGATAGAAAGGCAAGAGTACTTCCAGCAGCATAATGCACCATGTCACAAAGCTCAAATCATCTCAAACGGGTTTTTTGAACATCACAATGAGTTCACTGTACTTCAATGGCCTCCACAGTCACCAGATCTCAATCCAATAGAGTACCTTTGGGATGTGGTGGAATAGGAAATTTGCATAATGGGTGTGCAGCTGACAAATCTGCAGCAACTACGTGATGTTATTATGCCAATATGGACCAAAATCTCTGAAGAATGTTTCCAATAGATTGTTGAATCTATGCCACAAAGAATTAAGGCAGTTCTAAGGGGAAAAGGGGGTCCAACCCAGTACTAACAAGATGCACATAATAAAGTGGCCGGTGAATGTATATTTGTGTACATGGACAAACTAGAATAATTTCCAGTATGAACAATTTATAACATCTTTTCAAACCTAGGAAGGGCTCAAGTGAACTTTTTTTTTTTTCAAACAAATGATTGAGGTTCTACCACCCATAAGAGCCCACATATGCTTACCTATACTTGCAAAAAGACCTACCTAAATTCTAGATTTACCAGTCATGGTCTGTTAATCACTCTCTCTGTAGTCAGAAAATGCAAATGGGTTAGGTGAGAAAGTAGCAATAGGGCATAAGCTTTTTGATTCTTCAGGATTTGATTGTTCTCGTGACAACTGTGATCCTTACTATGAATTCACTGCCTATAGACTCCACATAAAACCTTCCAAATAAACTGTTCACTTGCATATGCCAACTTACATTGTTAGTGACAAAGCCATTAGAAGTTCTCGGTTTGAACTCTGCAACTGACTTGCTGGAATATGTTGTGTCCTGCAAAAAAGGATAACTTTTTTTTTTTTTTGATATGGCTTACAAGACTATAGTGTTCATAGAGATACAATGCTCTAAGCTGTGGAAACAAAAATGACTACAAAGCTACTTGTCTAAGATTTTGTGATAGTTGTTATACCGGTAAGTAGTTAGGTTGAAAAAGTTAATCTAATTCAACCAATAGAAAAACAAATACATAGAAATCCAGATCCAGAAAAGCTGTTTGCTACCCACTGGCAAAAGTTCATCTAATAATGCTAACATTTAATTTAAAACAATTTATGTACAAGCAGATATAGACACATGCTCAACATATGCATATAGAAAATAATCCTTAAACGGCTCCTAGATTCTTAAAAATAAGAGAACAGTCAAAGGTGGACCATTTGTCGTCATTCACATGAAAAGAAAAGAAAAAACACATAAAAAAATGTTATTTGAAGCAATTCCTGTTCTGAGCATTTAATCCACTATTATGCACAAGCTGAAGTTGGGTAGCAAGAGTTTTCCAAGGTTTGCTCATGTGAAATGATGGTTATCCTAAGGCAGATCCCACAAACCAAAATACACATGCTGACCTTAACTAGTTAAGATCAGTAGTGCTGGAGCCTGTATGCCAGCTACAGATCACACAATACTATACTAAGGGATTGTTTGGAAAAAAATCGAAGTTTACCTAAATTAGCTTTTTCTCTTTTTTGGAAAAAAAATTGAAGTTTACCTAGATTAGCTTTCTCTTTTTTTATATCATTTAATGTTAATAAGGAGAGATATCTATATCTATTTTTCACAAGAGCTCTAATACTGTAGACAGCTAAATTTTTTCTCTTACTTGTATATGAAATAACAAATGTATTTACTATTGCCAAGCCAATGCATTGATTTAATAGGGACCTTTCAGGAGTCAGGACAGATATGTAGAATCTGCCATTGATGACTTATTTTTAAAGGTGTATGCTCTGGATCTATCATCCCCAATTGGCTTTAAACTTTTCAAGACTAGAAAAATATCTTAAAAAAAACGAGAGCTAAGCGATGTTTTATTCCAGTTTTTTTTTTTTTGGAATACAGCACATATTTCATATTTTAGGATATAAATTTACTCAATAAAATGTATTTTGTGAGATATTAGAAATACATCCTTCGCCCATGACATCATACTCAAAAGTGTCTACTCTGAATGCCAATCCCTAACTCCTTATATGTCCACATTACTTAATGCCTTCTGCCTTGGTGCGAGGGAGGGAGTGAGTGTGCATGTAGTGAATGTAGCATGGATGGTGTTTGTTTTTATCTTCTTTTAGAATCTCCCACATCTCATGTTACCGGATTTGATATGTCAACTTTTGATTTGCTGAACTGTTTACCATAACAGGTTCAATGTTAAATAAATCTCACCTATCTCTTACTTCAGTCTATAGGGCTAGGCACATACAATATATTTAGGAAAATATGTCAGCAACATATAGGTGGGTACTCAAATCTTTTTTTTTTTTTTAAATCACAAAACGGAAACAAACTGTGACTTACAGTTTCGTCATACTGTGGAAAATTCATGGTCTTCTTTAATTCTTTAGACACTTGGAGGTAGAACTGAAAGAGGAAGCTGATCGCCAGTGTTCGCTCATACTCTACCATGCCAAAAAAGGCAGAATCCTGTAGAGGGATCTCTTCTAAGAATAATTTACAAGCTTCATCCAGCATTGCCTCACCCCATCGTCTGTAATGCAATATGTATATATTGGGGAAATGCACTAAGAAAGATCTGACTTACTTTCAGCAGAGGAATAAGCATTTTAGGGTAAATGCTAGAAATTAGGACATAGATATAAGGGCACCAAGAGTGTATGTGATGATGTGAGAGGACACAAGGACTCAGAGGAAGCAGGGGTAGCATTCTATTTTACAACATATTTAAGAGACTATTTAATGCACTTCTTACTAGCAAACAATTATGTGGGTTACTTACCTTTCAAAGAAAAATTCATTCAAAACATAAATACGAGAAAAAGATTTCACAGCAATGCTTCTTAGGGGCTTATCCACAATATAATGTGCATTAATACACATTGAGGTTGATTTACTAAAGGCAAATAGACTGTGCACTTTACAAATGCAATCGCACTCTGCAAGGGCATATGTTCCAGAGCTTAGTAATTTTGGTACAGCTTCGCTCTGTAAAGAATACCCAATCACATCCAAGGCATTTTGGCTTGCACATGATTGGCTGATGGATGTCAGCAGTCATTTACTAAGCTCTAGATCAAATGCCCCTGCAGAGTGCAAGGACAATTACAAAGTGCACGGTCTATTTGTCTTTACTAAATCAACCCCACAGAGATGCATTTGTGATATATATATATATATTTATTAATGATTTTACTAAATATTTTGCTAATAAATCATCAGAATTTTATGACCATTTGGGGTTTATTTACTAAAGCTAGTGTAATGGATGAGATTAAGAATATCATGAAATGTCTATTCAAATATATATATATACATGTTTTATATGCCTGACAGTACATGTTTTATATGCCTGACATATCAGCTTCAGTTTATCAGTTTTTCAGCCTTAAGACATATTCAGATATTTTGCAAACTTACCTTTCCCTAGCTTAGGAACTAGACTGACAGACAACAGTCAAAGAAAAGTTTGCATCTGCTTCTGAGAATACATTAAAAATATAACAACATAACACCAACGGTTTAAAAAAGAAGCAAGAACACGGCCACTTCCTCATAGATGTCCCAGCTAAAGGCCAAAACTTTGTCACATTGTTTGTCCTAATGTACTTTTATATTTGTGATTTGTATGCACCAGTCTTGTTGACCTATCTCTTAATCTTTAATGGAATTGTATAAAAAAAACTTGAGAAATATTAAAACAGAAGTTTTTTTATTCTGAACTGAGTGTCAGCTTAATCACTTCAAAGCGTGCATGCTTTTATATTCAATCTGATGAGGGGTAGATATAATAATAGGGATGAGCTTGATGTTCGACTCGAACATACGTTCGACTTGAACATCGGCTGTTCGCACGTTCGACGAATACCGAATGTTATGGGCTGTTCGCGCCAAATTCGTGTGGCGCTCACAGCCCACAATGCACTGCGCCATCGCAGTGCATTGCTGGCTCATGATTGGCCAAGCATGCACTGTGACCCCGCATGCTTGGCCAATCACAGCACCGGCAGCGAGGAGAGCCATGATTGGCCACAGGCAGGATGCCTGTGGCCAATCATAGCTCAGCGTGTGTAGTACACGCCCCACACTATATAAGGCCACCAGCGCGGCGGCCTTGTGTAGTGTGTTGGCGTCTGTAGGAGTTAGTGGGTGTTCTCTGTGTACCTTCAACACAGTATACACCGTTCGTTATCAGCCGATTTAGCATTATTGCTCTTCTGTAATTGAGCTTTTAGCAATCTGCAGGAGTTTGTGGGTGTTGTCTGCGTGCCCTGACCGCAGTATACACCATTATATCCACCTATATAGCTAGCTATATTGCTCTTCTGTAATAGAGCTTTCAGTCAGTTGTAGGAGATTGTGGGTGTTGTCTGCGTGCCCTGACCGCAGTATACACCATTATATCCACCTATATAGCTAGCTATATTGCTCTTCTGTAATAGAGCTTTGAATCAGCTGTAGGAGATTGTGGGTGTTGTCTACGTGCCCTGACCGCAGTATACACCATTATATCCACCTATATAGCTAGCTATATTGCTCTTCTGTAATAGAGCTTTGAATCAGCTGTAGGAGATTGTGGGTGTTGTCTGCGTGCCCTGACCGCAGTATACACCATTATATCCACCTATATAGCTAGCTATATTGCTCTTCTGTAATAGAGCTTTCAGTCAGTTGTAGGAGATTGTGGGTGTTGTCTGCGTGCCCTGATCACAGTATACACCACTATATACACCTATATAGCTAGCTATATTGGTCTTTTGTAATAGAGCTTTCAGTCAGCTGTAGGAGATTGTGGGTGTTGTCTGCGTGCCCTGACCGCAGTATACACTATTATATCCACCTATATAGCTAGCTATCATGCTCTTCTGTAATAGAGCTTTCAGCCAGCTGTAGGAGATTGTGGGTGTTGTCTGCGTGCCCTGACCGCAGTATACACCATTATATCCACCTATATAGCTAGCTATATTGCTCTTCTGTAATAGAGCTTTCAGTCAGCTGTAGGAGATTGTGGGTGTTGTCTGCATGCCCTGACCGCAGTATACACCATTATATCCACCTATATAGCTAGCTATATTGCTCTTCTGTAATAGAGCTTTAAGTCAGCTGTAGGAGATTGTGGGTGTTGTCTGTGTGCCCTAACCGCAGTATACGCCATTATCCACCTATATAGCTCTTCTCCAATTGAGCCATCTGCCATCTGCAGGAGTTAGTTGGTGTTGTGTGCCTCCAGCACAGCACAGTATACACCGGTATCTACCCTTTAATTCCTGTTCTATAATAAAGGCAACTGAAGGAGTTAGTGGGTGTTGTGTGCCTCCAGCACAATATACACTACCCAATTGCTAGTTTTCCCATCTCCCTTCAGGCCATTACCATGTCTGGAAGGCCAACAAGGAGAGGCAGACAGGCATAAAAGGCGATAAAAGAGGGCAAGCAGGCTCTGTGTCTAGAGACAACAGTGCTGGTCATGGATGCGGTGCATCTTCATCATCAGCACGTGCCCATGGGACACGCTTGTCCTTATTTTCGGCAGCTGGACGTGTTGAGCCGCATCATGCCGAAGACTTGATAGAGTGGATGACCAAGCCCTCTTCATCCTCCTCATCCTCTCTCACCCAGGCTCAGGGTACTAGCAAAGCAGCTGCCAACGCATCGTCTTCCCTCGTCTCAATGTCATCATCAGTGACTCCTTCTCTAGACCCACCACGTCCTCCTGAGGAGTCCCCTGAACTCTTTGAGCACAGTGTTGGGTACATGCTCCAGGAGGATGCCCAGTGTTTTGTAGGCTCTGATGATGATGCTCAGCTAGAAGAAGGCAGTAGCGTTAGCGCAGAGAGAGGGGATGCTCAAGAAGGACAGAAATCTGGCAGTAATGTTCCACAAGCTGCAGCATACTGCCAGGTTTGCTCCAGCGATGAAGAGGGAGGAGATGATGAGGGCACTGACTCCACGTGGGTGCCTGGTAGGAGAGAGGAGGAGGAGGAGGAGGCGGCACATGTCCAACGAGGCAGGATGCCCTCCGGGGGCCAGCTTAGGGGCAGCACACCGACTGAATCACACCGCAGAGCTCCGCCTGTGCAGGGCGCTGCCTCTGCTCGTTATTCTAAAAGTTCTTTGGTGTGGGCCTTTTTTGAGACAAGTGCATAAGATCACACCGCTGCTATTTGCAACATATGTCTCAAGCGTATCTCGTGTGGCCAAAACATCAGCCGCTTGGGCACCACATGCTTGACCAGACATATGTTGACCTTCCATGCAGCTCGTTGGCAAGCGTACCTCAAAGACCCACACCAAAGAACAAAGCGGATCTCTCCTTGCTCCTCATCAGCTAAGATCTCCAACCCCACTAGACCTTCAGTCCTCTCTGAAACCTGCTCTGAGAGGAATGAAAGTGTAGAATTAGGTGTGTCACAGCCAAGTGCTTGCGGGCACTCTGCTAGCAGTACACCCACGTCCGATTATAGCAGGCTAATTTTCCCTGCCCCTGCTGCTGGACCGTCGAAAGAAGTTCACTCTTAGCCATCCACATGCCCAGAGGTTGAATGCTAGCTTGGCTAAATTGCTAGCACTTCAACTGCTGCCTTTTCAGTTGGTAGACTCGGCCCTCTTCCATGAGGTTGTGCAATGTGCGGTTCCTCAGTGGCAGGTCCCCAAATGCCACTTTGTCACGGAAGGCGATTCCGGCTCTCTACCGGCATGTGGAAGGTAATGTCCTTGCCTCGCTGGACAGGGCGGTCAGCGGTAAGGTGCATATTACAGCTGACTCATGGTCCAGCAGGCATGGACAGGGACATTACCTGTCTTTCACGGCCTATTGGGTCACTCTTCTAGCAGCTGGGAAGGATGCAGGACAAGGTGCAGTAGTGTTGGAGGTTGTTCCGCCACCACACCTCCAAAATGCTACTGCTGGTTGTGACACACCTCTCTCCTCCACCCCCTCCTCTTCTTCTTCTTCTTCCTCCATGGCCTCTTCCAGTGCTCTGTCCTCAGAATCAGCAGTGCTCAATAGGCGTTCAAGGGGGTACGCAAGTACGCAGGCAAAACGATGCCATGCCGTGCTTGCGCTGGTTTGTTTGGGGGGCAGGAGCCACACTGGAGGAGATATTTTGTCAGCTCTGCAGGGGCAGGCAGAGAGGTGGTTGACGCCATGCCAGCTTAAGCCAGGAATGGTGGTTTGCGACAATGGCACCAACCTCCTCTCCGCCCTCCGACAGGGACCACTGACCCATGTGCCCTGTGTGGCTCACGTCCTTAACCTGGTGGTGCAGCGGTTCTTGGGCAGGTACCCAGGCTTACAGGATGTCCTGAAGCAGGCCAGGAAAGTCTGTGTGCATTTCCGCTGATCATTTAATGCCTGTGCTCGACTGGCTGAGCTCCAAAAGGAGTTGAACCTGCCCAAATACAGCCTTATATGTGACATGCCCACCTGGTGGAACTCAACGTTGGCCATGCTGCAGCGGCTGCACACGCAGCAGAGGGCCATCAATGAGTACCTGTGCGACTACGGCACCAGGACAGGGTCAGGGGAGCTCGGTTTTTTCTCACCACGCCAGTGAGGCATGATCAGGGATGCATGCACTGTCCTGTCACCGTTTGAGGAGGCCACAAGGATGGTGAGCAGTGACAGTGCATGCATCAGTGACGCTGTACCTCTTGTCCACCTGTTGGAGCATACGCTGCGTGGAATAATGGACAGGGCACTTGAGGCAGAACAGAGGCAGGAAGAGGAGGACTTCCTTGCCTCTCAAGGCCCCCTTTATCCAGACAGTGTTCCTGCTGTCCCACCCATCACACAGGAAGAGGACAAGGAGGAGGAGGAGGATGATTGTGTCAGCATGGAAGTGGAGGCTGGCACTCAGCATCAACAGCAGCAGCAGTCTTGTAGGGATGATTTACAGTCCCAAGAAACCCGTGGACTTGTACATGGCTGGGAGGAGGTAGCTGCGGATCATGTTGTCCTTAATGACCCAGAGGACTCCGGACCGAATGCCTCAGCTAACCTACGCTGCATGGCCTCCCTGATCCTGCAAAGCCTCGTATTCTTCGGATCAAGAAGAGGGACCATTACTGGCTGGCCACTCTTCTTGATCCACGGTACAAGGGTAAGGTTGCCGACCTTATCTTGCCGTCACAGAGGGAGCAGAGGATTAGACATCTCTGAGGAGGCCTTGCAGAAAGGTCTGTGCAACGCGTTCCCAGAGACTGGGAGGTTACAAACTCCTGGTCCTGGACAACGTGTTGCTGATGCATCGGTCAGAAGGAGCGGTGGAGAAGGTGGCCGTCTGACCGATGCGTTCAGACAATTTTATAGTCCGCAGCCCCAAGGTATGATCGGTTCCAGCAACCATCGCCAGCGTCTGATTTACATGGTGCAGGAATACCTAGGGGCAAGGTCAGACTTGGACACCTTTCCCACCGAAAATCCTCTGGCTTACTGGGTCTTGAGGATGGATCACTGGCCAGAGCTTGCACAGTATGCAATTGAGCTACTGGCCTGTCCTTCATCCAGCATTCTTTTGGAATGCACCTTCAGTGCTGCTGGTGGCTTTGTTACCGATCACAGGGTGCGCCTGTCCACCAACTCAGTTGATCGACTGACCTTCATAAAGATGAATCAGTCTTGGATCACCACCAGCTACCAAGCACCTGAAGCTGATGTAACTGAATATTTTTTTTTTGAAATATCACATCCCTTCAAGACTGCCTATACTGATGCTGAGTGACTGTCCTGTTATGTTGATTGTCTATCCTCTTCCTCCTCCGCTGATATGTTGGAAAAACATTTTTGATTCTGGGTGATGCCACCAGCCCAATTTTTAAGCCCCTGTTTAACAGGGGCGTTTAATTGCAATTTTTGATGCAAAGCTTTGCAGCAGGGCTCATTCCTGCACTACAACTAGAGTATATGGGAGAGGTTTCAGTGTCGTGGCACCAGCACCAGTGCCTAAGGCCCAATTTTTCAGCCCCTGTTTAACAGGGGCATGTAATTACAATTCTTGATATAATATTTCACAGCAGGGCCCGTTCCTGTGCCCACCGAGAGTAACTGTGAGGACTTATAGTGTTGTGGCACCAGCACCACAACCACCTAAGGCCCAATTTTTCTACCACTGTTCAGCAATGGTATGTAATTACAATTCTTGATATAATCGTTCACAGCAGGGCGATCCAGCGCCCACCAAGAGTCACCAAGAGGGCTTACAATGTTGTGGCAACACCAACACTTTGTTCCGCCATTTCTGCAGAGCATATAGGGCAGGCCCCTACTTTCAAATATCCAACTTACAAACGTCTGCTACTTGCAAATGGAAGGAGACAACCGGAAGTGAGATGAAAAAAGACGGACGGCAAAACAAATTATACAGGGGTGATAACCCTTCCCTATGTTTTCCAAAAAGCTTAAAAATATATTTTTTGACTGGAGCTACACTTTAAAAAATGTACCAGTTCAAAATTACAAACAGATTTTACTTAACACAACAAACCTACACAGTCCCTGTCTTGTTTGCACCGCCTGTATACTGCTGTTCTGAGTATATAGGGCCACGTCTTTCCTTTTTTTAATATGGGTACGGGGTTCCCCTTAATATCCATACAAGACCCAAAGGGGCTGGTAATGGGCAGGGGGGGCTACCCATGCCATTTTTCTCAATGATTTTCATCCATATTGCTGGAACCAGATATTACATTAAAACTGCAAGCAATTTTAAATGACTTTTTTTCCGTTAAATGTCATTTTGTGCAGGGACTGTTCTAAACACGGGAAACATGTGGCACTTCACAGGCATACTATAGACACCCCGCAGGCACGATATTTAAAGGAATATTTCACTTTTTTTTAACTTTAATCGTCATTGAAATCAGTGCTCCCGCAAAAACGCCCTGGGGCAGGAGCCAGGTCCCCAAACCCTTTTTAGGACAGTATCTTGCATATTAGCCATTAAAATTAGCACTTTTATTTCGAACGTTCGAGTCCCATAGACTTCAATGGGGTTCTAAAGTTCACACAAATTTTCGGTCTGTTCGAAAGTTCTGGTGCGAACCGAACCGGGGGGTGTTTGGCTCATCCCTATATAATAATATCAGACTTTTGTTCTGAATTCAAAACACTAGAGAATGCAAAATGACTCACAATTCTGCATAGAAACCAATTAGCTTCCAGGTTTTATTGCCAAAGCTTAATTGAACAAGCCGAGGTTAGAAGCTGACTGGTTTCTATGCAGAAATGTGACTAATTTTGCCCTATCTAACTTTAGTAAATGAACCCAAATGTATCAAAGTCAAATTAGCATTTTCTGACATTTAAGAGCATCTGTTCTCAGGGCTGGACTGGGACAGAAATTTGGCCCTGGACTTCATTCAGACCGGCCCACTTTAATTTTGCAAACACGCACAAAAACAGTATGTAAACTATACACAATTGCGTAAAAAAATAAGATAAAATTATTCATCAGTTATCGTGGCCAGTGCCATTAAATTATTCATCAGTTACCGTGGCCAGTGCCATTAAATTATTTATCAGTTACCGTGACCAGTGCCATTAAATTATTTATCAGTTACCGTGACCAATGCCAATAAACTATTCATCAGTTACCGTGGCCAGTGCCATTAAATTATTCATCAGTTACCGTGACCAATGCCATTAAATTATTCATCAGTTACCGTGACCAGTGCCATTAAATTATTCATCAGTTACCGTGGCCAGTGCCAATAAATTATTCATCAGTTACTGTGGCCAGTGCCAATAAATTATTCATCAGTTACCGTGGCCAGTGCCATTAAACTATTCATCAGTTACCGTGACCAGTGCCATTAAACTATTCATCAGTTACCGTGACCAGTGCCATTAAATTATTCATCAGTTACCATGACCAGTGCCATTAAATTATTCATCAGTTACCGTGACCAGTGCCATTAAATTATTCATCAGTTACCGTGACCAGTGCCATTAAATTATTCATCAGTTACCGTGGCCAGTGCCAATAAATTATTCATCAGTTACCGTGGCCAGTGCCATTAAATTATTCATCAGTTACCGTGGCCAGTGCTAATAAATTATTCATCAGTTACCGTGGCCAGTGCCATTAAATTATTCATCAGTTACCGTGACCAGTGCCATTAAATTATTCATCAGTTACCGTGACCAGTGCCATTAAATTATTCATCAGTTACCGTGACCAGTGCCATTAAATTATTCATCAGTTACCATGGCCAGTGCCATTAAATTATTCATCAGTTACCATGACCAGTGCCATTAAACTATTCATCAGTTACCGTGACCAGTGCCATTAAACTATTCATCAGTTACCGTGACCAGTGCCATTAAATTATTCATCAGTTACCGTGGCCAGTGCCATTAAATTATTCATCAGTTACCGTGGCCAGTGCCAATAAATTATTCATCAGTTACCATGACCAGTGCCATTAAATTATTCATCAGTTACCATGGCCAGTGGCAGTACATTTACCCCTCCCCCCTCCCCCCACCATGCTGTATATTACAGAAATCACAGACACTAACATTAACAGTCAGACTCTCAATTTATTATTAATCATGCTGCCATGCAGCCTGCATCCCATATAGCATCCGATTAGCTTATTATTTAGTGCTTACTTGAATTACACTGATCGACTTTTCTTTGTCCCCTGACCCTGTCTGTGCTGCTGTCTGGGTGAGTGGACTTGCTGCAAGGAATTTTCAGGTTCCTCCTCGGCAGCGCTGGCTCCTCTTGGTTGCAGTCACAAGCAGCTAAGCTTGGGCAGCAGCTTACTATGCTCCGGCTCCTCCCACGTCCCCGGGCTGGCTCCGCCCTCCGGCCGTGAGTGACGTCATGGCGCCGGGACAAGGAGGCAGCCTGTAATGTTATGGGAGTAAATGGCAGCGTCACGAGGGGGTGGTGCTTGTGTGCCGAGTGCAGGAGCTGAGCTGCCGCCGCCGCCGCCGCCGCCAGCCTTATTGTAACACAGGACAGACATGGAGAGTCCAGGGAGAGTGTAGTGATTCAAACACATACCACACTGTCTGACAACCGGCCCACTGAGCCAATCGGCCCACCGGGAAACTCCCGGTAGTCCAGATGGCCAGTACAGGCCTGTCTGTTCTTCAGCAGCAAAGGGTCTTTACTGTAGCATTTCCTTTAGGTAAGAAAAAAGGTGAATGCTTCCTTCCTGCACGGGAACCCTTCAGCACAGGGTCATCTGCACACAATTACATGCCTGTACAGTGCTCATCTTTCCAGCAACCCATATGTTAAAACCCTATCACTTCACTGCTCCCTAGTTCCATCAGATGGGTCATGTAGCTGTTACTCCCATTGCTTTCTGTGGTTCTTACCACTAGCTCATACGTCATGTAGTGGTGTACAAGCCAGTGGAAGGAACCAAATAAAGCAGTGGTGGAGCGGATATTTCACACATTCAAGGGGAGTATATTGCTTCTTCTTTAGTATATAACTGTATACAAGAGATCCAGTGCTGACAAGGTAAATTTAACCTATTCTTTACCAATTTTTGGTTTCATTGTAAATCAGACTTTCTACAGAAAAATGCAATTATCATATATTGAAGGCTTTGGCACTTTAATGATTAACTTTTAAAATAAACAAACAATGTAGCCCCCCCTCCCCGAGCAAGCAGCCCAGTATGCCAGGAAATCAGGGCTGCCATTTCAACAGCAGAGTGGAGAGGAGATACAGTGCTTTGAAAAGATATCCATACCCCCTAGAAATCTTCCACATTTTGTCATGTTACAGCTGAAAACATAAATGTATTTCGTTGGGACTATGTGATAGACCAACACAAAGTGCCACATAATTGTGAAGTGGAAGGAAAATGATAAATGGTTTTCACATTTTTTTACAAATAAATATCTGAAAAGTACGGCATGCATTTGTATTCAGCCACCTTTACTCTAATACCCCTACCAAAAATCTAGTGGAACCAACTGCTTTCAGAAGTCACCTAATTAGTAAATAGAATCTACCTGTGTGTAATTTAATCTCAGTATAAATACAGCTGCTCTGTGAAGCCCTCAGAGGTTTGTTAGAGAACCTTATTAAACAAACAGCATCATGAAAGCCAATGAACACACCAGACAGGTCAAGGCTAAAGTTGTGGAGAAGTTTAACCGTTTCCCGACCGGCTCACATACTTTTACTGCGGCACAATGGCACCGCTGGGCGAAACCCCGTATGGGTTTCCCTTTAAGAGCCGCCAGAAGGAACAGCCTGCACATTGGAGGATGCAATGTGCGTGGCCGGCGGGCACGACTGCCGCTGGCCGCATGCATTCGCATGCATGTAGGCCAGCACGGGGATTTGTGTATGCAAACACACAAATCCTTGTTCTGTCAGGGGTGAGGAGACATATCGTTTGTTCCTGCTAAATAGGAACAACAATATGTCTCCTTCCCCAGTCAGTCCTATCCACTCACAGTTAGAACACATCTAGGGAACAAACATTTAACCCCTTGATTGCCCCCTAGTGTTAACCCCTTCCCTACCAGTGACATTTACACAGTAATCAGTGCAGATTTATAGCACTGATCGCTGTATAAATGTCAGTGGTCCCAAAAATGTGTGTAAAGTGTCCAATCTGTCAGCTAAAAAATCATAGATCACCACCATTACTAGTAGGCCCATGGTAAGTCTGTCCACAGGATAACTATTAGTCACGACCACTCCACATATGGAAGAGTGGTAAGAAGAAAGCCATTGTTGAAAGAAAGCCATAAGATGTCCCGTTTTCAGTTTGCGAGAAGCCATGTGGGGGACACAGAAAACATGTGAAAGAAGGTGCTCTTGTCAGAAGAGACCAAAATTAAACTTTTTGGCCTAAAAGAAAAATGTTATGTGTGGCTGAACACTAACACTGCACATCACCCTGAACATTCCCTTCCCATTGTGAAACAGGGTGGTGGCAGCATCATGTTGTGTGGATGCTTTTGTTCAGCAGGGACAGGGAAGCTGGTCAGAGTTGATGGGAAGATGGAAGGAGCCAAATACAGGGCAATCTTAGAAGAAAACCTTTTATGCCGCGTACACACGATCGGAAATTCCGGCCAGAAAAAGAGAGATGAGAGCTTTTCATCTGAAAATACGACTGTGTGTATGCTCCATCGGAATTTAGCTGTCCGAATTCCCGCCAGCCAAAAATTGATAGCATGTTTTCAATTTTCCCGATGGAAAAACTTTCTATCGGTATTTCCGATCGTGTGTATGCAGTTCCGAAACGCCAAAAATCACGCATGCTCAGATTCAACTACGAGACAGAAGCTATTGGCTACTGGCTTTTGAACTTCCTTTTTTTGTCCGTGTCATACGTGTTGTACATTGCCACGTTATAAACGATCGGAATTTGGTGTGACCGTGTGTAGGCAAGACAGCTTGAGCCGAATTCCGTCGGAATTCCGCCGGGAAAACCATCAGAGCTTTTTCCGATGAGAATTCCGATCGTGTGTACGCAGCATTAGAGTCTGCAAAAGCCTTGGACAGCCAGAGCCAGAGCTACAATGAAATGGTTTAGATCAAAGCATATTCATGTGTTAGAATGGCCCAGTCAAAGTCCAGACCTAAATCCAATTGAGAATCTGTGGCAAGACTTGAAAATTGCTGTTCACAGACGCTCTCTATACAATCTGACAGAGCTTGAGCTATTTAGCAAAGAAGAATGGGCAAAAATGTCACTCTAAATGTGCAAAGCTGGTAGAGACATACCCAAAAAGACTTGCAGCTGTAATTGCAGAAAAGGTGATTCTACAAAGAATTGACTCAGGGAGCCGAATACAAATGCACGCCACACTTTTCAGATATTTATTTGTAAAAAAATTTGAAAACCATTTTTATAACATGTTGTAACATGACAAAATGTGGAAAATTTCAAGGGGTGTGAATACTTTTTCAAGGCATTGTATGTATTGATGTGAATGGCGAAATGCTGGTGAACACACTCAAAATGCAGCATGCAACACATCAGTGTGAACAGGTCCTACTGAATACTATGGATTTATCTTGTTCTTGTATTTTCTGTACTGATGCAATACATACCTGCCAACAAGCATTTCACTGACATGCTTTGCAAACATACAAGCTGATTCAGAGCCACCGTAATAAATGTTCATAGACATGATGAGGTCTGAATCTTCTTTCAGCACGACTCTCATTGCAGCAATGTCGGCAGGTGCTGTACTTCCCCATCTCTGCACCTGTCTGAATGCTGAGACAAATTCCCACTGTAAGTATATAAATAAAACAAAGAAGAAATGTGAGACTAATATGTTCTGACAGAGAATGGGAAAAAATCATATCAACAGCATTCTTCAAGAACAAGATTGTGAAAAGACTGCAACTATACATTATGGTTTTCTAACACAAAAATGAAAACTTATAAACAGTTAAATCTATTTCTACAATATTTTGAAATAAAAAGAAGTGTTCAATGGGAACAGATCTGCTCAACTTAAAGAGAAATGCTTACTTAAAGTGGAGTTCCACCCAAAAGTGGAACTTCCACTTTAAGCACTCCTCACCCCCTTACATGCCACATTTGGCATGTAATTTTTTCGGAGAGGGAGTGGATACCTAGTTTTGATAGGGCCAATTTTGCTGGGCTGCCTAGGCAACGCCTCCTCTCTCCCTCCCTCTCTGCAATCTCCTGGGACACGTCACAGGTCCCAGAAAATTGCCTGGCCACTGACAAGGCGCAGCGTGACTCGCGCATGTGCAGTGCGCATCTGGCTGCAAATCTGCAAGCTGTCACAGCCAAGTGCCCACACTTGCAATGCTGGCGCCACGGAGAGGAGGGGGAAAGGAGTGAGGCTTTGAGTGCGCCTGCATCAATGAACAGAGTGTCTGTTAAAAGTAGGGATGAGCTAAACACCCCCCTGTTCGGTTCACATCCAGAAATTAAAAGTACTAATTATAAAAGGCTTATGCAAGTTATTGCCATAAAAAGTGTTTGGGGACCCAGGTCCTGCCCTAGCAGACATGTGCCAATGCAAAAAAAAATTTAAAAACTGATGTTTTTTTGGGAGCAGCGATTTTAATAATGCTTAAAGTGAAACAATAAAAAATGAAATATTCCTTTAAATATCGTGCCTGGGGGTTGTCCTTAGTATGCCTGTAAAGTAGTGCCTCTTTTCCATGTTTATAACAGTGGCACAGCAAAATTACATTTCTAAAGGAAAAAATGTAATTTAAAACTGGTGTGGGGGTCCCCCAAGCACTATATACTCTTAACAGCAGTATATATACACACTATACGACCTGCCCTATATACAGATTTATTTATTTATAATATATATATATATATATATATATATATATATATATATATATATATATATACCGTGTTTCCCCGAAAGTAAGACAGTGTCTTACTTTCTTTTTATCCCCAAAAGCCCCACTATGTCTTACTTTCGGGGTATGTCTTATATTGGAAAAAAATTGTCGAATTTTTTGTTTTAACCATAAAATTAACATTTTACACAGCTAAAAAAACTGTGTAAAATGTGTTTTTTAGTGTATATGCATTTTATGCGCTACAGAAGAGGACTACAAGTCCCAGCAAGCAAGGCTGCACTGCATTACAGAGGACTACAAGTCCCAGCATGCAAGGCTGCACTGTACTACAGAGGAGGCCTACAAGTCCCAGCATGCAAGGCTGCACTATGGAGGACTACAAGTCCAAGCATACAAAGCTGCTATGCTCAGCAGAGGAGAACTGTAAGCCCACACAGCCCGGTATGTTGGGACTTGTAGTCCTCCTCAGCTGCATCTTGCGGTTACATAATAAGAGCTGCAGAGAATCTCTTCACACCCCCCCCCCCTCCCCCTCCCCTCCTTGGTCTCTCTCTGTATGACCAGCACTGACCTTTTCCCGGGAGGACACAGAGCCAGTGACACCTGTCGGCAGTGATCCGGGACCTGGCACAATAATCCCCTTCTCTGTGGTTGCGTCACGCCATTCTGATCAGTCTCGGGCAGCGGCTGTCACTCACAGCCGAGCAGAGTGAAGCCGCCTCCCCCTCCTCTTGTATGGCTACACAGTGCTGTCCATGAAGGAGGGGGAGGCGGCTTCACTGAAGCCGCCTCCCCCTCCTCCTCCTCCATACACAGCACTGTGTAGCCATACAAGAGGAGGGGGAGGCGGCTTCACTCTGCTCGGCCGAGACTGATCAAAACGGCGCTGTCTCTTCAGTCGGAGGGGGAGGGCGCTGGCCTGGCACCCCCCCCAGGGTGCGGCCCGCACCCCCCGCCCCACTCTTAGTACCGTACGTCACTGGAGGCGGCAATACCCCCGTGTTTCCCCGAAAGTAAGACATATGTCTTACTTTCGGGGTACGGCTTATATTAGCCGACCCCTCTGAAACTCCCGATACGTCTTACAATCGGGGGTGTCTTACTATCGGGGAAACACGGTATATACTGGGCCTTAGGTGTTGGTGATGTCAGAACACTGTAAGCCCTCACAGGTACCCTTGTTGGGTACAGGAATGGGCTCTGCTGTGAAATATGATAACAAAAATTATAATTACATGCCCCTGTTGAACAGGGGCAGAAAAATTGGTCCTTGGTTGGTGGTGGTGATGCCCTAAACCAAAAATATTATTGGAAGCTAGCATCATCAAGATTGAGGAGGAATAAGATAGTCAGCATAGGCAGTCTTCAAGAGATCCCAGATCCATAGCAAATTCAATCATTTACATCAGCAACAGGTGCTTGATAGCTGCTGATCAAAGACTGATTCATTTTTATGAATGTGAGCCTATCAACGGAGTCTGTGATCCATTACAAACCCTCCAGCAGCAATGAATGTGCATTCAGAAAGCAAGCTGGATGCAGGACAGGCCAGTAGCTCAATTACATATTGAGCAAGTTCTGGCCAGTGGTCTGTCCTCAAGACCCAGTAACCCAGTGGATGCTCTGTTGGAAAAGTCTCCAAGTCTGCTCTTGCCCCTAGATATTCCTGCACCATGTAATGCAGATGCTAGCGATGGTTGTTTGAACTGATCAGACCTTGGCGCTGAGGGCTGAAAAATGTAAGTTTGTAGAGGCATCCGATTCTGAGTCCTCTGGGTCACTAAGGATCACATGATCCATAACTACCTCCTCCCAGCCACGTACAACTCCTTCAGTTTCTGGGGACTTAAAACCATCCCTTGAAGACTACTGTCTGCTCCTCTTCTTCTTGTGTTTGGCGGGCCCGAAGGAATGCTGTCTGGATAAAGGGGGCCTTGAGAGGAAAGGAATCCCCCTCTTCCTCCCGCTGTTCTGCCTTGAGTGTACTGCTAGCAGATTGGCTGCAAGTACTTGGGACACCTATTGCTATACCTTAATTCCTCTCAGTGCAGGTTTTTGAGAGGACTTATAGTAGGATTGGAGATCCCAGATGAGGAACAAGGAGAAAGTCTGCCTTTTTCTTTCATGTGGGTCTTTCAAGTGCTGTTGCCAACGGACTGCATGGCAGGTCGTCATTTGTCTGATCAAGCAAGTGGTGCCCAAGTGGCTGCTGTTCTGGCCACACTTGATCCACTTCAGACATAGGTTACAAACAGAAATGGTGCGATCTGCTGCACACGTGTCGGAAAAGGCCCCCACCAAGTTGCTTTTAAAAGTCAGCGGGGAGTCAGCAGCACCCTGCACCTGCGGAGATCTGCGATGTGATGCAATTGGGTGGCTGCCCTTATGCTGTCCCCTAGAGGGGGAGTTGTGCCTCCTCCTCCTCCACACAGGCACCCAAGTACAGTCAGTGACCTCATCATCCCTCCCTCCCCGTCACTGGAGCAAACTTGGCAGTATGTTGCAGCTGGGGGAACATGACTGCCAGTTTCTTGTCCTTCTGTGGCACCCCCTCTCTCTAGGCTCACGTTACTCCCTTCCTTAACCTGGGAACCAACAACGGAGCCTTCAAATTACTGCGCATCCTCCAGCAGCATATAACCGATACTGTGGTCGAATAATTCTGGGGACTCCTCCATGCATGATGGTGAGGCTACAGAAGGAGTGACTGTGGACAAAGAGTCGGTGGAATAGGCCACTTTGGCAGCTGCGTTGGAAGGCAAACTACTCTGAGCCTGGGTGACAGAGGATGAGGAGGATGAGGACGGCTTTGTAATTCACTCCAACAACTCTTCTGCATGTTCTGGCTCAATAACATGGTCAGCAGCAGAAAAAAAGGGCAAGCATGCCCCACGGCCTCCTGCAGAGGATGCACCATGTCCACTACCACCACTATTGACTGTAGACACAGAGGCTGTTTGCCCTCATTTAGTGGCCTGTGAGCATCTGCCTCTCCTTGGTGGCCTTCCGGACATAATGTATTTTTTGTTTTGCAACACCACACTACACTGTATTAGATACTGTGTACACTGCCTGCAATGTATTAGCAACTTTACAATGGCTGCACTGTATTATATACTGTGTACACCACCAAAAGTGTAGTAGAAACTACACACACTGTATTAGATACTGTGGAAACCCCTGGAAGTGTATTAGAAACTGTACACACTGTATTAGATACTGTGTACACTGCCTGCACTGCTTTAGCAACTGTACAATGGCTGCACTGTATTGTATAATGTGTACACCACCAGAAGTGTAATAGAAACTGTACACACTGTATTAGATACTGTGTACACTGCCTGCGCTGTATTAGCAACTGTACAATGGCTGCACTGTATTATATACTGTGTACACCACCAGAAATGTATTACAAACTGTACACAGTGCATTCGACGCTGTGTACACTGCCTGCACTGTATTAGCAATGGTAAAATGGCTGCACTGTATTGTGTACACCACCAGAAGTGTAGTAGAAACTGTACACACTGTATTAGATACTGTGTACACCGCCTGCACTGTATTAGCAACTGTACACCCCAGAATGCACTGTAGATATAGGCTACACTGAATGCAGTGATATATACTAGACTGTATATATATATATATATTAATACACTGCCTGTAGTGTATTAGAAATGGTATACCACAGAATGCACTGTAGATATAGGCTACACTGGGTACAGGAGGCTTTGTGTAGTTCCACGCTGCATGATAGGCCTGGCTTGCATCAAACATATAATTTCCCAGAACAGCCATTTTGAAGGAAAGACAAATTATTTCCTTGCGGATGCATTTGAGTTTATACTTCATCACAATTATTTCACCTTTAATGGTTCCCATTTCCTCTAGGTGCAGGAGGTTGCGATGGGGACCTCTTGTGCCCCATCGTACGCCAACCTGTATCTGGGGGGAGTGGGAACATATGATCAATCAGTCGGAGGACATGGCCCTCTTCATGAGCATTATTGTCGTATGGTATAGATCTATCGACATAGTTTTTCTCTTTTGGGATGGGCCCACTGACCTATTACAAACTTTTCTCCATCAACTCAATCAGAATAATTTCAATCTAACATTTACCATCACATGGAACCAGTCCTCTATTACTTTTCTTGATGTGACCATTCACAAGGATGAAAATGGTCTACTGACTAGTAGCTTATACAGGAAACCTACAGCTGGTAATTCCATATTATATGCCTGTAGCTTTCACCCCCAGGCATTAATTTCTTCAATTCCCTATAGTCAATACTTGAGGATTAGGAGAAATTGGGAGGCCCTTCCACTCAAAAGAAGGCTGTTAGCACATGGTTACTCAAACACATGCTTGAAGAAGGCCTTCAACAGGGCATGTATCAGGACACGAGGCGATTTGTTATATAATCCCTCCTCCAAAACAAACAACAACAAAAAAAAAACTATTTCCATCATAACAAAATTTTCCAGCCAGTATAAAACTATCAGGCGTATTGTAGACAAATACTGGCATGTTTTGACTCTGGACCCCACTATAGGTCCGTTTGTACCCGTCACATCCTCCTTTACCTTTAGAAGGGCTAGATCTCTTAGCCCTTTTACACACGGTCGGATGTTTTCTATCAGACCGTTTTGTCAGATATTCCGACTGTGTGTGGTCTGCATCGGACTGTTTCCGTTGGAATATCCGACGGACCAATTTTTCCAACTTGCCGGTAAAATTTTCAGACAAAATGCTCCTATCGGACATACTCCGTTCATGTGTAGCCTACTCCGACGGACAAAGTGCCACGCATGCTCAGATCAAATTCCTAGACTAAAGCTAATGGCTACTAGACTGAACATAGTCCCGTCGTAACGAAATAACGTCATCACGTTATGTACAATCGGATTTTCCGACAACTTAGTCCGACCGTGTGTATGCAACATCACTTCTGGACCTCTTCCGGAATTAATCCGTCGGAATTACTCAGACGGATTTGGTTGTCGGAATCTCCGACCGTGTGTACAAGGGCTAAGAGACCAATTGGTCTCTAGTGAGTTTAGGAGAGATGGACGAAGAGATCTGTGCAAACGTGCAGGAACTTTCACCTCTGGGGGATGCAATTATTGCCAGTTTATCAATACAGTTGCCAGTTTATCAAAAAACATAATTTTACCAAATGACGAACGCTATAGACCACAACACTATGCCAATTGCCAAACGCCTGGTGTGGTATACCTCCTCCTTTGTGACTGTACATGTTTTTACATTGGGAAGACAATACAGGAATTCTGTTGAAGAGCTTATTGCCATATCGCCTCAATGAGAACATGTAATCCTAGTCTCCCATTGGGTAGACATGTTACCAACATACATGATGGAATTTTTCCTAGAGTCTCCTTCCTTATGCTGGACCGTATACATTCTGGTATATGGGGGGACTAGAATAAGACTCTGTTGCAACGTGAACAGAGGTGGATTTTTCGCCTCAATGCCACTAAACCTCCTGGCCTAAATGGATCAGTTTCCTTCAGACCCTTTCTAGAGGGTTTCACTTTGGGGGGGTCTGAATGGGAACCTAATGACCCCAATTAAGTTTATGAATGTCATTCAATCAAAATGGTTCTTTTATGTGACTATCTCATGCCGCATACACACAATCGTATTATCCGGCGGACTTGGTCCGGCGGACCAGAGTCCGCTGGAAAATTCGCCCGTGTGTGTCCTCTGGCGGACTTTTTGTTCCCATAGTCCGGCGGACTTAGAATGAAGTCTTGACTCAAAATTGTGCACCGGTCTTTGTAGTCCGGCGGACAATCCGCCCGTCTGTGTGCTAGTCCGCCGGACTTTTGAAATGAACAGACTTGCCCACACATGGAGTAAAGTCTGTTCATTTTGAACGTGGCTCCAGGTAGACGGAACTAGCGAAGGAAGTCAATGTTGCCATTTCTATCGGCGAGATTGACACCTCGCTAGCCCCGTCACCTGGTATGGATTTAAAGGGGAACCCCTATGCTGAAAAAACGGCGTGGGGGTCCCCCCAAAGTCCATAGAAGATCCTTATCCGAGCAGGCAGCCCAGCTGGTAAGGAGAGGGGGTGGGGACGAGCGAGCGCCATGGGGGGTGGGTGCTTTGGGGAAGGGGGGTCCCAAAGCACCCAAGAAGAAGCAGCAAGAATAATAAGAAGAAGAAGCAGAAGGAGCAGAAGGCGGCAGCGACAGGGACAAGACCGGCCAACGCTAGTAAAAGAGCTGGAAGAAGAAAGCAGAGGCCCGGCAAGAAGAACCGAAGACCGGGACAAGACCCCCGAAGTCGGAAGAAGACACCCAGATGGCGGCAACGAAGGAGAAAGCCGGGCTCCTCCTATTGTAAAAGAGCTAGCAAAAGAGCAGAAGATAGCGGAGGAGTCTGGCGAGAAGACCCCCGAATACAGAAGAAGACCCCTGGAGCTGTCTAATAAAGTATTTTAAAAACCTGTGTTGTGTTCTTTTTATGTACACTTTTTTCCCCAGGTGAATGAGTATAGGTACATCGTACTCCATACTCTTTCACATAGGGTAGGGGCCAAAATCTGGGGGCCCCTTATTAAAGGGGGCTCCCGGATTCTGATAAGCCCCCTGCCCGCAAACCCTGACAACCAACGGCCAGGGTTGTCGGGAAGAGGCCCTTGTCCTCATCAACATGGGACAAGGTGCTTTTGGGTGGGGGGGCCGCAGGGCCCCACCTTCCCCAAAGCACCCACCCCCCCATGTTGAGAACATGTAGCCTGGTATGTCTCAGGAGTGGGGGCGCTCGCTCGTCCCCACCCACTTTCCTGACCGGACGGGCTGCGGGCTCGGATATGGGTCTGCTATGGACTTTGGGGGGACATCATGCCGTTTTATCAGCGTAGGGGTTCCCCTTTAAATCCATACCAGGTGACGGGGCTAGCGAGGTGTCAATCTCGCCGATGGAGACGGTGGCATTGACTTCCTGCGCTAGTTCCGTCTACCTGGAGCCACGTTCAAAATGAACAGACTTTACTCCATATGTGGGCAAGTCCGTTCATTTCAAAAGTTCGGCGGACTAGCACACAGATGGGCGGATTGTCCCCCGGACTACAGAGTCCGATGGACAATTTTGAGTCGAGACTTCTTTCTAAGCCCATACACGAGTGAATTGTCCGGCAGACTCTGGTCCGCCGGACAAAGTCCGCCGGATAATACGATTGTGTATATGCGGCATGAGATAGTCACATTGAAGAACCATTTTAAAGTCCGGTCGTGTGTGGGCAGGTCCGCGCATTCGGAAAGTCTGGCGGACCTCCGCTGCAAAGTCCGGCTGGTTGTCCGCCGGATAGCCTGATTGTGTGTTTTTTTTTCTTTTATACATACAATGTTTGTTTTTGATTTTCTGCTTTCATTAGTATGTACGGGATATAGATATATATATATATATCTTTTCTATGTTGTCTCAGATACTTACTATGCATGTAACCAGTTGGTTTATTCTATATCAAAGATCGTATACTTTGGAGTATTGTTTCTCCTAAATACATATGCACTCTTCCATTTTATCCAATTTGTTCATATTCCTTGTCGGCTCCTTCATTTGTTGTTGTATATATTGTACTTCCTGACAGTGAGCCCTTCAGGTTCCGGTCCAGATGATTCATTGCACCCTGGCACCCACCCACTATATTTCTCACTCTGCGCATGGGGCCGTTCACGTCGTCATGAAGTGTTTTGCACTTCCCCCAACTAGGCTGGGGATTCAGGCCTTGCCTGGTTTCCATGGCTCTAAACGTGTGTTGCGATACACTGACGCAGGACGGAGCCGCTGGCACGTCATGCTGGGTGGGTCTCCCACCTGGCGTCCTGACGCCGCCACGCCAGCGCACTGTGACGCTGTTGAGTCTCCGCCACAATGTCATCACGCCGTGTCTGGTGCCTTGTCACACCGACGAGCCCCCCCTCTCCATCAGGCAGGCATGTTAAATGAAGCGTATATATATATATATATATATATATATATATATATATATATATATATATATATATATATATATATATATATAAATAAAATACACGGCCACTAACTGAATAACCTGCCTGCTTAATCTAACTCAAGCCATCTCTCTGTCCACACCAACAACACTACATGTGGCCATCGTGTAAGCAGCCTTATATAGGGTGGGGTGTGGACTTAGTCCCCCAGAGCCATGATTGGCCAATTATGGCTCTCTCAGCAGAGCGCGCAGTGATTGGCCAAAGCAGGCAGGTCAGGTGCATGCTTTGGCCAATCATCACAGCAATGCACTGCGATCTCGCAGTGCATTATGGGGCATTCCACAGCGTTTGAATTTCCCGCGAATGCCCCATATGTTCGGTTAGTTTTAAAACTCATCCCTGATTAAAAGTCAGCAGCTACTTTTTGTAGCTGCTGACTTTTAATAAATGTAAAAACTTCTGACCATAAAAATTCCTCAAAGTGGACAACATTGTAACAGTAATTAAACATTTTTCAAAATAAACAGGCAATGTACAAAATGAAAAAACATATAAAGTTTATGATAAAGTGCATGTGTGTTTCCAAAACCTCTGTAGCAAGAGCCTCTTTTCCAAAACCTCTGTAGTAAGGTTGTTAAGGGGTAACTTTAGAAGGCCAAACCAAGGTGGGGGGCACAGGTAGCTCTATATAGCTGAGCTAAAGAAGTGGTATGGATAAGCTGTAGAACATCTTCCTGGTTACAGAACAGGTTCAGTTGAATATCGCTAACACTAACAATATCGTTAACTGCTAACTACTAGATACACTATTTTGTTTGCATAAATAAGAACGTACCACCACAGACAGCTAAATATATTATTGACATTATTGGGTCTAGCGCAGATATCCTGCTATACATGTCTTTGAGTAAATTTCTAGCAGGCCAATATTTATTTTTCTTTAATTGCAGGTCTTGCAGGAGCCTTTCTGAACACAACTATATCATTATTCATAGTTTTTTCTTCATACCTAACCCGAAGGCAGAATTAATTTATGAAACAGTTTTGCTCTAGTTATGTGAACTGGTCAAGGCACATTTTTAAAAGAAAAATTCAGTTGAGTAAAGTTCATGTGCTTTAGAGATATGTAAACAAGAACTGAAGGCTTTGCTTAGGAAAGTTTACTGCAGGGCGTTATCTATCAATCAATTTTTACAAGGAAATTACATTTTTTATATAATAATGAATAAAATCTGTTGGTGTAAGAAAAAGAAACATATACCCATATACAATTGTTGCATAATAAAATCTGTTTTAGTGAAATTATATACAAATTGAAATATATACTTAAAGTGACCCTGTCATGCTAAAAAAAAAAAGAAGAAAGGTCCATGTAAGAGAAGAAGGATTATATTCACCCCTCCAACAACCTGTGTCTCCCCTCTCCCCTCTGTTCCAGTGATGCAGTCCTCACCAGTCTCCTCAGCATTCAACATTTCTGGGGATGTCAGATACCATTGTCCTGAGCTGTGTACCAGGTTCTTTCTTGCCACCCCATGTCACTCCTGAGTTGGAATTTATGAAAGCTTGTACAGACTGCAATACTGGGACAGAAGGGAGGTGCAGTAGGAGACAGAGGCCACCAGAGAGGATAATACAAGCAGTCAGGGGCGTAACTATAGGGGGTGCAGCAGTCGCGACCGCAACTGGGCCCTGTACTGCAGGGGGCCCATGCAGCCCCCTCTACATATGGCCGGCAGCAGCATAGGCAGCTAGGGGTACCAGTGCACCATGCACACGGGTGGCTGGAGGTGGAGGGTGACTAGCAGAGCTCCATGCTCAACTATCGCACTGGCTGCTCTTTAGTTGTGCATTCCCCGCATGACCCGTGTCCTCGGCTGGCTCCTCAGAGTACCCCTCTCCTGCTCCATGCATTGCCGCTCAGTCCGATGTCTGTTCTCCCCAGCCAGAGTCCCGCCCCCCCCCCCCCCGAGTCCGGCCCACACTGCACTGCATACTTCTCCCGAGTAAACAAACTTTAAGCACACAGATGCAGTGCAGCCCTATGAGAGCCAGCCCCCCCGAGGACACTGCAGGCTTGTCTGCCAGCCCCCGTCATACACAGATGATGAAAGGTCTTTCTTGGAGATATGCTGATCACCCGTCCAGCACACTGGATGGAGCACAGGCCAACATTGATGAGTGCGCGGCCTGCAGCTTGGTCATGGTGAGTGAGAGGACTCCATCCCCCAGACACCATTACTTACCCCCTCCATCTCCCCCTGGGGACAGGGGCCCCTTCTCACGTGGGGACAGGGACCCCCCATCTCCCCTGGGGATAGGGACCTCTTCTCACCTGGGGGCAGTAACTTCATCTGCCCTGGAGAAAAGGACCTCATCTCTTCTGGGGACGGGGACCCCATCCTGCCTAGGGACAGTCCCCCAATGGGGCACTTAAAAATAAAAAATAAACAAATAAAAAAAACTACTGATACCAGTAGTGGAACTACAGGGCTCACAAAGGTCATACCTGTGACCACGCCCTGGAGTTCCACCGCCGGACTTGGAGGGAAGGGCCCTGGCTGGGGTTCAGGGGGGCCCTTCATGGTTTCTTGCATCGGGGCCCTGAAGGTTCTAGTTACGCCACTGCAAGCAGTTCTGAGTTACAAATCTGACTTACATACGTCTTGTACTTAAGAAGAGAGGCAACGTGATGTCACACTGGTCCAGTAAACCTCTGGACGGACATCTTGCTGCTCATTGCATGCTGCCACCTACTGTTCAGCAGACCTGTCAGCAATCCCACATCACTGCATGGTCAGTTAACCCTTCCCAATGTTATCCAAAACCTAAATTATTTGGGCTGGAGTTACACGTAAAAAAATTACCTGTTCAAACTTACATACAAATGCAACTTAAGAACCAACCTACAGGACCTTGTTCGCAACCCGGGGACTGTCTACATACAACCATTGCTTTTGCTTGTGCCAATTACACCCAACTTTAACAGCCTAGCAGTGAAGCTTAAAGTATCTAAACCCAAACTTTTTTTTTCAATAGATTAGGGAACGTGCTGAAACCCTTTGTCATGTTTAGATTTCTGCCTGTGTCCCCACTGTAGAACTTTACACTCTGTTTCTCCTGGTAACCACTGAAAATGTTACAGTTGTCACAAGAACAGGAGGTGAAGGAAATATTCCAAAGAAAATACTTATTGCAGTGACCACTGTTTCAGAATGAACGTCCTCTCATACTGGAGAGAATAATCCCCAAAAATTAATAGGCTTTTAACCATTTACTATACTATCCATTTTGGCTTTTGATACACTTAACTTTATTCTTTGGGACAGATTTGCCAGCATAGGCATCAAGACACAGACAAAATGCATTGGGCATGGCTATTGGTCCATAACATCACATCCGCCTACATTACTTCCGGTGCGTGGAATGCACACCTAGTATTACAGGAAGTCAGGAACTATGAGGCTCTCTTTCTATTACTGGTGGCTATACAGACATATCTGAGAAAAAAAAAATGCAAAAAGAAGGTGTTTTTAGTGGAAGAAAAACTAGACTTGAGTTGCTCAAAACAAGATTAAAAACACTTACGAGATGCATAAGGTATAAAGGTTCATCAATATATGTGTATGGCATCCAGTGGGGGGGGTTCCTTCAGGATGTGACAGCCGCAGATGGTAACCCGACCGGCCAGCAGTGGAGAGCTGTGTATAGAAATCTAGAAAGGGAAGCCATGCTGTTGGGAGCAGAGTACAATGCAGGTACCTGGAAATGATGTCAAAGCGGGTAGTGATGCGTTTCGGAGTATGCACGTTAGCTCCCTCTTCATAACCACATGCTCCAAAACACATTACCGCCCCCTTTGACGTTACTTCCAGGTTCTGCATTCCATGCTGGTCCCAACAGCGCAGTTGCCCTTCTTGGATTTCTCTACACAGCTCTCCACTGCTGGTCGGTTGGGTTACTATCTGCGACTTTCACACCCTGAAGGAAAACCGCCCCCGTTATACATATATTGATGGGCCTGTATACCTTATACGTTTTGTGTTTTTAAATTTGTTTTGGGCAATTAAAGTCTAGTTTTTATTACACTTACAAGTGCTTTCTTTTTGCTTTTTACTAGCGTGTGCTTCCTTCTTATGGAATGCTGCTGAGGTGTTTTACTAGACTCTGTCTATTCCATCTCCTGCCTGGGCCACACCATGTACGTTTTTCCCTGAGAAGGTCCACCCTACCCAGAGTACCTTATAATCCATCCTCTCTACAGACATATTTGAGCCTGGCATGTTAGTAAATTATGAGTGTGCACTTTATGCAGTGATTTTAATTAGGCATAAGCCAAACATCCCCCGGTTCGGTTCGCAGCAGAACATGCAAACAGGCAAAAAATGTGTTTGAACACGCAAACACCTTTAACCACTTTCAGACCGGACCATTTTGCTGGTAAATGACCAGAGGTCTTTTTACACTTTGGCACTGCGCTGCTTTAACTGGTAATTGCGCGGTCATGCAATGTTGTACCCAAACAAAATTTGCGTCCTTTTCTTCCCACAAATAGAGCTTTCTTTTGATGGTATTTGATTGCCTCTGCGATTTTTATTTTTTGCGATATAAACGTAAAAAGACCGCAAATTTTGAAAAAAAATGATATTTTCTACTTTTTGTTATTAGAAAAATCCAATAAACTCAATTTTAGTCATACATTTAGGCCAAAATGTATTCAGCCACATGTCTTTGGTAAAAAAAAAGTCAATAATTGTATATTTATTGGTTTGCGCAAAAGTTGTCACATCTACAAACTAAGGTACGTTTTCTGGAATTTACGCAGCTTTTAGTTTACGACTGTCTATCTCATTTCTTGAGGTGCTAAAATGACAGGGCAGTACAAAACCCCCCCAAATGACCCCATTTTGGAAAGTAGACCCCCTAAGGAAATTGATAAGAGGCATGTTGAGCCCATTGAATATTTTATTTTTTTGCCTCAAGCGATTGAATAATGACAAAAAAAAAATTTTTTTTTTTTTTTTACACAAAGTTGTCACTAAATGATATATTGCTCACACATGCTATGGGCGTATGTGAAATGACACCCCAAAATAAATTCTGCTGCTTCTCCTGAGTACGGGGATACCACATATGTGGGACTTTTTGGGAGCCTAGCCGCGTACAGGGCCCCGAAAACCAAGCACCGCCTTCAGGCTTTCTAAGGGCGTAAATTTTTGATTTCACGCCTCACTACCTATTACAGTTTTGAAGGCCATAAAATGCCAAGATGGCACAAAACCCCCACAAATGACCCCATTTTAGAAAGTAGACACCCCAAGCTATTTGCTGAGAGGCATGTTGAGTCCATGGAATATTTTATATTTTGCCACAAGTTGCGGGAAAATTACAAACTTTTTTTTTTTTTTTTTTTTTTTCACAAAGTTGTCACTAAATGATATATTGCTCATGCATGCCATGGGCATATGTGAAATGACACCCCAAAATAAATTCTGCTGCTTCTCCTGAGTACGGGGATACCACATATGTGGGACTTTTTGGGAGCCTAGCCGCGTACGGGGCCCCAAAAACCAAGCACCGCCTTCAGGCTTTCTAAGGGCGTTACAGTTTTGAAGGCCATAAAATGCCAAGATGGCACAAACCCCCCCCCCCAAATGACCCCATTTTAGAAAGTAGACACCCCTAAATTTAGGGGTACACTAGTGAGACTAGGTAATAAATGGCGGGTGCCCTGAAACTATAAAAAAATAACTAACCAACCAGCGTCACCTGTAACAGTTATATGGTGATCACTGGTGAAAGGGTTAACTAGGGGGCAATCAGGGGGCTTTATGCGGTAGTATATGGGGGTCCCTAGCGCTATAAAAAGCTGCGGCGAACCTAAATACCTACCTGCCTAACTAGCGTCACCTGTGACACTAATACGGCGATCAGAAAAATGATCGCTTATTAGGCTGGGTTCACACTGGAGCGATGCGGAAACGCCGCGAATCCGCGGCGGGTTCCCGCATCGCATGCCTCCCGGCGGCAGTTCACACTGCCCTATGCGAACTGCTGGGAGTGTCAGTGAAATGTTACTGACACCCCCAGATCAGTTCGCATATCGCAGTGCGATCTGCAAACTCGGATCGCATGGTGTGAACACCCATGCGATCCGATTCTGCTGCGGGCCAAAAAAAGGGTCCCGTGCGAATTTGCGGCGGGTGCGGCGGGTGTGGCGGGTGCGGCGGGTGCGGCGAATGGCTGAACTCGAATCGCACAGAGATCGGATGTGATTTGCACTGCAGTGCGGTGCGAATCACATTCGTTCTCATAAACCGCTGCAATGTGAACCCAGCCTTAGTGACACTGGCGACGGGGGGTGATCACGGGGTTAAACCTTTATTGGGGGGGTTAGGGGGGTACATTAGAACTAAAGGGGGCTAACCCTAACTGCCCTAACAGTTATTACAGTCACAAATGACACCAATGCAAAAAAAAATAAAAAAAAATAAAAAATGACATTGGTGTCACTGTGACTGGGGGGCAGGGGTAATTGGGGGGGTGATCGGGGGGTAAAGGGGGGGTGTGAGTGTGCCTGGCATGTTCTACTGTGTGTGGGATGTGTTGGTGCAACTCACTGATCCGCTCTCCTCCGTGTCGGAACGAAAAATACCGACACGGAGGAGAGAATACATCACTTCCTCTCCTGTGTTTACATTACAGGAGAGGAAGTGATGTCACCGGGGATTTCCATTCGTCGGGAGCGATCGCGAGGGGGTGGCCATGAATGAATGGCCGTCCCCTCGTCCGGGATCGCTCCCGAACGAAAACCGACCGCCGCAGGCACCGGGCGGGGGCCCGATCGGGCCCCCGACCCGCGGGAGGCAAAGCACGTACATGTACGTGCTTATGCCTGCCCGTGCCATTCTGCCGACGTACATCGGCGTGAGGCGGTCGGCAAGTGGTTAAAGGGGCATGAATGTGAAAAATCAAAAGTGATAATTTTGAGGGTTAATATGCAAGTTATTGTCATAAAAAGTGTTTGGGGACCTGGGTCCTGCACCGGGGACACGTATCAATGGAAAAAAATGAAAATACTGCGCTGTCTACTTAACCACTCTATTATATATGTGATGAATATGTAAAGACTGCTGCAAATTAAAATGTGAGACACACACAATATTAGAAATTTACAAAGGAATAAGCTGCGCTGTATCAATGCAAAAAAAAGTTTTAAAACGTCATTTTTTTCGGGAGCAGTGATTTTAATAATGCTTAAAGTGAAATAAAAGTCAAATATTCCTTTAAATTTCGTACCTGGGGGGTGTCTATAGTATGCCTGGAAAGTGGCGCATTTTTCCGGTGTTTAGAACAGTCCCTGCACAAAATGACATTTCTAAAGGAAAAAAAGCAATTTAAAACTACTCTGCGGCTATAATGAATTGTCGGGTCCCGGTAATACAGATAAAAGTCATAAAAGTCATTAAAAAAAACGCATGGGATCTCCCTCGGTCCATTACCAGGCCCTTTGGGTCTGGTATGAATATTAAGGGGAACCCCTGAATCAAAATTTAAAAAAAATTGTGTGGGGGTCCCCCCAAATTCCATACCAAATTCCATTCCAGGCGCCTACCAAGTCCTTTATTAAAAAATAAAAATGTCCCACAAAGTCCATTCATCTTCTTCTATGGCTCTGCCGAAGGACCAAAAAACAAAATAAAAAAGATCCGCCTCCATGGGAGGCACCCACCTTATGGCGCCTAAGTGGTGATGACAGTACTTCTATAAAGGAGGTCGGGGCTACACAGTGATGTACCCGGATATTTTTTATTTTATTTTTCAGTCCGTCGGTGGAGCCATAGAAGAAGATGAATGGACTTCGTGGGACATTTTTATTTTTTTATTTTTTAATAAAGGACTTGTCAAAAGGTGTGTCTTGTTTTTTTTTTTTACATTTGACACTTTTTTTGTGAAATGGTACAGGTATAATGTAACCGTTACCATTTCAAACAGGGGGGGGTGGTATCTGGGGGTCCCCTTGTTAAAGGGGGCTTCCAGATTCCGATAAGCCTGCTGACCCCCACCACCACTGGTCAAGGGTTGTGTAACTTACCTTAAGGCAGAGCCCAGAATGACTCAAATCATTTTCCATGGCCTTTCCGGAATAGAGAGCGGGTTCAGCAGCCCCCAGGCCTTGGTCTTGCTACCCTTGTTCTGGGTACAGGTGATGCATGACTCAACATAAAGCTTGCAATCTCTTAGCAGCTGGGGCCACCAGAAGGTGTGTTGAACTAGTTCGGCAGTCTTGTGTACCCCAAAATGGCCGGCCAGTTCGTGGTCGTGGCAGGATTCAAGGATGGCAACCCATAGTTGCTGAGGTACGTAGATCCTATTTTCATGCCACAATAAGTCATCGCTGGAATGTAAGGTGGTGTTTGATGGATGAGGAGCCGACAATGAGGCCTGCTTGAGTTGGGACAATAGGTCTCCCTGGAGCATAAGGAAGTTTCCGGGTGCAAGGATGGTATCTGGTGGTTGAGAAGCTTCGGGTTCACTGAACATCCGAGACAGCGTGTCGGGTTTGGTGTTTTTTGACCCGGGCCTATAGGTAATGTGAAATTAAAATCTCGTAAAAAAGAGTGCCCATCTGGCCTGACGCGGCTTCAGCCTCTTAGCAACCTTCAAAAACTCTAAGTTCTTGTGGTCAGTGTATACCAGAATGGGATGAGCCGCTCCCTCCAGGAGGTAGCGCCATTCTTCAAGTGTGGCTTTGATAGCGAGTAGCTCCCTGTCCCCGACGTCATAGTTCTTCTCCACTTCGGACAATTTGCGCGAGAAGAAAGCCACCGGATGCAGTAGGGCCTTGGGGCCTTGTCTCTGGGAGAGTACGGCTCCCACTGCAATCTCGGATGCGTCAACCTCTAAGATATAGGGCAGCGCAGGATCAGGATGCTTCAGGACAGAGGCTGACACAAATTGTTTTTTAAGAGAGGTGAAAGCAGCCTGAGCTTCCGGGGTCCACTGGAACTTGATACCCTGTCTGGTCAATCTTGTGATCGGGGCGATGATAGTAGAGAAGCCCTTGATAAATTTGCGATAGAAATTCGCAAACCCCACAAAACGTTGGATTCCTCTCTTATCTGTAGGAGCTGGCCAGTCCAGGATGGCGGAAACCTTCTGTGGGTCCATCTTGATTCCATCTACCGAGATAGTCAGCCCCAGAAACTGGATGCTGCGACGTTCAAACTCGCACTTCTCAGGTTTTGCGTACAGGCCGCGTTGACGAAGCAGAGTTAGAACCTTTCTGACGTGTTCCCTGTGAATAGGCAGAGAGGGGGAAAAGATCAAGATATCATCCAAATACACTATGATAAACAGGTCAAGATAGTCTCTGAAAATATCATTCACAAAATGCTGGAAGGTCGCATGAGCGTTGCATAGCCCAAAGGGCATTACAAGATACTCGAAGTGTCCGAAGCGGGTGCGGAAGGCAGTCTTCCATTCATCCCCGCTTTGGATACGGACCGAATTATGGTCCGCGAAGATTCAGTTTAGTGAAAATAACGGCTGTTCCGAGTCTCTGAAATAATTCGGGTACCAAACGCAATGGGTACCGGTTGACTGTAACTTTATTTAAGTCCCGATAGTCTACACAAGGGTGCAGGGAATGGTCCTTCTTCTCTACAAAAAAGATCCCTGCTCCTGCTGGGGAGGTAGAAGGGCGTATAAACCCTTTTCTCAGATTGTCATCAATGTAAGTCTTGAGAGTCTCTAGTTCCACTTCCGTTAAGGGGAAAATTCTCCCGAAAGGGATTTCGGCTCCGGGGAGGAGCTCAATCGGACAGTCATAGGGTATATGGGGAGGAAGCATTTCCGCCCCCTTTTTGCTGAACACGTCCAAGAAACTGTGGTAAGCCTCCGGAACAGACTGGCGAGTTTCAACATCGATCTCCAGACACAATAAGTGGGGCGAGACATTAATTGCTTCTTGCAGGCAGTGCTGATGACAATAGGGAGAAGGAAAGCTAATGCTTCCGGTAGACCAGTCAATTTGCGGGTTGTGTGCCCTGAGCCAGGGCATGCCCAGTATAATGGGGAAAAGGGGAGACTCGATAATGTCCAGGCAGAGTAGTTCCTGATGGTTACCGGAGATAGTGGCAGTCAAAGGAACCGTCTCTTGTGTCACAGGCCCGGATTTGATAGCCGATCCGTCGGCAAGGTGTACAGACAATCCCTTCGCCCTGGGCCGTAGGGGGACTAGGAATTTATGGGCAAAAGACAAGTCCATGAACCCGCTGCACGCTCCTGAGTCAATTATCGCGGTGACTTGAGTATTCCCTCCTGGAAGCTGAAGAGAAACGGGACTAGCCAGGTGAGAGACATTACTAAGCACAGCAGGTAAGACAGTAGTAGACAAAGAAGAGTGCTTACGGAGTTTGGCGGGACAAGTCCTCACATAGTGTCTGGACTCCCCAATATAGACACAGGTTGTTGACCCGCCCGCATTGTCGTTCTTCAGTGGTGAGGGAAGGTCGGAGTAAGCCCAGTTGCATGGGCTCAGGAGCGTCAGCCGCGGAATGTGCAGGAGGGTTGGGTACACGGGGTAACATCCAGACCGGTCGAGAAGGACCGGCCGTACGTTCTGCTCTCCGTTCTCTCAGGCGTCTGTCAATCTGGATGGACAGGTTGATAAGGTCTTCAAGCGTTGCTGGAATACCGACCCGGGCCAACTCATCCTTTAATGGTTCAGAGAGTCCCATGCGAAACTGATAGCGTAGAGCGGCATCGTTCCAGTTAGTATCGGAACTCCAGCGCCGGAATTCGGACGCATAGTCCTCTGCCGCTCTACGCTGTACGGCCCTGCTGGAGTGAATATAATGCTGCTTCTGCAGTAGCCGCTTGTTGTGGATCCTCATAGAGCAGACCCATCGCTTGGAAGAAGGTACTCAGGCTGTTAAGGCATGCGTCCTTTTGCTCCAAGAGGCGGTGGGCCCATGCCTGGGGCTCACCCAGTAAGAGGGAAATGACAAAACCCACCTTAGTGGATTCAAGGGAAAAAGTTCTGGGTTGTAGTGCAAAAAAAAGTTCACGGGCCCTATGCTTGCTGCGATTTCCTGAGAACCTTTCGGGAGTTGGGACCTTAGGCTCTGGGGGCATCATAACCACTGATGGTGCAGAAGAAGTTCCCGGCACGGTAGGGCCCATGGTAGATAAGACCTGGACACGCTCTTCCAATCGGGAATAACCCTCTTGCAGGGACTTAACGGCCTGGGTGAGTCCAGCAAGATGATGGCATAAGTCCTCCATAGCGGAAGCTCCCTGCGTGGGCTCAGACATGGCTGCCCGATACTGTCACGTACCTTAAGGCAGAGCCCAGAATGCAGGGAGCGGCCTCTCGTAAACCTCTGACTCGGGAGGCCCTGATAGAGATGACAGGGGCTCGGGAGCACAAAGGAGCACAAGCGCCTGACTGGATGGCCGGTGTAGAAGGCAGGAGACCGCTGGTAATGGGAGGTGTCCTGTAGTCCAGCAGCGGAATGCAGGTGACAGCAGGATACAGCGGACAGCGGGAGGAGTCCTGTAGTCCAGCAGCAGAATGCAGGTGACAGCAGGATACAGCGGACAGCGGGAGGAGTCCTGTAGTCCAGCAGCGGAATGCAGGTGACAGCAGGATACAGCAGACAGCGGGAGGAGTCCTGTAGTCCAGCAGCGGAATGCAGGTGACAGCAGGATACAGCGGACAGCGGGAGGAGTCCTGTAGTCCAGCAGCTGAATGCAGGTGACAGCAGGATATAGCGGACAGCGGGAGGAGTCCTGTAGTCCAGCAGCAGAGGTAAGAGGCAACAGAGCACAGTGGAAGGCAACAGCCGGGTATGGTGGAGGACCGGGAGGTGTTCTGTAGTCCAGCAACAGTAAACAGGAGACTGGCGGGTAGCAGAGTAGTTCAACAGTCCGGGTCAAGCACAGGCGAGCAGATCAGGTACCAAAACGAAATCCAGAAGAGTAGTCAGGTTAGGAAGCCAAAAGTCGGGGGCAGGCAGCAAGCAGAGAAGTCAGAAGCAGGCCGGGTTCAATACGGATCAGGCGAGTTCAGATGCAGGGTAGCAGAGGACACAGGAACGCTGTTGATCGGGCAGCAAGACAGCAAGGCAAAGATGCCCTTTAAATAGCGCCATTGGCGCCAATTGCCGTCAAAACGGCCGCGCGTGCGTGCACCGCCGATCGCAATAACGCTCTTCTTGCGCACAGGTGATCTTCTGCGTCTTACACCACTCGGATGTCCGTGGGAAGGGTTTTCCTGACAGGTTGTGAGGATGAGGCCCTTGTCCCCATCAACATGGCGACAAGGTGCTTTGGGGGGCTACCCCGAAGTACCCTCCCAATGTTGAGGGCATGTGGCCTGGTACTTGTCCCCCCTCTTTTCCTGCGGCCTGCCAGGTTGCGTGCATAGATAAGGGTCTGGTATGGATTTTGAGGGGGACCCCTACACCATTTAAAAAAAAAATGGTGCAGGGTTCCCCTTAATATCCATACCAGACCTGAAGGGCCTGGTATGGAATTTGGGGGGACCCTCGAGCATTTTGTTTTAAAAAATTTTGGTTTGGGGTTCCCCTTAATATTCATACCAGACCCAAAGGACCTGGTAATGGACTGGGGGGGATCTCATGCTGTTTTTTTCAATGACTTTTATCTGTATTGCTGGGACCCAACAATTCATTATAGCCGCAAGTAGTTTTAAATGACTTTTTTTCCTTTAGAAATGTAATTTTGTGCAGGGACTGTTCTAAACACGGGAAAAATGTGCCTAGCAGCTTGTTAAATAATTTATTGAAAAGGCTTAAAGTGGTTGTGAAGGTTCTCTGTATTAAGGTAAAAGATTTTCAATGTTCAGACTCCCCCACCAGCCCCCCCCCCCCTTTACTAACATGTGCCCAATCTCAATCTCGATCCAGCGCTGTGGTCGAAAGCAGCAAAGCTGCTCTCTCTCTCTCTCTCCATCCCCACTGGACTCAATGAGAGTAGCGGGATCCATCTCCAGTGATGAGAGAGTGGGGGGGAATGGGCTGTGCCTTACTATATGTGTCAATCGATGCACACAGTGTAGCCTACACAAGTATAGGGGCTGCTCTGTACAAAACCATTACACAGAGCTGGTAAGTATGACATGTTTGTTATTTTTTTGAAAAAAAAAAAACATTCTTTAATATACCTTTACGTTTTAGGAGTGTGCAGGATCCAGAATACTAAGCATTTAAATTTTTCCAGGATTCCCTGCTGTCTAAAGTTTATTTTCCCTCATTCATGAAGCCATTAACAGCTTCAGGCAATATCAGCAGATGTAAAAGTGTAAAAATAAAAATGTGATGCTGAGAAATTTTGACAAGTAAATCCATGTACTTAAAATTATAATTTTGCTGATGAGGTGCCAATTTTTTTTTAAAGATTCTGCTTTAACAAAATGATCAATAACAAAGCACTATTTGATAATATTTTAATGATAAAATAGTTATTATCCATTCAGTATTTCTTCCATTATTATTATTACTGTTTGGACATCTACATTGTATGTTGTTCTACAGTATGAAGTTTACTTTTTTTAATAAAATTCCTAAAGTTACTTGTCTTAATCTGTTAGGCCTTGTACACACGACAACAAAATCCATCGGATTTTGTCCAAAACTGGTGTTGCATACACACGGTCGGAACAAAGTTGACGGAAAATCCGATCGTTCGTAACGTGATGACGTTATTTAGTTACGATGGGACTACGTTCAGGCTAGTAGCCAATAGCTTTGGTCTAGGAATATGATCTAAGCATGCTTGGCACTTTATCCGATCAGAATTCTCTACAAACAGTCGGACAAAGTCCGATCGGATCATGTTGTCGGAAAAATTTTATATCCAGCTCTCAAATTTGTTGGTCCCACACACGGTTGGATAATCTGACAACGCGGTCCGATCGGACATTTTCCGTCAGAATGTCCGACCGTGTGTACAAGGGCTTAGACATTTTCTGTGGAATTATATTTCCTCACTCCTTTCCAAGTTTAATAAATATAGATAACTTGTATAAATTATTGATTGATTTTGAGAAGACCGAATAACAGAGCCATCTTAGTGCATTGCATTCAGGACTCAATGATTTAAAAAAATATATTAATATACACAACAAACATAATAATTACCAATGAATAGTAAATTGATATTCTAAAAAGCTATTCCAAGCCTGATAACATTTCCCCCAGCAAATATATGACTTACTATACAAAGGCAATAAAACACAGGCATTTGTAAATGTAGAAACTGGTCATTTCCAAACTGTAAGTCATTTCTATTAAAGTTAGTATGTTTTATAATTTACAGTTCTGTCCTTTTTACAGTACCTATAGTTAACATCTCACCCACACTGTCCTCATTTCTGTACAAACAACATATATAATATTGCTACAAAGCCACAGACCAAATGGAGTGATTGCTGTAACTATCACCATGTGTTAATATAGTTTACTCAAGTAAGACAAGTAAAGGCGCAAACACTTGAAATGACTTTCCCCACAGATGTATCAATGAGTCTATCAAAGTCCATAAATTGATGGGGGTTAAAAAAAGGTCCAAACTCAAAGGGCTGCCACCATATGGGAACAGAAGCCGAGTTCCAGCAAGGCTGTAAGAAACAAGGAGAGAAGCGCCTCTAGGTTTAGGATTTTAGACAATTTAATAGCACATTAAATTGGCAACTGACATGTGTGAAGTTAAAAACAGGCACATCATAGAGTATGGTCCCAGATAGGGGATCATCGGTAGACTGTCAAATCCTTCAGTCCCATCGCTGTGTAGCGCTGTGCTCCCTGCTCATCACCACTGAATAGGAAGCCGGCTGTGCAGTGGAAAAGAATCAGAGCAAGGCTTGAGGCACAGATGATGAGGTGGCGTGGAAGGATGGCATCCCAGGGATGTGAATTGCCAAATTTGTGTGCTATTAAATGGTCTAAAATCCTACACCTAGAGTTGTCTCTTTCCTTGTTTCTTACAGCTGTGTTTTAGTAACTGCTTCATACCTTTGTTCAGTAGGATACAATATAATATAAATTAAATACATAATATACCTTCTTGGAGAATGGCACATTGATGAAGATTAGAATCTCTTCCGGCCTCAAAGCGGATGCGCCAGTTTCATCAAACATTAATTGTCTCAAAGTAACCTGGCGTTTCCTCTCTGTAAATTACAAAGATCAGTTAGAACTTAAGCAATATTATGTAGAAGAGTACTGGAAGGTAAAATGCAGGTTTACAAGAAAATAAAGCAGGGAGGTGCCTTATACGAGGAATAGATTTAAATGCTAACTCCTAAATCTAGAAACACGGTTTATGGCTCATTTAGGAATAGTGAGAGAAACAGCATAAATCCTTCTATATATTTGTGGCTAATGGGTCATTCATTTAACCAATAAGCTGTGTTCCTACACACAGCTCATCACCCTGCCTTTCTCTCTTTATAGTTGTTAAAATGAGAGCATAGTATATTTGCAGTAGCATATATTATTTATTGCAGCATTTACAGCAAAGTAATTTTGATATGTGACCTTTTAGCACTAACCTGCGCAAGGGCTGCTGAAAGCTGCTGAGTGTCCCAGGTTATTCTCCCAATTGTGCAGCGGCAGCCAGGCAAACAGCAACATTTAGTCCTCTGACTCAATAAACAGTCTAGGGTTTGCCTTTTGAAAATTTGCAGATGAACTTGGATGGGGTTTAGGGAAGCCATGGGATACTCCAGAACACTGAACGGGAATGTGAGGACACTCTTCTCTTTCCAGCTAATCTTAACACCATTCTTTGAGTAGTAGGACATAAAGTGGACAGCACTGGGGCACCATAGGTAGTGTTCCAAGCCAGGTAAGCCTTAATGTCAGTGTGCCAGGGGTTAACAGCAGCAACAGCCCTCTCTTAGGTCTGTACTCACAGTGTCACTGAGATTTGCATGTCTCTCTCCAGTCTCAGGCACACAGTTTTCTCAGTTGAGCCTCCAAACTGGATCCTCAGTAAAACCCCTCACCCAGCTCTCCAAGAATTAGCAGCAGAATTGGTCGCCCCAGCTTTGTATAGCTGGGACCTCGATGAAACAGGCAGGATCTTCAGCTGGACTGCCAGGAAGGGCAGCAGCCCTTCTGGCTGGGGACCTCTCCTCCTGGGGAACAACACTGCTCTCTGAGTTTTTAAACAATTTATGCACTTCACAATCACCATCTGGCACACCCACCCCAGGGATTGACTGAGGGTGCGTAAATATTCAGGCTGCTCATTTGACTCTCCCACCCACTACATTCTGGAACCCTCCAGAAGACAGGGAGAAGCAATCAAACTCACAGCCTGCAGAGCCCAGAGCAGCCCAAAGTAATCACATGCTGCTCTGCTAATTACTGGAGAGCCGCAGAACTAAATTTGCCTAATAAAACCTAGCAGCCTATCTGGGAGCGTGCTACACAGTTTTAAATACCTTTACCTCCATACTTGTATTGCATTAAATATAGGAACTTGTAAATGAACCACTAGTAGGACCACTGCATTTGACCACTGCTAAAACATTTCCACCCTTCTGAACAATTGTTGACGCACATTTGTGTTAATGCAGTTATGGACATTGGCCGACTGAAATGTAGGAATGCATCTCTAAATGTGTGCCTGCATGTAAGTCTACTCCTTTCATCCACAAGGATATCAAAAGTTATTAAAAGCCTATCTACAAAGAATGGTGTGAATAGTGAGCTTCATCTACAGATGCAGCTCACCAGCAAATGAGAGTGGGAGATCTAACTGCATATCCACCAATTTATAGCACCAAGGAAGCCTTAATACAGCCATTTGTCCAAACTGCATACTACTGCTTCCAGCTATATACTATCATTACTGCAAGATATTGAAATCATGGCTATATTATGGGCGGAGCAGTAATATAAAACAAACAATAATGGTATATGGTGGTAGGAAAAACAAACCGACATATTCTCCACTTCAAACCATAATGACAACCTTGAGGGACTTACCTTCAGAAGCAAGGTTGAATGTGCAGTTCCCAACAGCCAAAATAGGGTTCAGGTCCCAGGTACTATTTCCGCTAAGAATGCTCCCTCCGAGGGACTAAAGAAACAAGTAATAACTTTCAAAACATTTCTGAATTTAACTTGTCATTAGGTCTTAAATTAAAGTTTCTCTATCACAGCACACACACACACGCTGTAAATTCTTGCATAGGTACATCTCTATTTACTGAATTTATTCATATATTTGTATATTCTCCAACATTTTACAGAAAATATTAAGCATTCACTTCAGTCTCTGCCAATAGAGGAGGTCACAATATACTCTAATGTCCTTTTAAAAGCCGTACAGTTCAATTCAATAGCATAAACTCTTAAATGACTGTCACAGTTTCCTGATGATGTAACATGTCACCCGAACAAACACTGAGAACTATCCAAGCAGGTAATTACCTTGGTGAAGCCAATATAAACATCTGATGCATGGTTGTAAAACTTTAGTCAATTAGGCTTCCTTTTGTCTAGTACATTTAAAGCAGATGTAAACTCGACAATTAAAACTGCATATAAGATGAAAGAAGTATTAACCACTTCAATACTGGGCACTTTCACCCCCTTCCTGCCAAGCCAATTTTCAGCTTTCAGCGCTGTCACACTTTGAATGACAATTGCGTGGTCATGCAACACTATACTCATATGCGATTTTTATAATTTTTTTGAGACAGAGAGAGCTTTCTTTTGGTGGTATTTAATCACTACTGGGTTTTTATTTTTGCTAAACAAAAAAGAATTACAATTTTGAAAAAAAAATGTTTCTTCTTCACTGATGTGTGCTGATGAGGCTGCACTGATGAACACTAATGAGGCGGCACTGATGGGCACTAAAGAGGTGGCACTTGCAGACGCCCTCCCAGAACTGGACGACTGGGCTGTAGTGCCTTTTGGCTATAGTGTGGTCGGGAAGTGATTAAACCCAAAAAGCAAAGGTATTATATTGTAGCTTACCAATTCTAATGCCGCGTACACACGATCAAACCAGCGGGTGGAAAAGTCCGGCAAACTCAAGTCCGCCGGACAACCCCCCCCCCCCGTGTGTAGCCTCCGGCATACTTTTTTGACCCGAAAGTACGGCGGACTTAGAGAGTAGTTTTGCACTCCAATCTTCCCGCCGGTATGGACTTAAAGGGGAACCCCAACGCCGAAAAAAATCGGCGTGGGGGTCCCCCAGGTCCATATCAGACCCTTGTCTGAGCCTGCTACCCGGCCGGCCAGGAAAGGGGGGCGAGCTAGCGCCCTCAACATGGGGGGGTGCCTTGAGGAAGGGGAGGCCGCGTGGCCCCCCCACCCCAAAACACCTTGTCCCCATGTTGATGAGGACAAAGGCCTCTTCCCGACAACCCTGGCCGTTGTTTGCCGGGGCCTGCGGGCGGGGGGCTTATCGGAATCCAGTAGCCCCCTTTAATAAGGGGCCCCCGGATACCGGCCCCCCACCATGTAAAATAAAGTACAAAAAAAACACAACACACAAGATAAAATAATTTATTGCCCAGCTCCGGGGGTCTTCCGTCTTCGGGGGTCTTCTCGCCGGACTCCTCCGCTATCTTCTTGTAGCTCTTTTGCTAGCGGAGGAGCCCAGCTTTCTTCCTTGCCGCCGGCCTCTTCTTCCGACTTCGGGGGTCTTGTCCCCCTCTTCGGTTCTTCTGCCGGGCCACTGCGCCTTCTTATAGCTCTTTTACAGGCGGTGGCCCGGTCTTCTGTCGCCGTCGCTGCCGCCTTCCGTTCTTCTTCTTCTTCTCCTGGAAATGTTGACTCAAAGCTCTCTCCGGCCGCAATGCCAGGGACGCGCTGCGCGCCGACTTATATAGGGACAAGGGGCGGGGTCATCGGTTGATGTCACATGGGTTGATGTCACATGGGTTGATGTCACATGGCGACAGTCCCAGCATCCTCCGGGACTGTGACATCGTAAGGGGGCGGGGTCCCCATGCGACATCAACCCATGTGACATCAACCGATGACCCCGCCCCTTGTCCCTATATAATTCGCCGCGCAGCGCGTCCCTGGCATTGCGGCCACAGAGAGCGTCGAGTCAACATCTCCAGGAGAAGAAGGAAAAGAAGAAGAAGAACGGAAGGCGGCGGTGGCGGCGACAGAAGACCAGGCCACCGCCTGTAAAAGAGCTATAAGAAGGCGCGGTGGCCCGGCAGAAGAACCAAAGAGGGGGACAAGACCCCCGAAGTCGGAAGAAGAGGCCGGCGGCAAGGAAGAAAGCCGGGCTCCTCGCTAGCAAAAGAGCTACAAGAAGATAGCGGAGCAGTCCGGTGAGAAGACCCCCGGAGCTGTGCAATAAATTATTTTATCTTGTGTGTTGTGTTTTTTTTGTACTTTATTTTACAGGTGAATGGGTAGGGGTACATTGTACCCCATACTCATTCACATAGGGTGGGGGGCCGGTATCCGGGGGTCCCCTTATTAAAGGGGGCTCCCGGATTCCGATAAGCCCCCCGCCCGCAGACCCCGACAACCAACGGCCAGGGTTGTCGGGAAGAGGCCCTTGTCCTCATCAACATGGGGACAAGGTGCTTTGGGGTGGGGGGGGCCGCGCGGCCCCCCTTCCTCAAGGCACCCCCCCATGTTGAGGGCGCGCGGCCTGGTACGGCTCAGGAGGGGGGGGGGCGCTCGCTCGCTCCCCTTTCCTGGCCGGCTGGGTAGCGTGCTCAAACAAGGGTCTGATGTGGACCTGGGGGGGACCCCCACGCCGATTTTTTTCGGCGTTGGGGTTACCCTTTAAGACCATACCAGGCGGCGGCACCAGCGACGTCTCCTTCGCGGGCCCGCCTACCTGGAGACCCGCTCAAAATGAGCGGACTTTCCTCCGCGCGTGTGGGCGAGTCCGTTCATTTCAAAAGTAGGGCGGATAGTACGGCGGACTTAGTACGCCATATTAGTCCGCTGAAAAAGTGCCGTGTGTGGGTAAGTAGCCCGTTCCGAAAGTCCGACGGACAGTCTGGCGGGAAGTCCGCCAGACTAAGTCCGTCGGATAGACGGCTACATGTGTACGCGGCATTAGATGTAATGGCTATATTATGTTTATTTTATCTTTTATTCTCACCTGGTGATCCTTACAGTAAATCTGTACTTTTTAACAAGCTGTCCTGTAGATGTAGCAGTGTAGTTTGGTTTCAATGTGTTAGTGTATCTAAATCTGCTAGTGCATTTAACACTCCCCTCACCCCAGACTGGCAATGCTGTTGTCCAAGGGCGTCTTTGCACTCATTCAGGCAGAGTGTAGGCGCTCTATCACAGAAGGTGTATTACTAGCCAGATCACCAGATGAAAACCGAAGTAAAAAGCTTTAAAAAGAAAAACTAGTGCAGCCACCACATCTAATGACTGCTAAGCTGTAAAATATTACATTGTTGGGTTTAATACTACGTTAACATATTAATGTGATTTCAAAAAGTCATTTTCTGTATTATTTAAATAAAACCTTATGATCCTGATGTGAAAGCTCTGTTTCAGGCCCTTCTTGTAATGTAGAAGACAATGTTCATCCACTACAAGTGACCATTAAACACACATTACAGAAGCTTGACCCATTGTTGTCACCACTAGGAAACCTTCTTAAATGCAATGTAGCCATCAATGGAGGACATGTATGCAGAAAAGAAGTGGTTTCATGAGAGCAGCAGCAGTGAGATCCAAAAATGTTGGAAAAGGGTGAAAGAAAAGTAGTTAAAATTGTTAATAATACACAATGCTTTCCGTTCTAAAGTTAGGGTTTACATCCATGTTCATTTGTTGCCATCAGAATTAAAGGTTCTCTTTGCAGAGATAAATAAGTAGCCTGCTATTGTTGACCTGTCCGATTTGGCTATGCTATTTGTCTGACTGCCACATTGATCGAATAGCTTAAAAAACTTTTGAAGTCCTTGATAACAAGTCTGCAAATCAGGAATTCAGAGTTATCTTTCAGCACAACACACGTACTGACAGGTACGCAGCCCTATCTCACCCCCAGTCCCAGAGAGGAAGAAGACCGGAGAGAGTGCGGCTCCATCCCTGGTGGTAACAGTGCTGGGAATGTCGGCTCAGCGAGGGAGGAGTATTGCCGCGGGTCATGGCCAGTCAGGTAGAGCGCCTGGTGACCCCATCACACCCAGATCCAGTCGTGATCTGAGGGCCTCCGGTTCGGGTTGGCACATCAAGGCCCCACCCACGAGCGGGGGGTGTGAAGAGGAGCTACACAGCTATGGCCGGGCACACCAGTCCTGGGGGTCAGAGATGCAGATGAAACAGCGAACAGCCGGGTCGTTCCACGGGCGGTTTATCATTGCCAGTCCAGCCTCCTGAAGGTTGCCAGGATTCCTCCTGCTCTGAAGGGGCGTTGTCCAGTGCAGAAGAGGATGTCACCTCATGGAGGTTGTTGACGGTGGATTCTGGAATGGCGACTGTGGGACCTCGTCCTCATCATCCTGGTAAGTCATTGTCTAATGTTGTCCCTTCTTTGCAGCTTTCTGTTTTATCTGTTGTGTGTTCTAGGGGTGGGCAGGCCCCAGGAGTGGGTCCTGGTGTCACTCTGCAGGTGGTGGGCGGGGCCTCCCTTCCTCCCCCTCTCCCTCACACAGGATGGCAGGCCTAGACTCGGCCATGACACGTGACAGTGATGGGGTCCGCCTGAAAGCAGTGGGCACAGATCTGTGGTCGCTGGGCCTGCAGGATGGGATACAGTGGGTATTACGTTTGTGGCAGAGCACAAAGGTGTGAGGTTTCACACTTTGCGCTGTGGTACTTGGGTCTTCGGAGGCATTTTAAATAATCTGCTGTAATTAGAAAATTGGGACGGTATGGGTCCCCAGTGGTATTCCAGTTATGGTGGATTAACTGGCAGTACAATGGTGTATCTGCAGAAGGTTTTCATTTAAGATTCGGTGCAATGTGGCAGGGACTGTGGAAATGGCTTACGCAGATACAAGGAAATATTTGATACGTAGTGCCTAATCCCAACCTTTGTGTCAGTATATTTTTGGGTAATTATAGTGGGGCAATGAAGACAGGGTGGTACAGTAAGTTGGATACAAAGAGTCAGGATACATTTGGGTTACCTTTCCATGCCTATGTTTTCCAGGTCAATGAGTCAAAAAATAGACGTCAGCAATGGCAACTTCCTATCGCTACATATTGGTTAGGCTTCACAATGTAGGAGACATACAATTATGCCACCACCCTACTATAGGATGTTTTACATTTTCACCTACAGTTTGTTCTTTTTTGATCTCTTTGTTAAATTCCAATCCAGAAGTCACCATTCAAATGATTACATATAAAAGTTGGACAGCCAAAGATAAGTACAGTGAGGGAAAAAAAGTATTTGATCCCCTACTGATTTTCTACGTTTGTCCACTGCCAAAGAAATGATCAGTCTATAATTTTAAAGGTAAGTTTATTTTAACAGTGAGAGACAGAATAACCACAAAAATATCCAGAAAAACGCATTTCAAAAAAGTTTTTAAATTGATTTGCATTTTAGCAATTGAAATAAGTATTTGACCCTTTACATGACATAAATTAATACTTGGTGGCAAAAGTCTTGTTGGCAATCAGAGGTCAGATGTTTCTTGTAGTTAGCCACCAGGTTTGCACACATCTCAGAAGGGATTTTGTCCCACTCCTCTCTGCAGATTCTCTCCAAGTCATTAAGGTTTTGAGGCTGACATTTGGTAACTGGAACCTTCAGCTCCCTCCACATATTTTCCATGGGATTAAGGCCTGGAGACTGGCTAGGCCACTCCAGGGCCTTAATGTGCTTCTTCTTGAGCCACTTCTTTTTTGCCTTGGCTGTGTGTTTTGGGTCATTGTCATGCTAGAATACCCATTCATGACCCATCTTCAATGCCCTGGCTGAGGGAAGGAGGTTCTCACCCAAGATTTGACGATGCATGGCCCTGTCCATCGTCCCTTTGATGCGGTGAAGTTGTCCTGTCCCCTTAGCAGAAAAACACCCCCAAAGCATAATGTTTCCACCTCCATGTTTAATGTTGGGGGTGGTGTTCTTGGGGTCATAGGCAGCATTCCTCCTACTCCAAACACAGCGAGTTGAGTTGATGCCAACTTTTTTCATCCAGTTCTCCTCTGAATCATTCAGATATTCATTAACAAACTTCAGACGAGTATGTACATGTGCTTTCTTGAGCAGGGGGACCTTGCAGGCGCTGCAGGATTTCAGTCCTTCACGGCATAGTGTGTTACCAATTATTTTCCCTGGTTACTACATAGATTATTAGAAATGCTGATTTGCCCCACTTTGTAAGGTAAAACAGAGAAAAGAGCAATAACACAGCAAAAGTGCAGTAACAGCCAATCTGATTTCATTGTATTGAGAATTTGTAAAGATTGCCTAGCTGAAAAAAATCTGAAAATACATTTCTCTGCTATCAGAAATGTTTATTATTGAGAGTGCACTGAGCAGTGATGATAGTTCAATAACTCATAGCTACAGTTAACATTAGAACATTGCTGTTGTCATATAATTGTTGAGTTTGAATTGCTATACATAATGTTCTCTTACAAATGCTCTTTATAAAATATCCTAACTAAAAAAAATGCAAGAGATAGCATGTGTTCAATAATTTAAAAAAGTTAGTTTTTCTTTTCTGTTTGTGGCGCTGCACCCACAGGAGCTGCTTGCTAATTTGTGTTCTCTGTTCTGCACCTCGATTTCAAGAACAACCTCAGCCCCTCTGACAAAACTGGTTGAATGAAAGTTACTGCAAGCACTTATAAGAATGTGAGTATAGATACCTTTATCTCAGCTGTGAATTAGCACCAGGAAATATACACAAAACTGTTTAGTGGTGATTAACTCATTGTATTGGTAAGGGTTAGAATAAATGGAGGTTTGATAATAAATAAACACACAGAAGGTAGATTTGCAATAAACAGTGCATATAAGCATTTATTGTAATGTGAATAATAATACTATATGAAGTCTAGAGTGCACTCCCTGAGAATGGTTGGGATATGGAGCAATGTCCCCAGAGAGGTACCTTTTAGCATAAGCAATAGATGAAGATCTCTGGTGAAGTTGTAGCAGTTGTAAAGGGACAGGCTTTTTTATATATGTTTTTATATATATATAAATATATATAGATCTTTTTATTAATAAAACAACAGACAAAACAAGACAAAATAAAACATCATACACATTGAATCAAAATAATAAAGCAGCTTCAAAATCCAATCACATTGCATAGTATAGTAGCTATCAATTCAAAATAGCAAATTAGAACAAAAAAATTGTTAACGAAAAAGAAAAATATTTTGACTCGAATGAGATCTAAACTGTACCGTTTACCAAATTAACTATCAACCCATATGCAATAAACTTAAGTCTGCCCATACACATTAGATGCCGCACATGGCTTATCCAGGGACTTTGCCGAGACTTTGTCAACCCCTATTCGTGTAAGTATCGCTATACAGTGTAAGATTATTATTTACCAATTGTTTCTAGTATAAAAGCGTGGGAGAAGAGGATTTTTTTTTTAATACAAAGCAATAGTTTTTTTTGCATAGAATAATGTAGTATTAGCAGACACTTGCTCTGGCACTGTAGGAAGAGTAACCTCGACCAGACCCAACAGACATACAGACATTGAAACGGCAAGGGAGCAGAGGTAACAGAATTCAACAGATCTACCACTTCCCAAAAAACAGGTATATGTGGACAGGGCTAAAAAATGTGTGAGAAATCCCCCTGAACCACTCCACACTGACAACACTCAGAAGAGCACTCAGTATTTATATTTCCGAAGTCTGTATGGTGTAAGATATGCTCTATGTACCAATTTAAATTGGCTCATATGGCCTCTCAAAGACACCAAGGATCGCAAAAGGAAATCTCACACACTCCTCCAGTCTTCTATGTACAGATCCGGTATGTCTCGCACCCATCTAGCCCTAAGACCCTCCAATGGCAGTAGGGAAATTAGGTTAATACGGGAACATAACCTCGAGGTGGACCTCTCCGTACATTCATACCTAAGCACTGATTCTAGAGTGGATTGTGTAATCATTAAACTATCTTGTGGAAACTGGGCATGAAATGAATGAGAAAGCTGTAATCTAAATAAGTAAGAACCAGGCAAGCTAAAAGTTGAGGCAAGTGTTGAAAAAGAGGACATTTTCCGATCAGTAACCACCTGAGAAAATAGTTTGATATTATATTTAGTCAATGCAATAGGCTCAGGTAATTTATACATTCAAGGAAGGGTAGGATTTAGCCATAAAGGGGCATCTCGTCTTTGGAATAATGTTCACATCTAAGGCCAGCCTCTCAAGCTCATAGTGTTGAGCATTGAAGCAGTCAACTGGTAAAGAGCCCTACAACCCATAAATACGACTACCTTAAGAGCCTCTATAGAGCCCACCACCACTGCTTCAAGCGGAGTGGAGGAGTTGGTTAAATCCGGACTCAACCACCATATGGCCGTAACCAGTTGAGTGGCCAAAAAACAAGGACACATCAGGGTGGTTAATTTATATCTGGGTTTTTTTATCCCCATATGAAGGATGAAAAAAGTTGATTTAATCTTGTAAAAAAGGAGCCAGGGAGCCACTAAGGAGAATGTCTAAAAAGGCACATACGTTTTGATATAAGTTTCATTTTTAAAAGGTTAAAAGGTTAATACGTCCCAATAAGGATAATGGTAATGACTTCCACACTTGCAGCTTTAACCCAATATCTCCTAGGATCAGGGTCAGATTCAAGGAAATAAATTCAGAGGCTTGGCAAGAGATTACCACTCCTAAGTACTTGAAGTTATCTACCCACTGCAATGGAATATCATTTGGGGCCATACTACAGGCCTCAATATCTATCGGGAACAACAAAGACTTAGCCCAATTTACCTTCAGCCCAGTGACAGTTGAAAAATCCAATATCTGTAAAGCTCCTTGGAGAGAGGATCCAGCATCATTCAAAAATAATAAAAGATCATCCGCATACAGTGCTAACCTCTCCTTCAACGAACGAATCCACAACCCCCTTATATTGGGCGAAGTTCGAAGAGCCTCTGTAACAGTCTCCATAGCAATAACAAAGAGGGTCGGAGACAGGGGGCAGCCCTGCTGAGTTCCCCTAAATAACAAAAATGAAGCTGACAATCCTCCTCCCCCCCCCCCCCACATTTTCACGGCAGCTGTGAGATGTCTATATAGGACCTGCAACCATTTTATAAATACCATTGGAAAGCCCATTCTGCGGAGCACCTCCCATAGAAAGGCCCATTCAAGAGTGTCAAAAGCCTTCTCTATATCTAGAGAGGCAACCACCCTAGAACCTATATTAAGATGTGAAGCATGGATATTAGTATATAAACTTTGCAGATTCCCATCAGTGGCTCTACCGGCCATGAACCCCATCTGATCTGGATCAATAATGCTAGATATCATAGGTTGTAATCGTCAGGAAATACGTTTTGTCAAAATAATGAAATCTACATTCAAGAGAGCAATAGGCCTGTATAGGGCACAAGAGAATGGATCTTTTAGGGGCTTATAAATTAGCACTATATGGGCATGGCTCATTGAGTCTGGCAAAGCTCCCTCCTTTAGACAATTAGAGAAAAGTATGGCCAAGGAGGAGCAAGTAGATCTCCATGGGCCTTGCAGAATTTGAATGGAAGGCCATCCGGTCCCGGTGACTTCCTCATGGGAAAGAAACCAATGGACGAAAGTACTTCTTCCAATGTTATAGGACTTACTAATGTCTAACTCTCATTATCCAATAACCAAGCCAATGCTACTGAGTCCAGCCAAGCTGATAATTCCATTGGCTGGAAAACAGGGTTCAACTGAGATGTATATAGTGTCTGATAGAATTGGGGAAAGATCTTCAGAATTTAGGCTGTGTAGAAATCATATCTCCTGAGGGGGTTCATATTTCCGAAATCAGAATACTAGGCTGTTCACATTTAGTCATCATGGCTAGAAACGACTATTATGATCCCTTTTCTGAAAGGACTTTTGCTTATTTTTATATAGATCCAGCCACATTACCTCAGCCATATACAAATGAAGGGCCCTATTGACATGTTGTTTCAGCATTGAAATTAGCCTCTGAAGGATCTGCAGCATATAACTGTTTTTTCATCCACTGTAGCCTGCAAAAGATCACTATTTGCTCATTGGGCCCTATTAACTGCTTAATAACGGATATATAGTATCCTCTGTTATAGGCCTTAAAAACATCCCATGTTATTGCTGGAGCGGAAGATTCTGCATTAAGTTCCCAGTACTCTGTTAGAAGGGGCGGAATTTTATTAACCACATCTAAATGTAAAATCCAGTGGGTTCCCATTCTCCACTGATCAGCATCCCGAAAATAATAAAGACAAAGTGTGAGCATTAACGGAGCATGATCAGATAACCCACTAGGCAAATATTTAACATCTACCATATCTGATAATATAGCCAAATTAGCGAAAGCTAGATCTATACGGGAGGCAGTCTTATACAAGTTTAAAAAACAAGAATATGAACTAGTTAATGGGTTTTTCCATTGTCAAGCTTCTGCCAGACCTACAATCTGGACCCAGTTAGAAAACTCTCCAGAGAAATATTTGGATTGGAATTAGTCTATCCATTATCAGTAACTTAGCTGCACCATACAAAGAGATTTTTTCTGAGAGACTATATAATAGAGTCCCTGAGAAAGTAGGTGGGGCATACACACTGATAACTATAGGGACAGTCTTTAGTCCTATCTCTTTGGCCGACTAGCCTTGGGGCCCAGTTGTACTGTTGGTGCACACGAGAATAGACCCAGTCAAGCCTGCAGGTAGCAATAAGGCTACTAGATAGCTTAATGGTCAGTTCCTCAAAGCTCAGTCTCTATACCAGCAGATAGTAATTCCCCACAGCAGTAGCTCACCAGTCCCAATGATACTGCAGCTCATGATCTAGTCACACACAGAGATTTATCCTTTGCTTTGCACCCAGGTGACTCTGACTGTCAGCACCAAGAAATCAGCACTCTGGATCCAATTCAGCAGTAGCAGTGCACGTGCATGGGGCAGTGCCAACTGTGTCCTATAGAGCCTGAGAAAATGCAGCTCTTTCCCTTCATTCTGGCAATCTCCTGTGGCAAAATGCCATTCAAAAGCTCTTGTTTTTAGAATAGTCTCTTTCTCCTGGACTACAATTCCCAGAGTACAGTGCTGCCTGACTCAGACTATTAAACTCTTCCTGCTTAGCAGCTCCCTCCTCTTGCTGATACAGCTGTTAACAAGTTCAGTGCCACAGGGAAACAGCTACAGAGAGCAGCTGCAGCCAGTGTTTCTCTCACTCTCAATTCTTAGCCAAGCACCAGGCTATATGGAACTCTTTATTTTATTAAAATAGAATGGAATTTTGGTGCTACCAATGTACTATATATTTGATTGAATCATACACCTAACAGGTTAGCATATGTGAGCATTCATTTGTATAAATCAGATGACCTAATCCCAAAAGAAAATATTTTGAATGGACCCATTCCTAGGTTTAATTTGATAATTTGCAGGGCTTTTTTCTGTCGGAAGGCCAATCCGGCAACTATGACAGCCCTCTCTGCTCCAACCTGTCATGACACACTAGCGCTGCACAGCCATCGAGCTCTTCAGGTCCCAGCATGGCAATGTACAGCTGGCTGTGTTAATTCAGGAGGCAGCTTCCATCCCCGCCTCTAGTCACATTTTAGTACGGAGAGAGGAGGAGCGGAGTAGCCCCAGCTACAGTTCCTCGATCAGCTGCAAAAAAAAAGCCCACGCATACCATATGGATTGGGGCACTGGCGGTGGAAGAGGTGATGGAGCTGGGAATTAAAAATGAGGGGAGGGAGAGAGAGCTCCCCAGGGACTGAGTTTGCGTAGAGAGAACTATGAAAGAAAGGGGGAGGGGAGATTGTGCAGAGAGAACTGTGAAAGTGCGTGGGGAGATTTGAGCATGGAGAAGAATTGGGGGAAAACGTTTTAGAGAGGAAAACTGGAAAAATGTATGTGGGGGGGGATTTGTGCGTAGAGGAGGGCTGGGTAAGTAGGGGGGGGGATTTTTGCAGAGGAGATCTGGGAAATTGGGGGGGATTTGTGTGGAGAGGAGGGCTGGGAAAGTGGGGGGGATGTGTTCGGAGAGGAGGTCTGGCAAAGTGGAGGGGTGTTGCAGATAGGAGGGCTGGGAAATTGGGGGAGATTTGTGCAGAAAAGAGCTGGGAAAGTGGGGGGATCTGTGTGTAGAAGAGAGCTGGGAAAGTAGGGGGGGGATTTGTGCGAAGAGGAGGACTAGGAAAGTGGGGGGGGGATGTGTGTGGAGAGGAGGGCTGGGAAAGTGGGGGGATTTGAGAGGAGGGCTGGGAAGGTATGGGGGATTTGAGAGGAGGGCTGGGAAAGTGAGGGGTTTGTGCAGAGAGGAGAGGGGGAATTTTAGCAGAGAGGACAGCTTGGGGGCGGCAATGTGGCTAGAGAGTAGAATGGGAAGGAGGCAGCTTTGTACAGAGGTAAGAGCTGCAGTGGCCAGAAGGCAGGTTGAGCAAAGTGAGAGATGTGGAGGGGGCAGGGCAGATTGTGCAAAATAAGAGCTGTGGAGAATGGGGCAGGCTGTGCAGAGGTGAGAGCTGTAGGGGAAGCTGGAGGTGCAGAGGTGGCAAAGATGAGAGCTGTGGATTGGGATGAGCTTTAGATTAGATGGGGGTGCAGAAGGGGCGAAGAAATAATATGGATGGGGGTGCAGAGGTGAGTTGTAGACTGGGGGTGTAAGCTGTAGTTAGAGGGGTGCAGAGGTGAGATGTTGAAGGTGGGGGGAGCAAAGTGAGTTGTGGATAGGGGTGCAGAGTGGCGCTGTGGACAGGTGAAAGAAGAGGTGAGCTGTGAATGAGGGTTGCAAAGGTTAGGTGTGGATAGGGAACACAGAGGTAAGCAAAGAGATAAGCAGAAGTGAGTATTTGATGGTTGCTTTTGGGGGGATACTTGAGGGGGAAGGCCAGGGATATTTGCTGGGGGGACAGTAACACATACAAAGTTAGTGGCCAAGAGTATGTAATGTATGACACAGCCTGCAGGGTCCAGTGGTGAGAATTTTGTAACATCTTGTACATTACATACTCAGAACTGCTATACTCTGTATGCTATGCTGTATGTTACATAATAAAGGCCTCTGGATGGTACTCCTTATTATTGCTGTACTCTGTACAATGGGTTTTGCGTTACATACTCCTGAGCCCTGCACTCTGTATGCTGGACTGCATATTACATATGCTTTACCACTGCTTTCTTTAGGAAAGTGTGTCGGGGGTGGGGTTGGTGAATTCCTGCAACTATTTTCTGAGAAAAAAAGCCCTGATATGAGTGATACTTACAGCTTCACTTCGTATGTGCGGTCCTGCCAGCTGCTGGAGAATGACATGGAAGATCTTGCTTTTCTCTGCTGGTAGCTGAGACACGGCTTCACAGAGGATGGATCGTACTAAGGCCAGACTGCAAGCAGCTCCAATAGTGATACCTTCACAGACAAAATTTCTCACATTCATTTTTGAACTAATAACTGTATTTCAAACAGAAGAAATCAAAAACTCTATCATGCATTCTATGCTTAGAAAATTGCAGTACAATACATTAGGTGACTTATAAATGTGTGAAGACAACTTAAAAAAAAATGTCACTGACTACTGACATCACAAATGATTAAAAACAATAAGACCCCTTTCACACTGGGGCAGTTTTCAGGCACTTTAGTGCTAGAAATAGCCTCTGCACCTGAAAAGCACCTCCCATTCATTCCAGTGTGTCTTTTCACACTGGACGATGCACTTGCGGAACATTCTGAAAAGTCCTGCAAGCAGCATCTTTGGGGTGGATTGGGAGTGCTATATTTATTGCTCCCAAAACGCCTTGCCCATCGGACTGAATGGGCAGCGCTTTCAAAGCGATTTGAAAGCGATGCAAAATGGGAGTTGGTAACCCATTTTTTGGGGGTTAAAAGCACCCCACTAGAGGCCGAAAAGTGGTCCAAAGGTGCCACTTAAACAGCACTAAAGCCCCGCTAAAATGAGTGGCGCTTTAGCCTGAATGGACGGGCGGCTCAGTGTGAAAGTAGCTTAATGGTTTTCATTAAAATTGTCAGCTTATATCTATTGCATCAATACTGAATAATATGTTTCCCAGTTTATCGCAAAACCTTGCTCAAAGTGCTTTTTTTATACTTGAGGCCGGGAGGTTAAAATAGGTGTTTGAGCCACCAAGAGGGAGAATTAAAATGGATAGAAGACATCTGTGATTTGTGATCAGACTACAGGTAACACCTGGATACATAATCAAGCTGCATTTTAATTTTGAAAGTAGGCTACATTGGTTGCATACATAGCTAATAATAGATACTGAATGTAAATATATGTACCCTCATGAGGGCCGCTGATAGAATCTGTACCCCACTGGTTGCCCTGACTCTGCAAGACCTCTGACACCCTGGGTTCAGTCATTATTACCTGTTGACACCAGTTATAAAAAACGTACACAATACTGATGAAACAGTTTAGTTTTGTTTGGCAAGAGTGACACAAAGGAGTAAATAACATAAGACTGTATGTCATAAAGATATCTTAGCTGATGGCACCAGTAATAAATGCAATTATACAATCTAAGGGTTGTTGCAAAGAAACACAATGTGGTTAAATACAATCAAACCCAGTTTCAGTCAATGAAGCCTATGTGAACAGGCAGCAGAAAGGTAAGGGACCGGCGCTTTGTTGACCATATCAGACCACTCCTTTGTGTCTCCCGTGCCCACAGGCACTTAACATCAAAGAAACTGGCAAAACATTCAGCAAATTGTTGTATCTAACTTGACTGCCACCTTTAAGCAGAGTTCCAAATAAATGGGAGCAGTGCCCTTATGTTAAACAACACTAGTCACTTGTAAAGATTGAGAAGGGATAAAAGGGGTTAGAGGTAACTCCTTGGAATCTGGCAGATCTTCAGCTAGCTCTTAAAGAACGGTAGATTAAATATTCCTGGATGGTAGAGCAGAGCAAATTTTCCTTTATAGCCTAAGCACAAGTGATCACAGTGCAGGTTTGTTTAATGGTATTGTATCCTGTAGGGCTACAGATGCCAGAGATGTGAGCAAAATCACAGGTGTCTGTATACAGTGTCTATGGGATCAAATTTACTTGCATCCGGTGGCACTACAAGTATCAGAGATATGGACAAAGACAATGGTGTCTGTATACAGTGTATATAGGATTAAATGGGCAGGTGCCCACTCACCGACATTATAACTGAAGTTGCTGGTAGCAATCAAGATGGTGATGGCTTTTCAGGATCTCTCTCCAGGTCCTGGCTCAGTGAATGGTGTCCGAACTCCGTCGCACCATGCCACGGCCCACCCTGATCTGAAATGCAGGTGGCGTGGAAGGAGCAGGAACAGCCTCCAGACCACTGAAAGATAGGGAGGCGATGCTTTCCACAGTTGTCCCTCTGGACACCTCTTGGTAACTCTTTCTCATACATGCTGCGACTCAGCCGCAGTGCCCACAGGCACAGAGTTCCTGTTGGCAGATCCAGGCTGAGGTCCCAAGAGAGCAATCTAGGCTAGACCTTCCCCTTTATACCCTCTCCCAGCAGTCTGTTCTTCTCCCCCAGCCATCTGTTAGTTGTAGTTCAGGGCAGTCCTGTGGAAATTGAAAAAACAGCATTCTGAACTACACATCCCACGATGCTTTGCTTCGCTCTATGCTCTATACTCCTGAAAATGACAACATGGAGTCCAAGCCAACACTAGAGGAAGACAGCGTCACATCAACAGCACTGCACACTGTCCCTGAATTGCAAGCAACAATAGCCGCCTCCTGGCTACATATACGTCTTTGATATCTGCAGAATTATGCATTTACCATGACTGAACTCTTCAAACTAACCCATAAACTGTCAGGTAAGAAACAAAGTAGCTGTCATTGCTGGTGGCCTGGAACAAGCACACAGCTAGTGAAGTCTGAAATTTCTGAATTCTCATCCAGCATACTTCTTACAGGTCAGTGACTTCTTCCTTACAGGACTATTTTATGGTAACAAGGTCTTATCCTTTAAGGCGCAAAATCCTAACATCATATATTAAATAACATATCGCAGTATCATTTTTTAGAAACAACAACTCTTCATGCACTTAAACTCTGTGTCAATTTTAAAATGAGCAGACTGCAGCTGTTCTGAAGGACACAGAATATCTGGGGTCAAAAACATTTGAAGGCCTATCCTGATACATAAAGCTCTGTGAAGATTTTCAGGTTCCTTTCTGTCCTCGGGCTTAATGTTTAAACACAATGTTAACAAATAGGCATTGAAGAACTCACTAAACTGACCTGTGATTCCACATTTCTTTGAAGGTACAAATAATCATCATGGAGAAAAATTCACATAAATTATGACCTGTTAGGGCTTTGAAGATGTAATTATGAACATGGGATAATGTTCTCTTTACTGTAAATTACAAGGACATCAAGTCCAAGAGTCAATTTCTTAGCAATATTAAAATGCCACTAAGTGATATCCTTATTCTCAAAAAAATTATCTTTACACATCCACTACTTAATGGCTTGTAATCTATTTTTCATGAGATTGTGTCATAATTTGTGTTTTTCTGCCTCCTTTTAACATCGTCTGTAAGCTTTTGAACCTCTCTTTTTTTCCCCTCACTTCATTGCACGTTAATTGCAGTGTGCTGCTCTGTGCAGACTACATGTCCCAATGTCCATAGTACATGCTTGGAGTGAGCAAGAGAGGGTGGCTATGTTTCCACATACTGTAGAAACATGAAGAACAAAAATAGACATCCTCTAAGGCCCCTTTCACACTGGGGCGGTTTTCAGGCCCTACAGTGCTAAAAATAGCGCCTGTGTAGCATCTAAAAAAAACGGCCCCTTTCACTCCAGTGTGAAAGCAGGAGGGCTTTCAAATTGGATCGATGCACCAGCAGGACAGTGAAAAAAGTCCCGCTAGCTGCATATTTGGAGCGGTGAAGGAGCGATGTATTTACTGCTCCTACCCATTGAAATCAATGGGGCAGCGCGGCTATACCGCCGGCAAAGCGCCGCTGCAGCGACGCTTTGCGGGCAGTTTTAACCCTTTTTTGGCCTCTAGCGGGGGTTAAAACCGCCCCACTAGCGGCCGCATACCGCCGCTAAAAAGACGGTAAAGTGCCAGTAAAAATAGCGGCGCTTTACCGCTGACACCCAAACTGCCCCAGTGTGAAAGGGGCCTAATGGGAAGTCAAATCACCAAAGCTAAAAAAAGGAATTTAGAAATTTGGGGGAGGCTGAGAGCAATATGTTGGTATCCCCACAATGCAGGCAGACTGTTAACTTGGGTCAACTGACTGCTGTAATTGGCTGTCACAGCGGTCACATGATCGGAACGCTACTGATCCCATGTCTGTATCATGAGCTTTCGGGTCCCTGCTGCAGAGCGTGCAAGGCATGTGCATATATGCGCCACATTGGCGGGAGCAGGTTAAAAAGCAATACACAATATCCCCCCCCCCCCCCCCAGTTACCCTTTAGAATTTGGTAACATTAGTTCATGAGAGTGGGAGTTATTGTCAGTCTTCTGTTGGATGTTTGTGGCCATGTGGTAGGGCTAGATGCCTCATTCCAAGTGAGCCAATTTGGAGTAGCACCCTGCCCGAGCAAAGAATCTTGAGCAAATGCTAACCTGATAGCATGCCAAGTTGATCCATCCTCCAGCCTATAAGTTAGGGGTCCCAATTGGAAAAAAAATAAACCACTCCATCTCCCACCATGTGCTCAATAGCCTCGGAACCCTCTAAGGGTTCAAAAAGACACAAATTTCTTCACTGGACACGCAAACTTACACAGGTCCAATGGTGTCTTACACACACATTGGATTTTTCTGGATTAAGGACAACACAGGACAAATAATCTGCTAATTGATTTAACTTTACTGGCCTATAGCCAACATCAAAGTTCTACTGAAACAGCCTGTCTGCCCATCAATGTATACAAAGCAAGGAAGTTAGGCTTGGTGATCAGTTCTCAAAGTAAACTTACTACCATAGAGAAAGTGATGCCGCCGTTCACATATCCATATACATGCCAATGTCTCACACTCTCTGTAGCCTGTGAGAGTGGTCAGTGTCTCAAGGAGTGGGTAATGATGAAAATGGGTATTGTAAGTTGCTGAATTTTAAATGAAAACCTTTGCTTCTATGACATATGACTATGACAGAAGCAGAACTTTGACATTAGCAATTACAAAGTTTAAAATTGTCTGATCCTTACGATTGCATAAATCTCTAGGTCATCAGGCTTGATATGCCTGCTTTAAGTTATGAACAGAATTACTAGGGGTGGAATGGCAACATTTAGCAAAGAGGCTCAGTTTGTTACAGTGGCCATATCACTTGGCTTGCACAGGACACAGCGTCATGCCTTACTTGTAGTGGTTGCCTCCATAGTTGTGTTTGGTGTGCTGTCAGTCAGTTTTTGTAGTTGAACAGGAGCTTCATTACCATGCGTGGGGCACAATATATTACTGGTGTAGTGCTACCCCCAGAAGAGTTGCTGAAGTGATTTGTGATGTCTATACACACCTGAAGATGGCACACCTCATTCAACTGAGCTTACCAATAGGCCCGTTTCACCTTGCTGCGACATATACTCTGACTTTGGAAGCACATGTCGAATGACGTGTACAAATCAATGGTTCCCTATGAGAGCCGTCTTAACTGGTCCGACACAAGTAGGTCCGACTTTGAAAAAGGTTTCTGCACTACTTTGGTCCTTTTTTATCTCATTCAATATCATTGAAGTCGGGGTAAAGTCGGATCCTTGTCCTAGCCATCTGACTTGTGACATCCAGCATGGTGATTAGAGCAGCAGGAAAAGAAATTTATGTCACACTGGGATTGTTTTTATTGGTCAAAGGACAAGTCAGACTATCTCAAAGTCAGAGCAAAATCGTATTCTGTTTATTCAAGTCGGATGGAAGTAGGACCGATCTCGCAGGGAAAAGTCGGATCGACAGTCATACAACAGTCATGTAGTGCCAGTGTGAACATACACCTTGAAGTATGTTAAAGCGGAGTTCCACCCAAAAATGGAACTTCCACTTTAAGTGCAGGTGACCCCCTGACATGCCACATTTGGCATGTGTTTTTTTGGGGGGAGGAGCAGGTACCCTGTTTTTATAGGTACCCAGCTCCCACTTCCTCCCCTGGCTCCACAGCATCGGAAGGAAGTTCCTCTCCCCCTTCCTCCCTGAAAACTTCTGGGACACCTCACATGTCCCAGAAGATTGCCCGGCCATTCACATCGTGCAGCACAGCTCGCGAATGTGCAGTGCGTGCCTGGCTGTGAGAACAGTAAGAATGCCGGTGCCTCGGAGAGGAGGGGGAGAGGAGCGAGGCTTCATACGTTTGCATCTCTGGACCGTGGGACTGGTGATTGTCTGATTATTAAAAATCAGCATCTACACTTTTTATAGCTGCTGACTTTTAAATGGGTGGAACTCCACTTTGAAGAATGTATTAGGTCAAGCATGGCATAAAAAAGACGATTAGCAAATGTACTTTTATAAACAATCAACAAAACAATAATGTTACTCTGAGAGCAGTGGCGGAATTATCAGGGTCGCAACAGTCGCAAGTGCGACTGGGCCCTGTAATTCTCGGCCACTTCAGGGGGCCCACCAGCAGCCCGCCCGCCGCCCGAGGGGCCCACCTGACTGTCCGGCCGGGGGTGTGCGTGTGCGGTGTTATTAATGTCAGGTTCATGCCGTCCTTCACCAGCGTGAGAGAAGTGCTCGGTTGGCTCCACCCCCGCCTCCCTTACAGTCGCTCTGGATAGGCGGGGGCGGAGCCAACCGAGCACTTCTCTCACGCTGGTGAAGGACGGCATGAACCTGACATTAATAACACCGCACACGCACACCCCCGGCCGGACAGTCAGGTGGGCCCCTCGGGCGGCGGGCGGGCTGCCGGTGGGCCCCCTGAAGTGGGCGAAAATTACAGGGCCCAGTCGCACTTGCGACTCTGCGACACAAAAAAACCTTCAGCCAATGCAGTGAAGGCACTCTCTGAAGCAAGGAGCAGCGGAGGCACGCTTCGTGGAGGAACTTTACGTCACTCTGCAGGATTCACTCTGCAGGATTCTGAGGAGGGGGAATCGAGGGGGAATCGATCATCATCATCGACTGATTGACGGTAAGTCACCACCCCCCCTCCAGATTGTGCCAGCCCGCCACCCCCCTCCAGTGCCACCACCTGCCCTCCATTGCCACCAGCCCACCATCGCCCCTCCAGTACCACCCCTCCAGACTGTGCCACCCCCTGCCCTCCAGTGCCACCAGCCCACTACCCCCCCCTCCAGTGTCACCAGCCCCCCCCCCTCCAGACTGTTCTACCACACCCCCCAGACTGTTCCACCCCACCCCCCCCCAGACTGTTCCACCCCATCCCCCCCTCCAGACTGTTCCACCCCATCCCCCCCTCCAGACTGTTCCACCCCATCCCCCCCTCCAGACTGTTCCACCCCATCCCCTCCTCCAGACTGTTCCACCCCATCCCCCTCCAGACTGTTCCACCCCCCCCCCGACTGTCCCACCCCATCCCCCCCTCCAGACTGTTCCACCCCATCCCCCTCCAGACTGTTCGCCACCACCGCCCCTCCAGACTGTGCCACCCCCTCCCTCCAGTGCCACCACCCCCCCTCCAGTGCCACCAGCCCACCACCCCCTCTCCAGTGCCACCACCCCCTCCAGTGCCACCAGCCCACAACCCCCTCCAGTGCCACCACCACCCCTCCAGACTGTGAAACCCGCCCTCCAGTGCCATCACCACCCCTCCAGACTGTTTCACCACCCCCCTCCAGACTGCCACCACCGCCCCTCCAGACTGTGCCACCACCTCCCTGCAGTGCCACCCCTCCCTCCAATGCCACCACCACCCCTCCAGTGCCACCATAGTGCCACCAGCCCCCCTCCTGTGCCACCACCCCCCTCCAGTGCCACCACCACCCCCCTCCAGTGCCGCTACCCCCACCTCCCTCCAGTGCCACCACCCCCCCTCCAGACTGTGCCACCACCACCCCTCGAGTGCCACTAGCCCACCACCCCCTTCCAGTGCCACCACCACCCCCTTCCAGTGCCACCACCCCTCCAGACTGTGCCACCACCCCTCCAGTGCCACCACCCGCCCTCCAGTGCCACCAGCCCTCCACCCCCCCCCCTCCAGACTGTGCCACCACCACCCCCCCTCCAGACTGTGCCACCACCACCCCCCCTCCAGACTGTTCCACCACCCCCCCTCCAGACTGTGCCACCACCGCCCCTCCAGACTGTGCCACCACCTCCCTGCAGTGCCACCCCTCCCTCCAATGCCACCACCACCCCTCCAGTGCCACCATAGTGCCACCAGCCCACCACCCCCCCTCCTGTGCCACCACCACCCCTCCAGACTGTGCCACCCCCCTCCTGTGCCACCACCACCCCCCTCCAGTGCCGCTACCCCCACCTCCCTCCAGTGCCACCACCCCCCCTCCAGACTGTGCCACCACCACCCCTCGAGTGCCACTAGCCCACCACCCCCTTCCAGTGCCACCACCACCCCCTTCCAGTGCCACCACCCCTCCAGACTGTGCCACCACCCCTCCAGTGCCACCACCCGCCCTCCAGTGCCACCAGCCCTCCACCCCCCCTCCAGACTGTGCCACCACCACCCCCCCTCCAGACTGTGCCACCACCACCCCCCCTCCAGTGCCACCAGCCCACCACCCCCTCTCCAGTGCCACCACCCCCCTCCAGTGCCAACAGCCCACAACCTCCTCCAGTGCCACCACCACCCCTCCAGACTGTGCCCCCCGCCCTCCAGTGCCATCACCACCCCTCCAGACTGTTTCACCACCCCCCTCCAGACTGCCACCACCGCCCCTCCAGACTGTGCCACCCCTCCCTCCAATGCCACCACCACCCCTCCAGTGCTACCATAGTGCCACCAGCCCACCACCCCCCCCCCTCCTGTGCCACCACCACCCCTCCAGACTGTGCCACCCCCCTCCAGTGCCACCACCACCCCCCTCCAGTGCCGCTACCCCCACCTCCCTCCAGTGCCACCACCCCCCCTCCAGACTGTGCCACCACCACCCCTCGAGTGCCACTAGCCCACCACCCCCTTCCAGTGCCACCACCCCTCCAGACTGTGCCACCACCCCTCCAGTGCCACCACCCGCCCTCCAGTGCCACCAGCCCTCCACCCCCCTCCAGACTGTGCCACCACCACCCCCCCTCCAGACTGTGACACCACCACCCCCCCTCCAGACTGTGACACCACCACCCCCCCTCCAGACTGTGACACCACCACCACCCCTCCAGACTGTTCCACCCCCCCCCCTCCAGACTGCCACCACCGCCCTCCAGTGCCACCCCTCCCTCCAATGCCACCATCCCCCCTCCAGTGCCACCACCCCCCCTCCAGTACCACCAGCCCACCACCCCCCCTCCAGACTGCCAACACCACCCCTCCAGACTGTGCCACCACCACCCCCCCTCTAGTGCCTCCACCACCCCTCCAGACTGCCACTAGCCCCCTCTAGTGCCACCACCACCCCTCTAGTGCCACCACCACCCCTCCAGACTGTGCCACCACCCTTCCAGACTGTGCCACCACCACCACCCTTCCAGACTGTGCCACCACCACCATCCCTCCAGACTGTGCCACCACCACCACCCCTCCAGACTGCCGCCACCCCTCCCTCCAATGCCACCACCCCCCCCCTCCTCCAGACTGTGCCACCACCACCACTCCTCCAGACTGTGCCACCACCACCACTCCTCCAGACTGTGCCACCACCACCACTCCTCCAGACTGTGCCACCACCACCACCCCCCCCAGACTGTTCCACCACCGCCCTCCAGTGCCACCCCTCCCTCCAATGCCACCATCCCCTCTCCAGTGCCACCACCCCCCCTCCAGTACCACCAGCCCACCACCCTCCCTCCAGACTGCCACCACCCCTCCAGACTGTGCCACCACCACCCACTCCAGTACCACCGCCACCCCCTCTCCAGTACCACCACCATGCCACCCACCTCCAGTACCACCGCCACCCACCTCCAGGACAACCATGCCTCTCCAGTACCATCGCCACCCTCCTCCAGTACCACCACCCACCCTCCGGTACCACCACCACCCCTCTCCAGGACCGCCACCCCCCTTCAGTACCACCACCGCCACCCACCTCCAGTACCACCGCCACCCCCTCTCCAGTACCACCACCATGCCACCCACCTCCATTACCACCGCCACCCCTCTCCAGGACCATCATGCCTCTCCAGTACCATCACCACCCTCCTCCAGTACCACCACCCAGCCTCCAGTACCACCGCCACCCACCTCCGGTACCACCGCCACCCCTCTCCAGGACCGCTACCACCTTCAGTACCACCACCGCTACCCACCTCCAGTACCACCGCCACCCACCTCCAGTACCACCATCAGCCCCCCTCCAGTACCACCACCACCACCCACCTCCAGTACCACTGCCACCACCTCCAGTACCACTGCCACCCCTCTCCAGGACCACCACCGCCACCCACCTCCAGGACCACCATCCCCCTCCAGTACCACTGCCACCCCCCTCCAGTACCACCACTGCACTGGTGACACAGGTTTCACTCGGGACACAGGCTGCACAGAAATTTTTTACTTTGTTCTACAGTGGAAAAAAATATAGTATCAAAATCATGCTTTTCGGGGGGGGGGGGGGGCCCTTCCTGATTTCTTGCATCGGGGCCCTGAGGTTTCTAGTTACGCCTCTGTCTGAGAGATATGGTTAAACACCTGCAGTATTTTGACCAACAGTAACTAACAGAACTGAATTGCATTTACCTAACAACAGTATATAAAGACAATCCTAACTTGCTATAACAGTCCCCATTTTGTCCCACTGCATAGTGAATGGTAAAAAACGACAACTTTGGCCAGCAAAGTTGAGGCCCTTGACACGAGCACAACAGTTCTCCACAGACAACAGATTAACTTGTATGATGTTATTCTCCTACCATATGCAGGACACCTTCTTTTGGATCTCCAGGAATGTGCTTTGATTCAGTAAAAGTCAAGTTCAAATGAGACAGGTATAGAAGTTGCTGTGATCTTTCTTTTGCAATCTCGCCCCTCTTTTGCTTCCTTACAAGTGGTAGAAGTGCTCTACAGCAGTGGTCATCAACCCTGTCCTCAGGACCCACCAACAGGCCAGGTTTGCAAGATAACTGAAATACATCACAGGTGATATCATTTGCTGCTCAGTGATTGCAGTATTCTAGTCTTCATCTCCTCAAGGTAATACATAAAACCTGGCCTGTTAGTGGGCCCTGAGGACAGGGTTGATGACCACTGCTCTACAGAACAGTCTTTATAATCCAAAGGAGAATTGGATTGTTCCTAAATAAAGGGGAGGTAAAGCAACCCCACTGAGACAGAAATTTTCACAGAACCAGGAAACAAGGAAAGTCAGTGACCAAGAGGCCTCTCGCCACAGTGAGCACTCTCCGCAATCCATGCATTTCCACATACAGTGCATCCGGAAAGTATTCACAGCGTTTTACTTGTTCCACATTTTATTATGTTACAGCCTTATTCCAAAATGGATTAAATTCATTATTTTCCTCAAGATTCTACAAACAATACCCAATAATGACAACCTGTGCCGCCTTTAATATTGATTGGACCCTGAGCAAACATTTTCCTGGGGTCCCCTGGCCCAACACCACCACCCCCGACCCCCACTAGGCAATTTCTCTCTCCACCTCCTCTAAGACATATAATACATAGCAGGTAGACTCAAAATCAGTTTACTGCAGCAGATCAGACCGCAATTGCGATTGGTTGTCAGAGGTTACAGCATATCATTACCAGTTACTGACTGGTTGCTCGAGGTTACGGCACACATTACGGCTCACTGATTCGTTGCTAGAGGTTAAAGCTGATCATTTCTACATGCAGATTGGTTGCTAGAAGTTACTGCACATCATAATCACTCATTCATTGGATGCTAGAGGTTACTGCACATTATTACCTCTCATCCATTGGTTGCTAGAACTTACTGCAAATCGTTACCGCTCATCCATTGATTGCGAGATGTTACTGCACATTATTACTGCTCACTGATTGGTTGCTAGAGCTTACTGCTCTTCATTACCACTCACTTATTGATTGCTAGAGCTTACTGCACATCATTACCGCTCACCCATTGGTAGCTAGAGGTTATAGCACATAATTACTGCTCATTGATTGGTTGCTATAGGCTACAGCACAGTATTACTGCTCACTGATTGGTCGCTAGAGGTTGTTGCACATCCTTGATGCACATTGATTGGTTGCTGTAGGTTACTGCACATCATTACCGCTCACTGATGGGTTGCTACAGGTTACTGCATATCATTACTGCTCATTGCTTGGTTGCTAGAGGTTACTGCATAACATTACTGCTAATTGATTGGTTGCTAGATAATAGATTATTCTACAAATGCCAAGCAGTCCCATTGCCAGATTAAAAGTGTTGTTTTGCATTGCCGCAGAATTTGGGTAGAAAAGATGGTGTTAATGAAGCCGACCAGGATTACATTAAAAAACATTACTGTAAATAATCATAGCAAGCAGAGATGAGTGATCGTTTAGCTGCTAAAGAAGTGAAAGTTCAACTAATCAGGCCAGGGCAAATGAGCTAATTCAGACTGTAAATAACACAACATACCAGCTGCCCGTTTATCCATGCTGACCAGTAGGGATGAGCCGAACACCCCCCCGTTTCGGTTCGCACCAGAACTTTCGAACGGACCCCAAATTCATACGAAATTTAGAACCCCATTGAAGTCTATGGGACTCGAACGTTCGAAATTAAAAGTGCTAATTTTAACGGCTAATAAGCAAGATGCTGTCCTAAAAAGGGTTTGGGGACCTGGCTCCTGCCCCAGGGGACATGGGTCAATGCCTAAAATGTTTTTAAAAATGGCCGTTTTGGCGGGAGCACTGATTTTAATGACGATTAAAGTGAAAAAAAAAAAAGTTAAATATTCCTTTAAATATCGTGCCTGGGGGGTGTCTGTAGTATGCCTGTGAAGTGCCACGTGTTTCCTGTGTTTAGAACAGTCCCTGCACAAACTGACATTTAACGGAAATAACATCATTTAAAACTGCTTGCGGTTTTAATGTTATATCTGGTTCCTGCAATATGGTTGAAAATCATTGAGAAAAATGGCATGGGTAGCCTTCTCTGCCCATTACCAGCCCCTTTGGGTCTTGTACGCATATTAAGGGGAACCCCGTACCCATATTAAAAAAAATAAATGTGTGTGGCCCCCAGGCCCTATATACTCAGAACAGCAGTATACAGGCGGTGCAAACAAGACAGGGACTGTGTAGGTTTGTTGTGTTAAGTTGAATCTGTTTGTAATTTTCAACTGGTACATTTTTAAAGTGTAGCTCCAGTCAAAAAAACAATTTTGAAGCTTTTTGGAAAACATAGGGAAGGGTTATCACCCCTGTATAATTTGTTTTGTCGTCCATCTTTTTTCATCTCACTTGCTGTTGTCTCCTTCCGTTTGCAAGTAGGAGATGTTTGTAAGTTGGATGTTTGAAAGTAGGGGCCTGCCCTATATGCTATGCAGAAATGGCGGACAAGGTGTTGGTTTTGCCACAACATTGTAAGCCCTCAAAGTGACTCTTGGTGGGCGCTGGAGCGCCCTGCTGTGAACGATTATATCAAGAATTGTAATTACATGCCATTGTTGAACAGTGGTAGAAAAATTGACCTTTGGTGGTTGTGGTGCTGGTGCCACAACACTATAAGTCCTCACCTACTCTGGGTGGGCACAGGAACGGGCCCTCCTGTGAAATATTATATCAAGAATTGTAATTACATGTCCCTGTTAAACAGGGGCAGAAAAATTGGGCCTTAGGCACTGGTGCTGGTGCCACGGCACTGCAACCTCTCCCATATACTATAGTTTTAGTGCAGGAATTAGCCCTGCTGCAAAGCATTGCATCAAAAATTGTAATTAAACGCCCCTGTTAAACAAGGGCAGAAAAATTGGGCCTTAGGCACTGGTGCCACGACAATGCAACCTCTCCCATATACTCTAGTTTGAGTGCAGGAATTAGCCCTGCTGCAAAGCATTGCATCAAAAATTGTAATTAAACGCCCTTGTTAAACAGGGGCAGAAAAATTGGTCTGATGGCATCACCCAGAACCAGAAATGTTCTTCCAACATATCAGCGGAGGAGGAAGAGGATAGACAATCAACATAACAGGACAGTCACTCAGCATCAGCATAGGCAGTCTTGAAGGGATGTGATATTTCAAAAAAAATTATTCGTTTACATCAGCTTCAGGTGCTTGGTAGCTGTGGGTGATCCAAGACTGATTCATCTTGATGAATGCCAGTCGATCAACTGATTCGGTGGACAGGCGCACCCTGTGATTGGTAACAAAGCCACCAGCAGCACTGAAGGTGCGTTCCGAAAGAACGCTGGATGCAGGACAGGCCAGTAGCTCAATTGCATACTGTGCAAGCTCTGGCCAGTGATCCATCCTCAAGACCCAGTAAGCCAGAGGATTTTCGGTGGAAAAGGTGTCCAAGTATGACCTTGCCCCTAGGTATTCCTGCACCATGTAAATCAGACGCTGGCGATGGTTGCTGGAACCGATCATACCTTGGGGCTGCGGACTAAAAAATTGTCTGAAAGCATCAGTCAGACGGCCACCTTCTCCACCGCTCCTTCTGACCGATGCCTCAGCAACACGTTGTCCAGGACCAGGAGTTTGTAACCTCCCAGTCTCTGGGAACGCGTTGCACAGACCTTTCCGCAAGGCCTCCCGGAGATGTCTCATCCTCTGCTCCCTCTGCGATGGCAAGATAAGGTCGGCAACCTTACCCTTGTACCGTGGATCAAGGAGAGTGGCCAGCCAGTAATGGTCCCTCTCCTTGATCCGAAGAATACGAGGATCCTTCCGTAGGCTTTGCAGGATCAGGGAGGCCATGTAGCGTAGGTTAGCTGAGGCATTCGGTCCAGAGTCCTATGGGTCACTAAGGACAACATGATCCGCAGCTACCTCCTCCCAGCCACGTACAAGTCCACAGGTTTCTTGGGGCTGTAAATCATCCCTACAAGACTGCTGCTGCTGTTGATGCTGAGTGCCAGCCTCCACCTCCATGCTGACACAATCATCCTCCTCCTCCTCCTCTTCCTCCTCATCATCCTCTTCCTGTGTGATGGGTGGCACAGCATGAACACTGTCTGGATAAAGGGGGCCTTGAGAGGCAAGCAAGTCCTCCTCTTCCTGCCTCTGTTCTGCCTCAAGTGCCCTGTCCATTATTCCACACAGCGTATGCTCCAAGAGGTGGACAAGAGGTACAGTGTCACCGATGCATGCACTGTCACTGCTCACCATCCTTGTGGCCTCCTCAAATGGTGACAGGACAGTGCATGCATCCCTGATCATGCCCCACTGGCGTGGTGAGAAAAAACCGAGCTCCCCTGACCCTGTCCTGGTGCCGTAGTTGCACAGGTACTCATTGATGGCCCTCTGCTGCGTGTGCAGCCGCTGCAGCATGGCCAACGTTGAGTTCCACCTGGTGGGCATGTCACATATAAGGCGGTTCTTGGGCAGGTTCAACTCCTTTTGGAGCTCAGCCAGCCGAGCACAGGCATTAAATGATCGGCGGAAATGCACACAGACTTTCCTGGCCTGCTTCAGGACATCCTGTAAGCCCGGGTACCTGCCCAAGAACCGCTGCACCACCAGGTTAAGGACATGAGCTACACAGGGCACATGGGTCAGTTGTCCCTGTCGGAGGGCGGAGAGGAGGTTGGTGCCATTGTCACAAACCACCATTCCTGGCTTAAGCTGGTGTGGCGTCAACCACCTCTCGGCCTGCCCCTGCAGAGCTGACAAAACATCTGCCCCAGTGTGGCTCCTGTCCCCCAAACAAACCAGCGCAAGCACGGCATGGCATTGTTTTGCCTGCGTACTTGCGTAGCCCCTGGAACGCCTACGGAGCACCACAGGTTCTGAGGACAGAGCACTGGAAGAGGCCATGGAGGAAGAAGAAGAGGAGGGGTGGAGGAGAGAGGTGTGTCACAACCAATAGTAGCATTTTGGAGGCGTGGTGGCGGAACAACCTCCAACACTACTGCACCTTGTCCTGCATCCTTCCCAGCTGCCAGAAGAGTGACCCAATGGGCCGTGAAAGACAGGTAACGTCCCTGTCCATGCCTGCTGGACCATGAGTCAGCGGTAATATGCACCTTACCGCTGACCGCCCTGTCCAGCAAGGCAAGGACATTGCCTTCCACATGCCGGTAGAGAGCCGGAATTGCCTTCCGTGAGAAAAAGTGGTGTTTGGGGACCTGCCACTGAGGAACCGCACATTGTACAAACTCACGGAAGGGGGCCGAGTCTACCAACTGAAAAGGCAGCAGTTGAAGTGCTAGCAATTTAGCCAAGCTAGCATTCAACCAGCTTTCGCCAGTCCAGCAGCTGGGGCAGGGACATTTGCCTGCTATAATCGGACGTGGGTGTACTGCTAGCAGAGTGCCCGGAAGCACTTGGCTGTGACACACCTAATTCTACACCTTCATTCCTCTCAGAGCAGGTTTCAGAGAGGACTGAAGGTCTAGTGGGGTTGGAGATGCCAGCTGATGAGGAGAAAGGAGAGGTCCGCTTTGTTCTTTGGTGTGGGTCTTTGAGGTATTCTTGCCAACGAGCTGCATGGCAGGTCAACATATGTCTGGTGTCCAAGCGGCTGATGTTTTGGCCACGCGAGATACGCTTGAGACATATGTTGCAAATAGCAGCGGTGCGATCTGATGCACTCGTCTCAAAAAAGGCCCACACCAAAGAACTTTTAGAATAACGCGCAGAGGCAGCGCCCTGCACAGGCGGAGCTCTGCGGTGTGCTTCAGTCGGTGTGCTGCCCCTAAGCTGGCCCCCGGAGGGCATCCTGCCTCGTTGGACATGTGCCTCCTCCTCCTCCTCCTCTCTCCTACCAGGCACCCACGTGGAGTCAGTGCCCTCATCATCCCCTCCCTCTTCATCACTGGAGAAAACCTAGCAGTATGCTGCAGCTTGTGGAACATGACTGCCAGATTGCTGTCCTTCTTGAGCATCCCCTCTCTCTGCATTCACGCTACTGCCTTCCTCTAGCTGAGTATCATCATCAGAGCCTACAAAACACTGGTCATCCTCCTGGAGCATGTACCCAACACTGTGCTCAAAGAGTTCAGGAGACTCCTCAGGAGAATGTGGTGGGTCTAGGGAAGGAGTCACTGATGATGACATTGAGAGGAGGGAAGACGATGCGTTGGCAGCTGCTTTGCTAGTACCCTGAGACTGGGTGAGAGAGGATGAGGAGGATGAAGAGGGCTTGGTCATCCACTCTACCAAGTCGTTGGCATGTTGCGGCTCAACATGTCCAGTTGCCGAAAAGAAGGACAAGCGTGTCCCATGGCCACGTGCTGATGATGACGATGCACCGCGTCCACGACCAGAACTGTTGTCTCTAGACACAGAGCCTACTTGCCCTCTTTTATCGGCTCGCGCCTGTCTGCCTCTCCTTGCTGGCCTTCCAGACATGGTAATGGCCTGAAGGGAGTTGGGAAAAACAGCAATTGGGTAGTGTATATTGTGCTGAAGGCACACACAACTTCCAATAACTCCTGCAGATGGCAGATGGCCCAAATAGAGAAGAGCTATGTTGGTGGATATAGCGGTGTATACTGGGTTCAGAGCGCGCAGACAGCACGCACAAGCTCCTACCGCTGACTGCAAGCTCCATTTAATACAAGCAAGATAGTTTGCTATATAGGTGGATATAGCAGTGTGTACTGGGTTCAGAGCACGCAGACAGCATGCACAAGCTCCTACCGCTGACTGCAAGCTCCATTTAAAACGAGCAAGATAGTTTGCTATACAGGTGGATATAGCGGTGTGTACTGGGTTCAGAGCACGCAGACAGCACGCACAAGCTCCTACCGCTGACTGCAAGCTCTATTTAAAGGTATTTGAGGTATTTGAAGGTACACAGAACACCCACTAACTGCTTCAGACGCCAACACACTACACAAGGCCGCCGCGCTGGCGGCCTTAAAGAGTGTGGGGCGTGTAGTACACAGCCTGAGCTATGATTGGCCACAGGCATCCTGCCTGTGGCCAATCATGGCTCTCCTCGCTGCCGGCGCTGTGATTGGCCAAGCATGCGGGGTCACAGTGCATGCTTGGCCAATCATGAGCCAGCAATGCACTGCGCCATCGCAGTGCATTGTGGGCCGTGAGCGCCACACGAATTTGGCGCGAACGGCCCATAACGTTCGGAATTCGCTGAACGGGCGAACAGCCGATGTTCGAGTCAAACATATGTTTGACTCGAACACGAAGCTCATCCCTATTGACCAGTTTTGTATACAGGCAGTGCTGGTGATGTTAAAAAGCAGAGAGGTAAAGAAGAAGAACAATAACAGACTAACTGCTCAAACAGCCATGCACATGTCCTCATTCAGATCGTAACTCTCACCGCCCACCGGCTTTTCTCATCCATGCCTCCTCTCTGCAATCCTCTCTCACTCCTCCGTCCCCTACCACTGCTCATTAGTGTGCCTCTCCACTCGGTCAATTATGCTGTCAGGCAAGGACATCGCCAATTACTGTTTTACTTTCCCTGCAGCTGCACTATGTGACAGGGAGTGATTGTGAGGATGTTGGGCCCCTCAACAATGACAGGGCCCTGGGCAGGTTCCCCGTTTGCCCCGCCTTAAAGACAGCCCTGATGACAACGTGAAAGAAGTTTGTTTGAAATCTTTGCAAATTTATTAAAAATAAAAAATAATCATATGTACAGAAGTATTTACAGCCTTTGCCAGGGCACTCAAAATTGAGCTCAGGTGCATCCTGTTTCCACTGATCATCCTTGAGGTTTTTCTACAACTTAAATTGAGTCCATCTGTGGTAAATTCAGCTGATTGGACATGATTTGGAAAGGCATACACCTGTCTATATAAGGTTCCACAGTTAACAATATATGTCAGAGCACAAACCAAGCCATGAAGTCCAAGGAATTGTCTGTAGACCACCGAAACAGGATTGTATGGAGGCACAGATCTGGGGTAGGGTACAGAAACATTTCTGCAGCCTTGAAGATCCCAATGAGTACAGTGGCCTCCATCATCCCTAAATGGAAGAAGTTTGAAACTACCAGGACTCTTGCTAGAGCGGACCGCCCGGCCAAACTGAGTGATTGAAGGGAAGGGCCTAAGGCCGCGTACACACGGGCGGACTGTTCGCCCAACCTTGTTCGGCAAACAGTTTCATCAAACAGTCCGCTCAAAATTTGCATGAGCGGACTTGCCCACACACGAGCGGACTGTTTGACGAACAAGGTTGGGCAAACAGTTCGCTCAACTTTTGAAATGAACGGACTCGCCCACGTAAGGCGGAGGCAAATCCGCCCATTTCGAGCGCGTGTACAGGTAGGCGGGGCCCGCGAAGGAGACGTCGCGGGCTCCGCCGCCTGGAATGGGCTTAAAGGGGAACCCCAACGCCGAAAAAAATCGGCGTGGGGGTTCCCCCCAAGTCCACACCAGACCCTTGTCCGAGCACGCTACCCGGCCGGCCAGGAAAGGGGGGCGAGCGAGCGCGCCCCCCCTCCTGAGCCGTACCAGGCCGCGTGCCCTCAACATGGGGGGTGCCTTGGGGAAGGGGGGGCCGCGCGGCCCCCCCACCCCAAAGCACCTTGTCCCCATGTTGATGAGGACAAGGGCCTCTTCCCGACAACCCTGGCCGTTGGTTGTCGGGGTCTGCGGGCGGGGGGCTTATCGGAATCCGGGAGCCCCCTTTAAGAAGGGGGCCCCCGGATACCGGCCCCCCACCCTATGTGAATGAGTATGGGGTACAATGTACCCCTACCCATTCACCTGTGAACTAAAGTACAATAAAAAACACAACACAGAGAAAAAATATTTTATTGCACAGCTCCGGGGGTCTTCCGTCTTCGGGGGTCTTCTCGCCGGACTCCTCCGCTATGTGTGTGTAGTAGTGATGTCCAGTTCATGAACGAATCGTTCTTTTGAACCGGTTCTTTTTAGTGAACTGGATGAATCGATTCTTTTCAGTGAACTGATTCTTTTGAAACAGTTCACTCTGCACTCAGTACATAGCAGAGCAGCAGAGCTGGCAGTGGTAATATGATCCTAGAGTGAGAGAGCTCGGCCCCTCCCTGCAACCAATCAGCTGACTCAAAGCACAATGACACTCAGGAACTGGATACAAACTTAAAACAAGAGCCAGGAGTACATAGTACACCGAGTTAAAGAATCGTACAAGTTACCGAGTTAAAGAATCGTACAAGTTACCGAGTTAAAGAATCGTATCAGTTTTTAGAACACAGTACACTGAAAGAACCACAGTCACCACCAGTAAAACAATACACTAAACCAATGAGGTAGCAGCAGTGATCAGGTGGTACGGACAGCCTAAGGCCCTTTCACACCCATGCGACTTGTCCTGCGACTTGAGACAGCAAATCCCTAGTACCAAAAGATATTGCAGAGGAATTCAGACAATATTATACTTCATTGTATAATCTTCCAGTTCCCCCCCATTCCTCTTCCTCTTCATCACTAGAGGAATATCTTGAATCCTCACACTTAGCGAAATTGTCATCCTCAGCACGAAGAAAACTTGAATTACCAATAACAACAGAAGAAGTAACCTTGGCAATAAAGACGTTGAGGCAAGGAAGGGCTCCTGGTCCAGATGGATTTTCTCTGCAATATTTTAAAAGTTTTCATTTGCAACTTGTCCCTCATATGGTTAAAACATTTAACATACAAGGGAAAATCAGGCCTCCACCTGTAGAAGCATTAAGGGCACATATCGTACTTATTCCAAAAGAAGGAAAGGATCAATCAATATGCAGTAGCTACCGTCCAATATCATTATTAAATACGGACTACAAAATATTTACAAAGATACTCGCAGCTCGCCTAGAACCGTTTATGATGCAGCTGGTTCATATGGACCAAGTGGGGTTCGTCCCCACACGTGAAGCTAGGGATAGCACAATTAAGGTTCTGAATTTAATTCAATATGTAAATCAGAGGAAGCTGCCGAGTATCTTTGTTAATACAGACGCAGAAAAGGCCTTTGATAGGGTCAGTTGGTCCTTTATGTTAGGAGTTTTAAAGCAGATGGGCCTTGGGGATCGAATGTTGGACTGGATAGCAGGAATATACTCAAAGCCACAGGCACTGGTAAAGGTTAATGGGATAAATTCTGAAAATTTTCTAATATCTAATGGGACACGTCAGGGATGCCCCCTGTCGCCTCTTTTATTTGCACTATCATTAGAACCTCTGTTAAATAGAATAAGATGGAACCCCGATATTAAAGGTATCTCTATAGCGGATCAGGAATATAAACTCTCAGCATATGCAGATGATTTATTATTTTCACTTTCTAATCCACAAATATCATTACCCAATTTATTGGGGGAAATTGAGCACTATGGTGCTCTATCTAATTTTAAAATAAATTATGGTAAGTCAGAGGCGATGGGGATATCACTGGGGAATCCCATTCAAAAAAATTTAGAGGATAACTTCAAGTTTAAATGGACAGCCACAGCGCTGAATTATCTAGGGATACAGATCCCACCTAACCTAATAGATGCATACGCATTGAACTTTCCACCCTTATTAAGGGAAATTATTACAAGGTTGAATGAGTGGAATAAATCCTCTCATTCCTGGTTTGGAAGAAGTAATATTTTGAAAATGAATATCGTCCCTAAGTTTCTTTATCTGTTTCAGGCACTACCAATCCGGATTCCACTGGCTTTCTTTAGCAAAATTCGGACAATATTTACAAAGTTCATATGGGCAAGTAAGCACCCTAGGATTAACAGGAAATTACTAACTATGTCTAAAGAAGCGGGTGGAATCGCAGCACCGGACTTATATAAATACTATCAAGCTACCCAGCTGGGTAGAATTGTGGATTGGTGCTGCCATAGAGACAGTAAAAGATGGGTTGCTATGGAACAACAAGTAAGTCCCATTCCCTTAGATAGAGCCTTGTGGTGCGGTACAGCTATACCTCTTATATTAAGAGCTCATCCCTTAGTAGGACCTACGCTCCAGATGGGAATAAAAGTAGTGCGGAATCCCAGAATCTCAACAGTTAAATCTCCTCTATTTCCTATTCTAGGGAACCCACTATTCCCGCCTGGCATGGAACTAGGTATATTTAGAAATTTAAGAGAGAAGGGTTGTTTCCAGGCATTACACTTTTTGAGATCTAAAAAATGGCCATCAATAGAAACGCTAATGCAACCAGGAGGACAATATGAATTACCCCTCTGGCAGGCGCTACAAGTTAAACATTTTTTGGACACTTTAGGACCGGCTAAGGATTTTGATCGTCCACTTACTAAGTTTGAAAAGTACTGTGAAAATAAGGAGCCCCTTTCCCATATTATCTCCAAAATATATGCATTACTAATTTCTCCTTTGGAGGATAATGACATAGTAAGTTTGGATAAATGGGAAAGAGATCTCGGACAAACGTTCACCCCGACTCAACGTCAGAAAATAATACACTTGACTTTGAAATCATCTAGGTGTGTTAAGATACAGGAACTAAATTACAAAGTACTAATGCGTTGGTATTATACTCCATCACGAATGCATACCTTTTTTCCAGAGACATCAGATAAATGTTGGAGATGTGGTAAGGAGAGAGGCACTATTGCCCATATTTTTTGGTACTGTCCAATGATTAGACAGTTCTGGGAAGAAGTTCAGAAAATCTCTCAATTGTTTACTGAGTATCATCTTGAGGAAGATCCGGCTTTCTTCCTATTACAATGTACACATATTCCATTAGAGAGATATAAGAATTCAATGTTATGCCATCTGGTGAATGCAGCTAAAAGCTGCATAACCATCCGTTGGAAAGAAAAGGGAGCACCGCGAATTTCACAATGGTTAAACAAAGTAAGGAAAATTGGGATCATGGAAAATTTGATCCCTATGCCCTCTGAGGAAAGGGAAGTCATAGCGCAAATCTGGGCTCCATGGGAGATTTTTTTACAGTCAGAGGAGGGGAAGAGGTTGATTGGAGAAGAAATTGAAGATTAGGTGAGCTGGTTGAGTAATGTAAACTAAACCCGCCGGTGGGTGGGATTGATCTCTCCCCCCCTCCCTCCTTTATCCCCCCTTTATTCCCCCCTTTTTTTTTTTTTTTTTTTTTTTTTTTTTTTTTGTGTTTGTTTTTGTTTTTGTTTTTGTTGGACCACTATGAGGAATAGATACTATATACTGTATTGGATATTGTACTGATACTGTCTTGTTTTTGTTTTGTTCATAAAAAGGGCAGGAATGCATTATGTTGTACTTCATTGATTAATGATGTTGTTTTGTATTCTTGCAAAGAAATAAAGAATTACAAAATTGCGGCAGAATTGTGCACCTTTCAGGCTGCGTTAGCCTGAAAAGCCAGAAAGTTGCACGATTTTGCCGCGACTTGAAGCCATGCCTGTGTATTCTGGAGGTTTATGGACCTCAAGTCACATTAAAATGGGACCAAAGTAGTGCAGGGACTACTTTGAAGTCGCTGTGACTTGAAGTCGCACAGATATGAATGGTACTCATTGGAAATCGGGTACTTCTTGTCATGCAACTTTGCAGTCCCAAGTCGCAGGACAAGTTGCACAAGTGGAAACAGAGCCTAAATGAAAAGCGGGGTTTGTGTGCATGTGACCTGCATTCTGGGGCAACTTCACAGGTAACATTGCTATCCATCAAATTTGCTGAAACCTCGGCTCAGGGCCGGTTCACACTGCTGCATCGTGCAAAATCGCATGCGATTTGCACTGCAGTGCAAATCACAGGCGATGTCCGTGCAATGCGATTTCAGCCATACAGATAGTATGGTTGAAATCGTATCGCATTCGGACTAAACTCGCACAGGACCCTTTTTTTGGTCCGCACCAGAATCGGATCACATAGCACTCATGCGATCCGATTCATGTCCAAACTGACACTTCGCAGTGTGACATGCGAACTGAAATGGGGGTGCCATTAACATTGTATGACACTCCCCAGCAGTTCGCATATGTCGTTGTGAACTGTCGTGCGAGTTGGGTGCGATGCAGGAACCCGTCGTGGAATCGCAGGGTTCCCGCATCGCACAAGTGTGAACCCAGCCTAACACAGCTGTTTGTGTATCACCAAAATGCATGACACTGCGCTAATCTGACAATGGAATAATTGTCAATTGACAACAATTGTGCTCTGCGCCGATGAACTAAATCAAAGTAAACATTACCAGGACCTGCCAACCTTCTGTGTGAATCAGTCTTCTGATTCTACTCATTTAAGAAGGTTGAATCAGAGCTTCGGTTCACTTGCTTGTCAGTAGACTCAGCAAGTGAACCGAAGAATCGATTCATTGAATCGGTTCATTTCAGTGAGCAGTTCGAAATGAACCGATTCATTTTAAAGATCCGGACTTCCCATCACTAGTGTGTAGCTCTTTTGCTAGCGGAGGAGTCCGGCTTTCTTCCTCCCCGCCGCCGGCCTCTTCTCCCGACTTCGGGGGTCTTGTCCCCCTCTTCGGTTCTTCTGCCGGGCCACCGCGCCTGGTCCGGTGGCCCGGTCTTCTGTCGCCGTCTTCTTGTTCTTCTTCTTCTCCTGGAGATGTTGACTCGACGATCTCTCCGGCCGGAATGCCAGAGCCGCGCTGTGCGGTCACTTATATAGTGACAATGGGGCGGTGTCACATGGTATATGTCACATGGGTTGGTCACATGGTGACCCCGCCCCCTTACGATGTCATAGTCCCCATGTGACATCAACCCATGTGACCAACCCATGTGACATATACCATGTGACACCGCCCCATTGTCACTATATAAGTGGCAGCGGAGCGTGTCCCTGGCATTCCGGCCGGAGAGCTCGTCGAGTCAACATCTCCAGGAGAAGAAGAAGAACAAGAAGAAGAACAAGAACGGAAGGCGGCGGCGGCGACAGAAGACCGGGCCACCGCCTGTAAAAGAGCTACAAGAAGGCGCGGTGGCCCGGCAGAAGAACCGAAGGCGGCGACAGAAGAACGGAAGACGGCGACAGAAGACCGGGCCACCGGACCAGGCGCGGTGGCCCGGCAGAAGAACCGAAGAGGGGGACAAGACCCCCGAAGTCGGGAGAAGAGGCCGGCGGCGGGGAGGAAGAAAGCCGGACTCCTCCGCTAGCAAAAGAGCTACACACACATAGCGGAGGAGTCCGGCGAGAAGACCCCCGAAGACGGAAGACCCCCGGAGCTGTGCAATAAAATATTTTTTCTCTGTGTTGTGTTTTTTATTGTACTTTAGTTCACAGGTGAATGGGTAGGGGTACATTGTACCCCATACTCATTCACATAGGGTGGGGGGCCGGTATCCGGGGGCCCCCTTCTTAAAGGGGGCTCCCGGATTCCGATAAGCCCCCCGCCCGCAGACCCCGACAACCAACGGCCAGGGTTGTCGGGAAGAGGCCCTTGTCCTCATCAACATGGGGACAAGGTGCTTTGGGGTGGGGGGGCCGCGCGGCCCCCCCTTCCCCAAGGCACCCCCCATGTTGAGGGCACGCGGCCTGGTACGGCTCAGGAGGGGGGGCGCGCTCGCTCGCCCCCCTTTCCTGGCCGGCCGGGTAGCGTGCTCGGACAAGGGTCTGGTGTGGACTTGGGGGGAACCCCCACGCCGATTTTTTTCGGCGTTGGGGTTCCCCTTTAAGCCCATTCCAGGCGGCGGAGCCCGCGACATCTCCTTCGCGGGCCCCGCCTACCTGTACACGCGCTCGAAATGGGCGGACTTTCCGAGCGGGAACAGTCCGCTCATTTCGAAAGTACAGCGGACAAGCCCACACACGGGCGGACTGTTCGCTCAAACACAGTTTCAGCGGACAGTTTTTCGGAATTTCCGAAAGACTTTGTCCGTCCAACTGTCCGCTGAAACTGTCCGCTGAAAGCCCACACACGAGCGGACTGTCCGCCCAAACACTGTTCAGCGGACAAGGTTGGGCGAACAGTCCGCCCGTGTGTACGCGGCCTTAGTCAGGGAGGTGATCAAGAACCTGATGGTCACACTGAAAGAGATCCAGCACTCCACCAATTAGGCCTGTATGGTAGATTGGTCGAGACAAAAGCCACTCCTCAGTAAAAGGCACATGAAGGACAAGAGTTTGCCAAAAGGCACCTGAAGGACTCTCAGACCATAATAAACAACATTTCTTGTCTGTTCATGACCTGATCAATACCATCCCTACAGGGAAGCATTTTTCAGCGGCAGGAACTGAGGGACTAGTCAGGATTAAACGAAAGTTAAATGCAACAATGATGAAAATTGATGAAAACCTGCTCCAGAGAACTCTGGACCTCAGACTGGGGCAAAGATTCATCTTCCAAAATGACAACGACCCTAAGCACAGAGCCAAGATAACAAAGTAGTGGCCACGGGACAACTCTGTGAATGTCCTGAGTGGCCCAGCCAGAGCCTAGACTTAAACCAGATTGAACATCTCTGGAGAGATCTGAAAATGTCTGTGCATCGACGCTGCCCATCCAACCTGATGGAGCTTGAGAGGTCCTGCAAAGAGGAATGGGAGAAACTGCTCAAAAATAGGTATGCCAAGCTTGTGGCATCATACTCAAAAATATTTGAGGCTGTAATTGGTGCCAAAGGTGCAGCAACAAAGTTTTGAGCATGTGATTTTTTTTGTTTTTCATTTTTAATAAATTGGTAATGTGAAAAAAGTTTGAAATATTTGTCATTATGGGGTATTGTTTGTGGAATTTTGAGGGAAATAATGAACGTATTCCATTTTGGAACAAGGCTGTAACATAAAAAAAATGTGCCACATCCAGCAATTGAAACACTGACCTTCTCCTGGCCAGCACAGCTTCCGATAGCTTCAGCAAACTCTGGCCACACACCACTGTTTCCCCATTGCCTACAACCATGTGGTGCTCTCTTTCAGTTGCTCAGCACAGGAAATAATTGAAGCAGCACATGGTCCCCACAGTGGCTTACTTAGAGTTGCCACCTCATCCCTTTAAATCCGAACACATATGAATTACACAGGTTCTGAGGCTAATTAAATGCAGATAAGGCACCAAGTGAGTTTAATTACCACCTCAATCAGCCAGAGAACCTGTGCAATTCATATGTGTTCGGGTTTAAAGGGATGAGGTGGCAACCCTAGGCTTACTCCTTGTCTTCTCCAGACTGATGACACAACAGAGTTCCCTTTTCCAGACCAGTTCCTTGTCCCCTTGCTCTGTTGCATCAGCCAATTGCTTGATCCAGACCGAGCCAAGAGGGCTGCCTACTGCACTAGAGACACTGCACAAATGAGCATTGCAATGCAATTCCCTAAAAGATGGCTACAATAATGAATATTCAGTTCAACCCTGTCCACACTGCAGAAGGATAATGCAACAGCAACAAAGGAAGAAGTTCCTGCAAAGACATTTCAATCTGGCACCAGAAATCCACAGCTCTTAGCAAAGTAAGTGTATCTGACTCCATTAACAGCCATTCCCTCAGTTTTTTTTTCATTTGTAGTCTTTTCATTAAGCTGGTTTCTAATCATTTCATCATGTAAGAGTGCTGCTAAATGTTCAGCTTGTTGAGAAATGTTTAAATACTCTCTCACCCTGACAGGGTCTGTGAAAATCAACTCCGACCATTAAAGTAATTGTGGCTGGTTTTAAATACTGTTCCACAGTAGTTAAAATATTGCTGCAGTGTAGTTATTAGAGGAGTTAGAAGGGAGTGGGAGCAGTTTTAAGCTTAGATTGTGCAAGCCTGTATATCCACCTTAACAAATCCACAACACAATAGAAGTTAGATTTTTAGTAAAAAATATGGCCTACTATCGGGGTGCTTCTAACCCCACAGAAGGGGTTAAAAGCTCCAGTGTTGCAGCTCTTCCGAAGCACTTTTCAGGCGCTTTGAAAGTGCTGCCCATTCATTTCAATGGGCAGGGCATTTTGGTAGCGCTAAATACAGCGCCCCCAAACAGCCCCAAAGATGCTGCTTGCAGGACTTTTCCTAATGTCCCGCAAGTGCACCGCCCAGTGTAAAAAAAAAAAAAAAAAAAAAAAAAATCACACTGAAATGAATGGGAGGTGGTTTTCAGGTGCTTTGCAGGCACTATTTCTAGCGCTAAAATGCCTGAAAATCACCTCAGTGTTAAAGTGGTCTGGTGGGGAACAGAAAAGAAATAAAGATACAAAGCATAGAGATAATATGTAGGAAGATAGAACAGAGGGGGATAAGAGAGGGTACAGAGAGTGTAGGGTTAGCCCCTGAGAGGGATATCCCTCATTTCAGAACTTTTTGCACCTTTAATGTGACCTATAAACTGTACAACTCAGTTGAAAAACAAACTGAAATCTTTTAGGTGGAGGGAAGTAAAAAAAAAAAAAAAAAAACTTTAATGATCTGATTGCATAAGTGTGCACACCCTTAAACTAATACTTTGTTGAAGCACCTTTTGATCAGCATGGCACATCTTGACTTGATATTTGCCCATGCTTTGCAAAAACACTCCAAATCTGACTGATTGCGAGGGCATCTCCCGTGCACAGCCCTCTTCAGATCACCCCACAGATTTTCAATCAGATTCAGGTCTGGGCTCTGGCTGGGTCATTCCAATACTTTATTCTTCTTCTGGAGAAACCATTCCTTTGTTGATTTGGATGTATGCTTCGGGTCATTGTCATGCTGAAAGATGAAGTTCCTCTTTATGTTCAGCTTTCTAGCAGAAGCCTGAAGGTTTTGTGCCAATATTGACTGGTATTTGGAACTGTTCATAATTCCCTCTACCTTAAAGCGGAGGTCCACCCTAAAATGGACCTCCGCTCATCTGATCCCTCCCCCCCTCCGGCGCCACAATCGGCACCTTTCAGGGGGGAGGGGGGTGCAGTTACCTGGATAATCCAGGTAACTGCACCCACTTCCGGGCTAGCTGCCTGCGGAACGAGCGTAGGTTACGCCCCCGTTCCGCAAGCGCCCGCCCCCTTCAGGAAGTGCCCCGCTGCCTGCTGGGAAACACACAGCTCCCAGAGGCAGCGGGGACCGTCCGGATTGCGCCGCGCGGCTCGCGCATGCGCAGTAGGGAACCGGGAAATGAAGCCGAAAGGCTCCATTTCCTGATTCCCATACCCAAGATGGCGGCGGGACCCGGCCGCCGAGCGAGCGATCGGCTTCGGGTGCCGACATCGCGGGCGCGCTGGACAGGTAAGTGTCACTATTTAAAAGTCAGCAGCTGCAGTATTTGTAGCTGCTGGCTTTTAAAAAAAAAAAAAAAAACGCGGAGTCCCGGTGGACTCCCGCTTTAACTAAGGCCCCTGATTTAGCTGAAGAAAAACAGTCCCAAAACATGATGCTACCACCACCATTGTGTTCTTTTGTTAATGTGTAGTGTTGTAACCAAATATATGTTTTGGAATTATGGCCAAAAAGTTCAACCATGGTTTCATCAGACCATAACACATTTTCCCACATGCTTTTGGGAGACATGTGTTTTTGCAAAATTTAGCCGGGCTTGGATGTTTTTCTTTGTAAGAAAATGCTTCTGTCTTGACATTCTGCCCCATAGCCCAGATATATGAAGAATATGGGGGATTGTTGTCACATGTACCACACAGCCAGTGCTTGCTAGATATTCCTACAGCTCCTTTAATATTGCTGTAGGCCTCTTGACAGCCTCCCTGACCAGTTTTCTTCTTGTTGTTTCATAAATTTTTGAGGGACGTCCAGTTCTTGGTAATGTCACTGTGGTGCTATATTTTCTCCACTTGATGAGGACTGTCTTCACTCTGTTTCATGGTATATCTAATGCCTTGGAAATTCTTGTGTACCCTTCTCCCGACTGATACCTTTTAACAATGAGATCCCTCGGAAGCTCTCTGCGGACCATGGCTTTTGCTGTAGGATGCAACTAAGAAAAGGTCAAGAAAGACCTACTAGAACAGCTGAACTTTATTTGGGGGTTAATCAAAAGGCACTTTAAATTATGGCAGGTGTGTATTGACTCCTATTTAACATGAGTTTGAATATGATTGCCTAATTCTGAACACAGCTACATCCCCAGTTATAAGAGGGTGTGCACACTTATGCACCACAACCCCCCCCCCCCCCCAATATTTCAGTTTGTTTTTAAAATGAGTTGTACAATTTATAAAATGGAGGTGGAAGTAGGTTTAAGTATAGCTAGGATTTGACTGGAATTCTACAAAACATGATAATAAATATACCTAAGTATGTTTTGTGTACAGTCCAGCTACTTCAGGAAAGAACTGTCACTATTCAGTTATGACACTTACCTTTCTCAGCAAAATTTACAATACTGAGCTCTGGGACTCTGGCTGGGGAGATGATAATTGGGTAAAATGATTCAGTTAGATTGATGGGGGGTCCTGTAAAAAAAAAAAAAAATAATAATTATGCACCAGTAAAATGATCATGTCAACACAGAAGCAGCCTATGAATATGCACATATAAACACCAAGGAACAACCTCTTCTTTTAATCTGTCCATTTCAGCTTTCTGTAGTTTACTATATACTGTAACACAACACATCTTCCACCTGATCTGCTGGTATACATGTGTCTCCATAGACACATAAGTGCCATAGGTGTGTGTAGCCTAGTGCATTAGGGTGTTCACCCCAAAGCTCAAACACACATGGATTTCCCTGCAGCCTCAGCTGCACTGAACAGTGAATGGATAGTGCCCTGTGCTGAGCGGCTTCTTGTTCATTCACAACCTGAAGCATGGTAAACAGTTTACTATGCTTCAGATATGAATGAACACAGTGAGTGTGTTCACTGTGCTCATTTAGAAAAAGGAAGAGGCCAGCAAATGACATATTTAATAGCCCCCTATTAAAGGAAAGGAGGGAAGTCAAAAGCACTGTGGGGCAGGGGGATAAAACGGGGGGGGGGGGGGAAGCCTGGGCAGTAGGGGAATTCGGTACCACACATAGTGATTAGGGTGTACCCATACACAGCTGGCACACCCCCAGCGTACACCTATAGCAAGCAAATTATTGTATGACAGTTCATTCATGTCTGCACCACTGCACAGTTCTTCTACTATAGATTCTGGCTGCTAGACTTCTAAACACATATGAAATATCTGCAACAATTCCTTCATTTTATTCATAATGGAGATAGGTAACGCTGCCCTGATGTGCTTTGGATAGTGAAAAAATTCACCTTTACCACCCACTTCAGAGCATAGGAACCATCATTCCGGTCTACCGGAGGGAAAAACAACATAATCATTTACTAAAGGAAACTCGACTTTGCACTGCAAGTGCACTTGGAAGTAAAGTTGCTGTAGATCCGAGGGGGGCATGCAAGGAAAATAAAAAACAGCATTTTAGCTTGCACATGATTGGATAATAAAATCAGCAGAGCTTCCCCTCATTTCAGATCTACCCCTTAGATTTAGAGTGACTGCACTTCCAAGAGAGTTCTGGATGCATATGTAACTGGCTGATCTTTCTGCAAAAGGCAACAACCTAGACCATTTTTACTGGAGTCACTTTACATCATAACAGGCTTTGCGACATCATAGTATTTCAACACTGGGGCAGAGGTGACCAACCATTTTATATCCTCTACTGCCCGGTCATACTTGGGACGCCAGTGCCAAACTGCATCTTGTCCAGAAGTCGCCTTAATGGCTCACACCTCAGATCAGTGTGACAGGAATTTTGCTAGGTACAGTATCTTACAAAAGTGAGTACACCCCTCACATTTTTGTAAATATTTTATTATATCTTTTCATGTGACAACACTTAAGAAATTACAATTTGCCACAATGTAAAGTAGTGAGTGTACAGCTTGTATAACAGTGTGAATTTGCCATCCCATCAACATAACACAACACACAGCTATTAATGTCCAAACTGCTGGCAACAAAAGTGAGTACACCCCTAAATGTAAATGTCTAAATTGGGCCCAATTAGCAATTTCTTAGGTGTGAATGGGGAGCAGGTGTGTTAAATTTAGTGTTATCACTCTCTCATGCTAGTCACTGGAAGTTCAACATGGCACCTCATGGCAAAGAACTCTCGGAGGACCTGAAAAAAAGAATTGTTGCTCTACATAAAGATGGCCTAGGCTTAAAGAAGATTGCCAAGACCTAGAAACTGAGCTGCAGCATGGTGGCCAAGACCATAAAGCAGTTTACCAGGTCAGGTTCCATTCAGAACAGGTGTCGCCATGGTCGACCAAAGAGTTGAGTGCACGTGATCTCATCAGACCACAGGACATGGTTCCAGTAATCCCTGTCCTTAGTCTGCAGGGGGCACGTGGGGCACGTGCAGCACAAGCCATTACTGTACCGAAGCCATGTTTACTGCATGAACCAGCAGGAACAGGAGACACCACACAGGAAGAAGTACAACAGAGATGAACCATAGAGTTGCATTTAAAGAAACGTATCATCCATATCAACAGGTTGTGTAACCATAAAATGTTCATCCACAAATGGAAGCCTCCACAAGGGGATTTAGAAGAAAAATCCAGCAGGAACTACAGCGTATAAAAGAGAAGAGAGGCGCCTCTAAGCCCTTATACACACGGTCGGAGATGTGTCCTATCGGACCATTTGTCGGATAATCTGACTGTGTGTGGTCTCCTTTGGACTGTTTCCGCCGAAGTATCCGACGGACCAAGTTTTCCAACTTGTCCGTAAAATTTTACGTCAAAATGCTCCGATCGGACATACTCCGATCATGTGTAGCCTACTCTGACGGACAAAGTGCCACGCATCAGATCAAATTCCTAGACCAAAGCTATTGGCTACTAGCCTGAACGTAGTCACGTCGTAACGAAATAACGTCATCACGTTATGTACAATCGGATTTTCCAACAACTTTGTCCGACCGTATGTATGCAACAGTTTCGACAAAATCCGTCGGACAAAATTTGGTTGTCAGAATGTCCGACCGTGTGTACAAGGGCTAAGTGTAGCAATATGGTTACATTTAATGAAGGTACAACATTTAGCAACTCACATGGTTGATGATTAAACGAGGCACATCTAAGTATGCAGGCATAGATGTGCCTGTTTTTATCATCAACCATGTGACTTGCTATATGTTGTACCTTCATTAAATGTAACCATATTGCTACACTTAGAGGTGTCTCTGTTCTGTTTTATGCTCAGTTGTGACATGACACTACGTGTATATCAAGACATCGCTTGTATATCAAGTCAAAATGTATTTAAAGACTTTGCTTGTCTTGCAAAACTCCCTCAAACCCAGCTACTCTCAAACCAAAGTTTTACTGTATGTGTAATAAATTTCCATATTTTTTATTGGCTGTGTCATGCCACATTCAAAGTCCCACGGGCAAAATGCTGTGCTTTGTTTCATTTGTAGCTATGTTTTTATTGCAGAAGAGACTTAGCATATCCCTTTTGCAATAAAGACCCTGCCTGCATGCAGTATGTTCATATAGAACACTAGTTCTGCTTTAATTCTGAAAGGGGTCATTGATCAGCTTTTATTCATTTATGTAAAACCTTTTTTCCCCAAAAGAAAAAAAACAAAACTGTTGCTGTACCTGCTTAATAAATGTTAATTGGATTCCCCCTTCAAGTTGTTAATCAAGTCCATGTACATCTAAAGCCGCGTACACACGTAGCCGTCTGTCCGACGTACTTAGTCTGGCGGACTTCCGCCAGACTGTCCGTCGGAATTTCCGAACGGGCTACTTGCCCACACACGGCACTTTTTCAGCGGACTAATACGCCGTACTTTCGAAATGAACGGACTCGCTCACACACGCGGAGGAAAGTCCGCTCATTTCGAGCGTGTCTCCAGGTTGGCGGGGCCCGCGAAGGAGACGTCGCTGGCCCCGCCGCCCGGTATGGACTTAAAGGGGAACCCCAACGCCGGAAAAAATCGGCGTGGGGGTCCCCCCCAAGTCCACAACAGACCCTTGTCCGAGCACGCTACCCGGCCGGCCAGGAAAGGGGGGCGAGTGAGCGCCCCCCCTCCTGAGCCGTACCAGGCCGCGTGCCCTCAACATGGGGGGTACCTTGGGGAAGGGGGGCCGCGCGGCCCCCCCCACCCCAAAGCACCTTGTCCCCATGTTGATGAGGACAAGGGCCTCTTCCCGACAACCCTGGCCGTTGGTTGTCGGGGTCTGCGGGCGGGGGGCTTATCGGAATCCGGGAGCCCCCTTTAATAAGGGGGCCCCCGGATACCGGCCCCCCACCCTATGTGAATGAGTATGGGGTACAATGTACCCCTACCCATTCACCTGTAAAATAAAGTACAAAAAAAACACAACACACAAGATAAAATACTTTATTGCACAGCTCCGGGGGTCTTCCGTCTTCGGGGGTCTTCTCGCCGGACTCCTCCGCTATCTTCTTGTAGCTCTTTTGCTAGCGGAGGAGTCCGGCTTTCTTACTCGCCGCCGGCCTCTTCTTCCGACTTCCGCCTGCAGACCCCGACAACCAACGGCCAGGGTTGTCGGGAAGAGGCCCTTGTCCTCATCAACATGGGGACAAGGTGCTTTGGGGTGGGGGGGCCGCGCGCCCCCCCTTCCCCAAGGCACCCCCCATGTTGAGGGCACGCGGCCTGGTACGGCTCAGGAGGGGGGGGCGCTCGCTCGTCCCCCTTTCCTGGCCGGCCGGGTAGCGTGCTCGGACAAGGGTCTGTTGTGGACTTGGGGGGGACCCCCACGCCGATTTTTTTTTTGGCGTTGGGGTTCCCCTTTAAGTCCATACCAGGCGGCGGGGCCAGCGACGTCTCCTTCGCGGGCCCCGCCTACCTGGAGACCCGCTCGAAATTAGCAGACTTTTCTCCGGGCGGGAAAAGTCCGCTCATTTCAAAAGTACGGCGGATTGGCACACACACACGGCCGGATTGTTCGCCGAAATGCGAGTCCGACGGATAGATTGGTGCGCAACACGGCATTCTAAGTCCGCCGTACTTTCGGGTCAAAAAAGTATGCCGAGGCTACACACGAGGGGATTGTTTGGCGGACTTGAGTTTGCCGGACTTTTCCACCGGATTGTTTGATCGTGTGTACGCGGCATAACACTACTCTCTAACCAGATTACCAATGCTGCTGTCGCAGGGTAGCTCTGTCATCTGTGTCCCATTGGGGATTTTTCCATCACTTCCTGTCCCATAGCCGAAACAGGGAGTGGGAGGAAATCCCTCTAAAGTGAGAGAATCCCTGGTTGTCACCAGAGTCACCAGAACTAGTGTTCACATTGAAAGATTTCCTCTATATTACGGTTCTGGAGACAGAGGCGGCTCTCTAATTAGGCAAATTAGGCGATGGCCTAAGGCCTCGCCCCTTCAAGGGCCTCGCCCTCTCAGGGTCCTCGCCACCGCCTAGTTTGCCTAAAGAGCTGCCTCTACTATCATCCTGCATCCATTCTAGTACAATCAGCACAGGGGAGATTTGTGCCCGCCTCGTTCAGTTTACAAACAGTCCTCCTCCTCTCTGCTCTGTTACACCACGCCCCATGAGATGACTGCCCAGTCTCCATTGGAACAGCCGGCAGAGACTGACAACTGCCCCGTCCCTCACAGCCCCGCCAGCAAATGCTGTCCGTCAGTTGAGCTGATACCTTGTGCAAAGGCTGGGCACAGCTAGCACTTCAGCAGGATTGCGAGTCCACCCTCCTTCCAGGGCGGGGCTTCTGTGGTGGAGGCGGAGCCAATTCAAGTTCTCTCGCTGTAGCCTGCCTGTGTGCACCTGACTACTGAGCTCAGTGAGCTGAGGATGTGCTGACTGAGCTGTGAGGGGACAGAGCATCTATGTGTGAGGTATAAATGACTGGGGGTGTGTGCATGTGACGGGGTGACCAAGTGATTGGGGGTGTGTGCATGTCACTAGGGGGTGAACATGTGACTGGGGGGTACATGCATGTGTCTGGGGTGTGTGCATGTGATTGGGGGTGTGTGCATGTCACTAGGGGGTGTGTGCATGTGATTGGGGGGCTGGGCATGTGACTGGGTGGGTGTGTGCCTGTCACTAGGGGGGTGAACATGTGATTGGGGGTGTGTGCATGTCACTAGAGGGGGTGAACATGTGATTGGGGGTGTGTGCATGTCACTAGTGGGTGTGTGCATGTGATTGGGGGGGCTGGGCATGTGACTGGGGGGGTGCATGTCACTAGGGGGTGAACATGTGAGTGGGTGGGTGTGTGCATGTGAATGGGGGAGGTGTGTTCATGTGATTGGGGAAGGTGTGTGCATGTGATTGGGGGAGGTGTGTGCATGTGAATGGGGGGAGGTGTGTGCATGTCACTGGGGGAGGTGTGTGCATGTCACCGGGGGGGGTGTGCATGTCACGGGGGGGTGTGTGCATGTCACTAGAGGGGGTGAACATGTGATTGGGGGTGTGTGCATGTGACTGGGGGGGTGTGCATGTCACTAGAGGGGTGAACATGGGATTGGGGGTGTATGCATGTGACTGGGGGGGTGTGAATGTGACGGGGGGGTGTGCATCCCACTGGGGGGGTACATGCGAGGGGGGTGAGCATGCAACGGGAGGTGCGAATGTGCTTGGGGGGGGGGGTACATGTGACTGGGGTTTACAGTCAGGTCTGCTCAGTCCTCTGCCAGTGTCCCAATGTGCCTGCCTGTGATTGACAACCCGTGTCCTCCTGACCCGACTCCACCCCAGCCATCCAGGGCTCCACTGCGGTGGTCGGGAGGTCCCAGCTCAATCCAGTGTGGTCCTCAGCCATGGTGGGCAAGGCACTCTTCATTCTGCACTGGCAGTGCTCCTGATCGGCTTCTCTGTGGCTCCCACCAGGAGCTCTTCCACTATGAGGAGTCCGAGGGGACCTACTGCTTCCCAACAGGGATGACGAGAGAGACAGATCACCGACACCAGCACTAGCAGAGTGTACACTGACACCAGCACTGAGAGAGACAGAGCACTGACACCAGCACTGAGAGAGACAGAGAACTGACACCAGCACTGAGACAGAGCACTGACTCTCTGTCAGGGCTGGTGTCAGTGTGCTGTCTCTCTCAGTGCTGGTGTCAGTGTGCTGTCTCTCTCAGTGCTGGTGTCAGTGTTCTGTCTCTCTCAGTGCTGGTGTCAGTGTTCTGTCTCTCTCAGTGCTGGTGTCAGTGTGCTGTCTCTCTCGGTGCTGGTGTCAGTGTTCTGTCTCTCTCGGTGCTGGTGTCGGTGTTCTGTCTCTCTCGGTGTTGGAGTCGGTGTTCTGTCTCTCTCGGTGTTGGAGTCGGTGTTCTGTCTCTCTCGGTGTTGGAGTCGGTGTTCTGTCTCTCTCGGTGTTGGAGTCGGTGTTCTGTCTCTCTCGGTGTTGGAGTCGGTGTTCTGTCTCTCTCGGTGTTGGAGTCGGTGTTCTGTCTCTCTCGGTGTTGGAGTCGGTGTTCTGTCTCTCTCGGTGTTGGAGTCGGTGTTCTGTCTCTCTCGGTGTTGGAGTCAGTGTTCTGTCTCTCTCGGTGTTGGAGTCGGTGTTCTGTCTCTCTCGGTGTTGGAGTCGGTGTTCTGTCTCTCTCGGTGTTGGAGTCGGTGTTCTGTCTCTCTCGGTGTTGGAGTCGGTGTTCTGTCTCTCTCGGTGTTGGAGTCGGTGTTCTGTCTCTCTCGGTGTTGGAGTCGGTGTTCTGTCTCTCTCGGTGTTGGAGTCGGTGTTCTGTCTCTCTCGGTGTTGGAGTCGGTGTTCTGTCTCTCTCGGTGTTGGAGTCGGTGTTCTGTCTCTCTCGGTGTTGGAGTCGGTGTTCTGTCTCTCTCGGTGTTGGAGTCGGTGTTCTGTCTCTCTCGGTGTTGGAGTCGGTGTTCTGTCTCTCTCGGTGTTGGAGTCGGTGTTCTGTCTCTCTCGGTGTTGGAGTCGGTGTTCTGTCTCTCTCGGTGTTGGAGTCGGTGTTCTGTCTCTCTCGGTGTTGGAGTCGGTGTTCTGTCTCTCTCGGTGTTGGAGTCGGTGTTCTGTCTCTCTCGGTGTTGGAGTCGGTGTTCTGTCTCTCTCGGTGTTGGAGTCGGTGTTCTGTCTCTCTCGGTGTTGGAGTCGGTGTTCTGTCTCTCTCGGCGTTGGAGTCGGTGTTCTGTCTCTCTCGGCGTTGGAGTCGGTGTTCTGTCTCTCTCGGTGTTGGAGTCGGTGTTCTGTCTCTCTCGGCGTTGGAGTCGGTGTTCTGTCTCTCTCGGCGTTGGAGTCGGTGTTCTGTCTCTCTCGGCGTTGGAGTCGGTGTTCTGTCTCTCTCGGCGTTGGAGTCGGTGTTCTGTCTCTCTCGGTGTTGGAGTCGGTGTTCTGTCTCTCTCGGTGTTGGAGTCGGTGTTCTGTCTCTCTCGGTGTTGGAGTCGGTGTTCTGTCTCTCTCGGTGTTGGAGTCGGTGTTCTGTCTCTCTCGGTGTTGGAGTCGGTGTTCTGTCTCTCTCGGTGTTGGAGTCGGTGTTCTGTCTCTCTCGGTGTTGGAGTCGGTGTTCTGTCTCTCTCGGTGTTGGAGTCGGTGTTCTGTCTCTCTCTGTGTTGGAGTCGGTGTTCTGTCTCTCTCGGTGTTGGAGTCGGTGTTCTGTCTCTCTCGGTGTTGGAGTCGGTGTTCTGTCTCTCTCGGTGTTGGAGTCGGTGTTCTGTCTCTCTCGGTGCTGGTGTCGGTGTTCTGTCTCTCTCGGTGCTGGTGTCAGTGCTGTCTCTCTCAGTGCTGGTGTCAGTGCTGTCTCTCTCAGTGCTGTCTCTCGCAGTGCTGGTGTCAGTGCTCTGTCTCTCGCAGTGCTGGTGTCAGTGCTCTGTCTCTCGCAGTGCTGGTGTCAGTGCTCTGTCTCTCTCGGTGCTGGTGACACCAGCACTATCAGAGAGACACAGCACTGACACCAGCAATTTGAGAGACAGAGCACTGACACCAACACTAGCAGAGAGACAGAGCACTGACACCAGCACTGAAAGAGACAGAGCACTGACACCAGCACTGAGAGAGAGAGCATACTGCACTGAGATGGAGTGCCCTGACACCAGTACTGAGAGCATGCCAGCCCTGACACCAGCTTTGAAATAGAGGACACAGACACCAGTACTCTTAATATGCAATTCAATTTTATTGCTTGAATTATTTTTTCCCTTATGGACGTGAGTGGGGCCTCATTTCTAAGTTATGCCTAAGGCCTCCCAAAGCCTAGAGCCGCCTCTGTCTGGAGACAATCTGAAAACTGTGATTTTCTTTTAATTTCCCTTTCAATGATAACAGAAAGCAGGACAAATAGAGGGGGTAAATCACCCTAATAGAGACACAGATAGTAATATAACTGACAGTTGTTCTAATCCCTCTTTATCCAAAACTCAAAAAAAGAAAAAAAGTTTGCCATTAGTTATTTTTTTAATAATTTACTAATTTAATGTAGCAAGGTCTCTGGCCATGTCCAGTCTAATGAGGACCTCCAAGGCCAAATATAGCTGATATCCTTCAATATGTAGTGAGTTGCAAGGCATAGTGGGTGCAAAGAGGGTGAAAGTCATGGGTGCCAGACACTTCTTGGATGTAAAATAGGTTTTATAGGGTTTTCTCCCCGTGACTAGTGGGGCGAGACTCAGGTGTTGTACCCCGTTTCTGTACCTCCTCAATGAGCCTTCACAACCCCGGTTTCTACTTCAGACGAAAGTAAGGATATCCTGTGTACCTTTTTGTTTTAACATGTCTTGCTCATTACATTGCTTGGATTGCTACTATTCTTTTTTGTATCACATTGTTCTTTGTATTCCGGGCTCTATTCGTTCTGGTTGTTATTTCTGTTTGTATTATGGGGTACTTTTCTGCTGGAAATAAATAAAATCTATATTTGAAAAAAAAAAAAAAAATAGGTTTTATTTATTTTGACAGTCATTTTTGTATTTTTGGGGGAAAGAAGGTTAGGGCCAGGACACCCTTAAGTAGTTGCAGATTAAATTGGCAGACTCCGAGACTTAAATACGAATTCAGCCATGCAGGGAAAGGCCCCAGCAAGGTGCCACTTCTGCACATGCAGGAATGCTATCTCCTATGGCAACAGTTTTTTTTTTTTTTCCAAAGATTTTATTGTTTTCCAAAGTACATCATACAGGAAATGAAAAACGTATGACAGATAATCAGTACAGAACATTAACAAGTCATACACAGAGTATAGTGTTGCTCAGGTTATGCATATATTAACCTAAGGTATAACCAATCATTTGATTAAATAAGAAAATACATGTGGGAGTTTTCAAATGCACGCGAAATCAGAGCGTTTCGCACCATATATGCGGGGTCATAATTATACCAACATGTCTTTGGTTGGGTTGTCATACTGCATCAATGAAGAGCAGGCCTAAGTGAAGAAAGATCATGAGAGAAAGGAAAGGGAAATGGTAGAAACTTACACCTTCAATACTGAGTGCGCAAATCTCTTTAGGGAGGGGGGGACTATGTAAAGGAGGGACGGGAGAGAGAATTACAAGGAAAGGGTAGAGTAGGGGAGGTCTGTTAATGTAGGTAATACGCTATGAGGAGGGTCCAGAAGTTCCGCTACTCGCCGTCCACAGTCCAATGCTTAGTTAGGGTGGATGATTGTAGTTTCATATGATGAAAGCGATCTCTCTGATATTAGCAATAATTTACTAGGTCTGGGAAGGAAACCAGGGGGTACGAGGCGGTGGATATGTGTACTTAAATATCAGATGTTTATTCAGGTAGAGTTTTGCATCATGTTGTGGAAGTCTGCAGTAGTCCGAAAATGGTGCCAGGGTGCCCATTTCGAGCCAAATCTAGTCGGTGTGTCGTTGTTGATATGGATCAGTTCTTCTATGTTCGCTATTTTGTCTACTCTTCGAAGCCAATCTGCGATGGAGGGAATGGTAGGGGACTTCCAGTGTGTCAGGATGCACTGCTTTGCTGCACTGATTAAATGAAGTGTGAGAGATTTACGATAAGACATTCTAAATTGGGCATTGTGATGTAGAAGGTATAGAGCTGGAGAGAAGGGCATTATCGTATTTGTGATTTGTTCAATCACCTCATGTATTTTCTGCCAAAAAGGGCGTATGGCCGGGCAGAGCCACCACAAGTGTAGGAGGGTACCGCGTTGATTATGGCATCTCCAGCATTTATCCGGGGTCTGGGAATCCCAGGAGTGAAGCAGTGCAGGAGTTCGATACCAGCGGCATTGTAATTTGAATCCGTTTTCTTGGGCCGAGACATTTAACGTGCCTTTATGAATATTGAGAAAGATATTCTCCCAATCCTCCCTTGAAAGGGAGGATTCCAGATCTTTTTCCCAAGTCTTGCAAGCCAAAGAGGTTCCAGGGACATTACCCTGAAATGGAAGGGAATGTGTCAAAGAAATTAGATGAGTCGGGGTGTTTGCGAAGAGCAGAGTTTTTCGAAGGGGGTCAGAGGTCTAGTACAGTCAGTTTGTTTATTAGTATATTGTAAGTAGTGTCGAATTTATTGGTAAGTCCACATGGGTATTGGGGGCATTTGCATGTTTGCGGCGATTTGTTGTGTTGTGAGTAGTCGTCCGTTTTTGTAAAAGAATTTAATGAGTATCGGTTCTCGTGTCCAATGTTTAATAAGGAAGGATTCGTGCATGCCTGGTGGGAAGAGTGGGTTTTGTTTTAATGGGGTCAATGGTCCAGGGTTGGACAAGATGTCATTTTGGCTACATAAAGTAGAGAAGCATTGTAAAGTTGGGGCGATTAACGGGTGGAGTTTAGTCGAAGGGGATATGAGTGAGCGCTGTATCCATGGCAGAGATTGAAGTGGAGAATCTACGAACGATGCTTCCAGAGTGACCCAATCTTTATAGGATGAATGAATGTTCCAGTCAATTATTCTCGTCATATGAGTGGCTTTGTAGTAATTGGTGATGTCTTGAAGGCCTATGCCACCTTTATCTTTGGGCAGAGAAAGTTGGGAATAGCTGATTCTGGGTCTACGCATATTCCACAAAAAGTTTGTACAGGCTCGTCTGTACGACTTAAAAAAAGCTATCGGGAGTTTTATCGGTACAGCCTGTAAAAGATAGAGAATACGGGGAAGGATATTCATTTTGAGAATGGAGGCCCTACCAAACCAAGAAAAAATTGGTCTATTCCAGAGTTTTAAGTCCGTCAAGATCTTGTGTAAGATAGGTAAATAGTTTTTAGTGTACAGGTCTTCTAGTCTTTTCGGAAGTTGTATGCCGAGGTAGGTAATATTTTCATTAGTCCATTGGAATGGGAAGTTAAGTTTACATTGTTCAGCCAAATCATGAGGTAAAGAGATGTTGAGGGCATAGGATTTACCAAAATTAATTTTTAAGTTGGACATTGTATTAAATAAACTAAATGCTTTTAGGAGGGATGAAATCGTAATTAGGGGGTTGGTAAGGAACAGTAAAATGTCATCTGCGTATGCGGCGAGTTTATATTCTCTTGTTTTGGACTGGATACCATTAATATCTGGGTTATGTCTTAGGCTGTTCAAAAAAGGTTCCAGTGTAAGAATATATAGAATAGGGGATAGGGGGCACCCCTGTCTGGTCCCGTTCTTTATGGAGAAGGCATTCGATAGGGTATTGTTCACTCTTATATTTGCTTTTGGGGCGAGGTATGGAGCATTAATGAAGCAAAGTATTTGAGGTCCTAATCCCATGGTTTGTAGAACACAATGCATATAATCCCACGCTACCCTATCGAATGCCTTCTCCACGTCAAGGGAGAGGAAAAAGCCTTTTTGTCCAGAAGTATTGATTAAGTGGTGTAAGTTGATGGCTTTAATCGTGTTGTCCCGAGCCTCACGGCCAGGGACAAATCCAACTTGATCGCAAGAGACCAATTCAGGGACAAGAGGAAGAAGTCTGTTAGCAAGGATTTTGGAGAACAATTTTAAATCAACGTTAAGTAATGAAATAGGTCTATAATTTTCAGCTTTGGTTGGATCTTTATCGCCCTTCGGTATTACCACTATGTGAGCTTCTAGCATGTCCTGATGAAGGGGTGTAGTGTCCGAGATGGAGTTGAAAGCTCTGCGAAAGGGCTCTTGGAGAACTTCCGAGAAGGTTTTATAGTATACTGCGGGTAGCCCATCTGGGCCTGGGCTCTTACCATTTTTTGTCTGTTTAAGGGCGATCTTCCATTCTAATGGGGTGATAGGGCCATCTAGAGCAGATATAATGTCCGGTTGTCGAATCTTGGGGCAGAATTTGTGTAGGAATTTCTCTATCGTGCGTTGTCTGTTGAGGCTAGCTGAGGAGGATGAGTCAGGTTTCTCAATATTATATAAGTTGGAGTAGAAACGTTCGAATTCTTTAGCTATGTCCGTGTTTGAGGTTAGTTTTTTACCAGAAGGAGTATGTAAAGAATGTACGGTAGTTTTCGACCGTTTGGCTCTCAAGGCTTGGGCCAAAAGGTGACCACTTTTGTTGCCGAACTCATAAAATAGCATATATTTTTTCCGGATAGATTTTCCTAATTCCTCTCTAATGGAGGAACGAGTGGCTTGTAAATCGTGGAGGGTCTGCTCGGCCAATGTACATTTGTGTGTCGCTTCTAGCGTTCTGAGTCGTGTGTAGAGATCAGATAGATGACGTTTCCGCTCTCTAATGATCTCGGCTGAAATGGATATCAGTTTTCCTCTTATAACACTTTTGTGAGCGGCCCATTGAGTGATAGAAGAGGTGTCTGGCGTAACATTTTCAATGAAATAGTCCGTGAGACATTGTTGGACTTGTGCAGTTCATGCAGTATCCGTCAGGATAGATGGGTCCAATTTCCAGATATATGTTCGGTCTTGTATCTCAGGGAACGTCAGTGTAATCGAGATAGGGTGGTGGTCTGACAGGACCATAGGTTCTATTGTCGCATGTTTGAGGTAAGGGAGATCAGTCTGGGTCAGAAATATATAGTCGAGTCTAGAGTATTTGTCATGAGGATTGGAGTAGAAGGTAAAATCCTTCTCTGTCGGATGGAGGGTTCACCATGTGTCGTGGAGAAGGAGGCTTTGGAGAGTCAGTTTGATCTGTCTAAGGGCCCTGTAAGGGAGATGAGAGGATCCTGTTGAAGTGTCTACCAGGGGGTCTAGGGGAATGTTAAAGTCGCCCCCTAGGATCAATATGCCCGTTTGGAAAGTAGCCAATTGATTCATAATTGTCCTAAAGAAGGGAAGCTGCGCTGAGTTGGGGCTGTATATGTTTGCTAGTGTATTAGGTTTGTTGTGTAGGGAGCCCTTAAGAAAAATGTATCTACCGTTATCATCAGTCATAGTATCGGTGATTTGTAGGGGGGTCTGTTTGGATACGAGAATGGAGACACCTTTTGTTTTAGAATTCGGGGTGGTTGAGTGATAACCATGGGGATAATGAAAGTTGGAAAATTTAGGCGTGGCTTGAGAACTAAAGTGGGTTTCCTGAATGAAAATGATATCGGCTTTCAGAGATTTCATATGTGCCAGGAGCTGAGATCTTTTTTCGGGGGTGTTGAGGCCTTGCGCATTTAAAGATACAACCTTGAGAGATCTATTGTTAGGCGTGTGTATTGGATTCCGAGGGTGCATGATGAGCGAGATTGTAGCTAGTCTTAGGGGACGTGGGCGGCGAGCAGCGGAAATCCAAAAGGGTTGAGAAGGGGGGTAAGGGGAGGAAAAGAGTGAGCTATAGGAAGAAAGAGGGGGGGGGGGAGGGATCAAGGATATCAGGGGTATATCCGTAAACACAAGTAAGTATGTTGAAGGTAAATGGTGATATAGAAAGTAGAAAGTAGAAGGGGGTGATGACACAACTGGGGTCCGGAAGTATATTTAGAACCTTCCCGACATAAAACAATACCAGTATAGATCAGGGGAGTCTCATAGAGATTCCTGTGGTGGAGAGTGATTGGTAACCGAGCAAAGATGAATATATGCTCTAATTCCCTTGAGGTCAAAAGGGGACTAAGGGGGATACCGGCTAGTATTTGAGGCCATAAATGTTATGAGGGGAGGTGTGGGAACTGGTTGGAGAGTGTGAATATTGTCATGTGAATGTATAGGGGGAGGGTAAGTTGCTTGTCAGAAGCGTGGAGAGGAGCATGCCTGACCGGGGAAGTGATCGCTACAACTCCGGGAGAATGGAGGGGAGCTCTTGAAACCATTTAATGAACAGTAAATCTAATACATAAACGGTAAACAGAAGGTAATCTTAATAACATATGAGAGAGGTGTGCAGTCTTAGTCTGAAAAACATGCGTTCCGAGATTCTGAGGTTGAAGGCAGCTGTAAAAACGATAATTTAGGTGAAGCTTTCTGCCCTATTGAAATCTGCTTCAAGAGAACCAATTGCCCAAGTTAACCCAGTCCAAGAGGGCATAATGCTATGTTCTATCAGCTTGGAAATCAGGTGAGAGAGTGATAAGGTAAATAACATCAGAGGGTAATCTACGCACAGTATTGTTACAGTACTTATACTCGCAGCGTGTGTCCATCTGAGCAGGTGAGTAAAGATTCGGGGAAACCTGCGAAGAACAGAAGTAAAAACAAACCGACAAACTAAAACAGTATTTGATCAAAAAAAATAATAATAGATGGAGCATGAGCTGTTCCGGAAAAATTAAGCGTGAAATCATGGTAACATCCATGGGTAAGTTCTTCAAACAGTAAAGATTGACACGCAAGCGGGTGTATAGTCCAGCAGGACAGCTTACCTCTGGGCTAGAAGCCAATGAGTTGAGTCTTTAGATGCTGTAGAAGAGATTCGGGGGATTAGCGGGAGGTGAAGTCTCTAGTCGATTGTATCTGTGACAGACTTCGGGACAAGATAATTCGAAAGTTCTCGCTTAGCAAAGGTGGGTTTCAAATGGGGAGGGGAACAGAAGTCCTCAGAACAGCAGTGGTACTAGGTAGAGTGGAGACTGCACAAAACTCTGGGAACAGTAGAAACAGGGAACCAGGTATGGCGAATTGTGTGCCATCGAATCAGGATCTCAGTGGAAAGAGCCTTTACGATCTTCTTGGCTTTCTATGATCCGGCGATGCTGTGGGGCTGAGATTACGTAGGTTGCCTTGTGCTCTCGACGATGAGGCCGGAGGGTGAGCTCTCCTGCGTCTACCGATGTTGAAGTTGTCAGCCTCTGCTATGCCTTCCATAGATTCTGCTTTTCGTAACAGGGGAAGACGAAAATCACTGTACCAGTCAGGTACATCAACAGGAGGTAAGTTGAGAGTACTGCAAAAATGGTCAATATCTTCAGGAACCCTGAGATTCACAGTGTGGCCATTATAGGTGACAGAGAGGCAAAGAGGGAATTTCCATCTGTATGGAATAGCGCGCGCTCTCAATATGTCTAAAATCGGTTTCAGCTCTCTTCTTCTTTGCAGGGTGATGGCAGACAAGTCTTGGAATAGTTTGATTTCAGCACCTTGGTGTTGCAGCCGCCCTCCATTCCTGGCTCTCCGCATAATTTCCTCCTTCAGGATATAGTCAGCGATGCAACATACAACATCCCTTGGGGGGTCAGCTTCCCTTCCCCTGGGTCTCAAGGCCCGGTGTATGCGTTCCAGGAGGATGGGTGTATCGGGGGGCCTCTCTAAAAGGCCATTGAAAATGTCTGTGACAGAGCGTGCCAGGTGTGCTGGTTCTACGGACTCTGGAAGACCTCTTACCCGAACGTTATGCCTTCTGCCACGGTTGTCAAGGTCTTCCAGATGGCGATTGATATCCCTGAGTTGGATCGCGTGGGATTCGGAGACCTGTTGCATCCGGCAGAGAGTAGTGTCATGGAGGGCTTGCGTCTCCTCTATGTCCTCTACCCTCAGGACCATCGACTGAAAGTCCGCGCGCAATTCAGAGACAGCAGCCGCGAGTGCCCCTTTTATGTTCGCCGTCATAGCTTTCAGGTCTGCAATACTGAGCGCATGAGAGGACGGTGGATCCGGGGGTTGCGATTGTGGGCTCCGGCTTCTGGATCTATTAGTCCCCCTGCCATGAGGTGATGTGTCATGCGGTGCCGCCTGTGAGTCAGACGCCGATCCTCTAGGCCGCGTCCGGAATATCTCCGGTATATGCTGAGTAGCGAGGGCATCTTGGCTCCTGGACGAGCGGGAGGGTAGTCCAGAGGGGTTTTGCGGTGTGCTCCCCATGATTAGAGCGGTATAGGTAGCCGAGGAACTGATAGCTGGACCTCCGGGAGGGAGAGCTTAGAAGCGAGCGTCCATCTTCCTCAGGCACCAAGCCACGCCCCCGGCAACAGTTTTTAACAGTTCCTAACTCAAACATACCAGTCCTTTCAGCTCCACTACAACTGCCTCTTGAAATTCTTTAACACCGAGCTCCCAGTCTCTCACTGGACCCTCTGATTCACTGACTCTGGATCCCTTGAGCTACACCAAGGTTTGCGGTGGTATCTCCCTCAAGCGTCGCCCACACTTCCCTGCTGGGTCCCTAGCTTGGCATTCCAGATATTATTTAAGCTTCCTCCCTGCTAACTGGCGAGGTCCCAGGCTTGACTCACAAGGCTGCTCTGCAAGCATCTCCTCTGCGGGTTGGGTCCCTGACTTGACCAGTGCCTAAAGTTGCCAGATTCTCCACCATGCCCTTTCAGTGAGAATGCGGTTCCGGTACTTGCTTCAGTCACTCACTGTGGTCCCTTTGTGGCAACAGCTTTCCTTCCACCACCGACCACCGACAGGTTCTCCGGCCGGCAGAACCGTCACTTCTGGCTAACTGCAAGCCGCAATCCCAACCCTGCGCTGCTCTCTTTACTTCTGGATAGGCCCTCACACAGCCTAGCAGCCAGATGCCCCGGGATCACCCAATCTCTGGCCTAGCAGCTGGGGGCATATGACACGCGTCCACCCAGACAGCCGTCGAGGTGGCACAGAACACTGATCACCTGACTCCACCCAAATATATAGATGCTTCTAGCAGGCCAAGGATTTCAAGAAAACCCCTGCCCATTGGCTGAGATACCCCATATACCCATAACCTGACCTTGGGTTGTCCTTCTCATATCTAGTACCACCAAGTACCCGGTCACCTAGTGGTAGAAGAGAAAAGTGCAACAAGGCCAAATTTAGGGAGAAATCAATAGATCTGTTTATTTATCTATCAATCAACCAGGATAATTACTCCTGGCAAGTAAATTTGTGAGAGGCTCCCTGCCCAAACTACAGGGTGCTACCAGATATCCAGATTTTTAGATGGAATAATTCAAACCCTTGATGTATGCACTCCAGATGTCATTGTACAAATGAATTGTGCCTTTGGTTGTTTGATAACGATTGTTGCAAGATATACCAGTAGTAGCTGGGTTGCCACATTAGATCAAAATCAGATGAATGTTTTTTTCTTTTGACATGTCCCTGTGTATAGGCAATTTTGTATTTTTAATTAAACACATTAATTAAATATTGTGTAAGGTGACTCTAGTGCCTACTTAATTCTCAGTTTGTATGTTCTAATTTCTAAACAATGGGAGAGTAAAAGTTACAATAGAAAATGGTATCTTAATTCTTTTTATTTTTTTATTTTAATTTTTTCCACAATTGGTTTTATTATAATAGTTATTATAACACATAAAGAAAAATAGAATAGTGTGTATGGTATAATACAAGGATACAAATGATAAAGCATAAATTATATATTTCCTATTCAAGAGGCAAATAAGGAAGTACAATTATTTTTATTCAGTTCTATATTTGTTGAAGAAGCATATTTTTGTCAGTGTAATAATCTGTTATGTTGTCATGGGGAGAACTTTAAAGTAACAAAATCGTACACAGATTGTAAAGACCAGTAAAATGCATTTCAAGCTAAATCTTCTAGTCCCGAAAGATGATAACCATTGTAAACTCAAAGTAGGACTAAAGGCACATTTTTTTTCATTTTGGATAGAGTAGGGCAGGGTTATAACCCCTCTAAGATTTATTTTTTGCATCTGTGTCCCATTGGTGAGATTGTCAACAGTAATAATGTCTCCATTGGAGATATCTTCATGATTTCTGTTTTGGGGAAAAGCTAAGAATTTAGGATTTCCGTTTACTTTCACGTTTGGTGATAATGGTAAACAGGCCTAATAAAGAGGGTGAATCTCCCTAAACTTGACAGGTATTCAAATCCATCTCTATAAAGAAAAAAAATGTAAAAATACCATTAGTTATACTTTAACCTATTTATATTTCTCAGTTTCTGAAGCTGGAAGGGCTGCTAATATAAAAATCGTATAGACGATCCTTTGCGGTGACCTAAGTCCTCTGCTACGTAATTGGTCAGATTTTCTCATCTTTCATCCACCCTAGTATTTATCAAAGCTAATGACATCTTGTCTCATAGATAAGAATGAGAAGCATGTTACTGGTTCAATCACCATAGCCACCCAGTGCACGACTGCACGTTATGCAGTTAGTGGGCTATTAGGAGAGACCTTTTGTGGTGGCTGAGGACTCTAAGGAGCCAGGAGCTGATACTGATGCATTGCTCTTACAACAGTAAAATAAATGTTATTACTGACCCTTGAAAATGGGGGTTATAACCTCATCTATACTTGAACTGCTTCCCGACCGCTGCACAACGATATAGATCAGCAGAATGGCATGGGTGGGCAAAAGGGTGTACAGGTACATCCTCTTTAAGCGGCACTGCGGGCAGACATCTGTCATCACACACGGTCATCGAGAGCAGTGATCGCTGTAATGTGTGTTGAAGCCCACCCACCCAGTTAAAATCACTCCCTAGGACACACTTAACCCCTTCATTGCCCCCTAGTGGTTAACCACTTCACTGCCAGTGTAATTTACACAGTAATCAATGCATTTTTATAGCACTGATCGCTGTATAAATGACAATGGTCCCAAAATAGTGTCAAAAGTATCCGATGTGTCTGCCATAATGTCGCAGTCATGATAAAAAAAATTGCAGATCGCCGCCATTAATAATAAAAAATAAATAATAAAAATGCCATAAAACTATCCCCCTATTTTGTAGATGCTATAAATTTTGCGCAAAAACCAATCAATATATGCTGATTGGTATTTTTTTTTTTTTACCAAAAATATGTAGAAGAATACATATCAGCCTAAACTGAGGGGAAAAAAAATGTTATTTTATATATTTTGGGGGGATATTTATTATAGCAAAAAGTAAAAAAATATTGCATTTTTTTTTTCAAAATTGTCGCTCTTTTTTTATTTATAGTGCAAAAAAATTTAAAAAATACCAACAAAAGAAAGCTCTATTTGTGGAAAGAAAAGGACGTCAATTTTGTATCGGTAAAATGTTGCAATACCGCGCGATTGTCAGTTAAAGCGACGCGGTGCAGAATCACAAAAAGTGCTCTGGTCAGGAAGGGGGCAAATCCTTCCAGGGCTGAAGTGGTTAAATACAAGAAATGATAAATACACTCAGTAGGAACAGTATCAAGAAAACATTGTGTAGAATAATATGCAAACAAAACTGTAATTCCCATCATTAAAAATCACACTTTAAACAACCCTATAAGGGTACAAAAAAAATCAGAAGTTCCCAGCAAAAGAGGCATATAAGGCTACTTGAACACTGAGGCGTCGTGGGCACTGGCAGTAAAGCGGCGCTTTAACGTCATTTTAGTGGCGCTATGTGGCCGATAGCAGGGCAGTTTTAACCCCCGCTAGCGGGCGAAAAAGGGTTAAAACCGCCCGCAAAGTGCCACTGCAGCGGCGGTTTGCAGCGCTGCCCCATTGTTTTCTATGGGAAGGGGCACTTTAGGAGCAGTAAATACACCACTCCTACAGCGCTCCAAAGATGCGGCTTGCAGGACCGTCATAGTAGCCCATAGTAGCCCATTATGTGTCACTTACCTGACACAGGAGCCAGTGATGTCACCGCTGTCCCCTGTAGTCTGGAGCATCCATCTTCCTCCGGGTATCGCTGCTCGGGCCACTCACACCGCCGGAGCAGTGATGACGTCACTCTCGCGCATGCGCGTGGGAGCCAACACTAACGGCATATCGACGTTAGCAGCGGCATGCTGCTAATGGCGATAGTGCACCTGCGCGCCGCTGTCTACGGCGCATGTGTCGTAGACAGCGGTGACTGTCTTTTAGTAACACGGTTTAGGAGATTTTTCTTGGACCTACAGGTAAGCCTTAATCTAGGCTTACCTGTAGGTCAAAATGGTTTGTAAGGCCGCGTACACACGGGCGGACTGTTCGCCCAACTTTGTCCGCTGAACAGTGTTTGGGCGGACAGTCCGCTCGTGTGTGGGCTTTCAGCGGACAGTTTCAGCGAACAGTTTGACGAACAAGGTTTTACGGAATTTCCGAAAAACTGTCCGCTGAAACCTTGTTTCAGCGAACAGTCCGCTCGTGTGTAGGCTTGTTCGTCAAACTAAGTTCCGCGCATGCTCAGAAAGGATTTACACGCCGAAAGTTATAATGCAGTGTATAGGACGTCGTATTTTTCGTCCCGTCGTACGTGCCGTTCACGTCATCGCGCACGGTTTCAGCAAACTGTTCGTCCGTCGTGTGTGGCCATGTCCGTCCATGCTAATTTTGAGCGGACTGTTTGCCGAAACTGTTTGACGGACAAAGTTGGGCGAACAGTCCGCGCGTGTGTACGCGGCCTAAGGGTTTACAACCACTTTAAGAATTAATGCCACTGTTGCGTGTCTGCAAAAGAGCAGCACATTTTTGTGCATTATGGGGAAGCGTGCAATTTTGTGCACATTCCCACAATGCACAAGTGTGAATGAAACTTAAGTGTTGATACTCAGTTAAAAACAATGGGACTGTGTCTAGTATATTATATTCTTTTACTAGCAACACTACACTGCTTACCAATAAAAGTATTGCCGACCACCAGGGGAGCAAGGGGGTAGAGTGATTTCAGCTGGAGGAGCTCTGTAAGACAAGATGGAGTAATCCATTTACTCTTATCACCCTGCAGAACCAATGTCCTCCTTCTCTGTTCTTCCGTCATTATCTGGACAGAAACAGAAATAAAGTTTTAACATTACGTAGCATTTAGGAGGATGTGCTGTTTTCATAGGAATAAAATTGTTCAGTATGCTATGCTGTTAGTAGAAATTGGCAGGTATGCTGATAGATCATACAATTAATCATTGGCTTACATGGCACAGTTTCAGCTATGATAAACTGTGAATAATAGACATAACATGAAAATCATTGTTTGCATATGTTGAAACAGGAAGAATGTAATGCTGATTAAGTATTTGTGAGATACAGTATATTTGCACTATACCAGATAGATTATACACTCACTGACTACTTAGGTGCATCTGTTCAATTGCTTGGTAACACAAATTTATAATCAGCTAATTACATTGCAGCAACTCAATGCATTTAGGCATCTAGACACTAGATGTGATGAAGACAACTTGCAGAATGGGGAAGAAAGGAGATTTAAAGAGGAAGTAAACAGCGGGAAAAAAAACCCTGCAAGACAATAGCATAATGTGCTAGTATGCATCTCATACTAGTACATTATGAAATACTTACCTTAGAATGAAGCTCCCGCAGCGTGCCTGATCACCGCTGAGGGAGCTGACATGTTCCCCCTGCGTTTCTTCTGGGATCGCTGGCTTCGGAGCTGTAAGTAGCTGGAGCCGCAAAGATGTCACCCCCATGCATGCGCGTGGGAGCCCTCCGTTCCGTCAAGTTCCGTCAGGATATGCCAGACCCGCAAAGCGCGTATGCAACTGATGTCAGCGGCTGCATGCAGGGTCAATAATCTTTTTATCTACAGGTAAGCCTTATTAAAATTAACTGGACAACGTGGAACATAACAAAGCAGAGATCACCAGGGTGCGGTGCCCCCCCCCCCCTTTTTTTTTTTTAAAGAAGTTCCCTAGCAAGAGCTCAATAAAACGAAAGAACAGTATAAAGAAAACTTAAAAAAAATTATAAAAACTAGCGTCACTGTAAAAATATAAACTTAGCCTACCTTAAATGCTAGCATCAGCAAGAAACTCAGCATTTACTTTCATTCACCGGAAAAGACCCAGAGCTCAGTGTGCACAGAGCATTTATACAGCCTCCCAGCATGCCTTTAGGGTCCTGCTCCCTGGGATTGGCCAGGGCTGTATAAATATCCACACTGCCATCTGCATAGCTTCGTGCCTATGTTTCAGAGAGTTCTCTCAGCTCTCTGGAAAGCAGAAGGACTGGCAGCAGCTGGGAACACTGAACTGACCTAATTCATCAGCAGCACTGGCTAAAGTCAGCAGAACAAAACATTGCCTAACACACCATAGTCAGCTCCACTGAACACAGTGAGCCAGCATGAAATCTAAATAATACTAGCACCTACCTAGGAGGATGCTACACCAGGGAATGATGAAACAAAAAGAAAAATGGCAAGCAAATTTGGAGCCCTTGAAGAAAGCATAACAGTTCCCAGCAGACAACAGAATAACTTCTATGATGTCGTTCTCTTACCAGGGCATCCACTTCAGACACGTGCTAGAAATTTCGGCGTGGAGAGAGATAGAACAGGGCTCTGTTCAGTGCTATTAGTTAGTGTGCTACACTGCTATTTTGCTTCAATTGTCAGTGTAGAATATTTTATAAGAGTTTAGTGTCAGTCTAGGGATAGTGTGAATGTAGTCAGGAGGACCATCATTCAGCTTTGCATAGTGCGCAGCTAGAGTAGGCAGCTCAGATAGTTTCACTGTAGTGTAGTGAGACCGTGTCATTCATACATTCATTAGTGTAGAGTAGGGGCAGCTCAGATAGTTTCAGTGTAGTGTAGTGAGACCATGTCAGTAATCTTGACATTAGTGTATAGCTAGAGCAGGGACAGTTCAGAGTAGTGACAGTTGAACACCATCTATTTGATTGCGTTACTGCCAGTTTACTGCCATTTACTTCTGTGTGCATTACTGTCAGTTTAACGGCCTTTACTTTGTGTTTGTTACTGCCATATAATTTGGTGTTTGTTATGGCCATTTTAACACCATATAGTTTGGTGTGTGTTACTGCCAGTTTAACATCATATAGTTTTGTGCATTACTGCAAGTTTAACGCTATTTACTTCTGTGTGCGTTACTTCAAGTTTAAGGCCATATAGTTTTGTATGCATTACTGCCAGTTTAACGACATATAGTTCTGTGTGCGTTACTGCCGGTTTACCGTCATATAGTTTTTTTGCATTACTGCAAGTTTAATGCCATTTACTTCTGTGTGCTTCACTGCAAGTTTAAGGCCATATAGTTCTGTAAGTTTGGCGCATTATATTGCAGTATATTATAGTGTATCCATGGAGCAGGCATGTACTGGCCATTGGGACTACTGGGAGTTTCCCGGTGGGCCGATGGCTCAGCGGGCTGGGTTGCTCTGCATGTCTCTCCCTCCCCCTCCCCCTCCTGTAGGCTCTCAGCTGCTGGAGGGAAAGACACACAGGGCATCGCTCTGTAATCGCTGTGCCAATCATCCTCCCTGTCCAGTTACATGTTTGCAGTCTGTGTCTCCTGCGTACCATAATGACAAGCAGGCAGAGCAGGGCCAGCTGGAGCAGCATCAGCATTGCTTCTACCCCTAAGACTGCCCCTGTGTGTGCAAAATACATCTCCAACCTGTAATGTGTGGAGAAGGGCACATAACACTAAGATGCAGAGCTGGATGATGTTATTTCAGTGTCCCGTCTCTCAACCATCAAAGGGAGGGGGAGGGGAGATATTTGCATCTCATCTCAGTGTTAGTCAATAATGCTTTGTCCATGCTGCAGCCCCAAATCTTGACTTCAGTTCCAGGAAGAAGAAGTCAAAATAAGTCCTCGGCATGCTAACTCCCATGTGAATTTTTTTCTTTGTGTTTACTTCAGGGACGTGGAGGTTCTGCAGCAGCAGCAGTGACAGCCATGTGTTTATACTTTTAGTGCAGGTGATGGAGGAAGAGGGGAACAGGGCAAGTATTATCTTATCTATTCACATTGTCATGTATTTACTCTGGCTCTATATATCACCTAACCTGGCTCTATATATACAACCTAACCTGGCACTATACATCACCTAACCTGGCACTATACATCACCTAACCTGGCACTATACATCACCTAACCTGGCTCTATACATCACCTAACCTGGCTCTATACATCACCTAACCTGGCTCTATACATCACCTAACCTGGCACTATACATCACCTAACCTGGCTCTATACATCACCTAACCTGGCACTATACATCACCTAACCTGGCTCTGTACACCACCTAACCTGGCTCTGTATACCACCTAACCTGGCTCTGTATACCACCCTAACCTGGCTCTATATACCACCCTAACCTGGCTCTATATACCACCCTAATCTGGCTCTATATACCACCCTAATCTGGCTCTATATACCACCCTAATCTGGCTCTATATACCACCCTAATCTGGCTCTATATACCACCCTAAGTGGGCCAGTCTGGATGAAGTCCAGGGCCAAATTTTTTGTCTTAGTCCAGCCCTGCCATGGAGTGTGAGTACCCAAATGAAAGTGCACCAAACAGCAATTTACATTGATTAAAGTGCATCTACCTACAGATTTCCACTTCTTTACATTTGCTTATAAGCACTGCCCCCTCCCTCCCAATAATGTCAGGGAGGACAACAAGGAGAGGCAGACATTCTCTTGGCAATTTAAGGGGGCCAGCAACAAATGTGTCCACATGCAAAGGTGGACACGGTGATCAGTCCTCAGGCAGGGCATTATTTCCTATGTTTAGTGAGTTTGCCGTGCTATCCAGCCACAGCATGCAGAGGAGGTGGTGGACTGGCTTACTAAACCTTCTTCATCCTCCTCATCCTCTATCACACAAGCAGAGACAAGCAATCCCCTGCAGTTATCAGAGTGGATAAACCTGCCTCCTTGTCCACATCTATATCTGCCATAGCCCCAACATCAGCCATGGAGGAGTCAGCTGAGTTATTTGACCACAGCATCAGCCACTTGCTCCTTGATGATGCCCAGCCATTACTGGATTCAAATGTTGGTTCTGAGGTTGAGGATGACAGCAACATGAGCCTAGAGAGAGGGGAGAACGCTGGTAGAAAAATTGGCATTCATGTTCCCCCAGCCACAGTGAATTGCCAAGTTGTCTCTAGTGGTAATGAGGACGATGGTTGAGACCAAATTTTCTGCACCTGATTGACAGGTGTATATCATTGCAATTTTTTACAGCAAGGCCAATTTTTGCTTTCATCAAGATTACCTCTATAGGGTTGCAGTGGGAAGGCACCAACACCCAAAGATCAATTTTTACGCACCCGTTACTTCTATCCAAAGCCAAAGTGCACCACAATGTATCCAAAAAATCTCTAATCTTGTTCCTATTGCACTACATTGTGGCCAAAATAAAGGCAGCTTGCAGGGGAAATTTCATTTTTTGGGGGAATTTATTAATGCAATTATTTCTGCAGCAAATTCTAGACATGGTACAGATCTGCCACTTTACAGGTAAACTAATGCCGCGTACACACGGGCGGACTGTATGGCGTACTTAGTCCGTCGAAACACATTTCAGCGGACAGTCCGCTCGTGTGTGGGCTTCAGCTGACTTTTTCAGCGTGCAGTCCGGCGTACTAAGAATTTCGGATTTTTCGAAATTCTGTCTGTCGTACTTTGGTTTCAGCGGACAATCCGCTCGTCAGTATGCTAGTTCGACGGACTAAGAATGGCGCATGCCCAGAAAGGATTTACACGGCGGAAGGGTGCTTTGCTGTGTATTGGACTTCCTATTTCTAGGCCCGTCGTACGTGCTGTACACGTCATCGCGCAAGCTTTCGTCGGACTGTTTGGGTATCCGTGTGTGGTCAAGTCCGTTCAGTGGAAAGTATGACGGACTGTCCGTCGGATTGTATGACGGACTAAGTACGCCATACAGTCCGCTCGTGTGTACGCGGCATAAGGGACCCCCCACCCCCGGCACTATATTGGAAGGAATTTTTCATGTTTATGCTTTCACTTTAAAAACCAAAAAAATCACTGCTCATTTAAAAATGACTTTTTCACAAACTTTTTTTTTATTGATACATGTCCCCCAGGGCAGGACCCGGACCCCTATAACCACTGTATGACCAATTACTTGCATATAAGCCTTCAAAATGGGCACTTTTGACGTTCGGGTCCCATTGACTTTAATGGGGTTCGCTATTCGGGTCCAAACTTTTGCAGAGTTCGAAAGTTCTGGTGTGAACCGAACAGGGGTCAGTTTGGGCCATCCCTACTAACGAAGCAATGGATCTTTCCAAAATAACAGGGAGCTAGGGCAACCCCACTGAGGCAGAACTATTTCACAGAACCAGGAAACAAGAAAAGTCAGCAGCAAGAAGGCCTCTCAGCACAGTAGGCACTTTGCAAAGTCCAGGCAATTCCACATAGTTTTGTGAAAGTGTCCTCTCTTGCAATCTAACACCCAGCAGTGATAGCCAGTGGTCCTTTCCTGATGGTCAAGGGTCTGCTGATGGTCACAGTTACTCACCAATAGGGATGAGCCCGGTGTTCGATTTGAACCCATGTTCGAATCGATCATCGGCCGTTCGTCCGTTCGTCAAAACCAGAACTTTGTGGGCCGTTCGCATCAAATTCGCGTGATACGAACGGCCCACAATGCACTGCGCCGATCGCAGTACATTGCTGGCTGATGATTGGCCAAGCATGCACTGTGACCCCGCATGCTTGGCCAATCATAGCACCGGCAGCTAGGAGAGCCATAATTGGCCACAGGTTGGATGCCTGGCCAGTTATAGCTCAGGGGGTTTAGTACACGCCCCACATTATATAAGGCCACCAGCGCAGCGGCCTTGTGTAGTGTGTTGCGGTGTTCATAGAGAGAAGGATAGGCAGGGACAGTGTCAGCTGTGCTTTACTTATTTAGATAGCGCTGTTACAGTGAGTGTAGTGTTCAGGGAGAGAGCAGGATAGGCAGGGACAGTGTCAGCTTTTCTTTGCTTCCTAACCTAGCGCTGTTACAGTGGGTGTAGTGTGCCTCCTGCACAGCATACACCTGAATCTACCCCCTCATTGCTGGTGTTGTATAGTTCATTTGTGCAACACAGGCATCTGCCTAACATTAACATAACATATTTTGGGTGCGGGGTTCCCCTTAATATCCATACAAGACCCAAAGGGCTGGTAATGGGCTGGGGTAGGGTGGCTGATGGGGTAGCCACGCCATTTTTCTCAAAGATTTTCATCCATATTGCCAGGACAAGACATTACATTAAAGCTGCAAGCAGTTTTAAATGGCTTTTTTTTCCCTTTACAAATGTCATTTTGTACAGGGACTGTTCTAAGCATGGGAAACACATGCCACTTCACAGGCATACTTTAGACACCCCCCTGGTATGATACTTAAAAGGAATATTTCACTTTTTATTTCACTTTATGCATCATTAAAATGACTGCTCCAGAAAAAACTTCAGTTTTTAAAACTTCTTTTTGCATTGATACATGTCCCTTGGGGGAGGACCCGGGTTCCCAAACCCTTTTTAGGACAATAACATGCATATTGGCCGTTATAATTAGCACTTTAGATTTTGAACGTTCGCGTCCATTGTAATTAATAGGGTTCTAACGTTCGTGCAAACTTTCGGTCCGTCCGCAGGTTCTGATGCGAACCGAACCGGGGGGTGTTCGGCTCATCTATACTCACCAAGTCCAACAAGTGTAACACTGATCCCCAATGCAGGCTGCCAGAATGCAGGTTCCCACACATGTAGCATTGCATAGAGTATAATGGCAGCAGTAGTCTCTGATGATGCACGAATGATACATGATGCTATTAAGGGTAATTTAATCTTTAGCAACATGTTATATGTTACACTGGGTATTTAGGGTGTAACATGTTACTAAAAATCACTTGCCCACACTCCCCAATTTCCGGCTTGACAGCAGGTAGGGGACTTTCTCCCTGCACCCGCTGTCACAATTTAAAAACAGTGCAGCTTTATGAGGCTCTGCCCACACTTCCACATCATTCATTCACAGAGTTCTGGGAATTATTGAACTACAAGATATTTTCAATATTCCCATCGCACACATTCCTGGAATGGGCTCGGAAGTAGTGGGTGCTGCAGCAACTGCCAGCTGTAGACTGGAGACGTCACAGAGCAATACATGCACATATTTGCCAGCACACCATGGATCATCTAGTGTCATCCAAAGCTTTTATCGAATAATGGTCACATTACAAAGTGCAAAGTGCCACACTTTGAAGCTTGATGAAGGGGTCCTGCGTGGCTCCAAAACGTTGCACTTTGTCATTTGTGATATGATCATTCTTCAATGAAACTTTTAGATGACACTAGACGATCCATGGTGTGCTGTCAAATATGTGTATTTCTGAATGAACTACAAGTCCAATCTTCCACCACTGTAGATGGCTTGTAGTTCTTAATTAACTGTAAGGGTGCTGATGAGCGCTCTAGTAATTCATTGATGCTTCCTACAGTATTCAAAGAAAAAGTCCATACAGCTGCAGCAAGTGTCTGCAGGAGCCTGACATTGCAACCATGATCTGCTGATTGAGGATGCAATGCTCTGCAGGCTCTTAAAATAAAATTATAATTATTTAAACCTAGGTGAACTATTTACAGTTATCTGGTTATATTTACTTTAGTTGCAAAATCTGTAAAATGAAGCTATTATAACAATGAGAAGCACTCCCAGAGGCTTTGGTCTATCACTACCAATAGCTTCCTCAAAAACTGCAACATGTTCGTATAGACGATTGTGTACATTCCTGACTGAAAAATGTGGCTGCTGTGGCCATATAAAACCCATGTTGTCACTCAGTCCGCATCTTTATTTTAATTGTAAGGACCAAGGTTGACGAATCCTTTAGTCAAGTATATGCAGCTTCAAGGTTCATGAATCCTTTAGTCACGTATATGGAGCTTAAGGGAAAATGTACATGCATAGACAAGGAGGTCATGTTCACACAGCTGCTGAAACTGTCAGTTTTCACCAAGAATGTCATGAATCCAAAAAACAAGGAATTCATTTTACAACATAAACCAAACAAGAACAAAGCAGTCCAGTGAAACTATGCATCGACCTCAGACATACAGTACAGTACTGCATTGCATTATGTTGTCAACGTAAGCAATATTCTTTTACTGATTAAAGAATAAAAAAAACAAAAGCAAGAAAGTCAGTCTGCCTGAGTATATTTGCAACAAAATCTACAAGTGGAATTACCCCATTCAGGTAATGAAACAAAACGACAGAGTAAAATGAAGAGCTTGAATGATGGGTGGGGCAATTTACAGAACAAGCTCAATAGCATCTATTCATCTATTGTAGTTGATGATGCATATAAAATGGGCAGGATTCTTTACTACTATATAGTATTGTAAGCAAGGAGCATTCTCCATAGTGTAAGCCAGTATTTCTCAACTTCAGACCTCAAGGCACCCCAACAGGTCATGTTTTCAGGCTTTCCACTATTTTGCAAAGGTGATTTGATCCGTTTTACCGCCTTAGTAATTACCACAGCTGTTTCATCTGAGGGAAATCCATGAAACACTGGAGTAAGCAGTGATACATTTTGACCTTGGACACATTAAGCCTAGTTAGAGTATCTGTCAGATCCCAAACATTGCCTAAGCCAGTCATTCTCAAGCAGGGTTCCATAGAACCATGGGGTTCCTCCAGAGCTTGCTAGGGGTGAGCAGTGAACAATGGCGAAATTATTTCTCTACTAATAGTTCCTGCATAATTTCAGGATCATTATCAGTGCTGGGCAGAGCCAGTGATGTGGGACCAATGGAGCCTCTCCCTTTTTCTCTCAGATAGGTAACCACTAACCTCAATTATCTTTTTAGCTGTCTAAAGGTAGCATTGTTCCTATTGATTCCCATTCCAATGTAACTAGGCAGGGCTGGTGCAAGGATTTTTGACACCCTAGATGAAACCTAATTTTGCCAGGCTAGGGTTCTATACGGACAGGCTAGGGTTCTATACGGACAGGCTAGGGTTCTATACGGACAGGCTAGGGTTCTATACGGACAGGCTAGGGTTCTATACGGACAGGCTAGGGTTCTATACGGACAGGCTAGGGTTCTATACGGACAGGCTAGGGTTCTATACGGACAGGCTAGGGTTCTATACGGACAGGCTAGGGTTCTATACGGACCAGCTAAGGTATTATGTGGACTAGCTAACTCTGCAACTGCCTGTCTGTACAAGCAGGCAGATACACTGACAATGCTTTACGGGCTCCTAGTAAAAATAAATAATAAATGCACTTATCAAAAATATCTGCATTCATTTTTTTACAAAGCTGAACGTGAACCTCCACACCTCAAATAACCCCCCCCAATATGTTCTCCTCTGTACCCCCCTCATTAGTTCCCCTCTGTACCCCCCAAATCTATTCCCCTCTGTACCCCCACACACATATAAGTTCTCCTCTGTACCCTGCAAATCTGTTCCTCTCTGTACCCCCCCCCCCACACACACACACACACACACATTAGTTCCCCTCTATACCCCCTCCCCTCAAATCTGTTCCCCTCTGTACCCCCCCCCCTACTCACACATTAGTTCCCCTCTGTACCCCCCCCCACACACACATACACACACACACACATTAGTTACCCTTTTTTACCCCCCCACACACACACACACACACATTAGTTCCCCCCTGTACCCCCCCCCACACACTTTAGTTCCCCTCTGTACCCCCCCAAATCTGTTCCCCTCTGTACTCCCCACACACACACACACACACATTAGTTCCCCTCTGTACCCCCCAAATATGTTCCCCTCTGTACCCCTCACACACATTAGTTCCCCTCTCAACCCCCCCAAATCTGTTCCCCTCTGTACCTCCCCCCGCACACCTGTTCCCCTCTGTACACAATACAATGCAATGATGGTGGTGGCCTCACCTCGAGCAGAGCAGCGCTGCTGCCTGTCCTCTCACCACAGATCCTGATAGTCCAGGAAGAGGGAGGGGAAATCGCGGCAAGCCCGGACCTAACATGTAAGGCTTCCATCTCATCTGCCCTGGGCCGCTTCCATGTATCATGCAGCATTTCTGGCCCAGCTGCTCTGTGTCCAGGCTCTCTCCTCTCCTCTTCTCACTGCCACTGCTAGGGCGGCATTGCAGGTTGGGGAAAGAGTGGTCCCGGAGAGCTCTAAAATAGCAGGCTGGCAGAACAGGGGATCGAGAGGTGGAATTGTCCATTCACAGAGTCAGGGGAAGTCTTCACAGGCGCATTTTGCCGCCCCCTAGCCTGGCGCCTATGCTATTTTATGGATGGTGACACCCGCCCTGCAGGTATTTTACAAATTCAAATCCCCAGCGAGTGGCAGCCGCTTGACCTGTCTATTGCTAGCGCCGGCCCTGTAACTAGGCATTCCTCCCAACTACCCTCAATGTATTGGAGTACTTTCTCACATTTTTGACTGATTCCCAATGTAACTGGGCATTCTTCTCAAACACTCTCAATGTATTGAAGCATTTTCTCACAGATCACCAATGTAACTGGGCATGCTTTCTATTTTCAACTGGCACCTTCTTCCCATTAACCAATGGGTAATTCTTTTCCACTGATTCTTAATGTAAGCGACATTCTTTCCACTGACCATCAGTATAAGAAGGTTCTTCTCTCTCAGACTATATATATATATATATATATATATATATATATATATATATATATATATATATATATATATATATATATATATATATATATATATATATATATATAATGTAGCACTAACCCCCGAAGGAGCTGCTGGTTAAATTTGGGCTTACCGCTACCTTCTGTTTTCCTCGTTGCACGTCTAGGGGTGTCCCCTGGTAAATGACCCAGTAACTTGAGAGACCGTCAACAGATCCACTTGAATGGATTTTATTTGCAAAACGTAGACAATGAACAGTCTCTTAAATTGGGATCAGAGGGTTGGAAAGGAAATTCAGGTACTCTTATGCCGCGAACACAAGATCAGACTTTCCGGCGGACTTAGCCCGGCGGACAAACCGCCGGAATTTGAAGCGGAGGTCCGCCGGACTTTTGCCGGGAGTCCGCCGTACTTTTCAAAATGAACGGACTTGCCCACACATGGAGGAAAGTCTGTTCATTTTGAACGCAGCTCCAGGTAGCCGGGACTAGCGAAGGAGATCAATGTCGCCGCCTTTGGTGGCGAAATTGACACGTCGCTGACCCCGTCACCTGGTATTGACTTAAAGGGGAAGCCCTACGCCGAAAAAATGGTGTGGGGGTCCCCCCAAAGTCCATATCAGACCCTTATCCGAGCACGCAGCCCGGCCGGTCAGAAAAGGGGGTGGGGACGAGCGAGCGCCCCCCCCCCCCCCCCGAGCCGTACCAGGCCGCGTGCCCTCAACATGGGGGGTGCTTTGGGGGGCGTGGCCCCCCACCCCAAAGCACCTTGTCCCCATGTTGATGAGGACAAGGGCCTCTTCCCAACAACCCTGGGCGTTGGTTGTCGGGGTCTGCAGGTGGGGGGCTTATCAGAATCCAGGAGCCCCCTTTAATAAGGACCAATCCTCTGTGGGGACTGCGAGTCCAGCGGACAATTTTTGAGTCAAAACTACTTTCTAAGTCCGCCGGATAGTCTGATCGTGTGTGTACGCGGCATTAGTGTCAAAGTTAAAATGTTGAAAAACTTGCTTACTCTGACTACATCCAGAGAATAGCCACTCGCAACTGGATGATCACTCAGGTTGGATAGTCCCTCTCTCACAAGGCCTAGCAGGCAACAAGTTGCTTACTCAGGAACAAGTCTCTGCCACAGACGTTGTAGAACGTACAAGATAATGTCTCTGCCACAGACGTTGTTGTTGAACAAGTAGGGAAACTAAGCTTGAAAACACTCGTAGGATACCTGGATCTTTCAGCCAGCTTGGCGATATCCACAAGACCGGATTCTCTCGGGTACCTCAGCCCTTCCAGGCCCTTACTCAGAAACCAACTCGTACTTGGTCTTCTTCTGAAGAGTCCTCCCCTGGAATGTTTGAAGTCACTGGGTCTCTCCCAAACCAGAGACCGCACCCAACCACCTCAGGATCCTTCTTTAGTTTCTTTGCCTGGGGCTAGCCAGCACCGAGACATCAAAATCGGGTGGATCCACACCCCAGGCCATAGCCTTCCTGGGGGCTGGTCAGGAGGACCAGGACCATGAAGTAAGCACATCATTCTGGACCGGAACCCCGAACCACATGACATCCGCATCTTAAATACCCTCTCCCAGAAAGCACAGCGAGAGCGCCACTCCCACTGGGCGGGCTCCGAGAGAGAGTAACTTAAGCACCTAACCAGACCATAGTTCCATGCCTGCCAGAAGAGACAGTGCCCCCTGTGGCCAGGCTGAACATCTCACAGTCCAGTCAGACTGATGCTGAAGTCTAAATTTAGACAATTGCACCCAAACCAAACTGCAGTTTAGGCATAACTTTAACTTTGAAAAACGCATAGCGCGTGTTCTTCAGGAGCCGCCACTATATATATATATATATATATATATATATATATATATATATATATATATATATATATATATATACACACACACACACACCATTTATGTAAGGAGGGGGTCATAATTATTATTTGTTTTAACAACATTTCATAATTATTACTAAAAATAGTTCTGAATCGTAGAGTCGAGGATTAAAATAGTGTCAAATATGTCAGGTATGACACATTCTTAATGTTTTTATTATTATAACTACAGTACATCTTACATCACGCTAAGTTAAAAAAGCTATAAACAATAAAAAAAGAGCTTTTAAAAAAATATAAAAATTGAGGAACACTAGTGTCGTTTAAATGTTACAAAGAATATAACAGAGTATGTAGAAAGGAAGGATGCAAAAACTCAAAACGAACGACAGATTGCAAAAGATACTAGGACAAATTCCAAAAAATTCTTCAAATATATTAATAGTAAAAAGGTCAGGTCTGAGCATGCCCTTTACAAAATAATCTAGAGTGGGTAACTGGGGACAAAGATAAGGCTAATTTATTAAATACTTTCTTCAGCTCTGTGTATACAAAGGAGCATGGGGGCACTCACGTCCATAATGGGGGTGGTAGTCACACAGCCCCAAATGATCCACAATGGCTCAAAAGGGATATGGTCCAGAAATATTTAGACAGAATAAAGGTGGATAATGCACCTGGACCAGATGGCATACACCCACGGAAACTAAAAGAATTGAGCTCTGTAATTACAACAGCATTGTATCTCATTTTTAGGGACTCATTGACAGGAATAGTACCACTGGATTGGCGTAGGGCCAAAGTGGTGCCTATATTTAAAAAGGGAACAAAGTCTTTACCAAGTAACTATAGACATGTTAGTTTAACTTCTATAGTCGGGAAGATACTGGAGGGATTAATAAAAGACCACATAGACAAGTTCTTGCTGGAAAAAAATATTTTAAGCAGCAGATAGCATAGATTCATGAAAGACAGAAGTTGTCAGACAAACCTGATTTCTTTTTATGAGGAGGTAAGTAAAACCTTGGACAGAGGGGTGGCGGTGGACGTGGTATACTTGGATTTTGCAAAAGCGTTTCGATACAGTTCCCCACACATGGCTCATGTGTAAGGTAAAGTCTACAGGCTTGGAAATATCAGTTTGTAAATGCATAGAAAACTGGCTAAAAGACAGAATTCAGAGAGTCGTGGTTAATGATTCTTACTCTGAATGGTCTATTGTTATCAGTGGTGTACCCCAAGGTTCAGTGTTGGGACCCTTACTTTTTAATATCTTTATAAATGATATTGGGTCTGGGATTAAAAGTAACATTTCTGTCTTTGCAGATGACACCAAGCTATGCAGTGGAATGACATCCTTACAGGATGTCTCATATTTACAAGCCAACCACAATGCACTAATTGGGCAACTATGTGCATGATGAGGTTTAATGTTGATAAATGTAAAGTTATGCACTTGGGGCTAAGAATATGCATGCATCATACATACTAGGGGAAGTACAACTTGGGGAATCAATGGTGGAGAAGGATCTGGGGGTTTTGGTAGATCATAAGCTCAATAATAGCATGCAATGCCAAGCTGTGGTTTCCAAAGTGAGCAAAGTCCTTTCTTGTATTAAGAGAGGTATGGACTCGAGAGAGAGAGATATCATTTTGCCCCTGTACAAATCATTAGTAAGACCTCATCTGGAATATGCAGTTCAGTTTTGGGCACCAGTTCTCAAAAAGGATAACGGGGAACTGGAGAAAGTGCAGAGAAGGGCAACCAAACTGATAAGAGGCATGGAGGCGCTCAGCTATAAGGAAAGATTAGAGGAACTGAATTTATTCTCTCTGGAGAAGAGCAGATTAGGGGATATGATCACCATGTATAAATATATAGGGGGTCCATATAGTGAACTTGGTGTTGAGTTATTCACTTTACGGTCAACACTGAGAACAAGGGGGCACTCCTTACGTCTAGAGTAAAAGAGATTTCGTCTCCAAATACGGACAGATTTCTTCACAGTAAGAGCTGTGAAAATGTGGATCGATAGACTCCCTCCAGAGTTGGTTCTGGCCATCTCAGTAGGTTGCTTTAAGAAGGGCATGGATTCTTTCCTAAATGTACATAATATAACTGGGTACTAACATTTATAGGTAAAGTTGATCCAGGTAAAAACCGATTGCCTCTCTGGGATCCGGAAGGAATTTTTCCCCTGCTGTAGCAAATTGGATCCTGCTTTTCTGGGGGGGGGGGGGGGGGGGGTTGTCTTCCTCTGGATCAACTGTGGGTATAGGATTGGGTATATGGAATTGTATGATTTTTTTTATTTAATTTATTTTTTATGGTTGAACTGGATGGACTTGTGTCTTCTTTCAACCTGATTAACTATGTAACTAATGTTCCACAATTAACTTTTTAGCAGAGGTTCCTGTGATTTAAAAATGTATGTTTCTTTGGAGAGAGAAAAGCTGGTCTAAGCTAACAATAACAATTAAGATGAGCAATCTTGTGTTGTCTGTATGCATCTGTATAATTTATTAAAGCTAAGCTGTAGCTCCTACAAAATTACATATATTTATTTTAAGCTAACACTGTCATACTACAGAGAGTACAAGAGGGAGAGAAGTAGAACTATTGACAAATTCTACTCCTCAGTTTCTCCAAAGAGGAATAATGCATCCGTATGTACCAAGTGTTATTAAATTTCTCTCACGTATCAAGCTCTTTAGCTTGCATCTCCTCCATAAGCATAATATTGTTAATTTTGTTTACCCAGAAAGATAGGGGTGGGGTGGCAGTATTCTTCCAATAATTACATATTAATTGTCTAGCTGCGGAGAGGAAGAATTTTAGCAAGCTGGATTTTTGGAATTTAATCATGCCCGGGAGAATAGACAATAAAGCTATAGAGGGAGAGGGGGTGAGAGGTTTATAGTCGATCTCCTCTCCACATAGATCTGTGACCAGATGGGGTGGATAGTGTCACACTCCCACCACATGTGTAGATATGTTCTTCTCACCATATGGCATCGCCAACATGTGTCCACAGACGATGGAAAGATCCGATTGATGGTGATATTAGTTTGTAATTTCTCTTTTGAGTGTAATCTAAAATAGAAGATTTGTTGGTAAAGAGGAATGCCTTGTCCCAATCCTCTGCGGGGACCTCAAATCCCAGCTCCCTGGACCATACTTTAGTGAAGGTGGGAAGTGTATTGTGGGTATAAGCAAGTTTGAGTTTGTATATCGCTGATAGAGTGTGGCGGGGGACACAAACAGGTAAAAGACACAAACGTTCAAATTCTAACAGAGGTCTATGAATCTGGCTGGAGATAAATAAAGTTTTACAATAACTAGAAGTTAGTGGAATTTCATGAGCCAATTTATCATAGAGGATGTAGCTGCAGGGTGGGCTATGTAAAGTGGGGCAAAAAAGTATTTCATCAGCCACCAATTGTGCAAGTTCTCCCAATTAAAAAGATGAGAGAGGCCTGTAATTTAAAAAAATCTGACAATGTGATTGTCTGGATTTGTTTCCACATTTTGTCTCTCATAGTTGAGGTATACGATGACAATTACAGGCCTCTTTCATGTTTTTACGTGGGAGAACTTGCACAGTTGGTGGCTGACTAAATACTTTTGTCCCCCACTGTAGGACCCAAGGGACGCGTGTACAATTGAGCATGCTATGGGCCAGGTGGATCTGTCGTGGGATCCAAAAGTCGACATCCCTCTACTTTCAAGATGGTCTATATTGTTGAATAGTGGGGTTAATGGATTTGGGACAGTAGGAAGCAAGTAACTACCTCTCCTAACTTAAATGTAACTTTATTGGTGGCAATGGATCAATTTCAGTGGAAACCTGTGGGGAGAGCAATATAAGACCTTCTTACTAAAAAATATATATTGGCTCATTACACATTTCTTTTAAATTAGTTTCTATGTCCCTATGTAGCCCAGATAGTATACAGGGCTTTGACATCTGCCTAGGTGCAGTGTTGAATCCCATCTCTTCTATCCCATCTCTGTACTATAGCTTTTATATATAAAAGTGCTCTATGAATGAAGAAGGTTATCTTTTCATTTATCCGCCTGTCCTCCATTCATAGATTGCTTTCATTTATTAAATGTATAGTTTAGGTTCTATGAATGGAGGAGGGGGTGGAAAAGGTAGGTATAGTCTGCACTTTTGGTGAGTGCATATGACAGGTCCCTCATCTCTATTAATTCCTGCTGCACCTAAACATTACGGAGGTGGGGATGGGGAGTCGGAGGAGGAAGATTTAAACTAAGGCAGAAACCAGAAGCTGCAGAACATGTGAACACGCAAACACCATTAAAAGTCTATGGGACACGATTGTGTAAAATCAAAAGTGCTCATTTTAAAGGCTTATATGTAAGTTATTACCATAAAAAGCATTTGGGGACACAGGTCAATACTATCAATACAAAAAAAGTTTTAAATTTGGCAGTTTTTTCGGGAGCAGTGATTTTATTAATGCTTAAAGTCAAACAATAAAAATTAAATATTCCTTTAAATATTGTGCCTGGGGGGTGTCCATAGTATGCCTGTAAAGTAGCACATCTTTCCCATGTTTATAACGGTGCCACAGCAAAATTACATTTCTAAAGGAAAAAAATTAATCTAAAACTGCTTGCAGCTGTAATGTATTGTTGGATCCCGGAAATATAGATAAAAATACCAAAACTGCTCCAAAAAAAGTCACCCCCAAAATCCATACCAGGCCCTTCAGATCTGGTATGGATACTAAGGGCAACCCTGCATTCAATTTTTTTTAAAAATGGCGTTGAGGTCCCCCAGGCCCCTAGGCACTATATACTCTGAACAGCAGTATATATACTATACAGCCTGCCTATATACTCTGCAGAAAATTGGGCCTTGGGTGTTGGTGGTACCAGAACACTGTAAGCCCTCACAGTTACTCTTGTTGGGTGCAGGAACGGGCCCTGCTGTGAAATATTATATTAATAACTGTAAATATATGCCCCTGTTTAACAGGGGCAGAAAAATTGGGCCTTGGGCGGTGGTGATGACACAACACTGTACGCCCTCCCAGATACTCTTGATGGGGGCAGGAACGGGGCCTGCAGTGAAATATTCTATCAAAAATTGGAATTACATACCCATGTTATACAGGGGCAGAAAAATTGGTCCTTAGGCAGTGGTAGCGATGCAACAACACTGTAAGCCCTCACAGTTACTCTTGCTGGGTGCAGGAATGGGCCCTGCATTGAAATATTATATCAAAAACTGTAATTACATGCCCCGTTAAACATGGACAGAAAAATTGGGCCTTGGGTGGTTTTGGTGCCCTAAAACAAAAATATTGTTGGAAGCTAGAATCATTAAGATTGAAGAGGAATAGGATAGTAAGCATAGGCAGTCTTCAAGGGATCCCACATCCATAGCAAATTCAATCAGTAACATCAGCATCAGGTGCTTGATAGCTGCTGATCCAAGACTGATTCATTTTTATGAATGTGAGCCTCCTGTCAACAGAGTCTGTGGACAGGAGCACTCCTTGATCAATTACAAACCCTCCAGAAGCACTGAATGTGCGTTCAGAAAGCATGCTGGATGCAGGACAGGCCAGTAGCTCAATTACATATTGAGCAAGTTCTGGCAAGTGGTCCATCCTCAAGACGCAGTAACCCAGTGGATGCTCTGTTGGAAAGGTCTCCAAGTCTGCTCTTGCTCCTAGATATTCCTGCATCATGTAATGCAGACTCTGGCGATGGTTGCTTGAACTGATCAGACCTTGGTGCTGAGGACTGAAAAATTGTTTAAAGGCATTGGTCAGCTGGCCACCTTCTCCACCGCTCTTTCTCTGACTGAACGAAACCTCAGCAACACGTTGTCCAGCAGGAAATTGTAACTTCCCAGGGTCTGGAAATGAGTTGTACAAACCTTTATTCAAGGCCTCCTGAAGCTGTTTCATCCTCTGCTCCTTCTGCGAAGGCAGGATGAGTTCTATAACCTTGCCCTTGTAACGTGGATAAAGAAGGGGTGCCAGCCAGTAATGATCCCTCTCTTTGATATCATGAATCCTAGTGTCCTTTCGCAGGCTTTGCAGAATCAGGAAGGCCATGTAGCATACGTTTTCAGAGGCATTAGATTCGGAGTCCTCTGGGTCACTAAGGATCACATGATCCATAACTACCTCCTCACAGCCACCTACAACTCCTTGGGTTTCTGGGGACTGAAAACCATCCCTTGAAGAGTGTTATCCTCTACATGCATGCTGACACAATCCTCCTCCTCTTCTTCCTGTGTGTTTGGCGGGCCCAAAGGAATGCTATCTGGATAAAGGGGGCCTTGAGAGGTAAGGAAGACTAGAGGGAGAGTGTCACTGATGCATGCATTGTCGCTGCTCACCATCCTTGTGACCTCCTCAAATGGTGACAGGACATGCATTCTTTATCAGTAGCCACTGGCATGGCGAAAAGAAGCCAAGCTCTTCTGACCCTGTCCTGGTGCCATACTTGCACAGGTACTCATTGATGGCCCTCTAATGTGTGTGCAGCCACTGAAGCATTGCCAATGTTGAGTTCCACCTTGTGGGCATGTCACAAATGAAGCGGTTGGTGAGCAGATTGCATTCCTTTGAATGGAAGCCGAGCACTAGCATTGTATGACCGGCGGAAATTACCATAGACCTTTCTGGCCTGCCTTAGGAGATCCTGTAAGCCTGGGTACCTGCTCAAGAACCGCTGCACCACCAAATTCCGGATGTGTGCCAAACATGAAACATGGGTCAAGTGTACCTGTGGGAGGGAAGGTTAGTGCCATTGTCGCATACAAACATTCCTGGCTTAATCTGGTGTGGCGTCAACCACCTCTGAGCCTGCCCTTACAGAGCTGACAGAATCTCTGCCCCAGTGTGGCTCCTGTCCCCTAGGCAGACCAACTCAAGCACCGCATTGCATCTTTTAGCCTGACTGCTTGCCCCTTGAACACTTATAGAGCACCACTGGTTCAGAGGACAACACTGCAGAAGAGGCCATAGAGGAAGAAGCAGAGGAGGGGGTAGAGGAGAGAGCTGTGGCAGAATCACCACTAGCATTTTGGAGGCGTGGTGGCAGAACAAGCTCCAACAACACTGAACCCTGTCCTGCATCCTTCCCAGTTGCCAGCAGAGGTAACGTCCCTGCCCATGCCTGCTGGACCAGTCAGCTGTAATATGAATCTTACTGCTGACTGCCCTGTCCAACAAGGCCAAAACATTGCCTTCCACCTGCTGGTAGAGAGCCAGAATGGTCTTCCGTGAAAATAAATGGCATTTTGGAACCTGCCACTGAGGTACAGCACATTCCACAAATTCTCAAAAGGGGGCAGAGTCTACCAGATGAAAAGGCAGCAGTTGCAGTGCTAGTAATTTGGCCAAGCTAGCATTTAGACACAGAGTATGTGGATGGCTGGGACCGAATTTCTTTTTACGGTTCAGCAACTGGGCTAGGGAAATTTGCCTGCTAAAATCAGATGGTGGTGTACTGCTAGCAGATTTTCTGCAAGTACTTAGGACACCTATTGCTATCCCTTCATTCCTCTCAGTGCAGGTTTTTGAGAGGACTGGAGGTATAGTAGGGTTGGAGATCCCAGATGAGGAGCAAGGAGAAGTCTGCCTTTTTCTTTGATGTGGGTCTTTCAAGTGCTGTTGCCAACTGACTGCATGGCAGGTCATCATATGTTTGGTCAAGCATGTGGTTCCCTAGCAGTTGCTGTTCTGGCCACACTTGATCTGCTTCATACATAGGTTTCAGACAGCAACGGTGTGATCTGCTGCACACGTGTTGAAAAAGGCCCCCACCGAGGAACTTTCAAAAGTCACTGGTGAGTCAACAGCGCCCTGCACCTGCGGAGCTCTGTCATGCAATAGGGTGACTGCCCTTAATCTGCCCCCTAGAGGACATCCTGCCTCGTTGTAGTTGTGCCTCCTCCTCTCTTCTCTCATGCACCCAAGTACAGTCAGTGACCGCATCATCCCCTCCCTCCTCATCACTGGAGCAAACTTTGCAGTATGCTGCAGCTGGGGGAACATGACTGCCAGTTTCTTGTCCTTCCTGGGCACCCCTTCTCTCTAGGTTCACGTTACTCCCTTCCTCAACCTGGGAACCAACATCGGAGCCTTCAAATTGCTGCGCATCCTCCAGAAACATGTACCCAATAATGTGGTTGAATAATTCTGGGGACTCCTCTGTGCATGATGGTGGGGCAACAGAAGGAGTGACTGTGGACAAGGAGCCAACGGAATAGGCCACTTTGGCAGGTGCATTGAAAGGCAAACTACTCTGAGCAAGGGTAACAGAGGATGAGTAGGATGGGGACGGCTTTGTTATCTACTCCACCAACTCTCAACTCTTCTGCATGTTCTGGCTCAATTACACAGTCAGCAGCAAAAAAAAAAGACACTCTTCCCCCGCGTCCACCTGCAGAGGATGCACCATGTCCACGACCACCACTGTTGACTGTAGACACAGAGGCTGCTTGCCCTCTTTTAGTGGCCTGTGAGCTTCTGCCTCTCATTGGTGGCCTTTTGGACATGATGTATTTTTTGTTTTACAACACCACACTACACTGTATTAGATACAGTAGGAGACACTGCAGAAAAAAAAATGATTTTGTGCCCAGATCAACCTTTTCAGATTTAAATTTTTATTATTAAACAAAAATTATTATTTAGTTAATCAGCAACTTAATTCTAGGCCAAGAGCAGCCAAAAAAAGTGTCTCCTAATCTTACACAACACAACAGACAAAACAGGGAGAAAAAGAAAAATTCCCCTAAGAAGGCACTGAAACAAATTTCCTGCTGCTGATTTGTCTACAATATCAACATGAATGTAGACAGTAAAAAACAAAACAAAAAAAATACCTTCAAAGTGTTCTAAAAAGTTGTGCTTTATTTTTTAAAGTAAAAGAACAAGTTTAAGGATTGAGCTACTAGAGAACTATAGTTGCATTACCTGTTTGTAGTGACCTAGATTTCTTGTGAGATAACTACACTCATTCAATAATCAGAATATTCATGGCTGTCCCTATTTTTATAAAAGGAATATAAATTGATAAATATCAAATATATTTCCACGGGATCCAAGATGTGTCTACCAGACACCTGCAGCTATAACATTAAAAAAAATACTTGCTTCAGGAGCATTTTGGCAAATTTGGCAGTTGTCAGCAATTGTTGACAAATGGTTTAATGGTAAAAAAAAATTGTTGAGTAATAAAAAATAATGGTTAATGAAATGTTTAAGCCCAACTCCAGGATTGATGCACTGAACTGCCAGCATTAAACATGCCTTTGAAATTAGGCCACATGACCTGTAGATGTGGCCACCAACTAAGAACTGCATCCTCCCCCCCTATCCTGTAACAAGGGTAATTTCCAATGCCTTTGACTTGGCAGCCTTAACTGCTTGCGGCAGCTTGTTGGCATGGCTGCGGGAATCACCGTAGGTGTCCATCGACCGCTTTAAGAGCTATATCTACTCCCTGTCAGTATACTCCCCCCACAGTTAGAAACACCTCCCTAGGACACACTTAACCCCTTGATCGCCCATTAGTGTTAACCCCTTCCCTGACAATGAGATTTATTCAGTAATCAGTGTCTATTTTTAGCTATGATTGCTGTACAAATGTCAATGGTCCCAAAAAAGTGTCAAGTGTCCGATCTGTTGCCGCAGTGTCGCAGTCCGGCAAAAATCCCTGATCACTGCCATTACTGTCATTACTAGTAAAAAAAAAAAAAAAATGGCATAAATATACCTATTTTGTAGACGTTATAACTTTTGTGCAAACCAATCAATATACGCTATTGTAAAAAAAAAATTACCAAAAATATGTAGAATACATATTGGCCTAAACTGATGAAGACATTTTTTTTTAAATAGTTTTATATATATTATAGCAAAAAGTAAAAAAACATTTATTTTTTTTCAAAATTGTCACTCTTTTTTTTGTTTATAGCGCAAAAAATAAAACCCGCAGAGGTGATCAAATAGCACCAAAAGCTCTCTTTGTGGGAAAAAAAATACATAAATTTTGTGTACAAAGACGGATGACCACACAATTGTCAGTTAAAGCGACGCAGTGCCGTATCGCAACAAATGATCTGTTCTTTAAGGGGGCAAATCCTTCCGGGGCTGAAGTGGTTAAAATTATTTTAATGATCACCTTGTAAAATAATCCATTCAGTTTACAATAGAAATGAAAGGCAAAACTTTTTTGTATAATTATAAAAAAAAAAATAAATACTTTTTTTCTCTTTTTTTGTGATTAAATTCCTTCTATCATTGGCGGCCCGTAATGCAGAGCACAGGGGCGCCGCCCCCTAATCTACATGCAGGACGCTGGATGCATGGATTCCAATGGCTTTTTTTTTTTTTTGAAGCACCTGAATAAAGCCAGAGGCTCTAATATGGTCAAAAAAGGGTGGGCTCGGGCGCAGAGCACTGCTCCCCAAGCTCACCCAGTTGTGTGGGAATAGTGAATGAATATTTGCTATTGTCTTCCTGATTCTCCTCCAGACCAATTAGGAAGCCGGTCAGGAGACCTGTCACCCAATTGGCCAAAAGAAGAACCATTCCTATTGGCTGCCTAGGAGGAGAAGGGAGGAGGAGGAGGAAAGAGACGCATGGTGGATCCACCGTGATGTGGGGAAGGAGATGCAGGGGAAGTCACCGCCCATTGCCTAGAGGAAGTGCCGAATAGATGGGGTAAGTGCGGGGCTGGTGATTGTGGGTGCATTGTTTGACCCCCTCCCAAAACATATACCACCAGCCAGCACTGCAATCTTTTCTGAGCTGCATACAAGCTAGGGGGAGGAGAAACAGCATCACACTGAGCTTCCCAGTAAATGACATCAGGGCATGTCAGGACAAGTCTATTGTAAGACTCAAATCATTGTAAGAGAGCATACTGAGTTCCCAGCATAGCTAGAGAACTGACCACGGTGTGCTCTCCTCCTTAGTGTGGTCAGATTGTATTAGGAAAGGAAGGAACCTGGCAGGAACACCAGGAATTTTACATAAAGGAAGTAATACAAGGAGAACAGGATACGTTCTCATACAAAGTACACTGTACAGCAGCCACATATGGGGAATATGAAGTGTTGGGTTAACAAATGCTTTAAGGTTTATAGAGGACTTGTTATTGGCATCGAGGCCTCCTATGATAAACCCAAATTGACAAATGGACACTCAGGGTAAAACTCATATATTGTCCACATATGTGACGATGGGACTTACTGGAGGAGCGTGGGAAAAACTGAAGGGAAATAAAAAAGAGAAGGGGATGGGACAGCACAAAATAAAGTAAGCAAGCAGCAAAGTAATGAATGAAGCTGCTAAAGCTTAGAGAAAAAGCTTTTGGCAGCCAGGCCTGGCATGTCGAAGGTTATGTGTTCATGAAGAGTTTGAGTCAACTGAATAAACAAGATCTTTTGTATGACTATGAAATCTTAGTGCTCAGGTGTTTGTATGTAATGGTTAGAGCATAAGATTAGAATTCAGTCATACAAGTTAAAGAACTGAAAGGGTATACAATAAGGTAGGTTTATAGCATGGTAAAAAGGTTATAAATTGGACTGTTATAATGTGAAATTCCAGACAAATACTGGATTCTTTTCATTTTTGGCGGAGTGGGAAAAATTGGAATCACTGTCAGATTTTTTTTTTTTTATTATTATTGTCTGTTGGAGAGACTGGCAATGTTGTCACCATCACAGAAAGGTAAAGAAATCTAATAGGGAAACATCAGCAATAAAACCTCTTTATTAGAGTAGGGGGAGGATGAATGCCATCACATTTGCTTTTTACAAGTGTTTATTAGAGTAGAACTAGGCAAACTTTTATATTTTCATTTTGGATAGAGTAGCGAGGAGGTTATAACTCCTGTAAGGTTTATTTTTGCTATCTGTGTTCCATTGGGGGAGATTTATGTTGACTTCCAGTCCCATATCCAAAACAGGAACCTCTTAGGGACCCCCAGGTCACCAGGACTAGTGTACCTATTTGAAGATTTCCTCTCTATTACTTTTCTGGTGACAACCCAAAATTTTGGATTTTCTTTTACTTTCACTTTCAATGATAATGGTAAACAGGCCAAATAGAGAGGTGAATCTCCCTAATGGGCGCACAGAGAGCAAAAGACTAACAGATGTTCTAATCCCTTTCCACTCTACCCAAAACGAAAAAAAAAAGTTTTGCCTTTAGGTATACTTTAAATCGGAGTTCCACCAAAAAACATTTAATAAAAGTTTAAAAGTCTTCTTTTAAATTAAGGACACTTACATGTCCTCACCTGAAGCCGACCCGTCCCTCGGCTACCGGGTGGAGGCGCCTCCATCTTCGCTTGGGGAATCAGGAAGTGAAGCCTTGCAGCTTCACAGTCTGGTTCCCTACTGTGCATGCGCTTCCTCACTGGTTCCTGCTGTGTCTCCCAGAAGACAGTGGGGGGGACGGGGACGGAAGAGGGGTCAGACATGGCATAGATCACCGCAGGTCCTGGGGCAATCTATCGCTGGAAGTGGGAGCAAATACCTGGATTAGACAGGTATCTGTTCCCCCCTCCCCCCGGAAAGGTGCCAAATGTGACACCAGAGGGGGGGAGAAACCGGATAAGCGGAAAGAACTATTTTTTTTGGTGGAACTCCGCTTTAAGTTTGTGATACATAACTTAATGACAGTCATGCTACACAGTTCATTATGTAACCATATAAACAGTAGAAACATATACAAACAGTCCATTACATGTTTATTGCTTTCTGTGTGCTTGTTGGAGATCTCCATTCTCTTCCATTGCCAGTAACAATATTTTCCCTGGGACAGGAAGTAAGGGGAGACTTCCCCAACATGGCAGCAGACAGCAATAAATACTTTTACAGAGGTTCTAACCTTTTATTCTTCTTTACAGAGCTAATAAGTTACATTTTAAGAGAAGAGTCAGCCCTTTTACACATTGTCGGAAATTCCGACGGAAACGGTACAATCGGATTATATTGTCGGAAAATCCTATCGTGTGTGGGCTCTATCGGAGAGCAGGATCTCAAATTTTCTGACAACAAAATCCAATCAGACTTTTTCCGATCGTTTATAGAGAATTCCAATCGGACAAAGTGCTCAGATCAAAGTACGAGAGCAAAGCTATTGGCTACTAGGCTGAACGTAGTCCGTCGGAACGGGATCCAAGATGTGTCTACCAGACAACTTTGTGTATGCAACACCAGTTTCGGACAAAATCCGTCTGAAAAAATCTGACGGATTTTGTGGTTGGAATTTCCGACCGTGTGTACAAGGGCTAACAAGAGTCCTTCCCAGAAGGGAAGAATTCTATCATCTAGCATTTCTTTCTCTGCAAATCAAAAGGAATAGTTAAAGAGGAGCTCCAGTCTCCCAAAAAAAAAAATAATAATAATTAAAAGTCAGCAGCTACAAATAGTGTAGCTGCTGACTTTTAATATGAGGACACTTATCTGTCCCATGGTGCAGCAATGTCGGCACCCGAATCGCTTTGGGTGCAGGCGTCGGCATTGTAAGTAAAAGAAACCGGCTGTAAAGCCTTCCTGCTTCACAACCAGTTTCCTACTGTGCAGGCACGAGATGCGCTGCACTTTGTGAATGGTCCTGCAGTCTTCTGGGACCTGTGTGTGTCCTAGAAGGCTGTGGAGGGAAGGAGGAGGGGCTGAACATAATAGTAGATCAACACAGTGATCTGAGCCGGAAATGGGAGCGGGTACCTGTCAAAACCCAGTTACCCGCTCCCTCCCACTGCTGAAAAGTGGCAAATGGGGGGAGGGGTGCAGACAACTGGAGCCTCCCCTTTTGGGTGGAGCTACGCTTTAATTAAATACTTACGGCCAGGGGCGGACTGACAACTCATGGGGCCCCCAGGCAATAGGAGATTATGGGGCCCCCAGGCAATCAGAGATTATGGCGCCACACAGTATACACACACACAGTATACAATCACACAGTATACACAGACATGTTTCTATTGGCTGAGAAGGTACTGGAGAGATGGGGCAGCTATAATCTTGGGATTTTTAGACCAAAAGTATGATGGTAAGGGCCATTTCAGAAACAGATGTAAAAAAAACACAAATATTTACATTCTGTCCTTGGTTTTACTGAGGACGGCAACCCTGATGGGGACCCCTAGTGGCCCAGGGCCCTCGGGCAGTGCCCGAGTGGGTGAATGGTCAGTCCACCCCTGCTTACGGCATAAGTGTCAGGCAAAAAGTCCCTTTTCTGGTAGTATGAAATGCAACAAACATGACATATAGGATTTGGCTTATGAACCAAGCTGACTAGTAATAGCTCCTTAGGGCATGAACGCATACCATAATTATAGATGAGCTGTTAAAATGACAAAAAATTCGTTTTTTTCTCTTTTGATAACATGCAGGTGTCCAGCTTGTGTGTACGTTACATACAACCATTAGGTCTGGTTCATACTAACTTATTATGACAACCTAAAAACAAAACCACGTACCACATGATATAGTTTGGACACCATAAAAGTGGTGTGGTGGCCATAAAGCGGTGGCCATAAAAGCTACAAAAAAATATATATATATTTTCAAGCAACATAACTGTGGAAAGCTTCAGGTTGCCTTTCTCCTGTATTAAAGCTAGTAGAAATTCATCCCTAATTGTTTTAAATTTTATAGTAAAGTGGATTCCTGCTGGTAGGAGCATATTCCCCCTCATGCCGCGTACACACGATCTAATTGTCCGGCAGACTTCGTCCGGCAAACAATCCGTCGGACTTTATAACAAACGGACTTGGCCACACACACACACTCCGAAAGTCCAGTGGACAAATTTTGAGTTAAAACTACTTTCTAAGTCCACCGGACTTTACAATGAAAAAGTCAGCTGGAGCCCACACACGATCGAATTGTCCAGCGGACCAAGTCCGCCGGACAATTCGATCAAGTGTACGCGGCATCAGTCTCATCAGGAACAATGCTAGCCTAAAGAACTTAGGTTTTCATCTAGACCCTCCCACACTACCCACTAGGGATGAGCTTCGTGTTCGAGTCGAACATACGTTCGACTCGAACATCGGCTGTTCGCCCGTTCGGCGAATTCCTAACGTTATGGGCCGTTCGCGCCAAATTCGTGTGGCGCTCACGGCCCACAATGCACTGCGTCATCGCAGTGCATTGCTGGCTCATGATTGGCCAAGCATGCACTGTGACCCCGCATGCTTGGCCAATCACAGCGCCAGCAGCGAGGAGAGCCAATCATAGCTCAGGCTGTGTAGTACACGCCCCACACTATATAAGGCCGCCAGCGCGGCGGCCTTGTGTAGTGTATTGGCGTCTGAAGCAGTTAGTGGGTGTTCTGTGTACCTTCAACACAGTACACACCGATCGTTATCGGCCGATTTTCGATCTTGCTCTTCTGTAGTGGTTGTTGTCTGCGTGCCCTGACCGCAGTATACACCGCTATATTCACCTCACCTATATAGCTAGTGATCTATCTTTTATAATAGAGCTTGCAGTCAGTAGTGTTAGGAGCTTGTGCGTGCTGTCTGCGTGCTCTGTACCCAGTACACACCGCTATATCCACCTACATAGCTCTTCTCTATTTGAGCCCACTTGCCATCTGCAGGAGTTATTGGAAGTTGTGTGTGCCTCCAGGACAGCATAGTATACATCTGTATATACCCCTTTATCTCTGGTGTTCTATAATAAAGGCATCTGCAGGAGTTAGTGGGTGTTTTGTGCCTCCAGCACAATATACACCTGTATCTACCCTTTATTGCTGTTCTCTAATAGAGCCATCTGCAGGGCTTAGTGGGTGTTGTGTGACTCCATTACAGTATACACCTTTATCTTTGGTGTTCTATAATAAAGGCATCTGCAGGAGTTGGGGGTTGGGGTTTTGTGTGCCTCCAGCACAATATACACTACCCAACTGCTGTTTTACCCAACTCCCTTCAGGCCATTACCATGTCTGGAAGGCCAGCAAGGAGAGGCAGACAGGCGCAAGCTGATAAAAGAGGGCAAGCAGGCTCTGTGTCTAGAGACAACAGTGCTGGTCGTGGACGCGGTGCATTGTCATCAGCACGTGGCCATGGGACACGCTTGTCCTTCTTTTCGGCAGCTGGACATGTTGAACCGCAACATGCCAACGACTTGGTAGAGTGGATGACCAAGCCCTCTTCATCCTCCCCATCCTCTCTCACCCAGTCTCAGGGTACTAGCAAAGCAGCTGCCAATGCATCGTCTTCCCTCGTCTCAATGTCATCATCAGTGACTCCTTCCCTAGACCCACCACGTCCTCCTGAGGAGTCTCCTGAACTCTTTGAGCACAGTGTTGGGTACATACTCCAGGAGGATGCCCAGTGTTTTGTAGGCTCTGATGATGACACTCAGCTAGAGGAAGGCAGTAGCGTGAATGCAGAGAGAGGGGATGCTCAAGAAGGACAGCAATCTGGCAGTCATGTTCCACAAGCTGCAGCATATTGCCAGGTTTGCTACAGCGATGAAGAGGGAGGGGATGATGAGGGCACTGACTCCACGTGGGTGACTGGTAGGAGAGAGGAGGAGGAGGAGGAGGCACATGTCCAACGAGGCAGGATGCCCTCCAGGGGCCAGCTTAGGGGCAGCACACCGACTGAATCACACCGCAGAGCTCCGCCTGTGCAAGGCGCTGCCTCTGCGCGTTATTCTAAAAGTTCTTTGGTGTGGGCCTTTTTTGAGACGAGTGCATCAGATCGCACCGCTGCTATTTGCAACATATGTCTCAAGCGTATCTCGCGTGGCCAAAACATCAGCCGCTTGGGCACCACATGCTTGACCAGACATATGTTGACCTGCCATGCAGCTCGTTGGCAAGCGTACCTCAAAGACCCACACCAAAGAACAAGGCGGGCCTCTCCTTGCTCCTCATCAGCTGGCATCTCCAACCTCACTAGACCTTCAGTCTTCTCTGAAACCTGCTCTGAGAGGAATGAAGGTGTAGAATTAGGTGTGTCACAGCCAAGTGCTTCCGGTCACTCTGCTAGCAGTACACCCACGTCCGATTATAGCAGGCAAATGTCCCTGCCCCAGCTGCTGGACCGGCGAAAGAAGTTCACTCCCAGCCATCCACATGCCCAGCGGTTGAATGATAGCTTGGCTAAATTGCTAGCACTTCAACTGCTGCCTTTTCAGTTGGTAGACTCGGCCCCCTTCCGTGAGTTTGTACAATGTGCGGGTCCTCAGTGGCAGGTCCCCAAACGCCCTTTTTTCTCACGGAAGGCGATTCCGGCTCTCTACCGGCATGTGGAAGGCAATGTCCTTGCCTCGCTGGACAGGGCGGTCAGCGGTAAGGTGCATATTACCGCTGACTCATGGTCCAGCAGGCATGGACAGGGACGTTACCTGTCTTTCACGGCCTATTGGGTCACTCTTCTGGCAGCTGGGAAGGATGCAGGACAAGGTGCAGTAGTGTTGGAGGTTGTTCCGCCACCACGCCTCCAAAATGCTACTATTGGTTGTGACACACCTCTCTCCTCCACCCCCTCCTCTTCTTCTTCCTCCATGGCCTCTTCCAGTGCTCTGTCCTCAGAACCAGTGGTGCTCCGTAGGCGTTCCAGGGGCTACGCAAGTACATAGGCAAACCACCAGGTGGAACTCAACGTTGGCCATGCTGCAGCGGCTGCACACGCAGCAGAGGGCCATCAATGAGTACCTGTGCGACTACGGCACCAGGACAGGGTGAGGGGAGCTCGATTTTTTTCTCACCACGCCAGTGGGGCATGATCAGGTATGCATGCACTGTCCTGTCACCGTTTGAGGAGGCCACAAGGATGGTGAGCAGTGACAGTGCATGCATCAGTGACACTGTACCTCTTGTCCACCTCTTGGAGCATACACTGCATGGAATAATGGACAGGGCACTTGAGACAGAACAGAGGCAGGAAGAGGAGGACTTCCTTGCCTCTCAAGGCCCCCTTTATCCAGACAGTGTTCCTGCTGTGCCACCCATCACACAGAAAGAGGATGAGGAGGAGGAAGAGGAGGAGGAGGATGATTGTGTCAGCATGGAGGTGGAGGCTGGCACTCAGCAGCAGCAGTCTTGTAGGGATGATTTACAGTCCCAAGAAACACGTGGACTTGTACGTGGCTGGGAGGAGGTAGCTGCGGATCATGTTGCCCTTAGTGACCCAGAGGACTCCGGACCGAATGCCTCAGCTAACCTACGCTGCATGGCCTCCCTGATCCTGCAAAGCCTGCGGAAGGATCCTCGTATTCTTCGGATCAAGGAGAGGGACCATTACTGGTTGGCCACTCTCCTTGATCCACGGTACAAGGGTAAGGTTGCCGACCTTATCTTGCCATCGCAAAGGGAGCAGAGGATGAGACATCTCCGGGAGGCCTTGCAGAAAGGTCTGTGCAACGCGTTCCCAGAGACTGGGAGGTTACAAACTACTGGTCCTGGACAACGTGTTGCTGAGGCATCGGTCAGAAGGAGCGGTGGAGAAGGTGGCCGTCTGACTGATGCTTTCAGACAATTTTTTAGTCCGCAGCCCCAAGGTATGATCGGTTCCAGCAACCATCGACAGCGTCTGATTTACATGGTGCAGGAATACCTAGGGGCAAGGTCAGACTTGGACGCCTTTCCCACCGAAAATCCTCTGGCTTACTGGGTCTTGAGGATGGATCACTGGCCAGAGCTTGCACAGTATGCAATTGAGCTACTGGCCTGTCCTGCATCCAGCGTTCTTTCGGAACGCACCTTCAGTGCTGCTGGTGGCTTTGTTACCGATCACAGGGTGCGCCTGTCCACCGAATCAGTTGATCGACTGACCTTCATAAAGATGAATCAGTCTTGGATCACCCACAGCTACCAAGCACCTGAAGCTGATGTAACCGAATAATTTTTTTTGAAATGTCACATCCCTTCAAGACTGCCTATGCTGATGCTGAGTGACTGTCCTGTTATGTTGATTGTCTATCCTCTTCCTCCTCCGCTGATATGTTGGAAGAACATTTCTGGTTCTGGGTGATGCCATCAGCCCAATTTTTCTGCCCCTGTTTAACAGGGGCGTTTAATTACAATTTTTGATGCAATGCTTTGCAGCAGGGCTAATTCCTGCAATAAAACTAGAGTATATGGGAGAGGTTGCAGTGTGGTGGCACCAGCACCAGTGCCTAAGGCCCAATTTTTCTGCCCCTGTTTAACAGGGACATGTAATTACAGTTCTTGATATAATATGAGTAACTGTGAGGACTTATAGTGTTGTGACACCAGCACCACAAACACCAAAGGTCAATTTTTCTACCACTGTTCAACAATGGCATGTAATTACAATTCTTGATATAATCGTTCACAGCAGGGCGCTCCAATGCCCACCAAGAGTCACTTTGAGGGCTTACAATGTTGTGGCAAAACCAACACCTTGTTCCGCCATTTCTGCAGAGCATATAGGGCAGGCCCCTACTTTCAAACATCCAACTTACAAACATCTCCTTCTTGCAAATGGAAGGAGACAACAGCAAGTGAGATGAAAAAAGATGTACGACAAAACAAATTATACAGGGGTGATAACCCTTCCCTATGTTTTCCAAAAAGCTTAAAAATAGTTTTTTTGACTGGAGCTACACTTTAAAAATGTACCAGTTGAAAATTACAAACAGATTCAACTTAACACAACAAACCTACACAGTCCCTGTCTTGTTTGCACCGCCTGTATACTGCTATTCTGAGTATATAGGGCCTGGGGGCCACACGCATTTCCTTTTTTTAATATGGGTACTGGGTTCCCCTTAATATGCATACAAGACCCAAAGGGGCTGGTAATGGGCAGGGAGGGCTACCCATGCCATTTTTCTCAATGATTTTCAACCATATTGCAGGAACCAGATATAACATTAAAACCGCAAGCAGTTTTAAATGATGTTATTTCCGTTTAATGTCATTTTGTGCAGGGACTGTTCTAAACACGGGAAACACGTGGCACTTCACAGGCATACTACAGACACCCCCCAGGCACCATATTTAAAGGAATATTTCACTTTTTTTTTTCACTTTAATCATCATTAAAATCAGTGCTCCCGCCAAAACGGCCATTTTTAAAAACATTTTAGGCATTGACCCATGTCCCCTGGGGCAGGAGCCAGGTCCCCAAACCCTTTTTAGGACAGTATCTTGTATATTAGCCGTTAAAATTAGCACTTTTAATTTCGAACGTTCGAGTCCCATAGACTTCAATGGGGTTCTAAAGTTCGTACGAATTTGGGGTCCGTTTGAAAGTTCTGATGCGAACCGAACCGGGGGGTGTTTGGCTCATCCCTACTGCCCACCCTGGCAAATCATTATTTCTTGACAGATCCTGTTGTGGAGGCTTCTAAAATAAGAAGTAAACCTTAAAAAGTGTATCAAAATCCCAAAACAAACATTTTTTTTTGTACGTTTGCAGCTTACCAGCCCTTAAATGAGGTACCTGCATTCCTTTTTTTTTAGACTTGGTTCTCTATATTTTCACTTTGTAATCCTGCAGATAATACACTTCCGGTCACTGGATGGCTACATTTTATTCTCCATTGAATCTATGGAGGAAGCCATGGTTGTGAGTGTGACCCATGATAGATTTTAAAAATGCCTGCCTTTGTTCACTTCCATTACACAGTATAGGGGCTGATCATGGGATTAGTAGTTTACAGAAGAAAAATAAGGTTGTTTAGGCTTTCTCTTAAGCTCTCAGGAAATGAAAAGGAGACTGCATTTGAAGTACAATCGAGTATTTTTCTGTACTTGCCGAAACGTTCTTTGAATAATGAATCCCAAGGCAGCCATCATATCCTGTAAGAACTGGTAAGCTGCGATATATGAACATTTTTGGGTTTTTCTACACTTTCAGGAAAGGTTTTCTGCAAAAATGTGCAAGTATATATCCATTTCATATACATAGTCAGTGCAAGCCAGTTGGAGAAGTAGAAAAGGGGGAGAATCTAGATGCCAAAAAAGAGTTTACTGTTTCCTGGAACCTACCTCACATTTTGTTTTGGACAAATATTGGGGATTAAATTGTGTTTGTGTGGAATAATGTTCTTGTCTGTGTTTTCTTACTGAAAATAAAGATTTGATAAATAAAAAAGTTGACAATAAAGATTATAGAATATAGAGAAAATAAAGATTGACAAATATCGTGCAACATAAAAAAATTGCAACTACCATCTTTTTATTCTACAGGGCCTCTTCATTCAGAAAATATATAATGCTCTGGGTTTTTGAAGTGCTGTAATTGTATAGACAGAAAATCTGACTTTAATATGTGTGTGAAAAATGAAAAATTGCTCCTGAAGCAACTTGTTAAAAAAAATATGTTAACCCAATATTTCCAGATACGTGCCTGCTGTGCCATATACTTGTAAAAAAAAAAAATATATATATCCTGTTCTCTTTGCCCCCCCCCCCCCCGCACAGCCATTTTCTGGGAAGATCAGTGTTCTGCTGTTTCTCCTCCCCCACCTTTCTAAACTCATTATGCAGGTAAAAAAGAGGTTATGTGATCGCTTATTATAAAAAATAAAAAATAAATAAAAAAGGAGAAATAATGTATTTATAATATTTTATATACACAAATGTTTTGTCTTTCATTTCTATTTTAAGCTGAATGGGTTGTTTTACAAGATGAGGGTTTACATAAACTATAAACTCAAGTTTTATGCAGCCTTACAAATGTCACATGCGCAGATTGAATAGAGAGTGGAAGGTATGACCATTTTTCTGGAAGAATTTAAAATGAACATATTTAATAATGCAACTGCTAACTTTTTTGACATGTGGTTTGCTCCATTTTTATATTATTACATGTACAGTTACTTTATAAGAAGTACAGCCAAAGCTCGTTTGGCTGCACTTCTGTGGATCAGAGGAGTGCAGTTCATTCTGCACTTCTGTAACTCATTTGCAGCAGGCAGCGGGCTGAAGACTGCTGTCGGCTCATGTCACAGAGCGTGTCCAGACTGGGGAAAGATTGCAACCACATGGTCGGGAACTTGGGATTCAACCAGATGCCTAGACCAGCACGCAGCTCAACCTCCCAGCGAGCTGTAGTGAGACTGAGCCAGCCACTCCGACACCCTCCACAGCCCACCGGCGCTCTCATGGTGCACTGAGAACTGAGCGATCAAACCCCCGCTTAGAGCTGGAGGACAGATGTATCTGCCTAGATAATTATGATTCCAAAAAAAACTTATCTTTTAAACCTACAAATATATAATATCAGTTTGTGTCAGCAGAGTTTATATGGGATCATAGTTCCTGCCCTCTCTAATCCTTAAAATGTCTTTCCTATTATTTCAAATTGCAATGTTTGCTGTGTGAGGGAAAAATCTATGAAAAAGTCTACTGAAAGGTGTGGTAGTAGCTGTGAGTTAAATAGTTCTCTCCACCCAAACAAAATGAGAAAGTTCCATCTTCTTCACATTTTACTGCAGCTTGGGTGTGTTTCCCTTTGGTATTCCAAGGATATATTTTTTGCTGTACTGCAGGAATGAGTGATGCATGTAGAGACAGATGCTTTAGCCTCACGCATGCTTAATTATTTAAAATAAAATAAATCAAAGCTGAATACAGTGGGGAGGAATGAATGGCATGCAGTATTTTTTTTTCTTTACTCTTTGTAATTAGGTTAAATGAAGAAGAGCTTGAAATGATATGGGGTTCACAAAGGCATTGTGCTGCTAGAATAGGATAAGGATACAATTGCTACAGCATTATATGGCCCAAGGTACAGCCAGGGGCAGACTGACAACTCATGGGGCCCCCGGGCAATAGGTATACACATGGGGCCACAGTATACACACACACACAGTATACAATCACACAGTATACACATACATGTACACACAGTATACACAGACACGTTTTTATTGGCTGAGAAAGTACTGGAGAGGTGGGGCAGCTATAATCTCAATATTTTTAGACCAAAAGGATGACGGTAAGGGACATTTCAGAGACAGATGTAAAAAAAAACACAGATTTTTACATACTGTCCCTGGTTTTACTGAGGCTGGCAACCCTGATGGGGCCCCCTAGTGGCCCGGGGCCCTTGGGCTGTGCCCGAGTGGCCGAATGGTCAGTCCGCCCCTGGGTACAGCCCATATTCAGTTTAAAACCACAAAATTAAAATATATAGGCAACATCATTGATGACATGTACAGTATATAAAAATGACAGCTTGTTTATGGAAGGTGCAACCTGTCTTCATACTCGTTTTACTGGTCGTCCTTAACTCACAAAGTGAAAAATTGCTGTAGGCAACATCTACAAAGGTGATTTGTGACTAGGCAATACTCTGAAAATTCATCCTCAAAATGAATTAACTGTCACTTCCTATGAAGGAGAAAATAGCTAGAAAAAAAAGCTTTTCTATTTTATAGTCTATGTGATATTTTTTACAAAGACTATAAAATCGCACGGTTGTTACCTAGATTTTTGTTCGTAGTTAGGAAATTACAGTTCGTAATTTTCTCAGGACCAGTTTGCTGTTTTGCTTTTTTGTCAATAAATAGGTTCACCTTTCATAACATGTTACACTCATATTTAGGCCCCCGCAACCCCCTGATTCCCCACTCTGCAAAATCCTTTAAAAACATGGTCGCTCATTCACAGTGCTCCGGGATTGGAAAACTACAAGTCCCGACAGTCTTTTGCGACTTAGTTAATTTTCAATGAACTATCGCGGCACTGTGCTAGTTCACAGATTCTTCCTGAATGTATCGGCTTCATCGTACGAGGTAAGAGCAAGCCAACACACCGACAGATCTGCAGAAGACTTGCGTGGCATCAGTGATCTGCTGATAGCTGGTTCGATGATTTACAGGCTCCGAAAACAAAAAAATAATAAATGCACATTTTTTTATCTGCAAACAAAAAGTGTATTTAGTATTTTTTGTCAAAAGGTGGAATTATCCTTTAAGGACAAGGCTAGCTGTGTATTGCAGAAGAGCCATACAACTTACCTGACTGCTTGCAGTCTTCCTTAGGATGTACACTGGGCTACACAAGCACCATTCACATCAGTCCCTGCCCTCAAGAAGCTTAAAATTCTAAGGTGTCTAACTCACATTCATATACAGGGGTGTGAAAAAGTGTTTGCCCCCTTCCTCATTTCCTGTTCCTTTCCATTTCCATTTCCTGCATGTTTGTCACACTTAAGTGTTTCGGAACATCAAACCAATTTAAACAATAGTCAAGGACAACACAAGTAAACACAAAATGCAATTTGTAAATGAAGGTGTTTATTATTAAAGGTGAAAAAAAATCCAAACCATCATGGCCCTGTGTGAAAAAGTGATTGCCCCCCCCTTGTTAAGACATACTATAACTGTGGTTGTCCACACCTGAGTTCAATTTCTCTAGCCACACCCAGGCCTGATTATTGCAACACCTGTTCACAATCAAGGCATCACTTAAATAGGAGCTGCTTGACACAGTAAGGTCCACCAGAAGATCCTTAAAAGCTACACATCATGCCGAGACCCAAAGAAATTCAGGAACAATTGAGAAAGAAAGTAATTGAGATCTATCAGTCTGGAAAGGGTTATAAAGCCATTTCCAAAGCTTTGGGAATCCAGCGAACCACAGTGAGAGCCATTATCCACAAATGGCGAAGACATGGAACAGTGGTGAACCTTCCCAGGAGTGGCCGGCCGCCCAAAATTACCCCAAGAGCGCAGTGACGACTCATCCAAGAGGTCACAAAAGACCCCACAACAACGTCCAAGGAACTGCAGGCCTCACTTGCCTCAGTTAAGGTCAGCGTTCATGCCTCCACCATCAGGAAAAAAGACTGGGCAAAAATGGCCTGCATAGCAGAGTTCCAAGGAGAAAACCACTGCTGAGCAAAAAGAACATCAAAGCTCGTCTCAATTTCTCCACAACACATCTTGATGATCCCCAAGACTTTTGGGACAACATTCTGTGGACCGATGAGACAAAAGTGGAACTCTTTGGAAGGTGTGTGTCCAAGTATATCTGGCGTAGAAGGAACACTGCATTTCATAAAAAGAACATTATACCAACAGTAAAATATGGTGGTGGTAGTGTGATGGTCTGAGGCTGTTTTGCTGCTTCAGGACCTGGAAGACTTGCCGTGATAAAAGGAACTATGAATTCTGCTGTCTACCAAGAGATCCTGAAGGAGAATGTCCGACCATCTGTTCGTGTACTCAAGCTGAAACGAACTTGGGTTCTGCAGCAGGACAATGATCCTAAACACACCAGCAAGTCCACCACCGAATGGCTGAAGAAAAACAAAATGAAGACTTTGGAGTGGCCTAGCCAAAGTCCTGACCTGAATCCTATTGAGATGTTGTGGTATGACCTTAAAAAGGCCGTTCATGCTCGAAAACCCTCTAATGTAACTGAATTAGGACAATTCTGCAAAGATGAGTGGGCCAAAATTCCTCCAGGACGCTGTAAAAGCCTCATTGCATGTTATCGCAAACGCTTGGTTGCAGTTGTTGCTGCTAAGGGTGGCCCAACCAGTTATTAGGTTTAGGGGGCAATCACTTTTTCACACAGGGCCATGATGTTTTGGATTTTTTCACCTTTAATAATAAACACCTTCATTTACAAATTGCATTTTGTGTTTACTTGTGTTGTCCTTGACTATTGTTTAAATTGGTTTGATGTTCCGAAACACTTAAGTGTGACAAACATGCAAAGGAACAGGAAATGAGGAAGGGGGCAAACACTTTTTCACACCACTGTATTAGGGCCAATTTACACAGGAGCCCACAAACCTACCTGCATGTCTAAGGAGCAAGGGAGGAAGAAGGCACCAGGAGAACATGCAAACTCTGTGCAGGTATTTGAACTGATGATCCTGGTGCTGCTAGGTGGAAGTGCTAACTACTTCTGCTTTGAAGTGAACCTTTGGCCAGGCTATGAGAAGTCAAGCATTTACATGTACTTAATATGCAGTAAATCAGCTTTAAAACCAGACTAAATTTACTGGTGCTGCTCAAGAATCTACCAGGTCCTCTTATGCAGCATCCGCTTGGAGTGCAGACAAGGACAGAGCTTGTCCCACCTCTAAACATCTAATGGAAAAGGAAAACGTCCTGGAAGTCGCACATGTCTGCAAAGCCTCGTAAGTAGGTGTATAATAGCCTGGGCCTGGGCTCCAACCAGGCGTTTCACTCTGCTCACTGGGCTTAGTCAGGGGACTCCATGGGTGGAGTGAAATGCATTAGGGTTTGGCCTGATTGGAGCCCTGACTGAGGCTTTCATACACCTCTGTACTGGGTTTTTGCAGAGATGTGTGACTTTCAGGACTTTTTCCTTTTCCATTAGCTTTAAAGCCAGTGCTCACTTACTGTAACTGTCCACTTGTCACTTTAAACCTTTGTTCAGCACTGACTGACAGATGGAACCTTTATTGCCTTCCTCTTGTTTCTCTGGGGAATGTTTTAATCATCAGACACTTCCTGGTTCCTCTAGTTTTGGAGAAAGGGGCTCTCATTAATTCAGCATTCACAGGCAAGTCAGCAGTACCTTGTGGGAAGGTAGTGCTTATGGAAGTTTTCTAAAGATTAAAGTTTGCACCCCTTGGCAAGCAGAGCAAGGTATGCAGTGAAGGTGCATTGTCATTGTCAGTATATATGTTTTAAGCACAATTTGAGTCAATGCTGTTAGTTAAAAGATTTGCTGTAGACAATCCACACGTTTGAACATATAGTCATGATTCCTTTTTAATGTTAATTTAGATGTGTGTAGATAATGGAACACCACATTTGTGATTCTGTTGTAACCCTCTTTTGGTGATCTCTGTAAACGAATGTATTGTATGTCATTTTACAGTTTTCACGGTGCTTATGGTGCTTATAGTGCTTAAGGCGTTTAAGGAGTCAAAGGGATTAACCTCGGTGTTGTTCAACCTTAATGCACACCTTTGAGGCAAAAGAATAAAAGTACTGCACCCGTCATAAGCTCTCTTCTCATTATTTACTCAAGCCAATGGGGCCGCTACACTTACCATTTCCAAATTTCACAAGAGAAGCAGCAAAAATTAGAAAGCTGTGGTGGATTCCAACACTATGCTCAATGAGGTAAGAGCTTGGTGAGCTGGGCTTTTAAGAGACGTTAAATGTGCTTCTGCCTTGTGGATGTATTTTTCCACAGTGTCTAGATCTATAGGGTACTTTTAAGAACATATAAATACTTGAATATGCATAGCCTGGCAACAGGCTCACTTGAAAGCTGAACTCTGAGCAAAAGAAAAAGAATTAGGTTGCACAGAACTTACTGTCGGGTCCTATCAAATATTTTGTCATGTAATTGATATTCTTCACTCTGTCTGTTTCCAGGACCACCATAGTCTTAGCCCTTGTACACATGGTAGGAAATTCTGACCACAAAATCTGTCTGATTTTTTCAGACGGATTTTGTCCCAAACTGGTGTTGCATACACACGGTCGGACAAAGTTGACAGAAAATCTGATCGTTCGGAATGTGATGACGTTCATTCGTTACAACGGGACTACGTTCAGGCTAGTAGCCAATAGCTTTGGTCTCGTAATTTGATCTGAGCATGCGTGGCACTTTGTCCGATCGGAATTCTCTACAAACAATCGGACCAAGTCCGATTGGATCATGTTGTCGGAAAATTTTATATCCAGCTCTCAAACTTTGTTGGTCGGACATTCCGACGGAAAAAGTCAGAAGGAGCCCACACACTGTCGGATTATCCGACAACACGGTCCGATCGAACATTTTTCATCGGAATTTCTGACCGTGTGTACAAGGGCTTAGTTGCACTTAGTCCACTGAATTAAATTTTTCTTGTATTCTCTGAATTAGGATCCATCATAGTAGTCCCCAAAGGCCATACAACTACCATAGTACAACATAAGTGCCAGGAGTTGTAGTATTATGATATTAGTCTACAATATGTTACCATATATTCACATAACGCATCACCGCCATCTTGGTGTGTCCAACAGGTTGCTTATAACAAAGGATTGGATGGATTGCACTTCATGTGACCCACACTCCTCTATCCATTTGCATGTACGTTGTGCCATTTCTGCTTAAGCCACAATGGAGGTCAGTTGTAATTTTTAAACCAGACACTGACATTTTCAATATCATCTCTTTTTAATATACATTGGAGGCTTAAATATATTATCCATACACATTGTGAGCTATTTGAAGACTCTTATTCACCTCAAGGTTCATCAAAATCTTACCATTCACAGGACTAGCAAGAAGAGTCCTTAAAAATTCATAACTCTAGGTGCTATAGACAAGAACCCATCCAGAAACAAGTTGAAGCATTAGCTTTACTCTCTTTACTGAGAGTAGCAACAAAATCTCTGTTGTGGAGATGTCTACATACTGGACTTTGATGCACTTGGAAATTGGTACACAACACTGACATGCAGATGGAATAGTCACAGCGTGCGAAGGAGTATGATTAGGTTCAGAGTTATTCAAGCTGTTATACATTCTACTGTGTCACCCACTCAGAAAGTGCTGGTATCAGCAGTTCCCAGAAATGTTGCATTGTTTTACTACAATGCTATGTATGCAAGTAATTTACCCATATGATGTTACATATAGTACTCTTGTGCATATATCTGGCACAGAATATTTATTTCAAATAAAGCAAACAATAGATTCATTACTTATGTACATAATCAACATGTCTATTTTTATCTGTTCATGCATATCTGATAATCATTGCATAATACTAGTAGCAATATTCACACTTATCTCAGTTCCAATTTGAAGAAATTTAACTTTCCAAATTAGATTGTTTTCTGCTGACATATACATAAGAAAAGCAAAACTTGCTTGCAAAATAATGGGGACACGTGTTATAAGGCCAAAAATACAATCACTTCTTTTTAGTAGAGATGGGCTATAACGTCTGTCTCCTTTGTATTGCTTACTGTTTTCCCATTGGGGATATCCCATTTATTATTGTTCCTGGAGACAATAGGCTCTAGACAGGAAGGGATGGAAAATTTCCCCAGTGGGAACAGCAATAGAAAGAGGACCTATTTGTTCTCTGTCTAAAGCTAAAATAAAAGGTTTTAGATGGGGTTACGCTCAGACTAGATGGACTAGTCTGCAGAGTAGATATAAACAGGCATGGGGATAGCCTGAGAGGTTTACCAAAGGATGAATACAGAAATTATTACATGATCATTACATGTACGACTGTTTAGTGCAAACAGTCACCACCAAAAAAAACATCTAAAATATTGCAGACCTCAGCACATTTTAAAATACAAGTTCTTCTATGTTCTACCAGTAGGGTTGCCACCTCATCCCTTTAAACCAGAACACATATGAATTACACAGATTCTGAGGCTAATTTAATGCAGATAAGACACCAAGTGAGTTTTAATATCACCTCAATCACCCACAGAACCTGTAATTAATATGTGTTCGGTTTTAAAGGGATGAGGTGGCAACCTTATCTGCCCAGTCACCTACAACAGAGGCTGGTGGACTTGTATTTAGAGTTTATTTGTATGCAATCTTGTATAGCAGTAGCAGATGTATTGAATATTATTTATGGAAAAAACTAGTAAGTTTGTAAGTCATAGGTAACTTAAAGTATATTTAAAACTTAAACTTTTTTTTCTTGTGTTTTAAATATAGTAGGGAAGGATTAAAACCCCAGTCAGTTTGACTTAATTTATTTTTCCAATCCTTTCTGGGAGATTTTTCTTTACATCCTGTCTTGAGATACAACAGGGAATGTGAGTAGATCTCTCCAGTAGAAGGGAAAATCCCCTCTAGCTTGTCACTGTAACAAGTGTCCTCTATCTTTTAGGAAAACAAAATTTTGCATTTTCCTTTACTTTCAATCCCATATCAGTCACCAGAATAAATTGCAAGAACCTTACAACTTTAATGTTTTGTTGTAAATCACGCCAAGCTGATACCTTTACGTGCAGCAGAATATGCTAATTATCTCTGGTACTTAAGGGTTACTTATATTACACAAGCAATTAACAGGCCCAATTCATCCTGCTCTACCAAGCAATGTATATCAATTACAGCTTCAAAGACAAGTTGAGTATCCAGGTATTGCTAACAAGTGCCAAGCTCCACACCCAGGTGCCAGTGTTTGGACTTACTTTCTGTTTTGTGTTGAATGAGCTTGCTGTAGAGTCCTCAGAGTGTACAAAGTCCCATTAGATCTGCTTCCATCACGCTCTGCAATGTCTGACACACGTCTGTCTTTCCTTTTGGACTTAGATTTGTCTGAGCAAAAAGCAATCTTGCTCTTGTGTGAGCTGGCCAGACTTGCATTCCACACCTACAATCACCTACAATGATTCCCCGCCCTAGTCATTACCGTGCACAGCCTGCATATATCTAAGCCAAACTGTCATATCCTAGAGGCTGGGCTTGTATTTCTGACCTTGTCACTCAACCCACAAACCAGTTCTGTAATAATGATTCCACTTTATCTCTCTGGGAATAATGTGGGATGCAGAGCTGTAGGATGTGATGTAATGTGTGGTTTACTGGCATGCACCTAGACCTGCCTTTTAACTATTCACCTTTCTTTTTTATGATTGAGCTAAAGAATAAACATTGGAAACTCCGGCTAGTTTTATTCCTGGCGTGTAAACTCTTTTCATCAAAGAGTTTGACAATAATGGAAGCGCAATTCTAAAAGTTTAATTTAGAGCTATTACAACTCCAGGAGTTACTGTGCCAATAAAAATATTTTGTTCAATTGATGATTCAGTTTAAATCATTTAGATTTAAATAGTTTAAGGGCCATTTACACTGTTGAATTTTAACACAAGTATTCCGACTAAAACATGTGTAATGGTTTTCTATAATAAAAATATTCCCACCTTAGCTTTGCAGTGCACAACACTTTAAAAAAAAATTATGGCATATTAATTTATTAAGAATTTTTGTGCATTGGGAGGTCCATAGAAGTCAAAAGCAACCCATCAAAACACCTGTTACATGAATTTTTATGTGCTGGAAGCAGATATTACAAAGTCTCAGTTAATAGTTGGTAAAGTGGAGGGCCACCCAAAAAAAAAAAGGAATCAATAGTCTTAAATAAATAAATATTTTTTTACTTACCTGAAACCGCTGTTGCTAGGCAGTGTTCCTAATCTGCCTCTTCCTATTCCACGGCGCTTCCTCCTCTTCAGTGAGCGGCCCCGTTTGCCTTCTGGGACATGTGTGTGTCCCAGAAAACAATGGGGCCATTCACAAAGTGCCACGTGACTCGCACATGCGCAGTAGGAAACAGGCAGTGAAGCTGCAAGGCTCCACTGCCTGTTTCCCCTCGTTAAGATAGAGGCTCTGGCAGCCGATCCGATGGGCGGCCGACATCGTGGAATTGCTGGACAGGTAAGTGTCCTTATTAAAAGTCAGCAGCTACAGTGCTTGTAGCTGCTGACTTTAAAAAAATAAAAATAATAATTCTTGGCCAGAATGCCCCTTTAACTCCACTCTCTCCATTTACTAATGTAAAAAACAAATGGAATCTTCCATAGTTCCCAACTGTCCATCATTTTGGAGGGATTGTCCCTCTTTTCAGACCAATACCCTCTGTCTCTTATGCAGATTAACCACTTGCAGACCGGACCATTTTGCTGGTCAAAGACCAGACCACTTTTTGCGATTCGGCACTGCGTCGCTTTAACTGACAATTGCGCGGTCGTGCGACGTGGCTCCCAAACAAAATTGACGTCCTTTTTTTCCCACAAATAGAGCTTTCTTTTGGTGGTATTTGATCACCACTGCGGTTTTTATTTTTTGCGCTATAAACAAAAATAGAGCGACAATTTTGAAAAAAACGCATTATTTTTTACTTTTTGTTATAATAAATATCCCCCAAAAATATATATAAAAAAAAATTTCCCTCAGTTTAGGCCGATACGTATTCTTCTACATATCTTTGGTAAAAAAAATCGCAATAAGCGATTATTGATTGGTTTGCGCAAAAGTTATAGCGTTTACAAAATAGGGATAGTTTTATAGCATTTTTATTAATAATTTGTTATTATTTTTTTTTTACTAGTAATGGCGGCGATCAGCGATTTTTATTGTGACTGCGACATTGTGGGGGACCCATCGGACATTTTTGACACATTTTTGGGACCATTGTCACTTATACAGTAATCACTGCTATATAAATGCAGTGATTCCTGTGTAAATGACCCTGGCAGTGAAAGGGTTAACCAGTGGGTAGCAGTGTAGGGGTTAAGTGTTCCTAGGGGTACGCGGCAAAAAGTCTGATTCCGAAAAAATGGAAAGAAATAGAAGCACCCAAAGTAAAGGAATGGTTAGGAAAAGTTGAGGAAATGTACAGCATTGAAGGGCTGGGAATGGAGGAAGAAAGAGAAAGAAAGAGATTCCATGTGAAATGAAAATACTGGAAAATCTTTAGACAATCTATGATCTTTAACGAGGTAATGGGTCGGTAGGGGTGGGAAGAGGGGTGGGAGGGAGATATTTTAGAAGAACTCGAGAAGTAAAGAAAGAAAACCAGGATAATGTGAAAAATTGAAAGGCATGAATGTATATTGGTTCTATGGTTTTCTTTCAATACCTGATTATGTTTTGTACGCAACTTAAATGAAAAATTTAAATAAAGAATAAAAAAAAAAAAAAGTGTTCCTAGGGGTGTGTTACTAACTGTGGGGGGGATGGGCTTTCATTTAGTGAACACTGATCTCTGCTCCAATCACATGGAGCAGAGATCAGCGTCACTAGTTGCTAGGCAGAATGGAGAAATGTTGTTTACACAGCATTTCCTCCATTCGGCCGCTCCGTGAGACGATCGCGGGGATGCCCGCGGCGATCGAGTCCGCGGGTCCCGCGACCGGACTCACGGGGGTCCCGACCAGCGCGGGAGCGCACCGCCGGCGGCACGCTCCCGATGGCAGGGCGGCATTGAATGTTCGACGTACCTGTACGCCAATATGCTTGCCCGTGCCATTCTGTCGACGTACATCGTCGTGCGCTGGTCGGGAAGTGGTTAAAGAGGAACTGCAGTCTGCTCGCATAATTTGTAATAAAAACGTCTTTGCGATTCTGAAGGTTCACCCCAACCACTTTGCATATTATTTGATATATATTGTGATTCTGTACTTGCCAAATATGCTGCAGAAATCTCTCTCCACTGGGTCTGGCTGCATCCATTTACACTGTGGGCAGCTGAAGCTGCTGCTTGTTTAATTCCTGGATTTACACAGACACACAGAGGCACACCTCCAGCTCTGCAGCTCTCATTGGCCCTTTTACGACTCACCCCCCCCCTCCCTTTCTGGCAAGCTCTCATGAGATTGAGAGAGAGAGAGAGCTGTGCATGATGTCATAAGCCTAGGCTTTTTACCAGACAAGAAACAGGAAGTGGGCTGTAAGGTATTCACTGGCAGAAAAAAAAATGTTTTACTATCCAAAGTTAAAACAACAAGGGCAGAAAATGTAATAGATGGAAAGATGAAAAAATGACTGAAGGTTCACTTTACGTTGCCCTGCTTTTTCATCTAATATGTACATCACTATACAAAATGTACTATTTTACTAAAAAAAAGTGTTATGCTGCACTAAACTTTTTATTCCGTTTTTGGAAAGCCAATATAAATGAAAAATAGAGGTAAAAAAAGGTGTGTTTTAGCATATTAGCTCTTGGATCTTTGTGATCTGTGCAATGCGCTGTACACAGCAGTGTTAATTTAGTCGACTAAAACGACTAAAATATTTTAGTCGACTAAATGAATACTACTTTAGTGGAATAAAACACGACTAAAACTAAAACAATTGAGATGACTAAAACGAAAAGTCATTTTAGTCAAAAGACAAAAATGAGACTAAAACTAAAATGCCATTTTAGTCAAAAGACTAAAATGAGACTAAAACTAAAATTAAATTTAATGCCGCGTACACACGGGCAGACTGTATGGCCTACTTAGTCCGTCGAAACACATTTCAGCGGACAGTCCGCTCGTGTGTGGGCTTCAGCGGACTTTTTCAGCGTGCAGTCTGGCGTACTAAGTATTTTGGATTTTTCGAAATTCTGTCCATCATACTTTGGTTTCAGCGGACAATCCGCTCGTGAGTAGGCTAGTTCGACGGACTAAGAATGGCGCATGCTCAGAAAGGATTTACACGGCGGAAGGGTGCATTGCTGTGTTATGGACTTCCTATTTCTAGTCCCGTCGTACGTGCTGTACACGTCATCGCGCAAGCATTCGACGGACTGTTTGTGCATCCGTGCGTGGTCAAGTCCGTTCATTCGAAAGTATGACGGACTGTCCGTCGGATTGTATGACGGACTAAGTAGGCCATACAGTCCGCCCGTGTGTACGCGGCTTAGGTCAAAAGACTATGACTACAATTAAATTGCAATTACTGAAATGTACTGGAGATTTTAGTCGACTAAAATGTAGGACATTTTAGTTGACTAAAATGTATTGGAGATTTAGTAGACTAAATATGACTAAAACAATTGAAGAAGACTAAAATGGGACTAAAACTAAAATGTCCCATGGTACACATGACCGGTTTTCTCGTCGGAATAAACTCCTGAAGGTTTTTCCAACAGAGTTCCGACGGAATTCCGCTGAAACTATCTTGTGTACACACGATCACACCAGTCCGATTGTCAAGAATGCAGTGACGTACAACATGTACGACGGGACTAGAAAAAGGAAGTTCAATAGCCAGTAGCCAATAGCTTCCGTCTTGTACTTGCTTCAGAGCATGCGTTGTTTTTGGTCCGTCGGAACAGCATACAGACGAGCGGTTTTCCCGATAGGAATTGGTTCCGTCTGAAATATTTAGAACATGTTCTATTTCTAAGTCCGTCAGATGAGGCATACACACGATTGGAATATACGATGAAAAGCTTCCGTCTGACTTTTTCTGTCGGACATTTTGCTAGTGTGTATGCGGCATAACTGGGGCTGTGGCAGGGATGTGTCTTTTACCCATATACCATGTGTCCCTCCTTATCATTTAACCACTTGCCGATCAGACACCGCAGTTCTACTGCGGCAGAATGGCGCGGCTGGGCGGATGCTACCTTAAGTCACTTCGCCTTTTGGCCACTAGGGAGCTTCCCCCACTGAGCAAGCAGAAACCGCAAAACGGAGGTCTCTGAGCAAGTGGAATCTGCAAAATGGAGGTGTCCACGTGAAAGGGGCCTAACAGAGAAGAGGCTTCAGAGGACTGGTCTCATGGATGCATCCGCTAGCAAGGGATAGGGTAAGTAGTTTTATCTTTTTCCTGGAGTTCAGCTTAAAAGCAAGGCTGATCCCCCTTAGACACTGCCTTCTTCTCCCCACCCCACTCAAGACTGTTTCCTATCCTTTTTTGGTTCTTTTTACTCTTTTTTTCTTTTTTTTTCTAGCTATGCATAAACAAGAAACAAATTTTATAATTAATATGCAGAAATAGAATGTTACATTACAAGTGAAGATTATAGTTCATGTGATTTAAATTTACCCCTCTGGAAATCTAACCTTATCATCTTTATACATTACGATTTCCTGTATGCTACTTAAAAAGGATCTTTGCCCTGTATTAAAAAAATGTAAAGTCGCAGCTACAAATACTGACCCCAAAGGACCCCAAAGCACCCTCCCTTATGTTGAGGGCATGTGGCCTGGTATGCTTCGGGGGGGGGGGGGGTGCTCACCTGTCCCACCCTTTTCTGTCCTGCCAGGTTGCATGCTCGGATAAGGGTCTGGTATGGATTTTGGGGGGACCCCTATGCTATTTTTTTTATTTTGCCACAGGGTTCCCCTTAAAATCCATACCAGACCTGAAGGGCCTGGTATGGATTTTGGGGGCGACCCCATGTCAATTTTTTTTTTATTTTGCCATGGGGTTCCCCTAAATTCCATACCAGATCCAAAGGGCCTGGTATGCACTGGGGAAGGGGAAACCTATGCAGTTTTTCCCTTGATTTTTGAATAGCTGGATTTTTGGAGTTCCACACAATAATATTTTTGAATAATTACATACCATTGCATGCGTTTGAAGAGTTAAAATTATGGAATAAAACAAACTGATGTACATTCCCTAATTATGCTGCTGATTACAATGTACGTTTTCAGGAGGTGATACCATTGGTGGGATTCAAACCCATGTCTTGAACCTTTTTAAGGTAGCAGGGTATACCACTACGCTTTAGGGCTGAGCACAACCATACATAAAAAATACTATTATTTATGTTTGATTCTTTTCATTGTATACAATAATGTTTTGCATATGAGGCATTAATATTATGGTACCACCCATGCTCATGTGCCATTGGCTATTGGGTAGGGATGAGCCAAACACCCCTCCCCTCTGGTTCAGTTCCCACCAGAACTTGCGAACAGGCAAAAAATTTGTGCAAACACCATTAAAGTCTATGGGACATGAACATGAAAAATCAAAAGTGCTAATTTTTTAACTGAGAATCCAGTATGGGTTCCAGCATCGCATACAACTCGCAGGCAGTTCACACTGCCATATGCGAACTGCTGGGAGTGTCAGTAGAAAGCTAAAGAAACCCCCAAAATTAGTTTACATATCTATCTATTAGTTTGCGAACTGCAAATTCAGACAACAGCCATGCGATCCAATTCTGCTGCGGACCAAAAAAAGGGTCCTGTGCGAGTTTGGTCCAAATGTGATGCAAATTCAACCATACAATCTCTATGGCTGAGTTTGCATCACACAGACATCGTGTATGATTTGCAGTACTGGGAAAATCACATCCGATGTCGGACAGCACTGCATTGTGAACTGGCCCTAAGGCCCCTTTCACACTTGTGCGACTTGTCCTGTGACTCCTGCATCCATAGACCTCAAGATTACACTGGCATTGCTTCAAATCACATCAAATTTGCGGCAAAAAGGTCGCACAAGTTTGAAAGGGGCCTTATGGACCACAAGTTGTATGAAAAGTCAACCAAATGTGAAAGAAACCTAATGAAATTCATTGATAACAACTTTGAGTTAGGCCCCATTCACACTTGTGCGACCAATGCCTATGTAATCTTGCGGTATATGGACCTCAAGTCACATCAAAGTCAAACCAAAGTAGCGCAGGGAGGAATATGACCCACTTGCAGGATGCACAAGTGACAATAGGGCCTAATTCAAAGGTATTATCCTTGAATCTCATTCACACTGCTGCAACCTGAAAGTCACACTATTTTGCTGCCACTTTGCAGCTGCAACTTGGCCCCAACTTCTGGGAATGCCTGTGTAATATTGAACCTTATGTACCTCAAGTCAAATGAAAGTTACCCCAAAGTAGTACAGGGACTACTTTGAAGTTGTTGCAACTTGAAGTAGCACAGATAAGAATGGTTATCATTGAGAATCATGGGGTACAACTTGTCATACAACTCCGAGGTCCAAATTTGCTGAAAAAGTCACCCAACTATGAAACAAGTCATATATATTTTAATAGAAAGGAGCTCTCATTTATATTTGCATAGTCCTTACTGATTTACATCAGCAGAACAAATGCAGGAAGTGATGTGTGCACATGGGCCAGAAGCAAATGTGTGGGGATGCCAAACAAATCAATGAACCCCACCCATGCCAAATTTAACTACCACATCCACCCCCACATTGAGTAAGCACAAGTACATATCCTACACTTATCCGGGAAATGAGCAGCACCTCCTCTTTGCTAAAGAGGGACCTCGCCATGTCCACCTAGATGGAGATCCTGACCAGCACAGGAACTTCCAGGTGATTACAATGACTCATTTCCGGGTCAGAAGGTGAAACCACGCTCCTTTGATCGGAGCCGCAAATATTTGATCGTAGCCACGATTAGAATTTTTTTCTTTTTGTTTATTTGTAGATATGCATTAAGATAGTTTGATAATAAATGGTGTCCCTGGGATAGCAGCACGTGAATTACAAAGACAAAGGCCCAGTTTGAGCCCTGGTTCACACTGACAGCGGGAGGAAATCGTGCGAGTTCAGCTGAACTCACATAATTTAGTTTCCGCATGTCAGTCCCAACTGCGGGGGGAATTTCAGAGACTTCTGTGCAAATCTAGAAATGCAGCGCACATTCTCTTCTCTTCTTCTTTAATGGGATAATAATGAAGCTGCTTTGCTGGTGATACTGATGGAGATATTGCAAACACATTTTCAAATGCTTTTTTTTTCTAGTGATATCAAAAATATTATTATGTTTTTTTATTTCGGCAAGTTATCACAACACCATTATCCCGTTGTTTTTAACCCCTTACCGACTGGCTCGCTCCGATATACGTCGGCAGAAAGGCACGTACAGGCATATTAACGTAGATGCGGCATTGTGGGTGCACGGGCACCCGCCGCAAGCTCCGTGAGTGTGATTGCGGTTCCCAAGGACTCAAAATCAGCAGGGATAACAGCGATTGTCTCACGGAGAGGAAGTATGAGGAAATGCTAATGTAAACAAGCATTTCCCCTTTCTTCCTAGTGACAGGACACTGATCACAGCTCCCTGTGATCGAAACTGGTGATCAGTGTCATGTCACACGTAGCCCACCCCCCCACAGTTAGAATCACTCCCTAGGACACACTTAACCCCTGCAGCACCCCCTAGTGGTTAACCCCTTCACTGCCAGTCACATTTACACAGTAAAATAATAAAAACAGTGTAGCGCTTCAATAATAATAAATGTGATCAACATAAATTATAGAAATAATAATATGAAAAAAATCGCATAAATATAAATGCCTAGAGATAAAAGTCCAACATTAGGCGCTCATTCCACTATGTAGCTGGCATAGGGGTGACCAAACCGTCACAGAGAAGGAAAATGGTGTACTAGGCGAATGTATTCATGTGGATCTGCTTGACTGTAAACATCAGAGAAAAGTAGATAAATACTTCTTACCGGAACAGTTGGACTCACACAGTCATATGACGGTTGAGTCTAGAAGGCTTGAGGTCACAATCTGGGACCAAGGAGTGTAAGGAGGGAGGTCTGTTGAGCTGATGGAAGAGCTCCGGGCGGTTGTAGGCTCAATGATGGATCCTTTCAGATGGAACGTCAAAGTAATCAAGCTCAGACGCAGCCCGTTGTGCCAATACTCCAACCTCCCCCGGATGAGGAGGGGGGTGTTGTGAAGTTTTAAACCAAAAGAATGGAGAAAAAGAAAAAAAGGCTCCACATGGTGCGGGTCAAACGGTATAAAAAATGTTGGTTTATTGAAGTCAAAAGATAATTAATGACTTGGTGATCACGTAAAAAACAAAATAAAATTAAAAGCAATGTGGGGTGCCAACAGCTCGCCCGACGCGTTTCGACATATGTGTCTTCAACAGGGGCATGTTGGAGCCCACCACATCGCTAACAAATATATAGAGAATGAGAAAGAGGTTCCACCTAACAAGAGGCGGGGAATCCGATCTCAGACAGCCTCTTAAAGGTACAGTGAACAGTTTAGTCAAATCAGAATATACTTATTCAGACACTATAAGCAAATACAAATAACATCTAAAAATGTCACTCATACAGACTATTAAATGGGTATTGATAACAATAAAATCTAAAAAATATGTAAAAAATATGCCACCATGCTCACGCGTGGATAGTACTAAATAGATTGCATTGTTCATAGCCTAATCAGGTATATAGATGCAGGATGATTCAATTCACTTATAAAGCATATACAGAGAACACATCCAGCACTAATACAAAAAGATCAGACATGCGTTGTTAATTATACATAAATTACATTGTACCTTCACCTGAAAGTACTAGTTTACATTTGCATTATTCATAGCCTCATCAGACTCATAAAATGCAGGAAGATTCAATGCACATATAAAGCGTATACAAAAAACACATCCAGCTCTAGTACAAAAAAATCAGACATGCATTGTTAATTATACATAGGCTGCATTGTACTATCCCATAAACGGACTGGTTTATATTTGTATTATATCATAGATGGAGCTGTTTATTACACATTACCTTTTGGTTACTAGTTGTAAAATCTCCTGAGTAAGATGTATATTCTGATTATGGAGCGATGTTTATTTTTTCTTTTACTTTTTTCTTGTTTTGTTTTTGTATTTGTGTCCCTTTACTTGTGGTATCTTTCCGATCCTAAATGCCATGACGCTTTTGTGGTTGTCATGGTTGCGTCGGGCCCTATTATTGGACGTGACGTGATGTTGCCACACCTTCTATATTCCCCGTGATTACCTTGTTTTATTAGCCCTCGATCCATCACTGCGCATGACATGACGTAATTACGTCACCAGTCATGGCGCATGTGCAGAGTGACGCACTCTCGGATTGGCCCTTCTGCTGCTCGTCACGCCTTGTGGCGTGTGACGTTCACCATGTGCGAAATTGGCGCCAGGTTCAGATGCCTCTCCCTTTCCTATACTTTTGTGGAGAGATGTAGTGCGTGACGTTCACGCTTACACGCCCCCTTCATACCTCTGCATAATGACGCAACCTGTGACGCTTACACATACACGCCCCACTTCGTCGTCATGCACTTGATACGTGCTCACGCTGCTCGTTTCGATCCGCAGCGTGGAACGCACAATAAGGAGAAATTGGCGCCAAGTTTTGAATGTCCCCCCTTCCTTACATTCCTGCATAATGATGTGCAAACATACACGCCCCTACTCTATAGATGTGAGCTTTTTTCAACCACTCCCACATTTAGTCACATGACATATACACTGAGTGATTGGTGGAGCCTTTCCTGTGTTATTGTACGTCATGACACTTTAGATCATCTGATCCGAACTCAAAAAGACTGATCAGCACGTATGAATTGTCACCATGGTTACTCATGCATATTTCCAGGTTACACACTGCTAGTACAACAAGTAAGAGACATCTAAATTACATAATGATAGATCTCTATCAGACATTATTACTGAGACTCCCACAGCTCCATCTATGATATAATACAAATATAAACCAGTCCGTTTATGGGATAGTACAATGCAGCCTATGTATAATTAACAATGCATGTCTGATTTTTTTGTACTAGAGCTGGATGTGTTTTTTGTATACGCTTTATATGTGCATTGAATCTTCCTGCATTTTATGAGTCTGATGAGGCTATGAATAATGCAAATGTAAACTAGTACTTTCAGGTGAAGGTACAATGTAATTTATGTATAATTAACAACGCATGTCTGATCTTTTTGTATTAGTGCTGGATGTGTTCTCTGTATATGCTTTATAAGTGAATTGAATCATCCTGCATCTATATACCTGATTAGGCTATGAACAATGCAATCTATTTAGTGCTATCCACGCGTGAGCATGGTGGCATATTTTTTACATATTTTTTAGATTTTATTGTTATCAATACCCATTTAATAGTCTGTATGAGTGACATTTTTAGATGTTATTTGTATTTGCTTATAGTGTCTGAATAAGTATATTCTGATTTGACTAAACTGTTCACTGTACCTTTAAGAGGCTGTCTGAGATCGGATTCCCCGCCTCTTGTTAGGTGGAACCTCTTTCTCATTCTCTATATATTTGTTAGCAATGTGGTGGGCTCCAACATGCCCCTGTTGAAGACACATATGTCGAAACGCGTCGGGCGAGCTGTTGGCACCCCACATTGCTTTTAATTTTATTTTGTTTTTTACGTGATCACCAAGTCATTAATTATCTTTTGACTTCAATAAACCAACATTTTTTATACCGTTTGACCCGCACCATGTGGAGCCTTTTTTTCTTTTTCTCCATTCTTTTGGTTTAAAACTTCACAACACCCCCCTCCTCATCCGGGGGAGGTTGGAGTATTGGCACAACGGGCTGCGTCTGAGCTTGATTACTTTGACGTTCCATCTGAAAGGATCCATCATTGAGCCTACAACCGCCCGGAGCTCTTCCATCAGCTCAACAGACCTCCCTCCTTACACTCCTTGGTCCCAGATTGTGACCTCAAGCCTTCTAGACTCAACCGTCATATGACTGTGTGAGTCCAACTGTTCCGGTAAGAAGTATTTATCTACTTTTCTCTGATGTTTACAGTCAAGCAGATCCACATGAATACATTCGCCTAGTACACCATTTTCCTTCTCTGTGACGGTTTGGTCACCCCTATGCCAGCTACATAGTGGAATGAGCGCCTAATGTTGGACTTTTATCTCTAGGCATTTATATTTATGCGATTTTTTTCATATTATTATTTCTATAATTTATGTTGATCACATTTATTATTATTGAAGCGCTACACTGTTTTTATTATTTTACCTGTCGAACTTTGTTTGTTTTTGGTGTTGGCTGCTGTTGTGGCTGTTGTGGCCATTTCTTCACAAACTATAGCGCAGTGTTTTCCCTTTTATTACATTTACACAGTAATCAGTGCATTTTTAATGGCACTGATTGCTGTATAAATGCGAATTGTCCCAAAATAGCGCCAGAAGTGTCCGATGTGTCCGCCATAATGTGGCAGTCACGATAAAAACCTCCATTACTAATAAAAAAAAATCATTAATAAAAATGCCATAAAACTATCCCCTATTTTGTAGTCGCTAGAACTTTTGCGTAAACCAATCAATAAACGCTTATTGCGATTTTTTTTTTTTACCAAAAATATGTAGAAGAATACATATCGGCCTAAACTTAGGAAACAAAATGTTTTTTATATATTTTTTGGGGATATTTATTATAGCAAAATGTAAAAATATTGCATTTTTTTTCAAAATTGACGCTATTTTTTTCTATATAGCGCAAAAAAGAAAAAACACAGAGGTGATCAAATAGCACCAAAGGAAAGCTCTATTTGTGAAGAAAAAAGGATGTAAATTTTGTTTGAAAGCCATGTCGCACGACCACATAATTGTCAGTTAAAGCGACGCAGTGCCAAATCGCAAAAAACGCTCTGGTCTTTGGGCAGCCAAATGGTCCGGGGCTGAAGTGGTTAAGATCAAAGATACAAAAAGGTACATAGATGACATACTAATATTGTGGAAAGGGGAAAAAAACAAACTAATCTCCTTCCTAGAAGGATTAAATAAGAACGACAGGAACATTAATTTAATGTGGGAGATAAGTGACGAGACCATTACGTTCCTGGACCTAGAAATAAAACAAGAAGAGAAATCATTGTACACTAAAACTCATTTCAAAAATGTGGACAGGAACAGCTATTTGCCCACTGATAGTTGCCACCATTGGAACTGGTTGAGCAATATCCCGAAAGGACAAATGATCCGGCTACGAAGGAACTGCTCCCACCCAAGAGATTTTGTGACACAAGCAGAGAAAATTGGAAATAGATTTATCCATAAAGGCTACAAGAGTGAAGATATCAAGACAAACATCACAGAAATAGAAAATATGGATAGAGCAACACTAATAAAGGATAAACCACCCACTATGAACAAAAGTGATGGAGTACCAATAATATTGAATTATAATATGCAACATAAGAAGATCGAGAAAATGATTAAAAAGCATTGGCACATACTAAGGTCAGATATACACCTGCAGGAAATCCTACCCCAATATCCACGATTTATTTATAAAAGAGCACCAACCCTAAGGGATAAGATAGTAAAAAACATCCCCGATCCCCCCTATAATGGTTTAACTTTGTTTACAGGCAAGGGATTTTTTCCCTGTAGACGCTGTTATGCGTGCACAAGAGTAAAAAAGCCGGTCGAAAAGAAATTTAACTTCACCTCTACAAGTACTGGAAACACGTATAATATTAAGGATTTCATATGCTGCAACACCAAGGGAGCTGTTTATGCCTTACAGTGTAGTTGCGGCTTACAATATGTTGGGCGAACCAAAAGACCGCTGAGAGTAAGAATAAAAGAACATGTAAAGAACATTATTAGCGGCTTTGATAAGCATAGTGTATCCAGACACTTCAGTACCCACCACAATAAAGACCCCACTCATTTGACTTTTTGGGGTATAGAACCATATAAGAAACACTGGAGGGGGGGCCACAAAGTTAGGACACTCAGCCAAGCAGAATCTAAGTGGATTTTTATTTTGGATACATTTACCCCCCAAGGCTTGAACATTGATTTAGACTTAAACTGTTTTATCAGCGATTTCTAAAAAATATATATTTTTTATGTATTTTTATATCTTTTAACTTGGTTTTAGATTTGATACTTGTTTTAATGTAATGATCTTGCAATACTCATTTTATATAATATATTTAATTCACATGTTTGTAAAACTATTTTATGTATTGTGATAGTATAAATGAACCAGTTTGGGTCCATCTTGAACGCCATTTCCGGTTCCTGACAAAACGACAATAATGGGAAAACTTTCCACTTCCCATATTATCCTAATTTGGTCTTAGATCCCCAAAAAGACAGGATAAATAACATATATATATGGCTATATTGAACTAGCCCTGGACCACTAGTCCATATTACCTTAATCCGGTTTTGGACACCCTAATATTTATAAATACAAATAATGGATCAGTTGGGGTTTGGCGAACTAGTTAAGGGACATTACATTTAGGGGGAATATAGTGCTAATATATACCAACCATGAGATAAAATGTTATCTCACCATTTGTCTTATAAATTCATATAGACTAATTTTAAAGAACAGTTTTAGATATTTTTTAGTGTAAAATATGGGGTTATAATGCTAACGTGATCTATGACATTTGATAAATAACCTTTGTATAGGTTGATACCTAATATCGAGTTCACTTTTATCTCCTATGACCACCTAATTCCCCTCCCATCCCTTCCCCCCCCCCCCCCCTCCCCCCACCTTTTTTTTTTATTATTAAGAAGATTACGGAACTAATAATCACTGGCACTTTATTTAATTTCACTAAAGACTGTATTTTATCAACTTTTTGTAATCATGCACTATGAATTGCACATTTTAATATAAGACATTTGCACTTTATGGAATATTTTTCCCCTTTTACTTAGAGTTACTTATGTTGATATATAAACACATGATTTCTGGAATTTAAGTTTTTAATACACTGGTTACTATTTTTCATAGCACAAGGCACTTTAATTTTTATTTAAGATAGGCTAGTTGATTTATAGCTAGATTTTATTTCTTCCAGTATTAGGCTCTTTATATTTATATCTAGTTCAGGTAGCGCAACACCATCTGTTTGATTTTCACAAACATACAACTATGTTGATTTCCCTTTTAAATTTTACATTTTATTTTTTTTAAATGTAACTGCCTACTCCCAAACTATCACTTGAAGTAGAACACATAGCCAAGTATTATTCTACACAATTTTTAAAAAAATATAGAAAATATATCAAATCAAAACATTATTATTCAACCAAAAGATAAAATAAAAGCCTCATGCATGTGTCCTGCTTCTTGATATAGGGGGTCAACAATGCCAAGAGTTGAAGGTGAAAGCAGGGGTCTGTCATCTGGAGATAATTCTGAAAATCATCCGGATTATTCTCCAGGAAAATCCATGTACACGCCTTCAGACAAAAGTCAGAGGTTTTGTCTGCGAAAAATCCCATTGTGTGCACGAGTCTTTAGGGTTTGAGCGCTATTTGGTTTCAATGAACTATAGTAAATTTGATTTTGGGAGTATTTTTTTCAAATTCGAAAAATCTACATAAATGCGGTATATTTTAAAAGTAGGTTTACATAGATTGTTCCCTTGCTGATCTTTTCTTAGCCTCACCTAAGATAAGCGAATCCTGTAATTATGTGGATTAACATAACACATAGGAACTCCTCTCTGACATAGCTTCCTGTGCACTGCAGCTTGAGTTTAATGACTAATCAAAAATGAGAAATCTTGCACACGCTTTTTTGTTTTGCTTGCCAGAGAAATTTGTGTCAGGTAATAAAATGGATATTTTAATTCATGCTGCAGCCAAGCCACGACTAAGGTATGGTTATATTTGCTCCATCAAATTAAATTGCAACTTTTGCTGAATTTCCCCTAAATCATTGATATGTAACTAATATAGGCAGGAATCAACCTCTCTCATGTTCTATAATACTGGCAGAACCTCTAAAAATAATGACATGGATGTCAAAACTTGTTTAATTTTTGTTTTAAAAAATGCATGTGGTTCTATAGGGTTTCAGTCAGGCTAGTATTAAAGTATAAACAAAATAACCAAAGGCACAGGAGTTAGTAAAAAATTGTTAAATTTTATTAAAAAACAAATGTCCACACTTACATGCCAGTTAAAGAGGTGCAGCTTGGATGAGGAGGGTATGTGTAAACCATGAAGGATGGAAAGTAACGCCACTGTGTAAGCTTCCATCAGCATGAGAAACCAGACCTGCCAGAAGACTCCCAATGGCAGCGTTCTCGATTGCCCTCAACATCCAGGGCAAGCACCTGGGGTTGGAGTAGGTGGGCACAACGCGTTTCAGAAGCCCCGCCTCCTTTTTCAAGTTGTATGGATGCATGTTCCGTGAGCTTTTTTCAATCACTATATAGGCATTCTTCTATAGGCCACTGTCGTTTTTCTACATCCATCAGACTGTGAGCGCTGAGTACATGTATTTTAGATAAGGCCAGTATTAAAATATTTTTGTTTTGTTTTAGACAGATTCGGGAAAGGTTGTATTCTTTCAGGCTTTATTACTGTCCCATGGTCCTATTGTGATGTTTTCTTCTTACTTCTCTTGGTGTCATTATGACATGAAATGAGGCAAATATGGTGAATATAGTTCTAACAAGGGCATGCCAACAATGATGCAAACTGAGATGACTGCCTCAGGCAGAAGGGGGCGTGGCCTGATAGGAGTCCAGGCTGAGGTTGCCACTCCATCCATTCACTACACCATAGATGTGCGACTTTCAGGGTTCACCCTTCCTTTCTTGTATGTTTGCAGGAGCCAGGACGGACTTCATCCCCTATCAGTACTCTAGCAGCAGCTGCGGATACACTGTCTACATACCCCCTCCCTATCGAGACTGAGCAGCCCACACACTTTTCCCAGGTCTCAGGCAGAACTTGATGGGGAGAGGCACTAACGATGGATGTGCATATCAGACACGTCATCCTCACTGAAGCTCAATAATGTTGCCCTGTAGCCACAGGAAGCATTACTGAGATGATTGCTAGGATTTTGGCGCCATCTGCACCATAAAAACCCATGACACTGTGCAGGCCCAGCTGCCAGTGTCCTATAAACCAATGACACACAGCCGCACAGCATCATTGGTTAATTGGATGCTGGTGACCAAGCCACAGCACCATTGGTTGTATAGCAACCAAAGGATGGGGGGGGGGCAAAAATGGGATAGCATCTGGAGTATCCATGGGACAAAGTATAGCAGGATCACTGAAAACATTCAAAACTATGTTGTTTGGTGGGTTATGGGTGGGTTACGATGGTAATGGGAAAGCTCACCAGAGATTGTACATGTTTCTGTGATTTGGTGCCAAAAATGTACACCTAACTGCTGTTCCATTGGGGGGGGGGGTTTCCCTGTCATTTGTAGCCACAGAGACAGTGAGCACCAGACAGGAAGGGAGGGCAGTGATTACAGTGCTACAAAAGACTTTTCAGTGACTTTGATTACAAAGGAAAATAATTTAAACCTAAGCTATCTATTGTAAAAGATGATTGCTTGGCAGTTCAATTATTGATGCACATTTTTCCATATATAGCTTCATACAGTAAAACAGAGTTTTTGACTCACCACAGAATCCTTTTTTTGGAGTACATTATGGGATACTGGATGAGTGCTCAGATACATTTGGTTATGCTGCTGCCTTCAAGAAGTTGGTCCCTGGAAAAAGTCAGTGACTAAGCCGAAAGGACAATTCTGGTGGCCTAGTCTACATGCTGATGTAATTGCCTTCGTAGCTGCCTGTTCCGTGTGTGCTCAGAGTAAGACTCCATGACACCTTCAAGTGGGCCTCCTACAACCCATACCCAATGGAAAGAGGCCCTGGACCCACCTGTCTATGGATTTTTGTGGAGTTACCCAACTCCCAGGGCAACACAGTTATCCTTATGGTGGTTGACCGGTTCTCGAAAATGTCCCATTGTATTCGACTTAAGAAGTTGCCCACTTCTAAGGAAATGGCTTCCATTTTTGCTCGGGAGATCTTTTGCTTACATGGGCTACTCAAGATTATTGTCTCAGACAGGGGTAGTCAGTTTGTGTTCCAGTTCTGGCGAACCTTTTATGCACAGTTGGGAATTCAGCTTGCTTTCTGCTCTGCATATCACCCACAGTCAAATGGGGCCGCAGAACAAGCCAATCAGTCCTTGGAGTAATTCCTATGTTGCTATATTTCTGACCATCATAACAACTGGTCAGACCTCTTACCATGGGCGGAGTTTGCTCACAATAGTGCCTTGAATTCTGCTTCCCGATTGTCCCCATTTATGATGAACTATGGTTTCCAACCTTCCATGTTGCTTGACTCATTTGTTCCGCAGAGTATTCCTGCATTAGAGGAACATCTCCATGGTCTTTGTTCCACTTGGTCACAAGTTCAAGAGGCTTTGCTAACATGCTAATGATAGGTACAGACTCCATGCTGACCACAAACGCCTGCCTGCACCTTCCTACCAGGTTGGAGACAGGATCTGGCTGTCATCTCGCAGCCTCTGACTTCATGTTCCCTCTCTGAAGTTCGCACCTCGGTTTATTGGGCCTTTCCATTGTCTTCGCAGGATTAACCTAGTGGCTTATGCATTAGACCTTCCTTCTAATATGCGTATCTAAAATGTATTTCATGTCTACTTATTAAAACCTGTGGTCTGCAACCACTTTACCACCTCGGTGCCTTGTCATCACCCTGTACAGGTTGAGAACCATGAGGAGTAGGAAGTACAGTCTATTGTTGACTCCCGTAGGTTCCGTGGGTGCATACAGTACCTGGTGCATTGGAAAGGGTACGGTCCGGAGAAATGCTTTTGGGTCTCATCTTCGGACATACATGCCCCTGTCCTCCTCCGTGATTTCCATAGACATTTTTCTTTCAAGCCTGGTGGTCCTCCGAGGGGGAGGGGTCATTGAGGAGGGGGTACTGTCAGGGCTGGGTTTAGCCTTTCCATCTCAAAGCTGCCTGCTCAGCTGTTGACTAATTGACAGCTCCTTTCTCTCGATAGTGACTCACCTATTGATGATATCCTGCTTTTCAGTCCTGACGGACGTACATGCCCCTGTCCTTCTCCGTGATTTCCATAGACATTTTCCTTTCAAGCCTGGTGGTCCTCTGAGGAGGAGGGGTCATTGAGGAGGGGATACTGTCAGGGCTGGGCTTAGCCTTTCCCTCTCAAAGCTGGCCGCTCAGCTGTCGACTAATTGCCAGCTCCTTTCTCTCCACAGTGATTCCCCTATTGATGATAACCTGCTTTTCAGTCTTGCCTACTTAAGCTGTCCAGCCCAGATGATCTCTGCCTTCGCCTTGGTCACATTTCTAGAGACGCTCTCCTGAGTTCCTGTTAAAGGCTTGCTTGGCTGACATTCCTTCTGGCTCCAGATCCTGCTTGCTGTTCTACTACTCTCATCTCTGGCTCCCTGGCGTTTTGGCTTGTCTGACTATCCGTTCCGGTTCCTGAGCTCTGGATATGTTTTGACCAGGTTTACTCTGTTTACCTTATTATTATTATTATTATTAATAAACAAGTGTGATTTAACTGTACTTCTGTCTCAGTCTGATTCATGGTTTCTGGCAATGAGCCCCTTACCTTACTTAGAGAACAGAGCTAAATAAAACATTACAGACTGGCCCTGCTTCTTCTTCTCAGCTGGGTCTGGGTAGAGTTTTGTGGCAATGCCATCAACAGAACTGGAAAGCTGCAAAATGAGCCTCCCTGTGGCCATGCAGCAACTGAAGAAACTTGCCAGATGAAAAATAAATCTTGTTAAAAGATGCTCAGAGAAGAGAAGACATCTGTTCTTCTAGGACAGTAGCAGAAAGCTGAGACATGCTGAGAGCGGGTTGTCCTTACAGTTTTGTTTTGCAGATGCCCAATCTCCTGAAGGCAGCAGCATAACCAAATGTCCATGAATATTCTGTATGCCATAGTACTTAAGAACAGTAACCAATCAGAATTCACTCTACTAAAGTCAAACTAGTATAAGATAGGGATAGAGATAAAAGATAGAGGTAAAGATATAAAAGATAGGAGGTAAAATTGATTCTTACTGATTGCTATGTGTCAGCGCTTAAAGTCCAAATCCTACCCACCCAGTTCCTACCCCTTCTCAAACATTAAAATGTTTAAAAAAACGCCAACACAATCTCAGCCTACTTTTGTATCTTTTTTTGTAGGCTTGTCCTCCCCCACTAATTGTTACTTGTTATTTGATTCTGCATGGTCGTTTCCATGCTTTATTTCTGTTATGCCAAACCTGCTGTAAGCATGTATTTACCACAATATTGCCTGTACTGAATTCAAAATTGTCAAAATAAAATATTTGAACCAGAAAAAAACGCAAATAGCCTTTTTATCTCACAGTCACCTGACTCAATATAATTGTTGACCAGTAGCTGTCAAAGGAATACAATTTATTAATGTTTCCTTAGCAGTGGGTACCATGCAAAGGAATATTTGTATACAGATTGTGGGTGGGAAGGCAAAACTCTCTTTTTGGAAATACTGAAAAGCCTTAGAAAAAAGCAGGATTATAATCAAATTATAATAACTGCTACCTACAAAATGTTATCCCAAAGAAAGAAGTCATAAAAGATTTTCTAAAGTATAAAGCTGCAAAATTATGTTAGATTAGTGTTGCTTTTATCACTTGAGAACCACTGGGGCTCAGTTACTTTAATAATGCCCATTGCTAGTAAAAAGTTTACTAAAATACTAATTTGGAAAATACAGTTCTAATACTTACAATTAGCACCTCCATTGACTCCACGCTTTACTTTGTAAGCAGGTTGGAAAGTGCTAGCTAGGGAAAGGGTTAACTTATTTCCCAGGTCTATGTTTTTGGCGGGCTTCCTTCAGCTATCTTTTACTTCTGTCATCACTGGAGATCACCCGCAGAGAGGAGCATGCCAACATGCCTGGGGCTGCTGAGACCTGTAGTCCCACAACACACAGCCTACTGCATTGAAAGGAAAGACAGTCAGCAAAGAGTGGGAGAGTGCTTCTGTCCTGATTACAGAAAAGCTGCTATAATCCTGTGTCCTGGAGACTTCCACATGCATGGGGATTGCTGGGACTTGTAGCCTCCCTGAAGGTACCAGCATGGACTGTACAGATCGGACAGCATTTTATAGAGAGATAAATGGACTCCTTCTGTAGCGGTCTGTCTCCCATAGCAATGGGAGTGGATTGGCACAGCCGAGGTCCCGATCCTGTACAGAAGTTCAAGAAAGAGTTAAGTGAGTGTACATAAGCTCAGCATGTCCTCCTAAATGCAATCTACAGTGAGAGGTGTACATTTACATAGGGACCTGAGAGTTAACTGGAGAACTGTTACAGTGCAGGTGTACATTCATCTCTGAGAGTGGAGGCCCACCTTAAGGTCAAGTATTCCCCCATGACTCCCTCAGACTTATCCCAGGGTATTAATGGAAATGGCAAAGAGTAAAAGTACAAGTTATCGTGGTGATGCTTAATACAGCAAGAGGGTTTACTAGAGTTTGTTCATGTCTGTCATCTTCTGGGTCATGAACGTGACTCAAGTAAAGGTACCCCATGTGTGAGAAGAGTGATCCTGTTACAGGTGCCTAGCATAGCCCAGCGGAACCCACCCCAGGGGAAGTCCTTTTATGTGACCCACACTTGGCGCCCAACGAGTTAATGGGGAACAGGAAGGAAGGTCCGTCATCACCCACCTACTCCCTCCCTTACATAATCTTTTGCAGAGTCAAAGGAGCTGTTGGAATCTTCACTTTATGACATTTTCAGGTAATCTGGAAGCTTTGTCTCCCTGCTGCCCAACGTAGCTACCCCCTGGTTGCCATCTCATTAATGTGTCTCTTAGATCTGCAGTGACACCCTAGTGATGTAGCTGCAAAAGGGAAAGAGTCACAGCGGGGAGATGAAGTCATCTGACACACCCAAAAGTAATGGATACTGCTCTGCGACAAATTTTGGAGTCAACAAAATGCTAATGGCATTAAAAGTGTATTTTTCAAAGCCCTATTATATACAATATTTTAAATCTATTGACAGTGTCTCTATACGTTTTTAAAATGGCTGGGGCCACAGAGAAACAGAGACAGCCCCAAAAAAAACACATTTTAACATTCCTGCTATGCAGCTCAAAAATCTCATATCCTTGTTTGACTTCTCATTTAGCTATCCTGTTTGAGACAGATTTCCTTTCATTCAAACCCCTTATTCTTGTTGAAATTATTGAGATACCCCATGTGGCAATCTCCTTCTTTGGTTGCACCAACGTTCAGAGTTGCAAAAATCAAACTTGACGGACATGGAATCAGATTTGTGGAGTCCGCTGTGCTAAGCGTTTTCATGAAGTGTAATGGCAAAAAAGACTCTTGTACTATTTGGACCAAGCCCAGTTTCATCTTTATGCATGACTTTTATTTACATACAAATCAATAGACCTTATCTAAAGTTCTGCTGAAAGACATCTGCTGAAATCATTACATTTAGCCAAGAGCCAGAATCATTCATTAGATGCATGCTAACGCCATGTATGTTTATTCATTGATAGTGTTATAATTACAGGTTACACACAATAAACAATGTTTTTTAATTATGATTTATTAGAGGCTTAAGATCTTTTGTTCTTTGTTAATAACAATAAAACAGCAATCAATATCAAGTGCACAAAAAGACACTTTGAAATATGACCATCAACTGTTTTTTGGAGAGTGGAAGTCATACAGAAATGCATATAAAGCAAATATGTCACACGTGGTCAATATGATGAGAAGGACAGATGGTATTTTCAGTGAAAGCTTTCATTAGATTCATAAATGTGGACAGCTAAAATTATTATTATGAATTTCCAACTTTTGCTTTAACAATCAAGCTTGATCTCAGTCCATTCTGCCTTCTATCCCTCCCATTTGCTCAGTGATTCCACTTCTCAGTTATTTTAAATGGGCTGGTAGTATACCTTAAGGCTGGGTTCACACATATACCAATTGGATGCAGCTTACACCACATCCAATCTGCAGAACGTTTGAAAATATGTTCTTTTCAATGGGTCTGGCTCACATATGGGCGTTGCATCCGCAGTCCGTATTGCACAAAAAAGTGTGCGTTTTCTAGGCAGTGTGTTGCGAATTGCAGGCACATAATCTTCAGTAGGAACACATCTGATTCGCAGATGTGTTCCATTCTGAAGAAGAATTCTCTCCCCCCTCCTCACTACACCTCCCCCCTCTCCCTGGTCAGCTGATCCGCAGCTACAACAGAGAGGAACCACTGAATGAGTCATTTTTATCTTCGCATGGAAAGCGGAGTTGCAATTCCGCCCATGTGTGAACCCAGCCTTAAGCAGCTTTTCTCAACATTTTTTACTACAAAACAACCCGCAAATTTTTTTTCGGGCCTCTGTGAATCCCTGTTAAAATTAATTAATAAAGTATTCGTGGCAAGAATACCCCCTTTACAGTGTTGGCTTTGCTAAGTGGTGTTGGTCCCAGAATTATTTAGGAGCCATCAGATGGGAGGATAATCAGCCACAGCTCAAGGAATCCCTGACAAGCTCTGAAGGAACCCTAGTTGAGAATGGCTGCCTTAAAGTAACTCCGTCAGCAAGGAGCTGACCCCCCCGAATAAAAACATAGAAAAACTGTTTCATGCACTGGAGTCAAAATGAGTACCAGACAAAAACAGCTATGCAAGCTTATCATAGAAATTTCAGATTTCTGAAGGATGCACAGTGCAGTCAATCCGATTTACTAGATTTTGCTTGACAGCTGGTTCATTGACAGACCTGTGCATGAAGACCTTTATGGTTCTGTAAAGCATACATTTTTTTTTTAGTGAAGTTTTGTGTGGTAACGCTCCTTCTCCTGGCTGTTCCCATAGATTAAAGTGTGTTTCGCTTTAAATAGTAATAAATGGTTAAAATCTCTATAAGGTATATATTTCCATTTGTGTTCCACTACTTTCTACTCAGGCTGTGGCTGTTTGATTAAAAAAAAAAAAAAAAAAAAGAAGATAACCTATAAGAAATGGCACACCTTTATTTTTTGGTACACCTGTAAAATATATTTAGCTGATTTAAACTGAAATTCCCTTATTCACTGTATTTTTTATATAAAACAGTAAAAAAAAAGCAGAAGGAACTAAAAAGCTTTGAGTATGCTAGCTGAGCCCTAAAAAATCTTATCTCACAGAATGGTGATGTCAGCATTCATTATCATGCTAAAATTTATTAAAGATGAAAATTATTATTTTTCATCAACAGAAATCCACACAGAATTTTTGCAGCTCATGTAATAAAGCTAGTGATTTCTGACTGTTGTACAGGTAACGCTACTATTCTAATTTTATGAGCAATTCATTTGAGCAAAAAAGCTGTAAATATGTTTATGTGTGAATTGCCCTTCAGTAATGACAGCTTTGTCCCCTTCATGTAAAGACAGACATTTGGAATTCCCATCCACTTCTTCTTAGGATAATCTGTTAATGGGATGCTTAAATTCATGAGGTCTTAAAGGAAAACATCTTCTCTCTATAAAACTAAACCGGAAAATAACAAAAGTGCTAATAAAATATACAAAACATGGATAGATTAGTGGTTAAATTTCACACAAGCGTTTTCCTGATTAAATGTGAAAAATAGCTTGAATATTATAAAGGCCAAGCATAACAAGGAAGACCAGAATCTTACTATACTTAAAGATACATGTCGCTCTACTTTTATAATATACTAATGTTACAGAAACAATGAGATAGAAGGTTTTGTGCAGCAGATGAATAATGGAGTTCCTTTAGCAGAGATCAGTGTTCATATATTGATAGCCCAGGGAACATAGGTACCAGGCTCATCTCTTGGAATCTGTAAGAAATCATAAGCACTTTTTATTTTATGTTATGTAACCGCATCGCTTAGTATAAATACAAATACTGCAGGCAAGTTATCCATTAAATGGGATGGGGCCGACCATTGAGTTAATTTACTAAAGCTGGGGGAGTACAAAATCTGGTGTAGCTCTGCATAGAAATCAGCCAGCTGCCAGGTTTTTTTTTGTTGTTGTCAAGGTTTAATTGAACAAGCTGAAGTTAGAAGCTGGTTGACTACCATGCACAGTTGCACCAGATTTTTCTCCAGTTTTAGTAAATCAACCCCATTATATCTGAAGTAAAATTATCATCATCTAATGGCTCATACACACGATCCAAAAATCAGACAAAAAAAATACCACTTTCGACACTATCGTACAATAATTGGATCGTTAGTACAGAGCTTTCAAGAGCCGATATTATACGATCGGACAAACACAAGATATTTTTTTCGTACAATACCAGGTCACACGATTTTCGTTTAATCAGTACAGTTGTTGTCCAAAAATACAATACAAATTCACTACAACACACAACATAATGTACGAGAATTTTTGCTACTTTAGTAAACTCTTCAGGTTTGATATACGACTAGCATACAAAAAAAGAAAGGACGATCTGTTGTCCGATTTTAGGATCGTGTGTACGGGGCATTATACTGCCTAACTGACTGTATAAACATAATGTGGGTATTTAGAGATACTTGTTCATACTTACAGCTTTCTTTCCGATTACCCTGTATCTCACAGAAATTAGCTAATTTATGCAAATATTGACTTTGGGAATGTCAAACCTAGCCCTGCTGAATGCTTCCCCCTGTGCATCTAATTGTAACCATGATGTCAAGTCTTAATAGGCCAATAGAGAGATCGGGGGCTTTTACCTATCTGGCTTAAGCCCAGGATGCTTAATAATAAAGCTGAAGGAATAATCTTTATTTTGAATGCAAATAAAAATGTGTTTCTGTAACTGCTTAAAATGTGTCAGCTGAAGTTAGGCTTTCATTTTTTTGGTCACCTGTATAAAGTCAATCTAAATCTACTAGACCATCCAAAAGTGTCTCAGTTATTGCTACTCTAGAGATAGGCACCATAAGACAGGAAGGGTTTCTGGCTGGAACACCAGAAGAAAATAAAGAAAAAATGAAAAAGAAAAAACAGAAAAAAACAAATGCAACCTACAAATTTAATTATTAGTAATCTGCAATATATACATTTGTTTTTCTTGAGTTTAGATATGCTTTAAATAAATTATTTGACAAAGAATTTCCAGTAGGGATTAAACCAGCAGATTTAAATATTATCAATAAACATGTTAATCCTGATGTCCAAATTCTAGGTTTGGACTGATGTATATTTTGATATGTATGATATATGAAACATCAGGTGCATCTACAGTATGGTGCCACAAAAAATCTGGTATATTTTGGGGCTTTTTTTTGGTACCTTTTCAGGTAAGAAGTGCATTCAAAGTAAAAATGAAAACAATTGCCCATTTTCCTCCTGCCTAATGTATTAAAGCTAAAAACATGCTTTGGGGTTTTGGACTATAGAAGTGGTATAACTCCTGCAAGGTTTTAATTGCTGGCTGAGCCCTGATGGTAAAGGTTCACCATCTCAGTTTGTCCTTGTGACCATTGTTACTAGGATATTAAGTGAGGGGAAATATGAAGTTCCAGGGTTGTCATCTAAGCAACCCTGGAACTTCTGTGCTTCTTCTACTGGGAACACTCAAAGAGGATTAGTCCTTACTTTGAAAGGAGATTTCTTCATGGAACAGAGAGAGTAAAAAACTGATGGGGGTTTTAAATGTTTCCTAAATCTATCACAAAAAAAAAGTATTCGCTGTCAGAAAATGAAGAGTCACGGAGGTCTAAATAAAAATATGGTGACCAAAATATGGTGACCATTACCTAGCAAAATAAATGTTAAACCTGTTATGTTTAAATATATTGCTTGAAATAGGTCATACCATGTTAGTGAATTTGTCACCACACGCCATTCTTATCTTTTCTGGGCTTGCAGGACTGTTTAAGGTAAAAAGTTCAGACATTCCTCTTTCTTTTCTGGCATACGTCAAAGCATCCTTTATGGCAAAATAAATAGAGGAGCCTAGGAAGAGAGCTGGCTCACCAACACCCTGTAGGACAAAACACAAACATACAGAATGGTCAGGATATCAGGTCAAAGGTGTGCTCCTATATATACAGGTCACAAACAAAATGTCCGGTGCCAAGACAGGGTAGAGTTTCATCTCAGTTGAGTTGAGTAACCCAATCTGAAGGTGTGGCATGGAGGTCTGGAGGAAGAACTACATGAGCAGAAATCATCTGACACTTATATTTAAGATTATACTCCTTTATTGAATTTCATAAAAATGAAAAATAATTTTAAAAAAAATAAGAAATGAGAGGCAGCTGGTCATTCTTCCAATAATTTTCCATACTTAGTACAAGTTTTATGTTGCTGTGTATTCACATATTCAGTTATAAATTTACTTACACGCTAGCACCTGAGCAGCTAAGCTCAATGCCATGGCTTCCCTTAGAGAAAAAAACTATAACAGAATCATACATGGAATCAAATTACTATAGATTTTTGTAAAACTAAGACCCCTTTTACACTGCCAGCGTTTTTCAGGTGCTACATTGCTAACAATAGCACTTGTATAGTGCCTGAAAAAAGCTGCTCTATTCACACTGGAGCAGTGCGCTGGCAAGGCGACACAAAAAATCCTGCCAGCAGCTTCTTTGGAGCGGTGAAGGAGCAGTGAACTCACTGCTCCTCCACCACTGCTCCCCATTGAAATCAATGGGGCAGCGCTGCGATACTGCTGGAAAAACGCTGCTCCGGCTGCATTTTTTGGATGGATTTAACCCCTTTTCGGCCGCAAGCGGGGGGTTAAATCTGCCCCGCTATCGGCCGAATAGCGCCGCTTTACCACTGACACCACCTGCAGCTCAGTGTGAAAGCCCTCTAAGGGACAACATAAAGACACAAACCTGTATATGTATTTTTTAAGTTTTTTTTATTGTGTCTTTAATTTCAGATTTTGAAATATGTATTTACATGCATTTAGAACATACAATCAGGAAGAAATATTTTTAGTAAAAATTTTCTAAAAGTTTAATTCCAATCCCCCTTTGGTGATTTAAGCCATTTGCCAGGATTTATAAAAAAATACTTTGTTGTAGATTCCTACCTTTTTTTCCACACCAAAACTGAAATTTCTATTGCATGGGATGACTACAATTTGATTTGTGCAGACTTCTGAGAAAATCAGTTAGCCAATCACACAAGCCGGAAATTACATTTCTGGAGTGCATCGGTGTACAGAATGCGAGAGAAAAAAGGGGGTTGGGACTTTAAATGAGATGCGAACAAAACAGTGGGTAAATGGTGTTGTATAAAGACACACTAATGAAATATAAACACATATATAATATTTTAAATATTATTTAAAAAAAATAATTTTTAAACACATTTTGTTTTATGCAAATGGTGTCAAGATAGTAAAAAAAGATAGTAATGTTGGGGCGTGGCCAACTGCCGAGCTGAATGGAAGCCTGAATCCTCAGCTCCTGCACTGAACGGGTGATAACGGCCGTATACTACTAATCCGACCGCTAAAAAATGAACCAACCGGATCCCCACACGTTCGGGAACCAGAACGGAACATCACGGAAACGAAAAGAGTACCGACACCCGAAAAAATTGACGGATTTCTTCTCCTCCGGGAGCTCTCAAAATGGCGCCCGCGATACCTCACAGCACAACGAACGGGCCTATACTGATCTGCCTGATGCGGACGTCCGTAACACGCAGGCACAGGACGAAGATGTGAACTCCACATCATCCCAGGGACCCCAGTCAGCATCCAACAGCCCGGCTAAGTCACGAATGAGACTCGAAGCTACTACTCCAGCTCTGGAGGTAAGGCCTACTCTGGACAGTCTCCTCACACAGACACCAGCATGCTCCCCTATTGCGGCCTTCCCCACTGCTAATCAGCCTGTGATAGACACCATGTTAAAAGACATGCTGATCTCTCTACACAGCTCCCTACATTCTGATATCGCCTCTCTAGTCACAGCATTCAAATCTGAAATGGTCACCGTGAGCAGCAAAGTAAATGTTCTTGAACAGCAGATGAGCACAATGGCTGTCACAGTTAATGATTTAGTCGATGCTCACGACCACACCAGAGAAGAACAACAATGGGTTCGCGCCAAAATGGCGGACCTCGAAGACCGCTCGAGGCGCAACAATATAAAAATCAGGGGGATCCCCGAAACAATCTTGCCCTCAGATCTACAATCCTATGCTAGAAAAATGATTTCCTCAATTCTACCTGAGCTACCCCCAATTGAAACGGTCATCGATCGTATTCACCGACTTCCGAAACCACATCACTTATCTGTGGAGGTCCCACGAGACACCCTCATGAGAATACATTTCTTCCACACCAAAGATATGCTTCTAGCCAAAACCAGAAGAATGGAACATCTTCCTCCACCATACCAAAAACTGCAATTCTATGCAGATATATCCCAGTACACGCGCCAGCAACGGCGTCAACTACACACCATTACTAAGCCACTAAATAACCACAAGATTCCATACCAATGGGGTTACCCCACCAAACTCCTGATCAACAGAAATGGAAGGAAATACAGCATCCATACAGTTGAAGAAGGTATACAGCTTCTCCGTGAATGGGGCATTGTCCCTGAACCAATACTGCCAACCCAGCAGCTGCATACTAAAACCCAACTCCATGGCTCTTCCGATCCTAGGATCCACCCCAGCCACTGAACATGAGATTAGTGGTATCACTGTTCAGAAATCCACTGCAACCTCCGTTCCAGTGCCTGCTCGTTGCAGATTGTTCACGAACACTACCCCCACAGATTGCTAGGTAGTTCTACCACCTTACTACCGAGCGCTACCTTTCTTCCCCTCACCATCTCACCTCCCTTCCTTTGTTTTTATCTCCCTTTTATTGTTGTTTCAGCTTGTGTATATTAACTGTCCGCTTTTTTCCCCCACCCGTCCTTTCCTTGGAGAGCACAACCCTCAATCTTTTACTGACTTCCGCACCTGCTCCAACAACCGACCAGTGGATCCATCGTCTCCGCAACTTCTACACCAACAATACCTGATAAGCCGTTAACTGTGAGTACTACTACACCTCTCACGACCCTCTTTCACCATTGCACAAAATGCCCAAATTCTTATCTCTCAATGTTAAGGGTCTTAATCACCCAGCCAAGAGGTCGTCTCTGTGGAAAACTGCAATATCCTCTCACTGTGATGTCCTCTGCGTTCAAGAGACACACTTTAAAATCACTGCAGAACCCCCATGTACCAATAGACACTTCCCCAATATTTTTCGAACCTCGGGGCCTGAAAAAAGAAACGGAGTTCTAATAGCAATTAAAAATACACTCTCCTTTTCGCTACACGATAGCCTAGTAGATCCCAATGGCAGATATCTTGCACTAGATTGCTCTTTAAACAACGTCAGATATACTATTTTGGCCCTATATGCTCCCAACAAAAAGCAAATTAACTTTCTCTCCAAGCTTTTGAAGAAAATAAATAATTTTAAACATGGCCAACTCATAATTTGTGGGGACTTCAACATAGTCCCGGACATCACCATCGATACCTCCTCTCACACTACTAGACCTGCCTCCCAAATGGGACCCTTCATAAGGAATAATGATCTCTATGACGTTTGGAGATGTCACCACACTACGGAAAGAGACTATTCCTACTTTTCTCCACGCCATAATTCTTACACACGCATAGATTACTTTTTGGTGGACAAATGGACTTTACCCCGTATATCTGCTTCAGAGATTTCTACTATTACATGGTCCGACCATGCACCGATTATGATAACTGTGGAGGACTCTCCGACCACATCCAAAACTCGGATCTGGAGAGCTAATGCCTCACTTCTTAACTCCCCACAATATTCAGAACACCTCAAACAAGCCCTGGAGGAGTACTTCTCCCTCAAATGAAGAGTCTGTTAATGATAATTTCACACTTTAGAACGCTCATAAAGCGTTCATAAGAGGAGTACTTATACAATTGGGAGCCAAAGAGAGGAGGAGGAGATCCCAGCGCTTAGACACGCTTACTTTAGACATCAAAATCCTGGAAAACCAAAATCAATCCAATCCTAACCCCTCCACTAAACTTAAATTAGATCACCTTAGACAAGAATTACGAGCTCACCTACTTGACAATTACCAAAAAGCTCATACTTACTTTAGAGCTGTACATTATTCCACTAGTAACAAAGCTGGTCGAGCCATGGCTACCAGACTTAAAGGTCACTACTCCAATACTAAAATTCCTTTTCTATTTCACCCCACCACGAACAAAAAAGTGATAGATCCTTCTGCTATAGCAGACGCATTCAGCCACTACTATGAATCTCTCTATAATTTAAAATCAGACCCCAATACCACACAACCCTCTCCTCAGGACATAGACTCCTTTCTCCAAGAAATAAAACTTCCCAGACTCTCAAGTGATCAACTTCAGTCACTGAATGCTCCATTCACACCACAGGAAATTATTAGCACCATTTCTGCCCTGCCATCCAACAAATCTCCAGGCCCAGATGGTCTCACTGGTGAATATTATAAAAAATTTAGCTCGCTCCTCAGTCCCTACTTTTCCAGAGTATGCAACGACGCTGCCTCCTCTTCCTCTCTACCTCCAGAAATATTATCTGCTCTAATTATTACATTGCCGAAGCCAGGGAAGGACCCATCACATCCACAGAATTTTAGGCCAATCTCTCTTCTAAATGTAGACACCAAGATCTACGCCAAACTTATAGCAAACAGACTGATAGACTTAATGCCCCATTTAATACATAGAGACCAATCCGGATTTACCAAGGGGAGACAAGCCTTTGATGCTACCCGTAGAATAATTAATGTGGTACACCATGCTGAGCTCACTAGAACGCCTTCTCTGCTTCTGTCTTTAGATGCAGAGAAGGCGTTTCGATAGAGTACATTGGGAATATATGAAAGCAACCCTACTTAAGTTTGGATTCCAAGATACGATACTCTCTGCAATTTTAGCTCTATACTCGTCACCATCTGCCCAAGTATATACCTCTGAAATGTTATCTAGACCCTTCCAGATCACTAATGGCACACGCCAAGGGTGCCCCTTATCGCCACTAGTTTTTAACTTAATAATGGAACCCCTGGCCGAACACATTAGAACACATTGCAACATAAAAGGATTCACCATTGGCCAGACAGAACACAAAATTAATTTATTTGCTGATGACGTCATATTGATGATCACGGATCCTCTTTCTTCCCTGGCTTTGGTACAACCATTATTGAAAAGGTTTGGTGATATATCATATTATAAAGTGAATGAACATAAATCCATTATTTTAGACATGGGTTTGGATGCGACCACTGGTAACCTTCTTAGAAATTTGTTCCCTTACTCTTGGACTGACACTGGTTTACCCTATCTGGGTATACATATTACTAGATTTCCAAAGTTACTCTTCTCCCGTAACTATCCTGACATCAAACAAACGCTACTCCAAGACATGGAAAAGATATCAAAACATGAATTTTCTTGGGCAGGTCGTCTAGCGGCCTTCGAGATGATGGCATTATCTAAACTGTTATATGTCTTTCGCACACTGCCTATACCAGTACCGCTTGCTTATCTTAATTCACTACAATCTTCTTTAACACGCTTCCTCTGGCAAGGCAAGAAGCCACGATGCAATCATACAAAGCTCATCAAACACAGATCAGTAGGCGGTATGGGACACATAGATATTAAGGATTACTATATTGCTACCATCATATCCCAAATGAAAGAATGGTTCAACACACACGCCAACACCCTGTGGGGAGCTATAGAGAACACAATGACACCTGGCACTAATCTATCCACCTGGCTGTTTAGCACCTCCACTAAGACTCCACAATTATCTCTATACTCACCTACCATACAAGCCACGGTCAAAACTTGGAGAACACTACACTACACTAACTGGACAAATCTTCCCCTACGACCCATTCCAATCCCCCTTGAAACACTACAACTACTTACTCCCGACCTCCACATTCCTGTCTGGATATCTGCCATGGCAACTTACACATCGGAACTTCGCTCTCTAATTAAATCCAATTCGCATACACTCAAGCAACAACAGTCGGCCACCCATATGACGGACTATCTAACATACTACAGGATAAGACATTGCCTCGCTGCTCACCCTTCTTTAGAAAGTTCTTTACCACTAAACATTTGGAAGTTCCTCTTCCTTAAAGATCATATCTCTAAGGGGATCTCAATAGTATACTCCACCTTACAGGGAAAACACATGTTTTACAAGTCCAAACCCCTTACAGACTGGGAGGCAGACCTTGAAACACAATTCTCAGATTGTCAGTGGCAACAAGCAATTAAGTCCACTTACACATACACTGCTTGCTCCGCACTTTGGGAGCTCGCCCAAAAAATTACAATGAGATGGTACTTGACACCATATAGAATGGCCAAATTCAACAAACAAACAACGCATACCTGCTGGAGAGAATGTAACTTGCCTGGGACACTCCTACATATTTTCTGGTCATGCCCGCGTATAAAACGAGTCTGGTCCAAAGTAGAAAAACTACTACATGAAGTTCTGCACCTACACATTCCACTAACTCCTTCTCTGGCAATCCTCAATATCAACATTAACGACATTCCATCAGACCTAAGTTTAATCACCACACACATTCTCTTAGCCACAAAACTCTTAATAGCAAGAAAATGGAAGACAACTGCAGCCCCATCACTGGATGAAATTATCATGGTAGTCCAAACTCACTATACATATGAAATTGTCCTCTCTAGAGGGAAACACAACCATCATCGCATTAAAACTCTCTGGAATCCCTGGTCGGTATGGTATGACCAATACCACAATGTTTGATTAACTCTTTGACTCTAGACAACTCTATGACTCTCCATCCTCTCTTGCTTCTTCCCCTCCTATCCCCCCCCTCCTCTTCTCTCCCCCCCTCCTTTCCTTAAGCTCCCTCCCCTCTCCCCCCTCCCACTCCCCTCCCCCCTGTATCTCTCACCCTTCCATCATTGCTGTTTATAAGCTGATATTATAAACTGTTATGTACTAAAATGAACATTGTATTGTACCTATTATACCTATTGTACCTATCATACCTATTGTTCCTGTGGTACCGTTTGTACCTACTGCTTATTTGCATTGTTGTATGTTCGCTAAACTCAATAAAAACTATTTTGAAAAAAAAAAAAAGATAGTAATGTTGAGTAGATTTGATTGAACATCCTCATCAACAGTATAAGAAATTCATAATTACAGTAATTTAAACATGTGATAAAACATTACATCGTTACAATAGGATCATAGCACATTATAACGTGGATTTTTTTTTTTTTTACTTGCTTTATTTCTTTCCCACAAAAGCTGATAGTTATATTTCAAAGCCCAGTTCCAGGCTAATTCAGATTTTTTTGTCTTTTGTTACCCAAGAATTGTAAATAAAATAAAAAAAAAAACTGTTCAGGTTACAATACTCGCCTAAAACCTGAAGCTGTACCTACAGTCCCCCTTTGGCCACAAGATGTCCTATCAGTGCTCACAGTGTATGGATACTAAGAACAGCACTGATGTCATGTCAGCGCTGTTCTCTGCATCATCCAGGACCACTTACTATTAGGAGAAGATTGAGGAAAAATAACAACTAACTCATCAATGACCATGCTGAAGACATCAGAAAAAGGTAAGTAAGGGGACATTGCCTGGACATGGCTGTGTGAGGATGTGTCTTCTGTGAGCTCCGGGCCTTCCCCTGCCTATCTCGAAATATTATCGGAAATAAACTTCTAGCAGCATGCTAGCTGCGAAAAGATACAGAACCAGGTCATCAGCTAGAGGGACCCGCTCCCACACACCCCAGGGGGAGATTTGCCGCTTTTTCCAGAGCGCACACCTTGCCTCTCCAGGCGCCATTGTGGCGGAATCTCGTGGCTCAGGCCTAGGACCTCCTCTAATGCCGGACTTGCCTGCTTCTCCTGGCTCATCCTCTGTACTGGACTCCCTACCATAGACTCATGGACATGTCAGGGGTGACAAACTCCCCGCTTTGTAGGGAGACGAGTTGTCTTGATGGGGATATCCGGGAGCTTCTGCAGGCACTACCTACTAAACAAGGCCCTGATTCTTCAGGTGGAGGAGACACACTGCTGGGACATCCAAGTGGTGAGGACGGAGGTCCATTCGCTTTCAAAGCCTGTAGACACCAGAGAGACCTTGTTATCATCCCTTGAACGCCGCGTGGTGGCTCTGGAGCACTCCCACATCTCACAAGCAGATGCTACGCTGGGCCTTCAACTCCATTTGGAGGACCTGGAAGACAGATGCTGCAGGACTAACCTGCGGCTGCGAGGTCTCCCCCGCAACGGGCACCACGGTGAGTGCCATTTTCCAAAAAGTCCTAAATTCCCCTGAAGTGGACATGGCACTGGACAGGGTTCATAGGGCCCTTGGCCCCAGATCTACTGATTCCGATAGGCCCCGAGATTTGGTGTGTCGATTGCATTGGTACCCCCAGAAGGAACTGATCATCCACAAAGTATGGGAAAGGGGAGATTTGGACTTTGACGGTGCACGCATCAAGATTCTTCCGGATCTCTCAAGGGCAACTCTTCAACGCAGGGCTCACCTGCATCCGGTCCTAGACCTGGCCAGAGAGAAGGGCTCTACATACCGATGGGGCTACCTGCTGGCAGTCACCTTTAGGAAAGCCGCCACCTCCTTTACCCTACTTATGCCTGCAGACCTACCGGAGCCGTTTACCTTCTTGGATGTGGAGCTTATCCAGGTTCCGAGTTGGCTTCAGCTTCTCCCGTGCCCAGGGGGTCACCCTGGTTCCTCCGGAGTCCCTCTCAGCCATGCCAACAACGATCGCAGAGGAGATTCTGAGCCCCCTCCGGGGAGCAGTCCCCAGAGTCATAGATGGCAAATGTTTTTTATTTTTTTCATCCATCTGTTTGCAGTGTAATGAATGGCTGTGGGACTAAGGGTGGATATTCATAGTCCCCACCGCTGGCCTACACCTGCCTGACTTGTTTCTTGTGGAAAAGGATTGCCTGGAGGTTTACCCCCTTAGTGCTACTGGGGTATTGTCCCTCAGTGCAAGCACCTTTGGTCCCTCACATCTATGCCTCCCTATGCCACCTCCATGTGGGGAAACTACAACTGTCATGGTTCCGGGATCTTTGAGCATCAATTTTTTTTTTCTGCTTCAAGACCTTCATGTAGCAATAACTTAGGCATATTTCTATATACTTATTATCCAAGGTCTTTGAGCCACAATTTTTCCCTGCTAAGTGCATTATTGTTTCTTACATACCTGTGATGCTTTACCATGCTCATTATGTAGTCACTTAGTGTCTATATGATTTCATTAAGCTACCTGCTATTATAGTGCCTGTACTGGGGTTACGGGACCTCTCACTAGTTTTCTCATAGAGGGCTTCACATAACATATGGGAACTGCCTTAATTGACCCAAGCCCCTCTATGAGATCAAACCAAGTTTGAGCGGTGGGATTAGGGTCTATAGGTCATCATAGAGACCACAAGCTATTGTACTGTGGGTGATTTAAGCCTGACACTTTCATCTCAGTGTTGTATTTCCTGCCACTTACTTCCGTAAATGCAGCAGACCGGTCCCTGAGGGTTCTCGTCCCCTTTTCACACCACCCTCCTTAGCTTCCCCTTCCACCTTCCCTCCGTTGCCCCTTCCCCTCCCCCTTCGCCCCCCCATTTTTTCCTCCTCACCCCCCCTTCCCCTCTCCCTCCCATCACTGTCCCCCTCTTCTCAACCCTGGGGTGGACCCAATGTATTGTGGGTCCTGCAGTGGGTGTGGGGTGGCTGGGAGGGGTTCAGGGGTCCTCATCTGGGGGATCTGGGTGACTTCCCTCTCCCTCTGAAAGGGTATGGTGCTATCATGCTGGTGCTCTGAGTTTTGGGGAACTGATGCTCTTCGACCCCTGAACACTTCAAATTCTGCATAGGAGCTATTCCTTACCGCCTGCTGCACTATGGGATGTAATATTTGCATGTTGGAAGTATAGTTTTGTTTTATATGGGTCTTACCATAGGTTGATTCTCTGAATGCTGCTGCCCATTTTTATGCATGTCACTTTATAATTTATAGTTTTTCATTATAATTTTTTAGAATTTTGGTTTAAATGTTATCAATACCTACCAATGTCGGAATGGTTGGGGACAGTTGGAGCGCTCATCTCTGCTGTGTCTATCCAAACCCCCACATAGATCTTCACTCAAGTTTGCTACCATCTTAGTATTCTTTTACTTTAGTTTGTTATCTGCTCTTTTTCCTCCTCTCTTGAATTTTCTCTCTTTCTAATCCACCCTTCCCCCCCCCCTTTTTTCCATCCCCATCTTTCCACAACCGAAACTGTGGAGATTTATCAATGTGATTTCGCTTAACACTCAGGGCCTAAATGTGACTGAGAAACGACAAAGGCTTTTGCAGGATATGCATCATGGATCGGATGTAGCTTTCATACAGGAAACCCATTTTAGAGACGACAAATTACCCATCCTCAAAAATAGGACCTTCCCGGTGGTCTATCACTCGACTAATTCGACAGCGAAGTCACGTGGAGTGTCTATCCATTTTTCAAGTAACGTTCCCTGGACTTGCCTAGACACAATCATAGATCCGGAAGGTCGTTTTCTGTTCTTAAATGGCATGGTTGGCGGTGCCAAGGTCACCTTGGTAAATCTTTGTGTCCCTAATAGCCACCAAGACATCTTCCTAAGCAAGAAACTAGAATGCCTAGTAGATTTCACTGAGGGGCAACTGATTGTAAGCGGTGACTTTAATGTCCCCCTGATCCCCTTGGAAAGCACATCTACGGGTCTGTCCTCCGTTCCTCCTGGCTTCCGTAAACGCATTACCAAGTCTCTGCATAAGGCCCAACTAGTAGTTGTTTGGCGCCTTTTTCACCCCTCCGAGAAGGACTATACTTTTTATTCTGTACCTCTCAAAGTATACAAATCGACTACTTAGTACTAATTAGTACCTCACGCGCAACTACATTCAGTGCGAACTTCCACCATAGGCTCTATTACATGGTCTGACTACTCCCCGGTGTTTCTGTCCCCCCGGTTCGGTTCGCACCAGAACTTTCGAACGGACCCCAAATTCGAACGAACTTTAGAACCCCATTGAAGTCTATGGGACTCGAACGTTCGAAATTAAAAGTGCTCATTTTAACGGCTAATATGCAAGATACTGTCCTAAAAAGGGTTTGGGGACCTGGCTCCTGCCCCAGGGGACATGGGTCAATGCATAAAATGTTTTTAAAAATGGCCATTTTGGCGGGAGCACTGATTTTAATGACGATTAAAGTGAAAAAAAAAAGTGAAATATTCCTTTAAATATGGTGCCTGGGGGGGTGTCTGTAGTATGCCTGTGAAGTGCCACGTGTTTCCCGTGTTTAGAACAGTCCCTGCACAAAATGACATTAAACGGAAATAACACCATTTTAAAACTGCTTGCGGTTTTAATGTTATATCTGGTTCCTGCAATATGGTTGAAAATCATTGAGAAAAATGGCATGGGTAGCCCTCCCTGCCCATTACCAGCCTATTTGGGTCTTGTATGCATATTAAGGGGAACCCTGTACCCATATTAAAAAAAGGAAATGCGTGTGGCCCCCAGGCCCTATATACTCAGAACAGCAGTATACAGGCGGTGCAAACAAGACAGGGACTGTGTAGGTTTGTTGTGTTAAGTTGTTTGTAATTTTCAACTGGTACATTTTTAAAGTGTAGCTCCAGTCAAAAAAACTATTTTTAAGCTTTTTGGAAAACATAGGGAAGGGTTATCACCCCTGTATAATTTGTTTTGTCGTCCATCTTTTTTCATCTCACTTGCTGTTGTCTCCTTCCATTTGCAAGTAGGAGATGTTTGTAAATTGGATGTTTGAAAGTAGGGGCCTGCCCTATATGCTCTGCAGAAATGGCGGAACAAGGTGTTGGTTTTGCCACAACATTGTAAGCCCTCAAAGTGACTCTTGGTGGGCGCTGGAGCGCCCTGCTGTGAACGATTATATCAAGAATTGTAATTACATGCCATTGTTGAACAGTGGTAGAAAAATTGACCTTTGGTGGTTGTGGTGCTGGTGCCACAACACTATAAGTCCTCACCGTTACTCTGGGTGGGCACAGGAAGGGGCCCTCCTGTGAAATATTATATCAAGAATTGTAATTACATGTCCCTGTTAAACAGGGGCAGAAAAATTGGGCCTTAGGCACTGGTGCTGGTGCCACCACACTGCAACCTCTCCCATATACTCTAGTTTTATTGCAGGAATTAGCCCTGCTGCAAAGCATTGCATCAAAAATTGTACTTAAACGCCCCTGTTAAACAGGGGCAGAAAAATTGGGCCTTAGGCATCACCCAGAACCAGAAATGTTCTTCCAACACATCAGCGGAGGAGGAAGAGGATAGACAATCAACATAACAGGACAGTCACTCAGCATCAGCATAGGCAGTCTTAAGGGGTGTGATATTTCAAAAAAAAATATTCTTTTACATCAGCTTCAGGTGCTTAGTAGCTGTGGGTGATCCAAGACTGATTCATCTTGATGAAGGTCAGTCGATCAACTGATTCGGTGGACAGGCGCACCCTGTGATCGGTAACAAAGCCACCAGCAGCACTGAAGGTGCGTTCCGAAAGAATGCTGGATGCAGGACAGGCCAGTAGCTCAATTGCATACTGTGCAAGCTCTGGCCAGTGATCCATCCTCAAGACCCAGTAAGCCAGAGGATTTTCGGTGGGAAAGGTGTCCAAGTCTGACCTTGCCCCTAGGTATTCCTGCACCATGTAAATCAGACGCTGGCGATGGGTGCTGGAACAGATCATACCTTGGGGCTGCGGACTAAAAAATTGTCTGAAAGCATCAGTCAGACGGCCACCTTCTCCACCGCTCCTTCTGACCGATGCCTCAGCAACACGTTGTCCAGGACCAGGAGTTTGTAACCTCCCAGTCTCTGGGAACGCGTTGCACAGACCTTTCTGCAAGGCCTCCCAGAGATGTCTCATCCTCTGCTCCCTCTGCGATGGCAAGATAAGGTCGGCAACCTTACCCTTGTACCGTGGATCAAGGAGAGTGGCCAGCCAGTAATGGTCCCTCTCCTTGATCCGAAGAATACGAGGATTCTTCCGCAGGCTTTGCAGGATCAGGGAGGCCATGCAGCGTAGGTTAGCTGAGGCATTTGGTCCGGAGTCCTCTGGGTCACTAAGGACAACATGATCCGCAGCTACCTCCTCCCAGCCACGTACAAGTCCACGTGTTTCTTGGGACTGTAAATCATCCCTACAAGACTGCTGCTGCTGCTGATGCCAGCCTCCACCTCCATGCTGACACAATCATCCTCCTCCTCCTCTTCCTCCTCCTCATCCTCTTCCTGTGTGATGGGTGGCACAGCAGGAACACTGTCTGGATAAAGGGGGGCCTTGAGAGGCAAGGAAGTCCTCCTCTTCCTGCCTCTGTTCTGCCTCAAGTGCCCTGTCCATTATTCCACGCAGCGTATGCTCCAAGACGTGGACAAGAGGTACAGTGTCACTGATGCATGCACTGTCACTGCTCACCATCCTTGTGGCCTCCTCAAACGGTGACAGGACAGTGCATGCATCCCTGATCATGCCCCACTGGAGTGGTGAGAAAAAACCAAGCTCCCCTGACCCTGTCCTGGTGCTGTAGTCGCACAGGTACTCATTGATGGCCCTCTGCTGCGTGTGCAGCCGCTGCAGCATGGCCAACGTTGAGTTCCACCTGGTGGGCATGTCACATATAAGGCGGTTCTTGGGCAGGTTCAACTCCTTTTGGAGCTCAGCCAGCCGAGCACAGGCATTAAATGATCGGTGGAAATGCACACAGACTTTCCTGGCCTGCTTCAGGACATCCTGTAAGCCGGGGTACCTGCCCAAGAACCGCTGCACCACCAGGTTAAGGACGTGAGCTACACAGGGCACATGGGTCAGTTGTCCCTGTCGGAGGGCGGAGAGGAGGTTGGTGCCATTGTCACAAACCACCATTCCTGGCTTAAGCTGGCGTGGCGTCAACCACCTCTCGGCCTGCCCCTGCAGAGCTGACAAAACATCCGCCCCAGTGTGGCTCCTGTCCCCCAAACAAACCAGCGCAAGCACGGCATGGCATCGTTTTGCCTGCGTACTTGCATAGCCCCTGGAACGCCTACGAAGCACCGCTGGTTCTGAGGACAGAGCACTGGAAGAGGCCATGGAGGAAGAAGAAGAGGAGGTGGTGGAGGAGAGAGGTGTGTCACAACCAATAGTAGCTTTTTGGAGGCGTGGCGGCGGAACAACCTCCAACACTACTGCACCTTGTTCTGCATCCTTCCCAGCTGCCAGAAGAGTGACCCAATGGGCCGTGAAAGACAGGTAACGTCCCTGTCCATGCCTGCTGGACCATGAGTCAGCGGTAATATGCTCCTTACCGCTGACCGCCCTGTCCAGCGAGGCAAGGACATTGCCTTCCACATGCTGGTAGAGAGCCGGAATCGCCTTCCGTGAGAAAAAGTGGCGTTTGGGGACCTGCCACTGAGGAACCGCACATTGTACAAACTCACGGAAGGGGGCCGAGTCTACCAACTGAAAAGGCAGCAGTTGAAGTGCTAGCAATTTAGCCAAGCTAGCATTCAACCGCTGGGCATGTGGATGGCTGGGAGTGAACTTCTTTCGCCGGTCCAGAAGCTGGGGCAGGGACATTTGCCTGCTATAATCGGACGTGGGTGTACCGCTAGCAGAGTTCCCGGAAGCACTTGGCTGTGACACACCTAATTCTACACCTTCATTCCTCTCAGAGCAGGTTTCAGAGAGGACTGAAGGTCTAGTGGGGTTGGAGATGCCAGCTGATGAGGAGCAAGGAGAGGCCCACTTTGTTCTTTGGTGTGGGTCTTTGAGGTACGCTTGCCAACGAGCTGTATGGCAGGTCAACATATGTCTGGTCAAGCATGTGGTGCCCAAGCGGCTGATGTTTTGGCCACGCGAGATACGCTTGAGACATATGTTGCAAATAGCACGCAGAGCCAGCGCCCTGCACAGGCGGAGCTCTGTGGTGTGATTCAGTCGGTGTGCTGCCCCTAAGCTGGCCCCCGGAGGGCATCCTGCCTCGTTGGACATGTGCCTTCTCCTCCTCCTCCTCCTCTCTCCTTCCAGGCACCCACGTGGAGTCAGTGCCCTCATCATCCCCTCCCTCTTCATCGCTGTAGCAAACCTGGCAGTATGCTGCAGCTTGTGGAACATGACTGCCAGATTGCTGTCCTTCTTGAGCATCCCCTCTCTCTGCGCTCACGCTACTGCCTTCCTCTAGCTGAGTGTCATCATCAGAGCCTACAAAACACTGGGCATCCTCCTGGAGCATGTACCCAACACTGTGCTCAAAGAGTTCAGGAGACTCCTCAGGAGGACGTGGTGGGTCTAGGGAAGGAGTCACTGATGATGACATTGAGAGGAGGGAAGACGATGCGTTGGCAGCTGCTTTGCTAGTACCCTGAGACTGGGTGAGAGAGGATGAGGAGGATGAAGAGGGCTTGGTCATCCACTCTACCAAGTCGTTGGCATGTTGCGGTTCAACATGTCCAGCTGCCGAAAAGGACAAGCGTGTCCCATGGCCACGTGCTGATGACAATGCACCGCGTCCACGACCAGCACTGTTGTCTCTAGACACAGAGCCTGCTTGCCCTCTTTTATCGGCTCGCGCCTGTCTGCCTCTCCTTGCTGGCCTTCCAGACATGGTAATGGCCTGAAGGGAGTTGGGTAAAACAGCAGTGTAATGGAGTCACACAACACCCACTAAGCCCTGCAGATGGCTCTATTAGAGAACAGCAATAAACGGTAGATACAGGTGTATGTTGTGCTGGAGTCACACAACACCCACTAACTCCTGCAGATGCCTTTATTATAGAACACCAGAGATAAAGGGGTATACTGTAATTGAGTCACACAACACCCACTAAGCCCTGCAGATGGCTCTATTAGAGAACAGCAATAAAGGGTAGATACAGGTGTATATTGTGCTGGAGGCACAAAAAACCCACTAACTCCTGCAGATGCCTTTTTTTATAGAACACCAGAGATAAAGGGGTATATACAGATGTATACTGTGCTGTGCTTGAGGCACACACAACTTCCAATAACTCCTGCAGATGGCAAGTGGGCTCAAATAGATAAGAGCTATGTAGGTGGATATAGCGGTGTGTACTGGGTACAGAGCACGCAGACAGCACGCACAAGCTCCTAACACTACTGACTGCAAGCTCTATTATAAAAGATAGATCACTAGCTATATAGGTGAGGTGAATATAGCGGTGTATACTGCGGTCAGGGCACGCAGACAACAACCACTACACAACAGCAAGATCGAAAATCGGCCGAAAACGATCAGTGTGTACTGTGTTGAAGGTACACAGAACACCCACTAACTGCTTCAGACACCAACACACTACACTAGGCCGCCGCGCTGGCGGCCTTATATAGTGTGGGGCGTGTTCTACACAGCCTGAGCTATGATTGGCCACAGGCATCCTGCCTGTGGCCAATCATGGCTCTCCTCGCTGCTGGCGCTGTGATTGGCCAAGCATGCGGGGTCACAGTGCATGCTTGGCCAATCATGAGCCAGCAATGCACTGCGATGACGCAGTGCATTGTGGGCCGTGAGCGCCACACGAATTTGGCGCGAACGGCCCATAACGTTCGGAATTCGCCGAACGGGCGAACAGCCGATGTTCGAGTCGAACGAAGCTCATCCCTAGTCCTATGCCTTCACTGGTGCCCTCACTTCTAAGCCCTTGTACACACGGTCGGAGATTCCGACGGAATGTGTCCGATCGGACCGTTTTGTCGGATATTCCGACTGTGAGTGGTCTACATCGGTCTGTTTCCCTTGGAGTATCCGACGGACCAAGTTTTCCAACTTGTTGGTAAAATTTTCCGACAAAATGCTCCGATCGGACATATTCCGATCATATGTAGAGAATTCCGATCGAACAAAGTGCCATGCATGCTCAGATCAAATTCCTACACCAAAGCTATTGGCTACTAGCGTGAACGTAGTCCCGTCGTAACAAAATAACGTAATCACGTCGGATTTTCCGACAACTTTGTCCGACTGTGTGTATGCAACAGTTTCAGACAAAATCCGTGGGACAAAATCCGACGGTCAAAATCCGACGGATTTGGTTGTTGGAATCTCCGACCGTGTGTACAAGGGCTAAGACCAAACGTTGGAGGCTGAATGAAAGCCTTCTACAAGACAAAGAGGTGCTTAGTGATGTCACTAGAGAACTAGAGTTCTATTTCTGCATTAACAACATGTCTGAGAACGACCCCGGCATTGTTTGGGAGGCACACAAGGCGGTGATTCACGGTGTGCTTATCAAACACGGGTCGAGACTCAAGAAACAAGGTACTAAACAGTTAATGTCTCTACTGGAGGACTTACGGGCCTTGGAGGCCTGACATAAACATGCACCAATACCTTCCCCGGAGAAAGAGCTGCAAATTACGGACCTTTTGCAATTTAAAGCTAAAGCAGCCTTACAGATTTGCCGGAAAAGATCTTATGAATCTGGTAACAAATGTGGCAAAATGCTAGCTAGATGCCTTAGGGAGCAGAAATTGGCAACATACATACCACATTTAGGTCAGACTAATGGGCCCAAACTCTCATTGCTGCACAACATTGCTCAGGAATTTAAGGGATTTTATGAATCCCTATACAATCTTATAACCTTGTCTCCATCGCAGGAATGCATGGATTCCTACATTCCTATTTTCCTTCCTAATGCCCCACTTATTAAATGAGGCTAGTGAAGCTTTAGAAGACCCGATTACATTGGAGGAACTTCAAGAGGCCATAGGGACAATTTAATCGGGGAAGGCACCGGGTACATATGGTTTCACCATTCAATATTATACAACACTTTTACCCTCTCTAGACCCATTCATGGTCAAACTATTCAACAATGTGGGATCCGCCTCACCCTTTGCGGTAGACACTTTGTGAAGCCCACATTCCAGTGATCCCAAATTAAGGAAAAGACCCAGCCTCTGGATCTCAAATTCAGCAACATCTGTCACATCTGATCCACGTTTTGTCCCAACCCAAGAAGCTAGGGATAATACCACCAAGGTCCTAAACTTAATACATACAGCCAACAAATCCCACGGCCAATGTGTCTTTCTGGGTATGGACGCTGAGAAGGCCTTTGACAGGGTGAGTTGGAGGTACATGCTATCAGCTTTTCGGTATGCAGGTTTTGGTACCAATATGCTTCGGTGGAGTTCTACTCACACTCCACAGCTCAGATTCGAGCCAACGGGGTCCTGTCAGACCCTCTCAAAATTACGAATGGGACATGACAGGGCTGCCCACTGTCGCCACTCCTCTTTGCCCTGTTACTGGAATCTTTTTTATGTACTGTACATCTTCACCCAGATATTAGGCATAAACGTGGGAGACGCACAACAGAAGGTCCCGGCTTAAGCCGACAACATGCTATTCTCCCTGACTAACCCCCTGATCTCACTCCCGAAACCTCCTTAAGGAATTTGAGAGGTATGGAGCCCTCTCCAATCTCAAAATAAATTTTATGAAATCCGAAACAATGGGAATAAACCTTCCGCAGCCTCACAACTCACAACTCTAGACAAATTTTACATTAAAATGGACTAGTTCTGCACTGACATACTTGGGCACATTCATCCCTTACAACATATCCAAAATATTTGAATTAAGCTTCCCTCCATTACTGAAAAGACTTTGTGCTCTGCTGGATAAATGGAATTTGGGACTCCATTCGTGGTTTGGCCGTTGCAATATCCCCAAAGTATCTTCCCTAAATTCCTTTATCTACTACAGGCTCTACCAATTTTAATCCCATCTATTTCAAACAGATTGAGTTGGTTCGCTTTTACTTTATATGGGCACATAAACACCCACGTTTGAAAAGGGGTCAACTCACATTACCCAAACGATAAGGGGGACTGCTGGATATATACGGAAATACTATCAGGAAATTCATCTGAGTAGGCTAACTGACTGGAATAGACATCGAGATATCGAGTTATGGGTTCAAATGGAACAGGCTCAGTGTGTCATGTCTCTCTGCAGGGCCCCTTGGTTCTATCATACTTTGCCTAGGGATGTAAAAAAACATCCTCTTATTGGCCAGACCACATGACTCTGTTCTTTCCCATTTGTGTGAGCGTCTCTCTTCCCTGGCTTTCGCCACTCTTCCCACTCTTGGGAAACCCGCTCTTTAACCCGGGATACCAAGATATAGCCTTTTGGAATCTGGGGGTGTCTGCTTGTCACCAGGCCTCTCATTTTGTGAAGCATACGGATGGCCATCGCTTTCTGATCTCACTAACCCCTCGGGATCCTTCTGCCTGGAGTTTTGGAGGTATCTTCAACTCACTAATTTCTTCAGATCCCTCTCTCCCCCGAGAAAATTTTGCCAACATCTCACAACTCTGGAGGAGTATTGTTCAGAGAAGGGAGTGATGCCACATACATTATCGACCACCAATAATCTATTGATCACACCCCCAGAGACTTACTCCCTACGCTGCCTTGGGGAGTGGGAATGGGATCTTAGTCGCACTTTTAGTCTGCAACAAAGGCAACATATCCTTAGATTTGTATATAAATCTTCCATCTGCATGAGAGTGCAGGAAACGAATTTTAACATTTTCACCAGATGGTACAGAACTCCAGTGAGACTGCAAAAAAATGTTACTGGTACTTCAGATTGCTGCTGGCGGTGCCAAGAGGAGCGGGGCACACTTCTACATATTTTCTGGACCTGCCCCAAGATAACACACTTCTGGAAAGAAGTTGGGCGCATCGCTCAAAAATTCACGGAATGGCCGATTCCAGTAGACCCAGACTTTTTTTCTTCTCCATGCTTCCAATGCCCCTGAGAGATTATATCAGAAATCAATCATTCACCATCTCCTTGAAGCCGCCAAGACATGCATCCCTCTTAAATGGAAATCCCCACACTCCCAGACCATCGAAATGTGGCTCACAAAAGTGGAGGAAATTAACAAATTAGAGGATCTCGTCCTCTTGGCACGTCATCAGCAGGAGCGTTACTCCAAAACCTGGTCATTGTGGAATATGTTTGTCTTCTCGGATGAGGGCCGAACCCTTTAACCCTTTTTGAAAGTGATTCTGTAGACTAAAATGGGCCTGTTAAGACTGACCACATTTGGTTCATATATTCCGATTATCGCTTGTGCGGTTCGCTATTTCACATGTTACATCTACCCCCCCCCCTTCTCTCTCCCCCTTTCTCCTTCTCCTTCATATTACTTTTCTTTATCATCTTGCTCTTTTCCATTTCTTGCATTCTACAATTTTTTCCTTTTCTCTTTACTCAGTTCAGAGCCTCTAGGGCTCTAGGGTACTTTTTTTTTTTTTATATAAACAGTTAGCACATTTTTTGGGCTGGTTCCGTAGGCTCACCCTGCCGAGCAATTTATCCCTTGGCTATCGTCTGCTCTAATCTTGTCCAGTTTCACAACTATGCCTTCTGTACCACTAACCAGAGATACAAATGACGCCTTGGATGTTTCACCTTGAACCAGGTCCTTTGCTTGAATAAAAGATTTATAAAAAAAGAGAAAAAAATAAAAATGTAAGTTGAGAACACAAAAAGCTTAAAATACCACTTGCAGGTTTCTGCTTCTGGTAAAAATCAAAGCTGCAAATTGCCAAAAACTGTCCTTATAACTTCTGATGCTATATGGGTTAACTACAGCCGCTGCAACAGAGGAAAGTTGCACTGCCTGCCCACCCTCTTCTGCCTTCTCTGCCATTTACAAAACTTGTACTATTATTGTCCCACAATACATTGCATAAAGAATATACTAGTCTTCGGCATTAACTATTCAGCACAACAATAACACAATTCACAATTAGTGAACAAAAACACCTCTGTTTTACCTTATCCCCTGAGACTCTTTTATTCTATTATATTGCTGCAATCTTGTCACAGAGCAGGTGAAATCAGGCTGTAAACCACAGCCTGCATGTAAAAGATACCTCACCTCATCCTGTAACTGAGCCTAAGGCAAGGCATACACTAAGCAAATTTCTTTCCTTGCTTACCCCATCAACACAGACATTGTTGACAAGGGAATCCCTCCTGCTGAGCCATTGTATTCTTCCGCACTGGGAGAAGACAGTGATTATTGCTAGCGGCTTTACCAGCCACTAGTGATAATTGTATGTAAAATCCGGCAGGCTGGTTGTCCCCAATGTTAATCGATTGCTCAACTTGGTACATGCAGCCTGCCCATACATAGTACGAACTTTGGCCAGTTCCCGCTGAATCGCCCGGGATTCAGACCATCTATGGCCAGCCTAAAATTCACCTGGATTATAAAGGTTTGGTAAAAAAAAACACATTCTCAGCTACATATATAGTATACAAGGTTTACAGAACCTAAAGTACACATTTATCAATGAAACCTAAAGGATAAGTCCAACTAATAAAGCATATTTTACAGAAGGATTCTGTATGACACAAAACGTGTTTATGTGTGTATAACCCTGCAAGGCATACCATTCCTATACTTTATTTTTATGGTTTGTTTTTTTTATCAGTCATGTTTAAAAACCTAAAGGTGAAAGGTTTAGTGGTTTTGGCAATCATTGGCATTCCAGCAACAAGTGGTAAACATGCACAAGGCATCAATGTAACGTTTTGAAGATAAACAGCTGTGTAGGTGCAGGGAGTGTATAATGACAGGGAATCCAGTGTTCTATTACCTTGGAAGAATATATAGCGTGTGGGTTGGGAGCATTGGCGAGCAAGGACACGTAGAACTGCTCAGGGACATCACACACTGCTGGAATTTTATACTGAGCTGGCCCACGTGTGTACAGCACTCCTTGAGGCGAGAATCTCAGTTCTTCGATTGTGAATAACCCCAGTCCTTGAACAAAGGCACCTTCAATCTAGAAATATAAGCATAACTGTAAATATTAGAAACAATCAATGCTTCTAATGGTATATGAATTTGATTTCCAAAAAAAATCAAAAAAAAACCTACTCTTAAAGTTTAATTCTATACTTATAATTTAGGTTAGTTTAGCAACCTAAAGATGAAGTTTAGGTATGGCTTTTTTGCACAGTGTAATCAGTACTGCTTGGACCAATTTAAATATGTATGTGCGATACCTGCCCAATCCCCGTGGAAGCTGGAGATCACTGTTGTAGGCACCACTACTAGAGTGATTGTGGCTAGCTTCCAGGTCCTGTGCCAACAAGGTGCCTCACTGCTTAGTGAACAAGAAGGTTGCTTGATTGGCATGGGCCCATTCAAAGAACACTTTGCATATTCTCAGTGGATGCAAAGCATTCTCTGATTGAATGAGGTGGAGAGGGCAGTGATGTCACAATCTCTAACTCGTTCAGTCAGAAAACATTTTGCATTCATTGAGAAAATGCAAGCATGTGCTGAACAAGTGACGCCTTGTTTTCACCAAGCAAAAGGGCTGCTGCTTATCACAGATCTCAGAAGCTAGCAGAGATCAAAGTAGTACCCGTGTCTACTACAGTGATTTCCAGCTTCCACAGGGATTGAGCAGGTTTGAGACATACCTTCTTATGTTGGTCCAAACTAGATCAATGTACATGTGCCAAATTTAAAATTTAGCTTTAAAGCTGAACTTTGGGCAAAACATTTTTTAATAAAATATATCCCTCAATAACCCCAAAGGATAAATCCACTTTGTGTGCATCATCAAATGCCTTTGCAAACACAATTAGTATTCTGGAAAAATACCATTAATATTGTTACTGTGCTCTACATTATACAGTAGAATTACACAACGCACACCAAGATTAGAGGAAGAATACACATGACTCTTGTATTTAGACAATATTTGATTATCCTAGAGTTTAGCTTTAAGTTATAACCTATATAATATAAACATTTGTCATGCACCCATGCTGGCTATAAATAGTTGGGAAAATAGTGCAGTTGATTGAATTTGGGGAGTGCAAAATCTGGTGCTGCTTTGCATAGAAACCAGTCAGCTTCCAGGTTTTCTTGTCAAAGCTTAATTGAACAAGCTGAAGTTAGGCAGGGTTCACACTACTCTGACATGGAAGTTAGACGCCTTCCGTTTCCACTTTGCCCTACAACTTCATGTCCGACTTCCATGCGACCTCAATGAATGGGATCCGATTTTGATCCGACCATACTAAGCCCTTTGAGTCTTATATGAATCTTGAGAGTGGAACCCCACGCAAAAATCAAAAAAAAAAATTGCACAGGGCCCCCCCAACCTACAGTCTGATATGGATATTAAGGGGAACCCCAACTCCATAATTAATAAAAAAGCATGGGGTCCCCCCTAAATTCCATACCAGATCCTTATCCGAGCAGGCAGCTTGGCAGGTCAGGAAAGGGGGGAGCCAGAGGCCGCATGCCCTCAAAATGGGGAGGGTGAGTTCTTTGGGGCAGAGGGGGCTTGTCACATCGCCACCCAATCATGCTCCAGGTGGCGACATCACAAATGGATGGGTTCTCCGGATTATAGCATCGAATGGCCACGTCCCATGGCTATATAAGGAATAGCAGACAGTCAGAGCCAACACAACAGCGGGAGCCAGCGTTGGAAGACATCAGCAGAGGGAGAAGAACCGCCAGAAGAACCAGAGGAAAAGGATAACAGTGGAGAGAGAAGAATCGGAGGGAGAAGAAGCAGAGGGAGAAGAAGCAGAGAAAGAAGACACATCTACAGATGACAGAAGACAGATCTATGACGGGCAAAAATTCTTCATTTTTAATAAAGGACTTTGTCAAAAACCTGTGTACTGTTTTTATTTATTTTTGACACTTTTTTGGGGTGAAGGGGTAGGGGTACAATGTACCCCGTACTCATTCACATATGGGGGAGGCGGGATCTGAGGGCACCTTGTTGAAGGAGGCTGTCCAGATTCCGATAAGCTCCTGCCTGCAGACCCCCACAAACACATCCCAGGGTTGTCAGGAAGAGGCCTTTGTCGTCATCAACATGGGGACAAGGTGCTTTGGGGTGGGGGGGTGCAGTGTAAAGCACTTAACCCCCATGTTGAGGGAATGTGGCCTGATCTGGTCCAGGAGGGGGGCTCGCTCACCCCCTCCGCTTTCCTGGCCTTGCAGGGCTGCGTGCTCAGATAAGGGTCTGGTATGAGTTTGGGGGGGGGGAGTGAGGGTTCCCCTTAAAATCCATACTAGACCCTTAGGTCTGGTATGGTCTTGGGGGAGAACCCCACACCATTTTGTTTTTTTATTTTGGCATGTGGTTCCCCTTCAAGATCCTCAAAGCACAAGTAGCATGCCACAAGTCGGATCAATTAAGATGATGATCTGACTTGGAATGCGACTTACATTCAAATCAATGGGCTGAAATTGGACCAAGCCAGTGCAGGAACCTTCTTCAAAGTCGGACTGAGTTAAGATGGCTCTCATAGGGAACCATTGATTTATACACATCATGTGACATGTGCTCTCAAAGTCCGAGTGTATTCCGCACCAGTGTGAACCAGGCCGTAGAAGCCGATTAGACACAAAAGAAGAGAGCACAAAGCCGCCCTAGTGTAACTCGGCTTTAATATGGTAAAGTTAAAAACACTACAATGGTCCAATTCACATTATGTTACAATAGATACAGCATAAGGATTCCACTGTGGGTGCACTGCTATAACCACCTCAAGATCCCGACAGGGGAAGGGGGAGCCGTGGGCATTCAACCTAGCTGCCTGGATCTTGGCAGCACATCCGAGGCTATCCACCACCACACTTGACGTGCAGATCCTAATGTGCTTGCGTCCGGTTCAGCCAGCGCTGCTCTTTCGAGGACACACAAACCCACACTGGCAGAATACAGGGGGGAAGACAGTGAGGACGTCACACAGTTGGCATGACAACGTGTTTTAGAGGCATAGCCTCCTTCCTCAGGTAAATGACGTGTTGTGTGGGTTCGTGTGTCCTCGAAGAAATCCTTATGCTGTATCTATCTTCACATAATGTGAGTTTGGCCATTTTAGTGTTTTTAACTTTACCATATTAAAGTTGAGTTGCACTAGGGCAGCTTTGAGCTCTCTTTTGTGTTTTGTCTAGATGTATTCCTGCCACCCAGAGGATCCACAGGGAGCAGCAGCACCCTTTGACTTGTCTAATTATTACCAATAACCAGCTTTTTTTTTTTGTGTGTATTTTTTGTCTTAGAAGCTGATTGGCTACCATGCACAGCTGCAACAGGTTTTGCACACTTCAGTTTTAGTAAATCAATCCGAATATATTTAAAGATTGTTATAATTATTTTGTTTGTTTTTTATATGCATAGCTGTTAGATGCTTCCCAATTTCAACTATGGTGCTGGTCAAAAAGCTTTGTATGCACCATATTTAACTTAATTTTGACAGTATTTGTACAGTATTTGTACAGTTGGCATGTAAACTGGCATGTATCAAAAAAGAAATGGCAAAATATGTTAAAAATAAAATCAGATTATTAAAAACAAGGAGGGCCTGTGGCCTCCCTGAGATATTTGCTGCCACAAGATATGTTCTGTGTGGCATTTCCCATAATCTTGACCTTAATACAGTTTCTGTCAGTGGCGACTGGTGTTTTTTAAAAAAAAATTCTTGGGGGGGGGGGGGAAACCCCCGATTGGACTTCATGTAGATCAGGGGGTCGAATGTATGGATGGGGGGCGGTGACGTCCGTGCCCCCCTATGGACAGGCCGCCACTGGTTTCTGTATAGTGGAAGAACCCACTGGCTCTCCTGGCTCAGAATGAAAAAGCTAAATTATTGCCCCTTGTCTCATGGTATGGATACCTGTACTCTTAACTGAACCAAACCTCCAAGTATTTTATTGATAGATATTTTCAGTTTACAATACCAATACTGAAATAGTACCTACAATGAATATAACATGCCTAATAGGTTATTAAATAACATACCTGCCCTATGTCCACAGCCGGATTAATGCTGCAGCCAACATCCATGACAATGTCTGTGCGGAGGTTCTGATAAAAAAAAAAAGTAATAGAAAGGATTAATTGTACAATGTGCTACTTTTACAATGCATTAAAGTGATTTAAAGTAAATTCTTCTATTACAAACATGTAAAGCTGTACTTGGAACATCAAGCAATCAGCCTGTGGTACCTCGCAATGTCTTCTCTTGCCTTGCTATTAGTTACTTAGCTTGCTCATCACATTAAAGTATTTTTCTCTGCAATTTTGAAAAGAGTAAGGAATAGTTAAAATCCCTGTCTGTTTTTTTGTATGTGCCCCTTTCAAGAGAATTCCAAATACTTTGTGTCAAAGTGAAGTATATCTCCCCTTATATAGATGTCACTGAAGCAATTGTCCCCACTGCAAGATTTCCCTTCTATTCCTGTTCTGGTGGAAACTCAAGCATTTATTTCTTAATCGTACATCACAGGACACAGAGCCATAGTAGTCACTATGTGGATTATATAGGCCACCTTTAGGTGATGGACACTGACACACCCTAAATGGGAAATTCAACTCCCTATATAACCCCCCCCCCCCCCCCCACAGGGTGTACCTCAGTTTTTTTTCGCCAGTGTCTTAGGTGTTGGTCAGGAGTAAAAATGTGCTGAGTTCCGCTGGAATATTCCTTGCTGGGGCAAGCCATGCAACTAGATCCATTCAAAGTGTCTTTTCCAGGAAGAATTGAATGGTACCCGGGCCTGGTTCGGGTGGTCAGGGCAAAGAAGGGTCCTTCTATTCACCTTTGCATAAAGTTGTTGGGAAAGATGGTGGCTTCATTCAAAGTGATTCCCTATGCTCAGTCTCATTCAAGACTGCTGCAAAACAGTATCCTGTCTACCTGGAACAAGAAGGTCCAAGCGCTAGATTTCCAAAGTGTCTGTCGCCAAAGGGTGCGCCAGAGCCTCAGTTGGTGGAAGATATCCAAGAATCCGCAGAAGGGGAAATTCTTCTTACCAGTTACCTGGAAGATGGTAACAACAGCTGCCAGCCTTTCGGGTTGGGGGCAGTCCTGGAAGAGGCGACTGTCCAATGGAAATGGTCCAGAATTGAAAGGACCTTGCCCGTCAACATTCTAAAGATTCGGGCAGCGCACCTAGCTCTAAGGGCCTGGACATTCAGGTAGCAAATTCAACAATGCCACAGCAGTGGCTTATGTCAATCACCAAGGGGGCACAAGTAGTCATGCAGCCCAGGGAGAGGTAAACCATATTCTAGCCTTGGCAGAAAAGCAGGTGCCGCAGATATCGGAAATCTTCATGTCAGGGGTAGAGAATTGGCAAGCAAACTACTTGAGTCGCCAGCAGTTGTTCCCGGGGGAGTGGTCCCTTCACCCTGAAATCTTTCTGCCTATATTCCAAAGATGGGGGATTCCGGACATAGGTCTGTTTGCGTCCAACTTCAACAAAAAAGTCGACAACTTTGTGTCAAAAACAAGGCATCCACTCGCATATGGAACAGATGCGTCGGTGACCCTGTGGTATCAGGTCTCATTGATTTATGCATTCCCTCCTATTCTGCTACCATGACTTCTTTGCAGGAAAATAAGTCAGTGGTTCTTGTGGCCCCAGTGGGGTCCAGAAGATCTTGGTATGCAGAGATCGTAAGGATGACGGTAGGGGACTCATGGAACCTACCACCACGTCCAGACCTGCCCTCGCAGGGGCCTGTATTCCATCCTATCTTACAAATGCTATATTTAACAGTTTGGCTATTGAAACCCACATTCTGAAGAATTGTGGGCTTTCAGGCTCAGTGATAGCTACCTTGATTAATACAAGAAAGCCAGCTTCCAGAGTAATTTATTATAGAGTCTGGAAGGCATATGTTCCTGGTGTGAGTCCAGGGGTTGGCATCCTAGAAGGTATATTCCATGCCTTTCTGTAAATAGGATTAGAAATGAAGTTGTTATCAAGGGCCAGGTCTCAGCCTTATCAGTATTATTCCAACGACCACTTGCTTTGCATTCCCTGGTCCGGTGACAAGGCTTAATCTGCCAGTTAGGTCACCCTTAAAACCTTGGGACTTGAATTTGGTTTTTTCAGGTTTACAAAGACAGCCTTTTGGGCCAATACGACATACTCCCTTGATCCTTTTGACAAGTTGTTTTTTCTGGTTGCCATATCTTCTGCAAGAAGGGTATTAGAATTGCCTGCTCTTTTGTGTAATGAGCCATATTTAATTAATCAGAAGGATAAGGTGGTATTGCGTCCTTATCCTATCTTTCTGTCAAAGTTGGTTTCAGGTTTTCATCTAAACTAGGATATTGTTCTACCTTCATTTTTTTTTGCAGAACCCTGTTCTAAAGAAATAAAGGTCACTACATTCTCTTGATGTAGTGAGAGCAGTCGAAGTCTATTTGAAGATGACTATTCAGATTAAAAAAATTAATAAAATCAGATGTTTTTGTTTGTGTTGCCTGAAGGTCCTAGAAAAGGAAAGGCAGAGTCGTAATCTACTATTTCTAAGTGGATCCAGCGAGTAATTATTCAAGTTTATGGTTTGAAGGGAAGGTTCCACCTTTTCAAATAAAAGCACACTCCTCCAGGGCTGTTAGTGCTTCATGGGCAGTGCATCACCAAGCCTCCATGGCTCAAATCTTTCCCTTTGTAGCAGCTCATTGGCCCAGCAGTGGCAGCTAACTTCCAGGTTCGGGCCAAACCCAAGCTCAGCTTTACTCACTAGAACAAAATAAAAGTGTGCATCTAACTGGTGGAGAAACAGCAAGAAAAATCCAACAAGAATTCTAATCTATCGAAAACAATAAACAAGCTATGTTTTTGGCTATACTTTAAGAACTAATGTTAGGATGAGAAAGGCAGGTATTGAACCAACTATTTATTTTTTATACCATTTAAGTCAAATTTTGTACATAAGAGCACCGAAGGAACCCCAAAACCTGAAAAGATCCAGAAACACACACAGGCAAGAGGGGTGTCTGCTTTACATTCCTGCTGCACATGTACAGATTTAATGTATGGAAAATGTTGCGTTAAAGTAGAAATAGAGGCAAAGCTTTTTGTTTTAAATTTTGGATAGAGCAAGGGAGGGTTATAACCTGTCAGTTTATTCCCTCTGTGTCCCTTTGGAGAGATTTCATTTGACTTCCAGCCCCATAGCCAAAACAGGAAGTAAGAGAAAACTTCTCCAAAGTGAGGGATTCTTTTGTTGTCATCAGATTCACTGGATTTAGTATCCCCTTTGGAAGATTTCCCCAGTATTGGTGACAACTGAAAATTTGTGATTTTCTGTTACTATCAGTAATAATGGTAAATGGGACAAACAGAAAGGGTGAATTTCTCTAATGGCACATGCAGCAATAAAACTGACGCGTTCTAATACCACTCCACTTTATCCAAATCTAAAAAAGAAATTGTCTTTAGTTAAAACTTAAAAAAGTTAAACCTGTTATTTTTTCTTTGTTGTGATAGTTGTACCTTATGATCTCCAGTGAGACAGTCTATTTCCACTTCAGAACAAGCAACTCCAAACACAAAGTATTGGGCTGGATTCCCTTCTCCTTTGTCCCAGTCCATTTCTCTGGAAAATCCTCTGTAAAAAAGAAACAAAATATTGGTGTATCAATTCAGTAGTATAATTTCACCAAGGCTAAAAGGCCACAGCCTGACAACAAACACACTACATTTTGTAAGGGACACCACAGCACAGGACTGTAAGTGTAGCCACCCTGCCTTGAGCAGGAGTGTCGAAGTTTAGTTCAGCATGGCTGTAGTAACCCAAACCTAATTTGTAGTCCATGTCTTGTTCAATCCCCCCCGCCCGCCCTGCCACCCCGCTGCCCAAGTCCACCATGGCTGTTAGTTCTCCACTCTGTCAGTAGGTGGCGCTGTTATCTCTGTTATTAGTGACAAATCCCATAGGTCTGAATTATGAATATATGAATATTTATATTTATTCCCAGCCCACCACTAGGAGTTTTTCTTGCCAGTGGTGCCTTATGGGAAAGGTTATAAATATTCAGGGCTAGCTGATGTAAGCTTTCTTCCTCACCGACGCCAGCTTTTGGAGGATAAACGTGATGGAGCTGATGATGCTTTAGGCCTGCTTGAGGGGGCCTGGGAAATGATGAGGCCTGGTGCTGCTGATCTTCACTTGAGGTAGGAGGTGGGTTGACTCTCCTGGAGAAAAAGGAGGCAAGCAACAGCAAGCAACTTGCTCTGGGGGCACCCGATCTGAGTCACAGCTCCCTGTGTCCATTCAGACACGGAGCCCCGACCTGGCCCCGCCCCCTCACTACATTGATTGGCTAGCTGACTTTATTTGACAGCAACAGGAGCCAATGGCGCCGCTGCTTTGTCTCAGCCAATCAGGAAAGAGAATCTCAGATGGCTGAGACATTCTTGGACATCGCTGGAACTAGATGGACCTCAGGTAAGTGTTAGGGGGGATGAGGGGGGCTGCTGCACACAGAAGGCTTTTTATCTTAATGCAAAAAGATTAAAAGCCTTCTGCCTTTGCAACCCCTTTAAAGGCTGTTTTCCCTGTGATGTACAGTATGTAGTACTGGAGTTCTGCTGTATTTTTGAGTATCTGCAAACCCCCTTTCTCCCATGGGCCATGGATAATACAATTCCTTTTTGTTTTAGCCGAAAGTGACTGGTGCCCAACTGTCTACATCTCCCACTATATACACACACACACACACACACACACACACACACACAGTCAGGTCCATAAATATTGGGACATCAATACAATTCTAAGCTTTTTGGCTCTATACACCACCACAATGGATTTGAAATTAAACAAACAAGATGTGCTTTAACTGCAGACTTTCAGCTTTAATTTGTGGGTATTTACATCCAAATCAGGTGAACGGTGTAGGAATTACAACAGTTTGTATATGTGCCTCCCACTTTTTAAGGGACCAAAAGTAATGGGACAGATTAACAATCATCTATCAAACTTTCAATTTTTAAAACTTGGTTGCAAATCCTTTGCAGTCAATTACAATCTAAAGTCTGAAACGCATAGACATCACCAAAGCTGGGTTTCATCTACAGGCCTCTACTGCAACTGTCTTCAGTTTCTACGTGTTCTTGGGGAATTTTCCCTTCAGTTTTGTCTTCAGCAAGTGAAATGCATGCTCAATCAGATTCAGGTCAGGTGATTGACTTGGCTATTGTATAACATTCAACTTCTCTCACTTAAAAAACTCTTTGGTTGCTTTTTCAGTATGCTTCGGGTAATATCCATCTGCACTGTGAAGCGCCGTCCAATGAGTTCTGAAGCATTTTGAAGAATATAATCAGATAATATTGCCCGAAAAACACTTCAGAATTCATCCTGCTGCTTTTGTCAGCAGTCACATCATCAATAAATACAAGAGAGCCAGTTCCATTGGCAGCCATACATGCCCACGCCATGACACTATCACCACCATGCTTCACTAATGAGGTGGTATGCTTTGGATCATGAGCAGTTCCTTTCCTTCTCCATACTCTTCTCTTCCCATCACTCTGGTGCAAGTTGATCTTGGTCTCATCTGTCCATAAGATGTTGTTCCAGAACTGTGAAGGCTTTTTTAGATGTTGTTTGACAAACTCTAATCTGGCCTTCCTGTTTTTGAGGCTCACCAATGGTTTACATCTTGTGGTGAACCCTCTGCATTCACTGTTGTAAAGGGTGTTTTTTTCACCAGGGAAAGAATTCTTCTGTCATCCACCACAGTTGTTTTCCGTGGTCTTCTTTCTTTCTTTTTAAGGATGTTCCAAACAGTTGATTTGGCCACACCTAATGTTTTTGCTATCTCTCTGATGGGTTTGTTTGTTTTTTTTCAGCCTAATGAAGGCTTGCTTCACTGATAGTGACAGCTCTTTGGATCTCATATTGAGAGTTGACAGCAACATATTCCAAATGCAAATAGCACACTTTCAATTAACTCTGGACCTTTTATCTGCTCCTTGTAAATGGGATAATGAGGGAATAACACACACCTGGCCATGGAACAGCTGAGCAGCCAATTGTCCCATTACGTTTGCCCCCTTAAAAAGTAGGAGGCACATATACAAACTGCTGTAATTTCTACACTGTTCACCTGATTTGGATGTAAATACCCTCAAATTAAAGCTGAAAGTTTGCAGTTAAAACACAACTTGTTTGTTTAATTTCAAATCCATTGTGGTGGTGTATAGAGCCAAAAAGATTAGAATTGTGTCAATGTCCCAATATTTATGGACCTGACTGTATATTCTATCCCTGAGGTGAAATGTTAGCCCACCCTGTCTCTGGGGGTACCACCATGTCTCCAGGTTTCAGTGGGGTGCTATATACATATATATGTAACGGTACCCCCCCCCCCCCCGAAGCGGCTGCTAAGTGATGTGGCCCGTCACCCTGCCCCCAAGTGCCTGCTCCTGCTGTTCAGGCAACCAAGTCAGGGTTGGGATTAGACGTCCACCCTCTGCCATCTTGCTCTGTTGCCTCATGGTGTCTAGCGCTAGCAGGGAACACTGGGTCTCCTCCAGGGTGTGACACTTCCCCCCTCGTTTCCAGACAGGCTAGCATCTGTAAAACTGATAGGCAGACCCCTCCCAGGGCACTCTGCTGTAACCCCTTGTTAGGCTAACTGAATTTCAGGGAGTTCAGAATGCCCAGCATTTGCAGAGTGCTGTGCATATTTGCAATGCAGTGTAACATGTCCGGTATTAGCAGAACACTGGACATATTTGTTGCCACGAGTGACAGCACATAGTGAAAAGCCCCTGAATTGTAGGATTAAGCACATGTGTCCATCTCAGCGCTGGTTGGGGTAGGCAGCAGCAATTGTTAACTGCTCCCACTGGTTTCTATGGGAAATGGCACTTCACTTGCAGTACTGGATAGCAGGCAGAGCACAATTGGTAGATTGTATAGCAATCAATTGGGACAACTATGTACACTCTCTGTACACAACACTTCTCAAGACTTCTCCTGCACAACTCTGACTATTGCTCCATCTCTCTCTTCCTCCTGCACAACTCTTAACTCCCAGAAACAGCTAGCACATGTTTAGGCCTGATATTGGCTCAGCCAGGCCCAAGTAACTTGTCCTTTGCAGGCAGTGCCCCAATGGTGTAGAAGAAAATATAAAGTCTTTTTGTGCTAGCTGGACTACTGTTCCCAGTCAGTCAGTCCTCTTCAGGCCCTGCCAGCCCTCCTGGCTGCAGCTGCCCGACTTCACTGCCCAAGACACTGCAATCCTCCCTACTGGCTCCACACCCAGCTCTGTTTCCTCTCAGTCCTCTCTGGCATGTCTCTCCAGTCCCCCTGACTGCACATGTCACTTACCAGCCCTCCTGGCTGCAACTGGTGTTTCCCTCCTGAAGACTTGCCCATCAGTTCTAGCTCCTGCTGTCCTCTTTTGCTCCTCCTGTGTGTGCTGTTCAGAGCCTCCATGATTTCCTGGAGGGCTCCATCCTGCACCGGAGTCCAGGCTCAAGGTCACCAACCCTCCCCCCCCCCCCAGACTGGGGTGCTCCCTCAAAGGCCCCACCAGCCTAGTGCTCTATCCTCAGTTCTTCCACCCGACAACTCCTCCCCAGCTGGGATGACTCTGGGTATTTAAGAAGACCTGCCTCCTGCCAATCCAGGTTAGGGGTTGGTCACGGCTCCTTAACACACCCAGCCAGCTCTACCTTCCCTCTCCTTCTCTCTTTCTAGTACCTTCCAGGAGGTCTCAGTGACGCTGCCTGTGAGTCATCAGCTGCTAACACTGAGCCACTTCCAGCCCACACAAATCAAAATAACAGGCCTAACTTCCAGCTAGGCCTGCCTAAATTTGCCTACACTACCAAAAAATTCTAACCTCTAGCAACTACCTATGTAGAGGGTGACACACTCACACACACTCATATATATGTTTGGATAGAATGTGAAAGGGTTAGAACTTACGTCAGGATTTTATTGCTATCTGTGTTAGGGTGATTCAATTAAATTACCCCAACTTTTATTATTTATCACAGGTATTTATACATCAAAGAAAATAAAAATAAACTGCGCTCGGGAAAAAATATATATTGCAAAAATTAAAGTAAAAATAAAGGCTGCAGCTCTAAGTGGGATACACACACTAGAATGAATATAAGAAAATTTGGAAAGCTGCGCCACTGGCCCTATATAGTAATAAAAAATATATCCACTAGTGATGGCCGAACGGTTCGCCCGGCGGTCGTTTCGCGGCGAATTTCCGACTTTCGCCGTCCGCGGGTTCGAACGCCTTTTTCCGTCGTTCGCCCCGGCGGACTTACGTGTTTAATGTATACAAGAACTTTAACCTTTCGTGACACGTTTATCATGTGTTACAGGACAACCAATTGAGACATGACAGCTCATGGACACTTGGACATTCCCCCTAACCTATAAATACACCCGATCCGGTGGCCATTTTACATTCTTTCTTCTGTCACTGTAGGGAAAGGATCCTGTGTGGAGTAGGGACAGAGAAAACGCTAGCTATTTGGTACACAAAAGTTCTTTTCAGGACTGGTATAGGTGTTAGGTCAGCAGCCTGAGTTTCTTTTGTCAGTTTAGATAAAGGGACAGAGCGCTGTATGCTGCTATTTTAGGGACAGCTCAGCCAGATTAGTCTTTCTTCATCATCATCATCATCATCATCATTAGCTGTTACTATCAGGTCCACAAAAGAGCTGTTCCAGCTAATCGTTCCAGCCTACTCTTTTTTGCCAATTTGTATAGGGACAGGCAGGAAGCAGTGTGTCAGGCAGTGAGGATAATTTTAAAGACTTGCTGTTACTATTAGTTCCACAAAGGTTCTTTTCAGGACTGGTATCAGTGGTACGGTAATAGGCTTGTACACGTATAATATTCTTTCTTCCAAATATAGAAAGAATATTATACTTGACTGCTGCCCTTCTGCTGCAGTCTGCTAATCATTCACAACTCACTTGTTCCACAAAGCTCTTTATCAGGACTGGTAACTTGGTCTGTCTAGGGTGCTACGGTACATAGGCTTGGGTGCGGTACAGTCTGCTGTTCTGTAAGGACCGCTATCGGTCCACAATACATAGGGTTGCCGTGCACTACTGCTGACCGCTGCCCTATACTGCAGCAGTCCTTCATTGGTATAGGGACTGACGTACAGTCTGCTAATCACTAACACACAACCTGCTTGGTCCACAAAAGTTCTTATAAGGACTGGTAACTTGGTATAGGGTGCTACGGTACATAGGCCTGAGTGCGTTACAGTCTGCTGTTCTGTAAGGACCGCTATCGGTCCACAATACATAGGGTTGCCGTGCACTACTGCTGACCGCTGCCCTATACTGCAGCAGTCCTTCAGCGGTATAGGGACTGACGCACAGTCTGCTAAACACTAACACACAACCTGCTTGGTCCACAAAAGTTTTTATAAGGACTGGTAACTTGGTATAGGGTGCTACGGTACATAGGCCTGAGTGCAGTACAGTCTGCTGTTCTGTAAGGACCGCTATCGGTCCACAATACATAGGGTTGCCGTGCACTACTGCTGACCGCTGCCCTATACTGCAGCAGTCCTTCATTGGTATAGGGACTGACGTACAGTCTGCTAATCACTAACACACAACCTGCTTGGTCCACAAAAGTTCTTATAAGGACTGGTAACTTGGTATAGGGTGCTACGGTACATAGGCCTGAGTGCGTTACAGTCTGCTGTTCTGTAAGGACCGCTATCGGTCCACAATACATAGGGTTGACGTGCACCACTGCTGACCGCTGCCCTATACTGCAGCAGTCCTTCAGCGGTATAGGGACTGACGTACAGTCTGCTAAACACTAATACACAACCTGCTTGGTCCACAAAAGTTCTTATAAGGACTGGTAACTTGGTATAGGGTGCTACGGTACATAGGCTTGAGTGCGGTACAGTCTGCTGTTCTGTAAGGACCGCTATCGGTCCACAATAGATAGGGTTGACGTGCACCACTGCTGACCGCTGCCCTATACTGCAGCAGTCCTTCAGCGGTATAGGGACTGACGCACAGTCTGCTAAACACTAACACACAACCTGCTTGGTCCACAAAAGTTTTTATAAGGACTGGTAACTTGGTATAGGGTGCTACGGTACATAGGCCTGAGTGCGTTACAGTCTGCTGTTCTGTAAGGACCGCTATCGGTCCACAATACATAGGGTTGCCGTGCACTACTGCTGACCGCTGCCCTATACTGCAGCAGTCCTTCATTGGTATAGGGACTGACGTACAGTCTGCTAATCACTAACACACAACCTGCTTGGTCCACAAAAGTTCTTATAAGGACTGGTAACTTGGTATAGGGTGCTACGGTACATAGGCCTGAGTGCGTTACAGTCTGCTGTTCTGTAAGGACCGCTATCGGTCCACAATACATAGGGTTGACGTGCACCACTGCTGACCGCTGCCCTATACTGCAGCAGTCCTTCAGCGGTATAGGGACTGACGTACAGTCTGCTAAACACTAATACACAACCTGCTTGGTCCACAAAAGTTCTTATAAGGACTGGTAACTTGGTATAGGGTGCTACGGTACATAGGCTTGAGTGCGGTACAGTCTGCTGTTCTGTAAGGACCGCTATCGGTCCACAATACATAGGGTTGCCGTGCACTACTGCTGACCGCTGCCCTATACTGCAGCAGTCCTTCATTGGTATAGGGACTGACGTACAGTCTGCTAATCACTAACACACAACCTGCTTGTTCCACAAAAGTTCTTATAAGGACTGGTAACTTGGTATAGGGTGCTACGGTACATAGGCTTGAGTGCGGTACAGTCTGCTGTTCTGTAAGGACCGCTATCGGTCCACAATAGATAGGGTTGACGTGCACCACTGCTGACCGCTGCCCTATACTGCAGCAGTCCTTCAGCGGTATAGGGACTGACGTACAGTCTGCTAAACACTAATACACAACCTGCTTGGTCCACAAAAGTTCTTATAAGGACTGGTAACTTGGTATAGGGTGCTACGGTACATAGGCTTGAGTGCGGTACAGTCTGCTGTTCTGTAAGGACCGCTATCGGTCCACAATAGATAGGGTTGACGTGCACCACTGCTGACCGCTGCCCTATACTGCAGCAGTCCTTCAGCGGTATAGGGACTGACGTACAGTCTGCTAAACACTAATACACAACCTGCTTGGTCCACAAAAGTTCTTATAAGGACTGGTAACTTGGTATAGGGTGCTACGGTACATAGGCTTGAGTGCGGTACAGTCTGCTGTTCTGTAAGGACCGCTATAGGTCCACAATAGATAGGGTTGACGTGCACCACTGCTGACCGCTCACCTATACTGCAGCAGTCCTTCAGCGGTATAGGGACTAAGAGTTTTGTCACAGGGTCATTTAAAAAATGACATGCAGAGGAAGAGGCAGGCCCTTCCGCAGGGGTGGTAGGGGTAGGGCAGGAGCAACAGGCTTGAGCCAAAGTGGGAAGTTGCAGAAGGTGCGTTCAATTACTTTAAAGGATGCACCAGACTTGGTTGAGTGGCTCGCTCAGCCTTACTCTTCTGCACCCTCCTCATCCTCTCGATCTGCACCCTCTTCTTCACTCTCTGCTATGTGCACCCCCAAAGACACTACCACCAACAACACGACCACCACCACCACCACCACATACCTTCCGCTTGAGTCACTGGAATTATTTTCCGATCCATATCAAGAGGACATTTCTGATGCGCAGCCACTCTTGGTATTGGATCAGGAAGAGGAGGTAGCAACAAGCGCTACTCAGCAGTCTGACGCCAGTACCCAGATCAGCCCAAGGAGGAGGTTGGTCCCCGGTGTTGCTGCCTACTCTACTTATAGCGGTGGGGAAGGTGACGTTGATGATGACGTGTCTAGTGATGTCACGTGGGTGCCCACAAGAGAGGAAGAGGAGGGGAGTTCAGAGGGAGATATGGACCAGCAGATAGGGAGGAGAAGCAGCAATGACTTACATTGCACAGCAGGGACAAAGCAGACTGCAAATGTATCAGGAGCGAGTCATCGACCATGTACGGTCACATCTGGCGCTCCCAGGACACCGGCACATGGCTCCGCAGTGTGGGCTTTTTTTAACGTGTCCGCTGCTGACAATAGCGTTGCCATCTGCAATCTTTGCAGTCAACGCGTTAGTCGCGGTAAGCCCAATACTCACCTAGGGACGACCGCCTTAAGAAGGCACATGAGCAGCCATCACCGAGCCCAGTGGGAGCAACGGAACACACAAAGCCACACTGCAGGCTCTCACCGTCCAGCCTCGTCTTCTACTTCTCCTTCTCCTCTCTCCTCACAATTGTCCTCCACTCCACCTTCCATCACGCCAAGCTCACATTTTTCTGCAAAAAGGCAGGCTTCCGTGGGCCTAATGTTTGAGCGTAAAAAAATGATGACGCCGGATAACCCTCTTGCCCAACGGTTGGCGGCTGGCTTGTCAGAACTCATAGCCCGCCAACTACTGCCATATAAACTGGTGGACTCGGAGGCCTTTCGCAAATTTGTGGCCATTGGAACACCACAATGGAAGGTCCCAGGAAGGAAGTATTTCTCAGAGAAGGGCATCCCAGAGCTATATGGCCATGTTCAGCGGCAAGTGAATGTATCTCTGGCACACAGTGTCGGTGCCAAGATACATCTGACCACAGACACGTGGTCTAGCAAACACGGGCAGGGAAGGTATATCAGTTTTACTGCCCACTGGGTGAACCTTCTGACGGCCGTCAAGCATGTAACCCGTGGCACCCGTGTAGATTTGGTTTTACCGCCACGGATTGCATGCAGGCCTGACTCTTCTTCTCCTCCTCCTACTCCATCCTCCTCCCTCTCCTCCTCAGCTGCCTCCTCCTTTTCCGCTGCTAGCGTCTCTTCCACTGCACCGCCCAAGCTCCCCAGAACCTATTCCACATGCCAGGTGAGACGTTGCCATGCCGTGCTGCGTCTGTTGTGCCTGGAAGCAAAGAGCCACACTGGCCCGGCACTCCTTTCAGCTTTGCGTTCACAGGCAGATGAGTGGCTAACACCGCTCAATTTGACAGTTGGTAAAGTGGTGTGTGACAACGGTGCCAATCTGCTTAGCGCATTGAAACAGGGCAAAATCACGCACGTGCCGTGCATGGCACACGTCTTAAACTTGGTCGTGCAGCGATTCCTTGTCAAATACCCTGGGGTCCAGGACATCTTGCGGCAGGCAAGGAAAATCTCGGCCCATTTCAGAAGATCTTACACGGCCATGGCTCGCCTTGCTGACATTCAGCGGCGACACCATCTGCCGGTCAGACGTCTTATTTGCGATTGCCCGACGCGATGGAACTCAACCTTCTATATGCTTGATAGGCTGCTCCAGCAGAAACGTGCAGTTAACGTCTACCTGTATGAACTCTGCGAAAGAAACGGTTCTGGGGAGCTGGGTTTTTTTTCACCGCGCCAGTGGCTGCTCATGCGCGACACATGCAGACTTCTGCGGCCATTTGAGGAGATCACCAAACTGGTCAGTCGCAGCCATGGCGCCATCAGTGACATGGTACCTTATGCCTTCTTTCTGGAGCGTGCATTGCGTCGTGTCATTGATCAGGCTGTGGAGGAGCAGGAGCGGGAAGATGAGGAAGTCGCAATGCTGGATGAATTCCCAGGGGGGGCTACTCTATCTGAGACAAGTCAACAACAGGAGTCTGATGAGGAGTCAGAGGAGGATGGTGCCGGGGCGGATGAGCAGGAGCAAGAAGAGCATGCTTTAAACCTTTCTGGGATCCCTGTTGTGCGAGGATGGGGAGAGGAGAATGAAGAGGACGACATTATCCTGGATGATGAGCAGGAGCCAGGCCACCACACCGCTTCCACTTTAGTGCAAATGGGGGCCTTCATGCTCCAGTGTTTTAATAGGGACCCCCGTATAAAAAGCATGAGGGTCAAGGACCAGTACTGGGTGGCAACGTACTTAGACCCCCGGTACAAACACAAAATGGCGGAAATGTTACCGCCGTCGCAGAGGGCTGTCAGAATGCAGCACTTCCAGGCCTTGCTTCGAGAAATGCTGCATTCTGCTTTTGCGTGCGCTGGCAGAGGAGCAATTCCCACTCCCAGAGAAGGATTTGCGGGTACCAATCCAACAGCGCCTGCAAGAAGAGGCCGGTTTGAAGATGTGTTGGTGACTTCGGATATGAGGTCATTCTTTCAGCCGACCCATCGACAGGTGTCATCCGGATCCAGCATCAGGGAACGCCTAGACCGTCAGGTGTCCGACTACATTGGGTTAACGGCCGATGTGGACGCTCTGAGGAGTGATGAACCCCTAGACTACTGGGTGGGCAGGCTTGACCTCTGGCCAGAGCTTGCCCAATTTGCAATCGAACTGTTGGCTTGCCCCTCATCCAGTGTCCTGTCCGAAAGGACGTTCAGCGCAGCAGGGGGGATTGTGACCGATAAGCGTACTCGCCTAGCTCACCACAGTGTTAACTACCTCACATTTCTAAAAATGAATGAGGCATGGATCTCGGAGGAATTCAACACATGTGATCAGTAGACCATGTATATGTCTATAAACAATTTTTGGAATCAAGCACACAGACCTTCTTAATTCATTTGGCTCACTTCCCTGACCCAAAAAAGCACACCGTACTATATGCCCCTACCCTCCTCTTTGAAGAGGTTGAGCGGTGTCATATTTCTACTGGGGCTGCTTATTATGAGGGGTTCCCACCATCCCTGTGCTGTGCTGACTTCCTCCTGGGTGTTCTTATTATGAGGGGCTCCCACCATCCCTGTGCTGTGCTGACTTCCTCCTGGGGGTTCTTATTATGAGGGGATCACACCATCCCTGTGCTGTGCTGACTTCCTCCTGGGGCTGCTTACGGTGCTGCTGTCAGCGCTGTATGTCACGGAGCTGCTGTCAGCGCTGTATGTCACGGAGCTGCTGTCAGCGCTGTATGTCACGGAGCTGCTGTCAGCGCTGTATGTCACGGAGCTGCTGTCAGCGCTGTATGTCACGGAGCTGCTGTCAGCGCTGTATGTCACGGAGCTGCTGTCAGCGCTGTATGTCACGGAGCTGCTGTCAGCGCTGTATGTCACGGAGCTGCTGTCAGCGCTGTATGTCACGGAGCTGCTGTCAGCGCTGTATGTCACGGAGCTGCTGTCAGCGCTGTATGTCACGGAGCTGCTGTCAGCGCTGTATGTCACGGAGCTGCTGTCAGCGCTGTATGTCACGGAGCTGCTGTCAGCGCTGTATGTCACGGAGCTGCTGTCAGCGCTGTATGTCACGGTGCTGCTGTCAGCGCTGTATGTCACGGAGCTGCTGTCAGCGCTGTATGTCACGGAGCTGCTGTCAGCGCTGTATGTCACGGAGCTGCTGTCAGCGCTGTATGTCACGGAGCTGCTGTCAGCGCTGTATGTCACGGAGCTGCTGTCAGCGCTGTATGTCACGGAGCTGCTGTCAGCGCTGTATGTCACGGAGCTGCTGTCAGCGCTGTATGTCACGGTGCTGCTGTCAGCGCTGTATGTCACGGAGCTGCTGTCAGCGCTGTATGTCACGGAGCTGCTGTCAGTGCTGTATGTCACGGAGCTGCTGTCAGCGCTGTATGTCACGGAGCTGCTGTCAGCGCTGTATGTCACGGAGCTGCTGTCAGCGCTGTATGTCACGGTGCTGCTGTCAGCGCTGTATGTCACGGAGCTGCTGTCAGCGCTGTATGTCACGGAGCTGCTGTCAGCGCTGTATGTCACGGAGCTGCTGTCAGCGCTGTATGTCACGGAGCTGCTGTCAGCGCTGTATGTCACGGAGCTGCTGTCAGCGCTGTATGTCACGGTGCTGCTGTCAGCGCTGTATGTCACGGAGCTGCTGTCAGCGCTGTATGTCACGGAGCTGCTGTCAGTGCTGTATGTCACGGAGCTGCTGTCAGCGCTGTATGTCACGGAGCTGCTGTCAGCGCTGTATGTCACGGAGCTGCTGTCAGCGCTGTATGTCACGGTGCTGCTGTCAGCGCTGTATGTCACGGAGCTGCTGTCAGCGCTGTATGTCACGGAGCTGCTGTCAGCGCTGTATGTCACGGAGCTGCTGTCAGCGCTGTATGTCACGGAGCTGCTGTCAGCGCTGTATGTCACGGAGCTGCTGTCAGCGCTGTATGTCACGGTGCTGATGTCAGTGCTCTGTATTACGGTGCTGCTGTCAGTGCTCTGTATCTCCTGCACCCTCTTGTTTGCCTACCCTGGTCCCTGACCTTCCCTCTCCTCCATTGCCTTCATTAGCTCCATAGTCCTGAATTGTCAGAACAATTTCCCAAATAAAAAAAAAATGCTTGTAGTTATCGATCCCAAATTCACCTCATACATGTATTATGCTATTGTCCAGGTGGTGGGACTACGTGCTACCCCCTAATAATTACCCCGTGGCCGCAAATTCGACCTAAAGGTTTGCGAAATTCGCCTCCCATTGAAGTCAATGGAGCCCGCGGCGAACGGTCGTTTTCGCGAACGTTTGTGTCCGTTCGCGTTTCGCGTTCGCGAAACGTCCCGTCGGAAGTTCGTCCATCACTAATATCCACACAAATGAAATGTCAATAAGGGGTTAATAGCATACATACAAAATAAATGTTTGTTGCCAATAACACTCACATTATACCCATTAAATCATCAAAAAATATAAGAAATATAAAACTGACATAAAACAAAAAACAGCTTATAGCTGAGACTGGAAGATAAAGTCCAATATATCAGTGATTATCGAGTCACCACGGTGAGTCCAAACAAAGCTGCAAATCAGTGCCCGTCACCAGGTTTTTGATGCGCTTACCAGATGCGGATTAGATAGTAGCCTTAATAATATTTATCCGAAGCAGGTTATGGTTTTAGTGATAAGACATCCGATCATGATTCTTGCCTCCTGATTACACTTATCATAGGTATATGGCAGTACCACAGCCTTTAAAACTTCAACAGTCAGCAATCGCGTATGTCACCAACATCAACCCCAGAAAGAAAAAGATGCCTCCATAGCGTAAAACCATTCAAATATTTATTTAAATAAAAATATCGCACTTACGTAAAGATTTCTTTAAAACAGCAAACAAAATCACATAAAGCCGGCCGGCATTCAAAAGAGCGTCCCTTCCTCCCCTCGTAGAGCGTGGTAGCGTCACTGCGTACCTTCCCAGACGCGTTTCGTCATAGATGACGTTATCAATGGGGAACGGGCAACGCAGCGACGCACCACCTTTTATGCCCAGACCTCGTTCTGAGATGCGAGATCCGGCCTACAACGCCATCTTAACTGATGGAAAAAATAACTGATGATTCCATATTAAGGAAGGGAAAAAAGGTAAACAAAAAAGACATATTACAAATTAGCTCGCGATGACAAAGTTGTAATATACAATTGTGGCTGTGATAATGGGTAAACACAGAGGGGATCACCATAGGTTTGATATTAGATAAACCATGTGGCGAGTGGAAATCTAAAAATCGGTATATGTAAATATGTGATAACTAAGTGTGAAAAAATTTATCGATATGAAAAATGAATATATAAATACATCAAATACCATAAACTTATGCGGAAATATGCATGTATGAAAAATACATATCCCCACATAGACATAATTATTAATGTATAAGAAATTAAATACATGATGAAAAAATGTGAAATAAAAAATATATATGAAGTACAACATGAATAGTGCAAAAATCAATAATAAATATATAAATACCCTAAATTAAATATGTGTATGCATATACTTAAAATATAAAATTTGACTGTATCAGAAATTAATATGGATAGAGTGAAAAGTTAATGATACACCAATCCATTTAAGGAAGTGTGCACATAATTTATATGTACAATCAATAACTTATATGTGCAATCAATATTCAATCCTCCATATGGATTGAATATTGATACCGATATTAATGCGTTCATAGATAATTCCTGAACCTGTCTTTTTTATTTTATGTTTTATTAGTTACACCTGTCCTGATTACCATTATATGTGTTATGGGCATGTTTAATTTTATTGTTTTTGTGTAAACCCGCTCTGAGCTGCGGGAACTGGCCTTAAATACCACTATTGCAGTATATAATTAAAATGGGTGTATTATTGATTGCACATATAAGTTATTGATTGTACATATAAATTATGTGCACACTTCCTTCAATGGATTGGTGTATCATTAACTTATCACTCTATCCATATTAATTTCTGATACAGTCAAATTTTATATTTTAAGTATATACATACACATATTTAATTTAGGGTATTTATATATTTACTATTGATTTTTGCACTATTCATGTTGTACTTCATATATATTTTTTATTTCACATTTTTTCATCATGTATTTAATTTCTCATAAATTAATAATTATGTCTATGTCCGCATAAGTTTATGGTATTTGATGTATTTATATATTAATTTTTCATATCAATAAATTTTTTCACACTTAGTTATCACATATTTACATATACCGATTTTTTAAATTTCCACTCGCCACATGGTTTATCTAATATCGAACCTATGGTGATCCCCTCTGTGTTTACCCTTTATCACAGCCACAATTGTATATTACAACTTTGTCATCGCGAGCTAATTTGTAATATGTCTTTTTTGTTTACCTTTTTTTCCCTTCCTTAATATGGAATCATCAGTTATTTTTGCCATCAGTTAAGATGGCGTTGTAGGCCGGATCTCACATCTCAGAACGAGGTCTGGGCATAAAAGGTGGTGCGTCGCTGCGTTGCCCGTTCCCCATTGATAACGTCATCTATGACGAAACGCGTCTGGGAAGGTACGCAGTGACGCCACCACGCTCTACGAGGGGAGGACGGGACGCTCTTTTGAAAGCCGGCCGGCTTTATGTGATTTTGTTTGCTGTTTTAAAGAAATCTTTACGTAAGTGCGATATTTTTATTTAAATAAATATTTGAATGGTTTTACGCTATGGAGGCATCTTTTTCTTTCTGGGGTTGATGTTGGTGACATACGCGATTGCTGACTGTTGAAGTTTTAAAGGCTGTGGTACTGCCATATACCTATGATACGTGTAATCAGGAGGCAAGAATCATGATCGGATGTCTTATCACTAAAACCATAACCTGCTTCGGATAAATATTATTAAGGCTACTATCTAATCCGCATCTGGTAAGCGCATCAAAAACCTGGTGACGGGCACTGATTTGCAGCTTTGTTTGGACTCACCGTGGTGACTCGATAATCACTGATATATTAGACTTTATCTTCCAGTCTCAGCTATAAGCTGTTTTTTGTTTTATGTCAGTTTTATATTTCTTATATTTTTGATGATTTAATGGGTATAATGTGAGTGTTATTGGCAACAAACATTTATTTTGTATGTATGCTATTAACCCCTTATTGACATTTCATTTGTGTGGATATATTTTTTATTACTATATAGGGCCAGTGGCGCAGCTTTCCAAATTTTCTTATATTTATACATCAGTTTACATAGCACTTTACATTCACATTAGTCCCTGCCCTCAAGGAGCTTACAACCTCTCATACATACTGGGGTTGATTTACTAAAACTGTAGAGTGCAAAATCTGGTGCAGCTGTACATGAACAATCAGCTGCTAACTTCAGCTTGTTCAATGAAGCTTTGCCAAAATAAAAACTGGAAACCGATTGGTTTTTATACAGAGCTGCACAAGATTTTGCACTTTCCATTCCTACTGTATGCTAAGGCCACATTAGAAAGGAGCCATTTAACCTACCAGTATGTCTTTGGAGACACCGGGAGAACATGTAGACTCCAGGCAGGTAGTCTGGTGGCTGGAATCTGAACCAACAGCCCTAACACTGCTAGGCAGAAGTGCTAACCACTTAGCCACTGTGCTGCATAGTCACAGGGGGTAAAAGTACATTTTGCAATAAGGAAACATATTCTAAAGACAAGTGTCTAGAAGGGGAGATCTCGCCAATATTCCTGCTGTGTCACTGGGACAAGAAGTGAAGAGAAATCTCCATGACAGGACAAAGACAAAACTTAGCAGTGATATTATCATTTCCTACTCTATCCAAAACGAACGTAAAAGGCTTTGGCTTTACACGTCATACATATGGTACGGTTTCCTTATTCCCCAGTCAGCAGGTGGAAGAGAAAAGAAAATAGCAGAATCTACCCTTAAGCCCTGGTACACACTGATGCTACTTTGAAATCGTGCTACTTCAATTGCAGTAGTACGATTTCAAAGTAGAAGGTCAGTGCGATTTTAGGTGCTACTTGGCTGACATCTGTGCACTTCATTCACAGATGTGTATAAAAGTCGTACCTGAAATCGCAAAAAAATAGTGCAAGAACCCATTCTTCAAATTGGTGTGGCACCGCAAAGTCGGACTCGCACCGATTTGACCGGTTCCATTGCTGATAATAGAGTGCGACTTGTCATGCGATTTGGAACTGTCAAATCACATGACAAGTTGCACTGATGTGAACAGGAGCTAAAAGGAAGCTTAACTGCAGTTTTGGAGGAAACAGATACAGCTCATCTTTTTATGATATTGCTTTATTTGAATGCTGCTTTCCCTAACCAGAAATTATAGGTTAGCTGTCATGATGACACATCAAAGTCAAACAGAAATTCATTTTGTAAATGTTGTGTACATATGCAGTGGTTAACAAATCCAAATCATCACATCACCACATCTTTTACTAGATGGATTTTAAAAATACCCTCAGTTTATAATTACCTAAAATATCCAGTGGCAGACAAGCTAATTGACTGCAAAAATGCGTTTTTTACCTGAAACACAAAAATAAAACTTTAATTAAAATGGCATAAAATAAATCTCTCTACTGGTGGCAGATATTGCATGAAACATACACTTAAAATAAGATGTCATTTAGCTAGAAAGCACACAGCCTTTGTTAGTATGTTTTTGCACCTATGCAGGGGCATTTTCCTGAACTGTGTTTAAAGAATGCTCTTCCATTTCACTTTTCCCCTATACGCAAAAATCGCATCAAAGAAGTGCATGCATTTTTTTTAAACATGTCACTGTAAAGCACCTGCTACTTTGCCACCATGTGCTTTGGTGCACAATTTCACAGATGCGATAGCAAGGTGCGATGGATTGGCATTAACAAGTTATTGTTACAGCTGTGTGCCTGCAAAAAAAAAATTGAACATTTTTGCGTTTTGAACAAAATATGAACCTTCTTACACTTTACCCTTCTCACAAGGAATACTTAAAAATGTTGCTGCTATTTTCATATAGTCGCTTATGTTGTCTTTTGGTCGGTCTTTTACATTATAAAGGTATATTTAAAACATTTTATAAATTGCAAAATAATTTTACATTCATAAAATGTAGATGATAGAATATGTATAATATGTAATTTAACAACTATAAAATTGATATGTGCACTTATACACGTTCCTCTGAGATAAGAATCTAGACAGCTCAGTAGCTTACCTGCTACCCAGTACCCTCTAGTGGTGCTACAGAGTACTAATGTAGACTGAATTGTGCAGTTGATATTCTGTACTGTGACTTTCATCCAATATACAAAATATTGTAGCAGAGTGTTTAAAAAAACCAATGTGTTTATCCAACAATGGAGACTGTCCGGTAAGGAAAAGGGGAGGGGAGAACGAGTGAGCACTCCCCCCCCCCCGGACCATACCAGGCCACATGCCCTCAACATGGGGGGTTGGTACTTTGGGGCAGAGGGGGCCCCTGCGCCACCCCCACCCCAGAGCACCTTGTCCCCATGTTGATGAGGACAAGGGCCTCTTCCTGACAATCCTTGCCTGGTGGTTGTCGGGGTCTGCGGGCGGGAACTTATTGTGATCTGGAAGCCCCCTTTAACAAAGGGCCCCCCAGATCACGGACCCCTACCCTAGGTGAATGAGTATGGGGTACATCGTACACCTACCCATTCACCTAAAAAAAAGTGTCAAAAATAAACACACTACACAGGTTTTTAAAGTATTTTATTAAGGCAGCTCCAGGTCTTCTCCCTCTTCTGGCGGTGTGTTCTCTCCTCTCCGGTCCTTCTCCCCTCTCCGGTTCTTCTCCTCTCTGCGCTGTCCTCTCTCTCTGCTATCTTCTGCTCTTTCGCTGGGTTTTCTCCCTCTGTTCAGCTTCTCTCCCCTCTTCCCCTCCTCCCCGGCTGACGTAAGTGGGAGGGCTCAGCCCAGCCCACTAGAGCTGTGAGCCTGAGAGAAGAGACCTGACTGTCAGCTGAGGGCATAAGCCTGAACCACGATCTGTCTGATCCACCGAGAAATAGTGGCAAACGAGACCGGCAGGCCCTTCTTTGGACCTGCCACCGATACAAACAGAGAGTCTGACCAAAAAGGAGCTGTAGCAGACATATACACCAGCAGAGCCTGGACTGCATCCAAAGAATGCAAAGCAACCTCTTTGGGATGTGACGGCCGAGAACATAAGGACGGAAGCACAATGTCCTCATTTAGATGAAATGCCAAAACAACCTAGACTAGGCAGAAAACAACTGAGCTGCTGGTAGCAGAGTGAGAAATTATAGCCAGTAGGACCGCCCCCTGGGCGGTACTGTACAGCTTTGCTGTTTTTATGTGTTCTGCCTAGTCCTCTCCTAAAGGTGGCAATATAACCCTAAGGTCAAGATTAAAGGTGCAGTGTTGGTCAATGAACGAAAGAGAAATAGCGGGTTCGTGTGATGCCCGCCAGTGACCTGCAAACGCGGTGAGGAAAGGCAAAACAGGGAACTGCCTAAAACAAGGTGATTTCCTGTTCTGCCTAGTGACATGATAGAGATCTACTGTTCCCAGTGATCAGGAACATCTCTATCATGTTCTAGCCCATCCCCCCTGCAGTTAGAACACACCCAGGGAACACTCTTAACCCCTTGATCGCCCCCTAGTCTTAACCATATATCTATATATTTCTATACTGATCAATGTAATAATGTCACTGGTCCCCAAAAAGTGTAATTTTGGGTAATGTCGCAGTCTCGCTAAAAATTGCAGATCGGCGCCATTACCAGTAAAAACTATAAAAGTAAATAAAAGTCCCTAAATCTATCCCATAGTTTGTAGACGTGATAACTTTTGCTCAAACCAATCAATATATGCCTATTATATTTTTTTCCCAAAATATGTAGAAGAATATATATAGGCCTTAACTGATGAATAAATTAGTTTTTTATATATTTTTTGGATATGTATTATAGAAGTAAAAAAAAAAAAAAATTTGTCATGCAATTTTACATGTCAAAACGCTCCAATGTGAATGAGGGCTCATCGTCAAAGCTTAAACAAGCGGAAGTTAGAAGCTGGTTATTATTAGGGATGAGTCGGTTCGGTTCACACCAGAACATGCGAACAGACAAAAAAATTGTGCGAGCATACAAACATTGTTAAAGTCTATGGGACACAAATGTAAAAAATCAATTGTTCATTTTAAATGCTTATATGTAAGTTATTGCCATGAAACGTGTTTGGGGACCCGGGTACTGCCCCAGGGGACATGTATCAATCCAAAAAAAAAAGTTTTTAAAACAGACGTTTTTTCAGGAGCAGTGATTTTAATAATACTTAAAGTGAAACAATAAAAAATGAAAATAAATGTGAATAAAAAATGTATACTGCTATCTGAACAGAAAGGTATAAAATCCAATACTATTGTCCCCTGCCAAGATATCTGTATAAACACAGCAGTCACTGTGTTACATTTTCACTCTTCATATTTCTGAAACACCACCTGAATTACTCTTTACTATATATGTATGTGGACACAATTGTGTCTTTCTGTAGCTCATTGTATGTTGCTAATTAATTGCAAGACCTGTACTAACAGACTCTTTATTTACAAGGCCTAAAGCCTAGTACACACTATTATTTTTTCTTTTCATTCAACGCAGCTGGCTAAACTGAAAAAAAAACAACCTGAAGAGCTCGGGAGGAGCCGCTGTACTATATGCAATGTTAGTAAAGCAATTTCCCCTGCTCCCCTATTGTGTTATGACAGGAGGATGGCTCTCACCAGAACACACCAGATATCGCTCTCAGCAATTGGCTGATCGGCAGACCTTTTTTGCTCATGACCCTTCGACAGAAGACAGCCGAATGCCGTGTACACATGAGCGGAATTTCCAACAGAAAAAGTCAGACAGGAGCTTTTCATCATATATATTCTGATCGTGTGTATGCCCCATCTGACTTTTTACGTTGAAAATTCTGACGGACCTAGAAAGAGAACATGTTCTAAATTTTTCTGATGCAACCAATTCCTATCAGGAAACAGCTCATCTATATGCTGTTCTGACGTACCAAAAACGGTGCATGCTCTGAAGCAAGTACAAGATGGAAGCTATGGGCTACTGGCTATTGAACTTCCTTTTTCTAGTCCCGTTGTACGTGTTGTACATCACCACGTTCTTAAAGGTCGGACTTTGGAGTGACCATGTGTATGGTAGACAGCTTGAGAGGAATTCCGTTGGCATTGCGTCGGAGAAACCTTCAGAGTTTATTCAGACGGAAAAAACCCTTGTGTGTATACGGTTCTTTCACATGAAGTGGTGTCTGTGCAGGGAGTGAGAAGGCCACGTGACACTGTGGTGTAATGCATAAGGGAGGGTTTTGATGACATCCCAACACTCTTCGGCAGGAATGGTGTGGTAACTACATGAGTGAGAGGACTGTTTACGGGCGATTTTTGCATATTCTGGAGTGTTGCATGCAAGATATAGCGTGGTGCGTTGGTAGCACCTTTTATCAGTAAGTGTACATCTCTAAGATTTTATTTGCAATCAAACCTATTTTAAGGATAATGCTATGGACTATGCTTTGGTGTTTTTTCCCCTTTTCTATGTATTGATGTATGGAGGCAACCACAGCGGATGCAGCAGATTAAGAAGCATTGAATGGTATCTTAGGCTGGCAAGCAAGTTTTAGCCCTCTGAGAGTGACAAAATCGTACATAGACAATATGAATAGTGTGGTCATATCCCTCAACTGAGAGCACAGCTGGTGGAGTGAACACAGATCACAGAGTGGTTTTATGAGCACTGATGGTGGGAGCCATTAACCACTTCAGTTTGGTAAGGTTTTACCCCCTTAATGACCAGAGATTTTTTTTCAACTTGGCACTGCGCTGCTTTAACTGGTAATTGCACGGCCATGCAATGCTGTACCCAAACAAAAGTTATGTCCTTTTTTCCCCACAAATAGAGCTGTCTCTGGGGGGTAATTGATCACCACTGAGATTTTTATTTTTTTGTGAAGTAAAAAAAAAATGACTGAAAATTGTGAAAACAAATGATATTTTCTACTTTTTGTTATAAAAAAAAAAATCCAATAAACTAAATTTTTGTCATACATTTAGGCCAAAATGTATTCAGCCACATGTCTTTGGTAATCCTTCAGAGACTGGTACACAGAGCAGTATTCCAACATGATAAGGACTCCAAACACACCTCCAAGATGACCACTGCTTTGCTAAAGAAGCTGAGGGTAAAGGTGATGGATTGGCCAAGCATGTCTCCAAACCTAGACTCTATTGAGCATCTGTGGGACATCCTCAAACGGAAGGTGGAGGAGCGCAAGGTCTCTAACATCAACCAGCTCCATGATATCATCATGGAGGAGTGGAAGAGGACTCCAGTGTCATCCTGTGAAGCTCTGGTGAACTCCATGCCCAAGAGGGTTATATCAGTGCTGGAAAATAATGGTGGCCACACAAAATATTGACACTTTGGGCCCAATTTGGACATTTTCACATAGGGATGTACTCACTTTTGTTGCCAGCGGTTTAGACATTAATGGCTGTGTGTTGAGTTATTTTGAGGGGACAGCAACTTTACCCTGTTATACAAGCTGCACACGCACTACATTGTAGCAAAGTGTAATTTCTTCAGTGTTGTCAAATGAAAAGATATCATAAAATATTTACAAAAATGGTGGAGGGGTGTACTCACTTTTGTGAGATACTGTACATTGTGACCCCATATCTGTCACACTTGCTGGGTAGAAACTGTTTGCAAACAAGGCGGCTAGAAAATTGAATCAAGGACTCATCTATGCAGACAGCTTGTTCGGGGATATACAAGGCTGCACATTTTTGGTTCACATGATTTACGAGGGGTCAAATTTTGTGGCGCCGATCATATCCAGTGTCACCCCGAGGACAACAGAGTTAATTGTTGTTGAAGTGCATAAACCGTAACATTTACTCGTACCTAGTCCTGGCCATGGCAACAGAGAACACAGGCACATGATGAATATGTGGACCAATATGACTGCAAGATGCCCATGCCCATGATGAGGGATAGGCCCAGAAAGGTCTTAAATTAGGAAACTGTGATACGTTTCCATGCGAATTGTCTGGCAAGGGTCAGATCTTTCATAAAGAACAGCTCATAAAAACCAAGGGGAGATGAATTAGCTGTTTCCACCTGAATTCTGGGTTGGCAAGTGAATGGGGGGGGGGGGGCTGAGTATGGGCACTGCAGAAGTAGTGGGCTGCCAATCAAGATTTTCAAGCACATCAAGAAGGGCACTATGGGCTCTACGTCTCTAACCTATAGGCCTCTTCACTAGTGTAACTTTCAATTGACATTTTGGCCACTAAATTTATATGTACCTACTGTGACTCACAGGTAAAAAAGTACCTGGTTGTCGAGGACTGTTTGAACTGATACAAAAAAACTGTAACTGCTAGTGCTAGAAGCGATCAAGCCTGACACTGCGGTTTTGTGTGCTGTCTATTGGAAGTGACGGTGATCTACTGATACTGCACTTGTTTGGGTGGGGCGGAGGGGCTAAATGCAGGTGCTGGCAGGTGTCGGGGCTGATCCTGCTAATGACAAGTACTGCTAAGTGGATATTTGGTGGGACACTGATGCTATCAGGGATTGACACTAAAGCTAACTGCCATCACCTGTGACACTAGTACAGTGATCAGAAAAAAAGATCTGTACACTGTACTAATGACACTGTGACAGTGTAGTTCTCAGGTAAGTTATTCATAATGAGCTAGTATGCTATGCATACTAGCTCATTATGCCTTTGCCTTGCACGTTGCATTTATTTATTTTTTTAAAGTGCCTTTACTTCCTCTTTAAAAAGGCAGTAGAACCCTATATTTAGCACTTCCAAACGTTAACAAAAGAAAAAAAAAATTAAACATTATAGCAATACTTACCCAGTCCTTCCATGAACCTTTGGGATTAGCCTCTTTAATTGGTTCCAGGCGTTTCATAAGAGTTTGACAAGCAATCTGTAAAAGAAGAAGAAGAAACTGAAAAAATGAAGACAAACACTGGAGTTAATTTGTCTTAAGCCAGCCCTAGATGGATCGAATTTGGGGTGCTCCAGCAGGGATAGCCGAGATGCAATCCATCTATGGACATGCTGATTGTACTGAGGATCCATCAATCAACTTCAGCGCAACCAGCCTGTCTGATTTTTTTCATGTGACCACTGCCGGCGGCTATAGCCATCAGAAGTGACCATTGTGTTCTGTTGACAGGGAAGTCTCCCCACCAGCAGAACACAGCGTTGTGGGAGGGATTTGCCCAGCAAAACTGACTGTGCTGATGGAGGAATAGAGAAATTTTATTTCCTTCCACCGTAGATGGAAGGAAAGAAATTGTATATTCAAGGGGCTGCCTTAGGCAAGTCTACTTCACTCTACTTAAGTTTTTGCAAATGCCTCGCTAAAGCTGGCCATACACTGATCAAGATTCCACCTGTCCAGCAGGACCAGCCAAATTCTAATCAGTGTGTGGCTGCCCCACTCAAGAGAAGGGACATGCAGTGAAATCCACTATCAGAATACAATGTCCCAGCTTCCATCCACCTCATTTGTGTGGATGGAGGAATCTGTGTTATAATGTTATTACAACATGAAATATCCAATCAAGCAAGAGTAAATTAATGTGTCATATTACTGTAAGTTATCAATGAAAATGTGTACCTTCACTGCCATTCCATTGACGTCAGTCCCTAGAGAGCCACCAGATACCAATGTGTTGGGAACAGAATCTGTGCTGGTCTCACAAACATGCACTTCTGAAACAGGAATCTCCAATTCTCTGCTTGCAATCTGGAAGACATGGGACATGACAAAATAGTTGTATTTTTCTACATGAAAGCTTATTCTGCCTGTATGTAAAATAAATGTATATACTGGTTTCAATGTTGACCACATCATGACTCGTAACGTGAAGTCAGACGACGTGATATGTTCAAAGTACAGACCACCTAAAACTAATATTTTTGATGTTGGCCCATTCCCAGTTTTTTTTTTTCAATTTTTTTTTTGGGGGGGGGGGGGGGGGGGTACAGCAGTGAGAGCTTCTTCTTTGCATGATCAACTTTGTATATTAAGAGAAGAATCCAGCAGCAAAATAATTTGTAGGATATCATAGATACCCTTGGTAACTTGCTTGGCACTCTGGATCAATAATGTTTAGCTTTCTGCAGGTACGTTCAGACGACTAACCGGTTATACGAGGGCCTGCATAGTTGTAGCGCTGAAATCACTTGGCAAAGGCAAAAGCATTTGGCACACAGTATCTCTTCTCATCTCTTAGGTAACTAAACACTAACACCAATACTGGGGCATTCCCACTCACATTGGCACTAATTTAAGGAGCGGTCATCTTATAATTTTAGAGTAGATTTTTCTTTTTCACTCGCTTTTATAAAATTTTCAAAAAGGTAGAAAAAGAGTACAATAACAGTGCTTCATGATACATTTAGACTAGGAGTAAACAAAGCGAAACAGAGGGGGTGAATACAAGTCACCTCAAAGGCTCAATAATTCAATAGTACAGAATATATCAGTTGGACTAAAACCATAAACACGAAAGTCAAATGTATTGTAGTAAATCAAACTACCAAATAATATCTTGTAATAAATGAAGGAGAAATAAGCATACAAAAATGGCAAGAAAGACAAATCTGACCAAATTACAATACAATGCCTTGAAAAAGTATTCATACCCCTTCAAATTTTCCAGATTTTGTCATGTTACAACCAAAAGCGTAAATGTATTTTACAGATGCTCCCCATCAAATCTGACAGAGCTTGAGCTATTTTGCAAAGAGGAATGGGCAAAAATGTCACTCTCTAGATGTGCAAAGCTGGTAGAGACATCCCCAGAAAGACTTGCAGCTGTAACTGCAGTGAAAGGTGGTTCTACAAAGTATTGACACAGGGGGCTGAATACAAATGTACGCCACACTTTTCATATATTTATTTGTAAAACATTTTGAAAACCACTTCACAATTATGTGCCATTTTATGTTGGTCTATCACATAAAATCTGAATAAAATACAATTAGGTTTTTGGTTGTAACAAGACAAAATGTGGAAAATTTCAAGCTATGAATAGTTTTTCAAAGCACTGCATGTTTCCACCTGAGAGGTACATTTTCTCTCATTAAGGTCAATGTATGGGGAGGTCTTCCTTCCCCTGACACCAATTTTAGGGTCAGTCTTCTCCCAACTGGAAAAAATAAAAAGCAATAAAAGGGGCCCCAATATATGGTGTTATTCCCACCAACACATGCTAAACACATCTGACCACCATGCTGTTTATTTTGAGCTGTACATTACATTCTTCTCACCCCAGCAGATGGTGTTTATATTACATACTCCTGATTGATGCATTCTGTGTACTGTGCTTTTTGTAACAAATGTACAGTATGACCACTGTATTTTCTACATTGTGCTGTACACTACATATTCTTGACAGCTGCATTCCACACTTGGTACAGTCCTAACTTTTGCACTCTGTACTAAAAATTATAAATACCTTTGATGCTTCCCTACGAAGACCTTGGTAATCTTGATTTATACTTCCTTTCTCTGCATTCATGGTATGTGTTTATTACCATGTACTACCCCTAGGGAGCGCTACTACCTCTCATTTATTTCTTCCCTGTTTTTTCTCCTACCTAAGATTATTTTTTCTTTTATCTTCTTTCTCTCTTCTACTTTTTCCCCCTATTCTCTCGCTCCTCTTTCAATTTACTCTTTATATAGTTCTGGTAGCAGAACTTTTATTTCCTTGATTATCATTATACCAATATGTAGTATAAGATTTTAGATTCTATAATAATTTTATTTTATTTATTTTTTTCATTTTTATTTAAAAACGATACTCTTGATAATAATTAAGACCTTTTTTTTTTATCTGAGGTCATCTTATATTAACCTGGTCAAAGTTGGATTTATCCTTTCTTATACAATGTATGACAACCTTTTGAGTAGTTAGATCCATGCTAAAATTGTTTTAGTTAAACTACTTTTAGTTTATGTTGGAAATACAACTCAATATTACCATATATGTGATTTTTTTTCTTTTGCTGCCACCATATGTGCTTATGTACTGTATACTAATTGTTAAAATTCAATAAAAAAAATTGACAAGGAAAAATTATAAACACCTGATTTAAGTTTAGACATATTAATAAATTACTGTTGAAATTAAAGTGGAACTTCACTGCATATGAGTACCAAAAACAAAAAATGCAATCTAATTCATTTTTAATATTCAAAGCAAACTCGTCCTTGTCTCCATGCTTTGTTTTGCAGATAAATCACTTTGAAAAACACCCCCTAGCATTTCTGGCTGTGGACAACTTGAGTAAGGGTAGATGATTCATGTAGCATTTACTTCCTGGAATCCATCTGCCCGTAGCTTAGGCATGCAGGCAGGAGGCTGTGCTTAGCTGAGAAAACTACTCCTACCCTCCTAAAGACTCCTTGGATGTATGACATCATTTGCCTAGGCCTGGAAACCAGGAAGCAGAGGCAGCCGCTTATGGCCTCGAACTCACAGGGGCCTCGTGGCCGCCTAATTTGCCTGTGCTTGATCACTAATGTGGACTACGAAAAAAGGCGTGCAGGCAGCCATAAGGCACACTGGTGGGCCGCAAGTCCATGCGGGGCCCTAATCTGAGCTGATCTGGCAGCCCGCACCGCTCACCTGGCCTCTATGCATCTGGCTGGCTGCCTATTCAGGTCAGGAGTCGGGCCAGGTGGCAGAAAATATTCAGCTGCCTGTGAAGGGGAAGCAGGAGCTCCGGTTGATGAATCCCATCCCAGCGCCTGCTGCAGCCTGGCCAACCGCTCAGGGAGAAAGTGAGTGCCCGGCCGTGCAGTGCTCCTGTGTGCATGGATAGTAGGAGTGGTGGGGACAGCTGTACATGGAGGAATTGATTTTTCAATATGCCTTCTGCAGCCACTGAATGCCCACTTTTTCTGCGGGCATTCATTGGATGCAGAAGAATATGAAAAGATCAATTCCTTCATTTGCAGCTGTCCCCATCGCTCCTACTATCCAACTTCTTTTACTGCCCCTGTACTCCGTAGTTTCTTTCAGTTCTCCCTACTGCTCCTTGACTCCCCCGGCACCCCTCAATGCTCTCCCTAATGCTCTCTGGTCCCCGTGCTCCCTGGCTTCCCCCACTGTGCTGTCCAGTCCCCCCACACTGCTCTGTGCTCCCTGGCTCTCCCACAGTGCTCTCCCCCCACAGTGCTCTCTGGCTCCCCCATGCTCTCCCCCCACTGTGCTGTCCAGCTCTCGCCCCACTGCTCTGTGCTCCCTGGCTCCCCCACAGTGCTCTCTGGTCCTCCCTGGCTCCATCCATACTATCCCCCCCAGTGCTCTCCTAGCTCCCCCCAACAGTGCTCTCCAGCCCCTCCAGAGCTCTCTGCTCCCCTGTGCTCCCTGGCCCCTCCCAGTTCTACCTCCCCCTGTGTTGTCCAGTCCCCCCCCAAGTGCTCTCTGCCCCCTGTGCTGTCCAGGCCCCCCCAGTACTCTATTCCACCTGTGCTGTCCAGTCCCCCCAGTGCTCTCTGCCCCCTGTGCTGTCCTGTCCCCCCAGTGCTCTCTGCCCCCTGTGCTGTCCAGTTCACCCCCAGTGCTCTTCCCCCTTGTGCTTTCCAGCCCCCCGTACTTTCTGCCCCCTGTGCTATCCAGTCCCCCTCCCCAGTGCTCTCTGCCCTCTGTGCTGTCCAGCCCATCCCCAGTGCTCTCTGCCCCCTGTGCTGTCCAGTCCCACCCAGTGCTCTCTGCCCCCTGTGCTGTCCAGTCCCCCTCCCCAGTGCTCTCTGGCCTCTGTGCTGTCCAGCCCATCCCCAGTGCTCTCTGCCCCCTGTGCTGTCCAGTCCCACCCAGTGCTCTCTGCCCCCTGTGCTGTCCAGTCCCCCCAGTGCTTTATGCCCCCCATGCTGTCCAGTCCCCCCGTGCTCTCTGCCCCCTGTGCTGTCAAGTCCCCCACCATGCTCCCTGGCTCTCCCTGTGCTTTCTACTCCACCCGTGCTCTCCAGTTCCCCCCCCCCCACAATGCTCTTCAGCTCCCCCGTGCTCTCTGCACTCTTGTGCTTTCCGGCCCCCATTTTTCCCCCTGGCTCCCCACCCCACTGTGCTATCCAGTTCCCCCAGTACTTTACAATTCCCCCCACCCCCCTGTGCTCCCTGGCTCGCCCCATGCTCTCCACCAAACTGCTCTCCACCCCCGGTGCTCTCCACCCCCCACCCCCTGTGCTCTTCTTCCCCTCCCCCAGTACTCTCTGGCCCCCCGTGCTCTCCACCACCCCCATGCTCTCTGCCCCCCAGGCTTTCCACTCCCACCAGTGCACCCCCTAGTGCACTCCAGCACCCCCAGTGCTCTCTGCCCCTTCTTGCCCCCCACACTCTCAGGACCCCCTCTGCTGCTCTCAGCCTCACTTCAGTGCTCTCCGCCACACCTGTTCTCTTTTCAGGCTGGAGAGCGGGGAAGGTACCGCTATCATGGGTTGCTCAGTCTATTTTTTGTCCCTGTCCGGGCCTGGCGGGCAAGGTGAGCAATGAGGCTGGCAAATATCAATAGTCCTGGAGGGAGAAGCGCTCTAAAGAGCTCTAAAGACATCTAAAGCTCTAAAGAAAAATCGGGTGCAAATAGCATGTGTGTGTTATATGCCAATACTTACATTTTAGCTGCCTCGGAGTGGACAGGGAGGGGGGCCGGATGATCGGCGTCAGATTACATACAGTGAGAATCTCCTGTTTACTTGGCGGCCTCTCTAATAGGAAGTCCCATCTCCTGGACCGCCATTGGACCACACTGTTCTGTCTATCATATTAGATTTTCACTGTATGTAATCTGTTGGCACTCGTCCCGCCCTATCCCTGTCCCCTCTAGGCTGCAGATGGGCATCAACCAGGCTGCACTAATGGCAGTGGTGAAGCTGCTGCATTGATGGCAATGGTGAGGCTGCATTGATGGCACTTGTGAGGCTGCAGATGGGCATCAACCAGGCTGCACTAATGGCAGTGGTGAGGCTGCTGCATTGATGGCAATGGTGAGGCTGCATTGATGGCAATGGTGAGGCTGCAGATGGGCATCAACCAGGCTGCACTAATGGCAGTGGTGAGGCTGCTGCATTGATGGCAATGGTGAGGCTGCATTGATGGCAATGGTGAGGCTGCAGATGGTCACTGACCCTTATTTTGCTTTAAAGTTCCTTACTTATAATTTTTGTTTTTTTCCTGAAACTTCCCTCTTAAAATGAATGTGTGTGTTATACGCCGATAAATACAACCTTTACAACCACTGTAACTGTATTGCTATTACATGGGGGCCAACAAGCTCCCTATATGATATCTTTGGACCAGTTTATAGGTACTCTCTATGCAGACCTATCTATTAGACCTCTGTAGCCTCCCCATTACTCTGGACATGCAAATCAAGCACAAGCAGTTCCTGATCTGCTGTTTTACCAGCCAAAGGTACCAAGGTTTGAGAGCTAGACCACAAAACTGCGCAGGTTCATTCTGTGTAGAATGGAGAGAAGAATTGATGTTCCTCTAATTTCCTGCTCACTATCCTGAGGATTTTCTTGTAGTCTTGGGCTCCCAGGAGAAGAAAGAATGCCCAGGAACTATGAATGGTGGGGTATCTTATGTTGGCTTTAAAAATAATTGGTCATCCAAGTCACTTTTACCTGAAGGACAGCTGAATAAAGAGAAACAAACTCCAAGAATGATGCATGGGACACCTTTCTTGATGTTGTTGATGTAAATTACAAGACCCATTTCTGCAAAACAACCCTGACTATGAATCTCAGAGCAAAAGAAGTTATACCAAAAGAGAAGTACTGGTCAGCATTTCAGCTTGCTTACACAGAAAATGAAAATATATGAAAATATACCTGCATGATCTTTGTGTGGACTCCCTGTCCCATCTCTACCCCACCATGACTAATCAACACTGTTCCATCCAGATAGATGTGGACAAGAGCTGCAGCCTACAACAGAATCATGTATAATAGGTTATGCTTTTATACATTTTGAATCTAGGTCCAATTTCTGTAATATAAATGAGTACAGCATATACACAAAAACATGGTCCAGAAATTTTGAAGCAAAATAACGTTTTTCCCCTGTTTTTGGAAAAATGTAAAAAAAGTAGTTTTACAAATCGAAAGTCATTTTGTTACACTGTGAAGATTGAAATCTAGGGTATATATAAGTATTATGCTTGGAATAAAAGTACAGTTTAAACTAAACTTGCTTTCCAAATATTTGTTTTTTTACAAATGGAACAAGAAGGACTGCATCAACTATACATCAGAATAGGTAACCCCTCCCCCTTTCCTTCGTAATAATGTAAAAGCTTCCTACCAATATGCATTTTCAGTTACTGACAATGCTGATCCAGAAACATATATTGCTCTATGAAGAGCTTAAAAGAATGTTCTCCTGATTTTCCGGTGTCATTTTATCTATAAATAAAGATATTGTGTATTTTTGGGAGGTCATGGTTTGTAACACTTCCTTACTTGAAGATGCTGCTGGTGAAGAAACACTCACTGTGATGATCCAGAAGCAGCAGAAAGAGTGTTTCTGGAATAAAGAGGGAAAAGCTACTTGCACTTTAATTATGGTCATAATCATTTAAAGCGGAGTTCCACCCTCAAAAAAGTTTTTTTTTTAAAAGTCAACAGCTCCAAAAACTGTAGCTGCTGATTTTTAATAAGGACACTTACCAGGGAGCCCACAATGTCCCCCCCCCCTCCCCAGGGGCTGATACATCCATTAGATCGGGTGCAGGCACCACCATTGTAACTAAGGGAAACCGGCAGTGAAGCCTTCAGGCGAGGGGTGGAGTGGTGTCTTTTGTTTAAGACCAAGTACTAAAGTTGGGAGGAACTCCGCTTTAAGTATTTTTTGTATGTCTTTAGGGCACCTTTGGCATGCCAGGATGTGTTTTGTCATCCTTGTAACATTTGGAAAAGAAAATTTCTTCTCACAATATTTGCAAACTGACTCAGCAGAAAGCGAACTGTGGAAATGTTTCCAAACTCTAGATGTTGCCCTCACCATTTAAGTGAGAGAAGGAAAAGAAAAAAAATATTTACTAACCAGACAATAGGTACACATTACGCTGTGATATTGGAGACCATTAACAGGAATCATTTAAGAGTTTAAAAAGATAAACTAATTTGTCAGACAAATTTACCCTCTTGTCTGTCAATTAGGCCTGAGAGGACAGAAAATCATCTACTGTATCCTAACAATCACCCAACTTTAGGAGGTACAAAATGGAGCCCACAAGCAAACTAAACTGGAGCCTTTATGTTGCAGTGCCCCCTAGTGGCAACAATGCATATTTCTCTTGTTTGAGAACTACACTAAGAAGTACAGTGTTACTTGAACTGTATTCCAGGATTTGTCTGAGCTGAGAGAATGTAAGACTTTAGATAAAGTCTCAGAAATCTTTCATTAAAGTCATCATGTTATATAATGTGAATACTATGTGATAGATCTATTATCTATAACTATAAAAAAAAAACATATTCCATGCTATTTGTTTTTTTAGTTTTAAGGAAACAGAATTTTTTTATTTTTTAATAGGCCTTCATATCTCTAGTAAAACTGACAAAAACACACCAACTTACTGAAATCTGAAAATTACGTGATGAAAGGTAAACCTACCTGTCCAAAAAATTTTACAGCGGTAGCAATGGGAAATTTCATGGGGATGATGGCTAGTCCTTTCTTCTTCCAGTAATTCTGCTTATTAAATTCCTCAATGGCCAGTCGTCTGTTATGGTAAGAAGACTTCTCTATGCACTCATTCCAGCACATTATCAAGGTTCTGGCATCAATTTCCTGTTTCAGGTGTGTTTGGCCAATTCCTCTATGCAAATTGATCTCCCTAACCTGAAGAAATAGTTAAACTTGATAAATAAAATGACAGTGCGATAAAGCAGCCTCATCTACCTGGTCTGCTATACCATTATTTATATATATATATATATATATATATATTAGTCACCACACAAATGAGACTGCAGATTGATCTATTATTCCCCATCTAAATCACATTCATTCACATAAGCGTACATGTACAATGACCCATAGTGCAATGCATTTGGCATTAAACAGGAATATTTTAGTTGGCTGGTTGTGTTCAAGCTGATTTTCCATTTTTTTAACCGTCATTCAGTATTATCTGAATTTATGACAATCTCAAGCAATGGGAAATAGGTTTTCCAATATCTAGATGAACATTAAGGTAAAATCCATTATCTTATACTAGCTAAACTGATGTTGTTAACAAACTCTAGGCTTATAGACATACCTACACAATCTGCAGCCATCTTAAAATGTCATTAAAGCGGGAGTCCGCCGGGAGTCCGCGTTTTTTTTTTTTTTAAAAGCCAGCAGCTACAAATACTGCAGCCGCTGACTTTTAAAATAGTGACACTTACCTGTCCAGCGCGCCCGCGATGTCGGCACCCGAAGCCGATCTCTCGAACGTCTCTCGGGTGCTGCCGCCGCCATCTTGGGTATGGGAATCAGGAAGTGGAGCCTTTCGGCTTCATTTCCCGGTTCCCTACTGCGCATGCGCGAGTCACGCTGCGCAATAAGGATGGACCCGCTGCCTCTGGGATCTGTGTGTTTCCCAGCAGGCAGCGGGGGACTTTCGGAAAGGGGCGTAATCTACGCCCCTTTCCGCAGAGAGCTATCCCGGAAGTGGGTGCAGATACCTGTACTGTACAGGTACCTGCACCCCCCTCCCCCCTGAAAGGTGCCAATTGTGGCGCCGGAGGGTGGGGAGGATTCCAATGAGCGGAAGGTCCACTTTAGGGTGGACCTCCGCTTTAAACCCAATAGCAAACATTTATTATATTGCAGGTTATAAAATCTTAAATGTGATGGCTTCATTACTTTTCGTTTTTAGTCTTGTATTCCTTTTATTCTTACCTGGTGATCTGGTGGAGTAAGTCTGTTGGTTTTTAATAGAACAAGCTTTCTTGCAGAGGGTTGAGACAAACCATTTAAACAATGACAGGGGTGCTTACAGTGATCAGCTTTTAACTGCATAGCCGGGTGCTTTGCTAGAATGGAGATTAAAGCGTTTGTAAACCCATACCTCCCAACATTTTGAGATGGGAATGAGGGACACCTACTAGCAAATGTATGTAGGCATAGGACACACACCCTGCCACACCCCCTTAAAGGAGAATTAACCAAAAACAAAAGGTTAATTAAATCCACAAGGGCTTTTTTTTTTTTTTTACCACTACTATTCTTTTATATTGGCTTTTAAAATTTACAATGCAGCAATTTCGAATTTAGATGAAAAGTTTAGCACTGAGAAACACTTTTTGAAAGATAAAAAGTGCATTTTATATACAACTCTATAGATCAGACCAAAATGAGGGACAAATGAGGAGGAATGACGAACAGAGGGACATTGCTCCAAATCAGGGACAGTCCCTCGAAATCAGGGACAGTTGGGAGCTATGTAAACCCAAGATTTCATATTTCTGATATGTGGCTGCTGTACCATGTACTTGTTTGAGAAAGTATCCTGTTCTATTTTTATTGCTTCCTTTATGTGAAATCCCTGCTGTCCCTGCTAGTCCCCTTGCTTTTCTAATAGAAACCGACTACACTAAACAGGAAAGCACATTGTGGTCAGTTCTCTAGCTATGCTGTGAACTCAGCCTGCTCTCCTCCAATATCAGACGTGTCCTGATACGCCCCCGCTGTACAGCCATCACTGGAAAGATCAGTGTGCTGCTGCTGCTTAACCCCCCCCCCCCCCCCCCAGCTCTTATGCAGTTGAGAACAGAGGGAATGTAATCACTTATAAAAAAGAGAAAAAAATGTATTTATGTTTTTTTAAATCTATATAAAAATGTTTTGCCTTTCATTTCTATTTTAAACTGAATGGGTTGTTTTACAAGGTGATCATTTACAATCACTTTAAGGCTACTTTTACACTTGGGCGGAGGGTGCATTAGCTTTATTGCTGTAATAGCGGTGCTTTTCGGCCGCTAGCGAGCCGCTTTTAACCCCCACTAGTGGCGAATAAAGTGCCCACAAAGCGCCGCTGCCAAAGCGCTTTGCAGGCGCTTTGGCAGTGGTGCCTATTGATTTCAATGGCACATGCTGTGAAGGAGCAGTGTATACACCGCTCCCACACCGCCCAAAAGATGCTACTTGCAGGACTTTTTCTAACGTCCTGCAAGCGCATCACCCCAGTGTGAAAGTCCTCGGGCTCTCACACTGGGGCTGCAGGTGAGTTGTTTTTCAGGCGCTTTACAGGTGCTATTTTTAGCCCAAAAGCACCAGAAGCGCCTCAGGTGAAAGTGGCCGAAGGGAAACACCGTCTGCAGCTGCTCTTTGTGGCTGCTGCTCTGTGGTGCTGAACTGATTAACTATATCAGCAAGAGGAGGGAACAGTTCTATAGAAAGAGTCAGGTAGCACTGCACTGTTGGAACTGTAGTCCAGAGGAGAGTGGCTCTACTGTAATCAAGCTTTTGAACTGAATTTCCTCAGGCTGTATAGGACAGCTTGGGTAAAGCGGCGCAGTTGTCAGTTAAATTGATGCAAAAAATGGCCTGGTCAGGAAGTGGGTAAACCCTTCCGGTGTCTTGTCATATAACGTCCTCCATCCAATAGTGTCCGCTGCGTACTGCGCATGCGCAGTACACAGCAACACAGATTCCGAAAATTGCCGAGGATGAACGGCGCCTGCGCCGTGAGTCCAGGTTCTAGCCCCACCATCCAAGTGGACATAGAGTAGGAATAAAAAAGAGCCGAGCACAGCGAGGCCGAGCCCGGAGCGTGGCGAGCGAAGCTCGCCCGCGAGGGGCCCTCTAATATTCACAACCCTATGTCCGCTTGGATGGTGGGGCTACCACCTCCACTCACGGCGCAGGCGCCGTTCAGCTTCAGAGACTTTCCGAAGCTTCGTCTGCTCCGTACTGCGCATGCGCAGTACGGGGCGGACACTATTTGATAGCCGGACACTATACGGCAGAACACCGGGACTGAAGGGCTGAAGTGGAGGATCTATTGCACGAAGCGATGTACCTGTATGTCATTTCATGCAATAGATTGTGTGGGCGCATGCTCGTTGCGTGATCGCAGTACAGAGAGGCAGAACGGGAATCTGCCTATGTAAACAAGATCCCTGTTCTCACAGGGGACAACATGGGGACCTGTTGTTCCTAGAGATTAGGTACAGCAATCTGTGTTGTTCCTTTCAGCACTTCCCCCACACAGTTAGAAACACACTAAGACCCCTTTCACACTGTGCCGCCCATAGCGTCAGCGTTTTACCGTCGAATTTGCGCCGCATTTCGGCCACTAGTGGGGCACTTTTAACCCGTATAGCCGCACTGCCGTATTGATTTCAATGGGGAGCAGCGGTGGAGGAGCGGTAAACACACCGCTCCAAAGAAGCTGCTGGTAGGACTTTTTCTGACGTTCTGCCAACACATCGCTCCAGTGTGAAAGCCTTCGGAGCAGCTGTATGAGGGCGGATTGCAGGCGCTATTGTTAACGCTATAGCGCTTGCAAAATGCCTTCAGTGTGAAAGGGGTCTAAGGGAACACATCCAACCCTTGAAACACCCCTATACATAGTTACATAGTAACTGTAGTTAACCCCTTCCCTGCCAGTGTCATTTATACAGTAATCACTGCATTTTTTTAGCACTGATTACTGTATTGATGTCACACGTCCCCACAAAGTGTCACTTAGGGTCAGATTTGTCTGTCGCAATGTCGCAGTCCCGCTAAAAATCGCCAATTGCCGCCATTATTAGTAAAAAAAAATGTAAAAAAAAAGTTAATAATTCTATCCAATAGTTTGTAGAAGCTAGAACATTTGCGCAAACCAATCAATATTGGTTTACTGGGATTTTCTTTTAGCAAAAGTATGTAAAGAAATACATAGTGGCCTAAATTGATGAAGAAATAATTTTTTTTACATTTTTTTTGGATATGTATTATAGCAGAAAGTAAAAGAATATATAATTTTTTTTTAAATTGTCGCTCTTTTTTTGCTTATAGATAAATAAAAAATAAAAACTGCAAACTCCAAAAGAAAGCTCTATTTGTGGGGAAAAAAGGGACATCAATTTTATTTGGGTACAGCATCGCATGCCCGCTCAATTGTCAGTTAAAGTAATGCAGTGCAGTATTGCAAAGAAATGCCCTGGTCATGACGGGGGTAAATCCTTCCGGGGCTGAAGTGGTTAAACAACCTGTTCAGTTTAAAATAGAAATGAAAGGCAAACCATTTGTATATACATATAAAAAAAAAACATTATAGATACCTTGTTTTCCCTTTCTAATAAGGGATCACCTACCCTCTGTTCTCAGCCGCAACAAGGATCTTAGAGAGCTAGGGGAGGAGAAGCAGCAGATCTTCCCAGTGAATAGCTGTTTGGGGGGGGTGTCAGCACAAGCCTGATCATTGGATTAGCTCCCACCACAGCAAGAAAACTGACCACGCTGTTCTTTCATGCATAGTGTGGTCAGTTTTTAATAGGAAAGGGAGACTGGCAGGAATACCAGATATTTCACACAAAGGAAGAAATACAAAGGGAACAGGATACTTTCTATATGTTACATTTCTGGTTTTGGTTTAATACCGCTTTAAGTGTCCCAGAAGTCTTGAATCCTGGAATACCTATGTATGCCACTTTGGCAAGTCTCTCCTAGGCCGACCCATCTTACGTCCTTCAACTTTCTAATGGTATAGTGATGTGAGTTTCATCATCAAAGACCAACAGAGGGGTATGAAAAAAATGAAGGAACAAGGAAAAAGACACAATCTTCATTAATGAGCACCCAGGATTCTCAACTACCCGCGTGCCCAGAAAGAAAGCTGTGGATGTGTGCAGGCACTTTTAAAGCCGTAATAAAACCCAAACCATAAATGTAATATATTTAAACTTATGTATTAGTTGTGGTGGCTGCATTTGTTTTCTTTTAGGTTATTCGCACCCGATGATCTGGCCAGTAACACACCTCCTAAAATAGGGTGCCTACACTCCAGATGTAGAAGTAACAGAGACACCTTTGGACAGCAGCATTGTCAGTCTGGGGGAGGGGAGTATTAGGTGTTCAAGCAGATTTAGATACACTAACAAACTGAAGCCAAAAACGTTACATAAATGAACTGGAAAAAAAGACTTAGGCCTCTTTCACACTGACGTCCCGTTCAGGCCCGCCTGTCAGTTTTTCAGGCGGACCTGAACGGGTGCTCCATAGAGCTCTATGGAGCATCGGATGTCAGCGGTGACATGTCCGCTGACATCCGACCCGCTCCGATCCGAAAAAGTGTAACGGAGGAAAAAGCTATTTTTCCATCCGTCTGCGGATCGGATCGGGTGACGACGGGCACTGCGGTCCGTCGTCATCCGATCTCCCATAGGGGAGAGCGGCGCTGTGACAGGTCCGTCCCTGCGCAGTGTGCAGAGACGGAGCTGTCATTTCCCTGCTCAGCGGGGATCGGCGGAGTGATCCCCGCTGAGCAAACGGATATCCACGGGGCGGATCAGAACTGATCCGCCCCGTGTGAAAGGACCCTAAATGAGAAAACAAATGCAGCAGCCAGATTTAAGAATTGGTAAACTGCAATACAATAAATGTTTGATTTTGGGTTTCATGCTGCTTTAAGTAATTGCATTATATTTCCACCATCAATTTAGACAATATAAAGACAATGGCAGCTTTACTTTAAGACCTCCTGTCTTGAAGTGATAATGTTCTTGTTTTCTTTAAAATTTTGGTTTGAATAAAAAATTATTCTACAGATATTTTAAATAGGATATATGCTGGATTTGCAAGAAATAGTAAATTTGCACGTCATAAAGTGGAACCCCCCCGTGACACTACCAGCATCCCATACTTCCAACTTTGTCCAGTGTGACAGAAAAATCAGTCAACTCTCTTAATGCCAGTTTTACTCACCTTCTCTGCTGGAAGGCCAGTCTTAATAGCAATTTCACTCATCCAGGTTTCAGTTACAAATGCGGCTTGTGGATATCCAAATCCCCGGAAAGCAGTGTTTGATGGCAGATTAGTCTTGCAGGCAGTTCCTTTACATCTCAGATTAGGTATTTTGTAAGCACTGTCCATGTCCATTAGACCAACTTCAACTACCTAAAAAGGGAATTTTGTGTATAAATCTAATATTTAAATATTAAATCCACTCATGCATATAGATACACAGACCTGCTGCAAGGCAACATAAGATATATCTTATTTATTTATTACAGGTATTTATATATAGCCATCAATTTACCCGGCACTTTACATATATATTGCACATTCACATCAGTCTCTGCCCTCAAGGAGCTTACAATTTAAGGCCCCTAACTCATACACACATACTAGGGCCAATTTAGACAGGCGCCAGTTCACCTACCAGCATGTCTTTGGAGTGTGGGAGGAAACCTACAAATAAGCATTAATACAGCACATAATCTTAACCACATGCCAACCGGGGCACGCCAATGTACGTCAGCAGAATGGCACGGACAGGCAAATGGATGTAAAGGTACGTCCCTTTAAATTTGCTGCCGTGCCATCGCGCGCGCCGGTCTGAACCTCTGTGAGTCCGATCGCGGGTCCCGCAGACTCGTTCGCCACAGGGATACCTGCCATCGCCTCACGGGGAGGAAGAACAGGGAGATGCTAATGTAAACAAGCATCACCCCATTCTGCCTAGTGACAGTGTCACTGATCTCTGCTCCGCGTGATAGGAGCAGAGATCAGTGATGTGTCATAGACAGCCGTCCACAGTTAGAAACACGCCCTGAGGACACACTTAACCCCTACACTGCCACCCAGTGGTTAGCCCCTTTACTGCCAGTGTCATTTACACAGGAATCAGTGCATTTGTATAGCACTGTTTGCTGTATAAATGACAATGGTCCCAAAAATGTGTCAAAAATGTTCGATGTGTCCGCCATAATGTAAAAAAAAAAGCATTAATAAAAATGCCATAAAACTATCCCCTATTTTGTAAACGCTATAATCGCTTATTGCGATTTTTTTTTAATCAAAAATATGTAGAAGAATACGTATCGGCCTAAACCGAGGACAAAAAAATGTTTTTTATATATTTTTGGGGGATATTTGTTATAGCAAAAAGTTAAAAATAATGCATTTTTAAAAAAAATTGTCTCTCTTTTTTTATTTATAGCGCAAAAAATAAAAACTGCATGGGTGATCAAATACCACCAAAAGAAAGCTCTATTTGTGGGAACAAAAGGACGTAAATTTTGTTTGGGAGCCACATCGCACAACCGCGCAATTGTCAGTTAAAGCAACGCAGTGCTGAATCACAAAAAGTGGTCTGATCTGTGGCCTGCAAAATGGTCCAGGGCTTAAGTGGTTAAAGTACTGTTTAACCACTTGACCACTGGGCACTTAAACACCCTTAATAACCAGACCAATTTTCAGCTTTTGGTGCTCTCGCATTTTGAATGACAATTACTCAGTCATGCAACACTGGACCTATATGAAATTTTTGTCCTTTTTTTCACACAAATAGAGCTTTCTTTTGGTGGTATTTACTCACCGCTGGGTTTTTTATTTTTTGTGCTATAAAAGAAAAAATACCGAAAATTCTGTAAAAAAATGAATTTTTCTTTGTTTCTGTTAGAAAATTTAGCAGATTAGTAATTTTTTCTTCATAAATTTTGGCCAAAATTTATACTACTACATATCTTTGGTAAAAATAAGTACAAATTGGTGGATATTATTTGGTCTTTGTGAAAGTTATAGAGTCCACAAGCTATGGTGCCAATATCTGAAAATTGATCACACCTGAAGTACTGACGGCCTATTTCAATTCTTGAGACCCTAACATGCCAGAAAAGTACAAATACCCCCCAAATGACCCCTTTTTGGAAAGAAGACATTCCAAGGTATTTAGTAAGAGGCATGATGAGTTCTTTGAAGTTGTCATTTTTTCCCAAAATTCTTTGCAAAATCAAGATTTTTTTTACTTTTTTTTTTTTTTTTCACAAAATTGTCATATTATCAGGTTATTTCTCACACACAGCATATGCATACCACAAATTACACCCCAAAACACATTCTGCTATTACTCCCGAGTATGGCGATACCACATGTGTGAGACTTTTACACAGTGTGGCCACATACAGAGGCCTAACATGCAGGGAGCGCCATCAGGTGTTCTGGAGCACCCAGGCCAATTCTGACATTTCTCTCCTACATGTAAAAATCATCATTTATTTGCTAGAAAATTACATAGAACTCCAAAACATTATATATGTTTTTTTAGCAAACACCCTGGAGAATACAATGGTGGTCGTTGCAACTTTTTATCTCGCACGGTATTTGCGCAGTAATTTTTCGAATGCTTTTTTTTGGAAAAAAAACAGTTTTGTGCTTAATAAAAAAAAAACACAGTAAAGTTATTTATGCAATTTTTGCATAATGTGAAAGATGAAGTTAAGCTGAGTAAATAGATACCTAACATGTCACTCTTCAAAATTGCACACGCTCGTGGAATGGCGCCAAACGTCGCTACTTAAAAATCCCCATAGGCGACGATTTAATTTTTTTTTACTGGTTATATGTTTTGAGTTACAGAGGAGGTCTAGGGCTAGAATTATTGCTCTCGCTCTAACGTTCGCAGCGATACCTCACATGTGTGGTTTGAACACCGTTTTCATATGTGGGCGGGACTTACGTATGCGTTCGCTTCTGCATGCGAGCACATGGGGACAGGGGCGCTTTAAAAAAAACATTTTTTTTATTGTTCATTTTACTTTATTTATTTTAGTTTGACATTTTTTTCCCCAAAAATAAATTTTTTGATGACTTTTATTCCTATTACAAGGAATGTAAACATCCCTTGTAATAGGAATATGGCATGACAGGTCCTCTTTACAGTGAGATGTGGGGTCAATAAGACCCCACATCTCACCTCTAAGCTGGGAAGCCTGAAAAAAAAAAAAAAGATTCTGGCTTTGATCGTATTAGCGATTCGGTAGAAGCACCGGAGGGCGGCGGGAGGGGGGGGGATGTCTATGGCTGGGTATTGCAGGGTATCACCGACTATGGCTGGGTATCTCAGAGTATGGCGTTGCAGAGTATTGCGTTGCAGAGCATTGCAGGGTATTGGCGGGTGTTGCAGAGCATTGCAGAGTGTTGCAGGGTATTGGCGGGTGTTGCAGAGCATTGCAGAGTGTTGCAGGGTATTGGCGAGTGTTGCAGAGCATTGCAGAGCATTGCAGAGTGTTGCAGAGCGTTGCAGGGTATTGCGGAGTGTTGCAGGGTATTGCGGAGTGTTGCAGGGTATTGCAGAGTGTTGCAGGGTATTGCAGAGTGTTGCAGAGTGTTGCAGGGTATTGCAGAGTGTTGCAGGGTATTGCAGAGTATTGCAGAGTGTTGCAGAGTGTTGCAGGGTATTGCAGAGTGTTGCAGGGTATTGCAGAGTGTTGCAGGGTATTGCAGAGTGTTGCAGGGTATTGCAGAGTGTTGCAGGGTATTGCAGAGTGTTGCAGGACATTGCAGAGTGTTGCAGGACATTGCAGAGTGTTGCAGGGCATTGCAGAGTGTTGCAGGGCATTGCAGAGTGTTGCAGAGTATTGCAGGGTATTGCAGGGTATTGCAGAGTATTGCAGAGTGTTGCAGGGTATTGCAGAGTGTTGCAGGGTATTGCAGAGTGTTGCAGGGTATTGCAGAGTGTTGGCAGGGAATTGAGGGGTTAATTTTCGGTGAGCAGCGATGTGGGCACTGCAGATGCAGCCCACATCGCTGCTGACACCGATCTCTTCCCCCTCCGCTGTACCAATCGTTACAGAGAGGGGGAGGGAGGAACCGGCGTCATAACATGACGCCGGTTTGTTTACAAGTGATCACTCCGTCATTTGACGGAGCGATCACGTGGTAAACGGCCGCGATGAGCGGCCGTTTACCGTGATTCGTGATGCGCCGGGTCCACTGGACCCAGCGGTCATGGATGCTCTCGTGTGCGCGCCCCAAGGGGCGCGCAAGAGCAGAATTCTGGGAGGCCGTTAATTAACGGCCTCTCAGAGTTAAACAACCGCCCTGAAGCCGTTAATCGGCAATGGGCGGTTGTTAAGTGGTTAACTAAAAGCAAAACTTGTTTTGTTGTTGTTGTGAAAAGAGTGGAGAAGGATTAAAACTCCTGTCAGTTTTTATTGCTGTCTATGCCCCTGTTAACAAGATTCACCCTCCTGTTTACCATTATCATTGAAAGTGAAAGTAAAAGAAAATCCCACATTTTGGGTTGTTCCCAGAAAAGTAATAGGGGGGAAATCTTTCAAAGTGGATACTAGCTCTGGTGACCTCGGGGGTCCTCCTTTAGTTTGCAGGGATTTCCGCTCACTTCCTGTTTGTCTATGGGACAGGAAGTGAAGTTAAATGGTTATAACCCTCCATTGCTCTATCCAAAATAATATAAAAAAAGCTTTAGTCAAATGAAATGAGACAGGAGGAATGCTTTAAGTAAAATACCTTACCAGGACTGAGTCATCAGAAGTAGATCCGGCATTATTGTAATAAGACACATCTACACCACTGACCCGACCATCATTCATGAACCCAACCTGAATGAGAGAAGATTATATCCACAACTGGTCATGGCAGATTTGAACTATATATTGTCCCTTATACTTTTTCTACACTTTTGCCTTTGTGATTACAAAATAATAAGAAATAAGCATGGAATAATTATATGAGTATCATGTAAGATGACAATGATCAAAGTATTTTAATATGATCAAGACAGATTACAATTCACATTTTTAAGTACGTTTGTGATGAATAAGCTTACTGTTATTTTATACATTTATCAGAGTGCCGACTTCTGCCAAATATGTTTTGAGAGATTTCTACAGTATTTACTTACTTTATATTTTCCAAAGTATGGATGGCGTCCTCCTGTTATTAACATGTCATCCCCTCGTTCTAGAACACAGCGCACTGCACGCTTTGTCCTAAAAAAAACAACAACAAAAAAAAACACAACAACAATATATCTCAGCCATTGCAAGAAACTTGAAAATCATTTCATGATGCAGAAACACAGCCATAATCAGAAAGTAACTCTAGGTCAGGGTAAGCTTTCGATTAAATTTGAAAATCTCTACAATCGAACACAAACTTTTTCTTAAAGTGAAACTTCAGCCAACATATCTGATTATCCTCTGCTCTCCCAACTGATGCTATTATAGTTATAGGGAGTTACAGGGGCAGACTGACAACTCATGGGGCCCCCGGGCAATAGAAGATTATGGGGCCCCCAGGTAATCAGACATTATGGGGCCACACAGTATACACAAAAACACACACACAGTATACAATCACACAGTATACACAGACATGTTTCTATTGGCTGAGAAGGTACTGGAGAGGTGGGGTAGCTATAATCTAAGGATTTTTAGACCAAAAGGATGTTGGTAAGGGACATTTCAGAGACAGATGTAAAAAAAACACAGATTTTTACATACTTTCCCTGGTTTTACTGAGGCTGGCAACCCTGATGGGGCCCCTTAGTGGCAGTGCCCGAGTGGCCAAATGGTCAGTCCGCCCCTGGGGAGTTACCTTCCACAGGCTGTACAAGTGATTGAGAAGCTTTATAGCTGCCTGGGTCACTCTTAATAGAAAGGAGTGTAAACTTCTGGATGAAAACCTGTGTCCTTGTACCTTTCTGTACAATTAACTGAAATATAAAACAATCTTATCACCCTTCCTGGATATCTTTTCTGAACTACAAGACACACACCCTACGTGATGGACATTACTAGAGGATGAGATTTATGTAATCCAAGTCAGGAGAACAGCCTTTGGAGGACAATGCTACATCTCCATAGATATAGTGAACACAGTGAAGTGAGTGAGGGATGTTACCCAAGGATGGCAAGTGTGCTACTGGCAGCTGGTAGGAATAAAGGAACAAAAAGCCTAAAAAAAGATAGCAGCTGACACCTATAGGTATGTAATCTGCAATATTTTAAATGTTTTGTGGGTTTTAGATCTACACTTTAATAGATACTGTATTTATTAACAGTATAATGCATGTTTCATCCTAAGAAGCCGGATCAGGAAAACTCACCAAACCAACCATATAAAATATCAAAAAGTGAGATTACTCTAAAAGTGAAACCAACCATATAAAATACCTTTGCATAAGCAATAGAAGAGGGCTACTTTTTCATTGGTATTTTTCTACAAATTCTATTTTCTGTTTTATGGTAAATGAGGTTAAATTGGGCCACTAGTCAACCAGCATGGTCACATCAGAGGAAGGAAAGTAAGTAACATGAATAACCATCTAAACCAAAACCAAATATAGGTGAACAGCGGCACTCAAATATACAAAATGTGATGTACTTGTGAATGGACCTGTATAAAACAAAAACATCACTGATAAAGTAACAATATTAACTAAAGTGCATCAACTATAGCAATACACAGTGATAAACACATGCACTAGTGACAATCATTGAAATCACCCAAGTGAAGAAAAAATATCTAAATCCCTGCACAAAGTCGTGATGACGAAATGCATCGGAACATGGCTGTATGGCAACCAGAAGGGCAAGCTCGGATTACCGGAAGTGACATTCCGGCGTGGTACCACATTGTGGTGAGACATTACCTGCTGATGTTGGACCGATCGCTGGTCATTTCTTGGAAGTCTATATCCCATGCTTTATTTCAGTGTGTTTAATGTAAGCATAATGATTGAGGCTTTTAATACATTTTGTACGGTTTTGGAGACATACTTCACTAGTGAAGTTTTCCTTTTTTTCTCCCCATATATGAGCTATCTAATACAATACTACAGAGGCTGGGACCGCATTTCTGGAATCTATTAACCCTGTGCGGTTACACTACTTGCTTGCCAAACACCAGAGTGTGAAGAATAACGTTTTGGTGAGTTTACAACTTATGGGGAGAGGTGGGTGAAGCACTGACGGTGTGGTTTGAAGATCTCTGCATTCATGAAGGTCTTTATTTGTGTTTCACAGCACACTTTATTCGACCCATGGACTTTATTTTACTTGATTTAGATATTTTTTCTTCACTTGGGTGATTTCAATGATTTTTATTAGTGCATGTGTTTATCGCTTCGTATTTATGTACAGTATCTTACAAAAGCGAGTACACACCTCACATTTTTGTAACTATTTTATTATATCTTTTCATGTGACAATACTGAAGAAATCACACTTCGCTACAATGTAAAGTAGTGAGTGTGCAGCTTGTATAAAAGTGTAAATTTGCTGTCCCCTCAAAATAACTCAACACACAGCCATTAATGCTAAACCACTGGCAACAAAAGTGAGTACACCCCTAAGTGAAAATGTCCAAATTGGGCCCAAAGTGTCAAGATTTTGTGTGGCCACAATTATTTTCCAACACTACCTTAACCCTCTTGGGCATGGAGTTCATCAGAGCTTCACAGGTTGCCACTGGAGTCCTCTTCCACTCCATGAAGACAGCATGGGCCATTCACCTCTCCCCATAAGTTGTAAACTCACCAAAACGTTATGCATCACACTCTCGTGTTTGGCAAGCAAGCAGTGTAAGCACACAGGGTTAATAGATTCCATCAATGCGGTCCCAGCCTCTGTAGTATGGTATTAGATAGCTCATATATGGGGAGAAAAAAAATAAAACTCCACTAGTGAAGTATGTCTCCAAAACCGTACACAATTTATTAAAAGCCTCAATTATTGAGCTTAACATTAAACACCTTAGAATCAAGTATGGGATATGAACTTCCAAGAAACGACCAGCAATCAGGCAAACATTAGCATGTAATGTCTCACCACACTGTGAGGGGTGTACTCACTTTGTGAGATACTGTAGTTGATGCATTTTAGTTAACATTGTTACTTTATCAGTGATTTATTGTTTTATACAGGTCCATTCACAAGTACATCATATTTTGTATATTTGAGCGCTGCTGTTCACCTATATTTGGCTTTGGTTTAGGTGGTTATTCACACTTTTTTGTAATCTGAAAGTGGCAGCAAGACACGTTGTACTTCTAATATCACCAACACCATTATTTATTTTTATTTTCACATGACATATTTGTTTTCTGTGGTGCAGTGGCGGATCAGTGTGTTTAACATATTTTAGATATTTCATTCACAGTCTGTGTAAGTGAGTAACATGCTCTCTACACTCAGAATTACCAGCTATTTCTCTTCACTCTTGGTGTCAAAAAAAGCAGGAGGGAGGTTATTATCACTTGCTGCCAGGGGGCATGGGCAAATTTCAGGTTCACTGCCAACAAGCCTTGCACAGGCAATTAGTATATCTAGATAAATATTACAGAAGTTTGTAATTTGTTCTCTTTTCAGGATTACATTGTAGACCTCTAGGTAAGGTTTGTGGCTACTCACATACAAAGGTTACTGTATAAAGTGTAACTTACTTGTTGGCAGCAACTGCAGTGATTGCTGCAAGATAACCTGTTTTTGTTACTTTTCCACCAAAAGCTCCTCCAACGCGTTTTACATGACATACAATGCGATTCGAAGGCACATTGAGCACTGCAGCTACAAGTCCCTAAAAAAAATAAAAAAAAATAAAAAAATAAAACAAGATTGCTAATATTTTATAGTTTAGTTCCAAATCAAGTCTAGGCATCCAGCACATAAAAATGGCATCCTTCCAAGTCCAAGCTTATGTCCAAATGCCATTGCATAAGCAATAGAAGTAGGTTACTTTTTCATTGGTGTTTTTTTACCAGTTCTATTTTTGTTTTACGGTAAATGAGGTTAAATTGCTTGAACAATATTTTTATTTCATTTATAAATAAACCTTTATTACAAGATACATTCATGACTGAATTTCTGGGGGGAAAAAAGTGCTAGACTTTCTAACAAGAAAGTTCCACACTAGTTTTTAACTTCTTGGTAGACTGGGTTATCTCCCTAATAAGACTTTTAATCTTTGCTAGCAGAGGGGGAGTGAGTGTACTTTTTCTCTTAAAGGAGTTGTAAAGGGGTTTTTTTTTGTTTGTTTTTTTAAATCACAAACCCCGATCCTCCTCTTCTGCCCGCCCCCCGCAGCAATCCTGGCTCCTCCTGATCTCAAGGGCCCCCTAGGAGACGCGCTCTCCCTCAAGAGACTCATGCAGGTGCGCCCATTAACACAGACAGCAGGACTCGTCCCCACCCCTGGCTCCCATGTCACTAGATTTGATTGACAGCGGGAACCAATGGATCCTGCTGCTGCGCTCGTCCCCGTCGATGCAACGATCTGGTTTAGGTAAGTAAAAGAGGGGTTCTGGGGGGGCTACTACACTACAGAACGTTTTTCACCTTAATGCATAGAATGCATTAAAATGAAAAACCTTGAGGGTTTACGACCCCTTTAAGAAAGAGACTTCACAGAGGATAAAACTTGCATAGAGCTACTATTGCTGCCTGCAAATGATAAGGCAAAATACCCATATGCAATATTTCATATCTACTCTATTAAAAATACATTAATTTTCACTTTTTTTCTGCGGCAGATCCTTGTCGCTAAGAAATGCTTTGTTGCTGGTAGCCTTATGTTCTAGAAAAACACTGACCTTGTTTAAGGGAGATGCATTGATGTGATCTCATTGTAATAGTGTTCTGTGACTTAAAGGATATGTAGGGTGAAAGCTCTTTTGGCCCCACTTCTGCTGTGGGTCACAGGAGTGCACTTTGTTCTACTCTCCTGTGACCCAAACTAAAGTGTGCTTTTGGCTGACGTCACTCAGCGGGACCGGGCTCTGGAGAGATCTGGACTTTATTGTTGGGATCCACCCATATACCTGAAGAGTTGGCTCAGCCTCTCAGCAGGTCTCTGAGAGCATGAGCCAGCTGCCTGCGCCCCCTCCACAGCCCCATGCCCCAGTAAGCACTGGAAGGCAGAGCATTGAACCAGGGACTGACAGTCACCAGCTCTCTGCTCACTGAAGTCTGAGAGCTGAGTGACCTGTGGTTATGCTCGTTCTCAGTCTTAGAGCCAGTGGGAGACAGATGCAGCATGCTGCATCCACCTAGGTGAGTCTAAATGTGTATACGGTTTATGTTTTTAATTTTCTTCTCTTTTAAGGTCTAGAAGCTGCATCATCATGTACTGTTGATGACATCATCTCCTGACAATCCTATGCTCACAGATTAACAGGCTCCCATTGAATTTCAAGTGTCAACAAACTCCAGTATGTTTTCGTGTGTTCCCCTGCCGCTAAACAGTCAGGAGGTTGGGGAAGGCCTTCTGAAACAGAGATCTCAGAGCTCACGGGCTCTGGAAGAAGCCTGTACAAGTTCAGATACTTTATTCCCTTAAGGTCTGTGTTAATGGGTGCCTGCAAATGCAATGTACTCTTGGCATTAGTTTGATATGCTGCTGAGCTCATTCAGATTTAATTTCAGGTGCATTTGACCTTCAGATTACCTCCAATTGATCTGCATTTTACCTGCTTCAAGCTATTTTTGCATCCCCGCAGAGTTGTATGGGAAGAGAAGCAGTTTTGCTGCGAAAAAAAGCCAATTGATACAGATCTTTAAAGTGATTGTAAAGTCTAGTTTTTTTTTTCTATTAAAATAACAAACATTATACTTACCTGCTCTGTGTAGTGGTTTTGCACTGTATAGCCTGAATCCTCCTCTTCTCCTCAGGTACCTCTTCAGTGCTCCTGGCCCCTCCCACCTGTTCAGTGCCCCCACAGCAAGCAGCTTGCTATGGGGGCACCTGAGCTGAGCTGCAGCTCCATGTATCCATTCAGACACAGAGCCATGGTTTGGCCACACCCCCCCTCTCTCCTGATTGGCTAAGTTTGATTGACAGCAGCACTGAGCCAATGGCGCCGCTGCTGTGTGTCAGCCAATCAGAAGGGGTGGCCGAGGCCCAGACGGCCAAGACACTCGTGAACATTGCTGGATAGAGATGGGGCTCAGCAAGTATTAGGGGGGCTGCTGCACACAGAAGGCTTTTTATCCTAATGCATAGCATGCATTAGGATAAAAGTCCTTCTGCCTTTACAACCACTTTAAGTTAACCAACATAGAAAAACTTTCCTAACTTTACCATAGTTTTAGTGTGTCCTGCATGGTGTTATTAGATATCAGATTTGCTTTACTTATTACTCAGAGATGCTTTTGAGTTTTAATATCTAAAATAATGAGTAGTTAGTAAAATATTATTAATTAATTTGAATGATAATTTTGTAAGGATGACACTCTAATAAAGACAAACACTGAAGAGTCTAACAAACGATTGTGTGCTTATGTACAACTGAAGTTACTTCCTCCTAAGCCATGAATCAGCATCAGATTTTCCATGAATGTATGCATTTTAGTGGTGGCTGTGGTGAAATAATACAATTCATAGTAATAATATGTTGATACATACGGTCAAAAGTAAGGAACCATACAGTACTGCAGGCTGTGCTCAAAAACACACTCCTCACAAAACCAATACTGGTACATATAATTCATGAAGCACAAAGTAATAAGAAAATATTATTCTTTAAATTACCTGTGTAGATGTTGGATCCTGACTTGACAGGTAGATATCCATCTCTCTATCTTCTCCCTTGGGTACCACCCGAATGCTTTGTGTTTCCATGTAGAAATGTTCCTGCCCACCAATGTTGACTTCACCTGCAATGGACACACAAATGTACATGTATGTTAAATCACCACTTTTTTTTCTTTATTGGTGGAGAGAAACTAAACGGATGTGCAGAAATCTATAGTTCCCTCCAACCACCTGTACAGAGCATTGGAGTTCATTTACTAAAGATAAATAGTGCACTTTGCAGTTGCACTCTGCAAGAGCATTTGCTCCAGAGCTTAGTAAATGAGGGAGAGCTCTGCTGACTTCCATCATCCAATTCTCCTTGCATGTGATTGGTTTTTCTTTGCAAAGTTATGCTTTACCTAATTTCCTAAACTCTTGAGCAACTGCACTTTGCAAGGTGCACAGTATGTTTGGATTTAGTAAATCAACCCTATAGTCTTCTGCTGGCATGTCAGTAAAAAAAAAAGGAAATGATGGCGCAAAAAACCAACTGGATGATAAATAAAAAAACAAAAGACAATAGTAAAAGATGAATGAATCACAAAAAATGCATAGGAATATAAGCCAATGGGAATAAAAACAGTTCCAATTTCAAGGCACACTGGTGGCTGCAACCCTGAGAGTAGAAGCACAACTCTAAAAGACAAAATAGAACAAAAGACAAGGTGCACCAGACTCAGTGCAGTATGAGTAAAGGATCCCAAGGTCAGGGTCACGCTGCGGTCCGAGCTGCTGTCCGTGTGGTAAGAACCTGGCTTGGTCACAGTGTATATGGATGGTGTGCCACTGAAGGAAGTGGCAGTGAGATGGTGATCAGGCTTCTGTGAATGCCCAGGAAGTAGGAAAGACAGTACGCTGCCAGTCTCTGTGGAAAACAACTGAAACCCGGAACCAGAAGTACGTGTCGGCGTGGAACGCAAGCTACGCGGACCGGAAGTGATGTTTCTCTGTGCCAAACGCTTTTCACAGTCTCCACTGTTTCATCAGATCTAGCTAGCTAACCAGAAGGTCTGGTATATATAGAGCAAGGGGACGGGGATAGGACAATGTAAACAAGAAACCTGACACTATATTTATAAATAGGCATTGGACCACAATTATAAACAAGAATCAGAGGTCACCATGCACAATAACAGAACAGATCAGATAGAAAATCCAAATAGGAGGAGCAGACAAAAAGATATAAATACAAAGAAGGTATCAATATATCACATCACTGGGGAAATTATAATAGAAACATACACAACATTCTGATTAATGACCTAACAAATAATATACCGTATTTGCCGGCATATAAGACGACTGGGCGTATAAGACGACCCCCTATTTTTCAAGTGAAAACATAGGTTTTGGGCAATACTCGTGGTATAAGACTACCCCCCTTCTGAGGCAACACCATTTAAAAAAAACATTAGAACGATTAAAAAATACAAAGCAAGAATGCCAACTACTCATCCGCCATGCTGTGTTATGTCATAAAGTAAATCAAACAATAATAACACAAACAGAGATCTATTGAATGCCACAACTCTGGAAAGTAGAATTTTTCACTAACCAAACCTATACCACTTTTGGGTTACATTCTATGGGAATTGTCCACCAAAATGCATTTAATAACCCCCCTGTCATATGTCCCAGATTTACCTGTCCCTCTTGGGTGCCTGAGACCTCAAAGGCAAATAGCAGGATGTATAGTAGTAGGAGATCAGTGAATGGATTTACCCAGGGAAGTATGGTGAGCGGTGTATTACTTTAATGAATACAACGCCTGCTTGGATTGGCAGAGGCTGTAGCATCATCAGCCCTTGCCTCTCTCTCTCTCTCTCTCTCAAAGCCAATCCGAGCAGGCTACTCTATGTAGCCTGCTCAGATTGGCAGTGGTTGTTACTCCAATCCAAGCAGGCTCTGTATTCATTAATAGAATACATTGCTCGCCGGGATTGGCTCAACGGCGTATACTGTTTGTTGCTGAAGCCACATACAGTATTAGCAGACATTTGGGGGCTGACATCCATCGGGCAGCATTGTATACCTGTATACCCGGCGTATAAGACGACCCCCAATTTTTGGGCATTTTTTTTAAGTGTAAAAGGTAGTCTTATACGCCAGCAAATACAGTAATAATAAAATCACAAATAATCCTACAAATTCATCATAGGGAATATAGTAAAAGTAATATGGAAAATATGTTACAAAAATATATATATGTGTGTCAAAAATATGATTTAGGGTATGAAATGGGTTTGCCATAAATAGGGATGAGCCGAACACCCCCCTGTTCGGTTCGCACCAGAACCTGCGAACAGACCTAAACTTCGTGTGAACTTTAGAACCCTATTAAAGTCTATGGGACTCGAACGTTCACAATCTAAAGTGCTTATTTTAAAGGGTAATATGCAGACCTGAAGGGTCTGGTATGGATATTTAGGGGGACCCCCACGTCAATTTTTTTTTTTAATTTGACACGGGGTTCCCCTTAATATCCATGTCAGACCTGAAGGGCCTGGTAATTGAATTTAGGGGGACCCCCACGCTTTTTTTTTTTTAATCAATGAATGAATGAATTGTCGGCTAATACAGAGAACACTCATTGAGTGTTCTCTGTATTACGGGGAGCCGACAATTTAGCCGCAAGTGATTTTAAAATACTTTTTTTCCTGCACAAATGACACTTTGTGCAGGGACAGTTCTAAGCAACAGAAACATGCGCCCCTTCACAGGCATACTATAGATACCCCCCAGCTACGAAATTTAAAGGAATATTACACTTTTATTGTTTCACTTTAATCCTATCCCCCGCCCCCTTGCTCTATATATACCAGACCTTCTGGTTAGCTAGCTAGATCTGATGGAAACAGTGGAGACTGTGAAATGCGTCATCTGATTGGCCACCGATCCACGTAGCTTGCGTTCCATGCACTTCCGGTTCCGGGTAACGGAAACCTGCGTTACATCAGAGGGGGGGGGGGTCACCTGTACGTCACTGGAGAAGGCCGGCTTTCCTCTTGTGTCAGAGGGGGCGGGTCAGGTGACGGGTGGCCCCGCCCTCCTCAGCTAAGAAGTGTCAGGCTGCCGGGATTCCTGCAGTGTCTCCAGTGGAGACAGAGGATGGATGTGCTGCGCTGGAGGGAGAGATCACCCATCGCTGGATCAGATCACCCATCGCTGGACCCCGGAGAGATGGAATCTTTTTTTTTACTTTTGTACCCCTTTACCATTTCAAAAGGGGGGGGCGGGATCTGGGGGTCCCCTTGTTAAAGGGGGCTTCCAGATTCTGATAAGCCCCCAGCCTGCAGACCCCCACAACCACCGGCCAGGGTTGTGGGGATGAGGCCCTTGTCCTCATCAACATGGGGACAAGGTGCTTTGGGGGGACCCCAAAGCATCCTCTCAATGTTGAGAGCATGTGGCCTGGTACGGTTCAGGAGGGGGGACGCTCTCTACGCCTCCCTCTTTTCCTGCAGCCTGCCAGGTTGCGTGCTCGGATAAAGGGTCTGGTATGGATATTTGGGGGGAGCCCCACTCCATTTTTTCTTTAAATTTGGTGTGGCATTCCCCTTAAAATCCATACCAGACCTGAAGGGTCTGGTAATTGAATTTGGGGGAACACCATGCTTTTTTTTTTTTTTTTTTTTTATCAATGACTTTCAATGAGTGTTCTCTGTATTACGGGGAGCTGACAATTCATTATAGCGAGTGCTTTTAAATTACTTTTTTTCCTGCAGAAATGACACTTTGTGCAGGGACAGTTCTAAGCACGGGAAACATGCTCCCCTTTACAGGCATACTATACACACCCCCCAGGTACGAAATTTAAAGGAATATTACACTTTTATTGTTTCACTTTAAGCATTATTAAAATCACTGCTCCCCGCCACTTTTGGGTGGAGAGTGGTGACGTCGCTGTGGCCACAAGAGACACTGGGAGGTGGAACTTAGTCGATTCTGCCCCTGAGTTGGGCATTTACGGTGAATCTTATACCAACAACAACGGTGAATATCCTGCACATACCCTTTCCGATAAATGCATTTGCTGTGCTCTCCCCCTTTCTCCCCCCCCTTTCTTCTTCTCCCCCCCTTTTTTGCTGTATTTACCGCCTCCCCCCCCCCCCCCTGTTTTCTTGTTCCTACCAATGTGCCTTATTTGATGTTAATGGTGACATAAGTGATATAGTTGCCTGTTTTCTTGTCTGTTATTTTACACTACCTGGCATATAATAAAAATATATTCAACCCTAAAATCACTGCTCCCAAAAAAACAGACGTTTTTAAAACTTTTTTTTGCATTGATACATGTCCCCTGGGGCAGGAGCCGGGTCCCAAAACACTTTTTAGGACAATAACTTGCATATTAGCCTTTAAAATTAGCACTTTTGATTTTGAATCTTCGAGTCCCATAGACTTTAATAGGGTTCTAAAGTTCACACGAAGTTTAGGTCTGTTCGCAGGTTCTGGTGAGAACCGAACTGGGGGGTGTTCAGCTCATCCTTAACTATCACATACAGGAATGCAGCAATAGATGAAATTTGCAAGTCTGTTGCAAAGTTTCTTACCTGGATATCCTGCCATTAAGCGTTGTCTCTGTTACAAAATTACAACACTAAGCCATGTCCTCATAATTAGCAGCAGTGTTGTCAGTTTGATATGTGTTCCTTCAGTTGTTTGTTGGGGTGCCTGTTTGATAAACCTGCCAAGCATCCCAATGGCCAACTGAAGAAGTGTAAACAGCAGGCTGACATTGTTGCTGTTAATTACAAGACAGTAGATTAGCTTTCTCAGCCTGCAACAGTAAGTGCTGTTACCGGCAGGATCTCCAGGTAAATCACTTTGCAATAGATTCACAATTGTTATATATGCAGTGAGTCATGGTGCAACACATACAAAAAAATTGATTTTGGGTTCACACTTTAAAGCAAAAATCCCATATAACAAGATAACGTGACAGACAGCATCGTAGCAGGTATTGTGCTCGGTATAGCAGAATTCTGACATATGAGTTATGAAGTATTTGAGGAATGGTTGCAGCAAGATGTACTCTACCTTCATGCACCTGATCAGCTTTCTGAAATGCCTCTTCTAAATTTCCCACCTCCAACTGTCTTTGTGGCATGTAAAATGAGTTGTGCTCAATGGCCTCCTGAAATAAAAAAATAAAAATAAAATAAAAAGTTATTGCTATTCAGGCAAAAACTATCTTGTATAAAATGTCATAAAATGTACTGTATATAAACATTTGTAGCATTTTAACTTATAGTAATACACCATTATCTATGAACAGACAAAATGGCTATGCAACCACCATCAACATAACACGAACACACTCAGAATGTGTGTAATGAATGGCTTCTGCAGACCTCTATTGTGAAAATAACCGGCTCCAAATCCTCATAGACGATCTTCACTTTGGCAGCTGCCTTCTTTGCTTGCTCGGGGGTGTCAGCCAACACTGCACAGATCATTTGTCCCACACAGAAAACCTGCAAAAGAGATATACTCTGGTATCAATAAAAAGTTCCAATTACATCATTGTAATAATTAAATATGTTTACCCAAATGAACTATGAGCAACTACTGTATGAGCAGAATCAAGCTGAAATTCTCCTGCATTAAAAGAACTCCTGTGCTCACCTCTCTGACAATCCATGTTATCTACCTTCCCTACATTCCAGTGCTACAGATTCTGAGCTTATGCTACATGATTGTAGAACATAAAGGGAGAGAAAGTAAACATAATTATATTCATATCTAAGACTTTTAAAAACTTGAACTCTTTTATACCTCGCCCTGTGCCAGTAAAGGTGTTGATCCACCATGATGAGAACACTCATTGGTGCCAGGAACATCAGCCGCTGTTATAACAGTAGCTACTCCTGGCATGGCGAGAACTTCCGAAAAATCCATAGATCTAAAGTAAAAGAGACCCAAACATTACATAACGTAGCTTATAAAGAACAAGAGTATGAAAAAGTGGAACTTTTACATATTCTTATTCTACTATTCTCTTATAATATTAGGTAGTTCATTCAGCTAAAATAAAACATATCAGAAGCAAGAAAAAAGTGGAAGAATTAATTATTAAATGTGATAACAACCACAAGTAATTGCATTACTTACTTTTTTTCAGCTAAATTTAAGACACGAGATGCACAAGATATTCAATACTTTGTTTTTTTCTAAATATTAGCAGTAATTTTTTTCTATTGTCTTCTGACTTACATGATTTTAGCATGTGGCCTGGAGCTGGTGACAAATCTCAGAAAGAGCTCTCCATCCACACATGGCATGTCATCTGTGTAAACTGCCTCTCCTGTGGCCTGCTTGATTCCTGAACGATGAACAAGGGGTCTTCCAACAGGGTCCTGGGAGGGCTGATCTTCAGGGACATTCTAGTAGAATGAATTCATGTGTCATTTTACAGAATACTTAAAGCTCAACTGAACCTTTGCTATTCATTACGGTAATGCAGTCAAGCTCCAAATAAAGGAATACCCTGTCTGACAGCAAATAGGTAGGTCAGACCATGGTTCTCTCACACAAGGCAGCACCCTCCAGTGCTCTCCAATGGTCCAACACACCTCCAGGGGCGGACTGACCATTTGGCCACTCGGGCACTGCCCTAGGGCCCCGGGTCACTAGGGGGCCCCATCAGGGTTACCAGCCTCAGTAAAACCAGGGACAGTATGTAAAAATCTGTGTTTTTTTTACATCTGTCTCTGAAATGTCCCTTACTGACATCCTTTTGGTCTAAAAATCCTGAGATTATAGCTGCCCCACCTCTCCAGTACCCTTTCAGCCAATAGAAACATGTCTGTGTATACTGTGTGTACATGTATGTGTATACTGTGTGATTGTATACTGTGTGTGTGTGTGTGTATACTGTGTGCCCCCATAATCTCTGATTGCCTAGGGGCCCCATAATCTCCTATTGCCCGGGGGCCCCATGAGTTGTCAGTCCGCCCCTGCACACCTCCCAACACTGCTCTCATCAATAGCGCTCTCGCTCCCTGAACAAATTCTTGTTCGACTCCAGACATTCTCTAGCACCCTACAAGTTTCATTAGAGGGATTTGATGAATCATGTGGCAAACAAGTAATGTCTGTATTTTTCTAATCTAAATAGATTTTGTATATACGTTTAGTAGGCCATGCTGCTGCGTAAAAAAAATGTCAACACATTGTCAAAGTTTGAACTTATTTTGTAACAGAAACCGAGTGTGTTGCGCTAACACTAATCCAGTAAATAAACAAAATTCCATGTGTATAATACTAAATAAAGTCTCTTAGGAAGTGATGAACGTATGATCCCTCTTGTATCCCAGTGATCAGACAAACTTCCTCCACTTTGAACCCACATGTAGATTCACTACCACCACATAAAATGGATGTGCCCCTATCGAAGAGCATAGATCTCCTATTATGGGAGGTCAAAACAAGCCTGTGTATTTCATTCTCCATTCAATCCAGCTAGTGGAAAGCCTCAGGGGTCACCCGGGTCATCACCAGATATGTGGACAAACTTCCTGCCTCAAGCTGTTGTCATCAGTGGTATGCACAAGCTTATTGTGACATACCACTGGTGACAATGGCTTGAGGCAGGAAGTTTGCTAACATATCTGGTGATGACCAGGGTGACCCCTGAGGCTTTCCACTAGCTGGATTAAAGTATTAAATACATAGGCTTGCTTTGACCTCCCATAATAGGAGGTCTATGCTCTCCGGTAAGGGCACATCCATTCATGTGATGGTGATGAATCTACACACGGGTTCAAGGTGGAGGAAGTTTGATCGCTGGGATACAAGAGGGATCATATGTTTATCACTTTCTAAGAGACTCTATTTAGTATTATACACGTGGGACTTTTATTTATTTACTGGATTGGTGTTAGCGCAACACACTCGGTTTCAGTTGTCTGTATATTTGTGATAATATCCCACATTGGTTTTGCATCTTAATTCACAGTTGAGGATATCTCACGAGCCCGGTTTGATTTTTGTTTCATAACTTACTTGGTAAAACAGTTCAGCACATTATTAGCCAATGATTTGTTTAGTAGCTATTTTAATAGAGACTCGTGATTGGCTCCTTTTGAACATAAACAGCTTAATTGTAAACGCTTTTGGTATGCAAAAGGATTGCAATGGCTTTACAGAATCTGTATATTATTGCAGAGATATTGATATGATGAAGTACAGGTACACTTATGTAAAACCCAGATAATCCTTTGTAGAATTGTTTTATAATGTTCATGCATGCACACACACATAAATGATGTACAGTTTGAAGTACAGTCTTTAAGTGAAACTCTAGGAAGAAAAATACATATACAGTATATGAACAGTTTTAGTTGCTATAGAAATTCTGTTCTGACAGATTTCCACACAAAAAGATAACAAAAAAACTCAACCCATCAGAACCTCTACAAGTCCTAGAATACCTTTAAGATATATAGAGCAAACAATTCCTCTCGCCATTCTCTCTCCAGTCTCAAAGCATTAAATGTAAGGAAAGTATCCAGAAAAGAAAGGGGACCCCAGAAGGAAACATTGCCAAGACTTACCCACATCTTATTTCATACCTAAAACTGAGGCATTTAGCTGTACATGACATGCTGGGTTCAGCAGCAATGGACCTATATCCACTGGTTTCCTACTCATGACCAGGATGATCTCACAGTGATCAGTATACTAACCTCTGTTTGCGAGTAATACCCATGTACACGTATCAATATTAGGAGGTGAGTGATCAGCTACGTGGATTCCACATATTTTGCATGCAGGCTACATTTAATGACATTTCTTTTTTCTCACCATTTCTTTTTCCCCTACTCTTAGGTTGAAGTTGGTGCAATATAATTAATTATAATTTTTTACCTGATAGGTCTGAGTGTGTTCCACAGGAGAAGACTGTAACTGCATTAAAGCACTGATATCTGGATTGCTAGGATCCTGGAAAAGAAGGTAATGATGATCTAAGTAGAGGTATTTTACAGTGAAAATTAACCTCTTTAGGGATTCTTTATAAACCCACCAGCTGGTCCAAGGCCTGCAGCACCTCCAGGTAGAATTTGAAAAAGAAGCTAATGGTCAATGTTCTCTTGTATTCAACCATCCCACCAGGAGCTGAAGGTGGCAGAGAAACCTCATCAAGAATTAGCTGGCAGGCCTTACCTAGCATTTCCTCATTCCAGTGCCTAAAAAGTAAATAAGGTATTTATTACTTACATTATTTTATTTTTTGATTTCAGGTACTTATATAGCGCCGTCATATACATTGTACATTCACATCAGTCCCTACCCTCAAGGAACTTACAATCTAAGGTCCCTAACTCACATTCATACATACTAGGGACAATTTAGACAGGATCCAATTAACCTACCAGCATGTCTTTGAAGTATGGGAGGAAACTGGAGTACCCAGAGGAAACCCACGCAGGCACAGAGAGAACATGCAAACCCCAGGCAGGTAGTGTCGTGGTTGGGATTCGAACCAGTGACCCTTCTTACTGCTAGGTGAAAGTGCTATCCACTACACCAGATGATGAGATAACATCTAGCTTCAACCACGTTGTTCACTCAAACATGAACCTGTTTCTCGACAGATCAGATATTTTTTAACCTAAACACGACATTCCTAAACCCTTCTAAAAGTTTATATATGTACATGTAATAATTCAACAAGTGTTAACTCAGTATCCATGCAATGTGTAGTATCAATAGAGGTGGATGAAAGATGCAGGCACAGGGTGAAGGCATCTATCTATATATATGGTCACTTTGCCACCATTTATATTGTCAGCACACTATACACATAATCATATGTACAATCCAATCTACTGAACATCAAGACACCCAAATTCAAGCACTAGTTGAGCTGGATTGCTAAATAAAAATGATATGGTTATCCTTACATCTATTTTCACAGCCTGCAAGTATTCCGGCAACCTTTAAGATATAGTTAGTTGACTTATCGTATCTGTTCTAAGAAATGTTATTTTTGATGTTTGCTAATAAATAGCCAATATGGCTAAAACTTTCTCCATATTGGTGTCAGTCTTGTTAATTTGGTAAAGTAAGTTGGAGTATATGCTGTAAAAATCATGATATGATGGACTGGTTGACATCTGTGGTACCCTAGTCATGTCCTGATTGAGATTCAAACTAAGGACCCTAGTGCTGCATGTCAGAAGTGCAAGCCACTGTGCTGTCTTTAATTAAATAGGAAAAATTAGATTTTCAATATTTTTATTATTGGCTTACTTTCCAATTAGTGCTTTACTGGTGGCTTTTGCACACACTGTGCTGGCTCCAACTCCCCCATAGAATATACGAATGTCTTTGATAATGTCTGTGCCTTCTTCAAACTGAACTTTCATTCCAGCTGTGACAATGGGCAGTGCATTCTGTCTACGCTGGGCTTGTCTCAGTGCCGATAAATGATCTCCCTGTGAACATAAACAAGAATCGGAATAAAATAATTTATACCATTTATTTCATTCATCATCATTGGCAATGGATAGGTATAATGGCTAATCTGAGCTACTTCTGTTTCACACCAATGAATGTAAAGATTAAAAGGACCATAAGAGCATTAACTTCACACAATTGTTTTGCTATGACTCATATACCCAACTGAATTTAGCTTATTATAGTTTGCTGAAAAACATTGCTTTCTCATGAGCTGCATGCTACCTGGAGTATTAAAACCTACTAAATCTATAGTAGTCTTCATTTATGCTATACACCACTTTTGGTAACTTCAGACCAGGCAAGAACAACATTTCTATACTTTACTTTCCAAAAGCAAAAAATGTCCAACATACAAATGCAAGGTTTTTCCTACTCCTAATTACAAGCTTGTGCTGCTCCAGCATACCCGCAAAGGTGAAGTCCAAGCAATTACAGCCCTTCAGAGGCACTTTCATGCACATGTAAGTATTTTAGAGGCATACACCAGTGCTGGCGTCTTTATGGCAAACTCCAGGTTCAGGTGACTTTACATCCCGATGGTGATAGATGACCTCCTTCTGCTCCTTGCAGGTAAAATTCTCCATCTCTCTACCTTACAGGCCCTGGTTACAGCTATCTCTCTCACTTTTGGGCTCTCCACAGGAGAACTCCCCAAACTCTCTATCCTTGGATGAAACTCTATCTGGAAGGTTGAACTCTTGTACCAGACCACTGTCTCATATTTATATACCACAGGGTTAGTGGGCCGGACCCAGAGCAGAACCCACCAAAAGGATCAAAGAACTGGGGAAGGCATTAACTCCTATACACCTGGCCTGGGACAGCACCTATCTGGCTATTTCAACCTGCTTACAAGATTAAAAAGATTGGGGGTTTCTTTTTTTAGTTAAAAAGTCAAACTCCAGGAAAAAAATAATTAAAATGTTGCATTGTGCATTAATTACCTTACTCCCCATCTTTATTTCAACCACCCCTTCCTAATCCATTCTGCATTGTAATGGAACAAACTTACAGTTTCCTCTATGAGCAAAACAAATAACCTGCCCTGGGATCAAGCTTTGCTCCCTGCTCATTATCTTTTTGTGAATGGTCCCCTCATCCCCCCCCGTGAGTTCTGCCTCTGGATCCTATGAGAGGACCTGGCCATATGACACAGCCAAAATTTTAAGATAAATTGTGCGTTAGAAATCAATATTTTAGGATACAGTGCATGTCACTTTCTGACTAACGGGGTGGCTTTTAATGGGTTCCTCAAAAAACAGGCCGCATGTGTAGCTTTTTAGTGTTCTTCCAGCAGTTAGCCTATTCGCCTAGCAACAGGTTCTCACTACAGAGAGAGTGATGGAGCTCTGAGCATAAGTCAGCTGACATATACAGTATGAAGGTCTGGAGACAGCTGAGACTTATACATTAGGTCTTGCTACCAGGTAAGATGTGAACCTAGGAATGGCTCTTTTCCCACTCAAAACTCTACAGAGCCTCCAGAATCTAGAACAGAGCTTAACAAGATCTAAGAAAACAAAAAGTTTGCTAGTGGGATCCCAGGTGTATTCTCCAGGCGCAACTGTACAGACGGCGTAAAGTGTTCCGGTTGTGGGGTAGCCAGGTGGGCAACCCAAAGAGCCTGCCTGTTCCAGGATACCTCCCTTGGGTCTTGGTTGCAGGACCAGTGAACGGGCACTTGCCCATCTTACAGAGGCACTGCATTCAGACAACTTTGCCTATTTTTGCCTACACAAGTAGAACACTGTGCTGCACTTATCCTCTGCCAGGCAGTAAGAGTGTTCTTTCTGCTTCAGGAATTCCGCAGTACACTTTGCATCACTCCTGCTAAACAAGACACCTATGTGCACCAACTAAAGTAGCTAGCTGAAGAGTCAAGACCTTTCCAGGGACTACAACCCATTTCCCCTAAAATGCTTAAAGTCACTGGTAACATAAGGGCCCATACATACACCCCAGGGCTCAGGGCTAGGTACAGTGTTTTCGATTCTTTGGGACTGTGGTGTCAGGGGACAGAAGGTAAGGTTTGATATAAGAAAGGGTCATTCTTCTGCCCTCCTCCTGCCTGGATTCATAGAGCCCAACTTAAAGTGGTTGTAAACCATTGTTACATATAGGTAAGCCTATAATAAGGCTTACCTATATGTACTGAAAATATCTCCTAAACATGCACCATTTAGAAGATATTTACCTTGTAGTGTGCCGATGACATCATTGGTGCATGTGCAGTGAAGAAACGGCCCTTCGTGCTGTTTCTTCACCAGCTTGTGCCGTGATCGGCGGCTTCCACGTGCATGCGCTCGAGTGACCTCACCTGACACCGGCTAGTCACAGAGCCAGATTCCAGGGCCCCAGAAGGAAGAGGGGCGAAGATAGATACTTCCACCAGTGGAGACATTGCAGACATCACGGGCTTCGTTTGCATACTAGCCAATTATGTTTTTACTTTTCAGGGGAATAAAGAGGAAGTAAAACCCATCAGGATTTACTTCCTCTTTAGGTAGGGCTGGCAATTATCCTATTGAAGTGTTATTGTTCATACAGCAATTTGTCATTTGTGTGTAGTAAACTCTGCTTCTGGGGTTATTCACCTTGAGAAGTCCCCTAGAAGCAGCCAGATAACATTGTTGAGTTCTATCGCTCTTAACTAGGGATGAGCCGAACACCCCCCGGTTCGGTTCGCACCAGAACTTTCGAACGGACCCCAAATTCGAACGAACTTTAGAACCCCATTGACATCTATGGGACTCGAACGTTCGAAATTAAGTGCTAATTTTAACGGCTAATATGCAAGATACTGTCCTAAAAAGGGTTTGGGGACCTGGCTCTTGCCCCAGGGGACATGGGTCAATGCCTAAAATGTTTTTAAAAATGGCCGTTTTGGCGGGAGCACTGATTTTAATGATGATTAAAGTGAAAAAAAAAAGTGAAATATTCCTTTAAATATGGTGCCTGGGGGGTGTCTGTAGTATGCCTGTGAAGTGCCACGTGTTTCTCGTGTTTAGAACAGTCCCTGCACAAAATTACATTAAACAGAAATAACATCATTGAAAACTGCTTGCGGTTTTAATGTTATATCTGGTTCCTGCAATATGGTTGAAAACCATTGAGAAAAATGGCATGGGTAGCCCTCCCTGCCCATTACCAGCCCCTTTGGGTCTTGTACGCATATCAAGGGGAACCCTGTACCCATATTAAAAAAAGGAAATGCGTGTGGCCCCCAGGCCCTATATACTCAGTATAACAGCAGTATACAGGCGGTGCAAACAAGACAGGGACTGTGTAGGTTTGTTGTGTTAAGTTGAATCTGTTTGTAATTTTCAACTGGTACATTTTTAAAGTGTAGCTCCAGTCAAAAAAACTATTTTTAAGCTTTTTGGAAAACATAGGGAAGGGTTATCACCCCTGTATAATTTGTTTTGTCGTCCATCTTTTTTCATCTCACTTGCTGTTGTCTCCTTCCGTTTGCAAGTAGGAGATGTTTGTAAGTTGGATGTTTGAAAGTAGGGGCCTGCCCTATATGCTCTGCAGAAATGGCAGAACAAGGTGTTGGTTTTGCCACAACATTGTAAGCCCTCAAAGTGACTCTTGCTGGGCGCTGGAGCGCCCTGCTGTGAACGATTATATCAAGAATTGTAATTACATGCCATTGTTGAACAGTGGTAGAAAAATTGACCTTTGGTGGTTGTGGTGCTGGTGCCACAACACTATAAGTCCTCACAGTTACTCTGGGTGGGCACAGGAACGGGCCCTCCTGTGAAATATTATATCAAGAATTGTAATTACATGTCCCTGTTAAACAGGGGCAGAAAAATTGGGCCTTAGGCACTGGTGCTGGTGCCATGACACTGCAACCTCTCCCATATACTCTAGTTTTATTGCAGGAATTAGCCATGCTGCAAAGCATTGCATCAAAAATTGTACTTAAACGCCCCTGTTAAACAGGGGCAGAAAAATTGGGCTAATGGCATCACCCAGAACCAGAAATGTTCTTCCAACATATCAGTGGAGGAGGAAGAGGATAGACAATCAACATAACAGGACAGTCACTCAGCATCAGCATAGGCAGTCTTGAAGGGATGTGATATTTCAAAAAAAATTATTCTGTTACATCAGCTTCAGGTGCTTGGTAGCTGTGGGTGATCCAAGACTGATATATCTTGATGAAGGTCAGTTGATCAACTGATTCGGTGGACAGGCGCACCCTGTGATCGGTTACAAAGCCACCAGCAGCACTGAAGGTGCGTTCCGAAAGAACGCTGGATGCAGGACAGGCCAGTAGCTCAATTGCATACTGTGCAAGCTCTGGCCAGTGATCCATCCTCAAGACCCAGTAAGAAGGAAAAGCGTGTCCCATGGCCACATGCTGATGACAATGCATCGCGTCCACGACCAGCACTGTTGTGTCTAGACACAGAGCCTGCTTGCCCTCTTTTATCGGCTCGCACCTGTCTGCCTCTCCTTGCTGGCCTTCCAGACATGGTAATGGCCTGAAGGGAGTTGGGTAAAACAGCAGTGTAATGGAGTCACACAACACCCACTAAGCCCTGCAGATGGCTCTATTAGAGAACAGCAATAAACGGTAGATACAGGTGTATATCGTGCTGGAGTCACACAACACCCACTAACTCCTGCAGATGCCTTTATTATAGAACACCAGAGATAAAGGGGTATACTGTAATTGAGTCACACCACACCCACTAAGCCCTTCAGATGCCTCTATTAGAGAACAGCAATAAAGGGTAGATACAGGTGTATATTGTGCTGGAGGCACAAAAAACCCACTAACTCCTGCAGATGCCTTTTTTATAGAACACCAGAGATAAAGGGGTATATACAGATGTATACTGTGCTGTGCTGGATGCACACACAACTTCCAATAATTCCTGCAGATGGCAAGTGGGCTCAAATAGAGAAGAGCTATGTAGGTGGATATAGCGGTGTGTACTGGGTACAGAGCACGCAGACAGCACGCACAAGCTCCTAACACTACTGACTGCAAGCTCTATTATAAAAGATAGATCACTAGCTATATAGGTGAGGTGAATATAGCAGTGTATACTGCGGTCAGGGCACACAGACAACAACCACTACACAACAGCAAGATCGAAAATCGGCCGAAAACGATCGGTGTGTACTGTGTTGAAGGTACACAGAACACCCACTAACTGCTTCAGACGCCAACACACTACACTAGGCCGCCGCGCTGGCAGCCTTATATAGTGTGGGGCGTGTACTACACAGCCTGAGCTATTATTGGCCACAGGCATCCTGCCTGTGCCCAATCATGGTTCTCCTCGCTGCTGGCGCTGTGATTGGCCAAGCATGCGGGGTCACAGTGCATGCTTGGCCAATCATGAGCCAGCAATGCACTGCGATGACGCAGTGCATTGTGGGCCGTGAGCGCCACACGAATTTGGCGCGAACGGCCCATAACGTTCGGAATTCGCCGAACGGGCAAACAGCCGATGTTCGAGTCAAACGTATGTTCGACTCGAACACGAAGCTCATCCCTACTCTTAACCTTCAGTCATTATTACACAGTTGATTTAGTTGAGTTGTATTTGTCTTTTATTCAAGGGGTTGTATAGTTTCGATATTTTTAAATAACAAGCATGTTATACTTGCCTCCACTGTGCAGTTCATTTTGCACAAAGTGGCCCCAAACCTGCTGTTCTGGGGTCCCACGGCGGCTGTCTCGGCTCCTCCCCGCTAAAGCTAACCCCCTCTGGGAAGCTCTTTCCTGAGGGGATTAGCTTGCGGGTGTGCTCCTGTGTCATACAGTTGCCGTCCATAGACACCAAGTGTATGACTCCGTCCCGCCCCCCTGGCGGCTACGTCATTGGATGTGATTGACAGCAGAACGAGCCAATGGCTACCTGATATCAATCTATCCAATCAACGGCCAGATACGCACAGCAGGTGAACGGGCTCAGGTAAGGAAAACGGGGGGCTGGGGGGTCCATGACAGCGAGGTGTTTTTTCAACTTAAACTGGAGTTCCACCCAAAAAAAAAAAAATGATTTAATGTGCATGAATAAAATAAAAAAATAAAACATTTGGAGAATTTTTTTTTTTTTACTCACCTTTTTAATGCCTGTTGCTAAGGGGTCCCTCGTAATCTGCTTCCTTCTGTGCCTGGGCTCCTGACATCACTTCCCTCAGCGCAAGAAGGGAGATAAGCGTCCGATTATTAAAAGTCAGCAGCTGCAGTATTTGTAGCTGCTGTCTTTTATTTTATTTTTAAGCAGAACTCCGCTTTAATGCATAGGATGCATTAAGGTGAAAAAACACAAACCTTTAAAACCCCTTTCAGTTATATTATTATTATACATGATTTATATAGTGCCAACAGTTTACGCAGCACTTTACAATATAAAAAGGAGACAATACAGTTATAATACAATAAAATACAAGAGAATTAAGAGGGCCCTGTTCAGAAGAGCTTACAATCTAATAGGGTGGGGCAGGAGGTACAAAAGTTTGTAACTGTGGGGAATGAGCTGATGAAAGTGGTAGAAGATTAGTTGGAGACGTGATAGGCTTTCCTGAAGAGATGAGTTTTCAGGGATCATCTGTAGGGATGGGCCGAACACCCCCCCGGTTTGGTTAGCAGCAGAACATGCGAACATGCAAAAAATTTGTTCGAACACGCGAACACCGTTAAAGTCTATGGGACACGAACGTGAAAAATCAAAAGTGCTAATTTTAAGGGTTAATATGCAAGTTATTGCCATAAAAAGTATTTGGGGATCCGGGTCCTGCCCCAGGAGACATGTATCAATGCAAAAAAAAAAATTTTAAATGTCAGTTTTTTCGGGAGCAGTGATTTTAATAATGCTTAAAGTGAAATATTCCTTTAAATGTCATACCTGGGGGGTGTCTATAGTATGCCTGTAAAGTGGTGCATTGTTTTTCGTGTTTAGAACAGTCCCTGCACAAAATGACCTTTCTAATGGAAATAAAGTAATTTAAAAGTAATAGCGTCTATAGTAAATTGTCGCAATACAGATAAAAGTAATTGAAAAAAAATGGCATGGAATCCCCCCAGTCCATTACCAGGCCCTTTGGGTGTGGTATAAATATTAAGGGGAACCCCAAACCAAAATTTAAAAAGAAAATTGCGAGGGAGTCCCCCCAAATTCCATACCAGGCCCTTCAGGTCTGGTATGGATATTTAGGGGAACCTGGCGCCAATTGTTTAAAAAGAAAATGGCATAGGGGGTCCCCTCAAAATCTATACCAGACCCTTCAGGGCCAGGAACCTGAACCCAGTGTTCTGTCAGATTAGCGAACCCATCCGATCCTAGATTGTAAGCTCTAACGAGCAGGGCCCTCTGATCTCTCCTGTATTGATTTTTATATTAAGGGTCCTTTCACACGGGGCGGATCAGTTCTGATCCGCCCCGTGGATGTCCGTTTGCTCAGCGGGGATCACTCCGCCGATCCCCGCTGAGCAGGGAGATGACAGGTCTGTCTCCGCACACTGTGCAGGGACGGACCTGTCACAGCGCCGCTCTCCCCTATGGGAGATCGGATGACGACGGACCGCAGTGCCCGTCGTCATCCGATCCGATCCGCAGACGGATGGAAAAATAGCTTTTTCCTCCGTCACACTTTTTCGGATCGGAGCGGGTCGGATGTCAGCGGACATGTCACCGCTGACATCCGACGCTCCATAGAGCTCTATGGAGCACCCGTTCAGGTCCGCCTGAAAAACTGACAGGCGGGCCTGAACGGGACGTTAGTGTGAAAGGGGCCTAAGTGTACTGTCTGCCCTTATGTTGTAAAGTGCTGCGCAAACTATTGGCGCTATGTAAATCCTGTATAATAATAATCAGCGAACAGAAGTGACAATCTGTCAACTAACTGACCAAAACTACTCACTGCGCATGCGTTCCACCGGTAGCAGGTTTGCTAATCTGACAGAACACCTGCAGTCAGAAGGCAGCATTGGACATTTTGTTACACCCAGCCAAGTCTTGAAGTTCACACTCATTATAGCAATAAAGTGAGCATATGGGTTTGCTAATCTGAGAGAACACTGCGGCCGATTGAGGGTGTCCAAAAATGTCCATTAGCGCCTTATGACTATAAGTTTGGCATGCAGCAGTGCGGGTGTGTATCAACATGGCCGTCGCCGCCTTCTGACTGCAGGCTTTCAAAATTTAACATCAAAACAGTATCACAGGTTTCAAAATACTGTATATGAGCATATATGCTCTCTTTATTGCTATGAGTGTGAAATTCAAGACTTTGCTGGGTGTAACAAGATGTCTGCTGCCGCCTTCTGACTACAGGTGTTCTGTCAGATTAGCAAACCTACTAGCAGTGGAATGCATGCGCAGTGAGTATTTTTGGTCAGTCAGCTGATGGAACGTCACTTCTGTTCGCTGATCTGAAGGGTTTGCTAATCTGACAGAACACCGGGACCTCTGCTGTGTCTAGCAGCAACTGCTCTCACTGAGCTGCCTAAGATGCTGGACAGAGCCACTTGAGATGCTGGACAGCTCTCTGGACAATTCCTTGAATGATCCTGCCTAGGGATGAGCTTCGAGTTCGAGTCGAACTCATGTTCTACTCGAACATTGCCTGTTCGCCTGTTCAGCGAACAGTGAACAATTTGGGCTGTTCGCAGCAAATTCGAAAAGCCGGAACACCCTATACAAGTCTATGGGAGAAATCTAAAGTGCTCATTTTAAAGGGTAATATGCAAGTTACTGTCCTAAAAAGTGTTTGGGGACCTGGGTCCTGCCCCAGGGGACATGGATCAATGCAAAAAAAAGTTTTAAAAACGGCCGTTTTTTCAGGAGCAGTGATTTTAATAATGATTAAAGTGAAACAATAAAAGTGTAATATTCCTTTAAATTTCGTAGCTGGGGGGTATCTATAGTATGCCTGTGAAGGGGCGCATGTTTCTGGTGCTTAGAACTGTCCCTGCACAAAGTGTCATTTGTGCAGGAAAAAAAGTCTTTTAACCCTTTCCCGCCGAGCGTACGCACATCTGCGTACTCGGCTTCCGGGGGTTATACCGGGATGATGCCCGCACCTGCAGGCATCATCCCGGTACCGATTTTTACAGCAGGCGATTGGCTATCCAGGCATAACAACCGATGCGGCTAAAAGCCGCTCGGCTGTTATGCCGGAGGAGCGGGAGGGGACGCCCCCCCCTCCCGCCGCCTCTCGCCGCTGTTACCGGTGCTCCCGCTCGATCGGGAGCACCGATTAAAGATCCGTCGGCTCTGGCTGCTGGGGAGGAACTGGAACGAAGCCGTAATCGGCTTCGTTCCAGTCTCCTCATCGTAAACACGGAAGCGACGTCATGACGTCACTTCCCGTTTACTCGGCTGCCAATGGCGCCGGTTTTAAAAAAATATCCGGTATTCAGAATCGCCGTTTTCGGCGATCTGAATACACTGAAGTGTAAAGGAGGGGTGGGGGGTCTTTTAGACCCCCGATCCCTCCATAAAGAGTACCTGTCACCGCCTATTACTGTCACAAGGGATGTTTACATTCCTTGTGACAGCAATAAAAGTGATCAAATTTTTTATTTTTTTTTTAAACAATTTAGTCATTTAAAAATAAATAAAATAAATAAAAAAAAAATTTTCAAAGCGCCCGCCGTCCCCGCGAGCTCGCGAAGCAAAGAAAACGCATGCGGAAGTCGCGCCCGCGTACGTAAACGGTGTTCAAGTCACACATGTGAGGTATCGCCGCGATCGTCAGAGCGAGAGCAATAATTCTAGCAGTAGACCTCCTCTGTAACGCTAACCTGGTAACCGTAAAAAATGTTTAAAGCGTCGCCTATTGAGATTTTTAGGTACCGTACTTTGTCGTCAATCTACAAGTGCGCGCAATTATAAAGTGTGACATGTTTGGTATCTATTTACTCGGTGTAACATTATCTTTCACATTTCGCAAAAAAATTGGGCTAATTTTACTGTTTTTTTTTTTTTTTATTCATGAAAGTGTCCCTTTTCCCAAAAAGTTGCGTTTAAAACACCACTGCGCAAATACCGTGTGACATAAAATATTGCAACAATCGCCGTTTTATTCTCTAGAGCCTCTGCTAAAAAAAATATATATAATGTTTGGGGGTTCCAAGTAATTTTCTAGCAAAAAATATGGATTTTAACTTGTAAACACCAAATTCCAAAAATAGGCTTAGTCATGAAAGGGTTAAAATCACTTGTGGCTAAATTGTCGGCTCCCCGTAATACAGAGAACACTCAATGATTGTTCTCTGTATTAGCCGACAATTCATTCATTCATTGATATAAAATAAAAAGCGTGGGGGTTCCCCTAAATTCAATTACCAGGCCCTTCAGGTCTGACATGGATATTAAGGGGAACCCCGTGTCAAATTTAAAAAAAAAGTGACATGGGGGTCCCCCTAAATATCCATACCAGACCCTTCAGGTCTGATATGGATATTAAGGGGAACCCTGCATCAAATTAAAAAAAAATTTACGTGGGGGTCCCCCTAAAAATCCATACCAGACCCTTTATCCGAGCACGCAACCTAGCAGGCCGCAGGAAAAGAGGGGGGGACGAGAGAGCGGCCCCCCTCCCTCCTGAACCGTACCAGGCCACATACCCTCAACATTGGGAGGATGCTTTGGGGGTCTGTGACCCCTCAAAGCACCTTGTCCCCATGTTGATCTGGGGTTCCCCTTGTTAAAGGGGGCTTCCAGATTCTGATAAGCCCCCCGCCCGCAGACCCTCACAACCACCGGCCAGGGTTGTGAGGATGAGGCCCTTGTCCTCATCAACATGGGGACAAGGTGCTTTGAGGGGTCACAGACCCCCAAAGCATCCTCCCAATGTTGAGGGTATGTGGCCTGGTACGGTTCAGGAGGGAGGGGGGGCCGCTCTCTGGTCCCCCCCTCTTTTCCTGCGGCCTGCCAGGTTGCATGCTCGGATAAAGGGTCTGGTATGGATTTTTAGGGGGACCCCCACGTCAATTTTTTTTAAAAATTTGATGCGGGGTTCCCCTTAATATCCATATCAGACCTGAAGGGTCTGGTATGGATATTTAGGGGGACCCCCACGTAAAAAAAATTTTTTTATTTGACACGGGGTTCCCCTTAATATCCATGTCACACCTGAAGGGCCTGGTAATTGAATTTAGGGGAACCCCCACGCTTTTTTTTTTTTTTTTTATCAATGAATGAATGAATTGTTGGCTTATACAGAGAACACTCATTGAGTGTTCTCTGTATTACGAGGAGCCGACAATTTAGCCGCAAGTGATTTTAAAAGACTTTTTTTCCTGCACAAATGACACTTTGTGCAGGGACAGTTCTAAGCACCAGAAACATGCGCCCCTTCACAGGCATACTATAGATACCCCCCAGCTACGAAATTTAAAGGAATATTACACTTTTATTGTTTCACTTTAATCATTATTAAAATCACTGCTCCTGAAAAAACGGCCGTTTTTAAAACTTTTTTTTGCATTGATCCATGTTCCCTGGGGCAGGACCCGGGTCCCCAAACACTTTTTAGGACAGTAACTTGCATATTACCCTTTAAAATGAGCACTTTAGATTGTGAACGTTCGAGTCCCATAGACTTTAATAGGGTTCTAAAGTTCACACGAAGTTTAGGTCTGTTCGCAGGTTCTGGTGCGAACCGAACAGGGGGGTGTTCGGCTCATCCCTAATCCTGCCTAATGGCCCATACACATGATCCAAAAGTCAGATGAAAAATACTACTTTCGAAGCGATCGTACAATAATCTGATCGTTAGTACACTGCTTTCAAGAGCCGATCATGACAGTTCATCCAATATTATCCAATGCCAGAGCATATGATTTTCATTTAATCAGTACAGTTGTCATCTGAAAATACAATAGAAATACACTACAACACTTGATATCACTTCCAGTTTTTTATTCCGTCATACAATAATTTTTGTAATTTTAGTAACCTCTCTGTTTTCGATATGAGACTAGCATGCAAAAAAAAAAATGGACGATCTGTCGTCCGATTTTCAGATCATATGTACGGGGCATTAAACCTTGCTTCATTTGAACTTTTAACCATTTACTCCCTCCCATGAACTTCCTGATTTAAGCCATGTCTCTGAACTTCCTTTTAGCCAGATTATTTTTTTCTCTCCAGCAAATATTTCACTCTTGCTGCCACCCGTATCTTCGCTACCACTCGTTACTGAAAGTTATCTTGTTCTTCAGGTATGCTTCTGCTTGATACCAATCTGCAACCATTTGTTACTGACTTTGGCTTGTTTACCGACTATCCCTACCTATTTTATCTGACTCAACACCCTGGTGGGGTGATCTTGAGGACTGCGGCTTGGTACTAACAAGCAGCAAAACCCATCTCCACAATCAGGAGCTCTGGTGAACACTGGTTACTACTTAGACTATGCACTTCACGTGAGTCCGTGTCATCTGCCAGTGTGGCCTGCTTCTGTACTTAGCTGGTCAGTGGATGCCACTCTACTGCAATAGCTACTGGTCTTCAAGCCTGACACCAGACCATGACACCATGACAAACATTGCCATGCAAAACTTATTTGATTAATGTTCAATTCTAAACTTTCCAATCAAAAGCATAGTGCTATCTCTAATGTAATTATTTTATTTATACTGCATTTGGCTTATTCAAAGTGCAGGATCTAAAAGTAAGCAATGTAGGTTTCTAAATAAAGAAACCCATTATTTGATTATCTTCACTTTCTCATCATAATTTATTTTGTAACTACTTTATAACTTACACCAAACATCTGCAATCACCTGTAAGAATACTAAAGAGTTTAATTAACATACCTTCTTTGAGTATGGTATATGTACAGATATCAAGACTTCTTCAGCTTTAAGAAAGGAGTGTCCAGATGCAGAAAAGTAGGAATCATCCAAAGGAACTTGTCTGGTACCATCTGAAGGAAAATAAGTAAATTAAAGTGTTCACCTCCAAAAATATGGTACATCACTTCCTATTATTATTAGATTGTAAGCTAAATGAGAAGGCCCTCCTATTCCCTCTGTATTGGACGCTTATCTGATTGATTGACTTTAAAGTGGAGTTCCACACATTTTATAGCTGCCCATTCTATATATATATATTATAATTAGTAAATACCTTTTTTGCTCTTGGGAGGTGCATGCTGGGTAGCCAGCTGCACAGAATCCCGGAAAGAAATACAAAAGGGCTTTAGATGCCCACAGCAGAAATGAACCCTGTGTGCTTCTGAGATCAGGTTAGGTTTAAACGATTTAAAGATTACCTAACAGGACAACATTAATGTTATTATCTAAATGTTAGATTTGAATTGGAGACAATTATGGTGGAGTATTAAAAAAAAAAAGACCTGGGGACTGGAACCTCACTTTACATAGAGTTCCTCAAGACCAGACAAATATTTTGAGGGTTTTTATGGGATAAAGAAAGGTTGAGAAAGGCTGCTGTTGATAATTGCACCTACTGTTCAAAAAATAAAATCTTTTTATTTGAGTCGGAAAGCGTTAAAACTTTAGATAGATTTTGCTGCTATCTGTGACTCTTTGAGGGCGATTTCACAATACAAGTAAAGAGAACAGGGGTCACTGAGACAGGAAAAACATCAATAAACTGTGGTAGATCTAACCTTTCCCCACTCTGCATAGAAAACTACTGTGACTGAAACTTAATGGAATCTGCCTAATAAGGACAGTAATAAAACCTGCCAAATGTAATAACCCTTTTACACTTTCTCTAAAACAGAAGGGGTTCGGCTTGACATGGGCTTTAAAGCTGATTCCATTTTTTTTCTTGCATAGTTACATTGGTTCAGGGGCGGGCTGGGCTGGGGGGCAGGGATGCATTTTCCCCCTGGGCTGCTCTGATTCGCTATATAAAGGCTGATGTGCTGCCAGCTGAGCTGGGAAGTGCACATGATGTGCAGTTCCCCAGTTGGCCACATGTTACTGCTCGGTCCGGAGGGAGGCTGACAGGGCTGGATAACAGCCCAGAAGTGCAGGAACGTTTATGCTGTGAGCGGACATCTGTCCTGTCACAGTGCTGTCCCTGGCTTCTGAGCTGACAGTCTGTGTCCATTGCGAGCACAGCCGAATGGAAGAGGGTGGATCCGCTCCGCCTCCTCCAGCCCCCTCTCTCTCTGTGCCCGCCCACACTCTGAGCAGCCTATGTGCTGCGTCTGAATAGGATGTGTGGGCGGGAACATTTAAACAGAGCAGACAGTGCTTTCTATGGGACGCTGTGGAAGCTGTGATGACTGAGCCTCATGCTGGATCCTTCCTTCCAAGTAAGTGAGCTATGGCCAGTCTCTCCCCCTCTCTGCAGATAAGGAAGTTTCTTTCAGCAGCTGTGCAGTACCTGGTCCTATGATGTGGCTCACACTGGTGTGCTGCAGTGTTGCTGATCTCACTGTCTTCCTGCATGTCCCCCCCCCCCCCCCCGTCACATGCAGCCACACTGTGCCCACCAAATGCAACTTCACTGTGCCCACCAAATGTAACCTCACTGTGCCCACCAAATGCAGCCACACTGTGCCCACCAAATGTAGCCACACTGTGCCCACCAAATGCAGCCACACTGTGCCCACCAAATGTAACCTCACTGTGCCCACAAAATGCAGTCAGACTGTGCCCACCAAATGTAACCTCACTGTGCCCACCAAATGTAACCTCACTGTGCCCACCAAATGCAGCCACACTGTGCCCACCATATGTAACCTCACTGTGCCCACCAAATGCAGCCACACTGTGACCAACATATGTAACCTCACTGTGCCCACAAAATGCAGCCACACTGTGCCCACCAAATGTAACCTCACTGTGCCCACCAAATGCAGCCACACTGTGCCCACCAAATGTAACCTCACTGTGCCCACCAAATGTAACCTCACTGTTCCCACCAAATGCAGCCACACTGTGACCAACATATGTAACCTCACTGTGCCCACAAAATGCAGCCACACTGTGCCCACCAAATGTAACCTCACTGTGCCCACCAAATGCAGCCACACTGTGCCCACCAAATGTAACCTCACTGTGCCCACCAAATGTAACCTCACTGTGCCCACCAAATGTAACCTCACTGTGCCCACAAAATGCAGCCACACTGTGTCCACCAAATGCAACCTCACTGTGCCCACCAAATGCAACCTCACTGTGCCCACCAAATGCAGCCACACTATGCCCACCAAATGCAGCCACAAAGTGCCCACCAAATTCAGCCTCACTGTGCCCACCAAATGCAACCTCACTGTGCCCACCAAATGCAACCTCACTGTGCCCACCAAATGCAGCCACACTGTGCCCACAAATGTAACCTCACTGTGCTCACCAAATGCAACCTTAATTTAGCACGCCAAATGTAACTTCACTGTGCCAACCAAATGCAGCCACACTGTGCCCACCAAATGTAACCTCACTGTGCCCACCAAATGTAACCTTTACTGTGCCCATGAAATGCAACCTCACTGTGCCCATGAAATGCAACCTCACTGTACCCACCAAATGTAACCTCACTGTGCCCAGCAAATGTAACCTCACTGTGCCCACCAAATGCAGCCACACTGTACCCACCAAATGCAGCCACACTGTGCCCACCAAATGCAGCCACACTGTGCCCACCAAATGCAGCCACACTGTGCCCACCAAATGCAACCTCACTGTGCCCACCAAATGTAACCTCACTGTGCCCAAATTCAGCCTCATTGTGCCCATCAATTGCAGCCTCACTATGCCCATCAATTGCAGCCTCACTGTGCCCATCAATTGCAGCCTCACTGTGCCCATCAATTGCAACCACACTGTGCCCACAAATGTAACCTCACTGTGCCCACCAAATGCAACCTCCCTTTGCCCACCAAATGCAACCTCACTATGCCCATCAAATGGAGCCACATTGTGCCCATCAAATGCATCCACCCTGTGCCCAAATGCAGCCTAATTTTGCCCATCAATTGCAGCCACATTGTGCCCATCAATTGCAGCCACATTGTGCCCATTAATTGAAGCCTCACTGTGCCCATCAAATGCAGCCTCACTGTGCCCACCAAATGTAGCCTCACTGTGCCCATCAAATGTAACCTCACTGTGCCCACCAATGTAACATCACTTTGCCCACCAAATGCAACCTCATTTTTCCCACCAAATGAAACCTCACTGTGCCCATCAAATGCAGCAAAACTGTGCCCATCAAATGCAGCCTCGTTGTGCCCATCAATTGCAGCCACATTGTGCCCATCAAAGACAGCCTCACTGTGCCCATCAAATGCAATCACACTGTGCTCATCAAATGCAGCAAAACTGTGCCCATCAAATGCAGCCTCGTTGTGCCCATCAATTGCAGCCACATTGTGCCCATCAAAGACAGCCTCACTGTGCCCATCAAATGCAATCACACTGTGCTCATCAAATGCAGCCTCACTGTGCCCATCAAATGCAGCCGCATCGACCCCCCCAGCAGCATTTAACCAGCACAACCCCTGCCCGCTCGCTTTCTGACTGCCACTTACCGCATCTTGGTGGCGGGTCAGGCAGCAGATGACGGGGGTGAGCTGTGGGACGGGCAGAGGGTCAGGCAGTGGCATCAGGTGATGGGTATTAGACCTGCACTATCCTGATTGGTGGAGAGCCGATTCAGTGTTAAAAAAAAAGCAAATATTCATTTGCTTTTCTAATACACCTGGGTGGGCTCCAAGTGCAATGCTCTGCGCTCTGAGTCCACCCTATTTTGAAGCCTATCAGAGCCTATGGCTCTAATCAGGTACAGGGAAATGTGGAGCAGGGTCTCTCTCTCGCTGTGCAGGGAAATGTGGAGCGGTGTCTCTGTGTGGCATAGCTTTACTCACAAAGTGACTCTGCTGGCCAAGATGAGTTTGTTCCACTGCTGGCCTCTATCGTCTGCAGGGGTTGCTAGGATTGACTGGCATCTAGCAACCAGTGATGTCACAGTCCCCAGGAGGAAAGGATCTTCCACCTCCACCACGCCTATTAGTGTTTTATCCACTCACCTCCTCCCTCCATTTTCTCCTGTGTGGCGGCATGCGCCTCGGAGCCTGCCTGAGGGAAGGGAACGGTCACTGACTGACAGAAGCACCTCTGCCTGAGGTGAGGGAGCAGTGAATGAATTAGAACATATGTGTAATGTGGAGCATATGTGTCATGGGAGAATGAGCTGGTAGCAGAGGAGGAGATCACATCCTTAAATCTCAGCCAGGGGTCATGCTGGGACTTGTAGTCCTTTACTTTTGGGGATGTGATATCCCAAAAGTAAAAGGCTACAGGTCCCAGCATGAACCCCTCAGAGCTCAGGACCTAAGGGGACACATCCTTAGATCTCAGGGTTTCATGCTGGGACTTGTAGTCCTTCACTAGTTGGGGGGGTCAAATCCTTAAATCTCAGGCGGTAATGCTTGGACTTGTAGTCCCTCACAGGTTGGTCTGGGGGGGGGGGGGGGGGTCAGGTCCTCAGCTCTGAGGGATTCATACAAGGACTTGTTTGCACTTTAGTTCTTGGAGGCCATGGTGGTACAAGTCCTCCATGGGCCCTGGGGGGCCACATTGTCCTCCCTGACCCTCCCCCCCACCTTTGTGATCATGGAAAACCTTAGTCTGTTTTCCCTATCCATCACTTTGCCACCACCGGTTATATGGGCCACTTGACTGGACTTGCCCCCCTGGCCTAGGGCTGCCAGCCCTCCCCTGCATTGGTTCAACTTGAGCCAATGTAAGTATGCATTTTTTATACCTGGCCGATCCCTGTGGAAACAGATCCTACCATGATCCGTGCACAGTACAGTAATTTGGCTGGTCCCAAGCAAACCGCTTGCTATAGGGGTACTGGTGCATGATCACTCCTGAGCCAGCTCTCTGTGTCCATAAGACACAGAGAGTGTGGCTCAGCCCTACCCCCCACTCTCTCTTCACTGGCTGTGATTGACAGCAGTAGGAGCCAATGGCTCCTGCCGCTGTATCTGAGCCGGAGAGACCCGGGAGAGCTGCTGCTCTCATGCACATTTCTGGATTGAGAGCGGTCTTAAGTATTAGGGGGGCTGAGGGGGGAGCTGCACACTGAAGATTTTTTTACCTTCATGCATAGAATGCATAAAAAAGTAAAAAACCTTCAGACTTTAGTATCACTTTAAATTCAACATTTCTTTTTTCTCCTAGTTGTATTTGCTCATTTATCTAAATCTTTTCCATTCAAGTGATGATGTATTTTACTGCTTCTCCATCATCCTTTATTGTAATCCGCATAAATACTAACCTGTAGCCCCTGCCCTGGGGGTCTTCACTATGATACTTTAGCTGGCTGAAATAGAGTACCACAAGTGGATGCCTGTGACAGTATTGTTGAACTGGGGAGCCGCATGTAATCAGGGCAACAGTACTTGTTATTTACTGGCGATAATAGTGCATGCACTGATTTACTGGGGCATTGCATAAGCTAAAGGATCAGGCCATGATATACAATTCAAATACAGATAAAGTGGGAAATTGTATTGGAAACTGCATAATTTTACTGTCCCTCCTCCCTCAGCTGGCATCTCTTAATACAGTCACATGAGAGGCATATAAATCCTGATGGCATACCCAACCACAAAACACTGGCTTTTCACACATCATTGTTTAGTCAGCAAAATGTGTCTGTTCTCTGCCAGATTCCTAATATGCTAATGCATTTAGGCCTTGTGTACCCTTGGACCCACATTTAGTTATGACTGTCCTGCACACTGTTAAGGCTGTTGATAGGGTAACTAGTAGAAAAAATATGTTACATTTATTAATGAGTTAAAAATTCAATGAACTACCCAATGGGAGGTAGTAGATAACACAAAAACATGACATATATCTGAAGGCCACTCTGTCAAATAGTCACTGGATGAGGCAACACACAGCACAAGACAAAAAACAAAAAACACAAAAAATAAAACATGTCCCTCGGTATAAGCACTAAACAGCGCATATGTCTCCTCCAGTGTTCCACAATCTTCACGCTGTGTTGCAGCTATCCAACCTCCCTAGCTCGCCATAGGCTCACTTCCGGGACATGGTGGGAAGGAAAGGAGTCAGGTGATGCTGATGACATCAACACGTTTCGCATACAAAATAATTTCAGGCTGTTCATCACTCTATCCCCTCCCCTCTCCTCATTCCATCTGCACCTTGCAGGCTCGAGCCCCCCAGGGACCTCTGCACAGATGTTCATGCCATATTTTCTACATTATTTATAAAATAATCTTTCAAGCAATGCATTAGTCGTGGCATGGACATTAGCGCATAGATATCTGGCATCGGGGCGATCGTTTATATGTTTTATTTGTTGTATTTTTAGTTTATTGTCTTGTGCTGTGTGTTGCCACATCCGGGGACTATTTGATGCAGTGGCCTTCAGATATAGGTCATGTTTTTGTGTCTCAACTACTACCTCCCATTGGGGAGTTCATTGAATTTTTAACTCATTAATAAATGTAACATATTTTTTCTGCGTATCCTTATATTGTATGCTGTGTCACTCATTTGGTCCTCTGGTTCATTACAGTCTTGGTAAGGACAAAACCCGTTCTTTTTTCATATATATGCAGTTTTTTTGACTAGAGTGACGCTATCTACACTTGGTACACAATGTTTGAGGACATTATAGTGTGTCATCACACATAAATTGGGGCCTTTTTTTCTTTTTTGGCTCGTATGATAGGGTAACTAGCACATTGTAAAAATCTGACTACATTGTCATATGTTCACCCTGATAATATTTATTTATACAGTAACTAAAATAGATTTTTGGTTAACAACTATTTTATTTTGGAATATCAGAATAAAAGATCATAATTTTTTTTTTAGCTCCAGTACCTGTTGAGGCTAAATTGAGGATGCAGCCTCCTGCTGCAAGAACCGGGTTCAAATCAGAGGTTGTAGCACGGCTAATGATATTTCCCCCTAAAGACTAGAAGAGATTAAAGTGATTAATGACAGAGCTTGTAATGGCTGGCGTTGCATATAAAAATGTGGTGAACATCAACCACTCCATCCCACCCCAACCATATTTAATCTGATACTTGAAAAGGATTTGAGCTGTTTTGAGGTGTCATGGTATGTGATATATTTCTGACAATTGGAAGCTCTGATCATTACAATTTGCTGGAAAATCTCTCTTCAACCTCACAGAAAAGGAAAGTGTTAACTGATCGCACTACCCAACAGTAGTGGGTACCATTAACAAATACAGTTTCTTCTTACCTGTTGTCCACATCTGCCCATCTATGGTCGGGTTTAGTATATTTTAACACAATGATTGTAATACTAGCGTGGAAAAGTACATTGGACATACTTACAGCTGTGTTTCTGATCTGGGCACCTCCTAGAGAAGAAAGCTGCTGCAGAAGGGCTCTGAACAACTTGCTTTTGTCTTTAGAAACAGCAGAGACAGCTTTGGCTAAGGTTGCTTTTAGTGTTGTCAGGCTGCATGCTGCTCCCACTGTAATTCCTATGACAATGAACTCTGGGTTAGACAATCTTTGTAAAGTCTGATGCCTGCAATGTATCTGACTTCAACTCAAAGTGGTAGCTTAGCACAGACCTATCATTGAAATTCACAATTTTACAAAACTCTGCATATCATCACTGCCAAATCACTTCAGTATTTTCAAAAATGTATACTTTTCTGGCCTACAAAGTACCTACAGTAACTACAGTATTGAAGCATGAACTTTTTGAGGGCCTTCGTGTTTCTGCATTAGTCTTTATAATGATCTTAGAACCAAACTGTGCACAGAGCTTCAACCTACCACCAAATTCAAATTAAAACCTTTGTCAAAACACCAGACTTAGTAGGTTGAAACAAGGGGTTTTAAAAGTCAAGACGGCTTTTTCATGTCTTCGGCTAGGCAACTCATACCCGCGTTTTGGAAAACAAGAATTACTCCTCCACTATCACGTTGGGTCTCTACCATGAATGACACTAAGAGAATGGAGGAAATGCTGGCCCTTGATAATGACACATATGTTAAATTTACAATGTTATGGTTGGTCTGGCTCCGCTTCTCCTCCTCTGACACTTTGCTGAATAAGCTGTGGAGCCCACAGGGACATTCCTAATACCCCCCGGGTCCCCCTCCAACCCTCACCTACGCTCCCCCCACCTTGTACCTACATGTCTTCTCTTGACTAACCCCTTCCCCCCCCCCCCCCCTCCCCATTTATTTTTCTTTCTTCTCTCTACCTTGGTCTTTCCCTTTTCTTTTTTTCCATTTTTCTTTTTTTACTCACTTCAACCCACAAGTATCACATTATGCTGTGAACCATGAGTACTGTTAAATGGCATTGTTTAATACTTCACAAAACAGATTTTCTTCTCGATTTTTCCATGTTCAGTGAACGGGAGCCTAGCTATGGGCGATAGCCATCGGGCTGATTCCTTGTATATGTGAACCTACTGCCGTCTACTGATTTTGCTCATCTCATGTTGTGCACTTTTTTTTTTTTTCATGAAAATGCTAATAAATATATTTTCAACACTAAAAGTCAAGACCCTGTGTGCAGTCTAATCCAATATATCACCATTAAACAATGATGGTAACTTCTGCCTGAGGAAAATATCCATAGTGGCCTTAAAATGTCCCTGTTTTTTGTTGGTGACATTAAAGTATATTTCCACTTTTGCAGTCAGAATTTGAGAAAACCCCACTATACGTTTGTTATGTGTACCCATTCACACAGCATGCCTTGTTTTTTTTTGTTTTGTTTTTGTACCTTTTAGATATTACTCAGGAGAAGGTGTTATGGCTGACTGCAAGGTTTTTTGAACATTGTTAGAGTGGGTCTGTCCTAAGTATGTACTCCAATCGCGGTGCGTCCATAAAGGGTGCAGGAGTGCCACCCCCTCTCTCCTGGCACCACTCTATCACCATAGAAAGATTCATGCAATGCATGTATCTATCTATGGTCGCCGCTGGCACCCCCTATTCAGGTGTCCGACCCCTTTTTGGGCACTGGGCACCTGAATTACAGCGGCGGGGGTATTTTTTGGAAGCACCTCATAAGAGCTATAGGCTCTAATAGGCACCCAAAAAGGTGAACAGCAGGCGCAATGCGTTTGCTGTTCACTCAGCTGTGTGTTAGCAAAGCGAAGGAATTCACTTTGCTAACACTGAACCACCTCTCAGCCAATCCGGTGCTCAAGTCTGTTACCTGTCACCTGATTGGCTGAAACATCAGGTGCTGTGATTGGACGCCTGATAGAGAAGACGGAAGAAGATATCGAAGAGCGTGCAATACACTGCCGCTGACCTGCTGCGAGACAGGTAAGTACCGGGCGATGCACACTGGCAGCATTTGATGGGGCACAGTAGCGGCAATTGATGGGCACACTGGCAGCATTTGATGGGGCACAGTAGTAGCAATTGATGGGCACACTGGCAGAAATTGATGGGTACAGTAGCTGCATTTGATGGCACAGTGCCTGCGTTTGATGGGCACAGTGGCGGCCATTGATGGGCACAGTGGCGGCCATTGATGGGCACAGTGGCTGTGTTTCATGGCACAGTGGCTACAATTGATGTTTTGTTTTTTTCAGTTTGTTTGCGCCCCCCCCCCAAAAATGTTGAGCTCCGTCAACATGCAATGCAAGAAGCTCAGCCTCTACAACTTTAACTAATTTCTTGGACAGACAGTGTTAAAATCTAGTCACAATTAATAATGAAAATGTGCATACATAGTACAGGCAGGGTTAATTATGCTGCCCAGCCCCTCATAAACAAAGAGAGCTAGAAGAATTTTTCCTTTCTGTAGGGTTCAGAAGAGAACATCTAAAAAAAGGTAAGCTTCAATTTTTAAGTTATGCTATGTGAATTGGGACATGCAACAAACATAACATAGGTGTTATCCCAATTTGACTGCAAACATGGAAATCACGTTAAAGTATACTGTCTGTTTATCTAAACAAATAGTGCTGGTGATATCTTTGGATTGGATTTACATACTGGAGGTGCCATCCACCATTTCAAAACATCACCTTATATGACTTGGTCTCATTGCAGTATAGACTTCACTTGACTCTTTGAACTTATGGACCCGTGTCCATTCTGTCTTAGGCCCTTTTTAAGCCATGTCATGTTCACTAATTATGCCCCTCTTTTACACACATACATATATATATATATATATATATATATAAATTAAAGCTGGACTCTGGGCACAAAAACCTTTCTTTAAATATACCAGTAATCCTTAATACAGTCACAAATAATTAGTCACAAAGGATATAAATCAATTTTTTGTGCACCAAATGGCTTAACAAACCCAAGTATTACTCTACAGAATTAACAGAAATATTATCACTATAGCCTGTGAAGAGAGCAGAGTTGTGGATGGGGCCCTACAGGTCCACCCACAACAGGCTGCCTGCAGAAAACAAGAAGAAGGGGTGGATCCAAGACCAGTCACCCTACACAAAGAGAGGGGGCAGCAAAGACAGGTTTTTATTACCGGAAACTTCAGCACAGAGACAAAGTGTAGGAGTTGTTTTATGCAGAATTAATGCACAGATCTAGAAGAAATGAGCAAAGGACACCACTATTCAAGTAAGAATTTACATGTCATTTATATCTAGACAATAGTTGTTCAGCACAGAATAAAGCCTTAAAAAGAGCAAATTGTCCATTTAACCTGATTCTTCCTTAGTGACAACATGGAGATCAGATATTCTTCCAGGGAAGATGATAATCGGATGAAACACTCCTCTAAATTTCATCTCTGGACCTAAGAAAAAAAAATATAGGAAAAAGAAAATTGTAATAGTTAATACAGTACAGTATCTGAAATAATGTACCTTCATACAAAAAAAAATTACAAGAATATTAGAATTCACCGCACAAGCGCATTTATTAAGCTCAATAAATCTCCTGATAAATTATAATATCCTACCTATTGAATTTCAGAAGATAAGTTATTCCTTTTAATACACACACACAAACCACTGGATCAACCCGTCACCACCTTCCATACAAGGCGTCAAGCAAGCGTTACTTTCCTTATTTCACATCGAAAAGTTGGACACTATAGCTTTGCATTTCCGTTCTACCAGCCGCTTCTTTAATAGATGGAGAAAGTACATAGAACATACGTTCAACTCGGAGGAGCTGTCATCTGTCGTTCATCCATTTAGATTCACCGATTGGTATCTAAAACGTGACCTGGCCAACACGTTGGGTAAACTCAACTTAAGGACAATGCCTGGCACCTCTCGCTCCCAACAGCCATGAACTCTCCCCTAGGCATGCTACTGGCTCCTAACTGGCTTTCTTCACTTATTGAGATCTCCATATATTGAATACGTATATTGATGCATGCTTTTCTGTCTCTCATTGATTATACCTAGGAAGCTTCCACTCCTGCGGGTTATATGGTATACATTTGGTTAAATGACCACAGTTTTTCTTTCCTTTCTCTGGTTGATAAAGAGTTTTTCACTAATGTGGTCATATGCTGGTAAACTCTACCCCCTTCCCCTCCCCTTTCCCATCCCCCCCACCCATTTATGTTGCTATTTCAGCTGCTTTAATGCTACTGTACTTAGCATGCGTTGGAATTTGTACTTTATACTTGCCTATTGACTTGTACACTGTACTGTGAAAACTCAATAAATATAAAAAATAAATAAATAAACAAATACACACACACACACGCACACACAACCGATGCTCTAGAACAGTGGTTCTCAACCCTGTCCTCAGGTACGCACAACAGGCCATGTCTTGCAGGCGCTTTAAATCAGAGTCAATGGGTTGGTATTTTGGACAGCTATTTTATCTAAGAGAAATTCCCAAAACATGTCCTGTTGAGGGTACTTGAGGATAGGGTTGATAACCATTGCGCTAGAAGACTGAAAAACATTGAGAGATACTGACACAAGGAGATTGCAATGAATAAGCACAGAGTGGAAGTTATGTCAGGAAAAGTTATCTGAGGTAGGTATTATGAGCATTAATGAGCATTAGATTACTTTGAACTGTTTAAACAGTATCATTTGATATCAGATACAATTTACCAAAAGCTATTAGACATGAAAGGTTATTCTCAATCTTTTCTGAAAATAGCCAGTCCATATTTGGGTTCCCTTGAATATCAGGACTAAAAGCTATCTGCTTAAATATTGAATGGTCAAGATGGAAGATGCAGTCATTTGAGGGGTGGCATACATTTACTCTTTGCATAATAGTGCTTCCATAGTTGAAATCTGATGCGTACACTTCCTTCCCCAGTTAACATCTGCATTATATGCTTTCTGCCTGCAGATATACTGTAAGTAAGAATATGTCAAACAGTAAGCATAGACAGGTTAGTAATTCAAGACACTGTAAGCTGATGCCATAAGTGCACAGCCATGCTCCCAAACATGAAAAGCAAATTGATACAGCAAAAGAAATGCCAACATCTCACCATAAAAGGTCCAATTCTCACTTTTCTATTTTTTATTATAATTTTTTTTTTAATGAGAAAAATCGCCTGGTTGCATCCAGGATGGCAAATGTGTGTGTCACAGATTTGGGCTCTAAGCTGATTTGTACCACTAGGGGAAAGTGCTGAGAGTCCTACAGGGGTAGAGGTAATGAGCCCAGCTGAATTAAGTTGGCTCATTAAGGCCTCTAGAAAAACTCCCAGCATACAAAGGGAGTTGCTCCATCCTAGAACCAATTTTGTGCATGTTTAGACTTGGGAGTGTGATATCTCTGCGGTGAGACAAGGTTTGTGTGGCCAGCCTCTGTAACAGGAAGATAGGTGCTGGGCACCTAGTGGATAGCCAGGGAAACCTGTGTATAGTAAGTGGCCAAGTTGGCAAGGATTTATTTTCATGTTTCTTTTTGTTGTGCCGTTTTTGAACCATTGTAAATAGTGTAAATAAACCACGCCTTTGTTTTTTCAGCTTCACTGTTTGCTGTGCCTAATTTTTGTGTAGTGAACCCATCCAGGGGGTCACACACACACCTTCTGCCGAGCTAACCCCCTCACAATATATAAAAACAGTGCAGCTTAAGGCATTTTTAATGCTCTATACAAATGTAGAATATAGAATTAACAGAATTAACAGAAATATTATCACTATTGCCTATGGATAATGATCATAATGGTAAGTGTGCTTTATACAAATGGATGCTTTGCACTATTCAGCAAATTATTATTGCCCTCCATGTCCCCCTAGGGATATTCACTCTCCCTAATAGACATGATCACCAATGTCAACGCATTATTTCTTACACTTTACACTTTACAAAATTACACTTTAACTTTATTGCAAAACACACTATATATATATATATATATATATATATATATATAAACCCAATTTCTTGGTAAAATATAAAAAATATGATGGTATGCTGAGTATATAGATATCTAACACATCATGCTTTAGAATTGCACACGCTCATGAAATGGCGCCATTTTACAGTACTTAATCTCCATAGGCAATGCTTTAAACATTTTTTACAGATTACCGGTGTAGCGTTGGTATTTTTGCTTGTTAATGTAATGCAATGTTAATCTATGAGTAGTGTTATAACTTGGTATATGGCACCATCTAGTGGCCTAAATGTGAAATTATTTTCTTTTCACGAACATGGAGAAATATTACAGGAAGTGACTGTTTGTTTACATTATACAATGACCTACCTACCCAGAATGCCAAGTGACCTACCCATGAACACTCAGTACTGAATTGCATGCTGGGTAGGATATTTTAGGAAATGTTAGGGCCATTTTCTTTCTCTTCTGGACGCGTGGCCTGCCTACAAGGACCTGTGAGGAGGTATCCAGAGAGCTCGGCCTACAACCACTGTGGAGCGGAACAGCCAGAGACTCTGCCTTGTTCCTGAGTGCTGGAAGGACTGTGTGACCGGATTGGGGAGGATCCAGAGACACCTGTCGGAGCCATCAGAGGGTCCTGCTTCATCTTGCAGAGCGCTGCGCCGGCCGGTGAGAAGCAAGACTGAGACCAGCGGAGCAAAGCTGCTCTATTCTTCAGACTCAGTTTGGTGCACTACAAGAATAGTTCTTGCATTCACCTTACTTTAATCCTTGTTTATTCAACTGTTGGATCACAATTTCTACAACACAAATAGCTAGCAGAAGACAGAAGACTAAAGACTGTATCTCTCATTGCAAGGCCTTGCATCCTTTCAAAGAAGGGGGAGCTCCCTATTAGTTGTGTTGTACTTTATCAGCTTTATATTCCTGTGATTACCAGAGTGTGCTGGAAGTGGGAAGGTGCCCAAAGTTTAGGCGTTGTCACTCTGAGCACTAGTCCCAATTGGAGACACACTTTCAGGGATTATCTAAGACAACTCTATATGTGCTAACTGTTGTGAATACCTATTGTGCTGTTGCATTATGTTTGTGTGACAGTGCCAATACTGTAATTACTATTTTACATCAGTTCCAGTAAAGATACGTTTCTGGTTAAGTAAGTTTCTTGTGTACATCTAGACAATTAACACAGTGTTGCTGGGACCTGTAGTTCCACGGAAGAGAACTTAATAAAAGGATTGAATAGTGTTATATAGAGTTTAAGCAGGCCTCAAGCCTACCCTTCACTGTACTACTGACACTGTGTTATACCAAGCCAATCACACCGGAGGCAGTTACAGGTGTACTGCAATACAAGAATAGTTCTTGCATTCGCCTTACTTTAATCCTTGTTTATTCAACTGTTGGATCACAATATCTACAACACAAATAGCTAGCAGAAGACTAAAGACTGTATCTCTCATTGCAAGGCCTTGCATCCTTTCAAAGAAGGGGAGCTATATTCCTATGATTACCAGAGTGTGCTGGAAGTGGGAAGGTGCCCAGAGTTTAGGCATTGTCACAATTGGAGACACACTTTCAGGGATTATATAAGACAACTCTATATGTACCAACTGTTGTGAATACCTATTGTGCTGTTGCATTATGTTTGTGTGACAATGTAAATACTGTAATTACTATTTTACATCAGTTCCAGTAAAGATACGTTTCTGGTTAAGTACAATTGGTGTGAAGCGTTGTTCCTTTTCCTGTAGGTGGAGCATCGGATACCCAGGTAATAATAAAGGTATACTGTTGTTATATTGCACACTGTGGGGTTATCCTTTACTATTAGCTTCACACCAACATCGCACCACAGCTGTGTCAAAGGGGATTGAGCCAATTCAGTAGGGGTTTAATAGCAGAGTACAGGCCCAATCAAACTCAGCAGCTCCTTTGGGGGTCAGTGCTACACCGGTTACAGAGGAGGTCTATGGCTAGAATTATTGCTCAAACTAGAACGTTCATGACGATACCTCACACATGTTGTGCAAACACTGTTTACATATCCAGTTGCCACCTACGTATGCATTCCCTTCTGTGTGCGAGCATGGGGGGGGGATCACTTTAAGAACATTTTTTCATTTATTTACTTTTTTTTTTACGCTGTGTTTATTTATCACTTTTATTCCTATCACAAGAAATGTAAACATCCCTTCATCCCATCATCTCATGGCCGGCTTCTTACACTCCAGCCATCAGAGTTTTTGTAGTGGTTTTACATATATCTACCCCCTGCACGGTTGTTGCTACTCATGGTCCGATCTCTGACCTCACACATCCAGACCCCTCCTTTGACTCTACCCGCTGGACCAGGAGTAGTCAGCCAACATCCATCTTTCCCATGTAAGTACAATTTCTGATGGTATTTGTTCTGCCCCAATGGGGCATATAACTTATATATATATATTTTCCTAACCATTTTTCTATGGACGTTTATATTTAGTTCATACGCTTGCATCTAGTGACCTTCTGTGGTAATGCATTTGTGTTCTCAAGTTATTTCCCCTTATGTTATGACATACTTCCTTTGTATGTAATGCTCCACCCTACTTCCTGTGTTTTGTACTTCCTGTGTCATCAATGGAGTAACTAGCCTCATGTAGCAGAGCACATGCATTCTGCATTGTAAGCTACAGACAATATCATCTTTTGACCGTACAATACCACAACCTGTTCATCTGTTTGCATCCTGTCATCTGCTGTAATCTGATGATCAGAATAAAGCATCTGTGGATGGAAATCAATATAGGTGAGTTCAAGCTATCTAATGAGGATTGTCCTCAGTGATTATATCTGCTTATACAGGCCAGGCATAGAGCTCTCACAATAGATCACTTCGCAACAATCGGAGTCAGAATACTATTACACCAGTATATATGTGCAAGCATGTAGTTTATTACTGCAAGCAAAATTATGAGAAAATATTTTTTTGCATAATATGTTTGTTAGGCACCTGGCTGATCCAGACTCCATTGTCGTGATGACGAGGTTCCTGGACTGATTCCATTGACTTGAGCAGAGAGCAGACTTCAGACCGCTCTCTGTTGAAAATGGGTCACCGAAGTGCAAAACTAATTGCACTCATGTGAACCATAGGAGAAGCCCAGCCAAACAAGCTCAGGTTGGACTTCTACTTGTTTCAGTCATGTCTCCCCTTTCCCTTCTTTCCTCCAGACTGTACATATGTGAAGCTGCTCTTGATAAGTCTGGGGGTAAAACCTTTCACCATTTTCGTTATCCTTCTCTGGATTCTATTTTATCAATATCTTTCTGTAAGTGAGGTCTCCAGAACTGGACACAGTATTCTAAATGAACCATCTTCTTCCTAAAGGTGATCGCTCTAGTGATGCATCCTAGAATTCTATTCCCTTTTCCCACTGCCTGATCACCATGTTTGCTCATTTAGAAATCATCTAAAAGAAGTACCCCCAAATCTTTTCCTCTGTAGTGCGGGTCAACATTGTACCCCAAACGTTATATATTCTCTCAAGGAATTATTTTTCCCTAGGTGCATTATTTTACATTTAGAAACATTGAACTGCAGTCTCCACTGTTTTGACCAATCTTCCAGCAATGCCAAATCGTATTCCATATTACAGACAGCTCCAGGAATATCAACCTCTATTACACGCCTTTGTATCATCAGCAAATAGAGATACCTTGCCCAACAAACCTTTAGTTATATTACTTACATATAGATTAAATAGAACAGGACCCAGTTCTATCCAGTTCTAAGGACCTTGTGGTACCCCACTAGTGGCTGATCTCTGTTCCAAGTGAACCACATTTAAAATCACATTCTGGTGTCTATCCTTTAGCCAACTGCATATCCACTGAACCACTCATGGGTTAAGTCCTAGCTTGTACAACTTTTGTATTAGATCATTATGTGGAACTGTATCAAATTTCTGAAATCAAGATATGCAAAGCACCACCCTGGTCCAAAATATTGGTATTATAGTCAAATAAGTAAATCAGATTAGTCTCACATGATCTACCCTCAATAAAGCTGATTTGGTCCCAGAAAGTTGTATATTTTAAGTGATCAATGATCCTTCTTTTCAGGAATGATTCCAATACCTTGACTACAGCCTACGCTAGACTCCCTGGCCTGTTATTTTCAGTTTCTACCTTGCTGCCCTTCTTGTGGATAGGTACAATATAAAGTTCCATACACACTATCAGATTTTCTGCTGATTTTTGTCTTCAGATTTACTAAAACCATGTAGTGCAAGAACCTGCCTGATTGCATACAAATTGAAACTCCTAAGGTTTGATCTCATATTACATGGTTTTGGTAAATCTGAAAGAAAATAATCAGCAGAAAATCTGAGTATGGGGCTTTAGCTGTCCGCCAGCCATGGGGAACTTCTGCTAGAAGAGATTGATTCAAATAATCTGTTAATGGTCCAACAACTATACCACCTCAAAGTTCTCTTAGAACTCTGGGATGAATACCATCAAGGACCCATCGCTTTATTAAAGGGGTTGTAAAGGCAGACATTTTTTATTTTTTATCTTAATGCAGTCTATGCATTAAGATAAAAAGCCTTCTGTTTGCAGCAGCCCCTCTAATACTTATCTGAGGTCCCTCTCGGCCGTCCGAGATTCTCCCACCCTTATTGGCTGAGGCACAGCAGCAGCGTTATTGGCTCCCACGGCTGCCAAAGTCAGCTAGCCAATCAGGGGAAAGAGGGGGCAGGCCAGGTCGGGTCTCCGTGTCTGAATGGACACAGGGAGCTATGGCTCAGCTCGGGTGCCCCCATAGCAATCTGCTTTCTGTGGAGGCACTGAACAGGAGGGAGGAGCCAAGAGCACAGAAGAGGGACCCGAGAAGGGGAGGATCCAGGCTGCTCTGTGCAAATCAACTGCAAAAGAGTGGGCAAGTATAACATGTTTATTATTTTTATAGGGGGAAAAAAAAAACAAGCCTTTACAATCACTTTAAGCTTCAATCATGCCAGTTCCTCTGCTACCTCTGTTTCCAGAAATACAGAAAATTATTATTTCTTATAATTATTTATAGTTATTTATTATATTATAATTTATGATTCATTTTCAAACTTTATCATACCCGGGATGTCTACTAGACTCTGGTTTGGACAGATTTAAGTGAGTTATTCCTAAGAATTACAGGCCTACAATATAAAATGCAAAATAACTGTACCGCTTTCAGCACTAAAAATCTGAAATAATCGCCAGGGAGGTTAATAGTTTTGGCAGACTTCAGTCTGAGGCCGCTGTTTTTTCTAAAACTGTCAAAAAATTAAATGCAATATGGTAACTTGGATGGGGGGCCATCTATGACTAAACATTGTAATTATTGTTGTGATCTGTGCTTGTAAACACAGAAAGGAGTGCAGAAGAAAAGATATACAATTAGGTTCCAACATTCAGGAAGGTAATACAAAAAAACCTGGGCAAGACCAAAGGGTAATATGACACAGTAAACCTTGTGACATGATTGATGCAAGTCATTAAACGCAGCCACTGTGCCATATCAAATGCTGCCAGTGTGCCCCCCGTGTAGTTGAGGGACAGGGAAAGTATTTATCTTATGTAGAAATGTGCCAAATTTTTTTCAGCACGAGCCTGTTGGACAAAACACACATATTTGTTAATAGTTTAACCCCTTTTCACAAAGCGCAAAAGTGAAAATATAAATACATCATGGTGACATATTTAAAAAAATATGATAGCACGCAGAATTATAATACTTGCACTGTGCTGTGTAAACATGTGCCCTGCAGTATCACACAGGTAGTTTGTTCACAAAACAATAGTTTGTCCCTACTGTATGTCTTTCCATTTTGTATTTATCTGACAATCTAATATTTAGCGAAACAAAGAAAAATAGCCATATCAAAAATCTGCATATGCAATGATTTATTTCAATAGATTTTTTTACACTAGGTTCACACATCAACTGGGTTTCACACATTTTCCCAATTGAACCAAAATTAGAAAATGTTTTATTTTGGGTGAAAGTTTTGTGACTCTTATATGAAACAAAATATAAAGAGACACTGTCTTTCAGGTATAGAATAAATAAAAACATTAAAATTGAAAGAAAGAATTGAAAAGAAATAATATTGAAAAGAAAAACAATATTTTTATTGATTACCTCTATTCCATCTTTTTTACCTCAATATACTTATTTTGCTAATGATGTTACAATCTTTGCCAGATTCTTTTTAGTTTTGAGAGTTATATTAGGACAATGGCCATGTGTAAAAAGATAAATGTGAATCATTCAGATGAGGTTAAACCAATACACCTAATAGAACTGCAGGTTTGCTACAAAATCCCACTTTCTGGCAACAGCTAGGTGGTCTGGTCAGCAGGGGAGCCTTTTCCTAAACAAAGGTAAGTGTTTTTTTAGTGATCCTATAACTGGCAAGTTGTTGCCCAAGCTGACATTAGCCTATAGCAGCACATGTTACAGCAGTAAGGGGAATGGGAAACAAATGAAATTGATTATTTGTCTATCTATGTATAGGTCTGTCTACCTATTTATTTATATATAACAATCAGCCATACATTTAGGACCACTGATTTTAAGTGAATATTATTGATTACAATGGCACCTGAAAGTTGGCTGGATATTTAGACCAAAAGTAAACATGTTGTCCCTGAATTTGATGTGTTGAAAGAAGAACAATTGGCATTTCAGTTTGTTGTGTATAGGAATTTATAGCTGCAGACCGGTCAGGGTGCCCATGCTTACCTGTGTCCACAGCAAAATGCACATAAAATGAGCATCAGAACTGGACTATGGGGCAAAAGAAGAAGCTGGCCTGATCGGATAAATAAAAATTTCCTTTACAACATGTGCAGCCAGGGTCTTGTTTGTCACTTTCCTGGTAAAGAGATGGCACCGGGATGCAGTATGGGAAGGCAAGCCGGTGGAGGCAGTGTAATGCTTTGGGCAATGTTCTGCTGGGAGACCTTGGGTCCTGCTTATCATGTGGATTATGCCTGACACGTACCACCTACCTAAACATTGTTGCTAATCAAGTACACCCCTTTATTGAAATGGTATTCCCAGATAACAGTGGAAAGGTTTGAGGATCACAACAAGTTGAAGGTGTTGACTTGGCCTCCTCCTTGATTGGCCAAGAGGAGAAGCAGGAAGACATTAGCAAATTTTAATTCTCTTATGTCACACAAAAGTTGGTGGGCTCAGGACGCAGTGCTCTGTACCCCGAGCCTACCCTTTTTTAATCCAATTAGAGCCTCAGGCTCTAACCACATACTTAAAAAAAAAAAAAACCCACATTGAAATCTATGCGTCCGGCACCCTGCATGTAGATTAGGTGCTGGGCGCATGGATTAGGGGGCAGCGCCCCTGCGCCCCTATTGGGTGGGCCGCCACTGGTACACATACTCAGTACCCATCATATTAGGAAACCTGTTCAGTAAGTAAAACAGTGAATAATAATTATGTTTAGTTCCAGAAGTGGGGAAGAATTAGAATGTCTGTCAGTAGTGATGGACAAACTTCCGACGGGACGTTTCGCGAACGTGGACCGCGAACGCGGCCGATAGTTCGCGAACCGTAACGTTCGCGGCGGGCCCCATTGACTTCAATGGGAGGCGAACCTTGCAAACCTACAGGTCAAATTTGCAGCCACGAAATAATTACTAGCTGTGCAAACATAGTCCCACCACATGGCCAATGACATAACACATGTATGAGATGAATCTGGGATCAACAACTACAAGCATTCTTTTTTTATATGTGAAATTGTTGTGACAATTCAGGACTGTGGAGCGCATGAAGGCAATGGAGGAAAGGGAAGGTCAGGGTAGGCAAAGAAGAGGGTGCAGGAGATGATCACCAGCAGCGTGACATACAGCAATGACACCTGCACCATGATAGAGTGATCTGACACCAGCACCGTGATAGAGAGCACTGACATCAGCAGCGTGACATACAGCAATGACACCTGCACCGTGATAGAGTGATCTGACACCAGCACCGTGATAGAGAGCACTGACATAAGCAGCATGACATAAAGCACTAACACCAGCACCGTGATATACAGCACTGACAGCAGCACCGTGATAGAGAGCACTGACATCAGCAGCGTGACATACAGCAATGACACCTGCACCGTGATAGCGTGATCTGACACCAGCCCCGTGATAGAGAGCACTGACATCAGCAGCGTGACATAAAGCACTAACACCAGCACTGTGATATACAGCACTGACAGCAGCACCGTGATAGAGAGCACTGACATCAGCAGCGTGACATACAGCAATGACACCTGCACCGTGATAGCGTGATCTGACACCAGCCCCGTGATAGAGAGCACTGACATCAGCAGCGTGACATAAAGCACTAACACCAGCACTGTGATATACAGCACTGACAGCAGCACCGTGATAGAGAGCACTGACATCAGCAGCGTGACATACAGCAATGACACCTGCACCGTGATAGAGTGATCTGACAACAGCACCGTGATAGAGAGCACTGACAGCAGCATGACATTAAGCACTAACACCAGCACCGTGATATACAGCACTGACAGCAGCACCGTGATAGAGAGTACTGACATCAGCAGCGTGACATACAGCAATGACACCTGCACCGTGATAGAGTGATCTGACACCAGCACCGTGATAGAGAGCACTGACATCAGCAGCGTGACATAAAGCACTAACACCAGCACCGTGATATACAGCACTGACACCAGCATCGTTATATACAGCACTGACACCTGCACCGTAAGCAGCCCCAGGAGGAAGTCAGCATAGCACAGGGATGGTGGGAGCCCCTCATAATGAGAATAGCACAGGGATGGTGGAAGTCCCTCATAATGAGCATAGCACAGGGATGGTGGGAGCCCCTCATAATATGCACAGCAGAGGTACAGCCCCAGGAGGAAGTCAGCACAGCACAGGGATGGTGGGAGCCCCTCATAATAAGCAGCCCCAGGAGGATGTCAGCATAGCACAGGGATGGTGGGAGCCCCTCATAATAAGCAGCCCCAGGAGAAAGTCAGCACAGCACAGGGATGGTGGGAGCCCCTCATAATGAGCATAGCACAGGGATGGTGGGAGCCCCTCATAATATGCACAGCAGAGGTACAGCCCCAGGAGGAAGTCAGCACAGCACAGGGATGGTGGGAGCCCCTAATAATAAGCAGCCCCAGTAGAAATATGACACCGCTCAACCTCTTCAAACAGGAGGGTACGGGCATATAGTACGGTGTGCTTTTTTTGGACAAGGAAGTGATCCAAATGAAGAAAGAAGGTCTGTGTGCTCGATTAAAAAAATTTTTTATAGACATATATATAGTCTACTGGTCACATGTGTTGAATTCCTCTGAGATCCATGCCTCATTAATTTTTAGAAATGTGAGGTAGTTAACACTGTCGTGAGCTAGGCGAGTACGCTTATCGGTCACGATCCCCCCTGCTGCGGACAGGACACTGGACAAGGGGCAAGCCAACAGTTCGATTGCAAATTGGGCAAGCTCTGGCCAGAGGTCAAGCCTGCCCACCCAGTAGTCCAGGGGTTCATCACTCCTCTGAGCGTCCACATTGGCCGTTAACCCGATGTAGTCGGACACCTGACGGTCTAATCGTTCCCTGATGCTGGATCCGGGTGACACCTGTCGATGGGTCGGCTGAAAGAATGACCTCATATCCGAAGTCACCAACACATCTTCAAACCGGCCTCTTCTTGCAGGCGCTGTTGGATTGGTACCCGCAACTCCTTCTCTGGAAGTGGGAATTGCTCCTCTGCCAGCGCATGCACAAGCAGAATGCAGCATTTCTCGAAGCAAGGCCTGGAAATGCTTGCATTCTGACAGCCCTCTGTGACGGCGTTCACATTTCCGCCATTTTGTGTTTGTACCGGGGGTCTAAGTACGTTGCCACCCAGTACTGGTCCTTGACCCTTATGCTTTTTATACGGGGGTCCCTATTAAAACACTGGAGCATGAAGGCCCCCATTTGCACTAAACTGGAAGCCGTGTGGTGGCCTGGCTCCTGCTCATCATCCAGGATAATGTCGTCCTCTTCATTCTCCTCTCCCCATCCACGCACAACAACAGGGATCCCAGAAAGGTTTAAAGCATGCTCTTCTTGCTCCTCCTCATCCGCCCCGGCACATCCTCCTCTGACTACTCTTCAGACTCCTGTTGTTCACTTGTCTCAGATAGAGTAGCCCCCCCGGGAATTCATCCAGCATTGCGACTTCCTCATCTTCCCGCTCCTGCTCCTCCACAGCTTGATCAATGACACAACTTCATAAAGAAGGCATAGAGTACCATGTCACTGATGGCGCCATGGCTGCGACAGACCAGTTTGGTGATCCCCTCAAATGGCCGCAGAAGTCTGCATGCGTCGCGCATGAGCAGCCACTGGTGCGGTGAAAAAAAAAACAGCTCCCCAGAATCTGTTCTGCCGCAGGGTTCATACAGGTAGACGTTAACTGCATGTTTCTGCTGGAGCAGCCTATCAAGCATATAGAAGGTTGAGTTCCATCGCGTTGGGCAATCGCAAATAAGACGTCTGACCAGCAGATTGTGTCGCCGCTGAATGTCAGCAAGGCGAGCCACGGCCGTGTAAGATCTTCTGAAATGGGCCGAGATTTTCCTTGCCTGCTGCAAGATGTCCTGGACCCCAGGATATTTGACAACGAATCGCAGCACGACCAAGTTTAAGACGTGTGCCATGCATGGCACGTGCGTGATTTTGCCCTGTTTCAATGCGCTAAGCAGATTGGCACCGTTGTCACACACCACTTTACCAACTGTCAAATTGAGCGGTGTTAGCCACTGATCTGCCTGTGAACGCAAAGCTGAAAGGAGTGGCGGGCCAGTGTGGCTCTTGGCTTCCAGGCACAACAGACGCAGCACGGCATGGCAACGTCTCACCTGGCATGTCGAATAGGTTCTGGGGAGCTTGGGCGGCACAGCAGAAGAGATGTTAGCAGCGAAAAAGGAGGAGTCAGCCGAGGAGGAGAGGGAGGAGGATGGAGTAGGAGGAGGAGGAGAAGAAGAGCCAGGCCTGCATGCAATCCGTGGCGGTAAAACCAAATCTACACGGGTGCCACGGGTTACATGCTTGACGGCCGTCAGAAGGTTCACCCAGTGGGAAGTAAAAGTGATATACCTTCCCTGCCCGTGTTTGCTAGACCACGTGTCTGTGGTCAGATGTATCTTGGCACCGACACTGTGTGCCAGAGATACATTCACTTGCCGCTGAACATGGCCATATAGCTCTGGGATGCCCTTCTCTGAGAAATACTTCCTTCCTGGGACCTTCCATTGTGGTGTTCCAATGGCCACAAATTTTCGAAAGGCCTCCGAGTCCACCAGTTTATATGGCAGTAGTTGACAGACTATCAGTTCTGACAAGCCAGCCATCAACCGTTGGGCAAGAGGGTTATCCAGCATCATCATTTTTTTTTACGCTCGAACATTAGGCCCACGGAAGCCTGCCTTTTTGCAGAAAAACGTGAGCTTGGCGTGATGGAAGGTGGAGTGGAGGACAATTGTGAGGAGAGAGGAGATGGAGAATTAGAAGACGAGGCTGGACGGTGAGAGCCTGGAGTGTGGCTTTGTGTGTTCCGTTGCTCCCACTGGGCTCGGTGATGGCTGCTCACGTGCCTTCTTAAGGCGGTCGTCCCTAGGTGAGTTTTGGGCTTACCGCGACTAATGCGTTGACTGCAAAGATTGCAGATGGCAACGCTATTGTCAGCAGCGGACACGTTAAAAAATCCCCACACTGCGGAGCCATGTGCCGGTGTCCTGGGAGCGCCAGATGTGACCGTACATGGTCGATGATTCGCTCCTGATACATTTGCAGTCTGCTTTGTCCCTTCTGTGCAATGTAAGTTATTCCTGCTTCTCGTCCCTATCTGCTGGTCCATATCTCCCTCTGAACTCCTCTCCTCTTTCTCTCTTGTGGGCACCCACGTGACATCACTAGACACATCATCATCGACGTCACCTTCCCCACCACTATAAGTAGAGATCTCGGAGTAGGCAGCAACACCGGGGACCAACCTCCTCCTTGGGCTGATCTGGATACTGTCGTCAGACTGCTGAGTGGCGGTTGTTGCTACCTCCTCTTCCTGATCCAATAGCAAGAGTGGCTGCGCATCAGAAATGTCCAAATATGGATCGGAAAATAATTCCTGTGACTCAAGTGGAAGGTATGTGGTGGTGGTGGTGTTGTTGGTGGTAGTGTCTTTGGGGGTGCACATAGCAGAGAGTGAAGAAGAGGGTGCAGATCGAGAGGATGAGGAGGGTGCAAAAGAGTAAGGCTGAGTGAGCCACTCAACCAAGTCTGGTGCGTCCTTTAAAGTAATTGAACGCACCTTCTGCAACTTCCCACTTTGGCTCAAGCCTGTTGCTCCTGCCCTACCCCTACCACCCCTGCGGAAGGGCCTGCCTCTTCCTCTGCCTGTCATTTTTTAAATTACCCTGTGACAAAACTCTCAGTCCCTATACTGATAAAGGACTACTGCAGCAGTAGGACAGCAGTCAGCAGTAGTGCACCTTAACCCTATGCATTGTGGACCTATACCAGTCCTTAAGGAAGAGCAGACTGTACCTCACTCAACCCTATGTACTGTAGTACCCTAGACCTTACCAGTCCCTATAAGGACTTTTGTGGAACAAGTAGCTTGTGAATGATTAGCAGACTGTACCTCAGTCCCTATACTGATAAAAGACTACTGCAGCACTAGGGCAGCAGTCAGCAGTAGTGCACCTCAACCCTATGTATTGTGGACCTATACCAGTCCTTAAGGAATAGCAGACTGTACCTCACTCAACCCTATGTACTGTAGTACCCTATACCTTACCAGTCCTTATAAGGACTTTTGTGGAACAAGTAGCTTGTGAATGATTAGCAGACTGTACCTCAGTCCCTATACTGATAAAGGACTACTGCAGCAGTAGGGCAGCAGTCAGCAGTAGTGCACCTCAACCCTATGTATTGTGGACCTATACCAGTCCTTAAGGAATAGCAGACTGTACCTCACTCAACCCTATGTACTGTAGTACCCTATACCTTATCAGTCCTTATAAGGACCTTTGTGGAACAAGTAGGTTGTGAATGATTAACAGACTGTACCTCAGTCCCTATACTGATAAAGGACTACTGCAGCAGTAGGGCAGCAGTCAGCAGTAGTGCACCTCAACCCTATGTATTGTGGACCTATACCAGTCCTTAAGGAATAGCAGACTGTACCTCACTCAACCCTATGTACTGTAGTACCCTAGACCTTACCAGTCCTTATAAGGACTTTTGTGGAACAAGTAGGTTGTGAATGATTAGCAGACTGTACCGCAGTCCCTATACTGATAAAGGACTACTGCAGCAGTAGGGCAGCAGTCAGCAGTAGTGCACCTCAACCCTATGTATGGTGGACCTATACCAGTCCTTACGGAATAGCAGACTGTACCTCACTCAACCCTATGTACTGTAGTACCCTATACCTTACCAGTCCTTATAAGGACCTTTGTGGAACAAGTAGGTTGTGAATGATTAGCAGACTGTACCTCAGTCCCTATACTGATAAAGGACCACTGCAGCAGTAGGGCAGCAGTCAGCAGTAGTGCACCTCAACCCTATGTATTGTGGACCTATACCAGTCCTTAAGGAATAGCAGACTGTACCTCACTCAACCCTATGTACTGTAGTACCCTATACCTTACCAGTCCTTATAAGGACTTTTGTGGGACAAGTAGGTTGTGAATGATTAGCAGACTGTACCTCAGTCCCTATACTGATAAAGGACTACTGCAGCAGTAGGGCAGCAGTCAGCAGTAGTGCACCTCAACCCTATGTATTGTGGACCTATACCAGTCTTTAAGGAATAGCAGACTGTACCTCACTCAACCCTATGTACTGTATTACCCTAGACCTTACCAGTCCTTATAAGGACCTTTGTGGAACAAGTAGGTTGTGAACGATTAGCAGACTGTACCTCAGTCCCTATACTGATAAAGGACTACTGCAGCAGTAGGGCAGCAGTCAGCAGTAGTGCACCTCAACCCTATGTATTGTGGACCTATACCAGTCCTTAAGGAATAGCAGACTGTACCTCACTCAACCCTATGTACTGTATTACCCTAGACCTTACCAGTCCTTATAAGGACTTTTGTGGGACAAGTAGGTTGTAAATGATTAGCAGACTGTACCTCAGTCCCTATACTGATAAAGGACTACTGCAGCAGTAGGGCAGCAGTCAGCAGTAGTGCACCTCAACCCTATGTATTGTGGACCTATACCAGTCCTTAAGGAATAGCAGACTGTACCTCACTCAACCCTATGTACTGTAGTACCCTAGACCTTACCAGTCCTTATAAGGACTTTTGTGGAGCAAGTAGGTTGTGAATGATTAGCAGACTGCACCTCAGTCCCTATACTGATAAAGGACTACTGCAGCAGAAGGGCAGCAGTCAAGTATAATATTCTTTCTATATTTGGAAGAAAGAATATTATACGTGTACAAGCCTATTACCTTACCAGTCCTGAAAAGAACCTTTGTGGACCTAATAGTAACAGCTACTGATTAAACTGACTGTCCCTCACTGCCTCACACACAGCTTCCTGCCTGTCCCTATTTAAACTGACAAAACAGAGGCTGCTGGAACAATAACTTGAATAGCACTTTTGTGGACCTAATAGTAACAGCTAATGATTAAACTAACTGTCCCTGCAGCACACAGCGTCCTGTCCCTTTCTCTACACTGACAAAAGACACTCAGGCTGCTGCAACAATGACTTGAATAGCAGTGCCTCAAACCTATATCTTGAACTACACCTAACACCTATACCATGATACCAGTCCTTAAAAGAACTTTTGTGGACCTAATAGATAGCAATTTGGGTCACTGAAGTCTCTCCCTGCTCCACACAGCAACCTCTCCCTATAGTGACAGAAGAAAGAATGTAAAATGGCCGCCGGATCGGGTCTATTTATAAGTTAGGGGGAATGTCCAAGTGTCCATGTGCTGTAATGTCTCAATTGGCTGTCCTGTACCCCATGATGGATGTGTCATCATAGGTCAAAGTTATTTTACACAGTAAACATGGAAGTCCGCCGGGAGAACAGCGGCAATAGTCTGCCGATCGGGCAGACGGCGAACAGCCGAAATTCGCCGCGAAACGACCGCCGGGCGAACCGTTCGGCCATCCCTATCTGTTAGTGTGCTGTCTGTGGAGCTATTGGAAGAGTTAGTAAAATTCTTTCTAACACATAAAACTAACACATAAAACTTGATCGCCTAGACTAACAAGGTAGAAACAAAAAGGTAAATAATATTATTCATGTGCAAGAAGCTGGAATTTACCCTACATTCACATCTCTGCGTGTGGCTGTGGGTGCGGGAATCGCAGCGATTCCCGCACCTGCAACCACCCAAAATTAAAATGCTCTGTTGTTCACTCTGAATGCCCCCCCGCATGTAAAATCATAGTGAGTGTGTGGGAAATTGCATGGTCAAAAAGACCATGCGATTTCCCTGCAGATGCGGTTTTGAAAATGTGCATGCACCTTTTTTTTGCAGAAACGCAGGCATGGCAGCCTATTCATTTGAATGGGCTGCCGTGCCGGTGCAAATGCAGCCCACACAGAACAAAAAGATGTGAACTTAGGGTAATACAAGAGGAGGCAGAGAAGTCTACCAGAAAACTGGTGAGCGTTGTTCATGTTCAGGAGACCTGCAATGGCAGCCCCCATATTGCTCTTAGTACAGGTGTACTTTGAGTTGTACATTGGAAGCATTGTATTTGTGCTGAGCATCTCTTTGATAAACCAGCTGAATTTCTGGGAAAACGTTCAGTTAATGTTTCACATCAAAGTGAAGTCAAGGACTGAACCCAGAAAGTAGAAAACTCAACTGAGCAAAGTCAAAGGGCTATTTCTGCTTTTAATAAACTGTTTAGACACTGGACATCCAATACACCAACCATCAAACATTCCGTTTGTATAAAATTTTTTTTTTAAACAAAATAAAATAAATGCAATACGTTTAAATATCATTAAATAAATAATTTAAATAAAAAGTTGAACGTTCAGCTTTCAGGTGATAACCAATAATCATTATAAATCATATATATAACAACTCCAGCAGCTGAAAAGGGCCCTGTCCCCCTGGGCAGTTAGACAATATGATTTAAAAAAGACAGCATTCTATTGTCAACACAGTGATCCCAATCAAAAGTACCGGTAAACAATTTATTTTATATAGTCCTTGTGTCCATAAATTAGTGCTCATAAATGGGGATGAGCTTCGAGTTTGAGTCAAACCCATGGTCGACTCAAAAAAATGTGTCATTGGGACAGAAAGTGAAGTGAAATCTTCTGAAGAGGTGCACAGACAGCAAAACAAATGTTACAGGGGTGATAACCCTTCCCTATGTTTTCCAAAAAGCTTAAAAATAGATTTTTGGGCTGGAGCTACACTTTAAAAATATACCAGTTCAAAATTACAAACAGATTCTACTTAACAACAAACCTACTTTGTTTGCACTGCCTGTATACTGCTGTTTTTTTCCTTTTTTAATTTGGATGCAGGGTTCCCCTTAATATCCATACAAAACCCAAAGGGGCTGCTAAAGGGCTGGGGTAGGGGGGGTACCCATGGCATTTTTCTCAATGATTTTCATCCATATTGCCAGGACCAGACATTACATTACTGCCGCAAGCAGTTTTAAATGACTTTTTGTGCAGTGACAGTTCTAAACACGAGAAACAAGTGCCACTTCGCAGGCATACTATAGACACCCCCAGGTACGATATTTAAAGGGATATTTCACTTTTTTTCACTTTAAGCATCATTTTAAAACTTTTTTTGCATTGATACATGTCCCCTTGGCAGGATCCGGGTCCCCAAAACCTTTTTAGGACATTAACTTGCATATTGGCCTTTAAAATTAGCACTTTTGATTCCGAACGTTCGAGTCCCATAGACTTTAATGGGGTTCTAAAGTTCGCACGAACTTTCGGTCCGTTCGCAGGTTCTGGTGCGAACCGAACGGGGGGTGTTCAGCACATCCCTACTCATAAACAAAATGTTCAAAATTCCATGCAGCAATTTCTTCCCACCATTACATATCACCAGTCCCAGGGCAAACATGCCAGACCGACCCCCCCCCCCCCCCCACGGCGTATGAGCAGTATGCGTTAGCAAAAATCCCCCCCCAAAAAAAGAAAAAGGGAGCACTACTCTGCCCCCCCCCTGTTGAAATCCCCCCTCCCAGCACAAATCTTTGACGGCCCCACCCCCCCAAAAAAATCCCCTATTTGTACCAATCCCCTTCTCCCTCTACTATATTGCCTCTTTTAGCACAAATCCTCTTCCCCCATCCCACCTCCCAACATGTGGCTTTCCTGCAGGTTAGCTGTACTTTGCCATAGAATTCTATCATATCCTGCAGGTGTGGTACACTTTCTGAAAGTGCACCAAACTCACAGGTAAAACCAGAAGTCTATGGCTCAGTGCAGGTAAGTCACAGGTACACTGCTCTACACCTGCGGATCAGTTTAAAAGCAGCCCAGTAACCACTGCAGAACATATATGTCCATATATACACTGTGATTTTAGTAATAAACTTGCTGTCCCAGGCAGAGTGCATTTGGTATCACTCCACCTATGACAGGAGCCGGTGCTATACAGGAAGCATTGGCTTATGCGGCTCTGCTCCGCAGCTGCTTGCTTCCTCTACCACTGGCTTCACTCACAACACTGATGCTCTGGCATGGTGGGTAGACAACCTACAATCGGGGCTTGCCAACCCACCATCCCAGAGCAAGAGGTCGCGGGCAACATCAAAGGACTCCGTGGGCCACATGTGGCCCCCGGGCCACTGGTTGGGCACCCCTGGCCTAGGCTAATGACCAGACAAGAAACAGGAAGTGGGCTCTATAAGGTATTTAAGGTATTTAGTGGCAGAAAAAAATGTTTTACTATCCAAAGTTAAAACAACAAGGGGAGAACATTTAATAGATGGAATTATGAAAAAATGACTGAAGGTTTGCTTTAAGGTGTTTGGATATTTCTTTTAAAATGAATCTATTAGGAGACAAATAATGTATGTGAGCTGCCATGGCTGGCAGTTTGTTAGATGTATGCTCTGGGTTTCATTCTTAAAGCGGGAGTCTGCCGGGACTCCGCATTTTTTTTAAAAGCCAGCAGCTACAAATACTGCAGCTGCTGACTTTTAAAATAGTGACACTTACCTGTCCAGCGCGCCCGCGATGTCGGCACCCGAAGCCGATCTCTAGATCGACACTCAGGTGCTGCCGCCGCCATCTTGGTTATGGGAATCAGGAAATGGAGCCTTTCGGCTTCATTTCCCGGTTCCCTACTGCGCATGCGCGAGTCGCGCTGCGCAATAAGGACGGTCCCCGCTGCCTCTGGGATCTGTGTGTTTCCCAGCAGGCAGCGGGGCACTTGCGGAAAGGGGCGGGCACTTGCGGAAAGGGGCCTAATCTACGCCCCTTTCCGCAGAGAGCTATCCCGGAAGTGGGTGCAGATACCTGTACTGTACAGGTATCTGCACCCCCCTCCCCCCTGAAAGGTGCCAATTGTGGCGCCGGAGGGGGGGAGGGTTCCGATGAGCGGAAGGTCCACTTTAGGGTGGACCTCCGCTTTAACCTTCTTTCAATTTCTTGCTGATTGCCTAAGAACAGGTGTATAGGGTGTATGAGCAATCCGGACATTGGATATGCACAAGTCAAGCGGTAAAGGAAGAAGAATAATAATAATGACAAACATGAAGCATGCACCTTCAAAAAAAATGAGTCAGCATAGGCAGCATCTACGTTTCTGACCTGACAGGCTCCATTGTTAAAACAAATCTCTGATCTCTTATTTTATATCTAAAACTTTCTAGCTTTTATATATGTGAATACATTCATTTGAATTGAAACTTCCGCAGTGTTTCTGCAGCCAACTGATGATCAGCCAAGTTAAATCAAATATTTGCTATTTGCTCAAACAAGGCCATCCGTCTAGTAGTAGATTATTCATTACCAATTATTAAAAGTTCTAACAAAACAAACCTCAAAAGATAAGGTTAACTAATGCACAGTGGAATTTTAACCTTATTTCACTCCAAATCGTGTTTCTTTCTTGTTTGCTTTTAGGATGATATGAAAAAATGTACCTGTATGTTTGATATATAACCTGGATAACAGCTTTAACTTGGCGTTTGATTATTTTTACATATTTTGCTGCAAAGGAACAACCTATGTTAAGTTACAGTAGATCGTTTTAAAGCGGAGGTCCACCCTAAAGTGGACCTTCCGCTCATCGGAACCCTCCCCCCTCCGGTGCCACAATCGGCACCTTTCAGGGGGGAGGGGGGTGCAGTTACCTGGATAATCCAGGTAACTGCACCCACTTCCGGGATAGCTCTCTGCGGAAAGGGGTGTAACTTACGCCCCTTTCCGCAAGTGCCCGCCCCTTCCCGCAAGTGCCCCGCTGCCTGCTGGGAAACACACAGATCCCAGAGGCAGCGGGGACCGTCCTTATTGCGCAGCGCGGCTCGCGCATGCGCAGTAGGGAACCGGGAAATGAAGCCGAAAGGCTCCATTTCCTGATTCCCATACCCAAGATGGCGGCGGCAGCACTCGAGTGTCGATCTAGAGATCGGCTTCGGGTGCCGACATCGCGGGCGCGCTGGACAGGTAAGTGTCACTATTTAAAAAGTCAGCAGCTGCAGTATTTGTAGCTGCTGGCTTTTAAAAAAAAAAAAAAAACGCGGAGTCCCGGTGGACTCCCGCTTTAAGATGAAAAAAAAAAACAGTAGTAGCTAAATAGACGAAAGCAGAGTGGCTAATATGTTGCAGATTTAATCATTGAAAAAGTTCTTAACTCTGTGCCGATGGCCCCTTATTTATTCCATTGTGTATTATACTTCAAGAACACTCAGTTAAAGACTGATACAGTGGAACCTTGGACTACGAGCATAATCCGTACCAGGAGAAGGCTTGTAATCCAAAGCACTCGCATATCAAAGTGAGTTTCCCATAGAAGTCAATGGAAACAAAGATAATTTTTTCTGCATTGACTTTTATTACATGCAATACCGCATGTGGCCAGAGGTGGGGGCACCAGCGAGCCTCGGAAATACTCGGGGACAGCTCAGCTGAACTCGGAAAGGCTCGGAAACTTAGGCCGCGTACACACGCGGGGACTGTTCGCTCAACTTTGTCCGTCAAACAGTTTCAGCGGACAGTCCGCTCAAAATTAGCATGGACGGACTTGGCCACACACGACGAACGAACAGTCCGCTGAAACCGTGCGCGATGACGTGAACGGCACGTACGACGGGACTAGAAAACGACGTCCTATACACTGCAATGCAAACTTCGGCGTGTAAATCCTTTCTGAGCATGCGCGGAACTTAGTTTGACGAACAAGCCTACACACGAGGGGACTGTTCGCTGAAACAAAGTTTCAGCGGACAGTTTTTCGGAATTTCCGAAAAACTTTGTTCAGCAGACTGTCCGCTGAAACTGTCCGCTGAAAGCCCACACACGAGCGGACTGTCCGCCGAAACACTGTTCAGCGGACAAAGTTGAGCGAACAGTCCCCGCGTGTGTACGCGGCCTTAGTATTTCTGAACAGCTCCGAACTGTTCTGAGTGTCCCCACACCTCTGGCCAAATGCGGTACTGCACACCCCATTAGCTTGAATTCTGCTCGCGTTGTGAGACAATACTCACAAAAAGAAAAAAAAAAAAAAAGTTGCTCGTCTTTCAAAACACTCGTTAACCGTGTTACTCATAAACCAAGGTTCCACTGTATATCTATCTTCACACATTTTTCTAGATAACTCCTCACTTACCTACAGTAGTGTTCCCAACTACAAGTGGTGCTTTTGGATATGCAACCTTTAGCTGCAGTAATTCCTGGAGATTGGCAGGAGAAAACCACGTGATTCGTTCTCCCTGAAATTTCAGACTTGTCTTGTCTTCATCATCCATTAGCTGACAAGTAGAAAAAAGCAATGTATAAAACACAGAGACAAGAGCTCCTGTCGTTAGGGAACAAGGAGGATTATGTGAAGTTGGGAAAGTGGGCTAACAACCACTTTAACAGTGCATGTCAGAACACAAACCAAGCCAAGGACCAAGGTCCGTAGACCAAGTCCAAGGTCTGTAGACCTCTGGGACAGGATTGTATTGAGGCACAGATTCAGGGAAGGGTCCACACACCGACAGCGGGAAAGAAATCATGTGAGTTCAGCTGAACTCTCACGATTTCAGTCCCACGTCAGTCCCACGTCAGGGTAATTTCAGAGACATCGGTGCAGAATGTATATTAAAATCGCTCCCCGAAGTTGCCAAAAGTAGTACAGAAACTACCTTTGGTAATCGGTGAGGCACATGCCAAATCCCAGATTCGCCATGCAATTTGACATGTCAAATCGCATGCCAAATCGCTGCAATGTGAACCAGGGCTGAAGGTCCCAATAAGCACAATGGCCTCCATCATGCGTAAATGGAAGAAGTTTGGAAACACCAAGTCTCTTAGAGTGGGCCACCCCGACAAACTGAGTGATCGGGGGAGAAAGTCCTTAGTCAGGGAGGTGACTCTCGGACCATGAGAAATAAAATTCTCTGGTCTGATGAAGCAAAGATTGAAGGTTCGTCTTCTAACAAGATAGTGGCTACAATACAACTCTGTGAAAGTCCTTTAGTGACCCAGCCAGAGCCCAGACTTGAACACCGCTGGGGAGATCTGAAAATGGCTGTGCACCTACACTCCCCATCCAACCTGATGGAGGTGATGGAGAGGTCTTGCAAACAAGAATGGGAGTAACTGCCAAAAATAGGTGTGCCAAGCTTGTAGCATCATACTCAAAAAGACTCAAGGCTGTAATTGGTGCCAAAGGTGCATCAACAAAGTATTGAGCATAGCCTGTGAATACTTATGTACATGGGATTTTTTTTCTTTTTAATAAATTTGAAAAGATTTCAAACAAACTTCTCTCACGTTGTCATTATGGGGTATTGTTTGTCGAATTTTGAGGACAATAATTAATTGAATCTATTTTAGAATAAGGCTGTAGCATAACAAAATGTGAGAAAACTGAAGTGCTGTGAATACTTTCCGAATGCACTGTAACTATGAAAACGGTAGGCAACTCCTGGATTCTTAAACCCTTTCCTCCCCCTTTTTTTTCTTTCCTTCCCTTCCTCCATTCTACACTCTTATTTTTCCCCCTTAGGGGATCTCTGACCCCCCTCCCCTTAAATTCGCCTCTCTCCTTAACTTCCCCCTCCCACTTCCCTTTCCCCAACTCTCTTCCCCAATAACCCGTATGCTCCACCCACTCAGTTTTTCCTTCCTGCTCTGCCACCTTTCAAATGGTTTAGGTGCCCCCCAAACACGACCTGATAGCCTTAGCACTTCAGCCACATATACTGTACACACTTCTTTCTTTTCCTTCGAATCTTTGTACTGTTCCACAACTTCACATGCAGCTTTAAGCATGTTATCTAAAGGATTTGTGTATTTTCAGCGTTGCCCTTTAGGCCACATAAACAGAACCTCACCTCGCTGAACAATATCTTTTACAATTTCTGGTGCCTGCCTCCCTGCAACCCACTCAGCTGCTGCACCAATTGCCTGGTAGTAGACCCTGCTCTGCCAGCAACACCCCCTCCTCTCTGATTGGCCAGCAGTAGCACTCCCTCGGACAGCATCCTCATTCCTAGGCAGTGGTCATGTCAGATTGTGCTGCTTCTTTTGTCCTGATAGAACCACTTTAAATGCTGCAGCCTAAGGGCAAACAGTTTTTTTTTACCTTAATGCATTCTTTGTGTCACCCACCTCTAAACACTTACCTGGCACCATTATCTAGCCAGTGTCCAGGCTGCTATAGGTGAAGTTACACTCACCAGCGTGTATTTATGTATAATCGATTTATATGCCTATTATATGTATCATTGTTCTTTGTACTAATCATGCTCATTCAAAATTAAAAATGATTAATTATGGTTTTCTTTGTAAACCCCATGCATTATGTATTTTTACATGATGCACTGTATATTACATTCATTTATCACATTTAAAAAAAAAAAAATGTATTTACTAAATTACTAATCAATTATATTATGGCTATGTGGATTGTCCACCGGGGATTTGTTTAATAAATCCATTTATGGTTATGAGGCATAAGGAGGATGGGTAGAGTTTCCCTGTAAGGGAATTGTTGATACCTCAGTGAATCTCTGATTGGCGTCATAATAGAGGGAAATTACAAAGCTATAAGTGTTCAGACATTCATAGAACTATCACCTACTGACAAGAACCTAAAATCAAGCCAAAATGTAGCTGTAAGACACATGTGACTCTTTAGCCAGTTGTTTATAGGCTAAAGAAAAGTGTAGATTTAGTCTACTCCAGCAGTGCCCTCCCCATTCATGCGTCCAGCTCCCTAATCTACATGCAGGGCACCGGATGCATGGATTCCAATGTTTTTTTCGTTTTTTAAGCACATAATTAGAGCCAGAGGTTCTAATAGGCTTCAAAAAAAGGGTGGGCTCCGAGCACACCCACTTGTGTAACAATAACAAATTAATATTTGCTATTGTCATGCTGATTCTCCTCCCGGCCAATCAGGAAACGGGTCCAGAGACCCGTAACCCAATTGGCTGAAAGGACAGGTGATCCTATTGGACACACTAGGAGGATAAGGAGGAGGAGACGCACAGTGGAAGATGTTGTGATGCAGAGGAGGAGGAGGAGACGTGATGGAAGCCGCCGCCCAAAGTAGCACTGCCCGCCCGCCGCCTGTAGGAGCGCTGCCCAGCCACAACCTAGATGCGGGCAGAAGTTCAGGGCTGGATGACCGATCGATCGGGGGAGCTGCGGCCCCCCCCCCCCCCCAAAACACCAGCCATCACTGGTGAACTCTCATCTAGAAATCTTCTCTTTTTAGCTATTCATGTTTTAGTTGACTGAATATCTGCTTGAATATCTCTTGAAAAACATGCAGAACCCAAATCCATAGAAAACAAAGGAAAATCTTACTATTAGTGCTGGTGGAAATATGAGCTCCTGGGTTGGATCCAGAGGCACAAAATTATCTTCTTTGAATAATCCTGTGCACATCTAAAACAAAAAACAACAATGGAATTACAAATAAGAAAATGTCAAGACACAATAGCTCCTACAGGTATGTGTGAAGTGACATTCTTCCCTGAGATCTTGCAACTTCAGAAGTGATGTATTGTAGTGTATTGTATTGCAGGGCCAGGACAAGAGATGTGGGCAGGAGGGGCAGCTGCCCTGGGAAATGTGTTATCATGTGAGGTGGGAGGGGGGGCAAACATGGAGATTGGGGGGGTTGTGTTGGGAGGGGGACTTTGTGGGGTGGAAGAGGGCAAGTATTGTTCTAGGAGGTGAAATTTGGGGTGGTGCTATAAGTGGGGATTTGATGGGGGATGGTATTGAAAATGGGGAGGAGAAGATGTGTACTAGGAAAGGGAATTTTAGGGTTAAAGGATTTGTGTTAAAGGATTTTGGGGGGTTGGCATTAAAACTGGAGGGATTTGAGGGATGTGGGGGCAAATATTTGTGCTGAGAAGGGGGTTTTCAGCAAGGGGGCGGAATTGTACTGAGAGGAGTGGAGGGGGGGGGGGGGGTATGCTTAGGGAGTAAGCATGCAGATTAGTGCTCAGTGTTTATGTGGGGGGATTTTTGCCAACACATAATGCTCATAGATCTTGGGTGGGTGGGGGGTGCAGTTTGGCATGATTGCCCTGGGCTATAGATGACCTTGTCCTGGCACTGCTGTATTGTAATGTATTCTGTGGTTTCTGAGCATGCGTGGTCTTGGTTTTCCGATTTTCTATGGACAAATACTGTACGTTCTGGTATCGTGCGAGATACCACTGTCATGGTCGGCTTTTGAAAGCTGTGTACTATTGATCAGATTATCGTACTATAGGTTCAAAAGCATTTTTTTCGTCTGATTTTCTGATCATGTGTACTAGGCATAATTCATGTCAGCTCTCCAGAATAATTATACATTTTAGTGATCTTGCTGGTGTGAATGGCAATGTTTATCCTCTATAGCAGCACTAGTGTATCACAGATATTATGTAGAGGTACTCGTGTTTCTATTTATAACATGTATACAGTCATAAACACTTAGGGGTCTATGTATAAAAAGTTAAATGAACGAATGTGAGACAAACGTGGTGAATGAATGTGACACAAAGCTCCAACAAAACTTGCCCAATTTTGTCATATAACTATCTCATATGATCATAAGTGCCATCTGGTGACCAAAATTCCTGTTTTTTCCAGAATTATGGTATTAAAAAAAAAAACAAATACTGCTTTATGGCCACTAGGTGGCATTTACACCCATAAAAGGTACTTCTACAACACAGAATACAGCAAGTTTTGCTGGAGCTGTGCGAATGTTTGTCAAATTTGCTCAGCAAACTTTTTATACATAGACACCAAAGTTTTATATCATGCATAATATTATGCCCCATTCTACAAAAAGCTGTCTTTCGACTAAGCGCTTTCATAAATAATAATAATAATAATAATAATAAATGTGATTTTAGAAGAGAACAATTTCCTAAATATTTGAGTTAATATAAATCAATGTTATTAAAAATATCTTCTTGTTTTATCGAACATTAAATAATTAGGGGAAAGGGAATAACGTGGGAACAAAACTTCTAAATTTCTAGGTAACATCTATTCTATATTCTCATTCCTTTTTATAGATTCTGTCACTATTAAAAAAAATAAATAAAATAAAACTAAAGCCTCCCTGCAATTAAAACAACTTATAACATGTCTTGCTGCCCATGACTACATTCTTCACTATATTCCAGAACTAAGCTTGCTAAATAATAAACATTTGAGATTTCCTGGAGTGTTGGAGGTCTAGTCCCCCTCTGCATTCTGTGGTTGCCGCCACAGGATCCTACATTACTTTTGTTTCCTGTAGTGAGGTGGGGGGGCAGAGAAAGGAGCCGTATAGCACAGAGGGAGACCAGGTCTCCACCACTCTAAAAAGTGTCAAATGCTGAGGAGTCTTAGGTCTTTAAAAAAGCAAAGTGGCAGCACAGGACATGTATCAATGGTTATTCCTGCAGAGAGGACCAGAGGACCTCGTTTTATTTTTTTATTTTTCAAATAGTAACAGGGCAGCTTTAAAAAATTCTTCTTCGCCAAGCAGATTCCTTCTAGAAATAGCTACATTGAAGCCACCAGATGGCAAATGCCTGCATCTTAGACAAAGCTTGGGAGCCATCAGCCCCATGCTTTCCATGAAAATATATTTTTGCATACACAACTGTCTGTTAAATATAACAAAGGGTACATAGGTTCAGGGGTCACTTTGACCCTACTATTAACTTTTATATATATATATATATATATATATATATATATATATATATATAATTTTTTTATTTTTTTTTAGGAGAAATGGATGGAGAGTAGCGCAATTTTATCATGAACAGTAAGGGAAAGTTCTAACAAATCCTGTACAGATTAAGCTGTCAATACCTTGATATCATTCATTTCAGAGGACGGCGCTACTTTTATCTAGAAACAATATATGCATGCAGCTGGGTGGACAAACAATTAAAACCAAATAAATGATGGTGTTTCTATGGATAAGAGAAAACCATGAATTGTCTTACATTTCCAGACACGGAAGGAACAGAGTTGTTTGTTTCCTGTAGACCATTTACTTCATTAACATTGTTTATATCTTCATTCGTACAAGAAGTCTGATTTTTCTGCAGCTGACAGCAATCTTTCTTCTAAAAAAACAAAAAAAAAGCATAAAAATAAAACATAATCTTATCCTATTAGATTGTAACTCTTCTGAGCAGGGCTCTCTTAATCCTCTTGTATTTTATTGTATTATAACTGTATTGTCTCCCTTTTATATTGTAAACTGCATAAACTGTTGGCGCTATATAAATCCTGTATAATAATAATAATAATAATAATAGTATTCTAAGGTTTAAAGTGGTTGTAAACCCTTACAAACCACTTTGACCTACAGGTAAGCCTAGATTAAGGCTTACCTGTAGGTCCAAGAAATATCTCCTAAACCGTGTAGGTTTTTTATTTGCCGAAAGACAGTCATGCGCCGTAGACAGCGGCGCGCAGGCGCACTGAGTTAACGGCGATATGCCACGAGTGGCGGCTCCCGTGCGCATGCGCGGGAGTGACGTCATCGTGGCTCCGGCGAATGACAGCGCCGGAGCAGCGAGACCCACCAAGAAGATGGAGGCTCCCGACTACGGGGGACAGCGGTGACTTCGCCGGCTCCTGTGTCAGGTAAGTGACACATAATGGACTAGTATGCGATGCATAGTAGTCCATTATGCGCTACCTTTGCAGGGAATCAAAGAGGAAGTAAACCCATCAGGGTTTACTTCCTCTTTAAATGTAGTTGTTTGCTCTTACATGGAGTACTTGGCGTAAGACATGCAGTCTTTAAAATAAAAGGCAGTTAGACTTATACATTGGCCTTGATAACCTTCAAATTAAAATACCACCCATTTGTTTTAGTTTAGAACAGAGTAAGACAGAGTTAAAATGAAAACTTTTGTGTTTTAATTGCTATATGTGAACCCTTGCTTCCTATTTGTCTTTCTTTGAATAGCCAAATCACTGGCTATCTGGTAAAATTATTGTGGACACCATATTGCTCAATCACCAGAGGATATTTTATTACTGGTAAAATTGTGCAATATAAGAATGTACTCATACAAGACAAAATGACAATGTCTCTGAAAAGTTGTATCCTCGGACTAAGGCCGCGTACACACGGGCGGACTGTTCGCCCAACTTTGTCCGCTGAACAGTGTTTGGGCGGACAGTCCGCTCGTGTGTGGGCTTTCAGCGGACAGTTTCAGCGGACAGTTGGACGGACAAAGTCTTTCGGAAATTCCGAAAAACTGTCCGCTGAAACTGTGTTTGAGCGAACAGTCCGCCCGTGTGTGGGCCTGTCCGCTGTACTTTCGAAATGAGCGGACTGTTCCCGCTCGGAAAGTCCGCCCATTTCGAGCGCGTGTACAGGTAGGCGGGGCCCGCGAAGGAGACGTCGCGGGCTCCGCCGCCTGGAATGGGCTTAAAGGGGAACCCCAACGCCGAAAAAAATCCCCCCAAGTCCACACCAGACCCTTGTCCGAGCACGCTACCCGGCCGGCCAGGAAAGGGGGGCGAGCGAGCGCGCCCCCCCTTCTGAGCCGTACCAGGCCGCGTGCCCTCAACATGGGGGGTGCCTTGGGGAAGGGGGGGCCGCGCGGCCCCCCCACCCCAAAGCACCTTGTCCCCATGTTGATGAGGACAAGGGCCTCTTCCCGACAACCCTGGCCGTTGGTTGTCGGGGTCTGCGGGCGGGGGGCTTATCGGAATCCGGGAGCCCCCTTTAATAAGGGGGCCCCCGGATACCGGCCCCCCACCCTATGTGAATGAGTATGGGGTACAATGTACCCCTACCCATTCACCTGTGAAATAAAGTACAAAAAAAAACACAACACATGGAAAAAGTATTTTATTGCACAGCTCCGGGGGTCTTCCGTCTTCGGGGGTCTTCTCGCCGGACTCCTCCGCTATGTGTGTGTAGCTCTTTTGCTAGCGGAGGAGTCCGGCTTTCTTCCTCCCCGCCGCCGGCCTCTTCTCCCGACTTCGGGGGTCTTGTCCCCCTCTTCGGTTCTTCTGCCGGGCCACCGCGCCTGGTCCGGTGGCCCGGTCTTCTGTCGCCGTCTTCCGTTCTTCTGTCACCGCCTTCGGTTCTTCTGCCGGGCCACCGCGCCTTCTTGTAGCTCTTTTACAGGCGGTGGCCCGGTCTTCTGTCGCCGCTGTCGTCGTCGCCGCCGCCGCCGCCTTCCGTTCTTGTTCTTCTTCTTGTTCTTCTTCTTCTTCTCCTGGAGATGTTGACTCGACGAGCTCTCCGGCCGGAATGCCAGGGACACGCTCCGCTGCCACTTATATAGTGACAATGGGGCGGTGTCACATGGTATATGTCACATGGGTTGGTCACATGGTGACCCCGCCCCCTTACGATGTCATAGTCCCCATGTGACATCAACCCATGTGACCAACCCATGTGACATATACCATGTGACACCGCCCCATTGTCACTATATAAGTGGCAGCGGAGCGTGTCCCTGGCATTCCGGCCGGAGAGCTCGTCGAGTCAACATCTCCAGAAGAAGAAGAAGAACAAGAAGAAGAACAAGAACGGAAGGCGGCGGCGGCGGCGACGGCGACGACGACAGCGGCGACAGAAGACCGGGCCACCGCCTGTAAAAGAGCTACAAGAAGGCGCGGTGGCCCGGCAGAAGAACCGAAGGCGGCGACAGAAGAACGGAAGACGGCGACAGAAGACCGGGCCACCGGACCAGGCGCGGTGGCCCGGCAGAAGAACCGAAGAGGGGGACAAGACCCCCGAAGTCGGGAGAAGAGGCCGGCGGCGGGGAGGAAGAAAGCCGGACTCCTCCGCTAGTAAAAGAGCTACACACACATAGCGGAGGAGTCCGGCGAGAAGACCCCCGAAGACGGAAGACCCCCGGAGCTGTGCAATAAAATACTTTTTCCATGTGTTGTGTTTTTTTTTGTACTTTATTTCACAGGTGAATGGGTAGGGGTACATTGTACCCCATACTCATTCACATAGGGTGGGGGGCCGGTATCCGGGTGCCCCCTTCTTAAAGGGGGCTCCCGGATTCCGATAAGCCCCCCGCCCGCAGACCCCGACAACCAACGGCCAGGGTTGTCGGGAAGAGGCCCTTGTCCTCATCAACATGGGGACAAGGTGCTTTGGGGTGGGGGGGCCGCGCGGCCCCCCCTTCCCCAAGGCACCCCCCATGTTGAGGGCACGCGGCCTGGTACGGCTCAGGAGGGGGGGCGCGCTCGCTCGCCCCCCTTTCCTGGCCGGCCGGGTAGCGTGCTCGGACAAGGGTCTGGTGTGGACTTGGGGGGAACCCCCACGCCGATTTTTTTCGGCGTTGGGGTTCCCCTTTAAGCCCATTCCAGGCGGCGGAGCCCGCGACGTCTCCTTCGCGGGCCCCGCCTACCTGTACACGCGCTCGAAATGGGCGGATTTGCCTCCTCCTTACGTGGGCGAGTCCGTTCATTTCAAAAGTTGAGCGAACTGTTTGCCCAACCTTGTTCGTCAAACAGTCCGCTCGTGTGTGGGCAAGTCCGCTCATGCAAATTTTGAGCGGACTGTTTGCCGAAACTGTTTGACGAACAAGGTTGGGCAAACAGTCCGCGCGTGTGTACGCGGCCTTAGGCGTCTTGCACATGGAAGTAAAAAATGCCATGTTTTTTACTGATCTGGTTATACAGTAGATGCATGGTTGTCTATGGAGCCGTAAACATCAGTAACAGAGCGAGAGATGAGTACAAAGCCGTAAAGCAAAAATAGAAACTTTTATACTTGAGTTCAGTAAGTTACATTCATTTACATATGTATATTGCAACACTTACAATGAAGAAAAATCTTACTCATGTACTGTATACGCTTGCTCACATTTACTCTTCTTTACGCACAATTACGCAACATTACTCAAGGTCTTTTACACATTTTTTTTTTTTTTTTTTTTTTTTTACACAGAAACTTTCTGTTAACAAGTTCCTGAGTAAATCTCAATAAAGTATGCAAGGGGCCTAACTCTCTTGAATGTCATGAATTGTATTGTAATTTTACCGTCTCCTATGATATTGTAAGCAATGTGCAAATTGTTGTCACTGTATAATGCTGGGTATTCTCTCTGGCTGCAGAGAAGCAGGTATGGTTAGTATATGCCTAATTGCACATGGATGCAAAAATGTACTGATGTTTATATTCAGGATCTTGCTGACAAAAAGATCCCGAATAAAGACCTTGTGTAAATGTGCGTAAAGGAGCGTAAGGATGCATAAGCGTATACAAGTGTAAAATTTTTGTTTTACGGCTCAGTACTCATTGCACTATTACTCATCTTTACGCAGTTGTCTGTACGGTTCCATAGACAACATTGCATAGATATCCAGATCAGTAAAACACATGGCGATTTTTTTTTAATCCATTTGTGAAAGGGGTCTATGGGAGTTGGGGGATGACCTTTGCAGAAACACTGTCACTTCGCCCTGCACAGGTAAGGTGATAGTAAATGTACCAAATGTGCATGCTGCATACAAGCTTTTCTGCATATTTTCCATAAATGTTGTACCCCCCCCAACAAATGTTTCTTATGTATAGAAATAAATGCCTAATTGGAGGACACAGAAAAAGGGAAGGTAAATTAAGTTATATTTGGCATTAGTAAATTCTGTAGCTACATAATTGTTTGCCATCACAGTACGTTTTCTAATACGGGAAGCACATTTCAAGGAAATGATTCTTTCCACATTGCTTACACTGCAGAAGGTTATGCAGCCATCCAGGATTGGCCTGTATCCAGTACAGCGACACAGATTACCTGGAAAAAAGGCAGGAGTAATTATAGTTTTATCAAATAAAGTTAAGGCATTTTTTTTGCTGTTATTTAGTCATGCATTCAAGTACAAAATGTTTTAAGCAAGACCTACAGATGTCGATATGCCCTAAGCGGACGTAAACCCACCCGTAAAACCATTTAATTTCCAGCACGTGCCGGAAATGTAACAACCATTGGTTGTGCTCTCAACCAAACTGTCAAATTATCCGATGGCTGATGTCATAACTGATCACATGTGCAGCATCATGTCAGTTGTAGATTAAACAGAGGCAAAGATGGCAGCTTCCTTGGCTGAAAACCATAGGGGGGTTTACTTACACTCAAAGTGGCAGTTATCTGAATGAACCATTATTCACCAATGTCTGCAGCTTAACTGACAATTTAAAGAAAACCTACCTTGAAAGAAAATCGGCAAGCATTTATTGCTGACTTCTTCTGGAAATGCTAGTTATATGGCTATGAAGCTGACCCTCTGGTTTGCCCAATTGTTTTGTTGATAAACAAAGCCATGTCAGTGACATGGCTTTATTTATCAACAAAGTCATGTGATCACCATGTCATGTATGACAAGTTGATCAGTGGTATGTTCAAAAAGCAAAGCTATGCCACTGTATTTCTTTCTAGGTGCCCTCAATATGAGAAAAGAACCCAATAAAAATAATAATAATTTTCCTCTGTTCTTCAATATCTAGCAACATCAATACAACTATTGAGGAAACATTTTCTGGCACAAAGACAGATCCAGGATAGTTAAAAAGATTTCTTATTTTTCAGAAGGTCTGATTTTTCACCAATGTTTCTGATATTTCAGCATATAAAAAACATAAATTTAACAAATCGTAAACAAGTAGTAAGTAAGAATACATACATTAATAAATGGTATTTTTTTGTATACTCAGAGTTTCACTTTAAAGAATATTTAGGAGCAGAAGCCACATTTTCCCAAAATAACTGAAGTAGAAAAAAAGACCTGAACAACATGGGAATGGGAATAAAGCCTTCTACTACACACACCTTTTGCTTGTAAAAGTAGAAACTCTGATCAGTATGGGTATTTAACGAATGTTTTGATACTAGGCGGTTCTCAGATGACCAAAACCTATATTGCTGTGTTATGAAAACTGGCCTGCTTCCATTGTGATTGGCTTATCCACATCCCTGTCTTGTGCTTTTCCACTGATTAAAGTAACACTGGTGTGTTTACTGTAAAGTACAATGGGTGGTAGACACCAAGGTGACTGCCAGATTAAATATTTGCTGGTGGCCACAGGTTTGCATTAGTACACTTTTACAATACAGCAGCTTTTGCAGTCTTGCTCATGGAATTGTTTTTTTTTTTCTTATTATTTTCAAGTACTAAAAATACGGGCAGTTCTCATACCTCCCAGCGCTTCATGAATCAGCTCCATGGTGGGTTCAGGGTGGTTTCTCAGTAAGCTGTACATGGACATCACCATTCCAGGGGTGCAGAACCCGCACTGAGATCCATGGGCTTTTGCTATTCTCTCCTGCAAAAAAAAAAAAATTCTCCTTTAACATGATTTATAATGATGTATGAATGTGTAAGTGAACTAAAGGGATATACAAAATAATTGTTTAATATTTAAAAGTAACATTTTCTTTTTCCTTTTTTTTTTTTTTATTGAATCTGAGTACCATTGTTGTTTACTTCAGGTTTTGTTTTCAAGTGAACTGCTTGCTTTGGTCTACATAGGTAAGCCCCAAAGTGCTTTTTAAGTGGCGGCCGCTCCATTAGGAGCATAGGAGTGCTGCTCCCCTAATCCATGCACCCGGCCCATAATCTACATGCAGGGCACCGGATGCATGGATTTGAATGTTTTTTTATAGCATGTGATTAGAGCCTAAGGCTCTAATTGGCTTAAAAATTATATATATTTGCTCTTGTCTTCCTTCTTCTCCTCCCAGCCAATCAGGGAGCCGGTCTTAAGACCCAATTGGCTGAGAGGAGAAGAATTATTGGCCGAGAGCAGGGAAGGAAGTGCCGTGGAGGAAACGCAGGGGGAAGCCGCTAAAATGGGATAAGTGCCGGGGCTGATGGGCGGACAGACAGGCAAGCGACAGGGGGGATTTGTCTGCCGATCAACCGAGTGATGGGGGGGTTTGACAGACTGACCGAGCGACCAACCGAGTGAGGGGAAGGGTTTCGACGATCAAAAGGGCATGTGGGTTGTTTGCTGCACCTCACAAAAAAAAATAAGAGCACCAGCTGCCACTTTTTTATGTAGGTTCTTCTGCTCATTTCCCCCCTTCCCGCTTACAATGTATAGTGTATATTAATGTGCCAGAAATAAGATGCAAGTTAAAGAAAGATACCTGGGCTAGTTCAGATAGTCATTGTTAATGTTCATATCCCCCAATGTCCCAGGTTCCACCAGTCTATCCCAGGATTTAACAAAATCCCACATTCTGTGGATCTGGCCAGTGTCCCAGAATGGAGCTCCAGAACACTCAACCACAGACGCCTATCTCCAACTCTTTGCACAAACGGACCGACGGAGTGATTTTCTACCCTGCAGTAATTGCATTATCCCTGGAGCAAGAGCACTCAACAGAGTGCATGGTAAATCAGCAGTTCATAAGACTTCTCACCAATGTCTTCCACCCACCCACACTAATCAGTAATTTCCCCCACCCAAATCTGCAATGTCTGCCCCACCCCCCATGACACTAGCATTTTCCTTTTTACCGCCCTGATACTTTTTTTTTCTTTCTTTTTTTTTCTCCACCCTACTGACACCAAATTCCTTTTTTTTTTTTCTTTTTTTTTTCTCTCTTTACCCCACTGACATAAAACAAAACAACAAAAACTTTTAGAACATGAACATACATTGATAACATTATCAAGATCAAGCTTTTATATTTTACATGTACATCTAAGAAACATAATTGAAAAAAAAAATCACACTCTTTATTTTGAAGTCTTTAGCAACTTTAGTACCAGATGAGCCAAACTTAATCTTTAATTTGGTTCACTTCAAACCCTCTTAATTTAATTGATGTGTTTGTTCCAGTATTTTCTCCTCCTTCTACCTGATCCTCTGAACCCTATATACTGCAGATTCTTTTGTGTTCTGTACTGTAAGGTAAAACTGATAATTTAGCCTACTAATATTTTTCTGTGATACAGAGTATTCTGCATCCAGTAATGATTAACAGGTTTCCGAGCATGTATAGAGTGATTAACATCTCACTTTGTATAAAGGTTGCAGAGAAAATATTAAAGGTTGAAGGTAGTGTATATGTGTGCGTGTATGAAATGTATTGGTGAACTCCAGAGACAAATAAATCTAACAAAATTATTCTTTTTTAGTATTATTCTTTTGAGATTTAAAGTCTAAATTTTGTCTTTTCCAGGCAAATGTCTGAGATTAAAATCATAGTTTTAAAAATAGCCAAAATGTTATTGTTTCAACTTTTAAAAAGGGAACTTCCAGAAATCTTTATGAGTAGTATTTGGGGGATACCGGTAGGTGTAAAGTGCAATAAATAGCCTTAACTGGATACATTGGTGCAAAATGTCTGAAATAATGCCAGTTCCTTGACTGTTCAATTCTTCAAGCTAATACTCCATCATAAGGATTCTTATTTTTAGCTGAGTACAGTGAGATATGAATATTACAGCCACATGGAGGGAAATAAAGACCTTTATCTGTGTGGTAAAGTTTTGTGAATTGAGCCTATTTCCTGAACAGAAGCAAGGCTTGCCATACATAGATCAATTTTTCTTGATCAGCCAGGACTGATCAAAAAAATACATAACGAATTCTCCCATCCACACAAGTAAGGTGGATGGAGAAATAATCCCTGCTGTATTATTGTATTCTGAAAGCAGGACACCACTGCTGTTAGAATACACTGATCAGTACTGCAACTGACTGGCTGTAGCGCTGAACAAAGGAAATTTTTCTCATCAAGCCGGTTCGAGAAAAGTTGATCATTAGATGGACTTTTCTGGCACAGAAATGGCTATAGATGGATTGTAATTTGGTCGATCTTTGCTGAATCGGTCAAATCTCGATCCATCTATGGACAACTTTAAAGACTTCAATGGGGATGTCTACCGAAAATTGAAACAATGGTTTAGACTAGAAGTGTTTGGCGATTGGGTGAACTGAATTTTGCATCAAAATTTCAATACTATTACGTATTTGCAGAATTAGTAAATTACACTTATTTCCCTCAGCACTGTTCTAAAACATTTTTTGTGTGCATATTTGGAATTATTTTTATTTGAATTTTACAAGTGTTTTCAATTAAAGAAAATATACTTTAGTTCTACTGTAATAGGCAAAGTGACAGATTAACATTATAGTGTAGTAATAATATAATCCTGGGTGCTACCATGCTGAATTATTTGCTTTGACTCTATTCAACCTTAAAGAGGAAGTAAACCCTGATGGGTTTACTTCCTCTTTTTTTCCCTGCAAAGGTAAAGCATAATGGACTACTATGCATCGCATAGTAGCTCATTATGTGTCACTTACCTGACACAGGAGCCAGCGAAGTCGCCGCTGTCCCCTGTAGTCCGCCGCATCCATGTTGCTGGTGGCGTCTCGCAGCTCCTACGAATCACAGCGGCGCAGCCGCGATGACGTCACTCCCGCGCATGCGCACGGGAGTCGCGTCTCGCAGCTCCGCCGCTGCCATACGGCGAAGCCGCGATGACGTCACTCCCGCGCATGCGCACGGGAGTCGACAAATTAGGCAAATCCATTCTTGGATTTGCCGCATTTAGTGCGCCTGCGCGCCGCTGTCTACGGCGCATGCGCCGTAGACAGCAGTGCCCATTTTCGGGCAAATATCTCCTAAACCATATAGGTTTAGGAGATATTGCTTGGACCTACAGGTAAGCCTTAATCTAGGCTTACCTATATAGGTCCAAGTTGTTTGGAAGGGTTTACTTCCTCTTTAATGCAGCTAATAGGCTGCTGTCTGTGAAAAAGGATTAGAGTTAAAAAGTTTGCTAAAACAAGTGATTTCCCACTGATGATTTAGGCTGGGTTCACACTATTGCAAATTGGATGTGGATTCTCTGCATCTAATTCGCAATAGCAGGAGATTTTGACCACCTCTCTATGGAGCCGGTTCACATATGCGAATTTGCACAGAAGCCCTGTGCGTCTTTTGGTCCGTTTCAGGTCCAAATTCACCCAAAAATTCAGGCTGAAATCGGACCTGAAACTGTGAACGGGGACGTACCAGATGCGAAGATAGTGTGAACCCAGCCTTACAACCCATGACAAGAAAAAAGAAAAAGAGCATGTGGTCTCAGAAATACCAACCTAGAGAGAAGGAACCAGGGTGATTCAGTAGAATCGTGCTTTGCAAGCCATGGCAAAATGTAGATGACTAATTTATTTAGGGGTGTGGCTAATTTGATTAAAGCACACGTTACATTTTACAAGCTCCTATCCCCATATAAAAATTTGCTCAAGTAGAAATATACAATAATTATTTGCATCTCTGAAAGTACAGGGTTTTCCAAATCCCCTTTTTCACAGAATAAACACTCTAGCCTCCACCTTCACCAACATAATGATGCCATGCTGATCCGATGGCTTTAGTATAGTTAATGACTCAGAACTAGAATACAGATTAGATGTTCAAACTTCACTTTGGCTTGCATGCTTGTTTTGGGTCACTTTATCAAAAAGAGACAACAGGCAACTGTCGTTTTCAGAAAGAAGCCAGAAATTACAGCCTTTGGGTTTCTTTCAGTAACAGTTTTCATTAACATGTTCTACTTGCTTATAAATGTTGGCTTGTGGAGTGAACTGATTCTATGATGAATTCTATATTTAATTTGTCTTTATTTATGCATGCATTCCTTTTTGTACTGCCACTCTGGTCTATAGCCTCCTCTGTATTCAGGGAACTGGAAAAGTTTCTGGATGATAGGGGTGAAGCTATGCAGATGGCAGCATGAATATTGATACAACTTCATCTACTATTACTATAATTAATGTTTTACTACAGACTCTTATGCCGCATACACACGGTCGGATTTCCTGACAGGAAATGTTTGATGGGAGCTTGTTACCGGAAATTCCCACCGTGTGTAGGCTCCATCGGACATTTTCCGTCGGAATTTCCGACAAACAAAATTTGAGATCTGGATCTCACATTTTCCGACAACAAAATCCGTTGTCGGAAATTCCAATCGTGTGTACACAATTCCGTCAGACAAGGTTCCATGCATGCTCAGAATCAAGCAGAAGAGCCGCACTGGCTATTGAACTTCAATTTTCTCGGCTTGTCATACGTCATCGCGTTCTTGACGTTCGGAATTTCCGACAATGTGTATGCAAGACAAGTTTGAGCCAACATCCGTCGGAAAAAAAAACATGGATTTTGTTGTCGGAATGTGCGATCATGTGTATGCTGCATTAGTGTGTTTATCAATGGACTGACTAATTGTCAATACATTGGACAGAGAAGTACTGGATGTTATGTGTAATTTTTACACGTTTCTTTGTTTTATGTTTCCTTTTATCCAGGTTTCATTATCCAGTCCTGGTATATTTTAACCGATATATTGATATATTACCTGTACGGGATGCAGTCTGGTGGTTGTACTTCCAATTCCCTCTACAGTGGTTACTGCAGCTCCTTGTAGCATACATATTGGCAGCAGGCAGGCATTGGCTGAATAATGGCTTGAAGGAGTTAAGAATGGTGCTGAAATGCGATACTCTGGAATAAACTCACAATGCCTGAAAATGCACACTTGTCATCACATGCCAAAAAGTGAACTGAAAGGTTATGTAATACATCCCTTGTAAAAAAAAAAAACTTGATGTAAAACCTTGTTTTTCCTGTTGTATAACAAATGCATTATTCTGGAAACAAACCCTCTTATTCACAGTCACGCATGCCTCCCAGATATATTTTTAGTCTAAGAAGTATAAGGATACTTATACTGTGAAGAACTGTGTAAATTGCTTAGATCTTTAGTTAGTGGGACAAGTGGTCACAAAAGCAAGCCAACACATTTCAGGAGCCTAAACGTCCCCCTTTATCAGCCCGTTATCAAAAATCTGAGTATTGAAATATTTTAATACAAAACATAGATGTATTATTGTTTGGAAGGATCATATTAAAATTGTAAGCTCTAACGAGCAGGGCCCTCTGATTCCTCCTGTATTGAATTGTAACTGGCTTCATATTGTAAAGCGCTGCACACAGGAGATATTATTATTTTTCTTATACAGAGTTTATATAATATACTCTTTATATACAATAATCATGGTGTATATGCTATGTAACATACAATGAAAATAAAATCAAAACAACTTCTCTATTAAAAAAAAAAAAAACAACATACTATTGGTTTACATTTCACAAAGAGTGATACAAATTGACACAATCAAATAAGATGTGTTAGAGTGATTATTATGAAATGGTATATATTTAAGAAATTATTGCAAATAAAATAGTAAATTCTAACAATAATCAATGAAAAATCTAAAATAATATAGTCGTATAGTCAAATGGTTGTATGGTTGAACCAAATTGTAAAGAGTGATAAATAGAGTAATTTCTTAAGGAAAAAATTATATAATTAAAAATCAGATACATACATATATATATGACAATGATAGTCAATGGAACATATACAGCATTTCACAAAAGTGAGTACACCCTTCAATTTTTGTAAATATTTTATTATACCTTTTCGTGGGACAACACTGAAGAAATTACACTTCAGTACAGTAAAGTAGTGATTGTACAGCTTGTATAACAGTGTAAATGTGCTGTCCCCTCAAAATAACTCAACACACAGCCATTAATGTCTAAACCGCTGGCAACAAAAGTGAATACACCCCTAAGTTCAAATGTCCCAATTGGGCCCAATTAACCATTTTCCCTCCCCGAAGTCATGTGACCCATTAGTGTTATGCTCATACTGGTCAGTGAAAGTTCAACATGACACCCCATGGCAAAGAACTCTCTGAGGATCTGAAAAACAGAATTGTTGCTCTACATAAATAAGGGCTGGGCTATAAGAAGATTGCCAAGACCCTGAAACTGAGCTGCAGCACAGTGGCCAAGACCATTTAGCAGTTTAACAGGACAGGTGTCAGGGCTGGGCTCAGCCCTTCCTTCTCAAAGCTGACCGCTCAGCTGTCGGCTAATTGTCAGCTCCTTTCTCTCCACAGTGACTCACCTGTTGATGATATCCTGCTCGTCATTCCTGCCTACTTAAGCTGTCCAGCCCAGATGATCTCTGCCTTCGCCTTGGTCACATCACTAGAGACGCTCCCCTGTGTTCCTGTTAAAGGATTGCTTGGCTGACATTTCTTCTGGCACCAGATCCTGCTTGCTGTTCTACTACACTCATCTCTGGCTCCCTGCCTTTTTATTATTATTATTAAACTAGTGTGATTTAACTATACTTCTGTCTCAGTCTGATTCATGGTTTCTGACAACAGGTTCCACTCAGAACAGGCCTCGTAATGGTCGACCAAAGAAGTTGAGTGCACATGCTCAGCGTCATATCCAGAGGTCGTCTATGGGAAACAGACGTATGAGTGCTGCCAACATTGCGGCATAGGTTGAAGGGGTGAAGGCACACTGCATCAAATTAGTCTGCATGGCTGTTGTCCCAGAAGGAAGCCTTTTCTAAAGATGATGCACAAGTAAGCCCGCAAACAGTTTGCTGGAACCATGTGCTGTGGTCTGATGAGACCAAGATAAACTTATTTCATTAAAATGTTGTCAAACGTGTGTGGAGGCAACCAGGTGAGGAGTACAAAGATAAGTGTGCCTTGCCTACTTTAAGCAAGGTGGTGGAAGTGTCATGGTCTGGGGCTGCATGAGTGCTGCCGGCACTGGGGAGCTATAGTTCATTGAGGGAACCATGAATGCCAAAATGTACTGTGACATACTGAAGCTGAGAATGATCCCCTCCCTTCAGGCACTGGGCCGCAGGGCAGTATTCCAACATGATCGACCCCAAATGACCCCAAACACACCTCCAACACGACTACTGCCTTGCTAAAGAAGCTAGAAGAGGGTAATGGTGATGGACTGGCCAAGCATGTCTCCATAACTCAACCCTATTGAGCATCTGCTGGGCATCCTCAAAACGGAAGGTGAAGGATTGCAAGGTCTCTAACATCCACAAGCTTTGTGATGTCATCATGGAGTAGTGGCAACCTGTGAAGCTCTGGTGAACTCCATGCCCAAGAGGGTGAAGGCAGTGTTGAAAATAATGGTGGCCACGCAAAATATTGACACTTTGGGCCCAATTTGGACATTTCCACTTAGGGGTGTACTCACTTTTGTTGCCAGCGGTTTAGACATTAATGGCTGTGTGTTGAGTTATTTTGAGGGGACAGCACATTTACACTGTTATACAAGCTGCACAATCATTACTTTACATTGTAGCAAAGTGTCATTTCTTCAGTATTGATCAGATGAAAAGATATAAAAAAGTGAGGGGTGTACTCCCTTTTGTGATATATATATATATATATATATATATATATATATATATATATATATATATATATATATCATATTCATTTATACAACCTATTTGCCATCACTCCTTCTGATGACTTGTTATATAGCATATGAACCATGGTTATCCTATATAGTATAATACAATCCTTGTATACAATAATGCATCTATGTGTTGTATTAAGACATTGGACGTAGTTTTTATTTTACATTATTATTTTTCTGAGCCCTGATTGAGGGCGAGGCCCCGAATTTTGTTGGCTTATTCTTGTGATCAATTGTCATGGTAAATAAAGATTTTCCTGAACTTACACAATTTCTTCTGCATTTTTGCTTTCCTTACACTGCATGGACTATTCCACTGATTTCCAACGATATCCCAACTGACAGAGAGCTGCCTCTAAAATTCTGATCATTAGCTTTATTCCTCCAGCTTCGGATCCAGAGCTCTACCAACATAGCTCTACCAACATATATATAGTGGATTTTTTTTTAGTAAAATAATTTTGTATTTCCCAAAGTGTAGGAACCATATTGGACGTGATTCAGATGTGATGCAGGAACCCGCATCGCACAAGTGTGAACCCAGCCTAAGAGTGACTCAGAATAAAAGATGGGCAGAGGTTCACCAATCTGTGAAAAGCTGCTTCAAAAATTGTTGGACAATTTTAGAATAATGTTCCTCAACAGAAAACTGGAAAGACTTTGAATACATCATCACCTACAGTACATAAACTCATAAAGGATCCCAAATCTCAGTCCGCTGAAATTAAATGCAATAATAGATGCCTGTGATCTTTCGGGCCCTCAGAGGGCACTGCATTAAAAAAAGGATGGTATGGGATCAGGAATCAGGAATACTTCCAAAAATCATTGTCCGTGAACACAGTTCACTGTGCCATCCAAAAATGCAAGGTAAAGCTCCATCATGCAAAGAAGAATCTCTGGGCCAAAGCTCATTTAAAATGGTCTGTTGCAATGTGGAAAATTGTTCTGTGGTCAGACAAGTCCAAATTTGACATTTTTGGCAACCATAGGATCCAAGTCCTTCTGACTAAAAAGGAGAGGGACCTTCCAACTTGTTATCACTCAGTTCAAAAGCCTGCATCTCTGATTGTATGGGGATGCATTAGCGTGTATGGAATTGGCAGCTTGCACAACTGGAAAGGCACAATGGAAGCTGGAAGATATCTGGAGGCTTTAGAGCAGCACATGCTCAGGCAAGAATGTGGCCATAGAATGGGTTAAAAGAAGCGCGGATGCTACACCATGGTTAACATGGCCCTGTTCCAACTTTTATTGGAACTGGAGTTGTACTTTGCCAGCTTTATGTTGCCCTGTCCCAACTTTTTTGAGATGCACTGCTGCCATCAGTTTCAAAATTACCTTATTTTTTTCCTAATTTATTTTTCTCTTAAACATTTGATATTTTGCTATTTTCTGTTGTGAATAAAATATGGGTTTATGAGATTTGCAAATCATTGCATTCTGTTTTTATGTAGATTTTACACAGCATCCCAACTTTTATTTGGAATTGGGGTTGTAATTACAAACTATACATAGAATAACACACATTGATAATGTATTATCAAACAGATCTCTTTAGCATCTATAGCTCAGAAATAGTTGCAACAATTATACACTGTTAATTTAAAGATACACACTCCACAAACCCTTTACCTAGTGTATCATCACAGCGCTGTGGATAACTCAATATTTTATATCTTAGCTGCCACTTACCATAAAATGTCACATATAAAAAGGTGCATACAAAAATAGTAGTAAACTTCCAAAAAACGAATTAGTTGCACGTGGCGCTATAACCTGTGTACCTTTCAGTGCACAAATCCTCACCTCCTCAGTGATCCTATCTCAAATCATAAATTGTCTAATCAATAACAAAATATATAAATATTAATCACTCAGTGAATACCCAAATTTACATTTAAATTACACATATAGTGAAAAATATATAATCAAATGTGAATATAGTCCATCCACCACACAATATTCGAAAAAGCATCCAGATTACAGAAAGTCTTTCTATAAATGCATAAGAAGAATATCCAGTGCTCAGATTCCTTTCTACAAGTGACTCCTTCACCACACCATCCGTGATTTATGCTCCCCCCTTCGTGAAAACACTCACCGACTGCTAAGCCTTACACTCTCGTGTGAGGCTCAAGGGCTTTCAAATGATCTCTCAAGATGAAATTCAGACCCCAGCACATCCGATTGGAACTTCTCCACTTACGCACTTCATTGTATAAATATATACCTCAAAGAGAAATCACAGAGGGAGACCCCAATAGTGTAATACTGCAAACACTCTTTAATGTATAAAAAATCTCACTCCTTATGCACTCACATGAACTTAAAAACGCAAAATCACTTCAAGAGAGTAAAAAGACTCGCTTCACAACTTCACTCCACAATATTATTCTGAATACGTCGGGGCATTGGTGGTCACGGCGGACTCATAAGATACGGTACTGTATCGCTTGATCTCACCCCTCCTCGTGCGTCCCGCCTGGTCCCACACAGCAGGTCTATTCGAAAAAGGGCGCCTTCAAGTCAGATGGAACAGTCCTCTTAGTCCTGTGCCTCCTTCCCAGCTCCGTGTATGTCAGCTCAATAGTCACCAGATAGCCACGCCCCCGACATGTTTCGTCACATCAGACTTAATCATAGATTAAGTCTGAATCCCATGATTAAGTCTGATGTGACGAAACATGTCGGGGGCGTGGCTATCTGGTGACTATTGAGCTGACATACACGGAGCTGGGAAGGAGGCACAGGACTAAGAGGACTGTTCCATCTGACTTGAAGGCGCCCTTTTTCGAATAGACCTGCTGTGTGGGACCAGGCGGGACGCACGAGGAGGGGTGAGATCAAGCGATACAGTACCGTATCTTATGAGTCCGCCGTGACCACCAATGCCCCGACGTATTCAGAATAATATTGTGGAGTGAAGTTGTGAAGCGAGTCTTTTTACTCTCTTGAAGTGATTTTGCGTTTTTAAGTTCATGTGAGTGCATAAGGAGTGAGATTTTTTATACATTAAAGAGTGTTTGCAGTATTACACTATTGGGGTCTCCCTCTGTGATTTCTCTTTGAGGTATATATTTATACAATGAAGTGCGTAAGTGGAGAAGTTCCAATCGGATGTGCTGGGGTCTGAATTTCATCTTGAGAGATCATTTGAAAGCCCTTGAGCCTCACACGAGAGTGTAAGGCTTAGCAGTCGGTGAGTGTTTTCACGAAGGGGGGAGCATAAATCACGGATGGTGTGGTGAAGGAGTCACTTGTAGAAAGGAATCTGAGCACTGGATATTCTTCTTATGCATTTATAGAAAGACTTTCTGTAATCTGGATGCTTTTTCGAATATTGTGTGGTGGATGGACTATATTCACATTTGATTATATATTTTTCACTATATGTGTAATTTAAATGTAAATTTGGGTATTCACTGAGTGATTAATATTTATATATTTTGTTATTGATTAGACAATTTATGATTTGAGATAGGATCACTGAGGAGGTGAGGATTTGTGCACTGAAAGGTACACAGGTTATAGCGCCACGTGCAACTAATTAGTTTTTTGGAAGTTTACTACTATTTTTGTATGCACCTTTTTATATGTAACAATTATACACTCCCTTTAATTTCTTAATGCCTGCTGTCGAATTAACAGCAATGAGACACTATATATTTTTTACATCTTTTATTTACAGCTTCAACACAGAGCAGCCTATTATCTATTCAGAAAATGCATGTAGGTAGAGTACTCTGTGCCTGGATGCTGGAGAATATGGGGTCGATTTACTACATGCAAATAGACTGTGCACTTTGTAAAGTGCAGTTGCACTCTGCAAGTGTAGCTGCTCCAGAGCTTTGTTAATGATATTATCCCTTCATGTGCAAGCAATTTCTATTATCCAATCATGTGCAAGCAAAAATGCTGTTTGTTTAATTTTCCTTTCATGTAATTGAGTATTCTTTGCAAAATGAATTACCTATTTTTCTAAGCTCGGGAGTAACTGCACTTGTAGAGTTTGGGGGTTATTTACTAAAACTGGATGGTGCAAACTCTGGTGCAACTCTGCATAGAAACCAATCAGCTTCCAGATGTTATTGCCAAAGCTTAATTGAACAAGCTGAAGTTAGAAGTGGATTGGCTACCATGCAATGCACAGCTGCACCAGATTCCAAGTGCATCAGTTTTAGTAAATATTCCCCTTTGCTTGCCTTTACCCCCATGTGACATATATGTGCCCATAATTAATTTTATATTGTAAAACATTAATACTCTAAAGACCCAACAGAAATATCACTTTATCAGATTAGTGAAGAGCTGCTTGGCTATTCTATGTCCCTGTTTTTTGAGCATTATATATGACAAATTCCCTTTAAAAAGCTGACAGTTGCAACGTAATAAAAAACAAAACTGTGCCAGCTGCAATTCTTGCAAATCCGCCCCTCTTAATTATGTAAAAATCTGAATATCGCATCAAAAAATGTTATCCATGCTGGAGATATACATTACAAAGATTGTAATAGTCATAAAAGGTATTGAAGGATACTGAATCTTCTTGGTGACAGGATGAATCGCAGACACCATCACAGTGCAGGCACCACATCCACCCCCTCCACATCCATATTTTGTACCAGGTAGTAGAACTGTTAATAAATCAGTTAAGGTAATACAAAACTTGGCAGAGTATTCTTAGTTTTGTTTTACATGGATGATTAAAAGTCTGGTATGTTGGACTGGAGAAAAGGTTACAGTATTCAAAATATACTAGAGAGTAACTCCTCAAAAAACACTCCCCTCTGGATGATCTACTGTATGTATAATGCAAGAATTTTAACAAATTGTGTTGTAGATTCCTACCTTCTGTTATTCTGAAGAAATCCCTGTGTGTTTGTCTGTATCCATTTTCTGAGTGAGTTGAATTATCAACCAGCTGCTGCAGAATCAGGGCTCTAATGGGGAAAATTGCAGGCTCTGCATTCCTTTACATGTTATTTACTATTGAGAGTATCTTACCAAAAATACAATTTTTGTTGCAGGGGATGCCAAAAATCTGACTTGTATCTTAGTGTAGCCTTCTGGGAAAATCAGTGAGCCAATTATAAAAGCAGGAAATTATGTTTCTGGGGGGATATTTTGTACACTTTCCGTGTACAGAACACCTTCAGTTAGCTATATTGCATTGCACTTTACAGAAAAATACAGAGCAGTAGATTAAAAAAGAAAGGTAATTTTAATAACATTAATTATAATATGACTTGTGCACCAATTGTATATGCTTTTTTTCATTTGATATTTTTTTTCCCCCATGAAAGTGGAGTTACCATTTAAAAGGGGGTAATTTACTAAAACTGGAGCATACAGAATCTGATGAAGCTTGTTCAATTAAGCTTTGCTACACCAGATTCTGCGTACACCCATTTTATTCAATCTCAAGTATATCTAAAGTCAACCTTTTTTTTCCTTTTTAGTCTTGTATAGAGTAGAGAAAGATTGGAGCCACTTTCAGATTTTCCATTTCAATCATTTTAATAGGTTGTAAATAAAAGTACAAACATGACAAAGACAGTGGGACACCTCCACTGTCAGAATGCAGTGATTGGCGTCTGCGGCCGGCTGAACGAGAAGTTTTCCAAACAGAAGTTTTCAATAGAGGTCGACTATGAACATACATGGATTGACATTTGGCCAGTTCCTGCTGAACCGGTCGAATTTCAATCCCTCTTTTGCCAGCTTCAGGGATAGCTATCTTAGTCATGTATTAGCTAAAGCCTCCCTACCTTGCATATCTTATCACCAAGGTAATAATACTTTCTAGGCAAGAGAAAACCTTTGCTCAGCCAAGCCAAGATTTAGAGATGATGTCATGCATGGCACCATATGGTAATGTTGTTGTACAGCCTTGGTAATGGCAAAAGCCTACCTGAATGTGTTCCTGATATTCTGCAAACTTTTAGTGATTTTTGCTTAAAGCCCAGCTTAGGGCCAGAGCTTGCAGTGCCCCCCTCCCACACACACACAGGAAGGTTTAAAGCAGAGTTCCACCCAAAAGTGGAACTTCCGCTCTAAGCACTTCTCGCTCCCTGACATGTCACATCTAGCATGTCATTTTGGGGGAGGGGTGTACCCTTTTTTTTATGGGACTTCCTGTCCCACTTCCTGCTTCCCATCTTCGGCCGCCTAGGCGACTCCTCCTCTCAACCTAGGTAGCCCCTCCTTGCCAAAAATCTTCTTGGACGCAACTCAGGTCCCAGAAGATCGACTGGCCAACAGGAGAGCGCAGGGTGACTTGCACATGCGCAGTGCACGGCCGGCCGTGAAGCCGTAAGCTGTCACGGCCAGGTGCCCTTAGTTATCATGGTGGCGCTGAGGAGAGGAGGGGGAGAGGAGCTAGCCTCCGAGTGGCCACATCACTGGACCATGGGGCAGGTAAGTGTTAGTTTAATAAAAGTCAGCAGCTAAGCTTTTTGTAGCTGCTGACTCAATAAGCTAAAAAAACGGTTGGAACTCCGCTTTAAATGTTCTTTAAGTCTAGGGGAGCCATGTTTACCTCACCACCACTTTTACTGACTCTGATGCGAGCACTCTGATCTGCAGGGTGTCTTATGGGGCAGTTATTAACGCTGCACTGTAAGTGAAGGAGTACAACCACAGTCAGGAAAGCCTTAGAGAGGAGGCTTTGCGTGACCAGATGATTTTTTAAAAGTACTAGAAATACTGGACTGGTGGTTTGCCTTGCTACTAATAGCATAAGAGGATTCTCACCTCTCCTTTAGTTTATTACTACCTTTGGCTACTTGACATATGCAATAATGTGTCTACAAGAGTTCACATGGCTACAGGGGAGAGGTGAAGGGCAAAGAGCCAGTTTCGAGACAACTATAGTGGTGCTTATTCAAGCAGCATTAAAACTTGGAATCTTGGAGTCTTTATACATATGGTTGAGACACACTTGTTACTTATCACTTATCACGTTACAACCACATCAAAGGTGTGGATCCCAATATTCCACCAAAATCATATATAGAAAGAAGGACATGCGATATCCAAACTGATGCAAAAATGATTTCTTCTTGATCAATACACCATCACAATATTAGCATTTTAGCGACTGTACAGTTTTGAGCAACCATGCCCTTCCTCAAGCCACACATCCACACATGGCTTGGGAAAGAGTATGGTTGCTTGAAATTTTACAGGTGCTAAAATGCTAATATTGTAATGGTGTATTGATCAAGAAGTAAATCATTTTTTGTATCAATTTGGATACTGCACTTTCTGCTTTCTTTTTATATATACTGTATATGCCTAGAACTCTGAATACGTGTCCACATTTTAAAGGATAAGTTCACTTTTCTGAACATGTTACATGTTTCACCCATATTTAGGGTGTAACATAATAGAAATGGCTAATGGTGCGCTGTTACTTTAAATAGTCCTTAGCCATTTCTATTACTTTATCCCTTAGTTAAAAAAGTTTCAAAAATCCAATAGATTTCGTTCCACTTCACAATCGTGTCCCACTTGTTGGTGATTCTTCACAAAAAATAAAAATGTTATATCTTTATGCTTGAAGCCTGAAATGTGGCAAAAGGTTGAAAAGTTCAAGGGGGCCGAATACTTTCGAAAGGCACTGTGTATATATATATATATATATATATATATATATATATATATATATATATATATATATACACGCACATTTTTTTTACTGGCAAAAAAAAATTGAATTTATTGTTTTCTTTTGTAAAAGTGAACTTATCCTTTACAAGTACCCAGGGGAGGGCTGGGCCAGGGGGCAGGGATGCAATTGCCCCCTGGGCTGCTCTGATATTCGGTGGCAAAGGCTGCTGTGTCGTCAGCTCAAAACCGCAACATGCACAGTTCTTGAGCTGGCCGAGTCCAGTACTGTGAGCCAGCGATGTCTTCATGTCAGGGCTGACAGTCTGTGTTACACAGCACAGCCCCGCCCAGCCCCTCCCTACTCCATACCATTGGCTGGCAGAGGCTGGACCTGCTCTCTGCTCAATCTGAGCAGTTGGCTTGAATCCAGTGAGGCTTCTGGGAGGCTGGGACCATCCAAGTAAGTGAGCTCCTCCTCTCTCCTCCTCTCTGCAGCCAAAGAGTTTTTTTCTAGCAGCCTGTGCCAGTACTTTGCCCTCCTAGGGCTAGGTGGTATGATGAGGGCTCTCACTGACATGCTGCAGTTTGGCTGCAGTGCTGGTGTACTGGCAGTCATCCTGCATGTTGTCCCTGGGACATAGGGGATGTCATTTTTACTGCATGTTCTGAAAGTGCACAAAACGTCCTGCATGCTGCATGTTTGGTGCACTTTCAGAACATGCAGCAACAATGAGTAACCTAAAAGAAGTCTGAGGGGGTGTGACACCCGCCAGTACACCCGCACTGCAGCCAAACCACAGCACACCAGTGTGAGCCTAAATGCTTGTATTCACTTGCAGCAGCCACTGCCACTCCTCTGAAAAGTGATCCATGCTCAGGTCACTTTTCAGAGGCATTTGACAGGCAGTGAATAGTTGATATCACATTTCATCCCTGCCTGCTTTAACCCCCCTAAATGCCAATCCCTGCAGGTAATAACAGTTCACTTTGAACTCCACCTTATTTCCATTACTCTCTGTAGGTATTAGATGTGGTCTCACCTTTTTGTTTGCACATCTAATACCAAAGGGTACTTTCACACTGGGGCGATGTGGGCGGTAGTGGTACAGTGCTGCTCGTTTTAGTGGCGCTTTATCATTGTTTTAGTGGTGCTAGCGGGGCACTTTTAACCCCCACTGGTGGCCAAAGAAAGTGTTAAAAACGGCCGTGTTGCATTCATTTCAATGGGCTGGGCACCTCTCCCAAACCGCCCCAATAATGCTGCTTGCTGGACTTTTCAGAATGTCCTTCAAGCGCACCACCCCAGTGGGAAACCTGGGGTGGCATAAGAAGCGCTTTACAGGTGCTATTTTTTAGCACTAAAACGCCTGTACAGCGCCTTCAGTGTTAAAGGACCCGAAAGAGAGTTCTGGAAATAAGGTGGAGTTCAAAGTGAATTTCTACACCTAAGTGGAGCCCCCCTTTCAGAAGATTTGAGGATATTATTAAACCCAGAGACTGGTGGACTTAGGCCACAATAGACAGATTGAAATTCTGCCGATTCAGCAGACATTTCAATCTATCTCTGTGCAGACTGGTTGTACAGAATTTGACTCCATTAACTGACAGTACAGCCAGCGTATCTTTATGTTTTTTAGCGATCAGTGCTGGCTGCTATAGCTGCCAGCAGTGATCACTGTATTCTGATGGCTTGGAAACTTTCACCTCAGAGCACACACCGACACACGGCTCTTACGGAAGCTTGGTAATTCAAGTTCTGGGCTTCCCTAACATTACAGCCCTGTGGGGCTGTGACCAAGTCTGGGCAAGAGCTGGGATATGACATTACTTACCTCATATCCCTGCCAATCGTAAACCTGCTCCACTGCAGCACCAGGCCCACAATGCCCTTAATCTGGCCTGTGCTCCGGCATGCTCCTGCATGTGCATTTCTTACTATCTGCAATTGAGACAGGAGGAACCTGCACCCTGGTGAATCTGGTGTTCATGCCGGGGAGACAGCAGGACTTGTGTGTTTAGCCTGCTGCACTCACTGTGACTCTCAGCTACTCTGCTTGCTTGGCTTGCCCAGTGGTGTGGTGCTCACTCACCAGAGAAGCTCCGGACTCCACAGGTAGTGCTTAGTGTGGTGGCAGTGACAGCACAGTCTTTAGTCTTCATCTTCCTGCAGTCTCATTGGTCTGTGTACTGGGTGTGGGGAAGGGGCCAGCTCTTTTACTCAGTCTCTCTGGGGGCAATCATGCAGTCTTTTTCTGAGAGACTGCTCCATTCTCTGAGAGACTGCTCCACTTCACACTGCCTGTACAGAGACTGACTGCTTCACAGTGCCTGCACAGAAAGTGACTGCTCTCTCTGTGGAGGCAGTGTGAAGCGGGGTCTCTCTGTGGAGGCAGTGTGAAGCGGGGTCTCTCTCTGTGGAGGCAGTGTGAAGCGGGGTCTCTCTCTGTGCAGGCAGTGTGAAGCGGGGTCTGTGCAGGCAGTGTGAAGTGGGGTCTCTCTCTGTGGAGGCAGTGTGAATCGGGGTCTCTCTCTGTGGAGGCAGTGTGAAGCGGGGTCTCTCTCTGTGGAGGCAGTGTGAAGCGGTCTCTCTCTGTGGAGGCAGTGTCAAGCAGTCTCTCTCTCTTTGGGGCAATGTGGAGCAGTCTCCCTCTTTCTCTGTATGGGGAATGTGGTGTAGATGGGTGGTGAGCAGGGCTGGACTGGGACAGATATTTGGCCCTGGACTTCATCCAGACCGGCCCACTTACATTTTCAGTGTCCCATCAGCACTCCCTTACATCAGAGTGTCCCATCACCAGCCCCCTTACAACAGAGTGTCCCATCAGCACCCCCTTACATCAGAGTGTCCCATCAGCAGCCCCCTTACATCAGAGTGTCCCATCAGAAGCCCCTTTACATCAGAGTGTCCCATCACCAGCCCCATTACATCAGAGTGTCCCATCACCAGCCCCATTACATCAGAGTGTCCCATCACCAGCCCCATTACATCAGAGTGTCCCATCACCAGCCCCCTTACATTAGAGTGGCCCACTGAGCCATCGGCCCACCGGGAAACTCCCGATAGTCCCAATGGCCAGTACATGCCTGGTGGTGAGCTGATTCAGTGGTTCAATGGGCCACTTTACTGGACTTGCCCCCCAGGCCTAAGGCTGCCAGCCCTCCCCTGCAAGTACCTAAACCCAAAAATTGTCCTGGAAACGTTAAACTGTGCATACGTCACAAACCTAATTACACCTTGGCAAAAAAGGAAATTTTCATTGTCTTTATTCAAAGGATACGCTTCCTTCGCAGATATGGTAATAGCATGACCTCAGGATCTGCATTTTTCTCAACAATCTACATAGAAAGAGAAAAAAAAAAATAATTAGCTTCTTCTGACTAAATTCAACAAAAGTGTATTTGGAGCAACAAAAATGAAAGCAGGTACTCATGTAAAAGGCTGCCTGAACTGTGCTGGCATTGCCCTCATCACAGCTATAGAGACCCCCCTTGAAAATGTTTAGAAAGGCACAAATCTCTATAGAAGTGTTTTCTACATTTAAAGAAAAGCAAAGGAAATTCTACTATTTCAATCATTTAACCAAAATCGTTAGAATTTAATAATAAAGAGTAGCAATCTAAAACATATAATACTGTACGTTGCAGCTTACCAATCATTTAACTTGGTGGCTGCATTCATTAGCAATTACCTGGTGATCTGACCAGTAACACACCTCATGTATTAGAGTGCCCCCGCTCTAGATGAATGAGCACAGGGGGCACATTTGAACAGTAGCAATGTCAGTCTGGGGGAGGGGAGTGTTGGATGTAAAAGTAGATTTAGATACACTAAGCAGACTGAAGCCACACTTTAGCTCTCACTGCAGTTACACAAGCACTAGTTTTTTTTTTCCCTTTTGGGATAAAAGGTTTTACATAAATAAAAGCAGTTCATTGTAAGCACCCCTGTCAGTGGTAAATGGTTTGTCTCAATGCTCTGATACATTTACAGGAGAGCTTGTTCTGTTAAAAAAACAACAGGCTTATTGGCTGGATTACCAGAAGAAAATAAAAGAAAGAAAACCTAAAAAAGAAAAAACGAATGCAGCTATCTCATGTAAGAATTGGTAAGCTACAATATAATAAATGTTTGCTTTCGAGTTCAATACTGCTTCAAATTGCATGAAAGATCCATGTAGTATGTGCAAATAAATGTGTAGGGCGCACCTGTTTGTGTCCAACTCTTTAGCTTGAGTAGGGGGATCATGATCAAGTCAGCAAAGTTATAATTTAAAGGTGCAATATTCATATTTGTATAACAGCCCTTTTGTGTCTTGATTTCTTTAAAGGGGAATTTCACTCTTCATTGTCTTTAGGGCAATGCGATTTGCAAAATACATTCAATAACTTAATGTGGTTGTAAACTTCAGTCATGAAATCTGAGCAAAGCACATATATCTGTAGTGTTTACTTATCTTTCCCCAAAGTTCTAACTTTGCTTTCTCTCAGGTGCTTTGTTCCTTTATTATCATCATGAATCATTTCTGGGAGGTTTTCCAGACACATGAGATAAATTTGTGTCAGGGGAGGGGGCTCAGAACGGAGCTTGTCTATTCACAACACAGTTCACCTGCTGTGTGGAGAGGAGTGTGCACTGTTCCTCCAATCAGCGCTCTCACAGTGTAACTGCAGCCTCTCCGCCCCCTCCTCGGTGCTCCTCACATTTGAAGAAAGATTTTAGCACTTTTCTGCCCTTTTGAAGGGATGTAGGTAACAGAGGGCTGCACTTTTTAGATTGTAAGCTCTAACGAGCAGGGCCCTCTGATTCCTCTTGTACCAAATTGTAATGTAACTGTAATGTCTGCCCTCATGTTGTAAAGTGCTGAGCAAACTGTTGGCGCTATATAAAACCTATATAATAATAATATAACCAAGTAACATGTGGTGGATGTAGGAGGATTTGTTTCATCTTTGTGTATCATCTGAGGAAGTTCACTTCACTGGGTACTTGAGAGGGTTTACATCCACTTTAAAATTAATTACACTACAATTATTGTATTATTTATGTATTTTATGTTTGCCTAAAGTTCAGCTTTGAACAAATTTTGTGCTTGTTTCAGTGTATGCATGGGATTGTGAATGTGCGCACAGATATAAAATTTGTTTTTCCTCCACAAGTTGCAGTGTCAGCTCAGGAATTTAATATGGAATCAGCCGAATGAAACTAAGACTGAAAATAGACTTGCAAATTCCGGCTATGCCAGTACTAACAAACCACATAGCAAAGTAGTATTATCCAAGGGTATCAGAAGGTGGCAGGTGAAGCACATTGTAATTGCCTGCAGAGGGGCTCTGTGCACAGAAAAGTTTAGCAGCAATGCTATTTCCAGATGGTAAGAACAGCGTCTGCAACCCGTGGCTGGTTTTGATACAGTAGTTCAGAATACATTCAGTGATCCCCCCAGCAGGCCCCATTACTACAGAGAATATAATGGAGAAGGTCATCAGTAAAGACAAGAAATCACAAGCACTGGCTGCACTGTGCATCTAGTCATCACATGTACAGTGGATATAACAAGTCTACACAGCCCTGTTAATATGTCAGGTTTCTGTGATGTAAAAAACGGAGACAAAGATAAATCATTTCAGAACTTTTTCCACCTTTAATGTGACCTATAAAATGTACAACTCAATTGAAAAACAAACTGAAATGTTTTAGGGAGGGGAAGTAATAAATGACTAAAATAATATGGTTGCATAAGCATGCACTCCCTCTTATAACTGTGGATGTAGCTGTGTTCAGAATTAAGCAAACACATTCAAACTGATGTTAAATAGGAGTCAGTAAAGACCTGCCATCATTTAAAGTGCCTCTGATTAACCCCAAATAAAGTTCAGCTATTCTAGTAGGTCTTTCCTGACATTTTCTTAGTCGCATCCTAAAGCCATGGTCCACAGAGAGCTTCCAAAGCATCAGAGAGATCTCATTGTGATAAGGTATCAGTCAGGAGAAGGGTACAAAATAATTCCCAAGGCATTAGATATACCATGGAACACAGTGAAGGCAGTCATCATCAGGTGAAGAAAATATGGCACAACGGTAATGTTACCAAGAACTGGACAACTGGACTCCAAAATTGATGAAAAGATGAGAAGAAAACTGGTAAGGGAGGCTGCCAAGAAGCCTACTGGAATATCTGGCAAGTACTGGCTGTGTAGAACATGTGACAACAATCTCCTGTATTCTTTATACGTCTGGATATGGGGTAGAGTGCCCTTTTCTTAAGAAAAACATCCAAGCCCGGCTAAATTTTGCAAAACACATCTGAAGTCTCCAAAAAGCATGTGGGGAAATGTGTTTTGGTCTGATGAAACCAAGGTTGAACTTTTTGGCCATAATTCCAAAAGATATGTTTGGCCCAAAAACAACACTGCACATTACCAAAAGAACACAATACCCACTGTGAATCATGGTGGTGGCAGCATCATGCTTTGGGGCTGTTTTTCTTCATCTGTAACAGGGGCCTTAGTCAAGGTAGAGGAAATTATGAACAGTTCCAAATACCAGTCAATTTTGGCACAAAACCTTTAGGCTTCTGCTAGAAAGCTGACCATGGAAAGGAACTTCATCTTTCAGCATGACAACGACCTAAAGCATATATCAAAATCAACAAAGGAATGGCTTCACCAGAAGAAGAGTAAAAAGTTTTGTAATGGCCCAGCCTGAGCACACAACCTGAACCCCATTGAAAATCTGTGGAGTGATCTGAAGAGGGCTGTGTACAGGAGATGCCCTCACAATCTGACAGATTTTTTGCAAAAAAGAATGGGCAAATTTTGCCAAGCCAAGATGTGCCATGCTGATACTCATACCCAAAAAGACTGAGGTGCTTCAACAAAGTATTAGTGTAAGGGTGTGCACACTTATACAACCATATTATTTTATTTTTTTATTTTTACTTCCCTCCACCTTAAAGATTTCATTTTTTTTTGTTCAACTGAGTTGTACAGTTTATAGGTCACATTAAAGGTGGAAAAAGTTCTGAAATTATTTATCTTTGTCTCATTTTTTTTACCTCACAGAAACCTGACATTTTAACAGGGGTGTGTAGACTTTTTATATCCACTGTACCTATGAGACCTATACATACAGTACCTCCCAACAGTCCCGGATTGGGCAGGAATTTCCCGCATTTCAATCGTTGTCCCGGTGTATAGGGACTTTGTCCCGCATTACTCCATTGCTGACAGCCTACCAGGATTGCCAACTGTATAGGATTGACAGTCTGGGTTTCACAACTTTTGCCCGGATTTCTGTCCACCTGAAACCCGGGCACAACATATCTCCGGTCCTGTCAGGTAAATCTGTCTATCCTTTAGAGCCAGCAATTCAGACCCTGTCGGTGGATTCCTCTCAGCTGCGCCTTTGTGTCCCTCTGCCTTCTCTTCTGCCGGGCGCCTGCCGCCCCCCACTGCTTGCATGATCTGCCCACATGATCTGCTTTGAAGTTATTGGCTGCTGGGACCGCTGGCATTCTAGCAACCAATGGCGCTTTTGCAGATATTCACACGTGGAGTTTTTACAGCCCTAGAGCCTGTGTTCTAGCAATGCCCCCTAACTCCGGCTCCCTCTCTGCAAGCAGAACATGGCGGCGGCCACCCTCTGATGCCAGCTGTGCTAAGACAGCCCAAAGGAGGCCAACGCGGTGTGTAGGCTGTGAAATCTCTTCCGATGTGCCTCCGCTACCATCCCACTGTCCCAGGGGCCACTGGCAAAACACCAGCTGCTACCGCCCAGTACACAAGATAAGGAGGGAAAGGAGGCTGCATAACATGAGAGGAGTACACAAGTTTGGGGAGGGTGGGGGCTGCACAAGGTTAGGGCAAGGGGACAAGGGGGGGATTGAGAAGCTGCAAAAGATGAAGGTGGTGGTTATCATGGGGTGCACGAGATGAGGGGGAAGCTGCACAAGGTCAGGAGGAGATGGAGAAACTGTGGGGGGGGGGGGAGCTGCAGGCGGAATGGGGAAGCTGTACTAGGAGAGTGGAGGGGGGCGCTGGGGGAGTTGCATAAGGGGGTGAATATGACACTTGTTTTCAGGGTCATTGTGGTAGATGCACAAGGTGAGTGAGATTGTGAAGTCCTGCCTGCCCCTGATCTGTCTCCACCCTTGGTTCAGGGAGAGCCTTAATCATCCCCCTCCCCTGCAGCTTTCCCTTTGGCTTTGCTCCTTCCTGTCCCGCAGTGGCTCTAAAGTTCTGCAATGGTGGCTCCAGTACCCGGGTGAAACCCTGGACCCAGAAAGCAGGGGGGCAACCAGCCCAAGTGAGTAGGCACTGAAAGCTAGGTGGGTCAAGAGGATGGTGAGCCTGGAGGCTGGTTGCTGAGCTACTGCTTCTCCTGGGACTTCTACTACTGACCCTCCACATCACTGTGCTCCACTGTGCTGGGGGGCTCCACCAGTCCATTCAATGTCCGCTAATTAGGACCCATCAAAAATGTCTGTATTACATGGCTCGCCTGTGTGCTTCCTTTGGCTCCTGAACCTTGCACTCTGTACAACACATTCCTGAACCTTGCACTCTGTACAACACACTCCTGACCCTTGCACCTTGTACATTACGCATTCATAAACCTGCACTATGTATGAAACGCACTCCTGAACCTTGTAGGCAACGCATTCCTGAACTTGCGTTACATGCGCCACAGATCACTTCTTCCCTCAAGTGTCCCTCATTCTGAAGTTCAAAACTTGGGAGGTATGCCTATGTTTGACTTGGATTCAACCTGTAGCTTATTAAAGCTGGTCATGCACAAACAAGGTGGATGGAGGAATCAGCAGCTGTCAGAAAACACTGATTGAGAAAGAAAGTTCTCATGTCTCAAAAATGTTTCAACATGTCCCTTTGACAGAAGTCAGTCAAGTGATCAACCTCTGTTGAGTGGGGATTGCCACACAATGATTGAAATTTAGCTGCCTGGTACCAGCTGAACTGGCCAAATTTTGATCAGTGACCAGCTTTATACATAACAGTTCTCAGTGATGATGTACTGTACTGAATCAAGTGTTCACCACTTGCCGACTGCTGCATGCCGATATATGTTGACACAATGGCAGCAGTGGGCAAATGGGCGTACCTGTACGTCCCCTTTAAGGGCCGGAGATAGCAGGCACGCAACCGCCGTGTACAGTGTGACCGTGCCGACAAACAAGGCATTTCCCCATTCTGGCTTGGGTCATGATAGAGATCACGGCTCCCTGTCATCGGGAGCGGTGATCGCTGTCATGTGGCTTGAAGCCCAATCCCCCAATGTTAGAATCACTCCCTAGGACACACTTAATTGCCCCTTCATTGCCCCCTAGTGGTTAACCCCTTCACTACCAGTGTCATTTACACAGTAATCAATGCATTTTTATAGCACTGATCGCTGGATAAATGACAGTGGTCCCAAAATAGTGTCAAAATTGTCCGATGTGTGCGCCATAATGTCACAGTCCCGATAAAAATCGCAGAACGCTGCCATTACTAATAAAGAAAAAAACTGAAAATAAAAATGCCATAAAACTCTCCCCTATTTGGTAGACTAACTTTTGTACAAACCAATCAATATATGCTTATTGCGATTTTTTTTACCAAAAATATGTAGAAGAATACATATTGGCCTAAAACTGAGGAAAAGAATATATTTTTTATATATTTTTGGGGGATATTTATATTTTATATAATAAATATTAATATTAATATTTGATATTTATATTTTAGAAAAAACTAAAAATAATACTTTTTTTAAAAATTGTCGCTCTTTTCTTGTTTATAGTGCAAAAAATAAAAAGGGCAGAAGTGATCAAATACCACCAAAAGAAAGCTCTATTTGTGGGAAAAAAATTTTATTTTGTTTGGGTGCAACGTCACACAACCGCACAATTGTCAGTTAAAGCGACGCAGTGCCGCATCGTGCTCTGGTCAGGAAGGGGGTAAAATCGTCTGGGGCTGAAGCGGTTAAAATAGTAACACTATGATCCTCATCTGCTTACAACCATCTCAAACACATTGGCTAAAGGCTGCCATACACAGCTCAGATTATGGCCAATTCATCTCATCATTCAATTGTCTTTTGTTGAAGGAGCTGGGTGGAAAATTGTCAACTGAACCACTTCACACGGGGGCAGCCGAACTTGCAGCGCGACTCTGTAAGGCGACCTGCACACGACTTCAGCAGCGGCTTGCAAAATTACTTCCGTATTCTGAAGTCGTCCCAAAAGTAGTACACAAACCTTTTTCTAAGTCGGAGCGACTTGAGTCGTTCCTATTAGAATGGTTCCATTGCACGGAACGGAACGCGATTTGTCAGGCGGCTAAGTCGCCTGACAAGTCGCCCCTGTGTGAACCGGGTCTTACTGTATCCAGTCAGATGAAGCCACAAGTATTTTGACAACCACATTGGCTAGCAATCAGAATACCGTAGCCAGCAGGGGAACTTTGTCTATCCATGCTGTCTAGTGTAGATGAACACATCTGTTATATTTCTTTCATGTAAAAGCATGAATGAAAGAAATCGAGTGTATGGCCGGCTTAAAGTTTATATTACCCCAACATAGTTCTGTTATACAGTATCTCACAAAAATGAGCACACCCTTCATATTTTTGTAAATATTTTATTATATCTTTTCATGTGACAACACTGAAGAAATGACACTTTGCTACAATGTAAAGTAGTGAGTGTACAGTTTGTATAACAGTGTAAATTTGCTGTCCTCTCAGAATAACTCAAACACACAGCCATTAATGTCTAAACCGCTGGCAAAAAAGTAAGTACACCCCTAAGTGAAAAATATCCAAATTGGGCCCAAAGTGGCAATATTTTGTGTGGCCACCATTATTTTCCAGCACTACCTTCACCCTCTTGGGCATGGAGTTCACCAGAGCTTCACAGGTTGCCACTGGAGTCCTCTTCCACTCCTCCATGACGACATCACAGAGCTGGTGGATATTGGAAACCTTGTGCTCCTCCACCCTCCTTTGAGGATGCCCCACAGATACTCAATAAGGTTTAGGTCTGGAGACATGTTTGGCCAGTCCATCACCTTTATTCTCAGCTTCTTTAGGAAGGCAGTGATCCTCTTGGAGATGTGTTTGGGTTTGTTATGTTGGAATATTGCCCTGCAGCCCAGTCTCCAAAGGGAGGGGATCATTCTCTGCTTCAGTATGTCACAGTATATGTTGACATTCATGGTTCCCTCAATGATCTGTTGCTCCCTAGTGCGCCCATGCATCTCCAGATCGTGACACTCCCACCACCATGCTTGACTGTAGGCACGACACACTTGTCTTTGTACTCCTCATCTGGTTTCCGCCACACACGCTTGACACCATCTTAACCAAATACCTTTAACTTGATCTCCTCAGACCACAGGACATGGTTCTAGTAATCCATGCCCTTAGTCTGCTTGTCTTCTGAAAACTGTTTGCAGGCTTTCTTGTGCATCATCTTTAGAAGAGGCTTCCTTCCGTGATGACAGCCATGCAGACCAATTTGATGCAGTGTGCGGAGTATGGTATGACCACTGAAAGGCTGAACCCTCACCCCTTCAACCTCTGCAGCAATGCTGCTAGCACTCATACGTCTATTTTCCCTTAGACAACCTCTGGATATGACGCTGAGCACATGCACTCAATCTCTTTGGTCGACCATGACGAGGCCTGTTCCAAGTGGAACCTGTCCTGTTAAACCGCTGCATGGTCTTGGCCACCATGCTGCAGCTCAGTTTCAGGGTCTGGGCAATCTTCTTATAGCCTATGCCATCTTTATCTAGAGCAACAATTCTTTTTTTCAGATCCTCAGAGTTTTTTGCCAAGAGGTAACATGTTAAACTTCAAGTGAGCAGTATGAGAGAGTGATAACACCAAAATTAACACATCTGCTCCCCATTCACACCTGAAACCTTGTAACACTAATGAGTCAAATGACACCGGGGAGGGAAAATGGCTAATTGTGCATTTTCACTTAGGGGTGTACTAAGTTTTGTTGCAGGCAGTTTAGACATTAAAGGCTGTGTGTTGAGTTATTCTGAGGGGACAGCAAATTTACATTGTTATACAAACTGTACACTCACAAATTTACATTGTAGCAAAGTGTAATTTCTTCAGTGTTGTCACATGAAAAGATATAATAAAATATTTAGAAAAATGTGAGGGGTGTACTCACTTTTGTGAGATACTGTATGTCTGTTGTACTATATACTTGTATTAGGAAGTATCCTGTTCTCTTTGCATTGCTTATTTTTGTAAAACACTTGTTGATCCTGCCAGTCCTCCTGCTTTTCCATTTTAAACTGACACGCTAGGTATGGATGCACAATCATCCCATCATGGTCAGTTTTCTTCTTTGCATTCTACTTGGGAGCTTTGCCTGCCTGTAATCCAATCCAAGACTTGTGCAGACAAGCTCTTCTCTGTACAGCTTTCACAGCTTTTATACCTAGTCTCTGCAAAGCGAGCAGAGACGGGCCTGTCACCCGCCGACTCAGTGGGGATGAACGGATCGATCCCTGCTGAGCAAGCGAAATCCGTATAACGGTTCCACATGTGTGAAAGGGGCCTGAGGCAGTTTTCAGGCGTTTTGGCGCAATTAATTTCAGGCACTTTACAGGTGCCATTTTAAAATGCCTGAAAACTGCCTCCCATGCTGCCCGGATGTGGAAGCCTGAATGCTTTCACACTGGGGCGGTGTGATTGTGGGACTTTAGAAAAAGTACTGCAAGCAGCATCTTTGGGGCTGCCTATTGAAATCAATGGGCAGCGCTTCTGCAGCACCTAAAAAGCGATTCAGAAGCACCACAACACGGGCGCGTTTAACCCCTTCTTTGGCCACTAGCGGAGATTAAAAGCTCGCCCCACTAGTGGCAGAAAAGAGCTACTTAAACAGCACTTTAGTGCTAACGCTCGGGCGGGCCCCAGTATGAAAGTAGCCCAAGCCTCTTATGCAGCTGAAAACAGAGGTCGTATGACCAGTTATTAAAAAGAAAAGAAAAACAAGAAAGAAAAACAAGGTATTTATATGCAAGAAAGCTGGCCAGAGGCTAGCCTGTATTCGTAGGAGGAGTCTGAGGGGTATATATCCCTTCTCCTCTGTCTAATCCTGCATCGACTTGTCATCAGGATTACAGCCAACACATGTAACTTTTGGGTTCACAGGGTGGCTGTGTCACTTCCGGTTTCTTTGCAGAGCGGCGGTCAGCTACAGGGGTCTCATGGAGGTTCCTCTCCTGCCTGCCCACCCACCCACTTTGCTCCTGGACCTGTCATTGGCAGAGAATCCTTACCAGGTTGTACACTCTGTGCCAAGCGTGTCAGTGGTGCTGTGTGCCCCCCCCCCATCCTTCCCTTCCTTTCCCCACTGAGCTCTGCTCTCTCTCCCTCGGGTTGGCTCTATTCTCCGGAGATGGACAGGTAACACATCTGATCCCCGCTCTAACATGGGAGACTGCCCATGCAACCCCACCTGGCAACATGCATGCGCAGCCCTCCACCTCCTCCCTGTGTCCGGACCATTCATCCCAGCTTACAGATGTAGTCCCAACATGGGCTGGAGGGGTGCTGGAGGAATGACCTCCAACTTCTCATCACGTCACTAGTCAGGCACGGGGCGAGGGCATAGCACAGCATGCCACCTGTCATCCTGACAAGACCCTCAGAGCTGGGAGAGCAAGCCAGCCGAGACTTGTTTGATAGTCCAGGTCCTTGCTGCTCTGTCTCCCAAAGGAAAAAAAAACAAAAAAGTTACCTCTCAGACTGAACAAAATTGTCTGATTTGTGGGACGGCCATCGAATGTCCATTGGGGATCTGGAACTCCTGTGTAGAGTTTTGCAGACCTGCCCCCTGGTAGGGCATGATAAATGGTGCAATGTTGTTTCACCACTGGGTTACCCTCAAAAGCAGTCCAGGCACTTCATTGGATCTTGGGTGCCTGCAAGGTGGTCAGGAGATAATTCATTTTGTTGATTTCCATTGCGTCGACACCATGGTTACCTCCCAGGGATCTGCAGCCTCTCTCAGGGTGTGTGCTGAGCCAACATCCCCTTGATGGCCCACAAAGTGGTAGGTCCGGGCAATAAATCATCATTATTCCAGGTTCCACTCTCGTCTCTAATCTCTTGATTGTGAGGTTGCCTGGAGAACTGGTCAGATACGTCAGACCATTCATTTTTTGTCCGATCCCTAGCCTGTTCCAAGGGAGGCTTACAGTCACTTGGGTATGCTGAATCATGCCATGAGAATTATTCTTCATGATGGAGTCTGGCCCCTTCCCCTGTTTCAGGACTCCGACTTGGTTGTCAAGTTACAAGCAAAAGTACGACCAAACTTAAATCATGTGGGACCAGTTTTCTGTGTGTCTGGCATGGTTTCTCCATGTTTATTCCACAACCATGAACAGGGCTCTTTGAGCATTTCAGTGGCTGCTGACTCAGTTGGTTTGCCCTCGGGGAACTTTTAGTCTGCCCTATTTTGCGCATATTTCATTTGTTATTTGCCCAATACTGTCAGTTACAGTCACATGGGGACCGGTTGGTCAGTTAGCTCAGTGTTACGGAGGGTTGGCAGTAGACAATTTTGTAATAAGTGGATCAGGGGGTTGGAAGATTCTAAGGTTCCTGACTCTGGCTTTCGATGCATATTGCCACAGTGCGTTGGCCTTATCTGCCAACATTATCAAGCATATCTATAAGGTGTCCAGCACTTCAGACCCCTGCAAACTCCTGTCAGTTCATCCAATTTTTGTGGCTCACCCTCTCAATCTTCCCCATACCAAGAATAGACAGACAGGCCAGGGGTTTATGGGATTTTTTTTTAAAGAAAAACAAGTTTATTTGTAAGAAAAACATGAACATGTCATGCATAACAATATAAGGATGCAAAGTTAACACAAACAGGTAAATCTTTCTGAATATCCATTACACAGTATGCTCTCTCTTGGCATATAGCATTCAGATGTGTTTTGCAGATTATATACCATCACCCTGCATCTGGGACTCTCTTGTTTATTTAACAATATGCAGTATGGCCTGGTTCTTGCATGTTGCTTGGGGCAGCTCTCGTCCCCCAGTTTACATTCAGGTGTATGAGCCTACTCAGTGCATCTATCTGGTGAGTCAAGCCACCTACCCCAGACCTTTTAGTATTTGGCCAGACAGCCTCTGTGTCGGTATATGACTTTTTTTATATGGTAGATTTAAATGTATTTCCCCAATCCAGGCCTGGATAGTGGGGGGGGGGGGGGGGGGGTCTGTCCTCATCCAGCATTTGGCCACTAGTTTCCTTGTGCTGAAAAGGGTTTCGTACAAGAAGGTGGCTAGGATTTTGTCAATTGTGATGCCTGGGCGTAACCCCAGTAAACAGGATTTAGGGTCCAGTTGTAAGGGTGAGCCCATGTGGTCATGTAGAAATGGTATAATTTGTGCCCAGTAACTCTGGATATCTGGGCATGTCCAAAATAAATGATAGAATGTGCATGGGTGGCATGCACACCTTGGACACTGTGGGTTCTGGTTTGGGTGGTGCTTGCCGATTCTTACCGATGTATAACTTATGTATAATATATAATTGAGTCAGACACTCAGAGAGTCTGGGGGATTCCTTCTTAGTGTTTTCTAAAATCTCAATCTCAATCCCAATCTGTTTCTTCCATGGGGCCTACATCCTCCTCCCACCTAGCCCTGACCGTGTCTACAATCTGTGATATTGAACGGGTTCTTAATATATTATAAAAAGTGGATATCAGTTTAGATGGATCTGCGCCTATGATTACCTCTACCATGGATAGGGTTTGCGGGTTTGGAAAGCCATCTGCGGACTGGGTTTGGCGGGTGTGCCTTATCTGCATATATCTAAATAACATGTGTGGAGGTAGCTAAAACTCGTCCTGCAGTGATGGGACGTTTCATACTCCAAGTGGGGCAATTACCTGGTGTAGAAATAGTATTCCCTTAGATGTCCAACTGTCGGCATTCGGGATTGCCGACAGTTCCCTAAGTCGGGAATCATGCCCCAGGGATGTGTGAGTGAAAGAAGTCAGAGCCGGTCAATTTAAACGCGATCTTTCATATGCGCCTGTGGTGAGATAGTAGGGAATTTCGGCTGGGTTCATGAGAATTTTACAGAGCTACTCAAATGGCATCCGTTTTGAAGTGTTCAATCCCCTCTGCAATTTTTTCATAGGAGCTCCTAGGGTCAGCCCTTGCTCACTTGCCCCCCATGTATCCTCTCACTACAAGCAGCTCATTCTCATGTCTGTGTTTTTCTCAAAAATGAGGCTTAATCCAAGTAATTTACGGGGACATTTATTTGGGTTCTGGGCAGTTTCGCAGGTTACAAACAGGGGGTCCCTTGCTATCATCAACTCATGTGACACTTGTATTCCTCCTTTTATAGCCGATACATACCAGAGCCGTATACTGAAGCCATCTGGGCATTCGCTACTCTACTAGACAGATTGTTACCTACCCTTCATCAAGCTTTCTTATCACACCTACTTTCGTGTCTTTTTACCCTCTTTTAGGCGTACTGACCAGCTAGGCCAAGGCACACCTCAGGTCTTGGTAGTTAGGGTATCGCATTTCCAAGTGAAGACTCTGACTACAAGTAAGAAGGCTGGCCAGAGCTCGTCTTCAGGGTTCCCACCAGTGGTGGCCCGTGCACTGGGGTGCATGGGCGCCACCCCCCCATTCAATAATGCACCTGGCCCCTTTCAGAAAGCCGGACACATGGATTCCTATGGCTGAGGCTCTAATAGGCTTCAAAATATGGTGGGCTTGGGAAGCAGAGAGTGTGCCCTGATCCCACCCAATTGTGTGACAATAGCAAATAAATTTTCACTATTTTCACACTAACTTTCCTCCCCGCCAATCAGGAAGCAGGGAGTCAGACCTGTTTCCTGACTGGCCAAAGCCTATTGAATGCCTGGCACTTAGGGAAAGGAGCAGAGGAGACACACGCTGGAGCAGAGGTAAGTGTAAGTGTCAGCTAGGCCAAGACACACCTCAGGTCTTGGTAGTTAGGGTATCGCATTTCCAAGTGAAGATTCTGACTACAAATACACTGTACATACACAATTTTTTGGCTTGCATTTCTATTGTATACTGAATGGGTTCACATAAAGGTAAAGGTTCACATATACTTTTACAATCAGTCAGGGCAAAGTGCAACTGTGAAGTGTGCAGTACAGTAATGTTTTGCTAAAATAATTCACATTATTGTGGTCAGAATTGCAGTACCTGATTGATCATCAGTGTTTATTAGTTAATACATTTTTTTACTTTTATATTGAAAAGCCTGTTGGGGCTCATTTGCACAGATTACGTTTATGAAGCTGAAGCTGCCTGGAGGTAGGCAAGCAGCTCATATTTCTCAATGGTAGGGCCATCTTTAATATTGATTGGACCCTGGGCAAAAACATTTTTGCTTTGAGACATACAATAAAAAGCAGCTAGACTCAAAATCTGTTTACTGAATCAGATCAGACAGCGATTGTGATTGGTTGCCAGAGGTTACAGTGTATGATTACCACTCAATGACTGGTTGCTAGAGGTTACCGCACATAATTTCTGCTTGTTGATTGGTTGCTAGAGATTACTTTACATCAATACTGCTCACTGATTGGTTGTTATAGGTTACTGCACATCATTACTGTTTACTGATTGGTTGCTAGAGGTTACAACACATCATCTCCTCATTGCCTGCACACTATGGATTGAGGAGGTGAGGGGGCCCATTAATAGACAGAAAACTCCTAGGGATCCTAGGACTCCTGGGATCAGTATCAATGCTGGGGGGGTGGGATCAATGGCAATGCTGATTTTTTTTTATATAAAGAGGAGTTTCAACACTGGCCACCAATGCAGTAGGGGTTTACACTGCCCACTAATGTAATAGAAGCATTCACAGTAACCACCAATGTAAGGAGGGATTTACACTGACCACTAATGTAATAGGGGTTTACACTGGCCACCAAAATGTAATAGGGATTTACACTGACCACCAATGTAAGGGGGACATTAACATTGGCCACTAGTGTGAATGAAAGGATTCTACACAAGCACCAATGTAATGAGAAGATTTACACTGACCACCAGTGTAACTGAGACATTTAGCCTGCGTTCACATTTGTGTGTGTTGGGAAAGCATGCAAAATCTCTTTCCTGACACCACAGAAACAAGCTGCTCTTTAGAAGATACACAGCAGTGCCATTAATTGTTAAAGACACCCTCATGCATCTGCTGACATGTGTTTTGGCACCGTGTGATTTTGGAAAAGGGTTTGGGAGTTTCTTCTGCATTTGTAGCGCATAGAACAGCCCATTGAAATGAATGGTCTGCCCTACACGTGACCTACGTCTTTACCCTATCGGTACACGCTTGCATCCTTAAACCCATGCTAACCTCTGCATCCCAAACCTCCCCCATCCTCTTCACTCCCCCTCCCCTAACCCCAACTGCTTCCTCTGCTCATCTTGGCATCCACCTTAATTATCTCCATACATCCCCTCCTTGCTCACCTGTGTACCCCAAACTGTAATTTGTTCTCAGCCCACCTCTGCACACCCCACACTACCTTCCCCCACTAATTTTCTTATGTTTGCAGAACAGGTTGATGTTAGGCTTAATGACCACAGTTGTAGGCAGGACTTTCAAGCATGCCCCTTTACCTCCCCAGTGGGCAGCATTCAGTATAGGTGATGGGGGATATAACTTCAGGGGGGCATGATATACATATGAATACTGCCTCTATTTACATATGAATCCTGCCGGTCTGCTGCTATTTACATATGAATGCTGTCACTATTTAAATATCTATGTCGGTATTTACATGTAAACACAGGGTCTACAGGTGAGTCATCTGTACACAATAGGACAGAGCTGGGCAGCATTAATAACAGAACTTCACACTGAGATATCATGACACAGCACGGGACTAAAACCTCAAGGGACACAGGAATTTGAACTGGGATAGCTGCCAAGTATGAGGCAGCTGCTTTGGGCCCCACAACAATGACAGGGCCCAGGGCAGCTGCCCCTTTTGCCCTGCCTTAAAAATGGCCCTGCTCAATGGGGATGGAAAAGCAGTACGTCCAATAGTCACAATGTGACAGGCATGATGTCCTGAACACAGACAAGTGTGTATACCTTCCTAATGTGGGTATACCCACATAAGGATATGCGACTGTGTCTGAACAGCCACTGCATCTTCATACAGAAACATGGGCTGCCTGCACATACTGTAGCTCCAGTCACATAAATAAGGCTTAGTGTTTTAGGCTGGGTTCACACTGGAACTCGCAGCTCCTCACAGCAGGAGTCCAGTGCGTCTCTGTTCACCGATTCAGATCCGATTTCAGCCTGAATTTTTGGCTGAATTCAGACCTAAAACGGACCAAAAGACGCACAGGGCTCCTGCTCAATTCGCACCGGAGCCGCTGCGGATATGTGTGAACCAGCATCCAATTTGCATAAGTGTGAACCCAGCCTCATGTATGATTTGTATACATGGGTAACACTAGCTTGCATTAAAGATCCTTCAAAGTTGATTAAAATTGCTTTTGCAAGCATACTGACATGAAAGAAAGTAAAGAAATCCCATGTACAGTATACAATCCATTTTCAATGTGCTGTAGCTCACAAAAGTGTACACAAATCCATAGCAGCCAATCAGAAGTAGCTTCTGCTGACTTCATGTCTTGGATTGTACAGGAACAGAACATAATTTCTTCTTGCATGATGATTATTATTAAATAGTTACAAAGTTAATCTGGTTGAAAAAAGACACACGTTCATCCAGTTCAACCCACAGGAAAAAACAAAACACACACAATTCAAAAACTTCCATATACGCAATCCGACAATTGATCCAGAGGAAGGCAAAAACGGTGAATGGAGATGCACTGAACCCCTGCTGTGAGCCAGAGTGTGCTTCTGTGTGAACCCAGCCTAAGCCTGGGTTCACATTGGAGTGATTTGTCATGCGATTTTAGAGATCGCAGCCTATTGGAGGCAATGACACTGTTCCAATCGGTGTGACACTGATTTTGGGGCGCCACGCCGCACAGATTTGCAAAAGTAGTTCCTGCATTACTTTTGCTGATTTTAGGTGTGAATTCAATAGATACCTGTGCATGAAGCCACACAGAAGTCTATCAAGTAGCACCTGAAATTGCGCTGAACCAGGGCTAAAGGATAAGTTCACCCTTGGGAACATGTTCCACTCGTTTTTAGGGTGGAACGTGTAACATTTTCTGACTCCTGAGGCCACTGCTGGATCTAGTGACAGCAAGTTGGGGGTGGGGGGGATCTTCTCCCCCTGCTCGCTGTCACGGATTTAAAAAAAAAATTCTGTGAATGAAAAACTACAAGTACTGACAGCCATTGTAACTGTCAGCTTGTAGTTCTCAATGCACTACTATGGCACTGTTGAAGTGACACTAAAGGTTCAATTTAAAAAAAAAAAATAACAAACATGTCATACTTACCTCCACTGTGCAGCTTGTTTTGCACAGAGTGGCCCCGAATGGCGTTTTCTGGGGTCCCCCCGGTGGCTCTCCTAGCTGCTCCCCCTCTCCGATAACCCCCTGGGAGAAGCACTCGGCCAGGGAGGTTACCTTGTGGGCGTGCTCCTGAGTCCTGCTTTCTGGCGTCCATAGCCGCCAAGGTGCAGGACTCGGCCTCGCCCCCCAGCGTACGCGTCATTGGATTTGATTGCCAGCAGTGCAAGCCAAAGCCTGCGCTGCTATCAATCTATCCAATGAAGAGCCGAGAAGTCCAGGCAATGATCGAGCGTGGGACTTTTGAGGGCTCAAGTAAGCAAACCGGGGGGCTGGGGGGGGCGGTAATCATTAGATGTTTTTTCACCTGAAAAAAACATGAACCTTTACAACCCCTTTGAGCTCTCTGGTAGTTATTTGTCTTTTCTTGTCAGTGTGTATCTGCCTGGCCATACGAGGTACGAGCAGACAAATACTGACTGCTACTGACAAGTCTGCAGGAGTCATGCATGGCACCTGTGATCGCCTGCGCAATGCTTTCCAGTACCTATTAAAAAAAATAATTAATGCACTCTTTTTAAATCTGAAAAAAAAGGTGAAATTATCCTTTAAGACCTTTTTTTTTATACCAGGCCTCTATTTTGCTATATGATATTAGTTATGACCTTCAAAAGAGTAACAAAAGTAGAGAAAACACATCATATGCATTAAGGTAAAAAAAACACCTGGCAGTCACTGGTTCCCCAGCCCCCCTGTTTTACTTACCTGAGCCCCTTCATCTATTCGGCGGGGACGGGCTGTCCCTCTCTCCATGGGGTCCTGGCTCTTGATTGGATAGATTGATAGCAGTGCAGCCTTTGGCTCCCGCTGCTGTCAATCAAATCCAATGATGCAGGTGACGGGGACGGGGCTGAGTCCGGAGTGTCTGTGGACGCAAATGCTGGACTCAGGAGTGTGCCCGCAAGGTAACCCTCTCGGGAGAGCAGTTCCCAAGAGAGGATGTGCGGGGCCACTATGTGCAAAACGAGCTGCACAGTGGAGGTAAGGATGATATGTTTGTTATTTTAAAAAAAAACAAAAAACGATCCTTTACAATCACTTTAATCACTTTACAATGCTCTTTAACATCACGTCATGCTTTATTCTTTCTTGGTAACGGCATATTTAACATCAGCTCATATTCATATTGTACTGCTATTGCCTTTGCAGGGATAAAAAAAGCCTCATCCCCCGCCTCATTCCTGTCTCTGATCATAACAGGCAATGGGATCTGTGTGAGCACAGCTGTGATTCTACAGTCCTAACCCCGTCTGAAAATATGTGCACACTTCTAAACTACTCACAGACTATCGGAGCTGGTAGTAAAGGCTTGCAATCAATGTCTTACCTTCTTTCCATTCACAAAAAACAGCAACTCACTGGAATTAGTTGGACTTGTCATGTTTAGTGTTCGTTGTAAGTGTGCGTGTTTGTGTGTAGCTTGACAAATAGTTTCAGGAACTGAGCCAACATAAGAAAAGAATCCTCCTCCGTGTTTCCATTGGCAGAAGAATTGTGGGAAGTCCACAATCACAATCGTGCCTCCTTCTAGGTCACATAATAAGGCAACAATATTAGACAATGTTAGATAAGCCAGTTCTGAGTGTGCATAGTAACTAACCAATCAGCTTCCAACTTTAGATTGTTAAATTAAGCTTTGAGAATTAGGCTGGCCATACACTATACAATTTTCTTACTCAATTTTCTTTAGATTTAACTTCAACTATGTAGTGCAAGGGCTTACCTGATTGTATACACCTCATATTATACAGTTTTGGTATATCTAAAGGAAAATTGAATAAGAAAATTGTATAATGTATGGCCAGCCTAATGCTGGACATACACTATACGAAGAATCGGACAAACCCATTTTTGAAAAACGAACATTCGGCCGTGAGCACAAAAGAGAGTGCCATCATATAATGACCGATAATATAATGACCGATAAATCGTACAGTGGACCGAAATGAATGCATTTTTTTTTTTACATATACCTAGTGCAGACAGTTCGGACAGGAAACACATTAACCTTTCAATTTATCGTTCGTTCGGCAGAAAACTTCCAAACTTGCCCTTCATTTTTTCAGCTCAAAAACATCCCAACGATTATCGAATTTGTGCCCATTAACTGTCTGAAAAATGAACGAACTGTCTAAATGCCCAAATTTCGGGCAATGTTTCGTATAGTGTATGGCCAGCATTAGCCCTCGGTCTACAACTTCAGGCACAACATACGATTTACAAATGGTACCTGAAGTAGCATCTAATGTATCTTTATAGCAGTGTCTTAATAAGTACAATAAGTAGTACAATTGGAGAAGTATTTCATGTATTACTTTTTCAGGACTTCATCACGATTTCACTGCCATAGACTATAATGTAAATCGTGCTGCAAATCCTGCCTGTGTCCTCAGCACTAATTGAGCCTGAAAGAAGTGATTAACCCTTTGCTAATTAAACTTTTGTATATAAAATCACTGTCTCTCCCTGTTACATGAACACTGGACAGTCCCTCTCATAAAGTAGTATTGAAGTCATATCAAATTGTTACAAATTGCACAGAAGTAGTGTTGAAGTAGTGGTTTAAGTTGGGCCTTAATCACTTAGGGACCGGAAGGCTTTACCCCCTTAAAGCGGAGTTCCACCCAAAAATGGAACTTCCGCTTTAAGTGCAGATAACCCACTGACATGCCACATTTTTGTCCAGCTTCCACTTCCTCCCGGGGCTCAGGGGAGCCAGATGGAAGTTCACCTCTCCCCCCTCCCTCCGTGCAATCTTCTGGGACACATCACCGGTCCCAGAAGAGTGCCCGGCCAATCACAGCGCACAGCACAGCTCACGCATGTGCAGCGCGTGCCCAGCTGTGAAGCCACAATACCGGTGCCGGGGAGAGGAGGGGGAGAGGCGTAGGAGGTTTGTTCGCCCGCAACGCTAGACCATGGGACAGGTGAGTGTCCAATAATTAAAAGTCAGCAGCTACACTTTTATATGGGTGGAACTCTGCTTTATTCACCAGGCCATTTTTTGCGATAAGGCACTGCGTTGCTTTAACTAACAATTGCGCGGTCGTGCGACGCTGTACCCAAACAACATCGATGTCCTTTTTTTCCCACAAATAGAGCTTTCTTTTGGTGGTATTTGATCACCTCTGCGGTTTTTATTTTTTGTGCTATAAACAAAATAAGAGCGACAATTTTGAAAAAAAAACTATATTTTTTACTTTTTGCTATAATAAATATCCCCCCCCAAAAAAAAAATTCTTCATCAGTTTAGGCCGATATGTATTCTGCTACATATTTTTGGTAACAAAAAATAAACAAAAAATCGCAATACGGTAAGTGTATATTGATTGATTTGCGCCAAAGTTATAGGATCTTCAAAATAGGGGATAGATTTATGGCATTTTTTTTTTTTTTTTACTAGTAATGGTGGCAATCAGCGGATTTTTAGCGGGACTGCGACATTGCCGTGGACAGATCGGACACCTTTGACACTTTTTTTGCGACCATTGACATTTATACAGCGATCAGAGTGAAAAATAGCCACTGTATATCCACTGTATAAATGTCACTGACAGGGAAAGGATTAACATTAGGGTGCAATTAAGGGGTTAAATGTGTTCCCTCATGTGTGTTCTAACCCCCTGTGGGGGTATGGGACTGCCTGGAGGAGGAGACCAATCACTGTTCCTAATCTTCAGATCTGTCTCTCCTCCCCTGATAGAACAGAGATCTGTCTGTTTACATTGACAGATCTCCGTTCTGTCTGTCAGGGGCAATCATGGATGGCCAGCAGGTATCGTGACCAAGCGCATAGAGCTCCTAAAGGGACAGACATATCATGACAGCGATTCACCCAGAGGATCCAGGGAGCTTTTCAGGTGCCTCTTCTGTGCTCCTGGTCCCTCCTTCCTGTTCAGTGTCCCCACAGCAAGTAGCTTGGGGGCACCCGAGCTGAGTCACAGCTACCTGTGTCCATTTAGACATGGAGTCCTGACCTGCCCCCGCCACCTCTTTCCCCTGATTGGCTAGTTGGCTTTGATTGACAGCAGTGGCAGCCAATGGCGCCGCTGCTGTGTCTCAGCCAATCAGGAGGGAGGATCTCAGATGGCTGAGACACTCATGGACATCGCTGGATAGAGAGGGACCTCAGGTAAGGTAAGCTGCACATAGAAGGCTTTTTAACTTAAAGCGGAGGTCCACCCTAAAGTGGAGCTTCCGCTCATTGGAACTAGGGTTGCCACCTTTTCTTCAAGTCAAACCCCAACACTTTAGCTGCGCACAGCAATTATTATTTTTTTATATTATAAACTATATATATATATATATATATATATATATATATATATATATATATATATAGTTATTAAATAACATTTCTAATCATATGTAATTAATAACAAGGGCCCCCTTTACATCAGAGTCCGCAGAGTTCCCCTTTTACATCTGAACTCGTAGAGTTCCTTTTCACTGTAAGGGGGGACTCTGCAGACTCTGATGATAAGGAGAACTCTGGGGACTCTGACATAAGGGATCCTCGGGGAACCCGGATTTAAGGAGGAACACTGAGAACTCTGATGTATGGAGAGGAAACACTGTGGCCTCTGGTGTAAAGGGGAAATCTGATGTAAGGGGTGCTCTGAGAACCCTGATATACCTTAGTGTACTCTCTCAGAGGCAGGAGAGAGAAGGGGGAGACGTCAGTCACAGACTGGGATGGATGGTGAGCTCACTCACCCCTTGGGAATCAGCACCTCTCATCCAGATGTATCTGAGGCTGCTGGACTTCAAATTTCCAGCCCCCACTTTCCTTTTCTGAAGTACAGTGCCCGGGATTGGAGTGTGGGCAGACACAGACGGGTAGGGGGTGGGGGGGGGAGGTGCAGATCGAGCCCTCTCTCCTCTCCCGTCTGTGTGTGTGTTTGGGGGGGGTTGTTAGTGCTGGCTTCGGGCAGCGTGAAAGAATGTAAAAGTCACTCTCAGCTTAGACAACTGCAGCCAGCAACCCTGCTGGGAAGCCATAGTCCAGTCTGAATAATGTGTCCGGGTTTCAGGCAGCCTGAAACCCGGATGCATGGTTCCAAACCCGAACTGTCCGGGTGAATCCTGGACAGGTGGCAACCCTAATTGGAACCCTCCCCCCCTCCGGCGCCACAATTGGCACCTTTCAGGGGGGAGGGGGGTGCAGGTACATGTACAGTACAGGTATCTGCACCCACTTCCAGCATAGATATCTGCAGAATATACGCCCCTTTCCGCAGATATCTATGCCCCTTTCCGAAGGTCCCCTGCTGTCTGCTGGGAAACACGCGGATCCCAGAGACAGCGGGGACCATCCTTATTGCGCAGTGCGACTCACGCATGCGCAGTAGGGAACCGGGAAATGAAGCCGCAAGGCTCCACTTCCTGATTCCCATAGCCAAGATGGTGGCGGCAGCACCCGAGAGACGATCGAGAGCGGGCGCGCTGGGCGGGTAAGTGTCATTATTTTAAAAGTCAGCAGCTGCAGTATTTGTAGCTGCTGGCTTTTAAAAGAAAAAAAAAACGGCGGACTCCCACTTTAATGCATAGAATGCATTAAGAGAAAAAAAACCTTCTGATTTTACAACCACTTTAAATCATACCCAGTCTGCCCGCAGGCTAAAACCTGGAAGCTGATAAGCACAGCTGCACCAGATTCTGTGTGCACCCGTTTTAGTAAACCCCCCCCCCACTGTGTTCCATAAAGGAATTGATTTCAGCTGTAGACATACAGTGGGGAAAATAATTATTTGATCCCTTTCAGTCAGCCCACTTACAAAGAAATTAAGGGTCTATAATTGTTATCATAGATGTATTTTAAATTATAGAGACAGAATATCAACCAAAAATCCAGAAAAAACACATAATACAAATGTCATAAATTGAGTTGCAGTTCAGTGAGAAACATAAGTATTGCTAACTCAACTCGCCGTATTTGAAAGAAGAAAAATGCTGACTATGACCCTAAGAACACCTTCCCTAAAGTCAAGCATGGAGGTGGTAACATGATGCTTCGGGGCTGTTTCTCTTCTAAAGGTACAGGCCGACTTTTTCCCCATTGAGGGGTCAATGGATGGGGCCATAGTATTGTAAAATCTTGGATGAGAACCTTCTTCCTTCAAACAGAACACTGACGATAGGTCACAGATGGGTCTTTCAGCATGACAATGACCCAAAACATTCCACCAAGGCAACAAAGGAGTGGCTCAAGAGGAAGCACATTAAGTTCACGGAGTGGCCTAGTCTGTCTCCAGACCTTAATCCTAACCCAATTTCAAGTTGCCAAGCAACAGCCAAGAAACCTTAAGGCTCCTTTCACACTTCTGCGACTTAAAAGTTGATGCAATTTTGCTGTGATTTTACAGTCGCGAGTTTAATGAGATTTTGGCGTGATTTCAGGGAATGCCTGTATAAACGTGAGGTCTATGGACCTGAACTAGCATCAAAGTCTGACAAAAGTAGAACAGGACTACTTTAACCACTTAAGGACCGCCGTATTGCCATTGTACGTCATCGCAATGGCACAGGCAGGCACAAGCACGTAAATGTACGTGCCTGCCTTCCAGCGGGTGGGGGGTCCGATCGGACCCCCTCCCGCTGGATACGGCGGTCTGTTTCCCTCCAGGAGCGATCCGTGATGAGGGGATGGCCGTTGGTTTCTGGCCACCCCCTCTGGATCGCTCCTGACCAATGACGAACTTCCTCCCACTGTGTATTGTTTACACAGGAAGGAGGAAGTGATGTCATTCTCCTCGGGGCGGTCTTTTTGACCGGACTACGAGGAGAAGACTAAAAGTAAGTGCACCAAAACACTACACTGATACATAGGTACACATAGGTACACAAACCCCCCCGATCCCCCCCCGATCGCCCCCCGACCCCCCCCCCAGTCACAGTGTCACTGATTGCATTGATCATTTCTTTACTGATCAATGCATTCAGTGTCAGTTGTAACAGTTAAAACTGTCAGGGCAGTTAGTGTTAGGTCCAGGGTAGCCCCCTATCACCCCCAATAAAGATTTAACCCCCTGATTGCCCCTAGAGTTAACCCTTTCACCCCCTTTTGCCAGTGTCACTAAGCGATCATTTTTCTGATCGCTGCATCAGTGTCGCTACTGTCGCTAGGTAGCTAGTTATTTTTTTAGGTTCACCGCCAGGTTTTTATATCGCTAGGTACCCCGATATACTACCCAATAATGGTTTTAACCCCCTGATTGCTCCTAGTTAACCCTTTCACCCCCTTTTGCCAGTGTCACTAAGCGATCATTTTTCTGATCGCTGCATTAGTGTCGCTACTGTCGCTAGGTAGCTAGTTATTTTTTTAGGTTCACCGCCAGGTTTTTATATCGCTAGGTACCCCGATATACTGCCCAATAATGATTTTAACCCCCTGATTGCCCCTAGTTAACCCTTTCACCCCCTTTTGCCAGTGTCACTAAGCGATCATTTTTCTGATCGCTGCATCAGTGTCGCTACTGTCGCTAGGTAGCTAGTTATTTTTTTAGGTTCACCGCCAGGTATTTATAGCGCTAGGTACCCCGATATACTACCCAATAATGGTTTTAACCCCCTGATTGCCCCTAGTTAACCCTTTCACCCCCTTTTGCCACTGTCACTAAGCGATCATTTTTCTGATCGCTGCATTAGTGTCGCTAGTGTCGCTAGGTAGCTAGTTTTTTTTTTAGGTTCACCGCCAGGTTTTTATAGCACTAGGTACCCCGATATACTACCCAATAATGGTTTTAACCCCCTGATTGCCCCTAGTTAACCCTTTCACCCCCTTTTGCCACTGTCACTAAGCGATCATTTTTCTGATCGCTGCATTAGTGTCGCTAGTGTCGCTAGGTAGCTAGTTTTTTTTTTAGGTTCACCGCCAGGTTTTTATAGCACTAGGTACCCCGATATACTACCCAATAATGGTTTTAACCCCCTGATTGCCCCTAGTTAACCCTTTCACCAGCGATCACAGTATAAGTGTCACTGGTGATGCTGGTTAGCCAGTTAGTTATTTAGGTTCCCCGTCAGGTTTTTATATAGTGCCAGGGACCCCCATATACTACCTAATAAAAATTTGAACCCCCTGATTGCCCCTAGTTGACCCTTTCACCACTGATCACCGTATAAGTGTTACGGGTGACTCTGGTTAGTTTGCTTTTTATAGCATCGGGGCACCCACCATTTATTACCCAATAAAGGTTTAACCCCCTGATCACCCGGCGGGTGATATCAATTAGGTTTTAGGGTCAGGGTCTGCGTCGCCCCAGGCAGCGCTAGGTTAGTGCCAGTACCGCTAACACCCACACGCAAAGCATAAACCTCCTGTAGTGGTATAGAATCTGAACAGATCAATATCTGATCTGATCAGATCTATACTAGCGTCCCCAGCAGTTCAGGGTTCCAAAAAAACGCATTGTTAATGGGATCAGCCCAGTACCTGCTAGCACCTGCGTTTTGCCCCTCTGCCCAGCCCACCCAAGTGCAGTATCGATCGATCACTGTCACTTACAAAACACTAAACACATAACTGCAGCGATCGCAGAGTCAGGCCTGATCCCTGCGATCGCTAACAGTTTTTTTGGTAGCATTTTATATTTAAATCCGGAAGGCAGTGCTTGGTTTTTGGGGTCCCGTACGTGGAATTTATTTTGGGGTGTAATTTGACTTATGCCCATAGCATGTGTGAGCAATATATCATTTAGTGACAACTTTGTGCAAAAAAAAAAAGTTTGTAATATTCCTGCAACTTGTGGCAAAATATAAAATATTCCATGGACTCAACATGCCTCTCAGTAAATAGCTTGGGGTGTCTACTTTCCAAAATGGGGTCATTTTGGGGGGTTTTGTGCTATTTTGGCATTTTATGGCCTTTGAAACTGTGATGGGTAGTGAGGAGTCAAATCAAAAATTTGCACCCTTAGAAATCCTGAAGGTGGTGATTGGTTTTCGGGGTGCTGTGCGCGACTAGACTCCCAAAAAGTCCCACACATGTGGTATCCCCATACTCGGGAGAAGTAGCGGAATATATTTTGGGGTGCAATTCCACATATAACCATGGCATGTGTGAGCAATATATCATTTAGTGACAACTTTTTGTAAAAAAAATTTTTTTTTTTTTGTCATTATTCAATCCCTTAGGACAAAAAAAATAAATATTCAATGGGCTCAACATACCCATCAGCAATTTCCTTGGGGTGTCTACTTTCCAAAATGGGGTCATTTGGGGGGGGGGTTGTACTGCCCTGCCATTTTAGCACCTCAAGAAATGAGATAGGCAGTCATAAATTAAAAGCTGTGTAAATTCCAGAAAATGTACTCTAGTTTGTAGACGCTATAACTTTTGCGCAAACCAAAAAATATACGCTTATTGACATTTTTTTTACTAAAGACATGTGGCTGAATAAATTTTGCCCTCAATGTATGACTAAAATTTAGTTTATTCGATTTTTCTTATAACAAAAAGAAGAAAATATATTTATTTTTCAAAATGTTTGCTCTTTTTCCATTTATATCGCAAAAAATAAAAATCGCAGAGGCAATCAAATACCATCAAAAGAAAGCTCTATTTGTGGGAAGAAAAGGACGCAAATTTTGTTTGGGTGCATTATTGCATGACCGCGCAATTACCAGTTAAAGCAGCGCAGTGCGAAATTGGAAAAAGACCTCTGGTCCTTAAGGTGTTTATTGGTCCGGGCTGTAGTGGTTAAAGTCTGTGCGACTTGAAGTCCTCATTGGAAATCATGGGGTACGACTTGTCATGCGACTTTGCAGTCCCAAGTTGCAGGACAAGTCGCACAAGTGTGAAAGGGGCCTAAGGCTGCATTCACACCTGAGCGTATAGTTTCAGGCAGAATGTTGCATGATTTTTACCATGATTTTTACACGTTTATTGCCGTGATTTTGTACAGGTCAAACAATCACCAATGTAAAAAGCAGAAAAACGCCTGTAATCTGCCCAAAAAAATAGCTTGTGTACTTTTTTGAGCTTCGGGGCATTTTACCTGTAGGGTATAAAATGTGCAGATGTGAACAGGGACAATTTAAATAAATGGGATTTTGCTTGCTGGGCGTTTTTCGGGCACTTTTTGGGGCATTTTACGAGCGTTTTACAAACTGAAAACGCTCAGGTGTGAATGCAGCCATATATATATATATATATATATATATATATATATATATATATATATATATATATATATATATATACTTACCTGCTTTGTGCAATAGAATTGCACAGAGTGCCCAAGAACCTCCTCTTTTCAGGGTCCCTGCATTCAATGAGGCACTGCATCGAATGAGGGCTCAGGTAAGTAAAAGGGGAAGTGAGGGGCAATGCTGACACCTAAACAAGGAATGCATTAAAGTGCTTGTAAACCCTTACAACCAACTTTGACCTACAGGTAAGCCTAGATTAAGGCTTACCTGTAGGTCCAAGAAATATTTCCTAAACCTACACGGTTTAGGAGATATGTGCCGAAAGACAAGCGCCGCTGTATACGGCGCACGCGCCGTAGACAGAGGCACGCAGGCGCACTGAGCGCGCCACGGTCAACGGCGATATGCCGCGAGTAGCGGCTCCTGTGCGCATGCGCGGGTGTGACGTCATCGCGGCTTCGCCGAATGACAGCGGCAGAGCAGCAAGACCCACCGAGAAGATGGATGCTCCGGACTACAGGGGACAGCGGTGACATCGCTGGCTCCTGTGTCAGGTAAGTGACACATAATGGACTACTATGCGATGCATAGTAGTCCATTATGCTTTACCTTTGCAGGGAATCAAAGAGGAAGTAAACCCATCAGGGCTTACTTCCTCTTTAAGCTGGAAGGCTTTCACAACCACTTTAAGTATTTAGAGGAGATCTGTAAAGAAGAGTGGACCAAAATCCCTCCTGAGATGTGTGTAAACCTGGTAACCAACTACAAGAAACATCTTACCATTCTGCTTGCCAACAAGGGTTTCTCCACCAAGTACTAAGTCATATTTTGATTGGCGATCGAATACTTATTTTACTTACTGAACTGCAACTTATATGATGTGTTTTTTTCTGGAGTTGTGGTTAATATTCTATCTCTATCACTTAAAATAAACCTATGATAAAAATTATAGACCCTTAATTTCTTTGTAAGTGGGCAAATTTACAAAATATCCTGGAGATCAAATAATTATTTTCCCCACTGTAAGTGCAGTATGCATCTGACAATCGCTTAAATTTCCACCATCCATTTTATTATTAACCACTTAAGCCCCGGACCAATTTGCAGCCAAAGCACCAGGCCCCTTTTTGTGATTCGGCACTGCGTGTGACGTGGCTCCCAAACAAAATTGGCGTCCTTTTTTTCCCACAAATAGAGTTTTCTTTTGGTGGTATTTGATCACCTCTGTGTTTTTTTTCCTCAGTTTAGGCCGATACGTATTCTTCTACATATTAGCAATTAGCGATTATTGATTGGTTTGTGCAAAAGTTATAGCGTTTACAAAATAGGGGATAGTTTTATAGCATTTTTATTAATATTTTTGTTTTACTAGTAATGGCCGCGATTTTTATTGTGACTGCGATATTATGGCGGACACATCGGACATTTTTGACACATTGTTTGGGACCATTGTCATTTATACAGCAATCAGTGCTATTTAAATGCATTGATTCTTGTGTAAATGACACTGGCAGTGAAGGAGTTAACCACTAGGGGGGAGTGTAGTGTTATGTATGACATTATGTGGTTTTTTATTGTAGGGGGGCGTGGCCTGGCATGTGACGTCACTGATCATCATTCCCTATAAAAGGGAAGAGGCGATCGGTGACAGCCACAGTAGGAAGCACAGGGAGAGGTTCGTTTACACAGACCTCTCCTCGTTCTTCAGCTCTGTGTCCCGCGTCCATGGTCACGGAGCTCAGGACCGGGTCGTGAGCACGCTGCTGGCGGCGCGCTCCCGACCCACAGCTGGGCACTTAAAAAGCAACGTACAGGTACGTGCTTGTGCCCAGACGTGCCATTCTGACGACGTATATGTGCAGCTTTATGGGTGGATTTGTGTCACAGTCACAAATTCTGTCACATACTGCCAGAACTGAACCTCCTGAGTTAGAAGAATGAAAGAGGAACTTCACCACTGCCTTTCACCTAGGGCCGTCTTTAATATTTACTGGACCCTGAGCAAACATTTTCTTGGGCCCCACCTTCCATGCGATCTCGCTCTCCACATGCTTTGAGACATACAATAAATAGCAGCTAGACTCAAGATTAGTTTACTGAATTAGATCAGGCAGTGATTGTGATTGGTTGCCAGAGGTTACAGTGTATCATTACCGCTCACTGACTGGCTGCTAGAGGTTACAGCACATATTATGGCTCACTGTTTATTTTCTAGAGATTACAGAACATGACTTCTGCTTGTTGATTGGATGCTAGCGATTACTGTACATCAATACTGCTCACTAATTGAATGATAGAGGTTACTGGACATCTATACCACTCACTAATTGATTGTTAGAGGTTACTGCACATTATTACTGAACATTATTACTGCTTACTGATTGGTTCCTACATGTTATTGCATATCCTTACCGCTCAATGATTGGTTGCAAGAGATTCGTGCACAGCATTACTGCTCACTGATTGGCTGCTAAAGGTTAAAGCATATTATCTCCTCCTGCCTGCACACCATTGAATGGGTAGAAGAGGGGACCCATTCATAGGCATAAAACTCCTAGGAATCCTAGGACTCCAGGCATCAGTGGCAATGCTGGGGGGGGGGTCTGGAAATCTTTGGCAAGTCTATAGTGGGCGGATTCTACCAATGTAATAGGGAATTTACAATGAATACCAATGTGAGGGGGATTTACACTGACCATCAATGTGAGGGGGAATTTGCACTTACCACCATGTAACAGGGAATTTTACACCACCCACCAATAGAAAAGAGGGATTTCTACACTGACACAATGTAATTAGAGCATTTACACCAACCACCAGTATAAGGGGGAATATACACTGACCTCCATGTAAGAGGGAATTTTCCCTGACAACCATTGTCAAAGAGATTTGTACTGGCCACCAATGCAAGGTGACACTTCTACACAACGACGAATGTTAGGAGGGATTTACACTGAACACCATTGTAAAGGGGATTTACATTGACCACCAGTGTAAGGGCAATTCTGCACTTACCACCAATGTAAAGGGAAATGTACACTGCTCATCGATATTATGAAGAATTTACACTGACAACTAATGTAATGGGGGATTTTACATCAACAGCCAATAAAGGGGGATTTCTACACTGGCCACCAATGTAAGGGGGATTTACACTTGCCACCAATTTAAAGGGGGCTTCTACATGTACTACTAATGTAAGGGAGGATTTGAGACTGACCACAAATGCAAGTTTGGATTTTTTAACAATTATCAATATAAAGAGGAGTTTCTACACTGGTCACCAATGTAATGGGGATTTACACTGACCACTAATGTAAGGGGGACCTTCACACTAGTCACTAGTGTGAATGAAAGGATTGTACGCCAAGCCCCAATGTAATGAGAAGATTTACACTGACCACCAATGTAACTGAGACGTTTAGCCTGGGTTCACATTTGTGTGTGTCTGAAATACATGCAAAATCGCTTTCCTGACACCACAGAAACATTCTGCCTTTTAGCAGATACATAGCAGTGGCATTAATTGTTAATGACACCCTCGTTGCCTGAGACGTGTGTATTCACATGCACCAAAATTCAGGGTGCTGTGGAACCATGTTATTTTGAAGGGTTCCACCTCCAATTTGCTTACCTTTGCAGAACAGGCTGATGTTAGGCTTAATTACTACAGGTATACCCCACTTTTAAGTACACAATGGGGTTTATTTACTAAAGTTAGAAAGTGCAAAATCAGTCTCACTTCTGCGTAGAACCCAATGAGTTTCCAGGTTTTATTACCCAAGCTTAATTGAACAAGCCGAGGTTAGAAGCTCATTGGTTTCTATGCAGAAGTGAGCCTGATTTTGCACTTTCCAGCTTTAGTAAATAAACCCCATTGTGTACTTAAAAGTGGGGTATGCCTGTATAGTTGTAGGTGGGACTTTTAAGCATGCTCCTTTACCTCCCCAGTGGGTAGCATTCAGCAGAAAGGATGGTGGATATGACCTCAGGGGACATGATAAACATCTGAATGCCGCCTCTATTTACATAGCAATGCAGTGGTCTGTGACTATTTACCTTTTATTGCCGCCGCTATTTACATATCGATGCAGGTTATTTACACATATGTAAAAACAGGGTCTGAAGGTGAGTCATCTGTACATGGCAAAAGGGCAGAGCTGGGCAGCAGCAACAGAACTTTACACTGAGATATCGAGGCACAAAACAAGACTAAGGCTGCTTTCACACTGGGGCGGTATTCAGGCGTTACAGCGCTATAAATAGCGCCTGTGTAACGCCTGAAAAAAACCGGCCCCTTTAACTCCAGTGTGAAAGCCGGAGGGCTTTCACACTGGAGCGATGCGCTGGCAGGACGGTGAAAAAAGTCCTGCCAGCCGCATCTTTGCAGCGGTGAAGGAGCGGTGTATTCACCGCTCCTATACCGCTGCTACCCATTGAAATCAATGGGACACCGCGGCAATACCGCCGGCAAAGCGCCGCTGCAGCGGTGCTTTGCGGGCGGGTTTAACCCCTTTTCGGCCGCTAGCGGGGGTTAAAACCACCCCGCTAGCGCCCGCACACCGCCGCTAAAACGACGGTAAAGCGCCGCTAAAAATAGCGGCGCTTTACCGCCGACGCTGCTCTCGCCCCAGTGTGAAAGCAGCCTAAAACTTCAAGGGATAAGGATAAGGGAATTTAAACTGGGATAGTTGGCAAGTATAATGCCCCGTACACACGACCAGACTTTTCAACATCAAAAGTCTGACAGAATGATTCCGGCAGACTATTCGAACGTGTGTGGGCTGTAGCGGACTTTTGATTTGCAAAAGTCTGACAGACTTTAGAAATGGAACATGTTTCAAATTTTTCCCACAGAACTCTGCCGGACCCAGAAATCCGCTCGTGTGTGTGCTAGTCTGACGGACTAAAACCGACGCGAGGGCAGCTATTGGCTACTGGCTATGAACTTCCTTATTCTAGCCCAGTCATACGTCATCACATTCGAATCCGTCGGACTTTGGTGTGATTGTGTGTGGCCAAGTCCGTTCATTCGGAAAGTCCGTCAGAACTCTGTCAGAACTCCGTCAGAACTCCGTCAGAACTCCGTCAGAACTCCGTCAGAACTCCGTCGAAAGTCTGCCGGACTTAAGTCCTGTCGTGTGTACGTGGCATAAGGCAGCTTCTTTGGGCCCCACAACAATAATGGAGCCCAGGGCAGCTTCCCCTTTTACCCTGCCTTAAAAATGGTCCTACCTTCACCGCTTCTTCAGGAGCTTGTAGTACATACAGTATTATTATAGAGCAAACACCATAATTTTATTGCTATAGTAAGAAATTAGAAAGAGAAAAGAAAATTAATTACATAGTTCCAATGTAATACAAAATGGATATATGGCAGAATCCTGTGCATGCTATCTTACCCAGAACATTAACAAACTGCAGAAAACTCAAATGGGGGTACAAGTCTTCCCCGGCGAATATGGGAGTCCCACACTAGGGGATGCACACTCCTCCATCTATCAGAAAAGAGATAAAGATAATAAGTTGAGATAATAAAACCCAAGTATATGCAACCAGCTTTATGTGTGGATATAAATGGTAACGCACCGTAATAACAGATGCACATATGAGACAGATCCTCTCAGAGATGAACTTGATCACAGTATGTGACTTCTGTCATCCCAGCAGTAGTAAACTGCAAAAGTGGAAATTACATCTATATATAAATACCGTTCACGGGCTACCACTTCCAAATTTCATAGGATGGCTACACAATTCAACCTATAGGGGAATCAATTGCGGAATATGGGTATACATATAGCTTTTAAAGGTTCCTGCGTCATGGTATCTCATCAACTATATCTGAAATAAATGATCAAAAAAATGTATGTTGTTTTGGAAAACACATACTGCACAAATCTAGCAAGCCATGTATGTAGAGAGCCTAAAATACAGGGTTACATACATATAACACGTATAACAAAGAGTGTGCAGTACCTGACATATAATACATTTTGGAGTAACCCATGTATTGAGCTCGCCCTTGTTTTACTTATGCTATTATGGGATGATGGTACCCTTTCTTATTTCTGCTCATTAACTCTTATTGAGGTGTTATAATTTCAAAGATAATATATGGCCAGAAGTGTGCATTATCCAATACCATAATAGACATAGTGCATGTATATAGCAGGCTGCATGTAAGTAATGTCATCAATAACAGAAACATCTACATATACTGCTCACCTGATGGAATCGGTAGGAACATGCAGAGGAGACTAAATGCAGGGACAGAGCCTGGAGTGCCGGGTCAAAGAGCTGGAAATAGTTAAACTAGTAGCCAGCATGTATCCCATATGCGCCTCCCTAAAGACGAAAGAGTATACCATAGTTACAAACTGTAGCCATAATAAGTATAATGGTGTCACAAGTGCATGAGGAGAGAGAGCTATATAACCTACCCTTCAGAAGGGGATCTGTGTCCAGAGAGGCTCTGTCCTAGGGCTGCAGCAGCAGAGGGGATATGCAAACTCCCCCAAATATATGGGAATCCTGCCCGACACTGCCCACAACGCCAATTGGCATGTGACATCACCGGGCCCGGCCCCCACAGGGGATCAGGGGAAAAAAGGAGTCAGGACAGCCATCAGAAAGAGAGGGGAGGAAAAAAGATCCACAACATATTCAACATAACAGACAATATAGACTCTCAGAAAGATAGTTCACAGAAAAGGCTTGTATGAGATTAACTCATTGAACCCAGGGGGGCGTCAAAGCATCCAAGCGTTCAATCCATAATGTTTCGCGCTGGAGTTTGCGCTTATCCAAATTTCCTCCTCTTAGATCAGATAAAATGACTTCAAGGATAAAGAAGGATACCATTTCTGTGTGGTATTTATGGTGAAGACCAATATGTCTAATAACAGGGGTGATGATTTTACCACTACCTGAATAATATGTATGATCTCCAATCCTTTGTCTGAACTGTTGCTTGGTTTTAGCGATGTAGAAAGCTCCACATCTGCAAGTCATAATGTACACAACTCCCTGTGTTAGACAGTTTGAAAACATATTGATCTATGCCATTGACCATTCGGTAGTTTGATGCCTGGGCCCTCATGAACCCAAGGACAGTGTAAACAGGGGTCAGTCTAATGTATTTGGAGATGGTGTAGTCATCCGTTAGGAAGTGCTAATTCCTAGCCATTAATGATCGCAATTGTGTTTCGTTAGAGGAATATCTAGTAACCAGACCCACAGTTTGGTTACACTGCCTAGAGGGAGTACCATACAACAAATACACCCTAGTTTTAGCCTTAGCTCTGTTGTAAGAGTGCCTAAGCAGGGTACGTGAATATCCTCGTGCTAACAGTCTCTGTTGTAACAGGTCAGCCTGTTTTTTACAATCTAGTTCTGAAGTACCGTTCCTCCACAATCGTACATATTGGGCATAAGGGATACTTCTAACTATACAACCAGGGTGTAGACTGTTAGCATGCAACAGAGTGGTCCCTGTACCGGGCTTCCAATATAGATCCATTTGGATCTAGAAAAGAGACCTGTGTCTTGCTGACATTGTGAGTAAATTTCAGATTGTATCGATGGATATTAAGTTGTTCCAAGAATGAACAACGTTCCCTTTCTGTATCTGTCTAGACGACCAGTTGGTCATCTATATAGCGGAATCAGTACAGAATACAGGGCAGCCAGGGTGTGAAGGCTTCATTAGAACAAACCTCCTTCACCCATTCACCTAGATACAGATTTGCGTAGGATGGTGCGCAATAAGTGCCCATGGCTACTCCCTGGATTCAGCGGCCAGGAGGATTTATACTGTTCCATGAGGAAGGACCCCGGCCACCCCACCTGTGCGGAATACTCGAATATATAGATTCTATATCGATAGCAACGAGTAGGGCACCTGGGGGAACGTTGGTCCCCTCCACATGTTTCAGCAGATCAGGTGTATCTTTGATATAAGAGGGAAGTCTTGTTACATGAGGGAGAGAAATGAATCCATGAATCTGCTGGCTTTTTTGGCCAAAGACCCAATTCCTGAAATTATCGGCCTCCCTGGGGGATTGTAAGATTCTTGTGGACCTTAGTTAAAGCATAGAACATGGGAGTACGTGGATTAATTAGATCAGTGGTCATCAAACCTGTTCTCAGGGCCCACTAATAGGCCAGGTTTTATGTATTTCCTTGGGGAGATGCAGACTAGAATACTGCAATCACTGAGCAACAAATGATATCACCTGTGATGTATTTCAGTTATCTTGCAAACCTGGCCTGTTAGTGGGCCCTGAGGACAGGGTTGATGACCACTGAATTAGATAATCCAGAATGTATTTTTCAATAAGTCCTTCCAGAAATGCTCCTGTACAGAAGTCTCTAAATTCCATCTCATATTTTATGACCAATTGTGGGATAATAGGATGATACCATTGTTGATTGTCTAATACATCATGGCACATTTGCTTATATTGTGGGTGGGACATCAAAACTATGTCTCCCCCTTTATCTGAATTGGTTTAATAACCACATTTATCTGGGTCTTAAGTTATTTAAGAGCAGATGCTTGTGCATCAAAGAGATTTGTAGACATAGAGGATTGCCAACATGCAGCTATTACAGTGGTGTGAAAAAGTGTTTGCCCCCTTCCTCATTTCCTGTTCCTTTGCATGTTTGTCACACTTAAGTGTTTTTCGGAACATCAAACCAATTTAAACAATAGTCAAGGACAACACAAGTAAACACAAAATGCAATTTGTAAATGAAGGTGTTTATTATTAAAGGTGAAAAAAAATCCAAACCATCATGGCCCTGTGTGAAAAAGTGATTGCCCCCTAAACCTAATAACTGGTTGGGCCACCCTTAGCAGCAACAACTGCAACCAAGCGTTTGCGATAACGTGCAATGAGGCTTTTACAGCGTCCTGGAGGAATTTTGGCCCACTCATCTTTGCAGAATTGTCCTAATTCAGTTACATTAGAGGGTTTTTGAGCATGAATGGCCTTTTTAAGGTCATACCACAACATCTCAATAGGATTCAGGTCAGGACTTTGGCTAGGCCACTCCAAAGTCTTAATTTTGTTTTTCTTCAGCCATTCGGTGGTGGACTTGCTGGTGTGTTTAGGATCATTGTCCTGCTGCAGAACCCAAGTTCGTTTCAGCTTGAGTACACGAACAGATGGTCGGACATTCTACTTCAGGATCTCTTGGTAGACAGCAGAATTCATAGTTCCTTTTATCACGGCAAGTCTTCCAGGTCCTGAAGCAGCAAAACAGCCCCAGACCATCACACTACCACCACCATATTTTACTGTTGGTATAATGTTCTTTTTATGAAATGCAGTGTTCCTTCTACGCCAGATATACTTGGACACACACCTTCCCAAGAGTTCCACTTTTGTCTCATCGGTCCACAGAATGTTGTCCCAAAAGTCTTGGGGATCATCAAGATGTGTTGTGGAGAAATTGAGACGAGCTTTGATGTTCTTTTTGCTCAGCAGTGGTTTTCTCCTTGGAACTCTGCCATGCAGGCCATTTTTGCCCAGTCTTTTCCTGATGGTGGAGGCATGAACGCTGACCTTAACTGAGGCAAGTGAGGCCTGCAGTTCCTTGGACGTTGTTGTGGGGTCTTTTGTGACCTCTTGGATGAGTCGTCGCTGCGCTCTTGGGGTAATTTTGGGCGGCCGGCCACTCCTGAGAAGGTTCACCACTGTTCCATGTCTTCGCCATTTGTGGATAATGGCTCTCACTGTGGTTCGCTGGATTCCCAAAGCTTTGGAAATGGCTTTATAACCCTTTCCAGACTGATAGATCTCAATTACTTTCTTTCTCAATTGTTCCTGAATTTCTTTGGGTCTCGGCATGATGTGTAGCTTTTAAGGATCTTCTGGTGGACCTTACTGTGTCAAGCAGCTCCTATTTAAGTGATGCCTTGATTGTGAACAGGTGTGGCAATAATCAGGCCTGGGTGTGGCTAGAGAAATTGAACTCAGGTGTGGACAACCACAGTTATAGTATGTTTTAACAAGGGGGGCAATCACTTTTTCACACAGGGCCATGATGATTTGGATTTTTTTTCACCTTTAATAATAAACACCTTCATTTACAAATTGCATTTTGTGTTTACTTGTGTTGTCCTTGACTATTGTTTAAATTGGTTTGATGTTCCGAAACACTTAAGTGTGACCAGGGGCGTAACTATAGGGGGTGCAGCAGTTGCGATCGCTACCGGGCCCTGTGATGCAGAGGGCCCATGCAGCCCCCTCTACATATGGCTGGCAGCAGCATAGGCAGCTAGGGGTACCAGTGCACCATGCACACGGGTGGCTGGAGGTGGAGGGTGACTAGCAGAGCTCCATGCTCGACTATCGCACTGGCTGCTCTTTAGTTGTGCATTCCCTGCATGACCTGTGTCCTCAGCCGGCTCCTCAGAGTACCCCTCTCCTGCTCCATGCATTGCCACTCAGTCTGATGTCTGTTCTCCCCAGCCAGACAGGGACAGTCCCCCAATGGGGCACCTAAAAATTAAAAAAAATGAAATAAAAAAAAAAACTACTGATACCAGTGGTGGAACTACGGGGCTCACAAAGGTCATACCTGTGACCACGCCCTGGAGTTCCACCGCCGGACTCGGAGGGAAGGGCCCTGGCTGGGGTTCAGGGGGGCCCTTCATGGTTTTTTGCATCGGGGCCCTGAAGGTTCTAGTTACGCCACTGAGTGTGACAAACATGCAAAGGAACAGGAAATGAGGAAGGGGGCAAACACTTTTTCACACCACTGTATGTCTCTAATAGTTTGCTGAAGAAACATCCATTGGGGCAAAGAGAAAGTTCCGGACAGTGAACTTCGATTTAAACATTTTCACCATGTGCACATTGGATTCAGAAATGGTTTGTGTCGACTCGAGTGGGGGATCAAGTTCTATGGCTCCTTCAACATTAGGTCTCTACGGGCTCAAAAATCTTTCATAGTGAAGTCCATAGTTTGTTCAGAAACGTATTTTTCAATAATTTTTTCTTTATGTTCAGTGTCAAACATAAACTTATAGGTAAGATTACGTGCAAACAAATAAGAATCTTTATTGTTTCCATCACATCTATCTCTTGGGAGGGGTAAAAACCCAGACCCATCCAAAGGACAGATTTTTGGGCTAACGTAAGCGAAAATTCCATATGATTTATTATGTTGATCTCTGAGCACTTGGTGTCATTGGCACCACTGGTGCCTGTGGTGTCCACACCACATAGGTATTTAGGCTGCTTTGAATTTTGGCCTCTGATAGAGCCAAGGCAGGGTCTAAAAAAATCTCCTGTAACAGTGGGGAACTTAGTATTAGCTGGCACAATTGTGGTGCCTTTATTCAGTAGACTGTATACTACTAGTGTGAAGTTGCCACTAATGAAGCCACGCGTATTCAGATGCGTTGATTCCGTTCACATGAGCGTCAGTGTGCGCTAAAGCATTTTAGTCGCCATTTAGGGTTGAACTAAGTTAAAGACATTTACACTGCCATCCAGTGTTCATTAATGGGGGAGAATTTCTAAGCCCTTGTACACACGGTCGGAGAATCTGTCGGAATGAGTCTTATCGGACCGTGTCGTCAGATAATCCGACTGTGTGTGGTATGCATCGGACTGAATCCGTCCGAATCTCCGTCCGACCCAATTTTCCAACATGTTGGAAATATTTCCCGACCAACTGGGCCGGACGGACCTAATCCGATCCTGTGTAGAGCATTTTCATCGGACCAAGTGCCACACATGCTCAGATCAAATTCCTACATCAAAGCTATTGGCTACTAGCCTGAATGTAGTCCCATCTTAACGAAATGACGTCATCACGTTCTGAAAGATCGGATTTTTCGCCAACTTGGCCCGACCGTGTGTATGCAACAGTTTCGGACACAATCCGTTGGACTAAATCCGACGGGCAAAATCCGACGGATTGGGTTGGCAAAATCTCCGACCGTGTGTACATGTGCTAAGAGAAAAGATCTGGAGAAAAAATAGAGTATTAAAATATTAAAATAGGCGTTTATATGTGTTTTAAAATGTATGAATTGGATATAGGGAAATGAAGTAGCTATAAGATAAAAGTGCGTTCGTAGGAGCTTTGTATTGAGAAATGTAACTGTCGTTCGGAAAGCAAAACAGCTAAAGCAGAATGCAGCAAAAATATCTGAAGTTTTTAAGAATAAGAGAAATAGTTTAATCTATATATTGTATATTGTACGAGGGTTTGAAGAATTTATTACTTTGATTGTTTTGTAATGAAAATGATTGTGTAGAAACAAGTACGAATGTAGTACTAAGTGTCATTCAAGCGGCACTGAAGCTGCGCATTTTAATTAGACAAATGAGAGGCGGATCTATTCAAGTATAAAATGTAGTACAAAGAGTGACCAGGCACGCCCCCCTGAAGACGTTATTCTAATGAGACGTACGTCAGAGGCAGTGCAAGGTCACGCAGGACATCCGGTCGTTCTGGCTAACAGCACGAGTGTGTGGAACGAATGCACGCCAAATGTAATGGATAGTGTGGATACCTTCGGTATTGCAGCTCGCTCGAGATTAACGCCAGCCCCAGTGCCGGGAGAAAGGCACTTTTTCAAGTAAGGAGCCATTTGGCTGTATATTATTTTGAATTTTTAATAAAATTTAATTACGTTATGGAGGCTCTCCATCTGTTTTTTATATACCGCACCTACCTTACTTCTCTGGGAGGAGGAAGGCTGAATTTGTCTACAGGTTAAAAGCATGTGAGCAGGCACAATCCTGCAGAAGCAAACATTGACTTACTTTTTCAATAAAGTGGTCAATAAAATCTGGTAAGCTGAATCATATTACTATCACTTATTTGGTGTGGATGATCGAGGCTGTGGTGAAGGATCACATAAAAGGTTGTGGCTACATTTCTTTACACGAAAGATCTGTCATCAATTTGTGTGGGACAATCACATCACGTTATAGAGGAACTTCTTTGGAATAGTTTAAATTGCAAGGACTTTTATACTATAGTTGTTGTAGCAATTGCTGTCACTGGGGTGTTATCATATGAATATGTCAATTATTGTTTAAATTAATTTTGCTGTATATATTATGGTGCATGCACTATGGTTAGCTGCACATATGATATTTGATAATAAATGGCAAATTATTTATTGTTAATGAGAAGATTAATATTCACGTTGAGGATTATTTTTTTTTGTTAATTAGCGCCCCCTACATGTTATCTATATACTGCCACTAATGATGCCTAATTCTCCCAGTTGAGGTGACACAGTAAAACATGATTTTTTTTTTGTCAATATCTGTATGTGAATACCCACCACTGTCATTACATGAGCGTTTAGGCCCGTGAAGATTGGGGATTCAAAAGACGTGAGGTGACCTGTGAAGAAACAGAAGCAGTAAAATAATCAGTCTCTGTAGTATCCTCTATTTGGGAATGCCTATGTGACGTATTACATCTATTGAAATTTCTAGTTGTGTTTCTACCTATCCACTTACAGGCATATCCCTCTGAAAATGCCAGTTTATCTTTTTTTTTTTTTTTTTTTGTGAAAATCTCCTTGTTCATATTTTCAAGATGGTCCCTGATCTCCTTCCATTTCGAAGGAAATGCCGGGAGGTTTATATTGAACATTTAGGGCATCAATTTAAGCAGCTAACATTAATTAATCATTAGCATAGTAATTGACCAATAAAGTCATAAGATCCTTACTACATTTGGTTAGAACTCCCTCCCATCATTTTTTTAAATACTCTGGGGAAGTTTTGATAGTTGAAAATGTGTGAGGGCGTAAATCATTGAAAAGATTTATTATGCCAATATAAATGTGATTTAAGTTTCAATAATATCCTAATTTTGCCCAAATATATAACAAGATCATCGTCGCCCTTTTTGTTTGCAGTACAACCTGTTTCAGTTTGGGTCATAAACCCTGCCCAAGTGGTATTATGAAGATCCACTGTGACACACGATCAGTCAAAAAAAAAATCAGAAAAAGCTAAAAAATTATCAGGAAAGTATAAAGAACCATGCTGCATCTAAAATACAGTTTGATTAGAATTAAATAGATAAGGCACCAGGATATTGCCTCGGGTGTGTTTATCCACCCAAGGTAAAAAGAAAAGAAAAAATTTAACAGAAGAAATGTTTATTAAAGTAATAAAACCATTAAACGTGTAAATAATACATAAGTGCGATATAAAGGAATAATCTTACAGTGCTGTTACAGATCTGTTCTTCAACATAGGAATCAGCCATCATAGATCAACTATCAATATTGCTTAGTATTCATTGCCATATCACAGCATCTCTTCAACTGGGAGATGACTTGTATTCAGAGAATCATAACTAGTGGAAGATGCAGCATATCATCAGGCAGCAATTCACCCCTTCGGGGGCTCAGTAGAAAAGAGTAGGAGCCGGGGGGTGGGAGGGGGGGGGGGGGAATGGGAAAAAGCTTCATTCACTATAGACCGTAGGATATATTTCTGACATCTGGTAGATAAAAGGAGAGTCTATCTATAACTGTAGACTCCTCAGCCAGCTACTTATTAAAATATCTCACATGTCAGAGCTGTTCATATCGTGAGGTGCCTAGCTTGAACCCAGGTTGCCCAGATTTTGACAAATTTATGAGAACAGTTACACCCCATATATGTAAGTTTGTATAGAGTAGAACAGTGTTAAAGAGAGCCCTCCATACTGAGAGCTCAGGGGGATCTGGAAGCTTCCATCTGGTTAAAATCGTCTTCCCAGCATAGCAGGCCACATAAAATATGAATCGTTTAGTGTGTTTGGTGGTTACCAGATTATAAATGATGCACAGTAGAAAGATAAGTGGGTCCCTGTCCAGGGAAAGGCCTGTAACCCCATTCACATCAGCGACCACTGCCTGCCAGAAGGTTTGAATAAGGGGGCACGACCACGCCATATGTATGAAAGTACCCACCGACTGCCTGCACTTGGGACAGATGTCATCCACACCCAGGTAGATCCTGGAGAGCCTGTGGGGACTGTAGTACACTTGATGCAGTCCCTCGGTCCTATCCTATTCTGTAAGAGTAGGAATGTCCTGCTGCCACGCTCCAATCAACCAGAGCGTGTTCGATGTGTCTTTACAGGTAAGTCTCAGGTATATGGAGGACAGTGTGTGGCTAATATCAGTAACAGCAAGAAGGGATTCAACTGAGTGCACAGGAGGAACAACCCCATCAGGGAATTGGGCCCATACGGCATGTCTGAGTTGCATATATCTAAAGTACATCCCTGAAGGTAGTTTAAATTGCCGCCTGAGTTCCCCTAAGGGAAGGAGGTGCCCTCCTGACATGATATGACTCAGTTTTGTAATATTATATCTAGCCCAGACCTGGGAGCCTGTTAAAGATCTGAGATGTGGTAGAGAGGGATTGCCCCATAATGGGGTGTGTGGGGATATGGTGCCTGCCTCACTAAGATGCTGGGTAACCTCTTTCCAGGCCATAAGCATTGTTCTCATAGGAGTGGTTACTTGGGGACTATATTTGGGCCCTCGATATACGAGATTGCTAAGTTCAGAGCAGGACTCCAGAATAGCCACCTCCAGATTCACCGCCGGGTTGGAAATGTCTTGAGCAAACCACCACCTCACTGTGACGAACTGTGCACCCCAATAATATTTTTTAAAGTTTGGCAGAGACAAACCGCCCTCAGTCAGCGAAAGCTGCATTATGGTTTTGGCCACTTGTAGGGTCAAGCACGCCCAGACAAATGAGGTGATGGCTCAGTCAAGTTTAGGGAAGAAGGCAGCCAGGAAAGGGAGCAGGGTTTAACGGAAGATGTAGAGGAACTTAGGGAGATAGGACATCTATATTAGCCTGACTCTGTGTCCCATGATGTATGAAAAAGAACAAGTACTTCACCCACTACTTTTTTTTTTTCAGTGCAGTGCAATGAATTGCAACTACCAAATTGCAATGCAGCTGCAGTGGCTACAACTGAATGAAATGTCACTTGTAACATTTCAAAAATAAGTAAACTATGCGCCAGTAGTAAACGTACTGTGAGGGGGTTCGCTCGGTAGCGGGTGTGTGTGACCCCCTGGATGGGTTCACAACACAAAGTCAGGCACAGCAGACAGCGGTGTAGGTGCAAAAACAAAAGGTCCAGTTTATTTAGGCTGCATGCAGTGATACATATAACAGCCAAACAAAATAAAACAAGAAAATAAATCCTGGTCAGCTTGACCTCTAACTACACACGTAGACTCCCTGTCTAACAACTGGGTGCAGCCTTGTGCTGCCCCAGTCCCTGTCTATATTGTAGGGGTTTGCCACACAGGCGTTAACTCACCGCACAGAACAGATCTCAGACTCCCCAGTCTATACACACAAAACTGGTTCCAGGATGGAGCATCTCCCTATGCATGCTGGGGTTTTTTGTAGAGGTCTTAATGAGCCCACTTACTTCAGCTGGGCTCATTAACTCTTCCCCTCTAATTGTAAAAGTCTGCATAAAGCCTGAATCTAGGACACACATATTTCCCATCCTGAATACAACCAGGTGATTTTACCTGCGTGCTGCCACATACCCCCCCCTCTTGTTTCAACCTTGGGGTTGTAACACAAGCAGCCAGACACGCATGTATCCGAGACAAAGCATCCACATTCCCCATTTTAACACCAGGGCGATGCTTAACTGTAAAGTTAAATTCCTGTAGGGCCAGGAACCACCTATTTACCCTTCTATTGGTCTCCTTGTTCTGAGCCATCCACTTTAAAGGAGCGTGATCAGTCACCAGGTCAAAGTGCCTACCTAGCAGATAGTACCGAAGGGAATCTAGAGCCCACTTCACTGCTAAACATTCCTTCTCAATCGTGGAGTAATTTACCTCATGGGACTTTAACTTCCTGCTGAGGTAAATGACTGGGTGCTCTTCCCCGTTCCAGACCTGGGATAACACTGCTCCTAACCCAACGTCTGATGCATCAGTTTGTACAACAAAGTCCTTAGAGAAGTCTGGTGAGTACAACACTGGCTGGCTACATAAGGCTGTTTTTAAGGACTGAAATGCTTCCTCAGCCTCTGGGGACCATTTAACCATAACCCACTCTTTCCCTTTTGTCAGGTTGGTGAGGGGCACAGCCTGAGAAGCAAAATGGGGAATGAATCGTCGATAATAGCCAGCGATTCCCAGAAAGGCTCGTACCTGTTTCTTGCTGTTGGGACGTGGCCAACTCTGTATGGCCTCGACTTTATTGACTTGGGGTTTTATCACCCCCCTCCCAATAGTGTACCCAAGATATTTGGCCTCCTCCTGTCCAATGGTACACTTCTTTGGATTGGCCGTAAACCCAGCTTCCCGGATAGAGTCTAGGACTGCTTGTACTTTTGGCAAATGTGAGACCCAGTCTGTGCTATGGATAATCACATCATCCAGGTAAGCTGCAGCATATTTCTGATGGGGCCTCAGAATCTTATCCATTTACCGCTGGAATGTTGCCGGTGCATTCTGTAACCCAAACGGCATTCTCTTATATTGGAATGCCCCATCTGGGGTTACAAACGCAGTTTTCTCCTTGGCCGACTCGGCCAGGGGAATTTGCCAATACCCTTTGGTGAGATCAAGAGTTGTCATATCGGGCTGTTCCCAGCCGGTCAACCAACTCATCTATACGTGGCATGGGGTAGGTGTCAAATTTTGTAACTTTATTTAATTGTCTAAAATCGTTACAAAACCGCCAGCTCCCATCAGGTTTGGGCACTAGTACAATAGGACTGGACCAGTCACTCTGGGACTCCTCTATCACACCCAATTCCAGCATCCTTTGAACCTCCCCACGTATTGCCTCCCGTCGGGCCTCTGGTATTCTATAAGGTTTTAGTTTTACCCTTTCTCCTGGCGGGGTGATAATGTCATGCTCTACGCCAGATGTTTGTCCCGGAAGCTCAGAGAAAATCTCTTTGTTACGAAGTACAAACTCTTTAACCTCCTGTTGTTGGGGTTTCGATAAGGTGTCTGCTATTCCAACCTCAGGAACTAAGCAATCAGGCTGTACTTGTGACAAAGTCTCTGCGACTAGGGATTCCCTATCCCTCCAGGCTTTCAGCAGATTGACGTGATAGATCTGCTCCGGCTTTCGCCTTCCTGGCTGTCTAACCCTGTAGTTCACCTCACTAATTTTTTCAATTACTTAATATGGACCTTGCCATTTGGCCAGAAATTTGCTTTCAACCGTAGGGACTAGCACCAAGACCCTATCCCCCGGGGAAAAAGTACGTGTCTTGGCCCCACGGTTGTACACTCTCTGCTGTGCTAACTGCGCTTGGGTTAAATGTTCCTTTACAATTGGCATTACCTGTGCAATTCTATCTTGCATCAGGGCGACATGCTCAATCACACTCCTGTGAGGAGAACTCTCATTTTCCCAAGTTTCCTTGGCGATATCCAGCAGCCCTCTTGGGTGTCTCCCATAGAGCAACTCGAAGGGTGAGAAACCCGTAGAGGATTGGGGTACCTCCCTAATGGCAAACATCAGATAGGGTATTAGACAATCCCAATTCTTTCCATCTCTATCCACCACCTTCTTTAACATTTGTTTTAGGGTTTTGTTGAATCTTTCAACCAACCCATCTGTTTGGGGGTGATACACAGATGTACGCAATTGCTTCACTTTGTACAACTTGCATAATTCTTTCATAACCCGGGACATAAAGGGTGTACCTTGGTCCGTAAGCAGTTCCTTACAAATACCCACGCGGCTAAAAACAAGGGATAGCTCTTTGGCTATGGTTTTGGCCGAGGTATTTTTCGGAGAGGAATTGCTTCCGGATAATGGGTGGCATAGTCCAATATAACCAAAATGTACTGATGCCCCCTAGCAGACTTCATTATCGGACCTACCAAATCCATTGCGATCCTCTCAAAGGGGACCTCAATGATAGGAAGAGGTACCAGTGGGTTACGGAAATGTGGCATAGGTGCCGACTTCTGACACACAGGGCAGGAGGAACAATAATTTTCCATTTCCTTCATGACCCCAGGCCAATAGAATCTCTGCAATACCCTCTCTCTGGTTTTCTCTGTCCCCAGATGACCTCCCAGAATGTGTCCATGAGCCAATTCTAACACCAACTTCCTGTAAGGTTTGGGCACTACAAGTTGCTCAATGGTTTCTTCTGCCCTTTGAGCCACTCGATATAGCAGGTCCCTTTCCATAGTGAAGTAAGGATAAGGGCAAGTCTTATCTGGGTTCACTAACTCGCCATCTATTTTCACCACATTTTCCCGTGCCTTTATTAGGGTGGGGTCTTTTAACTGTTCTGTGGCAAAATTTTCCCTGTGAACCTCAAGATCCGAAAACTCCACAGACGGCATGTTTTCATCTGAGGATGTTGGCTCCTCCCCAGTTTCTCGAGTTTCCCCCGCCAATACCGACAAGGGAAATTCAGGAGAGTCCTCACCACTCCCAGAGGAATTCTGGTCATCTTCCTGGTTTATAGGGGCACCAATGGGGGCCTCAGGACAATCCCAGAGTTCCCAGAATTTTGGAAAATCCCTTCCCACAATAGCATCATGTGGTAACTGAGACACTAACCCCACCTGATGAGAGAGGTTACCTTTGGGGGTCTCAAAAAACACTGAAGTTACAGGATACTCTCGGGTGTCCCCATGCACACAAATAACAGCCACCCTGTTCTTCCCAGAGACCTCTGTAGTAACTAATTCAGCTTTTATCAATGTTACCAGGCTACCTGAATCTAGCAACACATCAACAGGTCTACCATTAATACACATTTTACATAAATGTTTCTCAGGTCCCTGAATGGCAGTGCATGCAACTGTCGCAAACAGCGACTGACGTCTCTCCCTTATAAAGTCACATTGCATAGGCTCATCCACAACTGGGCAATTGGCTGCAATATGTCCCTCTTGCCGGAAGCGGTAGCAATTTAGCAAATAATTTTTTTCGCTGCCTCTTGCAGCATGGGCTTCCTGGGCTGCTCCCGCCAGACCTTAGGTAGAACTCCCACCCTCTCACTCTCTCCACCCTCACCCCTTGGAGTCATCTTACCCGCCACTGGGGATGATCTGGTCTTAGGGGGGAAAGTCCGTGAGTCCCTGGAAGAGGTGGTCAAGTTCTCTGTAGCCAAGTACCTCTCAACCAGATCCACAAGTTTATCTGCATTTTCTGGGTCTCCATGGCTTACCCATTTTTGGATGGCAGTAGGAAGAGCTCTCAGGAAACGATCCATAACCACACGTTCCACAATGTTTGGTGCGGTCAAAATCTCTGGCTGCAGCCACTTCCTGCTCAGGTGAATGAGATCATACATTTGAGACCTGGGAGGTTTTCCAACCTGAAAAGTCCAGTTATGCACACGCTGAGCCCGGACTGCCAGGGTGACACCCAGCCGTGCCAATATTTCTGCTTTTAGCACCACATAGTCTTTTGCTTGGTCAGGCTCTAGGTCATAATAAGCTTTCTGCGATTCCCCAGTTAACAGAGGGGCCACCAGTCCAGCCCATTGCTCCTTAGGCCACTTTTCCCTTTCAGCAGTCCTTTCAAATGTGGTCAAAAACACCTCCGGGTCATCCTCTCCAGTAATTTTTGTCAGTAAACGGCTCACACCAAAGGTTGCGGTATTATTGTACCCACTTGCTTCATTGGTCTGCGGACGTTGCTGTATCAATGTCTCTATTTGCTGTTGAAAATTCTGCTCTTGCTTCTGCAACAGGTCTATGAAGCGGGCTTCAGATCGCTGCTGGGCTTGTTGCTGAGCTTCCAAACTCTGCTGCAAAGTTGCATTTGTCTGCTGCTGATTTGCATTTGCCTGCTGCTGGGCGGCAAGGCTCTGTTGTTGAGCTGCAAGGCTCTTTTGTAAAGCTGCATTTGTTTGCTGCTGGTTTGCATTTGCTAGAGCCAGCTGTCTCAGTATCTCCTCCATGCTGGCCTTAACAACAAAAAATAAAAATAAACTGCCAAAATTCTCCACCAACTGTGAGGGGGTTCGCTCGGTAGCGGGTGTGTGTGACCCCCTGGATGGGTTCACAACACAGTCAGGCACAGCAGACAGCGGTGTAGGTGCAAAAACAAAAGGTGCAGTTTATTTAGGCTGCATGCAGTGATACATATAACAGCCAAACAAAATAAAACAAGAAAATAAATCCTGGTCAGCTTGACCTCTAACTACACACGTAGACTCCCTGTCTAACAACTGGGTGCAGCCTTGTGCTGCCCCAGTCCCTGTCTATATTTTAGGGGTTTGCCACACAGGCGTTAACTCACCGCACAGAACAGATCTCAGACTCCCTAGTCTATACACACAAAACTGGTTCCAGGATGGAGCATCTCCCTATGCATGCTGGGGTTTTTTGTAGAGGTCTTAATGAGCCCACTTACTTCAGCTGGGCTCATTAACTCTTCCCCTCTAATTGTAAAAGTCTGCATAAAGCCTGAATCTAGGACACACATATTTCCCATCCTGAATACAACCAGGTGATTTTACCTGCGTGCTGCCACAGTACACAGATACTCTTTCTCCTACCACACACCAGCGGTCCAACTATTCAGCATGGCTTGCTGGTATGAATAAGCACTGAGTTGCATAAAGTGAGTTGAGGTTGGGGAATCTTTGTTGCCATACTCATTTGAGTATCCTACATACTGTAATATTGGTCATCTCCAAATAATTACTAAGGCTGAATAAAGTGAAAATCCACTTGATTCTTGGAAAATAAATTCTTACAGAGGAAAAAGTATTCCCACGGAATTACAAAATATGTTCCAGACATAACTCTGTATTCTTTTTAAGTTTACAGCTATAATGGGGATAACTGAGGTCTTGTAAATATAAAATGATCACATTCTGCTTCTTTCAGATGCTGTCTGCCAAATGTGTTACAATTAAAATATATTGATACCAGACAGCCAACTGTTTTGTGTGAAAGCTCATTCATAAATAGCTACAAGTCTTATTCATTTGGGTACTCAACAAAAGGGTTATTTTTGGGTTTTCTTGGTATGAAAAACCTTAATGTAGTATTAAACCCTTAGGCCCCTTTCACACTGACGATCCGTTCAGGCCCGTCTGTCAGTTTTTCAGGCGGACCTGAACGGATGCTCCATAGAGCTCTATGGAGCGTCGGATGTCAGCGGTGACATGTCCGCTGACATCCGACCCGCTCCGATCCGAAAAAGTGTGACGGAGGAAAAAGCTATTTTTCCATCCGTCATCGGATCGGATCGGGTGACGACGGACACTGCGGTCCGTCGTCATCCGATCTCCCATAGGGGAGAGCGGCGCTGTGACAGGTCCGTCCCTGCACAGCGTGCAGAGACGGACCTGTCATCTCCCTGCTCAGCGGCGACGGAGTGATCCCCGCTGAGCAAACGGATACCCACGGGGCGGATCAGCACTGATCCGCCCCGTGTGAAAGGACCCTACGTTTTTTTTTTTTTTTTTAGATTAACACATTGAGTACAAAGCAAAAAAATATTCCTCTGTAAACTAGTTGTTAAAATTATTACCCTAGCACTTGCAGTTCACAAATGTCAATTCCACTGGCTCCTGCTATATCAGTGCTGCTTCCCTGAACATCCAGTGTTTACAGGAAGGAGTAAACAGTGAACAGTACAGTGTCCAGTTGGTCTGTTAGCTTGGAAGAAGTAGTAGGGTAGTGTCTTGCCATCCTAGGCTATGTGTTTCTATTGATAAAGACACAACTCCAGTCACTGCATGGAAGGGTGGCCTAAACAGGAACACAGGCAAGGATAAAATGCTAAAGAATCTGCATACTCAGTAATTGATTACAGTGGTTGAAAATGTAGCCAGGTGCAATGTACAATGTTGTCACTGTCTACTGTCCATCAGAATGTTATGGATAAGAGAATGAAGAATAGGGCTGTTAACAGGTTATATGAAGCACATAGATGCTGTCATAGTAGTTTACAGGTAAGAGAGTATACTGTAGGCACAAGTATAGAAGAGTAAAAAACTGGCCAGTCATTATGGGCATTCAATTAAGTAAGGGAATGAAGGGTAAGAGACCCTCAAAAATGCCCAGCTCAAGAGGAGCACTAGAAAATATATGAACCGAAGGTGCGGTTCCACCTATACTAAGCCTCTAGAGATAAATGGTTAAAGTAGACAGGGATCCACAATGGGTAACAGGTTTACCAAGTCCACAGGGACTTATGACGCGTACACACAGTAGGACTTTCTGACAGCAAATGTGTGATCGGAGCTTGTTGTCGGAAATTCCGACTGTGTGTAGGCTCCATCGGACAGTTTCCATCAGAATTTACAAAATCCATTTGCGTAAATTCTGATCGTGTGTACACAATTCCGACGCACAAAGTGCCATGCATGCTCAGAATAAATTACGAGACAGAAGCGATCGGTCTGGTAAAACTAGCGCTTGTAATGGACATAACACATTGATCACGCTGCAGCTTTCTAGCTTTAGTAAATAAACCCCATTGTGTACTTAAAAGTGGGGTATGGGGGCGTGGCCTGGCACCGGAGGAAGATGGCAGCTTAGGACGAGAGCTCCGCCGCCCAGACCTCCTAATTCGCTTCTGTCAGCGGGAAGAGCCTTCCTCTCTACCGGAGAAAATGACTGGGAGAAGCTCCTCCACCTCCCGGTTGGCGCAGGACCCGTCCACGCAGCTCTGCCGCAAAATTCTGGCGATGTTTCGCACACAAGCGGCGGACGTGCAGGCAGGATCACAGACCCCGGACCGCAGTATGTCTGCTACCCCGCCGGACTTCCAGGGAACCTCCGCAGCGGCAGGTACGCTCCACTCGCACACCCCTCCCCCTCTGAATCTGGCGGACTTACATTTGGTGGCCACAGACATTAAGAACACCCTGTTTGCAGCCATATCCGACCTCAGATCTGACATCAGGGCAGTGGCTTCTAGGGTGGAGCGGGTGGAGGCCGCAGCCATGACACATGGAGCAGCCATACAACAAGTGCAGCAGGTCTCCAGTGTGCACACCCAGCATCTCATGGACATGCATAGACACATGGAAGACCTGGATAACAGGGGGTGCAGGCGTAACCTACGTGTGCGAGGCATCCCTGAAACAGTGGAAGGTCCCCAATTACAGGCTGCAATTTGGGCTATGGGTAGGGGTAGGGACACAGACCCTCCTAGAGATGCGGTGTGCTGTCTAGTGAGCTTCACTCAAAAAGAAGACATACTGAGGCTCGCACGCAACCATGATCGCCTGGAATACGAAGGGGCGCGCATACAGTTGTTCCAGGACTTATCAGCCATCACGCTGCAGCACAGACGAGACCTTAGACCACTGCTGCAAGCCCTGCGAGACCGACGTATCCCTTACAGGTGGAAGTTTCCATTTTGCCTACAAGCCTCAGCAGGAAATCGCACAGCCCACCTGAGAGTCCCGGCTGACTTGAGGCCTTTCTGCGATACCCTGGGCATCCCATTTGTGGAGGTTCCGGATTGGTACAGCGCCTTCTTGCAACCGGATACCTACCCAGCCTGACTCTACGCCGCGATCGCACAGACACCGGCCAAGGAGAAGGAGGAATTCTACTGCTTCTCCGCATAGGAGCCGAGGATACATGGAAACGGAAGACAGTCCGCGGGAATCCCCCTCATCTGTCCGTCGCAGAACCGACCAGTGACTGAGTACCTGGGTGGGTGAGTAGTTTCATGCCACCCCTTTGTTGTTATCCTGATCAGTGAACTTGCATGCATGCCTAACCATCCAAGAGGGCCTTCTGGACTGAGTTTTTTCAGGTGATCTATTTGGGACGGTGAACTGGTAAGAACGCGCAAATCTCTTAGGCTGAGGCCACAGCAGAAGCGGACTATACGTACTTTCCCCCAGGCTTGGGGTTGAGAACTGCCACATTACACTCTGAATGTCAGGGCATCTAAGGGACTTTATGCTCATAATAGATAGGCAGGGCCCCTGGCTTTCAAGCTGGATCTTAAGTACGCTGGGGGGAGCAACCCCTCTCTGGTGGGGGACCACATTTCTTCCGCCAATAGACTGAGAACTGCTGACAGTGAGTGCCCACTCTACATGCCAGTGAGTGCCTTCCCTGGATGATAGAGGGTTCTAGCTATGCTCCCCCAGCTGAGTTCATGGGTAAACCTGCCTACACAGAGACACGTGACCTATACTTTTCTCCCTTCAGTCCTGGCATCCGGCTTCTGCTTTTTGGGATTGACGCTTATGATCGCTATCCTTTATAGGGAGCATTGGCGGTCCTCGCTATCGGCGGCCACCATCACCTTTACATGCCTGCTGATTGGGATGATTGCAAGGGTTAGCTAGTTGACCTGGTTATCTTTTTCAATATGTTTATGTTCCCTGTTAGGGACTGGTTTGTGTTCGGTTTAAAATGTGCTGTCTGTTTGGTCCTTTACACATGTTTATCTTTGGGGACCGGAATTTCTTGGGCACTGCTTATTGAGTTTTTGCCCGAGACATCTCGGTAACCGCCTAGTTGTTCTCGGTTATGAGGGAACCTCGTTGTAGACTGCAGTGTTTTACACTTCTAATCTGCCCCTTCAAGTGGCTAGCTTCTGGTCCGGCAGATTCGCAATCTCTACTGGGGCCGGTGACGCGGAAGATTCTGCATCACTGCTCTTCATAGACCGAGGACACCGGGTTTGGGACCTTATAACTTGGTTCCCTTATCATATGGTTTACTGTTTGTTCAATTTTAGATACGGATTACATTTAAATCTGGGATGTAGAAAATTATAACATCTTTGCCTGTGGGTGCAATTTTTCTCTCCTTATATTAGGTGTACAGGCGGGAACATGGACCTATTGGAGCCTGGTGGAGGGGCCGAGTGGGGTCGAGTGCTTTCCAGCAGTCCTAACCTTCCAAGAGGGAGGTTCTTCCCATACTATATGAGCCAGATAGGGAGTCACCTGGGTGGGGATAGCTGTGTGACTCTCTAGTGTTAGGCTTCGTTCCCACATCAAGGAGGCGGGTTCCCCTCTTGAACATACCCGGAAAAAGTTACCCTGTTTTATTTACTTTTATCACGGAGCGAATAGGTGGGGTAGCAGGCCTATACCTGCCTCTGGTTGTTCTATCCCTCGGGGTACCCCTAGGGTACACGCAGTGCGTTAGGTGGCGGCCCCAGTGGTGATTACTAGATAGCGGTTCCCCCCCTTTTGGTAGGGGTTCCCATCCCCCTTGTTTTAATTTAACTCTTAATTCCCCTTATTCTCTCCCCCCTCCGCCCGAGTTTACTCCTCCTCTACCCCACTTTCTCTTCCCTCCCCCCTCTTTTTCCCCCCTTTTTTTTTTTCTTTTTTTTTTCCTCTTCCTCTCTCTTTCTTTCCTCTTCTTTTCCTTCCTCCAGATTCGCCCTCTCTGTCTCGCTGTTGCGGGGCTTGGGTAGGGAAGTATATTAGGCTAACGGCGTGAATATTGTCCTCTGCTCACGCTTTTCACCTGCCTCAGACGATGTCTTCCATAAAGCATATCTCAGCTCCTCTATCGCTCAAAGTTTTCTCCCTGAATGCTAAGGGACTCAATGAAAAACGGAGCAGCGTCCTGGCGGAAGCCCATAGACATAGGGCGCAAATTCTTTTCTTTCAAGAAACACATTTCAAAACTGGTTCAGTTCCCCGCTTGTCGGACAAGCGTTTGCCGACAGTATTCCATGCAACCTCCCCTGACTCCAAAGCTAAGGGTGTCTCCATCTTAATAGCCAAATCTCTCCCGTTTATTCTGACTGATCAGCTAGTTGACCCTGAAGGCAGGTACCTTTTCCTGAAGGGAACCTGGAAGGACAAACCCATAACATTGGCGAATGTGTACTGTCCCAATACTAATAGAATTCCATTTCTGAAAAACACATTATTGAAACTCATAACTTTCCAGGCAGGCCTCCTTATTCTAGGGGGAGATTTCAACCTAGCGCTAGACCCTCTGCTAGATACCTCGACAGGGACGTCATCGCTTCCTTACTCTGCGTTGCGACAAGTCAAACTTCAACTTGCATCTCTCGCGATTCACGATACCTGGCGTACGCTTCACCCCAGTGAGAAGGATTACACCTTCTTTTCCCACCCGCACAATCATTACTCGAGGCTGGACTACCTTTTCATACGGCAGACTGATTTATCCCACCTGGCTAGCGCATCCATAGAAGCTATGACACTCTCTGACCATCATCCCATCACGCTGACTTTACAATTCCCACAGAGGGAGAGACTGACAAGAATGTGGAGGCTGGACGCGTCCACCTTGGCAGACTCCGTGGATTCAGCTCGCATTGAACAGGCCATACGGGACTACTTTGCCACGAATGATACGCCGGATGTGTCTCCCATGGTGCAATGGGAAGCCCATAAGTGTGTGATTCGGGGACACCTTTTGGCGATTGCAGGTAGGAAGAAAAGGGAACATCAGGAGCTAATAAAGACCCTTACCCAGGCGATTACCAATTTAGAATTGCAGCACAAGCGTACTAGGGCCACTCAAGTGGCACAGCAATTGGCTGATGCACGGGCTCTATTGGTGGAGGAACTTTTTAGGCGGGCGCGTAAACGTCATATGCTATCGCAGAAGTTGTTTTACGAACAAGGCAACAAACCTGGGAAGTTACTGGCACGTTGCTTGCAGAAGCGCACCCTAGCCTCTACGGTACACCATTTGACGGACAGTTCGGGACGCTCCTTCTCAAAAAACTAAGATATTGCACAGCAATTTCTTCAATACTATAGCAAGCTATATAGTTTGGAGGATGTAGTTCGTGACCCCGCGGAGGATAGGGCGCGCTCGACGTTAATCCGGGAGTTTTTAGACAAATATAGCCCTAAAGCGTTGTCGGCTGACGATCGCATTGGCCTGGAGGCTCCTCTGTCCTCCGAGGAATGGGAGACTGCCTTGAAGTCGATGAAGCCGGGTAAAAGCCCAGGCCCGGACGGCTTCACGGTACCATACTACAAAAACTATGCGGCTCTACTGGCGCCACGATTTCTTAAAGCCTTTAACACATTAGCCAAGACTCCCCAGCCCCCGGATACGCTTTTAGAAGCGTACATCACGGTGTTACCCAAAGACGGCAAGGACCCTACGGATGTCATGAATTATCGGCCAATTTCACTTTTAAACGTGGATCTTAAGCTGTTTGCAAAAATTATAGCAAACCGTCTGGCGTTTTACATTCCTGCCTGGGTGGGGAAGGATCAAGTGGGCTTTGTGCGGGGAAGGGAAGCGAGGGACAACACGATCAAGGCCTTAAATCTCCATCATTGGCTGACTTCCACCCAACAGGAGGGTTTCTTTCTAGCAATGGATGCGGAGAAGGCGTTCAACAGGGTGGCCTGGGACTACTTGCAGGCGGTGCTGCGGGCTCTGGGCCTGGGCAGCATCATGTGTGCCTTCATTGGGGCTTTATATTCCAACCCCAGGGCCAGGGTCAAGGTTAACGGCCACCTGTCGGACGCCTTCCCCATCCACAATGGAACTAGACAAGGGTGCCCTCTTTCTCCCCTCCTGTACATCCTCACCCTGGAACCCCTTTTGCATTAGGCACAACCCGGACATTAAGGGCATCAGGGTGCGTCATAAGGAATACAAGATCGCGGCCTTCGCGGACGATATCTTGCTTTTCCTCACGTCCCCATTAAGTCTCTACCAAATTTGATGCCAATATTGGAGCAATTTAAACGCATAGCCAACCTAAAAATTAATTACTCCAAATCGTTCGCGCTGAATGTCTCCCTGCCACATTGTCTTGCCCAGCAATGCCAAGCCAACTTTCCTTTTAAATGGAAATCAGATGCGATCACATATCTTGGTATACAACTGCCTGGTAAGCTAAGTTCCCTTTATGAAAATAACTTTCTCCCTGAACTAAAAAATATACAACAGGAGCTACAGAGGTGGAATGTCCCGACTCTATCGTGGTTTGGGCGGGCAGCTGCACTTAAAATGACTGTTCTTCCACGACTTCTTTATAAAATGCAAACAATCCCAATACGTCTACCGCCGGCTTTTTTCACGGCCTTTAAAAGAGATTGTAGATCTTTCCTCTGGGGCTCCAAAACAGCTCGTATCGGGTGGGCGACTCTGGTTTTACCGAAAGCCAAGATTGGAATTGGCCTGCCAGACCTTAAACGCTATTACTGGGCAGTACACATGACCAGGGTAGTTGACTGGAAGATCCACTTGCGCTGCAAAGACTGGATAGAACTAGAACAGCTCACTGTAGGCCAAGACTTGCAAGTGCTTCCCTGGAGTAATAAACGACCCAATGGACCTCAGCTCTCTGCGCACCCTCTTGTTGGGGCGACCTTGCAAGAATTTACCAGGGCCTGCAAGGCGCTAGCGTTTTCCCACACGGAGAGCACGATCACCCCTATTAGGGGTAACCCTGACTTCCCCCCGGGATTATCTGACAGTTTTTTAGCTCGTGAATGGCCATTTGCGGAGATGGTAGCGAAACAGTTCTTTCAGAGGGGCAGGTTTTTGAGTCATCATGACTTGGCCAAGCTGTCCAACACAAAGGCGTTCCCGTACTGGTCCTATATGCAGCTGAAGCATTTCTTAGATGAGCCGGGGAGGAGACCGGGATACTTGACAAAGCCCACTGTATTTGAGGCCCTGTGCTCCAGCACGACCCCCCAGAATCATGTGATCTCGGCTTTGTATGCTTCTATGTTTGGGGCTCAGCATTCTGGCAAGAGTTCGGATCGGGTCTTCTGGGGGTCCGTGCTGGATCAGGAGATTACGGACGGAGAGTGGGACCGTATACATTTATACATTCACAAGGGGTCCCTCAATGTAAACACACAGGAAAAGGAATACAAACTAAAGATGCGATGGTACAAAACCCCAGATTTGCTCCATAGAATCTTTCCGACAGTCTCTGATCAATGTTGGCGTTGTGGTCAGGAGTCAGGTACCCTTCTCCACATATGGTGGGGCTGCCCTTTGATTCAGCCTTACTGGAGGGAAGTCCATAAGGTAATCACTGAGATTTCACCCTTGGCTTTGGAGTTCACCCCGGCACAATATTTACTACACCTATCTAACATTCCCCAAAATAAATATTTTAAATCTTTGGCGATGCCTATGACCAATGCTGCTAGGCTTTGTATTCCGGTGCTTTGGAGATCCATGTCCCCCCCCCTCGATTAAAAGCTGGTTTCTTCGCATTAACCGTATAGAAGCAATGGAGGAGCTGATTCATATAGCACATGACAGGATTGCCAGCTTTTCCGCAGTCTGGGAGGCGTGGCGGACTTTCAAATCTTCCCATAGATACCTTGCTTTGATGCAAAATTAAGAGACAGTGGCACCCTGAAAGAGGGACTCTTCCCGACTGGCATTCCCCAAGTGGGCGGTGCTTGAGGCACTGCCTATCTGGATATAGCTGCCGCTCTGGAGTGTATTGGTGCTTCCCCCCTTGGCTGCTTCACCGAGACGGAGAGGGTAGCTGGTGGGTGACCCCACCCCCAACCCGTCCGAGGGCTTCTCCCAGCCTTCCCCCCTTCCCTCTACCTCATTGTCTTTCCCCTCTAAGTCCTAGCTGCCCCCCCCCTTTTTTTTTTTCTCTTTCCTATCTCCACCCTCTCCCCTTTTTCTTTTTTTTTTTCTTTCTTTTCTTTCTGGAGTCCCCAGATCCCCCCCCCCCCCAGTTATCGCTATCTTGTAGGAGTTACTAGCGCACATGCGCGCCATGGCCATCAGGGGCGCAACAGTTTGTAGTGAACGTAGGGCGCAAGGCCATTTTGAGCAAGCTGGAATGCAGGCGTGTACCTAAGCGCTACAGTTCCATCACTGGAAACTTATTGTTTGGAATTTGCTTTGTTTAATTGTTACAACTATTGCTTACGGATGAGTGTATGTAAGGTTATATTGATCGTTCATGCTGCGCTGTACAGACCGAAGTCTTACTGTAGCCTTGTATTCGCTTACTGTTACTTTGAAAAAATAATAAAAATTCTTTGTGGAAAAAAAAAAAAAAAAAAAGTGGGGTATGCCTGTAATGCAGCGCATTCTCTTCTTCTTTAGAATGCTAGAATAATCAAGTTGTTTTGCTGCTCATATTCGCACAGAGTTCTCACAAACTTCTTTCTTTCTAATTTCTCGTGATCTCATAAATGATATTATTATTTTTTTTCGTCAGATCTCCATAATACATTTTTTTTCATCAGATCTCCATAATATTATTTCTTGGTTTGTGTGTCAAGTTACCACAACACCATTATTATCTTGTATTTTTTTACCTCAAGGTGGTTGGTTGGTGTCCCTTGTTAATTTGACCTTGTATTTTAGAAATGTACCTGCCTACTCACAAACAAACTATCCTTTTTGAAGTAAAACACATAGGCAAATATTTATGAAAAATAAATATCAATTTATTCTGGGCCATAACAAAATAAAGAGGAAGGCAACATTGGGGAAACTGGTGAAATTTGTGAAGCCTTTGTACCCCAGGGCACACATCTATTATTTTAAAGTCAAAATTGGTGGCCAGAGGAGTCCATATAATAGTGAGCACAATCTGGTCCAGGACTACAAGAGATCAGGAACAGCAGCAGATGACATATCTGTCCCCAGGCTGCGGTCATACAACAGCCTGCATCTTTTGTCAGACCATACTGAACTCAGGCCATCACTCTCTGGTCTTCCTTACAAGCTTCCTTCCAGGCTGTGGCTCTGGTGTTGAAGGTGTGGCAGGAGGTGGAGGAGGAAGAGGAGGACCTGGAGGAGGATGAGGGCCATGGTTATACTCACAAATGTGGCTTTGGCTTGTGAGTTCGCCCCTCAACCCCTTATTTAGGGCCTGCAAGATCACTTCCTCACATAAGAGGCGTTGCTCCTTCTCCATTTCCAGCATTTTGCAGGCTGTCAGTAGGCATAGTACTTTTGGACACTGGGGGGGGTTTCTGAGGGCCGCAGTAGCCCTCAGAAATAGGCCAAGTGCTGCCTCCTTCAGGTTCTTCCTGAAACTTTTTTGTGGAAGGTCGAGGGGAGTGACCTGCGATTCTGGCAGGCTACTGGGCCCGGCCACCTCTTGGCTGTCACTTTCCATGACCTGCTCCTGGCTGAGGCTTTCCGTATGAAAAAGGGACATAGTTTTAGTTTTTGGTTGAATTGAATTTAATAAATAGAAAAGACTATCATTCTGAGACAACAGCTGCATGCGGAGGAGAGCAGCAAAGACAAAAGGCCGGAGATCCGAACCTCCTGATCCCGGAGGAGATTGAAGGCCTCAATTATGGCCTTTATAGATATGGTGGAGACGATGGATATCTTCAAGAGGGCCAACTATGATGGGAAGTATGGACCTTACCCAAACCCAAATGTGAGAAAGGCCAAGATCATGCTTAAAGTTGTGAAAAGTCTGCACAGGAATTTTGGGGTACGGAGATCCAAGGATCAACTGAGGAAACAATGGTCAGACCTCAAATTGAGGGAGCACGATCAGTACAGAAGAATCAAGAGAGTGCTGAAAAAAAGTAAGTATTTTGTCGTGTGTTCCTATTCTTCTTCTTAATGTTGTTGCTGCTTCTTTTCTTTACTGTTGTACATTTTAAAATGGCAACTTTTATGTTAATGGACACAGTAATCGGTCGTAGGAAACATTGTTTGTTCACCCACTTATAAGATGTTTAAGGCAGATATAGGATAACTACATTTGTTCGTGCCTATTTGTATTAAAATAAGTTTGTTGTCTAGATTGGTTTGTTACTAGAATGAAATGCAAACTTGATTCAGTGTAAGGAGAGGACACTCAGCAGCAGTTTACACATCTGGACGCAGGAGCACTGGTGTGGATTACCAGAATCAAACTTTTTAGGGTGTCCCACACAAGTGCTCCAGTGGGTACTAGGGGTGTCTTCATGTGTGAAACTTGTACAAAAAAGGGAAGTATTCCAGCTTTGGAAATTAAATAAAAATGTCTTCAGCTTGGAACTCTGCCAAAACAGACAATTTTACAACACTTCCAAGCAATGTTTCATATTCCTATTTATGCCCTCCACTATCTGTGTGCCAAGTATACCTTTTTTTATTCACATAGGGGAGAAAAAAACTTGGGACTTCTGAGGACACCATGGACACCCCACCTCCGAAAGAAGGGGAAGTCACCAAAACACAAGCAGAGGATGAGGAGGGAGAGGTTTTGGAAATGTGCAAAATTGTCACCACAACTTCAGGTAAGATATCTGTTCATGCATATTTATAATGCATGGTGTGTTTTTTTTTTTTAAGGTGATGTGGATGTTGTAGAAGAAGAATCTCATGTCACCAGTGAAAGTGCCCAGATCCTCATCGGGAAGAGAAAGGGGGGGCAATCGCGATTTAGAAAATCTAAAGCAAAACATCAATGATTTCAACAAAAAATGAAGAACATCATTGATGTTTTAGGGAAAATCTAAAAAAAAAAAAAAAAAAACCTTTCTTTGTGTATTTTTGGTTTTAAAAAAAGTTTTAAAGTATTTTAAAAGCCAAGTTTTGAAGATGCACACAGTGGGGGTTATTTAGGAAAGGAAAATCCACTTTTCACTGCACGTACACAAGAAAGTGCACTCAATCGGACTCCAATAAGCCCCCCACCCGTAGACCCCGACAACCAACGGCCAGGGTTGTTGGAAAGAGGCCCTTGTCCTCATCAACATGGGGACAAGGTGCTTTGGGGTTAGGGGGCCGCAGGGCCCCCCCTTCCCCAAAGCACCCCCCCATATTGAGGACACGCAGCCTGGTACGGCTCAGGAGGGGGGGCGTTCGCTCGTCCCCGCCCCCTTTCCTGACCGGCCGGGCTGCGTGCTTGGATAAGGGTCTGATATGGACCTGGGGGGCGTAGGGCTTCCCCTTTAAGTCCATACCAGGTGAGGGGCCAGCGACGTGTCAATGTCGCCGATGGAGGCAGCGACATTGACCTCCTTCGCTAGTACCACCGCTGGAATCTTTTTTTATTTTTAATAAAGGACTTTTTCAAAAGTGTGTTTGTCTTATTTAACATTTTTTTACACTTTCTTTGTGAAATGATAGGGGTACATTTGTCCCCCTTACCATTTCAAACAGAGGGGGCCGGGATCTGGGGGTCCCCTTGTATTAAGGGGAAAAGCCCCCCGCCCGCAGACCACCATAACCACCAGCCAGCGTTGTGGGGATGAGGCCCTTGTCCTCATCAACATGGGGACATGGTGCTTTGGGGGGGACACAAAGCATCCTCCCAATGTTGAGGGCATGTGGTCTGGTACGGTTCAGGGGGGAGGGGCGCTCTCTTGTCCCCCCTCTTTTCCTGCCAGGTTGCGTGCTCGAATAAAGGGTCTGGTATGGATTTTTAGGGGGAACCCCACGTAATTTTTTTTTTTATTTGACGCGAGGTTCCCCTTAATATCCATAAAGGGCCTGGTAATTGAATTTGGGGGAACCCCACGCTTTTTTTTGTCAATGACTTTCAATGAGTGTTCTCTGTATTACTGGAGCCGATAATTCATTATAGCCGCGAGTGATTTTAAATTACTTTTTTCCTGCAGAAATGACACTTTGTGCAGGGACAGTTCTAAGCATGGGAAACATGCGCCCCTTCACAGGCATACTATACACACCCCCCAGGTACGAAATTTAAAGGAATATTACACTTTTATTGTTTCACTTTAATCATTATTAAAATCACTGCTCCCGAAAAAACTTCAGTTTTTAGAACTTTTTTTTGCATTGATACATATCCCCTGGGGCAGGACCCAGGTCCCCAAACACTTTTTAGGACAATAACTTGCATATTAACCTTTAAAATTAGCATTTTAGATTTCTCCCATAGACTTGTACAGGGTGTTCCACGACTTTTCGAATTTGCCCGAGAACACCCCAAATTGTTCACTGTTCACCGAACAGGCAATGTTCGAGTCGAACATGAATTTGACTCGAAACTCGAAGCTCATCCCTAACGGCCAGCTTCAAGCGCTGTCAGGGTTTTTTGTTGAAGTCCGGCCTTGGGCCCAACTGAGGCAACAGAGTTCATTGAATTTCTCCTTAAAGAGTTGTGTAGAATGCAGCATGCAAGGATTATATGGTTAGATTTATATTCCACCATGTTGATTGGCGTAAGGAATAGGCGGAACTGGCTGGCCATTATCCCATAATGGCCAGCCGGGTATTTTGGCCAGACGGTAGTTATAAACCCTCTGGTCTGGGGGTGAGGGTCCCCATGGCTTCAAAACGGTCAGCTGGTCAGAACGAACTTTACAGAAAGCACTGAAAAACAGAAAGGCCAGAGCTGAAAATCAGATACTATCGGACAAGAACGCACTGAAAATCAAATACGTAATAGAAATATGAACCCACAGCACAAACTGAAGACCAGTAACGATCGTAAAAGCGGGAGGCTGAAAAGTGGAAATAATCTGCCACCAAACTTCTACTAACATGAGATTAGCGGAAGGAGTTCAAAGGGTGGCGCACTTGGTACTGAACTTCCTCTTTCGAGTTCCGTCGTAAGTGTTGTACGTCACTGCGTTCTTGACGTTCGGAAATTCCGACAACTTTGTGTGACCGTGTGTATGCAAGACAAGTTTGAGCCAACATCCGTTGGAAAAAATCCATGGATTTTGTTGTCGGAATGTCCGATCAATGTCTGATTGTGTGTATGGGGCATAAGAGGCATGCAGATTAAACAGCTAGAGAAACAGCTAACTATTTATTCAGGATGGATCAAGGGTGACAGACAAATTAACACTAGACATAAAGGATATTTTGATGTTAAAGTGTTACTAAACCCAGGACCCTGCATTCACTATATCTGGTCTCTCACAGTACACAGAACATGGAAATTAAATTATTTTTGTAAAAATAAACTGCTAAATACCCTTTCTCATTAGAAGTATATAGCAGTCTTATGACTTTTATGTCTATGAGTGTCTGGGTAAAGCATGTAGGAGGAGTTTTCATTCTCCCACGATTGCCCTATGAGAATGCAGGACCTCTGATTAGTGATGGACGAACTTCCGACGGGACGTTTCGCGAACGCGGACCGCGAACCGGAACGTTCATGGCGGGCCCCATTGACTTCAATGGGAGGCGAACTTCGCAAACCTACAGGTCAAATTTGCAGCCACAAAATAATTAATAGCTGTGCAAACATAGTCCCACCACATGGCCAATGACATAACACATGTATGAGGTGAATCTGGGATCGACAACTACAAGCATTCTTTTTTTATATGGGAAATTGTTGTGACAATTCAGGACTGTGGAGCGCATGAAGGTAATGGAGGAGAGGGAAGGTCAGGGACCAGGGTAGGCAAAGAAGAGGGTGCAGGAGATGATCACCAGCAGCGTGACATACAGCAATGACACCTGCACCGTGATAGAGTCATCTGACAGCAGCACCGTGATAGAGAGCACTGACATCAGCAGCGTGACATACAGCAATGACACCTGCACCGTGATAGAGTGATCTGACATCAGCAGCTTGACATAAAGCACTCACACCAGCACCGTGATATACAGAACTGACAGCAGCACCGTGATAGAGAGCACTGACATCAGCAGTGTGACATAAAGCACTCACACCAGCACCGTGATGTACAGCACTGACAGCAGTACCGTGATAGAGAGCACTGACATCAGCAGCGTGACATAAAGCACTCACACCAGCACCGTGATATACAGCACTGACAGCAGCACCATGATAGAGACCACTGACATCAGCAGCGTGACATAAAGCACTCACACCAGCACCGCGATTTACAGCACTGACAGCAGCACCGTGACAGAGAGCACTGACATTAGCACCGTGATATACAGCACTGACACCTGCACCATAAGCAGCCCCAGGAGGAAGTCAGCATAGCACAGGGATAGTGGGAGCCCCTCATAATGAGCATAGCACAGGGATGGTGGGAGCCCCTCATAATAAGCAGCCCCAGGAGGATGTCAGCATAGCACAGGGATGGTGGGAGCCCCTCATAATAAGAAGCCCCAGGAGTAAGTCAGCACAGCACAGGGATGGTGGGAGCCCCTCATAATGAGCATAGCAAAGGGATGGTGGGGGCACCTCAAAATATGCACAGCAGAGGTACAGCCCCAGGAGGAAGTCAGCACAGCACAGGGATGGTGGGAGCCTCTCATAATATGCACAGCAGAGGTACAGCCCCAGGAGGATGTCAGCACAGCACAGGGATGGTGGGAGCCCCTCATAATAAGCAGCCCCAGTAGAAATATGACACGCTCAACCTCTTCAAAGAGGAGGGTACGGGCATATAGTACGGTGTGCTTTTTTTGGACAAGGAAGTGAGCCAAATGAAGAAAGAAGGTCTCTGTGCTCGATTAAAAAAATTGTTTATAGACATATACATGGTCTACTGGTCACATGTGTTGAATTCCTCCGAGATCCATGCCTCGTTCATTTTTAGAAATGTGAGGTAGTTAACACTGTCGTGAGCTAGGCGAGTATGCTTATCGGTCACGATCCCCCCTGCTGCGCTGAACGTCCTTTCGGACAGGACACTGGATGAGGGGCAAGCCAACAGTTCGATTGCAAATTGGGCAAGCTCTGGCCAGAGGTCAAGCCTGCCCACCCAGTAGTCCAGGGGTTCATCACTCCTCAGAGCGTCCACATCGGCTGTTAACCCGATGTAGTCGGACACCTGACGGTCTAGGCGTTCCCTGATGCTGGATCCGGATGACACCTGTCGATGGGTTGGCTGAAAGAATGACCTCATATCCGAAGTCACCAACACATCTTCAAACCGGCCTCTTCTTGCAGGCGCTATTGGATTGGTACCCGCAACTCCTTCTCTGGGAGTGGGAATTGCTCCTCTGCCAGCGCATGCAAAAGCAGAATGCAGCATTTCTCGAAGCAAGGCCTGGAAGTGCTGCATTCTGATAGCCCTCTGTGACGGCGGTAACATTTCCGCCATTTTGTGTTTGTACCGGGGGTCTAAGTACGTTGCCACCCAGTACTGGTCCTTGACCCTTATGCTTTTTATACGGGGGTCCTTATTAAAACACTGGAGCATGAAGGCCCCCATTTGCACTAAAGGGGAAGCGGTGTGGTGGCCTGGCTCCTGCTCATCATCCAGGATAATGTCGTCCTCTTCATTCTCCTCTCCCCATCCACGCACAACAGGGATCCCAGAAAGGTTTAAAGCATGCTCTTCTTGCTCCTCCTCATCCGCCCCGGCACCATCCTCCTCTGACTCCTCTTCAGACTCCTGTTGTTCACTTGTCTCAGATAGAGTAGACCCCCTGGGAATTCATCCAGCATTGCGACTTCCTCCTCTTCCCGCTCCTGCTCCTCCACAGCTTGATCAATGACACGACGCAATGCACACTCCATAAAGAAGGCAGAAGGTACCATGTCACTGATGGCGCCATGGCTGCGACTGACCAGTTTGGTGATCTCCTCAAATGGGCGCAGAAGTCTGCATGCATCACGCATGAGCAGCCACTGGCGCGGTGAAAAAAAACCCAGCTCCCCAGAACCGGTTCAGCCGCAGAGTTCATACAGGTAGACGTTAACTGCACGTTTCTGCTGGAGCAGCCTATCAAGCATATAGAAGGTTGAGTTCCATCGCGTCGGGCAATCGCAAATAAGACGTCTGACCGGCAGATTGTTTCACCGCTGAATGTCAGCAAGGCGAGCCATGGCCGTGTAAGATCTTCTGAAATGGGCCGAGATTTTCCTTGCCTGCCGCAAGATGTCCTGGACCCCAGGGTATTTGACAAGGAATCGCTGCACGACCAAGTTTAAGACGTGTGCCATGCATGGCACGTGCGTGATTTTGCCCTGTATCAATGCGCTAAGCAGATTGGCACCGTTGTCACACACCACTTTACCAACTGTCAAATTGAGCGGTGTTAGCCACTGATCTGCCTGTGAACGCAAAGCTGAAAGGAGTGCCGGGCCAGTGTGGCTCTTGGCTTCCAGGCACAACAGACGCAGCACGGCATGGCAACGTCTCACCTGGCATGTCGAATAGGTTCTGGGGAGCTTGGGCGGCGCAGCGGAAGAGACGCTAGCAGCGGAAAAGGAGGAGTCAGCTGAGGAGGAGAGGGAGAAGGATGGAGTAGGAGGAGGAGGAGAAGAAGAGTCAGCCCTGCGTGCAATCCTTGGCGGTAAAACCAAATCTACACGGGTGCCACGGGTTACATGCTTGACGGCCGTCAGAAGGTTCACTCAGTGGGCAGTAAAAGTGATATACCTTCCCTGCCCATGTTTGCTAGACCACGTGTCTGTGGTCAGAGGTATCTTGGCACCGACACTGTGTGCCAGAGATACATTCACTTGCCGCTGAACATGGCCATATAGCTCTGGGATGCCCTTCTCTGAGAAATACTTCCTTCCTGGGACCTTCCATTGTGGTGTTCCAATGGCCACAAATTTGCGAAAGGCCTCCGAGTCCACCAGTTTATATGGCAGTAGTTGGCGGGCTATGAGTTCTGACAAGCCAGCCGTCATCCGTTGGGCAAGAGCGTTATCCGGCCTCATCATTTTTTTACGCTCGAACATTAGGAAGCCTGCCTTTTTGCAGAAAAACGTGAGCTTGGCGTGATGGAAGGTGGAGTGGAGGACAATTGTGAGGAGAGAGGAGAAGGAGAAGTAGAAGACGAGGCTGGATGGTGAGAGCCTGCAGTGTGGCTTTGTGTGTTTCGTTGCTCCCACTCGGCTCGGTGATGGCTGCTCATGTGCCTTCTTAAGGCGGTCGTCCCTAGGTGAGTGTTGGGCTTACCGCGACTAATGCGTTGACTGTAAAGATTGCAGATGGCAACACTATTGTCAGCAGTGGACACGTTAAAAAAAGCCCACACTGCGGAGCCATGTGCCGGTGTCCTGGGAGTGCCAGATGTGACCGTACATGGTCGATGACTCGCTCCTGATAATTTTACAGTCTGCTTTGTCCCTCCTGTGCAATGTAAGTTATTCCTGCTTCTCCTCCCTATCTGCTGGTCCATATCTCCCTCTGAACTCCCCTCCTCTTCCTCTTGTGGGCACCCACGTGACATCACTAGACACGTCATCATCAACGTCACCTTCCCCACCGCTATAAGTAGAGATCTCGGAGTAGGCAGCAACACCGGGGACCGGGGACCAACCTCCTCCTTGGGCTGATCTGGGTACTGTCGTCAGACTGCTGAGTAGCGGTTGTTGCTGCCTCCTCTTCCTGATCCAATACCAAGAGTGGCTGCACATCAGAAATGTCTTGATATGGATCGGAAAATAATTCCTGTGACTCAAGCGGAAGGTATGTGGTGGTGGTGGTGGTGATGTTGTTGGTGGTAGTGTCTTTGGGAGTGCACATAGCAGAGAGTGAAGAAGAGGGTGCAGATTGAGAGGATGAGGAGGGTGCAGAAGAGTAAGGCTGAGCGAGCCACTCAACCAAGTCTGGTGTGTCCTTTAAAGTAATTGAACGCACCTTCTGCAACTTCCCACTTTGGCTCAAGCCTGTTGCTCCTGCCCTACCCGTACCACCCCTGCGGAAGGGCCTGCCTCTTCCTCTGCCTGTCATTTTTTAAATGACCCTGTGACAAAACTCTCAGTCCCTATACCGATGAAGGACTGCTGCAGTATAGGGCAGAGGTCAGCAGTAGTGCACCTCAACCCTATGTATTGTGGACCGATACCAGTCCTTATAGAATGGCAGACTGTACCTCACTCAACCCTATGTACTGTAGTACCCTATACCTTACCAGTCCTTATAAGGACCTTTGTGGACCAAGTAGGTTGTGTGTGAGTGATTAGCAGACTGTACGTCAGTCCCTATACCGATGAAGGACTGCTGCAGTATAGGGCAGAGGTCAGCAGTAGTGCACCTCAACCTCAACCCTATGTATTGTGGACCTATACCAGTCCTTATAGAATGGCAGACTGTACCTCACTCAACCCTATGTACTGTAGCACCCTAGACAGACCAAGTTACCAGTCCTTATAAGGACTTTTGTGGACCAAGTAGGTTGTGTGTGAGTGATTAGCAGACTATACGTCAGTCCCTGTAAGGGCTTACCTAGATTGGAGTCCATGTTGCAGAGATGTAGGCTCACCCTTGCAAATAAACACAGCCCACAGTAACAAACAGATAAGCTACCTGGGCTGTGAATCTGTGCACGGGGGCTTGACAGGAATTTGCCAAAGGATTGTCCAGGTAAAGCCGTAGTCAGGGATTCCAGAAGACAGAATAAACGATATACAAGCCAGGGTCGGTAGCCGGGGTCAGTCTTGGAACACAGGAACACAGGAACACAGGAACACAGGAACACAGGAACACAGGAACACAGGAACCTTTGGCAACAAGAGACAATGAACTGACAAAGCCCTCAGAGTGAGGCAGTGTTTTATACCCTAGCTGATTAGGTAACCTGCCACAGCTGATCCAAGAGTGACAGGTACAAACAGAATTGCCCACAGTACTTATGCAAAACTAGACATGGCTGGAAAGCAGGCAGAATAGAACTGAGGTGTGGCTCAGAGGTAAGGTAACGGGAACAACTACTGGCAGTCATGAGTTCAGAGCCACTTGAGGCGTGACTACACCTGGCTGTCCAAAATACACGGTAGGGACCGTGACAGTTCCCTCCCCTTAGGAATGCCCTCAGAGCATGGAACATCCTAATTCCTTTGGGCTTTCTTAGTTTTAGAAGTTCCAGTTGGGTAGACTTTCGTCGCTCGCAAGGCTCTTTCGAAAGTCTTCAGGTCCTGCTTACGGACTATGGTGCCATTTGAGGCATACGTACAGTCAGGAGATAGCGGGATCACCGGCACAGGAACTTCAAGCGGGGACACCGGCACAGGAACTTCAAGCGGGGACACCGGCACAGGAACTTCAAGCGGGGACACCGGCACAGGAACTGCAACTGGGGACACCGGCACAGGAACTGGGGAAACAGGCACCGATACTTCGAGCTGGATAGCAGGCAGAGATTCAGGGACAGCAGGAAGGATCCTAGAAGTACCCACTTGGAGAACCTTAGACCGAGGTGGGCGAATTGGACAGAGAGATATAAGATGCCCTCTCCCCCCACAGTAAAAACAAAGACCACAGTCTCTCCTCCGCTCTCTTTCACCTTGGGATAGCTTGGGCCGGATGGCCCCTATCTCCATGGGTTCTACGTCTCCCAGGGAAGGTGTGCGTGTGACCTTAGGAGCGTCTAGGCTTTGTGGGGTAAGGACTTCAGCTTCATGACTTGGAACATACTGTGATGGCATGGAGTCGTATCTGTACCGGGTACTTCTGTCCTTGGATGCCCGCAGGCCACGTGAGCAAAGAGTAGACTTGGGAACTCTGGTCTTAGAAACACAAATGTAAGAATCCAGAGCAAACATGAATGCCTCCCAGCTATCCAAGACTGGACTCCTTTCCTGTAAAAGCTGATGAGCCCATGTTTTGCATTGTCCAGTGAGCAGGTTGATGGAAGCACGAATCTTAATAAAGTCAGTGGCATAGGTCCTAGGCTTAAGGGCAAACAACAGCTCACAATCCATCTTAAAACAAAAGAAGGATGCACGATTACCATCAAACTTCTCAGGCATCAAAACAAACGGTTCTGGACATGCAGGTTCCAGGGTTGGGTGTACTGTGCCTCTAAACAAACGGATTTCTTGCTGCAGCTCAGCAATGGTCTGGCCCAAGCTGGAGACTTGTAGAGCAAGGGAGGTGAGCATCCTGTACATCTCTGCGGACTCCCTGTTGGTCAGTTCATTATGTAAGGGCTTACCTAGATTGGAGTCCATGTTGCAGAGATGTAGGCTCACCCTTGCAAATAAACACAGCCCACAGTAACAAACAGATAAGCTACCTGGGCTGTGAATCTGTGCACGGGGGCTTGACAGGAATTTGCCAAAGGATTGTCCAGGTAAAGCCGTAGTCAGGGATTCCAGAAGACAGAATAAACGATATACAAGCCAGGGTCGGTAGCCGGGGTCAGTCTTGGAACACAGGAACACAGGAACACAGGAACACAGGAACACAGGAACACAGGAACACAGGAACACAGGAACACAGGAACACAGGAACACAGGAACACAGGAACACAGGAACCTTTGGCAACAAGAGACAATGAACTGACAAAGCCCTCAGAGTGAGGCAGTGTTTTATACCCTAGCTGATTAGGTAACCTGCCACAGCTGATCCAAGAGTGACAGGTACAAACAGAATTGCCCACAGTACTTATGCAAAACTAGACATGGCTGGAAAGCAGGCAGAATAGAACTGAGGTGTGGCTCAGAGGTAAGGTAACGGGAACAACTACTGGCAGTCATGAGTTCAATACCACCCAGAGCCACTTGAGGCGTGACTACACCTGGCTGTCCAAAATACACGGTAGGGACCGTGACAGTCCCTATACGGATGAAGGACTGCTGCAGTATAGGGCAGCGGTCAGCAGTAGTGCACCTCAACCCTATGTATTGTGGACCGATACCAGTCCTTATAGAATGGCAGACTGTACCTCACTCAACCCTATGTACTGTAGTACCCTATACCTTACCAGTCCTTATAAGGACCTTTGTGGACCAAGTAGGTTGTGTGTGAGTGATTAGCAGACTGTACGTCAGTCCCTATACCGATGAAGGACTGCTGCAGTATAGGGCAGTGGTCAGCAGTAGTGCACCTCAACCCTATGTACTGTGGACCTATACCAGTCCTTATAGAATGGCAGACTGTACCTCACTCAACCCTAGGTACTGTAGCACCCTAGACAGACCAAGTTACCAGTCCTTATAAGGACTTTTGTGGACCAAGTAGGTTGTGTGTGAGTGATTAGCAGACTGTACGTCAGTCCCTATACTGATGAAGGACTGCTGCAGTATAGGGCAGCGGTCAGCAGTAGTGCACCTCAACCCTATGTATTGTGGACCTATACCAGTCCTTATAGAATGGCAGACTGTACCTCACTCAACCCTATGTACTGTAGCACCCTAGACAGACCAAGTTACCAGTCCTTATAAGGACTTTTGTGGACCAAGTAGGTTGTGTGTGAGTGATTAGCAGACTGTACGTCAGTCCCTATACCGATGAAGGACTGCTGCAGTATAGGGCAGCGGTCAGCAGTAGTGCACCTCAACCCTATGTACTGTGGACCTATACCAGTCCTTATAGAATGGCAGACTGTACCTCACTCAACCCTATGTACTGTAGCACCCTAGACAGACCAAGTTACCAGTCCTTATAAGGAGCTTTGTGGAACAAGTGGGTTGTGAATGATTAGCAGACTGCAGCAGAAGGGCAGCAGTCAAGTATAATATTCTTTCTATATTTGGAAGAAAGAATATTATACGTGTACAAGCCTATTACCATACCACTAATACCAGTCCTGAAAAGAACCTTTGTGGAACTAATAGTAACAGCTACTGATTAAACTGACCCTCACTGCCTCACACACTGCTTCCTGCCTGTCCCTATATAAACTTACAAAACAGAGGCTACTGGAACAATAATTGAAATAGCACTTTTGTGGACCTGATGGTAACAGCTAATGACTAAACTGGCTGTCCCTGCAGCACACACCGTCCTGTCCCTTTCTCTAAATTGACAAAAGACACTAAGGCTGCTGCAACAATCACTAGCACAGCACTGCCTATCCTGAACTACACCTAACACCTATACCAGTCCTGAAAAGAACTTTTGTGCACCAAATAGCTAGCGATTTGGGTCACTGTAATCTCTCCCTGCTCCACACAGCAACCTCTCCCTATAGTGACAGAAGAAAGAATGTAAAATGGCCGCCGGATCGGGTGTATTTATAAGTTAGGGGGAATGTCCAAGTGTCCATGTGCTGTAATGTCTCAATTGGCTGTCCTGTACCCCATGATGGATGTGTCATCATAGGTCAAAGTTCTTTTACACAGTAAACACGGAAGTCCACCGGGCGAATGGCGCCAATAGTCCGCCGAACGGACGGACCGCGAACAGCCGAAATTCGCAACGAAACGACCGCCGGGCGAACCGTTCAGCCATCACTACCTCTGATCCTCTGTCTGGACAGTGCTGATTGGCCCTGTGCTGAACACATGCACTCTCCCAAGAAAAAAAACTCTCTAGCAATACACACAAAACTGAGCATGTGCAGCCTGTCCCCTGGCTCTGTAAATAACAGAAAAAGGAGTCAGTGAGTATAACAAGTATGCTCCGCAGAGTTGGGCTTTATGGCAGAGTGGCCAGAAGAAAGCCATTACTTTCAGTAAAATGCTATGTTTTGAGTTTGCAAAAAGGCATGTGGGAGACTCCCAAAATGTATGGAGGAAGGTGCTCTGGTCTGAGGAGACTAAAATGTAACTTTTTGGCCATTAAAGAAAACGCTATGTCTGGTGAAAACCCAACACATTGCATCACCCAAAAAACACCTACCCCACAGTGAAACGTGGTGGCAGCATCATGCTTTGGGGGTGTTTTTCAGTAGTCCGGACTGGGAAACTGGTCAGAGTTGAGGGAAAGATGGAGTGTCCTAAATAAAGGGATATGCTTGAGCAAAGCCTCTACCACTGTGTGATCTGAGGCTAGGACGAAGGTTCACCTTCCAACAAAACAATGACCTCAAACACACTGCTAAAGCAACACTTGAGTGGTTTAAGGGGAAACATGTAAATGTGTTGGAATGGGCTAGTCAAAGCCCGGACCTCAATCAAATAGAAAATCTGTGGTCAGACTTAAAGATTGCTGCTCACAACCGCAAACCATCGAACTTGAAGGAACTGGAGAAGTTTTTCAAGGAGGAATGGGAAAAAATCCCAGTGGTAAGATGTGGCAAGCTCATAGAGATCCAAAGTGAATAGGAGCTGTGATAGCCACAAAAGGTGGCTCTACAAAGTATTGACTTTAGGGGGGTGAATAGTACTGCACATTGACTTTTTCTGTTTTTTTGTCCTATTTGTTGTTTGCTTCACATAAAAAAAAAATCTTCAAAGTTGTGGGCATGTTCTGTAAATTAAATGATCCAAATCCTCAAACAATCCATGTTAATTCCAGGTTGTGAGTAGGGATGAGCTTCGTGTTCGAGTCGAACATACGTTCGTCTCGAACATCGGCTGTTCGTCCGTTCGGCGAAGTCCGAACATTTTGGTCCGTTCGCGCCAAATTCGTGTGGCGCTCACCACCCACAATGCACTGCGATGGCGCAGTGCATTGCTGGCTTATGATTGGCCAAGCATGCACTGTGACCCCGCATGCTTGGCCAATCGCAGCGCCAGCAGCGAGGAGAGCCATGATTGGCCACAGGCAGCATGCCTGTGGCCAATCATAGCTCAGGCTGTGTAGTGCACGCCCCACACTATATAAGGCCGCCAGCGCGGCGGCCTTGTGTAGTGTGTTGGCGTCTGAAGCAGTGGGTGTTCTGTGTACTTTCAACACAGTACACACCGATCGTTTTCGGCCGATTTTTGATCTTGCTGTTGTGTAGTGGTTATTGTCTGCATGCCCTGACCGCAGTATACACCGCTATATTCACCTCACCTATATACAGTGGTGTGAAAAAGTGTTTGCCCCCTTCCTCATTTCCTGTTCCTTTGTATGTTTGTCACACTTAAGTGTTTCGGAACATCAAACCAATTTAAACAATAGTCAAGGACAACACAAGTAAACACAAAATGCAATTTGTAAATGAAGGTGTTTATTATTAAAGGTGAAAAAAAATCCAAACCATCATGGCCCTGTGTGAAAAAGTGATTGCCCCCTAAACCTAATAACTGGTTGGGCCACCCTTACCAGCAACAACTGCAACCAAGCGTTTGCGATAACGTGCAATGAGGCTTTTACAGCGTCCTGGAGGAATTTTGGCCCACTCATCTTTGCAGAATTGTCCTAATTCAGTAACATTAGAGGGTTTTCGAGCATGAACGGCCTTTTTAAGGTCATACCACAACATCTCAATAGGATTCAGGTCAGGACTTTGGCTAGGCCACTCCAAAGTCTTAATTTTGTTTTTCTTCAGCCATTCGGTGGTGGACTTGCTGGTGTGTTTAGGATCTTTGTCCTGCTGCAGAACCCAAGTTCGTTTCAGCTTGAGTACACGAACAGATGGTCGGACATTCTCCTTCAGGATCTCTTGGTAGACAGCAGAATTCATAGTTCCTTTTATCACGGCAAGTCTTCCAGGTCCTGAAGCAGCAAAACAGCGCCAGACCATCACACTACCACCACCATATTTTACTGTTGGTATAATGTTCTTTTTATGAAATGCAGTGTTCCTTCTACGCCAGATATACTTGGACACACACCTTCCAAAGAGTTCCACTTTTGTCTCATCGGTCCACAGAATGTTGTCCCAAAAGTCTTGGGGATCATCAAGATGTGTTGTGGAGAAATTGAGACGAGCTTTGATGTTCTTTTTGCTCAGCAGTGGTTTTCTCCTTGGAACTCTGCCATGCAGGCCATTTTTGCCCAGTCTTTTCCTGATGGTGGAGGCATGAACGCTGACCTTAACTGAGGCAAGTGAGGCCTGCAGTTCCTTGGACGTTGTTGTGGGGTCTTTTGTGACCTCTTGGATGAGTCGTCGCTGCGCTCTTGGGGTAATTTTGGGCAGCCGGCCACTCCTGGGAAGGTTCACCACTGTTCCATGTCTTCGCCATTTGTGGATAATGGCTCTCACTGTGGTTCGCTGGATTCCCAAAGCTTTGGAAATGGCTTTATAACCCTTTCCAGACTGATAGATCTCAATTACTTTCTTTCTCAATTGTTCCTGAATTTCTTTGGGTCTCGGCATGATGTGTAGCTTTTAAGGATCTTTTGGTGGACCTTACTGTGTCAAGCAGCTCCTATTTAAGTGATGCCTTGATTGTGAACAGGTGTGGCAATAATCAGGCCTGGGTGTGGCTAGAGAAATTGAACTCAGGTGTGGACAACCACAGTTATAGTATGTTTTAACAAGGGGGGCAATCACTTTTTCACACAGGGCCATGATGGTTTGGATTTTTTTTCACCTTTAATAATAAACACCTTCATTTACAAATTGCATTTTGTGTTTACTTGTGTTGTCCTTGACTATTGTTTAAATTGGTTTGATGTTCCGAAACACTTAAGTGTGACAAACATGCAAAGGAACAGGAAATGAGGAAGGGGGCAAACACTTTTTCACACCACTGTAGCTAGTGATCTATCTTTTATAATAGAGCTTGCAGTCAGTAGTGTTAGGAGTGCGTGCTGTCTGCGTGCTCTGTACCCAGTACATACCGCTATATCCACCTACATAGCTGTTCTCTATTTGAGCCCACTTGCCATCTGCAGGAGTTATTGGAAGTTGTGTGTGCCTCCAGCACAGCACAGTATACATCTGTATATACCCCTTTATCTCTGGTGTTCTATAATAAAGGCATCTGCAGGAGTTAGTGGGTGTTCTGTGTACCTTCAACACAGTACACACCGATCGTTTTCGGACGATTTTGCGATCTTGCTGTTGTGTAGTGGTTGTTGTCTGCGTGCCCTGACCGCAGTATACACCGCTATATTCACCTCACTTATATAGCTAGTGATCTATCTTTTATAATAGAGCTTGCAGTCAGTAGTGTTAGGAGCTAGTGCGTGCTGTCTGCGTGCTCTGTACCCAGCCCTTTTCATCCTCCTCATCCTCTCTCACCCAGGCTCAGGGTACTAGCAAAGCAGCTGCCAACGCATCGTCTTCCCTCCTCTCAATGTCATCATCAGTGACTCCTTCCCTAGACCCACCACGTCCTCCTGAGGAGTCTCCTGAACTCTTTGAGCACAGTGTTGGGTACATGCTCCAGGAGGATGCCCAGTGTTTTGTGGGCTCCGATGATGACACTCAGCTAGAGGAAGGCAGTAGCGTGAGCGCAGAGAGAGGGGATGCTCAAGAAGGACAGCAATCTGGCAGTCATGTTCCACAAGCTGCAGCATACTGCCAGGTTTGCTACAGCGATGAAGAGGGAGGGGATGATGAGGGCACTGACTCCACGTGGGTGCCTGGAAGGAGAGAGGAGGAGTAGGAGGAGGCACATGTCCAACGAGGCAGGATGCCCTCCGGGGGCCAGCTTAGGGGCAGCACACCGACTGAATCACACCGCAGAGCTCCGCCTGTGCAGAGCGCTGCCTCTGCGCATTATTCTAAAAGTTCTTTGGTGTGGGCCTTTTTTGAGACGAGTGCATCAGATCGCACCGCTGCTATTTGCAACATATGTCTCAAGCGTATCTCACGTGGCCAAAACATCAGCCGCTTGGGCACCACATGCTTGAACAGACATATGTTGACCTGCCATGCAGCTCATTGGCAAGCGTACCTCAAAGACCCACACCAAAGAACAAAGCGGACCTCTCCTTGCTCCTCATCAGCTGGCATCTCCAACCCCACTAGACCTTCAGTCCTCTCTGAAACCTGCTCTGAGAGGAATGAAGGTGTAGAATTAGGTGTGTCACAGCCAAGTGCTTCCAGGAACTCTGCTAGCGGTACACCCACGTCCGATTATAGCAGGCAAATGTCCCTGCCCCAGCTGCTGGACCGGCGAAAGAAGTTCACTCCCAGCCATCCACATGCCCAGCGGTTGAATGCTAGCTTGGCTAAATTGCTAGCACTTCAACTGCTGCCTTTTCAGTTGGTAGACTCGGCCCCCTTCCGTGAGTTTGTACAATGTGCGGTTCCTCAGTGGCAGGTCCCCAAACGCCACTTTTTCTCACGGAAGGCGATTCCGGCTCTCTACCGGCATGTGGAATGCAATGTCCTTGCCTCGCTGGACAGGGCGGTCAGCGGTAAGGGGCATATTACCGCTGACTCATGGTCCAGCAGGCATGGACTGGGACGTTACCTTTTTTTTTACGGCCCATTGGGTCACTCTTCTGGCAGCTGGGAAGGATGCAGGACAAGGTGCAGTAGTGTTGGAGGTTGTTCCGCCACCACGCCTCCAAAATGCTACTATTGGTTGTGACACACCTCTCTCCTCCACCCCCTCCTCTTCTTCTTCCTCCATGGCCTCTTCCAGTGCTCTGTCCTCAGAACCAGCGGTGCTCCGTAGGCGCTCCAGGGGCTACGCAAGTACGCAGGCAAAACGATGCCATGCCGTGCTTGCGCTGGTTTGTTTGGGGGACAGGAGCCACACTGGGGCGGATGTTTTGTCAGCTCTGCAGGGGCAGGCCGAGAGGTGGTTGACACCACGCCAGCTTAAGCCAGGAATGGTGGTTTGCGACAATGGCACCAACCTCCTCTCCGCCCTCCGACAGGGACAACTGACCCATGTGCCCTGTGTAGCTCACGTCCTTAACCTGGTGGTGCAGCGGTTCTTGGGCAGGTACCCCGGCTTACAGGATGTCCTGAAGCAGGCCAGGAAAGTCTGTGTGCATTTCCGCCGATCATTTAATGCCTGTGCTCGGCTGGCTGAGCTCCAAAAGGAGTTGAACCTGCCCAAGAACCGCCTTATATGTGACATGCCCACCAGATGGAACTCAACATTGGCCATGCTGCAGCGGCTGCACACGCAGCAGAGGGCCATCAATGAGTACCTGTGCGACTACGGCACCAGGACAGGGTCAGGGGAGCTCGGTTTTTTCTCACCACGCCAGTGGGGCATGATCAGGGATGCATGCACTGTCCTGTCACCATTTGAGGAGGCCACAAGGATGGTGAGCAGTGACAGTGCATGCATCAGTGACACTGTACCTCTTGTCCACCTCTTGGAGCATACGCTGCGTGGAATAATGGACAGGGCACTTGAGGCAGAACAGAGGCAGGAAGAGGAGGACTTCCTTGCCTCTCAAGGCCCCCTTTATCCAGACAGTGTTCCTGCTGTGCCACCCATCACACAGGAAGAGGATGAGGAGGAGGAAGAGGAGGAGGAGGATGATTGTGTCAGCATGGAGGTGGAGGCTGGCACTCAGCATCAGCATCAGCAGCAGCAGCAGTCTTGTAGGGATGATTTACAGTCCCAAAAAACACGTGGACTTGTACGTGGCTGGGAGGAGGTAGCTGTGGATCATGTTGTCCTTAGTGACCCAGAGGACTCCGGACCGAATGCCTCAGGTAACCTACGCTGCATGGCCTCCCTGATCCTGCAAAGCCTGCGGAAGGATCCTCGTATTCTTCGGATCAAGGAGAGGGACCATTACTGGCTGGCCACTCTCCTTGATCCACGGTACAAGGGTAAGGTTGCCGACCTTATCTTGCCATCGCAGAGGGAGCAGAGGATGAGACATCTCCGGAGGCCTTGCAGAAAGGTCTGTGCAACGCGTTCCCAGAGACTGGGAGGTTACAAACTCCTGGTCCTGGACAACGTGTTGCTGAGGCATCGGTCAGAAGGAGCGGTGGAGAAGGTGGCTGTCTGACTGATGCTTTCAGACAATTTTTTAGTCCGCAGCCCCAAGGTATGATCGGTTCCAGCACCCATCGCCAGCGTCTGATTTACATGGTGCAGGAATACCTAGGGGCAAGGTCAGACTTTGACACCTTTCCCACCGAAAATCCTCTGGCTTACTGGGTCTTGAGGATGGATCACTGGCCAGAGCTTGCACAGTATGCAATTGAGCTACTGGCCTGTCCTGCATCCAGCGTTCTTTCGGAACGCACCTTCAGTGCTGCTGGTGGCTTTGTTACCGATCACAGGATGCGCCTGTCCACCGAATCAGTTGATCGACTGACCTTCATCAAGATGAATCAGTCTTGGATCACCCACAGCTACAAGCACCTGAAGCTGATGTAACAGAATAATTTTTTTTGAAATATCACATCCCTTCAAGACTGCCTATGCTGATGCTGAGTGACTGTCCTGTTATGTTGATTGTCTATCCTCTTCCTCCTCCGCTGATATGTTGGAAGAACATTTCTGGTTCTGGGTGATGCCTAAGGCCCAATTTTTCTGCCCCTGTTTAACAGGGGCGTTTAATTACAATTTTTGATGCAATGCTTTGCAGCAGGGCTAATTCCTGCAATAAAACTAGAGTATATGGCAGAGGTTGCAGTGTGGTGGCACCAGCACCAGTGCCTAAGGCCCAATTTTTCTGTCCCTGTTTAACAGGGGCGTTTAATTACAATTTTTGATGCAATGCTTTGCAGCAGGGCTAATTCCTGCAATAAAACTAGAGTATATGACAGAGGTTGCAGTGTGGTGGCACCAGCACCAGTGCCTAAGGCCCAATTTTTCTGCCCCTGTTTAACAGGGGCATTTAATTACAATTTTTGATGCAATGCTTTGCAGCAGGGCTAATTCCTGCAATAAACCTAGAGTATATGGCAGAGGTTGCAGTGTGGTGGCACCAGCACCAGTGCCTAAGGCCCAATTTTTCTGCCCCTGTTTAACAGGGGCGTTTAATTACAATTTTTGATGCAATGCTTTGCAGCAGGGCTAATTCCTGCAATAAAACTAGAGTATATGGCAGAGGTTGCAGTGTGGTGGCACCAGCACCAGTGCCTAAGGCCCAATTTTTCTGCCCCTGTTTAACAGGGGCGTTTAAGTACAATGTTTGATGCAATGCTTTGCAGCAGGGCTAATTCCTGCAATAAAACTAGAGTATATGGGAGAGGTTGCAGTGTGGTGGCACCAGCAGCAGTGCCTAAGGCCAAATTTTTCTGCCCCTGTTTAACAGGGACATGTAATTACAATTCTTGATATAATATTTCACAGGAGGGCCCCTTCCCGTGCCCACCCAGAGTAACGGTGAGGACTTATAGTGTTGTGGCACCAGCAGCACAACCACCAAAGGTCAATTTTTCTACCACTGTTCAACAATGGCATGTAATTACAATTCTTGAAATAATCGTTCACAGCAGGGCGCTCCAGCGCCCACCAAGAGTCACTTTGAGGGCTTACAATGTTGTGGCAAAACCAACACCTTGTTCCGCCATTTCTGCAGAGCATATAGGGCAGGCCCCTACTTTCAAACATCCAATTTACAAACATCTCCTACTTGCAAACGGAAGGAGACAACAGCAAGTGAGATGAAAAAAGATGGACGACAAAACAAATTATACAGGGGTGATAACCCTTCCCTATGTTTTCCAAAAAGCTTAAAAATAGTTTTTTTGACTGGAGCTACACTTTAAAAATGTACCAGTTGAAAATTACAAACAGATTCAACTTAACACAACAAACCTACACAGTCCCTGTCTTGTTTGCACCGCCTGTATACTGCTGTTCTGAGTATATAGGGCCTGGGGGCCACACGCATTTCCTTTTTTTAATATGGGTACAGGGTTCCCCTTAATATGCGTACAAGACCCAAATAGGCTGGTAATGGGCAGGGAGGGCTACCCATGCCATTTTTCTCAATGATTTTCAACCATATTGCAGGAACCAGATATAACATTAAAACCGCAAGCAGTTTTAAATGGTGTTATTTCCGTTTAATGTCATTTTGTGCAGGGACTGTTCTAAACACGGGAAACATGTGGCACTTCACAGGCATACTACAGACACCCCCCAGGCACCATATTTAAAGGAATATTTCACTTTTATTTTTCACTTTAATCGTCATTAAAATCAGTGCTCCCGCCAAAACGGCCATTTTTAAAAACATTTTAGGCATTGACCTATGTCCCCTGGGGCAGGAGCCAGGTCCCCAAACCCTTTTTAGGACAGTATCTTGCATATTAGCCGTTAAAATGAGCACTTTTCATTTCGAACGTTCGAGTCCAATAGACTTCAATGGGGTTCTAAAGTTCGTTCGAAAATGGGGTCCGTTCGAAAGTTCTGGTGCGAACCGAACCGGGGGGTGTTCGGCTCATCCCTAGTTGTGAGGCAACAAAACATGAAAAATGCCAAGGGTGAATACTTTTGCAAGGCACTGTACAGTAGGTGAGAGTTTGAGGCGTTTGCTGCCTGGTCCTACTAGAGTCAAGGCCAACTATTCAGTTACATTAAGACTGAGATGTAGAACTATATGCAATTGAAATGGTTATTTATTACACTGACTTTATGGACTTCGATCCACCAGGTTCACGTAGATAAAGCATAGCAATATATGACATTTTTGTTTTTGGGTTTAGATACACTTTACCCACTTGCCCTCTGGAAGATTTTAACCCTTCATGGCCAGGCTATTTTTTGCTATTCGGCACTGTACTAGTTAAACTGACAACTGAACGGTCATGCAATACTATGCAAAAAAAAAATGAATATAATTTTTTTTCACACAAATAGAGCTTTCTTTTGGTGGTATTTGACCACCACTGCTTTTTTATTTTTTATTTTATAAATGAAAAAAGACCAAAAAAAAAAATGGTTACTTTCTGCTATAAAACTTCTCATACAACGAAAAAAAAATCAAATTTCATCATGAATTTAGGCCAAAATTATTCCACTACATGTCTTTGGTAAAAAAAAATCCCAATAATTGTATATTGATTTGCGTGAAAGTTATAGCGTCTACAAACGATGGTACAGTGCCTTGCGAAAGTATTCGGCCCCCTTGAACTTTTCAACCTTTTGTCACATTTCAGGCTTCAAACATAAAGATATAAAATTTAAATTTTTTGTGAAGAATCACCAACAAGTGGGACACAATTGTGAGGTGGAACAAAATCTATTGGATATTTTAAACTTTTTTAGCAAATAAAAAACTGAAAAGTGGTGCGTGCAAAATTATTCGGCCCCTTTACTTTCAGTGCAGCAAACTCACTCCAGAAGTTCAGTGAGGATCTCTGAATGATCCAATGTTGTCCTAAATGACTGATGGTGATAAATAGAATCCACCTGTGTGTAATCAACTCTCTGTATAAATGCACCTGCTCTGTGATAGTCTCAGGGTTCTGTTGAAAGCGCAGAGAGCATCATGAAGACCAAGGAACACACCAGGCAGGTCCGTAATACTGTTGTGGAGAAGTTTAAAGCCGGATTTGGATACAAAAAGATTTCCCAAGCTTTAAACATCCCAAGGAGCACTGTGCAAGCGATCATTTTGAAATGGAAGGAGTATCAGACCACTGCAAATCTACCAAGACCTGGCCGTCCCTCTAAACTTTCAGCTCAGACAAGCTGAAGACTGATCAGAGATGCAGCCAAGAGGCCCATGATCACTCTGGATGAACTGCAGAGAACTACAGCTGAGATGGGAGAGTCTGTCCATAGGAAAACAATCAGTCGTACACTGCACAAATCTGGCCTTTATGGAAGAGTGGCAAGAAGAAAGCCATTTCTCAAAGATATCCATAAAAAGTCTTGTCTAAAGTTTGCCACAAGCCACCTGGGAGACACACCAAACATGTGGAAGAAGGTGCTCTGGTAATTTGAAACCAAAATCAAACTTTTTGCCCACAATGCAAAACGATATGTTTGGCGTAAAAGCAACACAGCTCATCACCCTCAACACACCATCCCCACTGTCAAACATGGTGGTGGCAGCATCATGGTTTGGGCCTACTTTTCTTCAGCAGGGACAGGGAAGATGGTTAAAATTGAGGGGAAGATGGATGCAGCCAAATACAGGACCATTCTGGATGAAAGACCTGAAACTGGGACGGAGATTTATCTTCCAACAAGACAATGATCCCAAACATACAGCAAAATCTACAAAGGAATGGTTCACAAATAAACGTATCCAGGTGTTAGAATGGCCAAGTCAAAGTCCAGACCTGAATCCAATCGAGAATCTGTGGAAAGAGCTGAAAACTGCTGTTCACAAACGCTCTCCATCCAACCTTACTGAGCTCGAGCTGTTTTGCAAGGAAGAATGGGCAAGAATTTCAGTCTCTCGATGTGCAAAACTGATAGAGACATACCCCAAGCGACTTGCAGCTGTAATCGCAGAAAAAGGTGGCTCTACAAAGTATTAACGCAAGGGGGCCGAATAATTTTGCACGCCCCACTTTTCATTTTTTTATTTGTTAAAAAAGTTTCAAAAATCCAATAGATTTCGTTCCACTTCACAATTGTGTCCCACTTGTTGGTGATTCTTCACAAAAAATAAAAATTTGATATCTTTATGTTTGAAGCCTGAAATGTGGCAAAAGGTTAAAAAGTTTAAGGCTTCATGCACACGAGACGCAGATGCAAACTCTGCTGGACACATGTTTTTAAAAGCTGAAACCGGCGTTTAGAAACGCGCATTTTGCCGCGATTTTTACTGCGATTTAGCGGCGTTTTACCGCGTTTGCGTCTAGAAGCGTTTAGTTAAGCTAACATCATAGACCCTCCCCAGCTCAAAAAACAGTATTATTAACTATTTCAGCAATTTTGTGAGACCAGAGTGAGTAGCAGCAGCTGTGAGAGCTGCAGTGTACTTGTATTTAGCGTGTCACTTGCCACGGCACGTGCCACAAGTTGTGGATTGTCCACTTGCCACGTGACTTGCCACATCACCTGCCACGTCACTTGCCACGTCATCTGCCACAAGTTGTGGATTGTCCAACTGCCACATCACCTGCCACAAGTTGTGGATTGTCCACTTGCCACGTGACTTGCCACATCACCTGCCACGTCACTTGCCACAAGTTTTGGATTGTCCACTTGCCACGTCACTTGCCACGTCACTTGCCACAAGTTGGGGATTGTCCACTTGGGACATCACCTGCCACGTCACCTGCCACAAGTTGTGGATTGTCCACTTGCCACGTCACTTGCCACATCACCTGCCACGTCACTTGCCACGAGATGTGTATTGTCCACTTTCACGTCACCTGCCATGCCACCTGCCACAAGTTGTGGATTGTCCACTTGCCACGTCACCAGCCACATCACCTGCCACAAGTTGTGGATTTCTACTTGCCACGTGACTTGCCACATCACCTGCCACATCACTTGCCACATCACCTGCCACAAGTTGTGGATTGTCTACTTGCCACGTCACTTGCCACATCACCTGCCACGTCACTTGCCACATCACCTGCCACAAGTTGTGGATTGTCCACTTGCCACGTCACCTGCCACGTCACTTGCCATGTCACCTGCCACAAGTTTTGGATTGTCCACTTGCCACATCACTTGCCACGTCACCTGCCACAAGTTGTGGATTGTCCACTTGCCACATCACCTGCCACGTCACTTGCCACATCACCTGCCACAAGTTGTGGATTGTCCACTTGCCACGTCACTTGCCACATCACCTGCCACGTCACTTGCCACAAGATTTGGATTGTCCACTTTCCATGTCACCTGCCATGCCACCTGCCACAAGTTGTGGATTGTCCACTTGCCACGTCACCAGCCACATCACCTGCCACAAGTTGTAGATTGTCCACTTGCCACATCACTTTCCACGTCACCTGCCACGTCACCTGCCACAAGTTGGGGATTGTCCACTTGCCACGTCACCAGCCACATCACCTGCCACAAGTTGTGGATTGTCCACTTGCCACATCACTTTCCACGTCACCTGCCACGTCATCTGCCACAAGTTGTGGATTGTCCACTTGCCACGTCACTTGCCACGTCCCCTGCCACGGCACCTGCCACAAGTGAATTGTCCACTTGCCACATCACCTGCCACAAGTTGTGGATTGTCCACTTGCCACGTCACTTGCCACGTCACCTGACACAAGTTGTGGATTTTCCACTTGCCACGTCACTTGCCACATCCCCTGCCACAAGTGGATTGTCCACTTGCCACGTCACTTGCCACGTCCCCTACCACAAATGGATTGTCCACTTGCCACGTCACTTGCCACGTCACCTGCCACAAGTTATGCATTGTCCACTTGCCACGTCACATGCCAGTCACCTGCCAGTCACCTGCCACAAGTTGTGGATTGTCCACTTGCCACGTCATTTGCCACATCACCTGCCACGTCACTTGCCACAAGATGTGGATTGTCCACTTTCCATGTCACCTGCCATGCCACCTGCCACAAGTTGTGGATTGTCCACTTGCCACGTCACCAGCCACATCACCTGCCACAAGTTGTGGATTTCCACTTGCCACGTGACTTGCCACATCACCTGCCATGTCACTTGCCACGTCACCTGTCACAAGTTGGGGATTGTCCACTTGCCACATCACTTGCCACCTGCCATGTCACTTGCCACAAGTTGTGGATTGTCCACTTGCCACGTCACTTGCCACATCACCTGCCACAAGTTGTGGATTGTCCACTTGCCACATCACCTGCCACGTCACCTGCCACAAGTTTTGGATTGTCCACTTGCCACGTCACTTGTCACGTCACCTGCCACAAGTTGTGGATTGTCCACTTGCCACATCACCTGCCACGTCACTTGCCACATCACCTGCCACAAGTTGTGGATTGTCCACTTGCCACGTCACTTGCCACATCACCTGCCACGTCACTTGCCACAAGATGTGGATTGTCCACTTTCCATGTCACCTGCCATGCCACCTGCCACAAGTTGTGGATTGTCCACTTTCCATGTCACCTGCCATGCCACCTGCCACAAGTTGTGGATTGTCCACTTTCCACGTCACCAGCCACATCACTTGCCACAAGTTGTGGATTTCCACTTGCCACGTGACTTGCCACATCACCTGCCACGTCACTTGCCACAACAGCTGTCACAAGTTGGGGATTGTCCACTTGCCACATCACTTGCCACCTGCCATGTCACCTGCCACAAGTTGTGGATTGTCCACTTGCCACGTCACTTGCCATGTCACCTGCCACAAGTTGTGGATTGTCCACTTGCCACGTCACCTGCCACATCACCTGCCACAAGTTTTGGATTGTCCACTTGCCACGTCACTTGCCACGTCAGCTGCCACGTCACTTGCCACAAGATGTGGATTGTCCACTTGGCACATCACCTGCCACGTCACTTGCCACATCACCTGCCACGTCACCTGCCACAAGTTGTGGATTGTCCACTTGCTACGTCACTTGCCACATCACCTGCCACGTCACTTGCCACAAGATGTGGATTGTCCACTTTCCACGTCACCTGCCATGCCACCTGCCACAAGTTGTGGATTGTCCACTTGCCACGTCACCAGCCACATCACCTGCCACAAGTTGTAGATTGTCCACTTGCCACATCACTTTCCACGTCACCTGCCACAAGTTGTGGATTGTCCACTTGCCACGTCACCAGCCACATCACCTGCCACAAGTTGTGGATTGTCCACTTGCCACATCACTTTCCACGTCACCTGCCACGTCACCTGCCACAAGTTGTGGATTGTCCACTTGCCACGTCACTTGCCACGTCCCCTGCCACATCACCTGCCACAAGTGAATTGTCCACTTGCCACATCACTTGCCACATCACCTGCCACAAGTTGTGGATTGTCCACTTGCCACGTCACTTGCCACATCACCTGACACAAGTTGTGGATTGTCCACTTGCCACGTCACTTGCCACATCCCCTGCCACAAGTGGATTGTCCACTTGCCACGTCACTTGCCACGTCCCCTGCCACAAATGGATTGTCCACTTGCCACGTCACTTGCCACATCACCTGCCACAAGTTATGGATTGTCCACTTGCCACGTCACATGCCAGTCACCTGCCACAAGTTGTGGATTTTCCAGTTGCCACGTCACCTGCCAGGTCACTTGCCACGTCACCTGCCACAAGTTGTGGATTGTCCACTTTCCACGTCCCTTGCCACTTCACCTGCCACGTCACTTGCCACAAGTTGTGGATTGTCCACTTGCCACATCACTTGCCAGAATGACGTCTTTTGAGGACGAAACGCGTCGGGACTCCTACTGCAGCTCTATTTTTATATGATATAAGCGCTTAATTCATTGGATACATGTAAGTTCATTACTTATTTTATTAAAAAAAAATTTTAAACGGATTTACACTATTGTGGCCCTCATTTCCTTTCTGTATGAGTTCTACAATGTGCGTTGAAGTTTAAAGCGGAAGACTTTCCCATTGTTTGAGTACTTGGTTGAAAATTCCCTGGAGAGCCTTTTATGTTGGATAACTCTATATAAGAGTATTCTGAAGCCTGACTGATCCTTCGAATGTATATTCGCTTGGATCCATTCTATCTGGTAAGCCCACATCTTATTTGGTGATGGATATGCCACAGGGTGCCTGCATGTGGTCTTCATAGGAAGAAGGTGGATGGCTCTTTCCCTCTCACGTGTGGATTGGATTTAATTTGAATCAAATAATAGACTTTTTCCATATCATAAATTCTTTGGATTTTGTCATATCATAAATTCTTTAGACTTTCTCACAATATTTGATTTCTTTGGTTTATCATATTTTTTCACTATTTCATGTAAGTGTGGTGCAGTCTGGGAAGCACTACTGAATGTTATTTAATCTTGATATTTATACAATATTGTCACATCATTAAGTGGTTTTAATATATTTTTTCTTTTTTATATAGCGCTACACTATAATTTAACACATCACTTGCCACCTGCCATGTCACTTGCCACAAGTTGTGGATTGTCCACTTGCCACGTCACTTGCCACCTGCCATGTCACTTGCCACAAGTTGTGGATTGTCCACTTGCAATTGCAATTGTTAAAAATATTTTTCTAATGGTTTTTCATCATTTGCAATCATTTTTGAGATTTTTAATGTAAAAAAAAAGCTCACCTTTAAAAACGCTTATAAACGAAAACGCGGCAAAACGCGGTAGCGGCGTTTTGCCGCGTTTTGCCGCGTTTCGCGTCTGAAACGTGGAAACTTTTGCGTCTGAACCCATTTTTTTGCTTCTGGAAAAACGAGGTTAAACGCAACTGCATAAAAACGGCAAAAAACGAGACTGTGTGCATGGACACATAGGCTAACATTGAATGAGTTCAGGAGCAGTTGAAAAAAGTGTCCAACTGCCTCTGAACGCGCGTTTAACTGCGTCTCGTGTGCATGAGGCCTTAGGGGGGCGAATACTTTCGCAAGGCACTGTATATATACTGGAATTTTTTAACTAGTAATGGCGGGAATTAGCGACTTTTAGTGGGACTGTGACACTAGCTGACACTGGCTGGAGGGTATACTGACACTGACATCAATAGTGACACTAATAAAGCATTCAGTGATAATGCTATAAACTGTCATTGTACTAATGACACTGACTGAGAAGGGGTTAAAATCTATGGGTGATCAAGGGGTTAACTGTGTGCCTAGCAATATGTAATATGGGCTGCTTTTACTAAGAGATCTTGTTGTTGTTTATCCCACTGTGCAGGGAATAAAAAAACAACAAGATCGCTTGTCTGTGTACAGAGCCCTGTGGTTTTTACCAACGCAGAGCTCTCTTCTGTGAATGACGGAGCTTATCTGTGGGTCCCACAGACATCCATACCCAGACACGCTGATTACGTACCAGATACGGGATCCAGCGCACAGCAGCCACCCTGCCGCAGTAGATGTAGGTGGGGTCTTTAAACAGTTAAAATGGATGTAAACCCTCACATATACCCAATGAAGTGAACAGCCCCAGATTATACACAGGGATGAAACAAATCTCCCTACATACGTTTTACATGTATATCTGCTGTCTTCAGCTTTCTAGACTCTTAAGAAAGTGCATGTCCTGTTAGAAATCTTTCTTCCTGTTTCAGCAGTGGGAGGGGAGTCAGCAGTGGGTGGGGAGGGGACTACCGCCCTCTCCCCATTGACAGACCCCCACTCCCCAAATACTGCCCCATTCCCTCCAACTGACTGACCTCAACCCACCACTGACAGACGTGCACCCCCCCAACTACCACCCCCCGTCTCTTACCACTGGCAGACCCTCACTCGCTCAACTATCGCCCCCTCCCCCCACTGACAGACCCCTGCCCCCCAACCACTGACCTCTCCCCCCACTGACAGATCCCTACCCCTTCAACTACCATTCCCTCCCCCCACTGAGAAACCACCCCCCATTGACAGTTTCCCACCCCCCAAACAACCACCCCATCCCCCACTGACAGACACCGGCCCCCCAATTAACACCCCCCTTCCCCCACTGACAGACCTCACCCAACCACTGACAGACCCCCACCCCCTTTTCTGTCCCTTGTAAGTTAATCGGTGGGTGTTTTAAAGTGTCACTAAACCCACATCATAACAAACTATCAATAAATGCTTAAAAACGAGTGTGTTATCCTGCACTCCCTAAATGATATAAATACCGTGCAAACCAACGAATAAACAAATAGGCTGCAAATCCACAAAATTGTGTTCCTACAACTGACAGTAAATAAAAGTGAAAGAATGGCTGCACCTATTATCCAATTTACAAATATCCAGTGACGTAATATATAACAATAAATCTTCATATACAGTGACTAACAAATATTTCATATGTGTCCAAATTTTCTTCTATCTTTAAAAAATATGCAATCCTTATATGACATTAAAATCTTCATATACAGTGACTATCAAAAAATAAATCATATGTGTCCAAAATTGTCTTCTATTTTTTAATAGGATTAAAAGGATTTTTATAACAGCTTACCTGTAAAATCCATTTCTTCGAGTACATCACGGGGCACAGAGCCACAGTATTTACTGAATGGGTTATATAGGCACCACTAGGTGATGGACACTGGCACACCCTAGACAGGAAGTTTAGCCCCCTATATAACCCCTCCCCTTACTGGGAGTACCGCAGTCTTGTAGCAAAGCAATATAAGTGTATTAGAAGAGGGGAGGGACCTCTGTGCCCCGTGATGTACTCAAAGAAAAAGATTTACAGGTAAGCTGTTATAAAAATCCTATTTTCTTTTTCGTAAATCACGGGACACAGAGCCACAGTATTTACTGAATGGGATGTCCCAGAGCAATGCTATCTGAGGGGAGGGAGACACAAACAAAAGTAGAATGTAACCTAGCTTGAGGATCTTGTACCGCTGCCTGCAGCACACTGCGCCCAAAGGCGATATCCTCATGCCTTCTCACATCCACCTGATAGAATCTGGTGAATGGATGGACTGAAGACCAAGTTGCGGCCTTGCAGATTTGAGCCATGGAGGCTTGGTGATGCATTGCCCATGAAGCACTAACAGCCCTGGTGGAGTGAACTTTGATTTGAGAAGGTGGAACTTTCCTCTTCAAACCATAAGCTTGAATAAATACCTGTCGCATCCCCTTAGCAATAGTAGATTTCAATGCTTCCTGTCCTTTTTAAGGACCTTCAGGCAACACAAACAAAACATCCATTTTGCGAATGTGAGCAGTCGCTTCCAAATAGGTTTTGACCGCTCTCACTACATCCAGAGAATGTAGTGACTTTTCTTCCGTAGAACATGGATCTGGAAAAATTGAAGGCAGAACAATATCCTGGTTTAGATGAAAACCAGAAACCACCTTCGGTAGAAAGCTAGAATGAGGGTGCAATACTACTATATTCTTATGAATAATTAAATATGACTCCTTACAAGAAAGAGCCACCAATTCTGATACCCTTCTTGCAGAAGAAATGGCTACTGGAAAAATTAGCTTCCTTGTCAAAAGGACCAAGGGAATATATCGTATAGGCTCAAAAGGCTGTTTCTGTAATGCTGACTAAATTCAAGTCCCAAGGGTTCGGGGGAGCTCCAATCTGTGGATTAAGCTGCGTTACCCCCTGTTTAAAGCTTTGGACCAAAGAATGCGAAGCAAGCGGACGTTGAAACAATACCAACAAGGCCGAGACCTGGCTCTTGATAGTACTCAAGGCCAGCTTCATCTCTAACCCCAATTGCAGAAAAGCAAGGATTCTCTCTGTGACATACTTTCTGGGATGCCAACCCCTGGATTCACACCAGGCGACATATGCCTTCCAAACTCTATAATAAATGACTCTGGAAGCTGGCTTCCTTGCATTAATCAAGGTAGAAATTACTAAGCCCGAAAGCCCACGAGCTCACGATTCTTCAGAATGTGGGTTTCAATAGCCAAACCATTAAATTTAGCGTTTCTAAGGAAGGATGAAACACTGGTCCCTGCGATAGCAGGTCTGGACGTGGTGGTAGGGTCCATGGGGGCCCTACCACCATCTTTACTATTTCTACGTACCAAGATCTTCTGAGCCACCAGAAGCACCGACTTCTTTTCCTGCTTGATCCTGTGAAGAAGTCGTGGTAGCAGCAGAATAGGAGGGAATGCATAAATCAGTGAGAACTGATCCCACTGAGTCACCAACGCATCTGTCCCGCATGCAAGTGGATCCTTTGTTATTGACACAAAGTTGTCGATCTTGTTGTTGAACCTGGACACAAACAGATCTACGTCCGGGATCCCCCATCTTTGGCATATAGCCAGGAAGATGTCGGGGTGAAGAGACCATTCCCCCAGGAACAACTGCTGGTGACTTAAGTAGTCCACCTGCCAGTTCTCTAACCCTGGAATAAAGATTGCCGATATGCACGGCACATGCTTTTCTGCCCAGATTAGGATCTGGTTTACCTCTCCCTGGGCTGCAAGACTCCTTGTGCCCCCTTGGTGATTGATATAAGCCACTTCTGTGGCATTGTCAGATTGGATCCTGACAGAACAACCATGCAACCTGAATTTCCAGGCCTTTGGGGCTAGGTACACCACCCGAATCTCTAGAATGTTGATGGGTAAGGTCCTCTCGGTTTTTGATCATTTCCCTTGGACAGTCGTCTCTTCCAAAACTGCTCCCCAACCCAAAAGGCTGGCATCTGTTGTTACCACCTTCCAAGTAACTGGTAAAAAGGATTTCTCTTTCCGCAGATTCTCGGGTACCAACCACCAAATGAAGCTCTGGCGCACTATTGGCGACAAGCGCATTGGAAAATCTAAGGCCTGGACTTTGTTTCAGGCAGACTGGATACTGTTTTGCAGCAATCTTGAATGAAACTGAGCATAGGGAATCGCTTCAAATTAAGCCACCATCTTTCCCAACAATCTCATACAAAGGCAAATAATTGTATTTTTATAACAGCTTACCTGTAAAATCCTTTTCTTTGAAGTACATCATGGGACACCGAGCCATAGTAGTTACTATGTGGGTTATAGGACACCTTCAGGTGATGCACACTGGCACACCCTAAGAGAAAAAGTGCACTCCCTATATAACCCCTCCCACTGCTGGGAGTTCCTCAGTTTTGTATCGAAGCAATACACGTGTATACCAAAGAAGGGAGGGACCTCTGTGTTCCGTGATGTACTTTAAAGAAAAGGATTTTACAGGTAACCTGTTATAAAAATCCTATTTTCTTATCGTACATCACGGGACACAGAGTCGTGGTAGTTACAATGTGGAATGTCCCATAGCAATGCCAATGGAAGGGAGGGAGACACAACAAAGTAGGGCACTAAGAGACCAGAGGACTCATACTGCAGCCTGCAGAAGGCGATATCCTCATGACCTTTACATTTACCTGATAGAATCTGGTAAATGTATGGACTGAAGACCAGGTTTCAGCCTTGTATATCTGAACCATGGAGGTTTGGTGATGCACTGCCCAAGAAGCACTAACAGCCCTGGTGGAGTGCGCTTTAACATGAAAAGGAGGAATTTTAACTCTTTAAACCATAAGCTTGAACAATCACTTGACAAATCCATTTAAAAATAGTAGATTTTGACACTGCCTGTTCTCTTTTAGGAATGTCTGGCAACACAAACAAAACATCTGTTTTATGAATCTGAGCGGTCACTTTCAAATAGACCTTGACCACTCTCACCCAGGGCCAGATTAAGAACATCATGGGCCTGGTGCTGAGGATTCATAAATAAATAAAAATGCTAACTAGTTTTTGTTATAACAAATTAAATTAAAGAGAGAGAGGGAGGATGAGAGAGAGAGAAAGGGGAGGAAATAGGTGTGAGGGGTAAGGGAGGGGGGATGAGAGAGAACGGAGGGGATGAGAGAAAGAGGATGCACATGAGCATGTGTGGGAATGACATCAGCGCAGCCTGTCCAAGGCAATTGACCGAAGGCACAGAACCCAAAAGGAAGACCGGGTGAAGATGGAAGTGCCCGGGCCCCGCCGGATTGATCAGAGCACAGCACTGGAGGGCTCAGTCTGACCATTTAAGTGTGCCCTAATGTGCTAATATGCTGTGCATACTTGTACATTATGGCATAACTTACCCCAGGGCCTCTAAAAAGTAGTAATGTTAGAAAAGTTTACTGACCCCATGGCCCTTGGGCAGTGCCTAAGTGCATAGTTGTCAACATTTCAAAAATACTTTCAGGGATGCTTTTTTTTACAAGTGCTATATTTAGAGTAGCTGACATCCCCTATGTTCCTCCATACATCATAATAGTAATTACAAAATTAAATAAGTACTAATAATGGGCAGAACAAATATGAGGACTGTGAGATTTCCTTTAGTTGAACTGACAAAAGTGTGCCCATTCTAGAGCTGGTAACATTGAGGATATTCAGTATAATTTTAAAGAACAGTTTTTGTGGGTAAGAGGCATAGGGGAGGAGTATGGATGTTATAAAAGTGGGAAGTATGTGCAGGTGAGGGAAAGGAATGTGGAGGGTCTAACAGTGGGCACTATGTACATGAGAGGTTGTGCAGAGAGTATGGCAGAAGGCACTATGTATTGGAGAGGAGTGTGAAGGGTATAACAGTGGGCAGTATGCACAGCAGAGGAGTGTAGAGGGTATGACATTGGGCACTATGTATAGGAGAGGAGTGTGGAGGGTATGACAGTGAGTAGTATGTACAAGAGAGGAGTGTGGAGGGTATGACGGTGGGCACTATGTATAGGAGAGGAGTGTGGAGGGTATGACAATGGGCACTATGTACAGGAGAGAAGTGTATGACGGTGGGCACTATGTACAAGAGAGGAGTGTGTAGGATATGACAGCGGGTGTTATGTATAGGAGAGAAGTGTGGAGAGTATGACAGTGAGCAGTATGTACAGGAGAGAAGTGTGGAGAGTATGACAGTGGGCACTATGTATATGAGAGAAGTGTGGAGAGTATGACAGTGGGCACTATGTATAGGAGAGGAGGATGAAATAATCTGGGAAGGAAAAATGTAAAGGTTTGTGGAAGGATGTTTAGAGACTGCATAGTGGTTAAGCGGGCCAGACATGGATTGAAATTACACCAATTAAGCAGAGACCAGCCATAGTCGATCTATGTATGGGCTAGCTGGTTTTACACAAGTCAACCTATTAACAGACTTGAGTACAACCAGCCTGTCAGGTTTTCCTCAAAACAATCAGTGCTGCCAGCTATAGTTAGCAACACTAATCATTGTATTCACTGGCAGAACGGAATAACACTGCGGGAGTGATTGCCCCATTCACAGGTCAGCAGGTGAGAGGGAGTGTGGGGACAGGCTGGGGAAAGATACTAGTCAGTCCCCGGGTAGGCACTGGTTAGTATCAGAGCCAGATACACACTGGTTACATACGCCATGATCGTTAGAGCGAGAGCAATAATTCTAGCACTAGACCTCCTCTGTAACTCTAAACATGTAACCTGTAAAAAAAATGTAAAGCATCGCTTAGTACACAACAAAAAATTGTGCTAACTTTAGTGTTTTTTTTATGAATGAAACAGTTTCTTTCCAAAAAAAAAGTTTGAAAAATTGCTGCACAAATATCGTGTAACATAAAAAGTTGCAAAGACCACCGTTTTATTCCATAGGGTGTCTGCTAAAACAATATATAATGCTTGAGGGTTCTGAGTAATTTTCTAGCATAAAAAAAATGATGATTTTTACATGTAGGAGAGAAGTCTCAGAATGGGCCTGGGTGGCAAGGGGTTAATTATCATAAGTAATATACAAATAATTATTATAAGCACTGTGAGTTCATCCTCTCAGTCTGCTGCAGAGTGTTCCAGCTTGTATTTAAACTGGCCGTTCTGTATGTAGCTTCTGACAGGCTGCGCAAGGGGCCCCATATCTCCGGAACCATAGATGATAGCAGCCCCATATTTTAACCAGTGCTGGAGTGGGTTAGCTACCTACCCCCCAAATGTGGGGTCTCTGTGACTCCTGATTGCCGAGCTACAATCCTTGAACTCAATCTTTTTTTTGTTTGGGCAAATGGGCCTATATTGAGAAAGGGGCCTGGAGCTGCAGCTCCAATAGCCCCTATGTTAATCCGGCCCTGCTCTCACCACATCAAGAGAATGTAGCAACCTTTCTTTCATAGAACAAGGTTCTGTAAAAAATGAAGGCAAAACAATATCCTGGTTCAAATGAAAACTGGACACTACCTTCGGTAGGAAATTAGGATGAGGTCGCAATACAACCTCTTCCTAATGAATAATCAAATATGGCTCTTTACAAAAAAAGAGCAGCCAACTCTGATACACTTCTAGCAGAAGATATGGCAACCAAGACAATTATTTTCCTCATCAAAAGGACCAAGAGAATATCTTGTATTGGCTCAAAAGGCTTTTTCTGTAATGCCAACGGGACAAAATTCAAGTCCCAAGGGTTCAGGGGTGACCCAACTCGAGGATTAATCCGTGTTACCCCTTGACTAAAGTTACGAACCAGAGAGCGTGAAACAAGTGGTCGTTGAAAAAAAAAAAAAACACAGATGACGCCGACACACGGCCCTTGATAGAACTCAAGGCCAGCTTCATTTCTAATCCCATCTGTAGGAATTCAAGGATCCTACCTATGACATATTTTCTGGGGTGCCAACCCCTGGATTCACACCAGGAGAGATATGCCTTCCAGACTCTATAGTATATGACTCTGGAGGCTGGCTTCCTAGCATTAACCAAAGTAGAAACTACTGTAACTGACAACCCACGGTTTTTCAGTATGTGGATCTCAATAGTCAAACCATTAAATGTAGTGTTTCTAAGGCAGGATAGAATATCGGACCTTGCAAGAGAAGGTCTGGCCACAGTAGTAGGGTCCAAGGGTCCCCTACCTCCATCTTTACGATCTCGGCAAACCAAGATCTCCTGGGCCACAAGAATCACCTCCTTTCTTTCTTGCTTGATCCTGAAAAGAAGGCGCGGAAGCAGCGAAACAGGAGGGAACGCATAGATCAGTGGAAACTGATCCCATGGAAAAAACCAAGGCATCTGTTCCCGAATGCCATCGGATCCCTTGTCCTTGACACAAAGTTGATGATCTTGTTGTTGAACCTGGACTCAAACAGATCCACGTCTGGGACTCCCCATTTTTCACATATTGACAGAAAGATGTCGGGGTGAAGGGACCATTCCCTTACAAACAATTGTTGGCAACTCAAGTAGTCCGCATACCAATTCTCTATCCCTGGAATGAAAATTTCTGATAAGAAAGGAATGTTGTTTTCTGCCCGAGAAAGAATATGATTCACCTCTCTCTGTATCTAAGGTATACACGTGTTTTGGTTACTGCAACCTAAGCACCACACTTTTTTTGTTATAACCCACATAGTAACTACTATGGTTCTGTGTTCCATGATGTACAATAAGAAAGAAGGACCTGGGGGGCGTGGCCGGAAGCGGAGGAAGACGGACGCACCGCTGTGGAGCTCCACCGAGCCTCTTTTAAATCTGTTGCCATCCTAGGCCGGCACTTCAAACACCTCCCGGACATCCTTCTGTAGTCCTGAGCACACGGGAGACTATCCGGCGCCGATATTGGGTGCCCCGGACAGCCACCCACGTAGTTACCCGGCCCGCGGCCGGCTCCAGTAACAGGCATGGCACCGTCATCTTGCGGTCTACCCGGCCCATCCGTCTACCACACTTGCCTGTGGCGCTCTGCAGGACAACAACCCTCCCTGACAGTATTTCCGACAGCCTCCCAAGCCAGGGAGAACGGGACACAGGCTGCCCGACGGATGCCAGAGAAGGTCTGCAGGGCCCAGTCTCTCCAGGACTCAGGTGAGCGGCAGCCATATTGCTACACCTTGGGTCTAAGAGGTGCCTTTCCCATCTCTCCTACTCCAGTCTAATTCACCTCGGCTCACTTAAAACACCCAACTCCCTGAGAGGGTGACTTAGGTCTGCATCTAAGGTTACTTTTATGCTATTAACACCCCCTGGAACACACAAGGCCTTATCCACAGAACATATACTTGTCGGCAATCTTGCTACACCTAACAACAGTGAAGCTGCAGCTGCTCTACCTCCTACAGGCCTACCTTATAATTTGCTGTACTCACTTTTCAGATCTATTGCACAAACCCTGAAAGCCTGTTAAACCAGTGGCACACTCTATAGTGAACCAGAATCAAGCATTTACAGTTTCTGTGCGCTTGCTTACACAGTGCACAATGCTGGACATGCACGGCTTCTAGACATGACAGACAGATCAGACTGGGGCCCGGTCTCCTGCCATCTCTCCGAGACTCCCGCCAACTATTTTGTGAGCTTCAATATACACAGGTGTCGTCTCTTCAGCCCTTTAGAACGGCTGCACACCCCAGGGGCAAAATTGGGGATCAAAGACGCAACTACTCCACAACTATTAAACCTCAGACCTCGCAAGCGATGGATCGCTTCTTAAGCAGACCTCCATCCATGGCCTCGGGGGCTCCCGAAGGCACGTAGACCACAGTGGAGCAATCTGAACTAAACACCAGTATACTTTTTGACATCAACTCCACTCCTACATCTGGGGTCTCTCTGACAGCGGAGATACTAGATGCTAAACTACACTCCTTACTCCAGGCTATCACCCATAACATTGCACAGGAAGTAGGAAAAGTGGCTAAAGAATTGAAAGGGGAGATCGACCAACTTGGGGAACGCACTGACTGCCTAGAATATAAATTTGATGAGATGGTACAATATGTTCAGGTTCTGGAGGAAGACAATGCCACCATAAAGAACACTATAACTCAGCTACAGGCCCAGCAGGAAGACCTGGAAAACAGAGAACGCAGACAAAACCTAAGATTCAGAGGCATTCCTGAAGCTGTGGAAGATAAGGACCTACGTTCCTACCTCTTAAGCCTTTTCAATGTGGTTGCCTCTAATATCCCAGACATGGACTGGCGTCTGGACAGAGCTCACCGGTCACTTCCCCCGAAACCCCCAACAGGGGCCAACCCAAGAGATGTAATTGTTCGATTTCATTACTATGACAGTAAGGAAGCTTTAACCCTAGCCTCTCGCAATCAATCCAGAATTGAATTCAAAGGATCCAAATATTTTGCGATCTCTCAACCATTACTTTGATGAGAAGGAGGAACCTTCGCCCATTGACTCTACATCTTCAATCCCACAAAATAAGTTACCATTGGGGTTTCCCCTTCCGTCTTTCTGCATCCAAGGAGGGCATTCAATATTCTCTACAGGAAAGTGACACCTTCCTACGCAACTTGGGAATCCCACCCCTCCCTGACGAAGATCCTCCACCTCTTCCAGCTACACCCAAACCTCTGATGGCCCAGAGCCGTATCTGGACCGCAGTGAGACAGAAACCATCCAAGTCGAACTTTACACCCCAGAAACGCCATGCCTCAAGATTCCCGACCTGAATGTTCTCTTTCACAACCACTCTAAGTACACTACTTCACCTTTTTTTTTTTTGGGTGGTCAACAACCCTTTAATGGGTTTACGTACCCCCTGCCCCGGGGGGGTGGGTGGCCGAATATACCACAGCTGCCCTGGTTTGATTAGTTTTTTCATTAACAGGTGTGGCAGCACGCAGGTAAAGTCACCTGGTTGTATCCAGGATGGGAAATATGTGTGCCCCAGATTCAGGCTTTATGCAGACTTGTACAACTAGAGGGGAAGAGTTAATGAGCCCAGCTGAAGTAAGTGGGCTCATTAAGACCTATACAAAAAACCCCAGCATGCTTAGGCAGATGCTCCATCCTGGAACCAGTTTTGTGTTTGTATAGACTGGGGAGTGTGACACCTGTTCTGTGCGGTGAGTTAACGCCTGTGTGGCAAACCTCTACAACAGAGACAGGGACTGGTGCAGCACAAGGCTGCACTCAGTTGTTAGATAGGGAATCTAAGTGTGTAAGTAGAGGTCAAGCTGACCAGGATTTATTTTCATGTTTTATTTTTGTTTGGCTGTTATATGTTTCACTGCATGTAGCATAAATAAAATGCATCTTTTGTTTTTTTGCACCTACAACGCTGTCTGCTGTGCCTAATTTTGTGTTGTGAACCCATCCAGGGGGTCACACACACCCGCTGCCAAGCTAACCCCCTTACACAGGTTATGGTTTTGTTTTTTTAGTTTTTTGCCTATTCCTTTTGTCTAAACCACAGGGAATTTTTTGCTACGGAGTGTGACGGTGGACCTCCTAGTCCTTGTGTTCAGAGATCTCCAGGTCTCCACTCTTGACCCATGGCTTAGACCTGGGCTCACAGTTGGTGGAGAATTTTGGCAGTTTTTTTTTTAAGGCCAGCATGGAAGAGATACTGAGACAGCTGGCTCTAGCAAATGCAAATCAGCAGCAAGCAAATGCAAATCAGCAGCAAACAAATGCAGGTTTACAAAAGAGCCTTGCAGCCCAGCAGCAGAGAAATGCAACTTTGCAGCAGAGTCTGGAAGCTCAGCAGAAGGCTCACCTGCAGAGTCTGGAAGCTCAGCAACAAGCCCAGCAGCGATCTGAAGCCCGCTTCATAGACCTGTTGCAGAAGCAAGAGCAGAATTTTCAACAGCAAATAGAGACATTAATAGAAATAGAGACATTAATACAGCAACGTCCGCAGACCAATGAGGCAAGTGGTTACACTAATACCGCATCCTTTGGTGTGAGCCGTTTACTGACAAAAATAACTGGAGAGGATGATCCGGAGGTGTTTTTGACCACATTTGAAAGGACTGCTGAAAGGGAAAAGTGGCCTAAGGAGCAGTGGGCTGGACTGGTGGCCCCTCTGTTAACTGGGGAATCGCAGAAAGCTTATTATGACCTAGAGCCTGACCAAGCAAAAGACTATGTGGTGCTAAAAACAGAAATATTGGCACGGCTGGGTGTCACCCTGGCCGTCCGGGCTCAGCGTGTGCATAATTGGACTTTTCAGGTTGGAAAACCCCCCCAGGTCTCAAATGTATGATCTCATTCACCTGAGCAGGAAGTGGCTGCAGCCAGAGATTTTGACCGCACCAAACATTGTGTAACGTGTTGTTATGGATCGTTTCCTGAGAGCTCTTCCTACTGCCATCCAAAAATGGGTAAGCCATGGAGATCCAGAAAATGCAGATAAACTTGTGGATCTGGTTGAGAGGTACTTGGCTAAAGAGAACCTGACCACCTCTTCCAGGGACTCACGGACTTTCCACCCTAAGACCAGATCATTCCCAGTGGCGGGTAAGATGACTCCAAGGGGTGAGGGTGGAGAGAGTGAGAGAGTGGGAGTTCTTCCTAAGGTCTGGCGGGAGCAGCCCGGGAAGCCCAGGCTGCAAGAGGCAGCGAAAAAGATTATTTGCTACCGCTGCCGCCAAGAGGGACATATTGCAGCCAATTGCCCAGTTGTGGATGAGCCTATGCAATGTGACTTTATAAGGGAGAGACGTCAGTCGCTGTTTGCGACAGTTGCATGCACTGCCATTCGGGGACCTGAGAAACATTTATGTAAAATGTGTATTAATGGTAGAAATGTTGATGTGTTGCTGGATTCAGGTAGCCTGGTAACATTGATAAAAGATGAATTAGTTACTACAGAGGTCTCTGGGAAGAACAAGGTGGCTGTTATTTGTGTGCATGGGGACACCCAAGAGTATCCTGTAACTTCAGTGTTTTTTGAGACCTCCAAAGGTAACCTCTCTCATCAGGTGGGGTTAGTGTCTCACTTACCACATGATGCTATTGTGGGAAGGGATTTTCCAAAATTCTGGGAACTCTGGGATTGTCCTGAGCCCCCCACTGGTGCCCCTATAGACCAGGAAGATGACCAGAATTCCTCTGGGAGTGGTGAGGACTCTCCTGAATTTCCCTTGTCGGTATTGGCGGGGGAAACTCGAGAAACTGGGGAGGAGCCAACATCCTCAGATGAAAACATGCCGTCTGTGGAGTTTTCGGATCTTGAGGTTCACAGGGAAAATTTTGCCACAGAACAGTTAAAAGACCCCACCCTAATAAAGGCACGGGAAAATGTGGTGAAAATAGATGGCGAGTTAGTGAACCCAGATAAGACTTGCACTTATCCTTACTTCACTATGGAAAGGGACCGGCTGTATCGAGTGGCTCAAAGGGCAGAAGAAGCCATTGAGCAACTTGTAGTGCCCAAACCTTACAGGAAGTTGGTGTTAGAATTGGCCCATGGGCACATTCTGGGAGGTCATCTGGGGACCGAGAAAACCAGAGAGAGGGTACTGCAGAGATTCTATTGGCCTGGGGTCATGAAGGAAACAGAAAATTATTGTTCCTCCTGCCCTGTGTGTCAGAAGTCGGCACCTATGCCACATTTCCGTAATCCGCTGGTACCTCTTCCTATCATTGAGGTCCCCTTTGAGAGGATCGCAATGGATTTGGTAGGTCCGATAATGAAGTCTGCTAGGGGGCATCAGTACATTTTGGTTATATTGGACTATGCCACCCGTTATCCAGAAGCAATTCCTCTTCGAAATACCTCGGCCAAAACCATAGCCAAAGAGCTATCTCTTGTTTTTAGCCGCATGGGTATTTGTAAGGAACTGCTTACGGACCAAGGTACACCCTTTATGTCCAGGGTTATGAAAGAACTATGCAAGTTGTACAAAGTGACACAATTGCGTACATCTGTGTATCACCCCCAAACAGATGGGTTGGTTGAAAGATTCAACAAAACCCTAAAACAAATGTTAAAGAAGGTGGTGGATAGAGATGGAAAGAATTGGGACTGTATAATACCCTATCTGATGTTTGCCATTAGGGAGGTACCCCAATCCTCTACGGGTTTCTCACCCTTCGAGTTGCTCTATGGGAGACACCCAAGAGGGCTGCTGGATATCGCCAAGGAAACTTGGGAAAATTAGAGTTCTCCTCACAGGAGCGTGATTGAGCATGTCGCCCTGATGCAAGATAGAATTGCACAGGTAATGCCAATCGTAAAGGAACATTTGACCCAAGCACAGTTAGCACAGCAGAGAGTGTACAACCGTGGGGCCAAGACCCGTACTTTTTCCCCGGGGGATAGGGTCTTGGTGCTAGTCCCTACGGTTAAAAGCAAATTTCTGGCCAAATGGCAAGGTCCATACGAAGTAATTGAAAAAATTAGTGAGGTGAACTACAGGGTTAGACAGCCAGGGAGGCGAAAGCCGGAGCAGATCTATCACGTCAATCTGCTGAAAGCCTGGAGGGATAGGGAATCCCTAGTCGCAGAGACTTTGTCACAAGCACAGCCTGATTGCTTAGTTCCTGAGGTTGGAATAGCAGACACCTTATCGAAAGCCCAACAACAGGAGGTTAAAGAGTTTGTACTTCGTAACAAAGAGATTTTCTCTGAGCTGCCGGGACAAACATCTGGCGTAGAGCATGACATTATCACCCCGCCAGGAGAAAGGGTAAAACTAAAACCTTATAGAATACCAGAGGCCCGACGGGAGGCAATACGTGGGGAGGTTCAAAGGATGCTGGAATTGGGTGTGATAGAGGAGTCCCAGAGTGACTGGTCCAGTCCTATCGTACTAGTGCCCAAACCTGATGGGAGCTGGCGGTTTTTAACGATTTTCGACAATTGAATAAAGTTACAAAATTTGACACCTACCCCATGCCGCGTATAGATGAGTTGATTGACCGGCTGGGAACAGCCCGATATATGACAACTCTTGATCTCACCAAAGGGTATTGGCAAATTCCCCTGGCCGAGTCGGCCAAGGAGAAAACTGCGTTTGTAACCCCAGATGGGGCATTCCAATATAAGAGAATGCCGTTTGGGTTACAGAATGCACCGGCAACATTCCAGCGGAAAATGGATAAGATTCTGAGGCCCCATCAGAAATATGCTGCAGCTTACCTGGATGATGTGATTATCCATAGCACAGACTGGGTCTCACATTTGCCAAAAGTCCAAGCAGTCCTAGACTCTATCCGGGAAGCTGGGTTTACGGCCAATCCAAAGAAGTGTACCATTGGACAGGAGGAGGCCAAATATCTTGGGTACACTATTGGGAGGGGGGTGATAAAACCCCAAGTCAATAAAGTCGAGGCCATACAGAGTTGGCCACGTCCCAACAGCAAGAAACAGGTACGAGCCTTTCTGGGAATCGCTGGCTATTATCGACGATTCATTCCCCATTTTGCTTCTCAGGCTGTGCCCCTCACCAACCTGACAAAAGGGAAAGAGTCGGTCATGGTTAAATGGTCCCCAGAGGCTGAGGAAGCATTTCAGTCCTTAAAAACAGCCTTATGTAGCCAGCCAGTGTTGTACTCACCAGACTTCTCTAAGGACTTTGTTGTACAAACTGATGCATCAGACGTTGGGTTAGGAGCAGTGTTATCCCAGGTCTGGAACGGGGAAGAGCACCCAATCATTTACCTCAGCAGGAAGTTGAAGTCCCATGAGGTAAATTACGCCACGATTGAGAAGGAATGTTTAGCAGTGAAGTGGGCTCTAGATTCCCTTCGGTACTATCTACTAGGTAGGCACTTTGACCTGGTGACTGACCACGCTCCTTTAAAGTGGATGGCTCAGAACAAGGAGACCAATAGAAGGGTAAATAGGTGGTTCCTGGCCCTACAGGAATTTAACTTTACAGTTAAGCATCGCCCTGGTGTTAAAATGGGGAATGTGGATGCTTTGTCTCGGATACATGCGTGTCTGACTGCTTGTGTTACAACCCCAAGGTTGAAACAAGAGGGGGGGGTATGTGGCAGCACGCAGGTAAAGTCACCTGGTTGTATCCAGGATGGGAAATATGTGTGCCCCAGATTCAGGCTTTATGCAGACTTGTACAACTAGAGGGGAAGAGTTAATGAGCCCAGCTGAAGTAAGTGGGCTCATTAAGACCTATACAAAAAAACAGTTTTGTGTTTGTATAGACTGGGGAGTGTGACACCTGTTCTGTGCGGTGAGTTAACGCCTGTGTGGCAAACCTCTACAACAGAGACAGGGACTGGTGCAGCACAAGGCTGCACTCAGTTGTTAGATAGGGAATCTAAGTGTGTAAGTAGAGGTCAAGCTGACCAGGATTTATTTTCATGTTTTATTTTTGTTTGGCTGTTATATGTTTCACTGCATGTAGCATAAATAAACTGCATCTTTTGTTTTTTTGCACCTACAACGCTGTCTGCTGTGCCTAATTTTGTGTTGTGAACCCATCCAGGGGGGTCACACACACCCGCTGCCGAGCTAACCCCCTTACACAGGTTATGGTTTTGTTTTTTTAGTTTTTTGCCTATTCCTTTTGTCTAAACCACGGGGAATTTTTTGCTACGGAGTGTGACGGTGGACCTCCTAGTCCTTGTGTTCAGAGATCTCCAGGTCTCCACTCTTGACCCATGGCTTAGACCTGGGCTTCCTGGTGGCGCCCGGCCATCCAGGTTTCTACTCGATGGATGTTAAATTCTTACTTCTCATTTTGAACTGTTTTTCTTTTTTTTCATTACGTTTTCTTTTTTGTAAGACCTCAAGTTTTCTTTTTCTCAACCTGAGCTTGCTAATTTTTATAAGGTTATTACCACTCAGTCACGCTGCTACCACTGCTACATGTATTTTTCTGATATTTAACATATACTTTTTTTACAGGGTTCCCAGACATCCCTCCCCTATTGTATACCATATGACGTTTGTAATGCTTTTTCTTCTAGTTGAGTTGTTATGGTGCTAAAATTGTTGACTTATAATGTTAAAGGTTTAAACTCCATTCAAAAAAAGATGGCTAGCTTTGAAGGGGTTTAAAGCTTCCAAAGCAGACGTAATTCTGGTTCAAGAGACCCATTTCCATCCTGGGGGATCCCTCAAGTACGCTAGCAAGCACTTCCCGAGATCTTTTATGGCTTCCGATCCATCTTGAAAGGCAGACGTAGCTATCTTGATTAACTGACTTTGCCCTCTACGAGTTAAATCCTCCCACTTGGATCCCCAGGGCAGGTTTATCATTCTAGACTGTTCTTTTCTCACTCAATCCCTCACAATTGTTAATGTTTATGCTCCCAACTCGGGCCAGATCAGCTTCCTGTCCTCTATGTTCGACACTGTAGACCAATTCTCCCAACCCTTTATGGTGATTGGAGAGGACTTTAACATGACCATGTCCACAGATAGGGATAGACACACATTATTTCCATCAGCCTCACCCCCCAGAGCCAATCGCCTGTCTAAGTCATTTCATAGACTAATCAGAACCAAAAATCTGTTAGATATTTGGAGGATTAAACACCCTACCCAAAACAATATACATTCTTTTCACACCCCCACAGACTTTACTCTAGGCTAGATCATTTTTTTATCTCTACACCCCTCCTGACATTGGCGGTTTCTTCTGAAATCAATCCCATAACATGGTTAGACCACTCCTCCGTCCAGCTAGATGTTCACCTCTCCTCTGCCTCTCCCAAAACTTGTTATTGGAGACTAAATAAAACATCTCCCCTGAACCTAAAGAACTAAGAATCTAATGGCCTGATGAAATATTTTCAATTTAACAAGGGCACGGTCGCGGAGGCCTCTGTGGGAGGCACACAAAGCTGTTTTCCAAGGAAAATGTATAGCTATAGGCACCCGTCTTAAAAAAGACACTACATTTCAATATTCATCTATCATGACTAAATTACGATTGGCAGAGAGGCTGCTGTTGGCCTCCCCCACGGTGGCTGGACTCTGGGCTCTAGTGTCACTACGAAATCAGCTTAGATCACTAACTATGAGCAAAATAGACAAGTCCCTTCTCTGGTCCAAGCAGAAAGAATTTTACGAATATTCAAACAATCACCATAAACTGCTAGTAAATAAATTGAAATATCGTCCCTCTCAATCCTCTCCTGATTTCCTTAGACACCCCGACGGGTCTCCCACCTATTTCCCTCTAACTATGTCCAAACTTTTTGGTGAATTTTATCACAAATTATATAACTACTTACAGACAGATCCAAATTATAGGTTTACACAAGAGAAATTTGATCTTTTCTCTAAACGCCTACAGCTACCCAAACTTCTACCTGAACACCTTACAGACTTGAACTCGGACATCACACCCGAAGAGCTGGAAGAGGTGGTTACACAGCTTCCCAACCAAAAAGCCCTGGGCCCAGACGCACTACCCTACTCCTACTACAAGATGTTCTTACCAATCCTAAATCCTCATATGATCTCACTTTATGCTTCACTACTCAAAGGGACGATACCACACCCACAATTTCTCCATGCCCATATCTCGGTCATACCGAAACCTGTCAAAGACCCCCCCCTACCTTACAACTACAGACCCATTGTATTATTAAATTCAGACTACAAGATTTTCATCAAAATACTGGCTATTAGATTAACTCACATAATCCCTAGACTCATACATAAAGATCAGGTTGGCTTTGTACAAGCTAGACATGAGGGAGACAACACAAGATGTACTATAGACCATATAGACCTATTAAACAAGACATCCCACCCGGGTTGATGCACAAAAGGCCTTCGACTGGCTTAGTTGGCCATATATGTTCGCTACCCTCTCCAATTATGGTTTTATTGGCCCCTTCATAACAGCCCTCAAGGCCCTTTACTCCTGTCCTTCCTCCCAAGTTCACCTAGCTTCTTATCTGTCATCATCTTTCTCGTTAAATAACGGAACCAGGCAGGGATGTCCCCTGTCCCCCCTTCTTTTCATTCTCTGTCTGGAACCCTTGGCAGCAGCTATCCGTATGCACCCTGATATTGGGGGAGTTCTACTACGCCAAAGAGAATACAAGCTGTCTCTATTTGCGGATGATGTCCTTCTAACCCTGACAAGACCTCATATCTCTCTTCCTAATCTTATAGCCCTGTTGAAAGACTTCAGCTCTATATCTGGATATAAAATCAACACAAGTAAAACAGAAGCCCTACCTTTACATATCCAACCCCCAGACCTTACCACACTCCAACAAAACGACTCTCTTCATTGGTGCACGGAATCTCTCAAATATTTGGGTGTTAGCATAACCTCCTTATATTCGACCCTATATCAAGCCAATTAAGCCCCACTCTTTCGAGACATTGATAGACTTCTGAAGCAATGGGATGCCTACCCTATCTCTCTTCTAGGTCGCATGAATGTTCTAAAGATGTCTGTAATGCCAAGACTTTTTTATCTCTTTGACACGCTTCCGATTCCCATTCCTATGTCATAACTAAAGGCCATGCAAAGAAATTTTCTTAACTTTATCTGGCACTACAAGACCCATAGGATAGCGAGCTTAGTAATGCTGGCTCTCAAGTTGCGAGGCGGACTGGGAACCCCACACCTTATTAAATACTACTTTGCTACACACCTTAAAACAATTATTACTTGGTCATCCAGAATGGCACCTACTATCTGAGTATTACTAAACCAGTACACATTTGTGCCATGATTTGGACAGATATAAACTCTTCCATGTGTCAACTTAGATGCCTAGGCCCGATGCTATTCTCCCTTGATATATGGAAGAAATGCTCACGACAATTTTCCCTTTCTTCTCCATGTCCTCCACTTTTAAATGTACTGTTTAACTCAGATATTCCTGACAGTTTAACATATGAAAGAATGCTTCCATAGACACAAGCAGGTATATTCCAGCTTTGAAACATTGTATACCCCCTTGCCAGAACGCTTCTATCATTTGAAGAACTGCAAAAGAAACACCAGATACCTAAACAACTATTCTACTCATATTTGCAAATTAGACACTATTTTGCCTCTAAATCCCACACTTTAAGCCTTGACAAGCCTACCCCATTCGAACTTTTATGTGCTCAGGGACCATACCAGACCCGCTTGATTACCGACATCTATAGATTCCTTCACGATTCTACACCTATTACCGACACGTCTCACTCTTATATGTGGAAATGGTCCCAGATGATAAACCATTCCATCCCACTTCCCCACTGGCAGAAGATTTGGGAGGCTATTCCCAGGTCATCGCAATGTGTGGAACAAAAAGAGATGGTCTATAAGATATTACTCTTCTGATCTAAAACCCCTGAAATTATAGATAAATACGATCCTAAGACCCCTAGGGTGTGTTGGAGATGCCAGGGAGACATAGGCTCCCATTTTCAAATTTTTTGGGAATGCCACATGATACGCCCATTCTAGTTGACGATTCAGACCTTTATCCAAAATCTGTTCGACATTTCCCTTCCATCAGACCCAATGCATTTTTTTTATTAAGCCTGCCGATCCCTGGACTCTCCAAACATGCCCAAAAACTCGCTACTTTTAATTTACTTGCGGCCAAAAGGGCTATTCCCTTGCGGCGGCTTTCTTCTACCCCTCCCTCCCTTTCTCAAGTCCTACAGGAGCTGGAACAAATATGTCAAATGGAGCGTCTCACTGCAACAATCCATGATACTCTCCCACAGTTTTCTAAAATCTGGGATCTATGGGATCATTCAGACCATAATCCTGATTCCTGCTCCGTTTCCTCTACTGAAATATCATGTGCCTGAGACTATTTGCCTATCTGCCAGATATCCCTTGCTATTATTGTCTTAATTTGCTATTTCTTTTTTTTTTCCTTTTTCCTATGTTTTCGTAGTGAAATATAACTTACGATTCAAGTCTTTGCTGTATTGGTAGTGCGATGACTGTTCTGATTAATTTTTCATTTTTCTCATACCCTTTTTCCAATTACACTCTGTATCATATGCAAACCTAAATGTTCAACTGCATACTTTTGTCTATGTATTACTGTTATCTTTTCAATTTCAATAAAAAAAAAAAAGAAAGAAGAAGAAGAAAGAAGGATCCTTCTTTGCCCTGACCACCTGAACCAGCTCCGTTTTGGTGCTGATCTTTGTCCTGGGTAAAAACACCCTATTCTGGGTTGTATCTATAACCAGACCCAAGTACTCTAGTCTTCTTACTGATTTTAAAGAAGACTTCTCTAGGTTGAGGACCCAACCAAGGTATTCCAGGTAGTTGACTGTGATGACCAAGCTTTGGTCAAAGGTACGCTATAATCGTTATACCCTGAGCCCTTATAAAAGGAAAAAAGAACGCACTCACATAGCCACATCCATTATAAAGAGGGGATATACAAAAAGGGAAGGAGTACTGAATAGTAAACCTAGGTCGTACTTTAAAGGCATAGGAAACAACAAAGAAGTATGAAAAAATAACAGTGTTTTATTAGAAAAATAACAGAACATGAATGAAATGTTCAAAAAGAGGTTAAAAATCATGTATGCTAATACATAATACAGTGTCCTGAAAATCCACCTGCCATACCCTTGAGAACTGTAGCAGTCTTCCCCCCACTCGAACGAGCAGGGGTGCCCCTTCATAAAGAGGCTTTAGCGTTCTGTCTTGTAGATTTCATCCCTCAGGACTTCTTTTGTCCCTGGAGTTGACTGAGTTTTACCTCTTGAACCTTGATGGTGGACGCCGTCGCGACTGCCTGGAGGCTGATGCCCCTGGCACTGGAGAAAGAGCCAGTTTAAATAAGGCACGTGTACTCATTTTCTTAACTGGCAAAAGGGTGCTTTTTCCACTTGAGATTTTTTTGGATATAATTGTCCAAATCATCCCCAAACAGCCTTAAACCACGGAAGAGAAAACCAGCCAGGAGCTTTTTGCATAGCGTTTCAGCTGACCAATTTTTCAACCATAAGATTCTGTGCATATGTACCAACTCAAGCGTAAGGCGACAGGTCTGAAAGATAGAATCTCTGATTGCGTCAACTGCAAAACACAAAGCCGCTGGCAGGTTGGTTAATTCCTGGGCCTGCTGTTCAGGGAAAACCTTGAGCACCTGTTTTAAGTGATCTCTCAAGGATTGACATACCCCAATTGCCGCCACTGCAGGTTGAGCTACTGAACCTGCTAAGGAAAAAAAATTTTTTAACAGGAATTCCAATTTTTTAGGTTGGATCCCTAAGCATTTCAGCATTGTCAACAGGACATGTCAAACTTTTATGCACAGAGGATATAGAGTCATCAATTGCTGGTATACCCCACGACTTTGTGAATTTTTCCTCCATAGGATAAAGTGTTGAAAACTTTTTTTTTTTTAAATCAAAAAGGGTTTTATTGGATACAAACAAGTTATTTACAGACAGTATGGTCATATAATTAATTTCTCCACAATTGGGTTTGTATTCAGAAATCAGCAGTTTAAAATAAATACAAAGCATGTTGTACATCGATATAGATATATATACAATGTATTACTACCGAACAATCCTTTTTACCCAGTGTGTCAAAACTACTTACTTACTACTATAATGCTCCATCTTTACCTAGTCCTCTACAGCAGTAGTCGGTCCATAATGAGATAAACTGGAGCCAACCCAGGGACACCCAACCAGGGTACCCAAATATTTTCAAACTTTCTCATATTACCCCTGTGTTGATATATATATATTTCTCCAGTCTAAATAGTGTCACCCATTTGTTGCAACCACTCTTTCACTGCGGGTGGTTCTTCTGATTTCCAGTGTCTCAATATAAGCTTTCTGACCTGGAATAGTGCCCAGGTTATCCCTAACCTAGAGGGGTTTTCCTCCAAGACTACATCCATGATACCCAATAGGCAGAGTTTGGGGTGGGCCTTTAACTGTACCTGGAAGGCACTGTTGACAGTGTCCAACACCTTCCTCCAATAGGTGTGTAATTTGGGACATCTCCACAACATGTGGATCAGATCACCATGGTCCCTCTTACATCTACTACATACTGGATCTTCTCTTACCCCCATCAACGCCAGCCTAGCTGGAGTATAGTGTACTCGAAGAAGAATGTAGAGTTGGGACAGTCTTTGGGCCACGTTGAGGGAGCACAAGAGAATCACCGCAAGCGCCTCCTCCCATTGGTCCTCCTCAAAAATGCCAACGTCTCCCTCCCATTTAGATATGATCCCTGCAGTGTTGTCATCGAGAATTTTGGTGAGTATCATGGAGTAGCTGAAATGAACCCCTTATATGTAGATACTTCTTTTATATAATTAGAGATGGGTGTGGGATTCGGAATCCATGTATCCCCATTGGTTAAGGCCCCTACCGCGTGTTGGAGCTGGAGATAGCATAGAGGCAGGTAAATTGAATTCTGACTGTAATGCCGCGTACACACGTAGCCAATTATCCGGCGGACTTAGTCTGCCGGACTGTCCGCCGGAGTTTCCGAACGGGCTACTTGCCCACACACGGCACTTTTTCAGCAGGCTAATTCGGCGTACTAAGTCCGCCGGACTATCCGCCGTACCTTTTAAATGAACGGACTCGCCCACACACGCGGAGGAAAGTCCGCTCATTTTGAGCGCGTCTCCAGGTAGTCGGGGCCAGCGAAGGAGGCGCCGCTGGCCCCGTCACCTGGTATGGATTTAAAGGGGAACCCCAACGCCGAAAAAATAGGCGTGGGGGTCCCCCCCAGGTCCACATCAGACCCTTGTCCGAGCACGCTACCCAGCTGGCCAGGAAAGGGGGGACGAGCGAGCGCCCCCCCCCCCCCCTCCTGGGCCGCGTGCCCTCAACATGGGGGGGTGCCTTGGCCCCCCACCCCAAAGCACCTTGTCCCCATGATGATGAGGACAAGGGCCTCTTCCCGACAACCCTGGCCGTTGGTTGTCGGGGTCTGCGGGCGGGGGGCTTGTCGGAATCCGGGAGCCCCCTTTAATAAGGGGGCCCCTGGATACCGCCCCTCCACCCTATGTGAATGAGTATGGGGTACAATGTACTCCTACCCATTCACCTGTAAATAAAAGTTAAAAAAAACACAACACACAAGGGTTAAAATAGTTTATTGCACAGCTCCGGGGGTCTTCTGTCCATCTTCGGGGGTCTTCTTGCCGGACTCCTCCGTTATCTTCTGCTAGCTCTTTTGCTAGCGGAGGAGCCCGGCTTTCTTCTTCACCGCCGTCGCCCTCTTCTTCCGACTTCGGGGGTCTTGTCCCCCTCTTCAGGTCTTCTGTCGCCGCCGTCTTCTGTTCTTCTCTTCGAATGTTGCCTCATCGCTCTCTCTGCTCACAATGACGGGGACACGGCGCGCACCTACTTATATAGGGACATCACCGGATGATGTCCCCGCCCAGTATGATGTCACAGTCCCAGAGGATGCTGGTACTGTGACATCATACTGGGCGGGGACATCATCCGGTGATGTCCCTATATAAGTCGCCGCGCGCAGTGTCCCCGTCATTGTGAGCAGAGAGAGCGACGAGGCAACATCCGAAGAGAAGAACAGAAGACGGCGACAGCGGCGACGGCGGCAAAAGAAGAACCGAAGAGGGAGACAAGACCCCCGAAGTCGGAAGAAGAGGGCGGTGGCGGCGAAGAAGAAAGCCGGGCTCCTCCGCTAGCAAAAGAGCTAGCAGAAGATAGTGGAGGAGTCTGGCGAGAAGACCCCCTGAGCTGTGCAATAAACTATTTTAACCCTTGTGTGTTGTGTTTTTTTTTTACTTTTATTTACAGGTGAATGGGTAGGGGTACATTGTACCCCATAATCATTCACATAGGGATTCCGATAAGCCCCCTGCCCACAGACCCCGACAACCAACGGCCAGGGTTGTCGGGAAGAGGCCCTTATCCTCATCAACATGGGGACAAGGTGCTTTGGGGTGGGGGGCCGCGCGCGCCCCCTTCCCCAAGGCACCCCCCCATGTTGAGGGCACACGGCCTGGTACGGCTCAGGAGGTGGACCTGGGGGGACCCCCATGCCGTTTTTTTTCGGCATTGGGGTTCCCCTTTAAGTCCATACCAGGTGACGGGGCCAGCGACGCCTCCTTCGCTGGCCCCGGCTACCTGGAGACGCGCTCAAAATGAGTGGACTTTTCTCCGGGCAGGAAAACTCTGTTCATTTCAAAAGTACGGCGGACTGGAACACACACGCCAGGATTGTCCGCCGAAATGCGAGTCCGACGGAAAGATTGGAGTGCAAAACTAAAAAAAGTCCGCCGGAGGCTACACATGCGGGGATTGTCCGGCAGACTTGAGTCCGCCTGACTTTTCCACCGGATTGTTTGATCGTGTGTACGCGGCATAAGTCAGCAAATAAACGCAGTTTTCCATCTCTAAATATTTGTGTAAGGTGATTGATACCATATTGCTGCCATCTTTTACTGTATTGTAACTTCAACAGCTCCAAGTAGCGCTTATTCCCCCAAATGGGGCTATATCTAGTAAAGCCCTCCTTACCTGCTGTATTGCTCTTACCTTATTGCACACTTTTTGCATCAAATTGTATGTAGGGAATAGCTTATTTGATTTGGCAAATGTCAGTGCCTCTAAGCCCTCTTCCACCTCTCCACCCATTTCTGCTTTCATAAGGTGTGTTACCGGGTCTATCAGATTGAATATTGGAATGTCGGGGGGTCTCAGGGCCCTAGCTATGTGTTGGAGTTGGGAGGCCATATAGTATATCCATGGATTCGGGAGGTCTCCTTTGGGCATTGTAGCTGTTCTAACTTAATCCTTGCAGAGGAGTTTAGCCATATAAGTGATCTAAAAATGGAATTAATAACTCTAAATTGTTTTAGGGGAACCACCATAGGGGAGTTATGTAATATATACAGTAACTGTGGCATCAAGATAATTTTGATCAAGTTTATTCTACCCACTGGGGACATTTTTAATTTTGACCATACCTTCACCCGGTCTCTGCATTTATTCAGTAGTGGTGACAAATTCAGTTTAATATAGTCTAGAGGGTTAGGTGTAATCTATACTCCCAGATATCTGAATTCATTGGTCACGGGAATATCCATCAAGGCTGATTCCCGCAATCCGGACCTCTTATCCAACATCAACGCAGACTTAGTCCAGTTGATTACTAATCTAGAGGACAGCCCTGCTTAAAACCCTAAAAAGAGGGAAAACAGTCAAACGCCCTCCCTGATTCCTTGATAGCCACCCTCGGGGAGCTATAAAAGAGTTGGACCAATGCTATGTAGTGTGTCCCAAACCCAAACTTATTCATTACGGCCCATAAGTAGGACCACTCCATGCTATCAAAGGTCTTATGGGTGTCGAGAGATAGGAGTGCCCTATCTCCCTTGTTGTCAACTATAGATTGTAAGTTAATAACTTGCCAGTGCAAGTTGATAGCTGTGGATTTTTGTGGCATGAGCCTTGCCTGGTCTGAGTGTATTTTAGATGAAATAGCTTTGTTTAAGCTAGGACTTTAGCCGGTATTTTCACATCTGACTAGCAGGGATATTGGCTATAAGATCCTGGATCTAAGGGGTCCTTACCGGGTTTCAAGATTAACACTATTATGGCTTTAGACATAGACAAGGGGAGACACCCTGACAGTTTTGCATTGTTAAATACTACCAATAGCTTGGGTAACAAATATTCCACATAGTTTGTATACACCTCCATAGGTATACCATCCTCACCTGGTGCTTTAGAGTTAGGGAACATAGCGGTCGCTAATTGAAGCTCCTCCAACTTCAGAGGAGCGTCAAGAAGTTGATGGTCTGTTTCTGACAATACAGGCAGCTCTATTCCCTCAAGGTAGTCCTGGAGGGAGGCTTCAGTGCAAGTTTGCCGAGAGCAGTATAGATCTGAGTAGAATAATTCAAGAATTGCCATAATGTTGTCAGTGGAGTTAGTAGTCTTGCCATCTGGGGCCCTCAGGGCGCCAATGGATGGCGATGCCTTTTGAGTTCTGGAAAATTTTGCCAGGAGGCGACTGGTATGTTCCCCTTCCTCGTAGAATGCAAGCTTGCTAAAGAAATGCTTCTTCTCCGCTGTAGAGGAGTTACGCATATTCAGCGCCTCCTGTGCTGACAGCCAGGCATCTCTATGTTCCTCACTAGGGTCGGCTACATATTGGGTCTCCAAATCATGAACGAGGCACTCAACTCCCTCGCTCTGTGCACTCGACTTCTTTTTAAACGCATTTATTTCTCTGATAAATAGCCCCCTAAGGTAGGCCTTAATCATCTCCCATCCCGGGCCTGCATCCTGGCTGTCTGCCTGCTCCTCCCAAAATTTGGCGATATCTTGTGTAAACTGAGGTGTTGACGGTAGCAATTTAAGCCAAAAGGCATTGATTTTCCATGGGGTCTTATTCAGTGTGGACGAGGGGCACACCTCCAGGTCTATGATCAGAGGGGAATGGTCTGAGATTCCCCTTGGAGCATAGGTGATATCTGTAACCGGACGTGCTGCTGTTTCAGAGCACAAACATAGATCAATGTGGGAAAGGGACATATAAGACTTCGAAAAGCATGAGAACTGACATTTCCCAGGATTTCTACTCCTCCACAAGTCCATCCATGACACCTCCTCTAACAATTTCCTCAGGGCAGAGCGGCACGAACCTTGCCCCGCAAGGACCGGAGGATGCTTGTCTAACAGTGGATCAAGGAAGCAATTAAAGTCCCCCATAATGTATATCGGTACCTCCGGGTGACCAAGTTGAAAATCCAGGATCGCCTCAGGCCCCGATGACTATATGGAGGCGGGATGTACACAAAAGCAAGTATACACTCCAATGAGAACACACAACAGTGTAAAATTACATACCTCCCCTCCCTATCTATCTCAGTACTCAATTCCTGGTAGTTCAGTGCATTATGTATCGGCACACTCACACCCCTGGAGAAGGAGGTGTGAGTGGAGTGATAGGCTTTAGCTGAAAACTTTTTAGGAGAGAAAAAATGTTTATCTGGGTGATCCCACTCAGAATAAATAAGCTTTTCCAGCAAGAAATGACCAGGAAAGGCATGCACAGCTTGAGGAGGCTTCAGTGAACCCAAACAAGAAGTGGGCTTTTCAACCAACTCAGTTACGGGTAACTTAAATATTGAGCGGACCATTTCAGTAAGAGATTGCACCAGCAATTTCTCAGCATATGAAGCTGAAGAGGGTCCTTCCCCACTTGATTCCTGTCAGAAACCATGAAACAGACTGAGACAGAAGTACAATCAAATCACACTTGTTTATTAATAAAAATAAAAAGATAAATAGAAAAAAGCGTAGTCAAGCTTAGCCAGAGTCCAGTAGCCAGATCAGGTAGTCAGCCAGTCCAAAGTTCATTAACCAGATGGGGTAATCAGCCAGAAGTCAGGGATCCAAGGAGAGCAACTGCAAGCAGGATAAGAAGCCAGGAGGGATGTCAGCAAGCCAGTCTTGAAACAAACAGCAGGAGATGATTCCTTGTGATGTGACCAACGTGAAGACAAAGGAAAAAGTGAGCTGGAAGGCTTAAATAGGCAGGTCAGATGAGCATCATAGGGAACAGCTGGTAACTGTGGAAAGAGAAGAGAGCTGGCAATTAGCCGACAGCTGAGCGGCCAGCCCAGAGGAGGAAGGGCTAAGCCAGCCCTGACAATTCCTCAGAAGAGGAGTTAGTCTCATCCCGATCCTCAGTGGGATTTGTCTCCCCTTTCCCAGAGTTCCTCGGTGGTAGAAGGGGACCTAATTCGTTTTCTTCCACTTTGTGAGGATGCGATTAAGGCCATTAATCTTTCCTGTAATCCACTTATGGTTGAGGAAAAAACCTCTTGAGTAACATATACAGGGGCTGAAATGCCAGAAGCAGTTGCAGCCCCTGAATGCTCACTTTGACCAGCCTCCTTAGGTCTTTCAGAGGGAGATGGTGTTGCAGAGGGAGGGTCCTCAGAGCCTGAGGGAGATCCCTTTGAGCCCCTATTTCTCTGGGTATTTGTACCTCCCCTTATGTCCATAGTGCTAAGCACAAATGCACCCACTGCTGAGCAAAATAGTCCAGCAAATGCCGCTGCTATCAGTCTGATGCTAAGTAAATGTTGCCTGGAAGTGTTTATGTTACCCACACTCACATGCCATCTATCTGCTCTGTGTCCCTCCTTGAGCTGTGTGCACCTGCAAAAGAGTGCACTTTTATAGCCTTGTATAGCCCGCGTTGTGGGCGTTAAACCACGCCGACATTGCGCTAATGCTCCGCCCCCTCCTCTGTCCACCCCTTATGCCCCCCCCATATTTTCCCTGCCCAATTAATAACTTGTTCAGTGGTATACATGGCCTATAAGTAACTTTTTGTATCTACCAGGTCCCCTCTGTACGCTATATTCATCCCTACTAATGTACCACAAATGAGCATGTAGGGAGAGGCTGGCAACCTACTGTTGTGATAACCACAGTGTCTCTGCTGTAAGAGGGAGCTGTGGCTGGTGGTTTTAGCAGTAGCATCTGGGCTATTTGTATCCCGACCCCAGGTTCTGCACTGCACCAGTCAGTATATACACGGGAAAGGGGGAGCAATGCCTTGCCTACCTCTTTCTCATCTGAGGTGGTTTAGGCACACTTTTTCCTCTGTACCACCTGTCCGCCATACAGCATCTCTGATGTAAGAGGGAGCTGCGGCTGGTGTTTTTAGCAGAAGCTTCTGGGCTTTTTGAATCCAGACCCCAGGGGAGATTATCTCAAATGCCCAGAAACCCTCTGGCTGGAAATGGGGATTTTGCAATTCCCAAGGCAAAGGAAAGTACTCACCGTTGTCGTCTTCCCCTTTTGCCACAGCCACCGGGCTTGCTTTTTGATCCTTATGGTCCACACGCAAGGAGGATAGCCGCCAAAGTGCTCCCCCCAACTGCTGTCCCCATAGGAAGGTGCAAGATTAGGCTGTGTCCTGCACTGTACCAGTCAGTATATACACATGGGGGGGGCAATGCCTTCCGTTTCTCATTCCCATCTGACGTGGTTTAGGCAGACATCCACCGTAGTGAACTGGTGCCTCCTCGCTCTAGCGAAAGGAGGATGTGGGTGCCTGCTCCTGCTGACTCTCAGCCTTCCCTCCTGGGTAAGAACGCCGCCGTAATTTTCCCGAAGTTTGAAAATGACGCGGGTGGTTGTCGCTGTGCCCTCTCCAGCAGCCCATGCGAGCTACCAGGGGCCCAGGAGTCGGGGACACAATCCCCCTGGAAAGAACCGATGGCAAGCACCCCCATCTGAACAGCCACATGGACAGGTAAGGAGGGGAGACAGGATAATGGCCCCTGAAGTTCTGGGTACACCACTGTACCCAGGGTCCTTCAGCTCTCAGGGGGGCTCTTCCAATTTCTGCTGCCCCCCCTGAGGAAAAGATAGGGGAACCCCCCAGGAAGGATAAGAATATCCTACTAGACCCAGAGGCTTCCCAAGCTTGTGGTTCAGCTCCCAGGGGGAGACCACCAGCCCCAGGCTTTGGGTCATTTAGAAAAAAAAAACTGTTTCACTGTGTAGGGAGAAACACAATCAAAAACTGAGGATCAAGGGGAAGGGTGGGGACTTAAAACAGCTGTCGATTTATTGTGTTTCCTGTAGGGAGGAGCCTCTCATCTCTCAGGTGTGCCGTCCTGGAAGGTGACTTGAGAAAAAATGGCATGGAGTTCCCCCCAAAAATCCATACCAGACCCTTTATCCGAGCACACAACCTGGAAGGCCGCAGGAAAAGAGGAGGGAACGAGAGAGCTGCCCCCCTCCTGAACCATACCAGGCCACATGCCCTCAACATTGGGAGGATGCTTTGGGGGTCTGTGACAAGGGCCTCATCCCCACAACCCTGGGGGGTGGTTGTGGGGGTCTGCAGGCGGGGGGGCTTATCCGAATCTGGAAGCCCCTTTTACCAAGGAGACCCCCAGATCCCGGTCCCCCGTTTGAAATGGTAATGGGTACATTGTATCCCTACCGCAGGTTTCCATTACATCAGAAGGGGGTGGGGTCACACGCACACCACTGGGGAAGCCCGGGTTTCTCCTTGTGTCAGAAGGGGGTGAAGTCAGGTGACAGGTGGCCCGTCCTCCTCAGCTAAGACCTGTCAGGCTGCCGAGATTCCCGCGGTGTCTCTGGTGGAGACAGGATGCGCTGCGCTGGACGTTATTGGGAGAGATCACCCATCGCTGGACCCCGGGGGAAGAGATCACCCATCATTGGATACAAAGATTGGATTACCACCACTGGAATCTTTTCATTTTTAATAAAGGTCTTATCCCAACGGTGTCTGTGTGTTTTTAACAATTTTTACCACTTTCTTTGTGAAATGGTAGGGGTACAATGTACCCGCTACCATTTCAAACAGGGGGGGGGGCTGGGATCTGGGGGTCCCCTTGTTAAAGGGGGCTTCTAGATTCTGATAAGCCCCCCCACCCGCAGACCTCCACAACCATCGGCCAGGGTTGTGGGGATGAGGCCCTTGTCCCCATCAACATGGGGACATCCTCCCAATGTTGAGGGCATGTGGCCTGGTACGGTTCAGGAGGGGGGGGGGGGCGCTCTCTCCTCCCCCCGCTTTTCCTGCGGCCTGCCAGGTTGCGTGCTCGGATAAAGGGTCTGGAACGGATTTTTGAGGGGAACTCCATGCCATTTTTTTTTTATTTGGCGTGGAGTTCCCCTTAAAATCCATACCAGACCTCAAGGGTCTGGTATGGATATTTGGGGGGAACCCCACATCATATTTTTAAAAATTTGATGCGGGGTTCCCCTTAATATCCATACCAGACCTGAAGGCATTTTTTGTTTTATATCAATGACTGTTCTCTGTATTACGGGGAGCTGACAATTCATTATAACCGCGAGTGCTTTTAAATGACTTTTTTTCCTGCAGAAATTACAGTTTATTATTTTTCTCAGGGTTACAACCACTTTAAGTCTGTGCAGCTTTTCCCTTCCTGCCCATACAGAATGGCCGTGAGCCCCCACCAGTGGTGTCGATGGGGGGGCGGGGGGTACGGGTCGCACCCGATTGACACCCGTCGGCAGGTCCCAGTGCTACGCCACTGCACCGATCTGGCTCTGCATCTCTCATGGGCTGTCTGAGGCTGAGCTGTCCCTGTTGTCTCACACAGCTGAGCGGAGCGAAACCGCCTCTCCCCCTCCTCTTTGTTTATGTCTAAAAGAGAGACACTGCTGTGCATATCCTAGCTCAAGAATCTTCAAACTAAGGCCCTCCACTGTTGTGGAACTACACATCCCATGAGGCATTGTAAACTCTGACATTCACAGACATGACTAAGCATGATGGGAATTGTAGTTCCTGAACAACTGGAGGGCCGTAGTTTGAAGACCCTTGTCCTAGCCGATCTGTATGTACATTATGCAAATGATGGGTCTGCACTGAAGAAGGGGGGTCTGCACTGAAGAAGGGAGTCTACACTGAAGATGGGGGTCTGCACTGAAGAAGGGGGTCTGTATTGAAGAAGGGAGTCTGCACTGAAGAAGGGAGTCTGCACTGAAGAAGGGAGTCTGCACTGAAGAAGGGAGTCTGCACTGAAGAAGGGAGTCTGCACTGAAGGGGGCTCTGAACTGAAGACGGGAGTCTGTATTGAAGAAGGGAGTCTGCACTGAAGGGGGAGTCTGCATTGAAGAAGGGAGTCTGTATTGAAGAAGGGAGTCTGTATTGAAGAAGGGAGTCTGCACTAAAGGGGGGGGGTGTCTGCACTGAAGAAGGGAGTCTGCACTGAAGGGGGGGGGTCTGAACTGAAGACGGGAGTCTGTACTAAAGGGGGGGTCTGCACACAAAGAAGGAGTCTGCACCGAAGATGGGGGTTTGCCCCGAAGGGGTGTGCACCGAAGATGGGGGGGTCTGCACCGAAGATGGGGGGGTCTGCACCGAAGGGGGAAGTCTGCACCGAAGATGGGGGTTTGCCCCGAAGGGGGGTGTGCAGCGAAGAAGGGGAGTCTGCATCGAAGAAGGGGGGTTTGCACCTAAGGGGGAAGTCTGCACTGAAGATGGTGGCTCTGCAACGAAGAAGGGAGTCTGAACTGAAGACGGGAGTCTGCACTGAAGGGGGGTCTGCACCAAAGAAGGGAGCCTGCACCAAAGAAGGGGGTCTGCACCAAAGAAGGGGGTCTGCACCAAAGAAGGGGGTCTGCACCAAAGAAGGGGGTCTGCACCAAAGAAGGGGGTCTGTACTGAAGGGGGGGGTCTGAACTGAAGACGGGAGTCTGTATTGAAGAAGGGAGTCTGCACTAAAGGGAGTGGAGTCTGCACCGAAGAAGGGGAGTCTGCACCGAAGGGGGGGTCTGAACTGAAGACGGGAGTCTGTATTGAAGAAGGGAGTCTGCACCGAAGAAGGGGAGTCTGCACTGAAGAAGGAAGCCTGCACCAAAGAAGGGAGCCTGCGCCGAAGAAGGCGATCCTGCACCGAAGAAGGCGATCCTGCACCGAAGAAGGGAAGTCTGCACCGAAGAAGGATGGGTCTGCACTAAAGGGGGGGTCTGCACTTAAGGGGGGTGGGCACTAAGGAGGTCTGTACTGAGGGAGGGGGTGTCTATACTGATGGAGAGGCGTCTGTACTTAGAGGGGGTCTATACTGAGGGTGGACTATAGTTTGGGAGGGGGGGGGGGTGCCGCCATGTTTTCAGCACCAGGTGACACCAACCCTAGTGAGGCCACTTACCCCACCTCCCCTCCCCCATGCGTGCTAAGGAATGAGCACTATGAATAGTCATGTCTGTGTCTCTCTGGTCAGCTATCACAAGGCTGAGTGCTTCTGAAATCCTCTACCCTCCTCCTCGGTGCATGCAGGGAGATAAATTCTTCCTCTCTAGCTCAGGTTGTTTCCCTGATTGATGACGTACCCTGTGCCCTATGACCTGAAGCCCACATATGGCGCAGTTGCTGTAGGTATGGGGTACAGAATTTAATGGGGAGCTGATTTTCATGTTACACCAGATCGAGTGTAGCTGGCTAAACAGAGCGCGGTGGATTCTGGGACTTGTAGTCCGCGGTGTATGCACGCTCCGGTTGGACGCTGTGCAGTGTACAGGCTCCGCCCACCAGCCTTACTTCCTGCAGTGAGTACAGAGATCTCAGCCAATGCTGTGAGGGGATAGAAGTATACTCGGGGCTTCCGGAATTCTGGGAAGGAAGAGTCGGGTATGAAGAGTGTGAATGTGCAGCACTTATTACTGCTCCCCCACCGTTTACTCAGCGGTCATGCGCGGGCAGGAAATGAGGGAAGAATAAAACCCTTGCGGTTGTATTCCTCATCAATGGAAGGAACACGGCGAACAATATGCCATGCTTAAGCTGGGCTCCTGTGTACAATTGTGTCCTCTGCCAGCAGCCACTGAGATGTGCCGCCTTATAGTAGATGCAGGGCTGCGCTACTAATTCTTAAAAGAGACGTAGGGGAGTTGTCCCCCCCCCCCCCCCAAGAATCCTACTTACCTAGGTTGGTGTTGAATGTGTCCCCATCTGGCTGTAAGACTGAGAACTGAGCGATCAAACAATACCGATCACTTGGTTCTCAGAGACCTGATGACCAGTGACCCCACCCCCCTTCAGTGCCCACGGGAGCGCTGGGCTGTGGTAGGCCGGCACAGGCTGTTAGCGATTTGCTGGGAGTTGCCGGTCCCAGCATGTGGGTGGATTCCAACCATATGGTTATGATCTTTCCCGAACCCGGTCCGGCTCTATGACATCAGCAGACAGCCATCTTCAGCCCCCTGTCTTCTGAGAACAGGTCACAGGAGTGCAGAATGAACTGTGATCCAATGAAGTACCGACAAACAAGCTTCGGTTGTACTTCTTATTAAGGATGAGCTCAGGTGTGTTCGCATACGCCACGTGCAGAGCCCGCCTGGAAGTCGGCGCTGTGCTAATCACAGGCAGTGAGACATTTCCTGATCTCTGCAGCCACGCATCAGGACAATGTCTCACTGCCTGTGATTAGGTATTTCCTGACCTCCAGCTGCACATAGCGCCCTGCCTATGATTGGCGGTGTGCAGTGTCAGCTTCATGGCAGGTTCAGTCCAAACACACCCAAGCCCCTTCCTAGCTGTGGCATCAACACATAGCTCAGTGGGGTTCATTTCCTAAAACTGGAGAGTGCAAAATCTGGTGCCGCTGTGCATTGTAGCCAATCGGCTTCTTCAACTTGTTCAATTAAAATCTGACAAACCTGGAAGATGATTTCTATGCAGAGCTGCAACAGATTTTGCACCATTCAGTTTTAGTAAATCAACCCCAGAGTGTTTTTCCCTTTCTCTTTTCATGTTCTGGTCTCAGATTCAAGCTCTCCACACGAGGAGCTATCTGACTCCCCACTTTTGTTTGAATGTTCTAGATCTGATAAAAAAAAAGAAGAAATTCAGTAGTTTTCTTTTGATTGATTGTTTACTTTTTGCTTTTTAAAGATACAACAATGGGCGAACAATCCGCAGAGGACGCGTCTGATCTGCTTCGTCTTAATGTGGGGGGCTGCTTGTTCACCGCTAGACGACAATCTCTCTGCCGCTTCAAAGATTCAATGTTGGCAGCTATGTTCAGTGGCCGCTTTCCTTTAAATCGTGATGACTCTGGTAATTTTTTTTTTAAGTTAGTACAATTAGCAGAAGTAAATGAAATAACAAATATTATTCAAGTAACACTGCCACCATCCAAAGAAAGTCCAATATTCTAGCTCCTGTGGAGTTCATATTATTTTAGGCTGTACATGGATGACATTTAGACCCCTTTCACACTGGAGGCACGAAAGGGCTAAAAATAGCGCCTGTAAAGCGCCTGCAAAATGCCTCCCCTGCAGCCCCAGTGTGAAAGCCTAAGTGCTTTTACAATGGATCTGTGCGCTGGCAGGATGTTAAAAAAAAGTCCTGCAAGCAGCATCTTTGGGGAGGTGGAGAAGCATGTACACACAGCTCCTAAACCACTCCTGCCCATTGAAATGAATGGGCACCGCTACTAAAGCGCTTCGGCAGCGGAGCTTTTATGGGCGCATTTAATCCTTTCTTTGACTACTAGCAGGGGTTAAAAGCGCCTTGGGCTCCGTTCACATCTTGGTGTCCCGGATCGTGGGCAGAATCGTTGCGATTCTGCCCGTGATCCCTAATCGCGTCAAATCGTAGGGCATACAAACACAATAAATTACCCATGTTTTTGGTAAAAAATATAAAAAGAACTAGGATTCCCAGCATGTCAAACATTAAATTTGCATGTGCCTGTGGAACGGTGACAAACTTCAGTACACTATATTTTCCATAGGCGATGCTATAAAAGCCCCCTATAGGTCATCAGTTTAGCTCTCTGAAGCTATGGATATTTCTCCCAGTCCGGTGTGCAGGGTGATAACGTGTATGAAAATCAACGTTTTCATGTGTAGGTGTCCCAGACCCATGCGTTTGTTCATGCGCATGTGGTGGGCGGCTCAAACATTTTTGGGAGAGGGATTTTATGTGCTTAAATGTAACTTTTAATTTTTTGCAGTTTAAAAAAAATAAAAAAATAATTTGTATGTAAAAGTCCCTTATATGATGATTTTTTTTGGTCCCGGGTTCTCTTTAAGGAGACACCCAATGTACAGGCATGGCAGCGAAAGGGTTAAATAGGTCCTTGGAAAAATTCAAAACCTAAGGGTGTAATGAAATTTGCAGAACTATTTGTACTGTAAAATGATTGTGCATTTATTCTGTGCGAATAGGAGCAAAATCGAATACCGTATATACTCGAGTATAGGCCGACCCGAATATAAGCCGAGGCCCCCAATTTACCCCCAAAAAAACTGGCAAACTTATTGACTCGTGTATAAGCCGAGGGTGAGACATGCCTGTCCATCCCTGTGTGTGTGTCCGTCCATCCCTGTGTGTCCGTCCATCCCTGTGTGTCCGTCCATCCCTGTGTGTCCGTCCATCCATCCCTGTGTGTGTGTGTGTCCATCCATCCATCCATCCCTGTGTGTGTGTGTCTCCATCCATCCATCCATCCATCCCTGTGTGTGTGTGTCTCCATCCATCCATCCATCCATCCCTGTGTGTGTGTGTCTCCATCCATCCATCCATCCATCCCTGTGTGTGTGTGTGTCTCCATCCATCCATCCGTGTGTGTGTGTCTCCATCCGTGTGTGTGTGTGTGTGTGTGTGTGTGTGTGTGTGTGTGTCCAGCCTACCTGTGTCCCGAGCCTTTGTCCCGAGCCTCCGTCCCGTGTCGTGCCTTGCCTTCGTCCCGTCCCGTCCCGTCCCGTGCCGTGCCTTGCCTTGCCTCCGTCCCGTGCCCTCTTCGTCGGCGGCCATTGTAAAATTCAAAAGCCGCGCCTCCTCCTTCGCCTGTGATAGGCGGAACACTGAATTTCCCAGCAGCCTGTGTTCCGCCTATCACGGACGTCGTATCATCCTCGTCCGTAGTACGAGGATGAGCGGATGCCCGTGATAGGCGGAACACAGGCTGCTGGGAAATTCAGTGTTCCGCCTATCACAGGCGAAGGCGGAGCCGGAGGCGCGGCTTTTGAATGATAGAATGGCCGCTGTCTGTCTGCTCGACACGCTGATCGAGCGGGCAGACAGCGATGACTCGAGTATAAGCCGAGGGGGGCACTTTCAGCCTCAAAAAAGAGGCTGAAAATCTCGGCTTATACTCGAGTATATACGGTATATTCATTCATTAAAAAAAAGAATGGTGGGGCAAATGCCATATATGGTCAATATATGAAGCTGTGGTCAATAAGGCAGTATTTCCTGGTTCACTTTCCACTTCACCTGATTCTGTATGACTGAATAACATTCCACCTGGAGAGAAAATAGCCTAGCAACATTACATTTCACCCGTATTTGCACAGAAGTAATGTCGTTTTTACAGCAAAAATTGCTTGCAAATATTTCATACATGCATCCCTAGGCTTATTGCAGCTGCAAGGTTATTGGTCATATACGAGCAGAATTTTTGTATATTGTGTATTTCAGGATTGTTTGAATTATGTAAATATTTGCTTTTTTAGTGTTGGAAGTATTTTAGGTAAAGATTAATTGTCTTCCCCTTGACTGTAGGTTTTTGCCTTATTGATAGAAATGGTGACCTGTTTAGATACATCCTAGACTACTTACATGGGGAAATACGAATCCCCAGTGATGAACAAACCAGAATTGCTCTACAAGAGGAGGCAGATTACTTTGGAATTCCTTTCCCATACAGTCTTACTGAACATTTGGCCAATGAAATGGAGACTCATTCTTCTGACTCAAATTTGGAACTTAAAAAGGTGCGTAATTCCATCCTTTCATTTGTGTTGGTGCATCTGCTAAAATGGTAAAACCTTCAGCTGTATAGCCTACAGTATTTAAAGTGGAACTTCAGGTTTTAGGTAGGGTGGGGATGGTTTGAACCTCCGTTAAGCTTTTTGTTTTTACTTTGAACGTTTGTTCTGCATTACTTTAATGAAATATGTTAGAAAGCTTGTCCACAGGATGAAACTATGTGCAACTGTGACAAGCAAGAGGCAGGAATTGTGCCCTTCCTCCTCCTAGCACATACAGGGTGTTAATCTGCCAACCACATAAAACCGTTTTCCTCAATGTGCAGGCTCTATGACTTAGCTGGCCATAGATGAGTAGAATTTCAAGCAATTTCTTAGGAAAAGAATCATTAGTGGGTCAAGTCAACATTTGCTTTTGACCACAGTGAGGGGAAAATGTTTCCTGAAAGAATGAATGTACACACGATCGGAATTCCGGCCAGAAAAAGACCGATGAGAGCTTTTCATCAGAAAATGCGACCGTGTGTATGCTCCATCGGAATTTAGCTGTCCGAATTTCCGCCAGCCAAAAATTGATAGCATGTTCTCAATTTTCCCGACGGAAAAACTTTCTATCGGTAATTCCGATCGTGTGTATGCAGTTCCGACACGCCAAAAATCACGCATGCTCAGATTCAACTACGAGACAGAAGCTATTGGCTACTGGCTATTGAACTTCCTTTTTCTAGTCATGTCGTACGTGTTGTACGTCACCGCGTTATAAATGATTGGAATTTGATGTGACCGTGTGTAGGCAAGACAGCTTGAGCCGATTTCCGTCAGGAAAACCATCAGAGCTTTTTCCAACGAGAATTCCAATCGTGTGTACGCAGCATAACAGTGTATATGATTTTCGTTTGGAAAGTCCATCCATGCAGTCTTTTGAACCACGTTTGAATGTTCTGAGAACTATTGTACACGTTTTTCTAAGCATTTCACTTGGGCTCATGTACACTGCTTCTAAACTCAACTCCATAAAAGCCTATGTGTCCATGTACACACAGGCTTTCACAAGCGTTTAGAAGCTGCTGCGATTAGGGGAGGTTCAACCTTCCTCTCATGAAAGAGGAAGAATCTGGTTCAAGATAGGAACGTTTTGACCGACTGCAACCGGAGGTCAGCTTAGTTTGTGGGGTTGATTTACATTAACTGGAGCGTGCAAAATCTGGTGCAGCTCTGGATAGAAACCAATTGGCTTCCATGTTTTATTGTCAAAGCTTAATTGAACAAGCTGAATTTAAAAGCTGATTTTCTACCATGCACTGCTGCACCAGATTTTGCACCCTCCAGTTTTAGTAAATCAATTCCTGTGTGCACATGAGCCTTAAGAATGTTTGCTTGAAATTCTATCCATCTAAGTGGCAGTGTTGCTTTGGTGTTTGCTGAACAAAAGTACTGCAGTAAAGCAGGTTGCAACAGCAACCACCTGTTCACAATGTGAAAAAAAAGTCAGGTAGAATTGGCGCTATACCCTTAAATAAAATGTGTGTCAATATGTGGAACTCAATAAAATTATTCCTAATCCATGCAATTGGTTAAACAGTTATAAATCCATGTACAACAGGAAACAAATATATCAAGCACGGCGCTGTCACATCCTATCCAGTTCCTCTAGACTACCTCTACACAATATATATTGCTTGTTACATCCACTCTGGGTGTTGCTGCTCCTATTAAAGTCCACTGGGTGGCAGACAAACCTAAAAAAGCACAAGAAATAGAGCGCACACCAGCCCTAGTGCATTAACGTTTATTTAACTCAGTAAAAGATTAAAAAAGCCAGGTATATCACTCACAAACATCCGTTGAGTAGTAGCATTGACATTTACAGCCTCCACTGTTGCCTCCTTCCCCGATTTTAGGCTCCCTGCAGTAGCTGACACTGCGGATGGTTAAGTACTTAGTTCGCTTGCTGGCTGCAGGTACACTTTCTCTCCACGCCTCACAAGCACGGACCTGCCGGCTATGGATGACGTCACTCACAACGGGGGGCGGATCTATCAACGTGTGTGCTGGCTCTGACTAACTGTTCCCAAGACAACATGTTTCGGAGGCGTGGCCTCCTTCTTCAGGTGACGCCCTAGTGAATGCTTACAATATAAATACGCTGACACCCTCCCCGCCCTCCCTGCTAGTGGCAATCACAGGGAGCCTAACTCCCTGTGATTGGCACTAGCAGGGAGGGCGGGGAGGGTGTCAGCGTATTTATATTGTAAGCATTCACTAGGGCGTCACCTGAAGAAGGAGGCCACGCCTCCGAAACATGTTGTCTTGGGAACAGTTAGTCAGAGCCAGCACACACGTTGATAGATCCGCCCCCCGTTGTGAGTGACGTCATCCATAGCCGGCAGGTCCGTGCTTGTGAGGCGTGGAGAGAAAGTGTACCTGCAGCCAGCAAGCGAACTAAGTACTTAACCATCCGCAGTGTCAGCTACTGCAGGGAGCCTAAAATCGGGGAAGGAGGCAACAGTGGAGGCTGTAAATGTCAATGCTACTACTCAACGGATGTTTGTGAGTGATATACCTGGCTTTTTTAATCTTTTACTGAGTTAAATAAACGTTAATGCACTAGGGCTGGTGTGCGCTCTATTTCTTGTGCAGTTATAAATCCATACAAATAAAGGTTGTGAAGCAAGAAAAAAAAAATTGGTGATATAAACCTAGTGAAAAATACTGAAATAAATAAATAAATGCAATATTATCCTATAAACATAAAATGCTGACAAGTCCTTTGTAATATATTGAACAGTTCATAATCCAAATGGTGCCTCGTGCAAATATCCAAAGAAAATTCCCGGTGCGCTTTGGTGAAAATGAATTATATTGTGCTCACCAGATCTTTACCCCTACTGGGGGAAAACCTCCTTCACAGTGTATAGCCCCTGTGTCACTCTCTGGCATCTCCCTGGGAATTTGGTTATTCATCCATCCACAGTTTAGATTCTCATATAAATGTTACATGTAAAAAGGAGGAGAATCCATAGTGTAGTATGTCTTTAAAAAAGGTTTATTGAAAACATAAAACTACTCACATCTTATCAGAGCAAGATTCACTATAAGAAATCCTCACACTGCCAGCTGCTGCGGTGTATTCAAAAGAGGTCACTTCTCTATAGCCATGCTTGGCGATGTGAGTAGTTTTCTGTTTTCAATAAACCTTTTTTTAAAGACACACATTTTATTTAAGGGCGCCAATTCTACCTGACTTTTTTTCACATGCTAATAAGCCCCACCCGTTTTCGGGGGGGTATACCAAGTAGAGGCAGCTCGTACCTCAAAACATCTTAAGACATTTAAGAATTTTTCAGTAGTATCACAATTTTATATGTAATTTCACTTTTTTCCAAACACCGATTCGGGGCTATTATATATACATATATATATTTTTTTTCAGCAGGAGGTCCCTGCAAAAGGGTATGGACACTAATATCTTAACAATTTGTATAACAACGATAGCAATTTTATAGCGCTAACAAGTTGAGGATTAGTGGCAATAAATATATTAATTTAAAGGTATAACGCCAATTCTACCTGATTCCTTTTTCACCTGTTCACAATGCCACTGTGGTGATTAGAACTGTAGCATTTTAATTTTGATTCTGTGAAAAATAAAGTGAACTGTGCAATGTGCCAGGATTATGTCTGAGTACACAGAAGCACATGTGTGTTTAGAGTGGCTCACTGATGTGAATAAGCCCCCCCCAAAAAAAAAAAAAAAAATCCACCATCCTGGAGGATTCCTGGAAAATAAGTTATCAGGTAATAATCAGGTTTTACCCGTATCATCCTCCAATCAACTGTCCTGGTGGATGGTTTTGGAATAACTGATAACGGAATGCTGCAGTGCGGTGGAATTATGACACCAAGAGTGGCTTGGCCCACCCCAATCCTGGGCCCTCAAGGAAGCACTGCTGACCAGGGACCAGATGAGATCTGCTGCACAGAACAGCCCGTCTGAACCTTCCCTGTCAAACGCAGCGACCTGTGCCCATCAAACGCAGCGACCTGTGCCCATTAACCACTTGAGGGCCGCGCTATAGCCGAATGACGGCCACGGCACGGACCTGAATTTCCAGGAGGCCATCATAGGATGTCTTCTCCCCTTTGCGCGCTCCCCACGCGCTGTGATCACAGAGTCACAGAGACTCGGGTGATCACCGATCCGAGCAAGGGGCCGATCCTGGCCCCTTACCACGTGATCAGCTGTCAGCCAATGACAGATGATCATGTGTGTAAACAAAAACTCGGTGATCGGCTTTTTTTTCCTCTTCTCGCTGACAGCGCTTATGCTCAAGGGACATCGGTCCCGAAGAGGAAGGAGGCACATCTGCCTCCTCCTCTGTGCCACCTGCCATTGCCCACAGTACCCACCACTGCCACCTATCAATGCCCACAAGTGCCACCTATGAATGTCCACCAGTAGTGCCCATCACTGCCAGCTATCAGTGCCACCCATCGGTGCCCATCAGTGCAGCCTCATCAGCGTACATTAATGAAGGAGAAAAATTACCTGTTTGCAAAATTATTTAACAAAATATAAAAAAAAATATATATTTTAATTCGGTCTTTTAAAAAAAAAAATTGTAACAAAAAATAAAAACCGCAGAGGTGATCAAATAACGCCAAATGAAAGCTCTATTTGTGGGGGAAAAAAAGTGGTTTTAAACCCATTACAACCACTTTTACCTACAGGTAAGCCTAGATTAAGGCTTACCTGTAGGTGCAAGAAAAATATCTCCTAAACCTACAGGCGCACTGAGCGTGCCGCTGCTAACGGCGATCGTGCCATTAGTGGCGGCTCCCACCTGAATGCGTGGGAGTGGCATCATCATGGCTCCGGCCAATCTCAGCGCTGGAGCCGCGATACCCGGAAGGAACAAGGACGCTTTGTGGAAGAGGGGACAGCGGTGACATCGCTGGCTCCTGTGTCAGGTAAGTGACACATAATGGGCTACTATGCGATTTTGCAGGAAAACAAAGAGGAAGTAAAACCCAACAGGGTTTACTTCCTCTTTAACTGTTATGATCATGATCTCCAGTTTTTGTACATTTTGGTTTCTATGTGTACAAAAATAATTGCTGCACCAGGAATTATTGAGAGGAAACTTTAAAGGGATTGTAAAGCTTTGTTTTTTATTTTCTAAATAGGTTCCTTTAAGCTAGTGCATTGTTGGTTCACATACCTTTTCCTTCGATTTCCCTTCTAAATGTTTTTTTTCTTTGTCTGAATTTCTCACTTCCTGTTTCTCCTCCAGTAAACTTCACACCATCATCCGAGTGGTGTTTAGTCAGCCAGAACAACTTACTGAGGATGAACAGGAAGTGAGAAATTCAGACAAAGAAAAAAAACATTTTAGAAGGGGAATCAAAGGAAAAAGTAAGTGAACCAACAATGCACTAGCTTAAAGGAACCTATTTAGAAAATAAAAAACTAACCTTTACAACCCCTTTAAAGGTGCAACAAAGGTAAGTATGCAAAGTGGAAAATGGAAATTACAACTGATGAAATAAATACACAACAAATATGTTACAGGAAGGAATGTGAAAAAGGTGAATTTTGGGTTTACTTTCTTACCTTTCAATGCTTCTTTTAGGTTTTGTTTGATTTCTGTGATTCTTATGGCCTTATATGCACAAAGCCTACGGTGTGGGTGCTACATTACTTACACACGTGTGGCTCCAGCTGTGAAAGTAGGATCATTGGCATCTATGCAACCAGAGAAGATGGAGATTCAGCTCTGCGGAATCAACTGGGGAAACGAATCAATCATAAACATATGTACAAAAGGTAACACTATGACAGCAGAGGTTTTAATATTATGCCTTTTTGCAGTAAGATGCCTTTCAGGCGGACCAGACAAGACCCTCCATTCTCTCTGGGCAGTTGGCACCTGGCTACCTCTGATCCGATCTGGCAAAAAACAAACGGAAGGGGATCCATTCCCCTCTGTCTGGCTGGAATGGATTGGAAGGCATTCAGGTTCAGCTAGTCCGTTTACATTCCACTTCCTGCAGAACAGGCTGTGTCTGTGTCCACTCTGCATAAGAAGAGCAGACACGGACCTGTCATCCGGCCACTCTGCGGACATATCCCCTGCTGAGCAAACCGGATACAGCCAGTGTGAAAGGGGCTTTTTGCTTGGCAGCTTTTATTTGGGGCCTATATGTAGCAAAATGTATACATATACAGAGATTAGAGTGCAGAGAGGATATCAAATAAGCAGGATCATTGAAGACAGCTCTACCCAAATCTTGGGCATGGCAGATGTCGGTGGGGGAGGAGATCAGTGAACATTTATTCACAGATTGTCCCTACAGCACATGAACAAAGAATTTTGCCACTTCCAGTTTCAGCTCTGTCATTCCCCTGCTACTTTGGCCAGGGAAGAAGTTGATCATGTACGATCCTTGTTTGATCAGCTTCAGTGGGGTCCAGAGCTTACATTGGGAGTCTAATAGACCCCTAATATCGCCTTAAAATGGACCTGTCATATAGCGTGTTATCAGCCTCCTATATGACAATGATAAAAACAAGTAAAAAAATACAAGACAATTATAAACAAAAATGCCAGAAATATGCATCTACACAAATTAGGTAAACTGGAGTGACAATATTAATTCTATGGCCAGTATTCATGGTTAACTCTAAACTGATAACCTGCAAAGACTTTTAAAGTGTTGCCTATGGACAGCACTTTAGGTACCAAAGTTTGTCAGCATGACACAGGCTTTAGGGCTTGCCGTGTTGAATATCTATTTACTTGATGCAAACTGTTTTATATTTTACCAAATAATAGAAAATGGTTAAATTGGTTACAAAAAAATGGTGTATTTTTGATTGAAAATATGAGTTTGATAAACAGTTGCACTAATATCACAGTGCACCCGGAAAATATTCACAGCGCTTCACTTTTTCCACATTTTATGTTACAGCTTTATTACAAAATGGATTAAATTTTTTTATTTTCCTTAAAATTCTACAAACAATACCTCATAATGACAATGTGAAAAAAGTATGATTTGAAATCTTTACGAATTTATTAAAAAATAACACAGCTCAATACTTTGATGCACCTTTTGCACCAATTACAGCCTCAAGTTTTATGAGTATGACGCTAAAAGCTTGGAACACCTATTTCCTGACACCAGACATGGCAGCATACATATGATATAGCTCCACCCCTATATTCACCCACAGGACCTGTTTAGCTCTATAAAAGTCTGACTGAGAGCTTCCTCCCCCATTCTCCTTTTTTTCCTCAAAAGATCAACACGTACAGCACAGTAAGGTGGGGCCCACCTGCGAACAACTCAAGATCCAGGGCAGAGGGGAATTTCCCACTCAGGGCCTAGTTTCCAATACTCTGGAACTTCAAGCAGCGTTCATGGTGTTGGCCACCTTGCTGCCTCACATACAGGGTTGCCCAGTCCTGCTCCATCTGGACAACACGGCAGCAGTGTCCTACATACAGCGACAAGGCAGGGAGCACAGCCAATCCCTCCTGAGAGAGGTGGGACCAATCATTACATTGGCACAACAATATCTCCCAGATTTAAGGGTATATCTTCTAGGCTGTCAGAACTTGGAAGCAGATCACCTATCCAGACAATTCATGGACCCCAATGAATGATCCCTTAATGCCGACGTGTTCAAACAGATCATCCACGAGTGGGGTTGTCCGCAAGATGGATATTTTTGTCTCATCAACCATCTGCAAGGTGAGCCAGTTCCTCTCATGCTACCCTCATCCATTAGTGGAGGGGACAGATGCCTTTACCCATCCTTGGGTTGGGCAACTGGCCTGTGCCTTCCCTCCAATTTCTTTAATCCTGAAATTCCTGAGGAGATTTTTGACAGTCATTAGTTTCTCCTTACTGACCTCAGACCATGGGGGTCTCTCTGGCAGTGGATCTCAGCGTGTGCACATCAATCACTGCCAGTGATTCCTCATCTCCTGTCTGAAGGAAATACCCTACATCTGCAACCACCATGACTGAACTTAGTGGTCTGGAGATTGTAAAGCAGGGGTTACAAGAGTTGGGATGTTCTCCAGAGGGTATTAGAACTTTACAGCGTTTCCAGAAAGGGGTCAACCAATGCCCTCTACTCCAGAATATGGAATAGGTTCACAAGCTTTGCAGTTGGAAGTCAGTTTGACCCTAGTGACCCAAATGTATCTCAAATCCAGTCTTTCCTGTAATCTGGATTGGATTTGGGGCTCATTTTGCTTAAGGTGTAAATTTTAGTCATCTTGGCTTTTACCCAAAAGAAATGGGCAGCAAACCTGCTGGTGGAGCACTATATAAGAGTGGTACTTAGACTACATCCTCCCAAGAGAAATGGGTTCCCTCAAGGGGACTTGGCAGTAGTCCTCAATTTCCTAGCAAACCCTCCTCGTACTCTCACAGAAGTCTGTTCATTATGGGATATCGCCTTAAAAACGGCTTTCCTATTGGCCATAACTTCAGGGAGAAGGGTGTCAGAACTCCAAGAATTGGGGGCGGCAGAACCTTATTCCATGTTCTTTCCAGACAGGGTTGTGCTGAGACCGTTGGATCATTTTGTCCCAAAAGTGGCATTAGTATTTCATCTCTCCGGTGAATAGGTGCTTCCAGCCTTCCCAGCGGGATCAGATGCTGATCTGCACGAGTTGGACATTCCAAAAGTCCTCAAAGCCTATCTCCAGGCTACTTCTACATTCAGAAGTTCTGACAGACTTTTTCATCATGAAAATTTAAAGAGAGAGGCCTCAGCCAGAACCACCTAGATAGTAAAAAATATTCACCGGGCATATGGAGCTGGGAAGGATCCTCCAGAGGTGGTTAGAGCTCATCACTCAACCAGGGTGATGTCATCTTCTTGGGCGGTACGGGCAGGATTGTCTCTGCAGACAGTCTGTAAAGAGGCTACCTGGTCATCACATCATATGTTCTTAAAACACTACTGGGTGGATCCAGCACCAAGTTTTTATATGTATTACCAAATAAAGACTAAGTTTGTAGCATTAAACCCTCCCTCTCAAAAGCTCATTATGTATCATATGTATGCGGCCATGTCTGGCGTCAGGAAGGGAAAATTATTGTAAATATTTGATACAATTTTCAATTTTTTGGGCAGTTTCTCCCATTCTTCTTAGCAGGGCCTATCAAGCTCTATCAGGTTGAATGGGGAGCATCGGCGCACAGCCATTTTCAGATCTCTCCAGAGATGTTCAATTGGGTTCAAGTCTGGGCTCTGACTTAGCCACTCAAGGACATTTACAGTTATCCCGTAGCCACTCCTTTGTTATGTTGGCTGTGTGCTTAGGGTCGTTGCCCTGTTGGAAGATGAACTTTTGCCTCAGTCAGGTCCAGAACGCTCCAGAGCTATATATTGCTGCATTCATCTTTCCCTCAGTCCTGACTAGTCTCCCATTTTCTGTTGCTGAAAAACATCCCCACAGGATGATGGTATTGGCCAGGTGATGAGCAGTGCCTGATTTCCTCCAGACATGACGACTCAGGCCAAAGAGTTCAATCTTTGTTTCGTCAGACCAGAATTTTGTTTCTTATGGTCCGAGAGTCTTTCAGGTGCCATTTTGGCAAACCCCAGGTGGGCCGTCATGTGCCTTTTACTGAGGAGTGGCTTCTGTCTGGCCACTCTACCATACAGGCCTGATTGGTGGAGTGCTGCAGAGATGGTTGTTCTGGAAGGTCCCCCTCTCTCCACAGAGAAATGCTTTAGCTCTGTCAGAGTGACCATTGCTTTTTGGTCACCTCCCTGACTAAGGCCCTTTTCCCCTGATCCCTCAGTTTGGCCAGGCGGCCTGCTCTAGGAATAGTCCTGGTGGTTCCAAACTTTTTATTTAAGGATGACGGATGCCACTGTGTCATTGGGACATTCAATGCTGCAGAATTGTTCCTGTACCCTTCCCCAAATCTGTGCCTCAATACAATCCTGTCTTGGAGGTCTACAGATAATTCTCTGGACTTCATGGCTTGGTTTGTGCTCTGACATGCACTGTTAATTTTGGGACCTTTTTATAGACAGGTGTGTGCCTTTCCAAATCATGTCCAATCAACTGAATTTACCACAGGTGGACTCCAAGTTGTAGAATCGTCTCAAGGATGATCGGTGGAAACGGGATACACTAGAGCTCAATTTTGAGGGTCAATGCAAAGGCTGTGAATACTTACAGTGCTGTGAAAAGTAATTGCCCTCTAAACCTAATAACTGGTTGTGCCACCCTTGGCGGGTGGCCAACTGCAATCAAGCGTTTGCAATAACTGGCAATGAGTCTTTCACTTTGCTGTGGAGCAATTTTGGCCCAGTCTTCTTTGCAGAATTGTTTTAACTCTGCCACATTGGAGGGTTTTCCAGCATGAACGGCCTGTTTAAGGTCATGATACAGCATCTTAATTGGATTTAAGTCTGGGCTTTGACTAGGCCAATCCAAAACCTAAATTTTGCTTTTGGAGGTGGACTTGCTGTTGTGTTTCGGATAATTGTCCTGCTGCATAACCCAAGTGCACGTGAGCTTGAGGTCACAAACTGAAAACTGGACATTCTCCTTTAGGATTTTCTGGTAGAGCTCAGAATTCATGGTTCCATCAATTATGGTAAAGTCGCCTAGGTCCTGAAGATACAAAGCAGCCCCAGACCATCACGCTACCACCACCATGTCTGACTGTTGGTATGATGTTCTTGTTATGAAATGCTGTATTCGTTTTATGACAGATGTAACGGGACGCACACCTTCCAAAAAAAGTTACATTTTTGTCTCATCAGTCCACAGAATATTTGCCTAAAAGTCTTGGGTATAATCAATATGTTTTTCCGTAAATGTGAGATGAACTTTTGTGTTTTCTGGTCAGCAGTGGCTTTGGCCTTGTAACTTTCCCATGGATGCCAGTCTCTTTCTTATTGTTGAATCATGAACACTGATCTTACTTGAGGCAAGTGAGGCCTGCAGTTCTTTTAGATGTTGTTCTGGGTTCTTTTATGACCTCCTGGATTAGTTGTCGTCATGCTCTTAGAGTAATTTTTGTAGGCCGGCCACTCCTGGGAAGGTTCACCAAGTTCCAGGTTCCAAGTTTTCGCCACTTGTGGATAATAGCTCTCCCCGTGGTTCACTTGACTTCAAAAGCCTTTGAAATGGCTTTGAACCCATTTTCTAGACTGATACGTGTACATTACTTTATCTGTTCTTGATTTATTTTTATTTTATTTTTTTAGATTGTGGCATGATGTGTGGCTATTTGTGATCTGTTAACATGATTCACTTTGTCAGACAGCTTCTATTATGTGATTTCTTGATTCAACAGGCCTGGCAGTAATCAGGCCTGGGTGTGGCAAGTGAAATTTAACTCGGCTTTCCAAAAAATTGTGTTTAATCACCGTTCATTTATGATTCAGCATGGGTGGGGGCAACTTTTTCACATAGGGCCAGGCGGGTTTGAACAGCTTTTTTTCCTCTAATAAATGAAATAATAATTTAAAAACTGCATCTTGGATTTACTCGGGTTATCTTTGTGTAATATTAAAATTAGTTTGATCTAAATCATTTTCGTGTGAGAAATATGCAAAAAAAACCCCACTTTTTTCACAGCACTGTATGTATGTGTGATTTTTGTTCTTTCCTTTTATTAAAAATTAAAAAAAAAAAAAAAAAAATTGCAAAGGTTTCAAACAAACTTCTTTCATGTTGTCATTATGGGGTATTGTTGTTTTGTAGAATTTTGAGGAAAATAATGAATTTAAATCATTTTGGAATAAGGCTGTAACATAACAAAATGTGGAAAACGTAAAGCGCTGTGAATACTTTCCGGATGCACTGTAGTAGAAAGTAAGAAAATGCAACCATTTTTTATTCTCCAGGGTCTCTGCTTTCACTAATTCTCAGACTTTAAATTAGCATTTTAACCACTTGCCGCCTGCCCACTGTCAAATGACAGCAGGGGGGTGGTGCGGCTCTCATTCTGGGTGGATGTCTTGTGACTTCGCTCCAGAATGGCATCCCACACCATGTTGATAGGACATGGCACAACCCCAATCTTTGTAAAGCTCTTTAACCATGTGATTGGCTCTTTAACCATGCGATTGGCTCTTTAACCATGCGATTGGCTGTATCCAATCACAGATGGTCACATGTAAACACAGATGTAATCGGCATCCTCGCACGCTGACAGAGTATGAGGAGAGCCGATCAGCAGCATCTCCTCACCGAGGACATCTAGGGATGTAATCGGGGCACTGATTACAATTGAGTGCCCACCAGTGCCAGAAATGTGTGCACACCACTGCCAGCAATCTTCCACAAGTGATGCCAGTCAGTGCTGCACATCAATGTCCATCACTGCCCATCAGTGGCGCCTATCTGTGCCCATGGGTGCCCATAAATGCAGCATTCTAATGCCCATGGGTGCCCATCAGTGAAGGTGAAAAAATACTTATTTACAAAATTTACTGACAGAAACTAAGAAACAATTATTTTTTTTTCAAAATTTTATAAATTTTTTTCTTTTTAGGAAAAAAAACCCCCAGACGTGATTAAATACCACCAAAAGAAAGCTCTATTTGTGTGAAAATGATAAAAAAAATCCACATGCTTACAGTGTAGCATGACCACACTATTGTCATTCAAAGTGTGATAGCGCTGAAAAATGGTCTGGGGAGGAAGGGTGGTGTAAGTGCCCTGTATTGAGGTGATTAAAGTGGTTGTAAACCTTTACATATACTCAGTGAAGTGAATAGTTTCAGGTAATAAACTGAGATAAAAACAAATGCTCCTACATAGGTTGCACCTGTTTATCTGCAGCCATTTCCCCTGTAGCACTTTCTAAAAGCACAGACCCAAGTTTTTCTCTCAGCCATAGCAGGCAGGGAATGGGGATCTGATCACACACACACTCTGCAGAGCTCTTTTGAAATCTGATAGCTGAGTGGAATGAGGGGGCACCCACACCCAAACACACTGACCTAGAAAAAACATACAGAGCTGAGGTTATGAGTCACCTGCCATGTGATGGAGGCAGGGCAGGCTGTCTCCCTTAACCACTGTCCTAATGGGCACTTTTACCCCCTTCCTGCCTAGGCCAATTTTCAGCTTTCAGCGCTGTCGCACTTCAAATGACAATTGTGAGTTCATGCAACACTAAATACCCAAATTCATTTTTTAGCATTTTTTTCCCCACAAATAGAGCTTTCTTTTGGTGGTAATTAATCACTGTTGTTTTTTTTTTTTTTTTTAGTTTTTACTTAACCACTTCAGCCCCGGAAGAATTTACCCCCTTCTTGACCAGAGCACTTTTTGCGATTCGGCACTGCATTGCTTTAAAGCGGGAGTCCACCGGGACTCCGCGTTTTTTTTTTTTTTTTAAAAGCCAGCAGCTACAAATACTGCAGCTGCTGACTTTTAAATAGTGACACTTACCTGTCCAGCGCGCCCGCGATGTCGGCACCCGAAGCCGATCGCTCGCTCGTGCCGCCGCCATCTTGGGTATGGGAATCAGGAAATGGAGCCTTTCGGCTTCATTTCCCGGTTCCCTACTGCGCATGCGCGAGCCGCGCAGCGCAATCCGGACGGTCCCCGCTGCCTCTGGGAGCTGTGTGTTTCCCAGCAGGCAGCGGGGCACTTGCTGAAGGGGGCGGGCGCTTGCGGAAAGGGGCGTAACGTACGCCCCTTTCCGCAGAGAGCTAGCCCGGAAGTGGGTGCAGTTACCTGGATTATCCAGGTAACTGCACCCCCCTCCCCCCTGAAAGGTGCCGATTGTGGCGCCGGAGGGGGGGGATTCCGATGAGCGGAGGTCCATTTTAGGGTGGACCTCCGCTTTAACTGACAATTGCACGGTTATGCGACGTGGCTCCCAAACAAAATTGACGTCCTTTTTTTCCCCACAAATACAGCTTCCTTATGGTGGTATTGATCACCCCCCGTGGTTTTTATTTTTTGCGCTATAAAAAAAAGTGACAATTTTGAAAAAAAAAACCGCATATTTTTAAATTTTTACTATAATAAATATCCCCCAAAAATATTTAAAACAATTTTTTTTCCCTCAGTTTAGGCCAATATGTATTCTTCTACATATTTTTGGTAAAAAAATTGCAATGAGCGATAATTGATTAATTTGTGCAAAAGTTATAGTGTTTACAAAATAGGGGATAGTTTTATGGCATTTTTATACATTTTTTTTATTTTTAAATGGCGGTCAGCGATTTTTTTTTTTTTAATTTTTTTTTTTTTCGTGCGACATTATGGCTGACACATTTTTGGGACCATTGTCATTTATACAGCAATCAGTGCTATACAAATGCACTGATTCCTGTGTAAATGACACTGGCAGTGAAGGGGTTAAGTGTGTCCTAGGGGCGTGTTGCCAACTGTGGGGGGTGTGGGTGTGTTTTACAGATCACTGATCTCTGCTCCAATCACAGGGAGCAGAGATCAGTGTCACTGTTGCTAGGCAGAACAGGGAGATGCTTGTTTACTTTAGCATTTCCCCGTTCTTCCTCTGAGGCGATCACGGGTATCCCCGTGGCGATAGAGTCCGCGGGACCCGCCTCCGGACTTATGGAGCTTCCCGCGGGTGCGCGCCCCCGCTGCCTCTTAAAGGGCAACGTACAGGTATGTGATTCTGCCTGTATGTGCCCTTCTGTCGACATATATCAGTGTGAGGCGGTCAGGAAGCGGTAAAAAAAAGACCGTAAATTTAGAAAAAAACAAAGTCAGTTTCTGTCAGAAAATTTTGTAAATAAATTATTTTTCTCCTTTACTGATGTGCACTAATGAGGCTGCACTGATGGGTGGTACTGTCAATGTGAGGCGAGGAGAGCCGATTACCGGCACTTGTTTACATGTGATCAGCTGTGATCGGACACAGCTGATCACATGGCTCATCTGCTCTTTCCCAAGATGGGGGTTGCGTCATGTCCCAGGGACACAGAGCAACTGCTGCGCACCCCTAGGGGTACGTGTTTGCGTTGAAACTGGGTGATATCTTGTAACGTCAGGCCAAGAACAAGAGGGGATCCTGCTCATCATCTTTTGTCTATACAGCGGGCAGCAGGTGGTTAAGGTTGTTGGCTTTAGAGTCTTTTCAGCGACTCATGCAGATAGCAGAGGGATCACAGAAGAACCACACTCAGTGCTTCAGTACTTTGCATTCAGTCTAGTACACACTTTAGAGGGATGTGCTTTGTTCATTTTTCATATCTGAGGTTTACAACCATGCAAGGGTTAAAGGAGAAGTACACGTTAACCACTTGCTGACCACAAAATGTCAGCTACAGCATAGTTGGCCAGTTCTGGGAGGGCATTGTATGACGTCCTCCCATGATTGCGGTGTGCACTCTGCGTGCTTTGTGATCGCCATGTCCTTAGGACACAGCTAATCACAGTGGCTCTTTACCACGTGATCAGCGGTGTCTAATCACAATATAAACAGACTTGCCAGTTATCGGTGTACTTTCCTCACGCTGTCACATCTTGTGCAAGGGGACATCTGCACTGATCATCAGTGCTGCCTATTAGTGCCCATCAGTGCAAGCTCATCAGTGCACATCAATGAAGGAGGAAAATTACCTGTCCGCAAAATTTTATAACAAACTAAAACTTTTTTTTTTTTCTTTCATTTTTGGCCTTTTTTTGTTTAGCAAAAAAGAAAAAAAAAACAGTGGTGATTAAATACCACCAAAAAAGCTCTACTTGTGTGAAATAAATGTCATATGGGTACAGTGCTGCATGACCACCCAATTGTCAAAGTCCCGACAGCACTGAAAATTGTCCTGGGCAGGAAGGGGACAAAAGAGCCCAGTAGGCAAGTGGTTAAGCAATCCCTCAGCCAGATACCTTCCCTCTTTCTAGCCTTGGCAACAAAAATCACATTAGTGACCCATATTTCTGTATAGACTATGCTTTCTGCTCCACAGTCTTCCAGCATCTAGCACAACCTGGCTCAATTCCAACTAGATTCATAGTGAATATGGACGTGCCACAGAGTCTGACAATCCCATCTTTATTTTTTTTTTTTTTTTTTTTTTTCAAGCATTGGATGACACCCTAATTTCTGTGGCAATTTTGTAAATACTCTTATATTTAAGCATGGTCTATTTGCCCAAGAAAAGCTCAAACTGCATATGCTGTTACTTGTCCTACAAGCTTTTAAAGCAAATGTAATCCATAACTTGATGGTATTTAGTTTGCTAAAGCACTGTTTTCATATTTAAGTGCCTTAAAAACAACTTTTGTCCCTGAGGTAGAAAAGGATCAAAAATGCAGAGCACTGGCCTCCTTACATCAGGAGATTAGGGATCGTGGAGGAGTGTTCTCCCTTGTACTCTGTGGTTCCTTTTGATGGCTCATATGTCTCTACATGCCACAGCATACAGCAGGGGACGCAGGCATCTGACATTACTGGAAGTGTCAAATGTGCACATTCTTCAGGCAGTCATAGGTCTTGAACAGAGTGAACATTAGGTCTTCACTGGTCTCACGATTCGATTCCGATTATCTGGTCAACGATTAAATTCGATTCCCCTATGCATCACAATTACTGATGAGCTTCCACTTCCACTTGGGCCGCCTAGTGTCTTTTTATTAAAAGGCAGCCACCTGTGCCCGTCAAACGCAGCCAGCATGAGGTGTAAGTAGAGTACAAACCCATTTGTACTCTACTTACTGTTATATTGAAGGATGTGCCCCGCTGTATTTATTAAAAAAAAAAGTATGTGCTTTTTAAAAAAATGTGTCACTTCAATTTCATACCTCATTTCACAGTAAATACATCCCAATCATATGCCATGCCCGGCCCGCCTCTCTCCTCCCGCCTCTCTCGATTCTTGAGTCCTGACGTCAGCTAGGAATTCTCAGCCCCGCCAGCTGACTATAGTTATATCAGAAGAGAGGGGCTAAGAATTCCCTCGCTGACGTCAGGACTCGAGAGACGTGAGAGTAGGGAGGCAGGCCGGGCTCGGCACGGCACATGATCGGGATGCATTTACTGTGAAATTCGGTATCAGGTGACACATTTTTTTTAAAAAGCACATACAGCGGGGCACATCATTCACTGTAAGTCGGCATTTATAAAAAAAAAAAAAAATAATTCATTTTAAAAATATGCTCGGAGTGCTTTCCTGGGAGGGGCGGGGCAAGTTATGACGTCATCCGCAATCTATTTTCCAGTCCGTATGCATCGATGTTGCATCGGGGACACCTGAATCCCGATGCATCGATTCATTTCAGCACCCCTAGTGAACATCAGAGAAATGGGCAGCCGAATATCTCTGTGCCGCCGATCTTCACTAGCTCCATTTCCCGTCTACATGCACTTGCTATAGCAGCAGCACATCGTTCTCAGGAAGGGTGTCCTGATGAATACAGTGGTTCATTCCTGTGCCATTTGTGCCCACTTGTAGGCTCTACTGGAAGCACATGTGACAGCATAACATCTCAGGAGAGCACTTAGAAGGCAGGGAGAATGCACTGACGCAGGAAGTGCCTATACAAAGAATTCACGGCAGAAGTACAAAGTATTAATTTTAAAGCAAAAGATTTTAAACAATGGAAAATTTAATTTCAAATTACATGATTACAAAGATTATATCGGATTTTAGTGATTAGGTTTACATATACTTTAACTGAGCTGTTTGGTCCTAAAGTGGTCTAAACTTAAAAAAAAAGTTTTCCTGAGACACCTACTTTATTTCAATTTTATATGAAGACTATAGTAAGAAAAAACAGTGTGTAAATACTTAAGACACATAGCTATAACCTATAAACTGTTCTCTGTTTACCCTGACAGGGAAGCTGGTGGTAATATTCAGTACATTTTGAGCTACTACAGTGTATCTGAGCTGAAAGCCATGATGGATGCTTTTGAAACCTGGGAAGGAAGAGGTAAAGCGTGCGGAGACGTTTTTCAGTGGTCGGAACCTTCACATTGCACATTATACTGTATCTCGCTCTTGTGTGTTCTATGATATAACACATGTAGATTTCTTGCAGGATTCAGCTACTGGAGGGTCCCTCAAGAATTAATTGAGTGCTGGACCCTAGAAGAACGATCAATACAAGGCGATTCAGGATATATAACACCAGTGAGGACTAGGTAAAGGATGTTGCATTCTTTATGCCATTTGCTAGCTTAAAGTAATTGTAAAGTCTCATTTTTTTTACTTACCTGCTCTGTGCAGTGGTAGCCTGGATACTCCTCCTCTTGGGTTCCTTGCTGAAGCTTCTGGCGCCTCCCTCCTGTTGAGTGCGCCCACAGCAAGCAGCTTGCCATGGGGGCACCCGAGCCGAGCTGCAGCTCCATGTATCCATTCAAAGCTCCATTAGCAGCCAATGGTGCTGCTGCTATGTCTCAGCCAATCGGGAGGGAGAGTCCACTAGTGCAACTTTGAACACAGTCGCACGACAAGTCACAGCCCATCGATTTCAATGGCACCTGTTCCCATCAATGCGACTTTAAGTTGTAGTGACTTTGAAAAGGTTCCTGCACTACTTTGATGCGACTTTGATCCAGAGAGTGTAAAGTTGGATCAAAGCTGCACTTAGTCGCACTTTGGGGTCGCAATAGTGGAACTGTAGCCTAAATTCCATACTTCTCTTTTAAATATAGGTCAGCTCTGGAAGCCTCCATATTTTTTCCTTGAGCTTCTTTTTGATGTCATCTCATTTTTATCTGTGCATATAAAGAATGTTGCAAATAAAAATCATGACAAATGTGTATATTGCCTTGCAGGAAATGTATCAATTTCACGGAAGAGAAAGAAGACACTGCCATAACATCCAAAACTAGTATAAAGCCCATCAGGTTTTGTGGGCCATCTACAAACACTCAAATTCGGGTAAAGAAATCAACCTTCGATGACTGTCCAGGGTCTTCAAACAGTACACTTTCAAAAAGACCAAGTGACTGTCCTGTAAAATCAGGAAGAGCTAAAACAAAACTTAGACTGTTGACAAGTGACAGCAATGAGGAAAAACCTTTAACCCCACAATCTGAGTCTAGTAGTAGCAAAGAGGGAGGTCAGGATGACTCTAAACCTTCGAATTCAAGAAAGCCAGCTTTTAGTCGTGCAATACGTCTAAAGAGACCATCTCTGGGACTGATGTCTGTAATTGAACTTCCAACACTAAATGAAACCAACAAAATCCCTCAAGTCCTCCCTGATAAAAATCCCTGACTTCATATTGATATATATATGAATTGATATAATGTGTGGCTTTTTTTTTTTTTTTTTAAGAATAAATGCAACGTGAAAACGCCTGCGTTACCCTAACGCAAGTGATCGGATAAAACTTATGAGTCGGCTAGAAACTATAAATCCTCTATAGCAATAAAGTGACATAACACAAACAAAATTAAACATATAAGGCAGCTGCTGACAACAAGAACATGGGTGATGCCAAATAAATAATAATAATAATAATAATAAAGATGTTGCGCTACTCTATGACATTAAACAAAATCTTAACAGTACAGTTCTCTAGCTTTACATGCAACTTACATACAACACCAACACATAAAATTGCGTAAATTATTAACAGTGTGAGCATCAGTGACAACTTCTATGTTCAGTGCATCCAAGCTCCAAATTATAGACAGTGGGTAAACTGCTCCTAAGGTACCGTATATTGTATTCAGCATCCATGTGTTGCAAGAACTACAGAAAGCATATACATTTGTGCTAAAGGTAAACCTGCAGAAGGCACACCTCCAACTATGCGCAAACCACAGCTCCGTGCTCACAATTCATTCACCTTCCATATATGACCCAATAAACTATTTTGGTCATATAACATTTTAATATTAGTTGAAATGCATCAATTTACTAGCCTCCCAACTTCGCCAGGCCTTTTTACAAGGTCAACATACACTGTTACCAAAATTAATTGGACACCTGCCTTTACATGCACATGAACTTTAATGGCGTATTAGTCTGTTTGGTTCTCTATTGAGTTGGCCCACCCTTTGCAGCTATAACAGCTTCAACTCTTCGGGGAAGGTTGTCCACAAGGTTTAGGAGTGTGTCTATGGGAATGTTTCACCATTCTTCTAGAAGCGCATTTGTGAGGTCAAGCACTGATGTGGACGAGAAGGCTGGCTTACAGTCTCTACTCTAATGCATCCCAAAGGTGTGCTATTGGGTTGAGGTCAGGACTGTTGGCCAGTCAAGTTCCTCCACCCCAAACTCGCTCATCCATGTCTTTATGGACCTGTTTGTGCACTTGTGAGCAGTCATGTTGCAACAGGAAGGGACATCCCCAAACTGTTCCCACAAAGTTGGGAGCATGAAGTTGTCTTAGTATGCTGGCGCCTTAAGCTTTCCCTTCACTGGAACTAAGGGGCCAATCCCAAACCCTGATAAACAACCCCACAAAATAAACCTTGCCCTCCACTAAATGATTTGGACCAGTGCACAGAGCACATGCAGACCTTTAGCTAAGCACTGGGTCAGCTGTGAAAAGCCAGTTCCTGGCCTGGGGCAGCCGGCAAGTTAAATGTCTCTAAGGAGCACAATTGCCTTGGCACCTGTGTCACAGTACTACCCTGGCCAACAGTCCCCCCACTTTAGTAATGAGGAGGATCTGTCACAGAAGTGTTATCTGCAAACTCCATTAATTAGTAAGTAGATGTCTCACCTTTCCCTACCTGGGCAGTGTGGGGCGAGGGTACTCCCTGGGGTAGTTGGCCCTGGAGGGGTCCCCTCCACGTTCCCTGGATGTCTCCTGGGTGGTTGTGGGTACAAGAGTGGTTGGTCCCTACTAGACACCCCCTCCCCCTTGAACTATTGCTGTCTCTCCCATTAGGACCGCAGAGCGTTTGGCTGGTTGGGAGACTTGTTGCAACCTCTACTGTGCTCCTGCTGACCATGTGGTGCCCAGAGCCCTCTTCATGGGCTGTGGTGGCCATCTAACTTGGGGGATTGGCTGTTTTCTTAGGTCGGCCTCTCTCCCATCCCCCAGGGTAGTGGGGATGCATTGTGCAGGGGTGTTGCCCTGTGGCTGGTTGTCTGAGCCAGTGGATTGCGGGAGGCAGCCCATGAATGCGCACATCACGCTGTTGGGCAGGCCAAAAAATTTAGGTTAAGATCTGTGCCCTACTGGGCAGATGGTGCTGAGCCCACGCTGTCTTTGGGCTGATGGTGGATGTGTGCTGGGGCGCCCTCCTGCTTGCTTAGGCAGTGCTGTGCAGGGCAGATGCTGCCACATGACATTACACCTGGTGGTGCTCTCCCCTTCCTGGTCTGTGCTCTGTGAGGAGCGAGTCGCTGAGCTTGCCATTTTTCTTGAGGGCGTGTGCCCTCCTGCAGTGGTTTTCTTCGACCTGTGCTCAACCTGCTAGCTGGGGACAGAGATGCGTTGTCCATGGGCTTCCTCTATGTCAGCATAGCAGTGGAGGGAATTGCTGTCTTCCACCTTGTTGAGCAGCACGGATCATCATTTCCGGTGGCGCAAAGTTCTCTGCTGCCAGGCAGGTTCTGTCACGGATGTATGCCAGAATGTGGTGATTTGGTGGGGGTCTTTTTGGGTGTTCCCTGCCACTTCACTTGAACAATCCTGTGGTGATGGCACTACAGCCCTTGTCAGTGTTGCAAGTGTATCTCCCTTGTGGCATCGGACTTCTGTGGGGGTTCCTGGGCAGTGGTGGTATTGTGCCCATGCTTTCTGTCGGGGGGGGAGGGGGGGCTGTGTACTTATTCTCCAGGTCATGTCTGAGCATTTTTGCCTGCTGAGGACCAGTCTTGTGTGTCTTCTCCTCCGAGCCTTTCTGAGGTGGTTTTACGGTTTCATTCCACCAAGGGATTTCTTTCCCTCCCTGTTTTATTACACTCATTTACAGAGTGGAACTATCTGGTGCATCCTTGGGTAGTTACTAATCATTTCCATACACCCCACCTTTGAGGAGACCCTTCTGGAGAAGTGGACCTATCCTCATATCCTGGCCCCTCCCATTTCTAGTTGTTACAGGCATCTAGGATGTCACCTTCTTTCCCAGTCCCTGCAGACAGGAAGATGGATCAGGAGCAGGTCTTCGTGGATATGGCAGACCATCTTGTCCAGGGCTCCAAGTACACGTGTAATAGATATGGTCTCATTGTATCCAAGCTCTCCTTTTCGGCTGGGGAGAGCTGCTCTTTGGTGCAGTTCTGGATAGCATCATCAAGAACCTTATAAGAAAAATAACCTTTCTTCTGTACTCCAGAAAAGGGAGGGAGCCCTGCTAAAAGCAGGGTCTTTTCTATACTATGTTGGCTCCAAGACCTTCAAGCTCCCGTGGGTGGCACGATGCAAGTGGGCAAGTCCCTTTTGTCATGCAGGCTTGCCCCCCCGTTTCCAGACTAAGGGGTTTTCTTCTTTGGATCCACAATAAGGGTCTAAGTACTAATTTTATATATTGTGAAAATCCTGCACACTACTAAATGAAAATTTATAACCAAAACTTGGCTGACTGTGCTGCTGCTCCTCCTATCCACACTCGCATAAATGTGCCAAGTATATTACAAATTTTAAATAGTACCGTGCTAATGGAACAATTATAATAACTAATTATAAAAAATTTTGGATCACTGTGCTCCAAATATACATAAATGAATCCAGTATCGGCAGATAATTTAAATAAGTGCAGATGATGAATAGTCCATGCAAAAAAATTATATACACAATTAAAGTGATGAAAAAACAAAGATGCAGCTTCCCATTAAGAGCTGCGATATCCCACAGAGTTCTTCTCATTCCCAACTAGTGCTCAGACAAGTGTTCCATTTCTCATTAGTGCTTAAAGATCACCTCCAAGTACTCCTCCCTTCAGGAATAATATCACCTGCGGGAGTGTGATGGGGACAAGGGCCTCTTCCCGACAACACTGGCCAGTGGTTGTCGGGGTGTGCGGCTTATCTGAATCTGGAAGCCCCCTTTAACAAAGAACCCCCAGATCCCACCCCCCCATGTGAATGGGTATCGAGTACATCATACCCCTACCCCAAAAAAGCAGCGCAATATAAAAAAAATGGGGGGGTTTGACAAATTCTTTATTAAAAACAATAGCTCTGAGCCATCTTCTCCCAAGCCACCAGTTACCTGCTAAAGAGAAAAAAGGCCGCTCTTGTCCTGAGGTGGTCTTCCTCCGTTATGACGCCCCCCTTCTGTCTGAATTCTCTTATATAGCCATGGGGCATGGCCACCTGATGATGTCACACGGAGAGCCCACCCCTTGTGACAGCACAAGGAGGTGGGCTCTCCAGGTGATGTCATCAGATGGCCACGCCCCATGGCTATATAAAATGTCAGCCTCAGCATGACAAGTCATACCCCATGATTTGCAATGAGTACCATTCATATCTGTGCGACCTCAAAGTAGTCCCTGCACTACTTTCATCCCGCTTTGATGCAACTTGAAGTCCATAGACCTCCACAATACACAGGCATTGTTTCAAGTTGCCTCAAAATCGTGCAATTTTCAGGTCGCAATATGGGAAACATAGCCTAAGTGCGACTGTCCAAATTGGGCCCAATTAGCCATTTTTCCTCCCCAGTGTCATGCGACTCGTTAGTGATACAAGGTCGCAGGTGTGTTAAATCTGGTGTTATCGCTCTCATACTGGTAACTGGAAGTTCAACATAGCACTTCATTGCAAAGAACGCTGAGTGTCTGAAAAAAAAAAGAATTGTTGCTCTACATAAAGGGCACTAGGCTATAAGAAGATTGCCAAGACTCTAAAATGGAGCTGCAGCATGGTGGCCAAGGCCATACAGTGGTTTAACTTCCACTCAGAATAGGCCTTGCCATGGTCGATCAAAGAAGTTGAGTGCATGTGCTCAGCATCATATCCAGGGGTTGTCTTTGGGGAAATAGACATAAAGCATTGCATCAGAGGTTGAAGTGGTCGGGGGTAAGCCTGTCAGTGGTCAGACCATACGCCGCACCCTGCATCATAGTTTCATAGTAAGGTTGAATAAAGACACCAGTCCATCCAGTTCAACCTGAGTGAGTGTCTACAATTGTCCCTATCCCTGTACATTGCACACTCACATCGGTCCCTACCCTCAAGGAGCCCACAATCCTAGGTTCCCATTCATATACTAGGGCCAATTTTGGACAGAAGCCAATTAACCTACCTGCATGTCTTTGGATTGTGGGAGGAAACCCACGCAGGCACAGGGAGAACATGCAAACTCCAGGCAGGTAGAGTCGTGGTTGGGATTTGAACCAGCGACCTCTCTTACTGTTAGGTGAGAGTGCTAACCACTACACCATTGTGCCGCCCAAATTGGTCTGCATGGCTGTCGTCCCAGAAGGAAGCCTCTTCTAAAGATGATGCACAAGAAGGCTCTCAAACAGTTTGCTGAAGACAATCAGACTAAGGACATGGATTACTGGAACCATGTCCTGTGGTTTGATGAGACCAAGATAAACTTATTTGGTTCAGATGATGTCAAGAGTGTGCGGCGGCAACCAGGTGAGGAGTACAAAGACAAGTGTGTCTTGGCTACAGTCAAGCATGCTGGTGGAGGGTCTTGGTCTGGGGCTGCATGAGTGCTGCCGCCACTAGGGAGCTACAGTTCATTGAGGGAACCATGAATGCCAACATGTACTGTGACATGAAGCAGCGCATGATCCCCCCCTCCCTTCAGAGACTGGGCCACAGTACAGTATTCCAACATGATAACCCCAAACACACCTCCAAGAAAACCACTGCGTTGCTTAAGAAGCTGAGGGTAAGGGTGATGGACTGGCCAAACATGGCTCCAGACCTAAACTCTATTGAGCATCTGGGGCACATCCTCAAAACGAAAGGTGGAGGAGCGCAAGGTCTCTACCATCCACCAGTTCCGTGATGTCATGGAAGAAGACTCCAGTGGCAACCTGTAAAACTCTGGCGAACTCCATGCCCAAGAGGGTTAACCTCCCTGGCGGTATGATCATTTCAGATTTTAGGTGTTGAAAGCGGACAATTATTTTGCATGAAAATTTGGCGTTTTATTTTGTAGTCCTGTAATTCTTAGGAATAACTTACTTAAATCTGTCCAAACCAGAGTCTTGCAGACATCCCTGGTATGATAAAGGTTGAAAAATTAAATCATAAATTATAATATAATACATAACTATACCAAATAATATAACACTTATAAAAATTATTCAATAATGTAATCAAATCAAAAACATTGAAATTTGCTCAGTTGCAGAATTGTCACTGTCATTACTTTTCAGTGTTTGATGACGGATCTCCCCACAAATCGCTATCGCTCAATTCTGCAAGTGAGTCTAATTTATTATCACTGTTCTCTAGCTGGTCTAAAATCACTTTTGATGTAAAGGGACAGTTTTGGTTGCTATGGACAATGTCCAGTTTCCAGGCAGAAAAAACAGTAATATATATATATATATATATATATATATATATATAAAATATAAAACTGCATGCAGGGCACTGGAGAAACCACTAGGGACAAAGGGGATGTGAAATAATTACATACAGCAATGTAATCTGTAAGATTACATTATACTATATGTAATGTGTATGTTTTACTTTTTGAATTTGGCGCCGTTCTCCGTCCCCGTGCGTCGCAACAGGAACAGAGGCCGACGATGTGATACATCGAGCGGAGGACGAGCCGATTGCACTGCGGGGAGACATCGCTGGATCCAGGAGACAAGGTAAGTGACCTCTTCCTGGATCCAGCGATGCGGTCCCGAGTCTGGCTTGGGGTTACTGCTAATGCTACTACATTTTCACTCCTTTGAAACCACAGGTCTGGGATGTCTGTGACACAGAGAGGTTGAAATTTAACAGATGTCCTCCCATTCTTAGGAGTGATAGTGTCCTTTCATTGGGAAGAGGGCTTTATGGCCAAAGACTTGGGGTGGAAAAAAAAAGGGCTAAACTTTTTGAAGTTGAAGCATGGATAAAGCAAATAGGTGCTCTGTGTTTTGAAAAAGGTAGAGGTTACTGAAAAGGGGGGGGGGGGGGGTGTTATGCTTTGGAGGTAGAACCTTTGGATTACCTGTAAAATATTTTCCTTGGGAGTATATCACGGGACACAGAGCATCTTCATAATTCTCACAAGGTCATGCTTCCACTGTCAGGTGAATGAATACCACAACCCCCCCCCCAAAAAAAAACCCATAGGCAATCCCCTCGTAGGCATAACCCCATTCCCATTAGGCAAGGCTTCAGTTTTGTAGCAAGCCACAATACAGAGGGGTGGGACCTCTGTGGCTTGTGATGTAGAGCTACAGGAGAGACAACATGTTATATGTTCCACCCTAAATACAGGTGGAACATATAATGGCCCTAGAATTATTGATCTCACTCTGATGTTGGTGACAATAACTCACGATAGGGTGCGTACCTCTATGTAAACCATGACCAATATGAGTGTGCCCTGCACATGCCCACAAATGTGACAGAGGTTACATTTATTTCTTTTGTTTAATACTTTTTTTTTCCCCCTTGAACTTTAAATTTAACTTTATTGCTACCACAATGAAGTTTACAAGCCCCCATGTTATAGCATTGGGCAAATGACATGTACTCTAACCACTTGCTGGCTGTCTACCGCATATTTACTGTGGAAGGTCGGCTCTATTGCGCAAAATCAAGTACCTGTATGTAATTTCGTGCAATAGCCACTGCGGGGCACAATGATTGGATACAGGGGATGGCAATCAGCGGGTCCGCCTGCCACCCACGATCGTTCCCCAGAGAGGCCAATCTGCCTGTAAACGCCATTCTGACAGGGAAGAAGATGGAGATCTTGTGTTATTGGTTAGTTTCACTGGTCCCCAAAAAAAGCATCAAAAGTGTCAGTTAGATGTTCGATTTGTCTTCCGCAATCCCACAAAAAAAAAAAAAAAAAAAAAAAAAAAAAAAAAAAAATAGTTGATCGCTGCCATTACTAGTAATAAATAAATAACAATTCCATAAAAATATCCTATTGTTTGTAGACACTATAACCTTTGCGCAAACCAAAAATATGTAGCAGAATACATATTGGTTTAAATTGATGAAGAAATTAGATTTTTTTACTTATTTTATTGGATAGGTTTTATAACAGAGTAGAATTTTTTTCTCAAATTTGTTGCTGCTTTTTTTTGTTCATAGCACAAAAAATAAAAACCGCAGGAGGTTATCAACCTCAAAAAGAATGCTCTATTTGTGGGAAAAAAAGGACAATTTTATTTGGGTACAGTGTGACCGTGCAATTGTCAGTTAACCCCCCTATCGGTAATTCTGTAAGTGTGGCTTGGGGTGAATTTTCAGTACCAATAGCGACAACCACACAGCCACACTCGGGATTGCATCGCAGTATCCAGGTACAGGTCCAGGCTTATCTTGTGCTTAGGATCCTGCGATGCCCTCCAGCTGTGTCCTCTGGCGGATCCCCCGCCTGATGCATTAACATTCTAGGCTCCGTTCCTTGCCAGCGTCACGACGCATGGGGGCGGAGAATTAAAAAAAAGTGAAAAAAAACAAAAAACGCAATACATTGTAATCTGTAGATGACATTACTGTATCAAATCATTACACCTCAGTTTGTCCCTAGTGCTTTTTCCAGTGCCCTGCCTGCACTTTTATATTATATATACTGTTCTTTGTGGCTGGAAACTTGAGAACGTCCATGCCATCCAAAAAGTGTCTGGTTTTAGACCAGCTAGAAAACAGCGATAGCGAATAAGAATCACTTGCAGAATTGAGCGATAGTGATTCGTCATCAGACACTGAAAGTAACGACAGCGACAATTCTTAGACTGAGCGTTCCGCTGCCCTGATTGTGACATCGGACTTTGTGCAGTCCCAGGTTTCACAAATTTTCATACCCAGGATGTTTACTAAACCAATATGCAGGGTCTAGTATTACAGTGACTAGTAATATTGCACAACAAATTTCAGTGTTTTTGATTTGATTACATTATTGAATAAAATGTATTATTTTTTATAATTCTTTATTATGTTATAATTTATGATGTGGTGCTTCAAAATTTATCTTACTAGGATGTCTACTAGACTCTTGTTTGGACAGATTTAAGCGAGTTAGTCCTAAGAATTACAGGCCTACAATATAAAAACGCCTAATTTCCATGCAAAACAATGTACTGCTCTGACATTCAAAAATCAGACAAACAGACCACCAGGGAGATTAAAAGGAACGCAGTGCAGTATCGCAAAAAAAATTAGCTGGTCATTAAGGGGGTAAAACCTTCCCGGAGCTTAAGTGGTTAAGGAGACATCAGGGCTCTATTGAACCCCAGATAACTTCCCTGTACTTGACAGTAGCTATTTAAGTGCATATTATGCTTGAATAACTGCTTCCCTGGCTGTATCAACCACGGATTAACAGCTCTGAAATGGAAAATGCTCAGAGTGAAGTGTTCCCGGTTTCATTCAATGCAGGGGAGATCAAAGAATTGGTCTCCTGCTTGCCAACCTTGCCAACAGTCCCACTGTTGTAGTCCCACGCTCCTGGGGTTAGCCCAGAAACCATGAGGGGGAACCCACGCTGAGCAAAACGAGCACAAGCTCATGGCCACTATCGCAGCCATGAATTTGTACCTAACCCTTCAATCTCTGTACTACATACCGCTAGAGAGCTGAACTGGTTAATTACAAACATATACAGTTTATCATTTTCAAATTATACAATTTATTACATATATATTATAAAACTCAGATGCCACTAGGCAGTCTCAGACAAAAAAAAAAAAACTGAATAGAAGTTTCAGAGTGATGAGCAATTGGTTCACTACTATAATTTTGAATGCTCAATGTGTGTGATGGTCCACTCTGGCTTTACTCCCGGAGTAAATTCTCTGCGGAACCTAGAAAAGAGAAAAACATACATTCAATGGGCACTTAGGGACAAAAAAAAAAGCAGAATAATACATATTTGGAAAGTCTGGCTGCAAGTAACAGTTCATCATGGTATTGCGGACATTGGAAACCTCACACTTCAACTGTAGCAGGACAATTTAACCCTCTGATGTCCACCTAACTTTAGCCGTGTATCATAAAAATAGACAAACGATTTCTTTTTATAGTATCCTAAATGAGTTCATTCATTTGAATATGAGAAAGCTGAACATGGTTAGAAACATTTTTAAAGGCCCTGTCTGTGAGGCATTTGTAAGGCTTACAGACAATTTATGTGTGCTTTTAATTTGGTGACAGAGCTGCTTTAACTTTTAGACAACTTTAATGGTCAGTAAAGGATCTGACTTTTTACAGCTGAATAGGGGCATGGCTTAGTGTTGGGAAGGGCCAATCTTGTAGAAGTTGCAGCCTCAGGTACAGCCTGGGCCTAGGGCACAATATAGAGATTGATTTGAGGACTAGCGCAACACAAACAACCAAATGTGCCTGCCTTTCAAGGTGCACGGTTACCTTACGAGTGTTTAAAGTAGTAGTAAAACACCACTTGTGCCCACAGGCAAGTTTATAATAAACCTTATCTGTAGGTACAATGAATATCTCCTAAACGTGCACCATTTAGGAAATAGACACAATTTTTGCAGTCGTGATGTATCAGCCCATGCGCACGGTACACCTTTAATCCACAGCACTGTTCCGCTGCCATGATTTCTGTGCGCATGCACAGGAGCGACATCATTGCTACTCAACCATTTAAAGCGGAGGTCCACCCTAAGTGGACCTTCCGCTCATTGGAATCCTCCCCCCCTCTGGCGCCACAATTGGCACCTTTCAGGGGGGAGGCGGGTGCAGGTACCTGTACAGTACAGGTATCTGCACCCACTTCCGGGATAGCTCTCTGCGGAAAGGGGCGTAGATTACGCCCCTTTCCGAAAGTCCCCCGCTGCCTGCTGGGAAACACACAGATCCCAGAGGCAGCGGGCCCATCCTTATTGCGCAGCGCGACTCGCGCATGCGCAGTAGGGAACCGGGAAATGAAGCCGAAAGGCTCCACTTCCTGATTCCCATAGCCAAGATGGCGGCGGCAGCACCCAAGAGACGATCGAGAGATCGGCTTAGGGTGCCGACATCGCGGGCGCGCTGGACAGGTAAGTGTCACTATTTTAAAAGTCAGCAGCTGCAGTATTTGTAGCTGCTGGCTTTAAAAAAAACAAAAAAAACATGCGGACTCCCGCTTTAAGTGGCCGGAGCCTGCAAGACCGGGTGAAGATTGAACCCCTGCCTGACGTGACAGCATGCTGCTGGAGGAACCCCTTTAATCACTTGCCAACCGGGCCAATTCTGACATTTCTCTCCTACATGTAAAAATAATTTTTTTTGCTAGAAAATTACTTTACAACCCCCAAAAACTATAATAGTATATAAATATAATTTTTAGCAGAGACCCTAGGGAATAAAGTAGCAGTCATTGAAATGTTTTATGCCACACTGTATGCCACAGCAGTTTTTGCAATACTTTCACGTATATTGTGAAAGATGTTACACAGAGTAAATGGACACATTTACCATGTCACGCTTTAAAATTGCGCACACTTGTGAAATGGCGACAAACGATACTTAAAAACCTACATAGGCGACGCTTCCATTTTTAAATTTTTTTTTTACAGGTTACCAGTTTAAAGTTACAGAGGAGGTCTTTTGGCTAGAATTATTGCTCTCGCTCTAATGTTTGCAGCGATACCTCACGTGTGTGGTTTGAATGTCGTTTACATATACAGGCGCGACCTATGAAGGCATTCACTTCTGCAGATTTATTTATTTTTTCACTTTCCCTTATTTATTTTTGATCACTTTTATTCCTATTACAAGTAATTAGGAATAGGGCATGGCAGGTTCTCATTAGGGAGAGATCTGGGGCCTATAAGTTCCCACATCTCTCCTGCTGGAAAGCTTGAGATCAAAAAAAAGAAAAAAAAATTGATCTCAGCTTCCCAGCGAAAAAAAAAACAGCAGCGTTTACATCTGCTGGCGCCAGAAGTGGCATCATGACGTCACTTCTGGCCTCCGAGGGTCATAGAGATAGCCGGGGACCATCTTGCCCTAGGTCACCTCTATGGTAAACCACCACCAGTTTTCTTCTCTGGCTTCCCGATCACAGCTGCAGGCATCATTTAGATGTCATCACCTAAAGCCCAGGATGTCATATGATGGCCAGCAGTGAGCAAGTGCTAACAGGCAAGTCTGTCATAATGTGCTAGTATGGGATGACTAGTAAGACTTTACTACCGCATAAGGGCCAATCTGAAGTCTGAAGTTTAGAAGGTCCCTTACTCATAGGTTGCTGTGAGGATACGCTCCTTTGCATTCCGAAGTCCTTTTAGCATTCCATATACGTCTGTTTCTTCTGGTTCGTCATCCCGAAGATCCACATTCTTCAAATACCAAAACCGCACAAGTATATTGACAAACTTTGTCTCTGTCAAAGTAAAATATACACATAACTAACAGTGGCATTGTGACTGTGGGCATCTTGTTCACATAACTGGCAGGCATATTTCCTCTTTTCCTAATTGGTTATAAACCAGTAACTGGATACCGATCACAACTTGACTGTCTACTGAAAGCCAGTATAGAAGTAGTCTTCCTTCCGGGTCGCGTGCCTTCGGCCACTTGATAGGCCAGGCTGCGATGATGCCACTCCCACGCATGCGCATGGAAGTCACATCACCACGGCACAGATCGGGCCATAAATGTTCGCCAAGCTGCACATGTGCGGCTCAGTGAACACGACAGCTGACAGGCAGAAGGATGCATTTATGGCAGAAGAGAGTCTCTTCTGCCATAAATACCCTGCCTGTCATCCATTTGATTACACATCAACTTTACTTCCACTTTAAATATTCAGAAAGCCTGCTTAAAAAAAAAAAAAAAAAAAAAAAAAAAAAATCAACAAAAGCAAAAATTTGTACGAGTATGCTGCAAATATATACATACATATTTGAGATACAAATTCTGTACTTGCTCAGATTTGCCTTAAAATGCTAATTACTTCCCCTGTCAGCAACCCCAACAACCAAGCACAGCAGTTTGGCTACCTACACTCTGAAATAATCCACCTTTATTAAGATGAGTCATAATTAAAAGGGTTGTAAAGTCAGAAGTTTTTTTTATCTTAATGGATTCTATCCATTAGGATAAAAAGCCTTCTGTGTGCAGCAGCCCCCCCCCCCCCCCCCAATACTTACCCGAGCCCCATCTCTGTCCATGAGTGTCTCAGCTGTCTGGGAATTTCCTTCCTGATGGCTGAGACAATAGCAGCGGCGCTATTGGCTCCCGCCACTGTGAAAGTCAGTTAGCCAATCAGCAGAGAGGGAGGGGCTGAACCGCAGCTCCGTGTCTGAGTGGACACAGGAGTAGCTGCAGCTCGGGATGCCCCCATAGCAAGTTGCTTGCTATGGGGGCACTGAACAGGGAGGGGCCAGGAGCACAGAAGAGGGATCCAAGAAGTAGAGGATCCGGGCTGCTTTGTGCAAATCCACTGCACAGAGCAGGTAAGTATAACATGTTTATAAAGTCTTGCGTTTTTGTTTTTTCTATAAAAATAATCACTTTATGCCCTGATGTAGCGTGAAACGCGCTGGCTTTTTCCCATGCAGAGCCCAAAGTGGAGCTGCCCAAGCGTCTGTTTACTACATATATTTCAGTCTGATGAACTGCAATGAACTGATGGCACCCATGTCAGCAGACCCACCCGAAGCAGCACTACCTAGTTGGAACCAGAATTGCTAATTGTCAACATACAAGTTATGGCTTCTCTAAAAGGGGATAAATACTTCACTCCCCAGGACATGTTTTTCTTCCTATTTGTGTGCTGTGCATCCTATACTTTCTATAAGCACAGCACTACCAAGTGGCTTCCCCTGAGATACAAACCTAGAAAGAAGACATGCCAGGTGCTATGTATTTTTTATGACTGAGTGGACAAGAGTCTGCATCCCAAGCACTATTAGAGCCACAAGACACAAAAACAGCATAAAAAGAGTGGAACTGCTTGTTCAATAAAATCTCACAGCAAACTTAAATAAACAACAACAACTCAGTTGTCATCTGTGTATCTGATGAAACAAAGTTAAATTCTACAGTTGTGCAGTGGAGTTAACCTTGTTTCATACATATGTACTGAAAAATAGAAGTCCCACTATTATTTTAAGACCCCTTTCACACTGCCGAGCCCATAGCGTCGGCGGTAAAATTACGCTATTTTTAGCAGCGTTTTACCGTCGGATTTGCAGCGCATTTCGGCCACTAGCGGGGCACTTTTACCCCCGCTAGCGGCCAAGAAAGGGTTAAAATCGCCCGCAATATGCCGTAATAGCAGCGTTTTGCTGGCGGTATTGCAGCACTGCCCCATTGATTTCAATGGAGAGCAGCGGTAAACACACCACTCTCCTTCACCGCTCGAAAGAAGCTGCAAGACTTTTCCTGACGTCCTGCCAGCGCACCGCTCCGATGTGAAAGCCCTCGGGGGGTTTCACACTGGAATGAATGGTGCAGAAGTTTGAGGGTGGATTGCAGGCGCTATTTCTAACGCTATAGCGCCTGCAAAATGCCCTCAGTGTGAAAATGCTCTAAAGGCGTAGTACATCCAAAGCTCGTTTGGCTGTACTTCTGTTGTGGATCACAGGATTGCAGTTTGTTCTGCACTCCTGCGACCCATTTTCAACCGATCGGCTGACATCACAGAGCCATATGGTCTGGATCCACCCAGGAGTCTGGCCTGGCACCTAGCTCAGCCTCCCAGCTAGCCGCTGGGAGCCTGAGCCAGCCTCTCCAAGCCCAAAACTCCAAGAACAGAGAGCCAGTGACTGACAGTCACCAGCTCCCTGCTCACAGAGCACCGAGAACTGAGCAATCAGTGGCGTTTGATCGATCAGTTCTCAGTCTTGGAGACCGATGCAGTATCTACCCAATGCTGACCCAAATTACAACCAAAAGTTGGATGAAGAATATGAATTGAAATAATACTTTACATACCGTTTTCGCCATAATATACACCAAAATTCCCAGGAGAAAGGTACAATATTTCATCTGACTCAGCTGCCAGAGCTTCCCTGTGGTTATCAGACAATCCAGAGCATTTTTCTTCCAAGTCCTTCAGAACCTGCCACAGAGAAAAAAAAAAAAAAACACACATTCATTACATGCAATGAAAAGTATCTACTTTGTATTAACTGACTAGCAGCGCTGTGCAGTGTAATAGAGCTTAACCGATTCACTGACCTTTTCTTTCAGCCTGATTTCTAATAAGACAGCATAAACCCAGATACGTGTAATCTAAAAATATAGTTCATGATTTTCTTAAATAAATACAATGTTGGACTAAAGGGTGTCTCTAGCCTGAATTTCAGCTTAGTTCGTACAGGATATAAAACACCAATAGAAAATAATACTTTTAGCCCCACTAACAGATCGCCGAATAAAGGCCCTATAAAAGGTCTTGCTATTTTTACCTACTTTCTAGATTTTGCTTTATGGGTGTTGGTACCATTATACAGATCACTACATTGAGTTCATAACTAGAATTATGTTGTTTTGAATATAGTTCTTACATGAGCAAGTTCAAGTAAGACTTTCAGTATAACAATGATATATTTTAGCAGTCCTGGACACATCTCCCCAAAATCTAGGAGTGAGCATCAAATAGGGAAAGGCTACCATCAACCATGATGCTTTCATCCAAGGCTTTGTCCACAATGGCCAAATGTCAGGCAGTTTGGCCGGTTCAATATAAACCAGCTAACATTCGGCCTGTGTACTGCAGCCGGGTTGGCTTCTGTCAAATGGGCATGACTTAAAAAGGTCTGCCGACTGGCTCCTTGGTGGAGTGTTCTATTTATTTGCATTTTTTTTCCCCCACAAAAGTGCAGTTCCCCTTTAAGGTCTGTTATTTAAATTTCCTTTAACAGACCAAGCTATCCAGCAAAAGTGGCAGTTAGAGGTTTGAAACAAACCAGCTGTCATTGACAAGGGTGCTTCCAATGGTAAGCTGTATGTTTTCCCTTTATCCCAAAAGGAAATAAACTGTTGCTTTAACTGCTTAAAAGTTCTAGCTGGAGTTCAGCTTTTGTCAAGTCTGTCTAAATCAGCTAGTGCATCTAACACTACCCTCTCCACTCTGGAGGGAGGAGAAACAGACAATTTTGGACAGCAGAATTGTCAGCCTGGGGGAGGAGAGTGTTAGATCTACTAGCAGATTTGGATACAGTAACAAATTGAAGCCAAACGCCATCTAACACTTTATAATGGAAAATGACTTACCTTTCTGTAATTTTCCTTTCTTGGTGCCTATCCATGGCAGCATACACGTGGTTGGTTGCCTCGCCCACAACCAACCCACAGGACCACTTTAACGCTATAAAAAGAAAGGAGTTGCTCCCTCCCCATATTCTTGTAACTAGTCTCAAACCTGAGCATTATAGAAAGGTAAGACATATGCTGCAATGGTTAGGCACCAGGAAAGGAAAATTACAGAAAAGGTAAGTATTCCATTTTCCCGGTGCCTCCATGGGACACATAGTACCACATGGTAAGTAACTCGCACAAAGGGAGGGTTGCTGCAAAAAAATATTGTTTAATTGGGTTTACAAAACTGACAACTGTAAAGTTTTTTTCCCCAGAATCCTGGGAAGAGCAGCTGGAACCAGGCTATATTGAGCCATGAAGGTGGTAAAAGAAAACCAACTTGCCGCATGACAAATCGTTTCTGAAGAGACCCACACTAAAGCTGCCCAAGAAGAGGCTATTCCCAGAGTCGAGTGAGCACTGACTGCCTTCGGAACTGAAAGACCACTAGCCCAATGTGTCTTCTGTATTGGACGTACAATCCAGCTCACCGAGGTTCTTTTGGATGCTGGCATACCTCTTCTAATGCCATTGGGGATAACAAACAGGTGTTGGTCTTCGTGAAAAGGCTGTGTTAGCTCAATGCACGGAGTTCTAGCTACGTCCAGTTCATGTAATTTCAAAGTGACTGGGTCTTCAATGCCCCCAGGTATGTTATTCTCTGGGCAGTAATAAGCTGACTTTTTGCTTAATTGATTAGCCCTCCGTATCTGATCAGCGTGTCCAAGAATTCCAGTAGGTGAACTCTTGTCTTGGGACAGAATTAGTATTTCTCCCGAAAAGAGCCAGAATTGCCACCAACACCTTCACAGAGGTTCTGGGAGCTGTCAATATGCTAAAGGATAGATATTGGAACTGCAGGTGAAATGTTCCAAGTGGATAAACCTGTTTTATCGCTTCAGGTCTAGTACTGGTCTCCCCCCCGCGCCCCCAACCTTTTGGGTACCAAAAAGACTGGGGATTAGAATCCTAAGAACTTTTCAGATTTCAGGACTGGCACTACTGCTTGTTGATGCACATGCATCTGAACATATTGGAGTAGGATTTCCCGCTTTTCCTTGGAGCTTGGAATTTTGGTGGGCAGGAAGGAAGAACAGGGTGGATGGTGTTTGAATTTACAGTAATGCCTCCAAAGTATCATGGCAGTGACCCACCAATCCGAACATGTTTCCACCCATACCTGAGCAAAAGCCCTGAGATGGGCACCCACCAGTGCAGCTTGCGTGGGCAAGAAGTCAAAAGGACTTTTGATTTTCATGGGAAGAGGTTGTAGCCTTCTGCTTCCCCATATTCAAAAAGTGCCTTTCCAAACCCTTCTGTATTCTCTCCCTGATCGATATGTCCTGGTGTCTTTGGCCTTCTGTTGGAAAGTAGGCAGTGCTGCAAATTTTCTCCTCCTGTTTCTATCTAGAGGGGTCAGACCACTTTTTCCTTCTATTAATCGCAGTATCCAGCTTCTCACCAAACAGGGATTTCTCATCATAGGGTTTGCGGCACCATGTTTGTTTAGAGGAGGGGTCTGCCGACCATGGCTTTAGCCCAAGTGCTCTTCTAGTGGTAATTGAGTATAACGTGGCTCTAGCGGAGCATTTTAAGGTATCAATAGCCTCTTAAGCTATAAATTATGAGGCCAATTTTAACTCAAGGGCCTTTATAATCTGGTCAGAAAAGGGCCAAGTCAATATTATCGGTCCAAGCTCTTGCTGATCTGGAGACTGAAGGTAAAGCCACTGCTGGTTTGCAGGCTCGGCGCAAACCCCCCCCCCACCTTATAAGTCTTCTTCAGGTCTGAGTCAATTCCATGGTTGAGGACGTCCCTAAAAGAGACTGCATCCTCCAAAGGTAGCGTTGTGTTTCTGGTTAGCCTTATGATAGAAGCGTCCACTGATGGCATAGAATCAAATAGGCATCCGACTCTGCCAGAGGGTGTAACTTGTGGAAATGGTTTTGGGCGATTGTTCTCTTCTCCACCTTCCTCCATTCATCTGTTACTACATGCCTTATTTTTTCCCATAAGCAGAAAGGTCAGAGGTTTTTTTTTTTCAGATGAGAAAAGTATTTCCTGGATTTGATAGGGGGTTCAGATACCTCCTGACACTGAATTGCATCTTTTATTGCCACCAGGAACGATTCAATTAATTAACCCAAAATCAAAGGAAGAAGAGTTTTTCTCCACTGTGTCTGTCATCCTCAGAGCTGGAACCCGCATCTGCCTGTTGAATTAGAGTCTCCACAGACCTTTCGCTTGTAGATGGGACAAGGCTAATTCCTGAATTTAATCTTTAATCAATCTCTTCATTGTATCTATGGACTCCTGCTTGTCCCTTTCCTTGTTTCGATGGCCTCTAAGAAACATGCTTTTCATACTATCTTGTCTGGAAGGGCCTGTTTTCCACCGGCCATCAGGCTTTATCCCTGGGTTGGATGGAACTGTGTGAAGTAGCCCTCCTAGAGATATGATGAGGCGATCTCCAGGAACTGTGAGATGCATGAGTAGAGGATGAGTGTTCTTGAGTACGTCTTAATTGACCTCTAGACCCTCTATCTGGTGAGCCTATGCAGGTTGATTGGCAGTGCGGGCTGTAGTGAAACATAGAAAGGAGTTTCATACAATATGCCCAAATGCCGGTTCAAAGCTTACCTGAACATTGCAGCCTCTTACCTAGTTGTATGTTGAGGATCTTTTTTGTGTGGCACTGGACTGCGGGAAGCAGCTGAAATAAAAAGGGAGCATACATTAAAAACATATATACTTTTTTAACCACTTCCAACCCAAGGACGTCATATTACGTTTGGGACTTTGAGTGGGGATATCTGAATGCTGCCTGTAGTTACAGGCAGCATTCAGATATCATCTTTTTCAGCCATCAATTCTGTGCACCAGAAGAACAATCATAGCAGCAGTTCAGCTGCTTAATCACTCTTCTTGCCACCCTCCGGTGCTTCTACTGAGCCGGAGACGGAATCCGCCGCACGTTGATCATAGAGATTTCCGGTGACCAAATGGTGCCCAGTCATCTCCATGACCCTCGGAGGCGGAAGTAAACAATCCCGGGGATGTGGCTGGAAAGGCCAAGACTTAATTTTTATCTCAATCTTTCCAGCCTGAAGGACCTTTCGTACACTATTCCTAATACAAGGGATGTTTACATTCCTTGTAATCGGAATAAAAGTGATATATAAAAAAAAAGCCTACGCATACTGTATGCAAGTCATGCCCACATATGTAAACAGCAGCATTCAAATCACATATGTGAGGTATCGCCGTGTGTGTTAGAGCAAAAGCAACAATTCTAGCCTAGAACTTCCTCAATAACTCTAAACTGGTAACCTGTAAAATAAATTTGCCTATGGCGATTTTTAGGTACCAAACTTTAGCGCCATCCCACAAGCGTGCGCAATTTTAAAGCATTAAATGTTGGGGTAACATCATCTTTCACATTATATATAAAAAAATAATAATAAAAAAAAATTGGGCTAACTTTACGGTTTTGTCTTTTTTTTTTTTTATTCATGAAACTCCCCAAAAAAAACATATTTGAAAAATTGCTGCACAAATACTGTATGACATGACTAGGACATAGGTGAGGGCATGTCTTCATGCTGAAGGGGCCTTGGCCGTGGGTCTATGAAGACCCACTCTCGGATCGCCAGACCAGGTCCACTGCATGCCGAGAAGAAGGTCCACATCCGCTACGAGGCCCTTTTCCCCCCCATTTCAGACTGTGGAAGACATGTACACTTCCTTCCTGTGAGACTGGTAACAATGCCATCCAGGGTAGCCCCAAACAAACACTGCCTTGAAAATGGTAACCCAGTCTGAGCTTTTTTTTTTTTTTAGAAGCCCAGTCCGCAGACCAAACACTTAAGCCCCAATACATGTCTAAGCACCACTGCAGAAACAGAGAGCTTAGCAACCAAGGGAACTGTGTCCAAGAGGCATCGCATACAAACTGCAGCCCCCAGACCAACTAGTCCACCAACTCAGCGAAAGCAGAGGGAATCTTCTCCCCTCAAGGTATGTCAGCCAGATACTTAAAAGCCGGAGATTCTTCTACCAGAATCATGGTCGTCTTGTGCAACCTAGAGAGAGGGGGATCCACTGCGTGTGGAACAGTCCACTCTTTAAGGAGGGACCCCCACAAGGGGTACCTCACAGCGGAGCGTCTTTGGAACCACAAAGATGCTTTGGACACTCCCAGTCTATATGAATATTCCAAAAGAGGAGGGAGCGGGGAATGCTTTTGCCCTGCGAGACAATTTATGGGGGCCAAGGGGATTGCATCCTCCATCTTTAAAGTTTCCCTTATGTAATAAGGGAGACAACCAGCACCTTCTTGTGCGCCACTGCAGTTGTGGAGGAACAACCTCACTAACTGACAGGACAGGGAATGTGGCAACCAACCCTGCAAGGTGGGCCACATCCACAACAGCGGAGCCAGACATAGGATCAGTCGAGACCAATGAGGCAGGGAAGTGTGCCATTTACTAGCCTATATGCCTAAGCACCACCTGTGAAAATGCAAAGAACACAGGGGGGCCACCGACTGAAACCTCTGCTGCCTTATTCGACCCAGGGGCCACATGGGGGAAGTCAACCGAGGGCCCAGACTGGGACCACTACTGATAGCCGCACTAGGGGCACCATTGGACCCCTAACAGGGGCACTGGCTGAGACCCCGCACATTGGGCACCACAGGACCCCTCGCAGGGGGCACTGGTTGAGAGCCAGCACAAGGGGTGCTATGGAAACCCCGCACAGGGGGCAATGGCTGGGGCTCCTCACAGGAGGCATCCACTAAGCACCTAAGCCAGAGGCCTCATCCGGGGAAGGGTAGGGGATGTGGAGAACCCCAGAAGGACCGACCATCCCAGGGAGTACCCGCGCCCCACACCACTCCAGGGAAGGAGATGAGGGAGCACCTTACCGCTCCAGTGAGTGCGAGGGTAATGATCCCAGACAGATCCTCCTCGCCACTGAAGTGGGGGGGCTGTTGGCCATAAGGAACACTTCGACTCAGGCCTGAGACCCAGTCGTATGTGACCTCGTGAGGCGTTTAACTCACAGGGCCAGCCCGTCCAGTAGGGGTAAGTCACGGCCAACCTAGCACATAGCTGTGGTCTGCACACGTTCGCTGGCCAGACAGGGGAGACCACTGGATCATAGTGTCCATCCCGTCAATCCGGCAGTTGATTGTAGATCTCACAGAAAAAATCCAAGAGAAAAAAAAAAAAAACCCTGAAGGCCTGTAGCAGAAAAGGGGGGTGTAAATCACCTAGGACTGCCCATAGGCGTAGCCAAATCTTTTTTTTCTACCTAGAGCCTTACTTTTGTAGGGGGCAATATATGAATCTAAATAATGGAGCGTCTGTCAATGAACGAAAGAGAAATGGAAGTTAAAGCGGTATTAAACCCAAAAATGTAATATAGTGCAGATTACTAATACTTAACTTTGGTGACTGTAGAGCTGTGCGATTAATCGTTAAGGAATCAATGTAGCTATTCAACCCCCCTTGTGATCTTAAAGGCGTTGTAAAAGGCAGAAGGTTTTTCTTTTTTATCTTGATGCATTCTATGAATCAAGATAAAAAAAAAAAAACTTGTGTGTAGCAGCCTCCCCTAGCCCCCCAATTACTTACCTGAGCCCCAACTCTCTCCAGCGATGTCCACAAATGTCTAAGCTGCCTGGGACATTGACCGATTTTGACAGCCGCGAGAGTCAATCAGGGTAGAGAGGAGGGTGGGGCCAGGTCAGGGTTCCCTGTCTGAATGGACACACAGATCTGTGACTCCGCTCCAGTGTCCCCATAGGAAGCTGCTGACCATGGGGGCACTGGATAGGAGGGAGGGGCCAGGAACACAGAAGAGGGACTGGAGTTAAATGTGTTAAATTCAGTTCATTGGACACAATTTGGAAAGGCACACACCTGTCTATATAAGGTCCCGCATTTAACAGTGCATGTTAGAGCACAAACCAAGCCATGAAGTCCATGGAATTGTCTGTAGACTTCCGAGACAGGATTGTATCAAAGCACAGATCTTTGGAAAAGTACAGAAACATTTCTGCAGCCTTTAAGGTCCCAATGAGCACAGTGGCCTCTATCATCCATAAATGGAAGAAGTTTGGAACCACCAGATCTCTTCCTAGAGCGGGCCACCCGGCCAAACTGAGTGATCTGGGGGAGAAGGGCCTTAACCAGAGGTGACCGAGAACCCGATGGTCACTCTAACAGAGGCTCCAGCATTTCTCTGTGGAGAGTAGAGAACCTTACAGAAGAACAACCATCTCTGTAGTACTCCACCAATCAGGCCTGCACGGTACAGTGGCCAGACAGAAGCCACTCCACACCAGATGCAGTTCTGTGTGCCTTTTTTTCTGCACAAAACACATGCACAGTGTTTTCCCATGTATTCCAATGGCTCTAGTTCACACCATGCAGACAGTTTCCGCACCAGAAACTGATTGCATGGTGTAAACTAGAGCCATTGGAATACATGGAAAACACTGTGCACGCATTTTTAGTGCAGAAAAAAAAAAAAAAAAGCACACGGAACGGCATCTGGTGTGAACTGGCCCTTAAAAAGACACATGACAGCCCGCCTGGAGTTTTGCCAAAGGGCACCTGAAGCTGCTTCAACAAAAGTATTGAGAAAAGGCTGTGAATACTTAAGTACATGGAATTCGTTTTATTTATTTATTTTTAATAAACTTGCAAATATTTCAAACAAACTTTTTTCATGTTCTCATTATGGAGTATTGTTTGTAGAATTTTTAGGAAAATAATGAATTTAATCCATTTTGGAATAAGGCTGTAACATAATAAAAATGTGGAGCGCTGTGACTACTTTCCAGATGCACTGTAGATGGCCACCTTTTTGAGTATTTAGGGAGGTAAAAATAAAAATTAAAAAAAAACCCTAAACGGGGATTGGATGGGACTTTCTAGGTGCTATCTATATAATCAATAATGACTTGATACAATAAAAAAGGGGTATTTTAATGCTATTAGAACAGTACATTAAATGAAAAAAAAGGTTTTTTTTTACAAAATGTATTAAATAGTATGGCAGTACCTATTTGATATAATTTGTAAAAAAAACTTTTTTTATTAATGTACTGTTCTAATAGCATTAAAATTTAGTGTCTTTAACTTCTGTATTTTTACTTATCAGACAAGAATATCCACGCATGTTCCTGAAGAACAAGGCGAAACATGTAGGACAGTGTGGTATTCTGTATGGAAGAAGTGTATGGTCATATACCGTCTCTCTTTCATGTATCTGTGTATAATAAAATACCCTTTTTTTTTTTTTTATTGTATCAAGTTGTTATTAATGACTATATAGATGGCACCCAGAAAGTTCCATCCAACCACCGTTTAGGTTTTTATTTTTTCCTCTTTATAATATAAAAGGGACGTTGGTGTCATATAAACAATTTTGGGAACTGATCACTTCAAATTTTCTAGCAGTAGGGAGGTGGCTAAAGTTGAATCAGGCAATGGATTGACTTTCCAAACACTTAAAGAGGAAGTAAACCCTGATGAGTTTACTTCCTCTTTCATTCCCTGCAAAGGCAAAGCATAATGGACTACTATGCATCGCATAGTAGTCCATTATGTGTCACTTACCTGACACAGGAGCCAGCGATATCACCGCTGTCCCCTGTAGTCCAGCACATCCATCTTCTCGGTGGGGTCTCGCAGCTCCGCCGCTGTCATTCGGCGAAGCCGCGATGACATCACTCCTGCGCATGCGCACGGGAGCCGACACCGTGCTCAGTGCGCCGCTGTCTACGGCGCATGCGACGTAGAGAGCGGTGCCTGTCTTCGGGCAAATATCTCCTAAACCCTATAGGTTTAGGAGATATTTCTTGGACCTACAGGTAAGCCTTAATCTAGGCTTACCTGTAGGTCAAAGTGTGTTGTAAGGGTTTACAACCACTTTAAGCATTGTGCATCACTAAAAGGGCTCTCACACTGGAGGCATGGTAAAAACAGGCAGCTGAGCTGCAATTTTCAGCCCCTGGAATTTTAACAGCCTGACAAAGCTTTAAGCTTGGCTGCAATGATTTGCATCATGATCACTGCAATTTGAACTCAGGCACCCATTGACATCAATGAAACTGAGATAAGTGCTTGAATCACAGCTGCAATGCAGTCCTGAAATGTAAACTAAAAAAAAAAAAAAAAAAATAGGCATCAGGAGGCGATTTACAGCAGATCACTTTTCAGAGAAGGTGGTAATCATGCTTGAAAGAGCCTGAGAGAAGTCAGCAGACAAACTACATCTAATGCCACACTGAGATGTAACAAATCTCACATAAATTTAACATAAGCTCTTACCTCCTTGGCAACAAGATTTTCTAATGCATCAAATTTTTTCTGGGACAGCATTCTTGAAACAAATAAAAACGCCTACAAAGGAAAGATAAAAACACCAGGGTAAGCAAATGTATATATTTTTTTTACAGCAGAATGAACACTACTGATGCCATAAAAATCTTATGTCATCGCTGCTAAATTTGATGACCAGCCAATCTGAACTCATATCCTTCAGTGCCCAAAGCATGGGGGAACAATGCCCAGGTCACTGCCTCCTGGAAATATAGAGCAAAAGAGCGCACGCCAGCCCTAGTGTGATTTTGTTTAATAATAAAAATTTATTAAAAAGATAGAGGGTTACACTCACAAACATCCGGTATACAGTGGCATATCCATAAAAGCCCCTTTCCTGATCTGCAACATATACACAACTTATGGCTAGGCCACTGTATACCGGATGTTTGTGAGTGCAACCCTCTATCTTTTTAATGAATTTTTATTATTAAACGGAATCACACTAGGGCTGGCGTGCGCTCTCTTTTGCTCTAGATTTTCAGATCTGTGTCTGCCACCCAGTGGACTTATTGGAGAGCTGCAACACCTAGAGCAGCGTTTATACATTCAGACTGCTTGCTGTTGGATTAGGAATATTGGGGACAGCGCTATATTTGGTTTGTTTTTACCACTGCCTCATGGAGCAACCAATGCTATATTGCAAAAAAGGATTTTTGGGGGATTTTGTTACCCGAGCATACTGGAAACACGTACTTAAAGATGAACTAGGGTATAGTAATAAAGTCCAACCGCTCTGATCTATCAGTAAAGCCCCTTTCACACGTGGACAGTATGTCCGTATTTCATCCATCCGTTTTCAGAAGATATACGGACATACATGCATCTTTATGGGATAACCGATATCATCCGTCTCCACTATGGTCCGATTCTGCAGACGGAGGAAAATCCTATTTTTCTATCCATCTGTAGAGCGGATCGGATGAACACAGACAGACAGTCTCCCCTATGGGGAGAGCGAAGATCTGCAGGGACCGTCCTGTCATCCGCCAGCTCAGCGGGGATCAACAGAGCGATCCCCGCTGAGCAAGCAGATGTTCACAGGGCGGATCATCACGTCCCGTGTGAAAGGAACCTTATGCCAAAAATTAGAATTTTTTTTCTTTACTGCATAGTTTTGTATAAACTCCACTTTTTAAGCGCTTCAGCCCCTGAAGATTTTACCCCCTTCCTGACCAGCACTTTTTGCGATTTGGCACTGCGTAGTTTTAAAATGACAATTGCACGGTTGTACAGGGTTGCACCAAACCAAACTGTTTTTTTTGTGTTTTTTCCACACAAATAGCGCTTTCTTTTGGTGGTATTTGATCACCTCTGCGGTTTTTATTTTTTGAGCTATAAAACAAAACCTAAAAAGTGACAATTTTGAAAAAAAAAAAAAAAACGCTATATTTTCTACATTTTTGGGACCATTGGCATTTTTACTGCGATCACTGCTGTATGAACAGACGATCTGTCACTTCTCCCCTCAGAGAACTGGAAACTGTTTAGATACACACAGATCCCGGTTGTCCATGTGCCCAGAGCATTCGTGGGAGCCCAGCGGTGATCATATCGGCTCGGAGGCGAGCAGGAGGCGAGCAGGAGGCGTGCCCCCCCCAGTGGCCACAGGGCAAAGCGACGTTGCATAACATAGCTTTGCCCAGCCATGCCATTCTTCCACAGTAAAACTGCTGTGGCTGGTCGGCAAGTGGTTAAACCCAAGTTATACAATACAATTATATTCCCGCGCTACCAAATGTGTGCGTTTTTTTTTTTTTAACAATATGCTGCAACACTGAAGGAAATATCAGAACCCAGAAAAAATATAAAGTGAAGGTAGTGCTGCGCTATGAACCTAAACTTATACTGTGTGTAATAAGGTGTAAGGTGCTCAATGAAAGACATAGTTGAAAGAGGTAATGTTCAAAGGTCAATATATATCCAATCCAGTAGAAAAAATATATGGTGCATGCCCGATTTCTTCAACTAAAATAATAAAAGTATATCAAACACTCAAATGATTCTTCATAGAACAGTGATAGGAAATATATCCATATGGTGATCAAATGAAGTGAAAAACAGTGCTCAAAAGAAGGTGCACTACAATTGCAATAAATCCTGAAGGAATAGGTAAAATCCTAAATGGTAGAGCTGGACGATTCTGGCTAAAATGAAATCATGATTTTTTTGCTTAGACGATAGATCACGAATCTTGCGGCGTAACAGCTTTCACATTAAAACAAAAATAATTGGGCGAACTTGTTTTTATTCATTGAAGTGTATTTTTTCCCAAAAAAAATTGCGTTTGAAAGACCGCTGGGCAAATACAGTGATTGCCATTTTATTCCCTAGGGCAGTGATGGCGAACCTTGGCACCCCAGATGTTTTGGAACTACATTTCCCATGATGCTCATGTACACTGCAGAGTGCCAGAGCATCATGGGAAATGTAGTTCCAAAACATCTGGGGTGCCAAGGTTCGCCATCACTGCCCCAGGGTCTCTGCTAAAATATAATATAATATATATATATATATATATATATATATATATATATATAAAATGTTTGGGGGTTCCAAGTCATTTTCTAGCAAAAAAAATATTGATTTTTAACTTAAGAAACAAGTGTCAGAAAAATATTTAGACTTTAAGTGGTTAAACATTTACTTGTTTGTTTAAAAAACTTGTCAGACTGTCTGGATTTTTTCTTTACCCACAAAAGTTTCCCATTGATCCAAGAAAGAAGTTAGTTACAATGTATCATTTTAAAAACTTGGCCAACTGCCTGGATGTTTTCTTTTGACAGCTGAGTGAGCAGATAAGTCTCTCCACTTGTTATATGAAAGAATCGTCAAACTCTGCAATAGAGATTGTCAGGGGGGTTGAATCGAGATCATAATTTTTTAACGATTAATTGTGCAGCTCTACTAACGGTATATAAACACATACAAAAAAGTTTCCTCCATATAGGTATATGCTGCATAGGTGAAAGCAAAAAAGATAAGTAGTGTCCATATAAAGTGCAAAGTAGGCAAGTAACTGTATATTAGCAGTGTCAGCATAAATTGACAAAGAGCTGGTGACAATCCTCTGGCATAAAGTGCTGATGATAGGTGATTCCCTGGTTCCTGTGCAGAGTAATGTATAGATGTACCACTGTAAGGTAACAGTATGTGGCTATATCTCAATGTGTTTCTTGGCAGGCACCCAGTATGGCGTATCCGGCTTCACTGATGTGTGTCTCTAGTCTGGAATCAGAGTCCCCCTATTGTCCCTGGTATGTCCGCATCCAATGAACCTCACAATGGGGCATGGGGGTGATGTACAATAGTGTAGTATTTCCAAATGTTTATTGACAAAACAGTAAAAAGTAAAATCAAGGTACTCCCAATAATGCCGGCCATACACGGTTCGAATTTCGAAAGAATTTTCTTTCGAAAATCGTATCTAAGAATTTTCGTATGAATTTCGCACCATTAGTGGGCTGCAGCAACAGCCGATTTTCGTGCGGAAATAAAATTTGAGGAATCGGACATGTTGGACATTTTTTGAAAAACAAACGATTTTCTAATCAATGATGGGAGAATCGTGCGAGAAACGTAATAAGAAAAGAAAATGTACGGAGATAAAAGAAAATGTATGGAGATAAAAGAAGATTCCCAGCCAAGAAAATTATTTTCTGTAGCAACATGAGGTGAAATTGAAGGCTTGGTCGGCCGAATTTTCGAAAATCAATGGTGGCATCATCGGATCACAAAAAAAATGAATTTTCTGATTTTGAAAAGAAAATTTGTTCGAAATTCGACCGTGTATGGCCTGCATAAGTATCAAACCAGCATATAACAAACGAGCTGTGAACATATCTTTCATTGAGCACCTTGCACTTTATTACACACAGTATTTAGGTTCAAAGCGCAGCACTACCTTCACTTTATATGGTTAAACCCCAGTGACATCATCACTGCCTACAAGAAGAATCCACAATGCCTGGGCAGTCAGGAGGGGTTTTTGAAGCTCTTAACTGAGGAAGACTCCTGGTCTGTCCCAACTTCTGATCCACCACAAACACACTCACTTGGTGCGGCAGCTGGTTCAGCCGGCTTCTGTCGCAGGGTTATGCCTGAAAAATGTCTGCAGGTCAGTGCTCTCAGCCAATGGCTGTTCTGGTGATAGGCTGGTGGAGGAGGAGAGGAGGGCTGGTTTTAAAAAAAAAAATTTTAAAAGTCAGCAGCTGCAAACACTGTAGCTGCTGACTTTTAATAAGCACACTTGCCTGTCCAGGGCGCCCGCGAAGTCGGCCGCCCGAGGCTGACCCGTCCCTCGGCTCTTGGCGCCGTCATTTTGGCTAAGGGAAACGGGGAGTGGAGCCTTGCGGCTTCACTGCCCGTTTCCTACTGCGCAGCGCTTTGTGAATGGGGCGCGCTGTGTTCTGGGACACACAGTTCCCAGAACACAGCGTGACCCATTACCCAGAAGACGCCGCACGGAGGAGAGAAGACAGAAGATCACCGCTGAGGAGGAAGAGGCAGATTAGGACAATGCGCCTAGCAACAGGCATTTCTGGTAAGTTAAAAAAAAAAAGTTTTCATTTTTTTTTCTAAATTTTAATGCATTTTTTTTTTTCAGGGTGGCCCTCCACTTTAAGGTGAAAACACAAGAACCTTTACAACCCCTTAAAGTTTAAAGCAGGAGTCCGCCGTTTTTTTTTTTTTTTAAAGCCAGCAGCTACAAATACTGCAGTTGCTGACTTTTAAAATAATGACACTTACCTGCCCAGCGCGCCCGCGATGTCGGCACCCGAAGCCGATCTCGCGATCGTCTCTCGGGTGCTGCCGCCGCCATCTTGGCTATGGGAATCAGGAAGTGGAGCCTTGCGGCTTCTTTTCCCGGTTCCCTACAGCGCATGCGCGAGTCGCGCTGCGCAATAAGGATGGTCCCCGCTGTCTCTGGGATCCGTGTGTTTCCCAGCAGACAGCGGGGGACCTTCGGAAAGGGGCGTAGATTCTGCAGATATCTACGCCGGAAGTGGGTGCAGATATCTGTACAGGTACCTGCACCCCCCTCCCCCCTGAAAGGTGCCAATTGTGGCGCCGGAGGGGGGGAGGGTTCCAATGAGCGGAAGCTCCACTTTAGGGTGGACCTCCGCTTTAACTGATAAAGACTGTTTTTTTCCTTCCTTTCTTTTGATGGCTGTGGCTTCAGAAGAGCAGAGAGAATTCTTTTCATAGAAAGAATCGGGAAGCACTTTAGTCAAGATAGCGATGATTCTTGGCGATTAATCATGCCGCTCCAGGCCCATAACACGGACTTGTAGAATTTTGCTTAAAGCGGGGTTCCACCCTAAAGAGGAACCTCCGCTGATCGGATCCCTCCCCCCCCTCCGGTGTCACAATTGACACCTTTCAGGGGGGAGGGGGGTGGAGATACCTGTCGAAGACAGGTATTTATACCCACTTCCGGGCATAGACTCCCGTGGGAGTCTACGCCATTTCCTGCCCTGCCGCGCTGTCTGCTGGGACACACACGGGTCCCAGTGACAGCGCGGAGATTTCCTATTGCGCCGCGCGACTCGCGCATGCGCAGTAGGGAACCGGGAAGTGAAGCCGATTCGCTTCACTTCCTGATTCCCTCACCTAGAATGGTGGCGGCAGCAGCCGAGAGCCGAGCGATCGATCGGCATCGCTGGAACCCGGGACAGGCAAGTGTCCATTTATTAAAAGTCAGCAGCTGTAGTATTTATAGCTGCTGGCTTTTAATATTTTTTTTTTTTGGTGGAATCCCTCTTTAAGACCCCTTTCACACTGAGGGTGTTTTGCAGGTGCTATAGCGTTAGAAATAGCGCCTGCAATCCGCCCTCAAACTGCTGCTCCATTCATTCCAGTGTGAAAGCCCAAGGGCTTTCACACTTGAGCGTTGCACTGGCAGGACGTCAGGAAAAGTCCTGCCAGCAGCTTCTTTGGAACGGTGTGTTTACCGCTGCTCCCCATTGAAATCAATGGGGCAGCGCTGCATTACCACAGGCAAAATGCCCCTATTGCGGCTTATTGCAGGCGGTTTTAACCCTTTCTTGGCCGCTAGCGGGGGGTAAATGCACCCCGCTGGTGGCCGAAATGTGCTGCAAATCCGACAGTAAAACGCAGCTAAAAATAGCGGCATTTTACCACAGACGCTATGGGCGCGGCAGTGTGAAAGGGGTCTAAATCTAGTGATTTAATACGTTTACATAGAGAGACTACAGCACGGAGACGATCCACATTGGGGGGAGTTGAGTAAGCGTTACTCCACTGCAGACAGTTGGTTTAAAAGTAGAGTTGCAAATGCTTCGATGCTTTATCCGATACCTGGACAGCCAGGGGGTGATCGGTGTGGGGAAGTTACAAGCACGGATCCCCCTGTACAGATTTCAATAAAGTAGCTGACAGCTGCTTCTCCTTCCCTCCACCCACGCGTCCCGGGAGACGCGCGCTCCCCCCCCTGCTTCTTGCGCGTCCCGGGAGACGCGCGCTCCCCCCCCTGCTTCTTGCGCGTCCCGGGAGACGCGCGCTCCCCCCCTGCTTCTTGCGCGTCCCGGGAGACGCGCGCTCCCCCCCCTGCTTCTTGCGCGTCCCGGGAGACGCGCGCTCCCCCCCCTGCTTCTTGCGCGTCCCGGGAGACGCGCGCTCCCCCCCCTGCTTCTTGCGCGTCCCGGGAGACGCGCGCTCCCCCCCCTGCTTCTTGCGCGTCCCGGGAGACGCGCGCTCCCCCCCCTGCTTCTTGCGCGTCCCGGGAGACGCGCGCTCCCCCCCCTGCTTCTTGCGCGTCCCGGGAGACGCGCGCTCCCCCCCCTGCTTCTTGCGCGTCCCGGGAGACGCGCGCTCCCCCCCCTGCTTCTTGCGCGTCCCGGGAGACGCGCGCCCCCCCCCTGCTTCTTGCGCGTCCCGGGAGACGCGCGCCCCCCCCCTGCTTCTTGCGCGTCCCGGGAGACGCGCGCTCCCCCCCTGCTTCTTGCGCGTCCCGGGAGACGCGCGCTCCCCCCCCTGCTTCTTGCGCGTCCCGGGAGACGCGCGCCCCCCCTGCTTCTTGCGCGTCCCGGGAGACGCGCGCCCCCCCCCTGCTTCTTGCGCGTCCCGGGAGACGCGCGCCCCCCCCCTGCTTCTTGCGCGTCCCGAGAGACGCGCGCTCCCCCCCCTGCTTCCTGCGCGTCCCGGGAGACGCGCGCTCCCCCCCCTGCTTCTTGCGCGTCCCGGGAGACGCGCGCTCCCCCCCCTGCTTCTTGCGCGTCCCGGGAGACGCGCGCTCCCCCCCTGCTTCTTGCGCGTCCCGGGAGACGCGCGCTCCCCCCCCTGCTTCTTGCGCGTCCCGGGTGACGCGCGCTCCCCCCCCTGCTTCTTGCGCGTCCCGGGAGACGCGCGCTCCCCCCCCTGCTTCTTGCGCGTCCCGGGAGACGCGCGCTCCCCCCCCCTGCTTCTTGCGCGTCCCGGGAGACGCGCGCTCCCCCCCGCTTCTTGCGCGTCCCGGGAGACGCGCGCTCCCCCCCTGCTTCTTGCGCGTCCCGGGAGACGCGCGCTCCCCCCCGCTTCTTGCGCGTCCCGGGAGACGCGCGCTCCCCCCCGCTTCTTGCGCGTCCCGGGAGACGCGCGCTCCCCCCCCCGCTTCTTGCGCGTCCCGGGAGACGCGCGCTCCCCCCCCCGCTTCTTGCGCGTCCCGGGAGACGCGCGCTCCCCCCCCGCTTCTTGCGCGTCCCGGGAGACGCGCGCTCCCCCCCTGCTTCTTGCGCGTCCCGGGAGACGCGCCCCCCCTGCTTCTTGCGCGTCCCGGGAGACGCGCCCCCCCCTGCTTCTTGCGCGTCCCGGGAGACGCGCGCCCCTCCCCCCTTACGCGTCTCGGGAGACGCGCCCCCCCCCCCTACGCGTCTCGGTAGACGAGCGCCCCCCCCCCCTTACGCATCTCGGGCGTGCGTGTCTCTGGAGACACGCGCCCCCCTTATGCGTCCCAGGAGCTGTGGGCACTGACTGCAGGCAATATAAACAAAGCCATGTGCACTCACTTGTCGGGCCCCCTCGTTGAACTCCTTCAGGCTGAATTCCTGGTCCAGGAAGGTCTGGATGAGTAGGACGTAGATTCTCGTCCTCACCCAGATGAAGGGATTGGGGAGGCTGATCACCATCATCTTTTTGGGCTCCGGGCCCTGACTGCTGTACTCCCGCCTGACACATCGCTGCTCCACCGCCGGGGAAAGGCACGGGAGCCGCACGGGCCGGTATATTGTGCCCGGTGTCCGCAGACTCAACCAGGACACTCGGAGCGCCGTCCTCCACATCCTGTGCACCGATTAATCCGTCCCCGGGAAACAGAGGGCACGCCTCAAAGGGCCCGCTTACTACTTGGGACCCATTCAGGAAATTCAGAGTACGAGGCTCAAAATTCCATTCCATACAATGCAAGTGATGGGCACAATTCCATAGCTGGTATCCAAACCCACTATCCTGTATTACTAGAAAGCTCTTCTTCTACACACGGAATGGCGGTCAGCCAATCACGGCCCTAACAGCACAGGTAACACAGGCTGGGAGAGGGGCGGGGCTATGCATGGCAGTGTGGGCGGGGCTATGCATGGCAGTGTGGGCGGGGCTGTGAGCAGGAAGTGTGGTGTGGGGACACACTTTGGAAGGTAACTCATGCTGCAGAGAGGAGAGCAGTGGTGTCACGAACCATGCAGGGCAGTGCTTGTAGACAGGCTTTTTATTACTTACAGCTGAACTCAGGAGATGAAGAAACATTTCACCTTGCAGTAGTCCTCCTCCCCATTAACTGCTGCTTGTGTCTGGGGAATGACCTTATTCATTGCTCTCCCAGGCTTCCTCCCCTTTATGCAGCTGGTCCCATGAAGCCTCTTCCCTTCTCTGGCCACCCAGTCACAACTTTCTCATGTCATCTTTCTGAAATCCCCTTCTTTCTGTAGGTCTTCCAGGACAGGACAGATGAGAGCAATTCCAACTGGTCAAAGCAGTCCTGTGCCAGTGCTAACCAATCAGAATCACTTGGATCCTTCCCATAAGCCCTACACAAAGTGGAAGAAAAGCAGGGATTTAACCACTTAAGGACTGCAGTTTTGCGACGCTGTACCCAAACAAAATGTATATTCCTTTTGACCATCTCTGCGGTTTTTATTTTTTGCGCTATAAACAAAAAAAAGGGTGACAATTTTGAAAAAAAAACAATATTTTTTACTATAATAAATATCCGCCCCCCCCCCCCCCCCCAAAAAAAAATCTTCATCAGTTTAGGCCAATATGTATTATTCTACATATTGTTGGTGGGAAAAAAAAACACAATAAGCGTATATTGATTGGTTTGCGCAAAAGTTATCACGTCTACAAAATAAGGGATATTTTTATGGCATTTTTATTATTTATCTATTTTTTACTAGTAATGGCAGCGATTACTGTTTTTAAGCAGGACTCCAACATTGCGGCGGACAGATCGGACACCTAACTGACATTTTTGACACTTATTTTGGCAACCAGTGAAATTTTTACCGTGATCAGTGCTAAAAATGTTCCCTCAGTGTGTTTACTAACTGTATGGCGGACTGTGTGACTGGGGAAACACACAGATCTGTCTGCCTGGAGAAACACACAGATCTGTCTGCCTGCATAGCAGAAAGACAGGATCTGTGTGATCTCCCTGTCAGAACAGAGATTTGCCTTGTTCACACAGGCAGATCTATGTTCTGTCACTGCAGGGTGGCCGGTGGACATCGAGTCTGCCCCACCCACTGATTGACACCTCAGCTGGCCAGTGGGGGGACACGCACGCCACCACAAATCGCCATGTACGAGCCAATGTACAATGACGGCGATCCATGGAAAGCAGCCACATTACCACAGTACAACTGGTCCTTCAGCGTTTAAAATCCCTGAAACCCTACAGTTCATCACTTACGGAGGTAAGTACAGCAGGGTCCGAAGGGTTGGGGAGGGTGTAAAGTTTTAGCTCGCCTCTACTTTAATTTGAAAAGGTGAGCTAACCCTTTAACCACTTCAGCCCCGGACCATTTTGCTGGTCAAAGACCAGACCACTTTTTGCGATTCGGCACTGCGTCGCTTTAACTGACAATTACGCAGTCATGCGACATGGCTCCCACACAAAATTGACGTGCTTTTTTTCCCACAAACAGAGCTTTCTTTTGGTGGTATTTGATCACCCCTGCAGTTTTTATTTTTTGCGCTATAAACAAAAATAAAAAAAATTTGAAAAAAATCATTATTTTTTACTTTTTGTTATAATAAATATCCCCCCAAAATATATAAAAAAACATTTTTTTCCCTCAGTTTAGGCCGATACGTATTCTTCTACATATTTTTGGTAATTGATTGGTTTGCGCAAAAGTTATAGCGTTTACAAAATAGGGGATAGTTTTATGGCATTTTTATAAATTTTTTTTTTTTTTACTAGTAATGGTGGTGATCAGCGATTTTTATTGTGACTATGACATTATGGCGGACACATCGGACATTTTTGACACATTTTTGGGACCATTGTCATTTATACAGCAATCATGATTCCTGTGTAAATGACACTGGCAGTGAAGGAGTTAGCCAGTGGGTGGCAGTGTAGGGGTTGTGTTCCTAGGGGTGTGTTACTAACTGTGGGGGGCTGGGCTTTCATTTAGCGAACACTGATCTCTGCTCCAATCACATGGAGCAGAGATCAGCGTCACTAGTTGCTAGGCAGAACGGGGAAATGCTGTTTACAACGGCATTTCTCTGTTCAGCCGCCCCGTGAGACGATCACGGGTATGCCCGTGGCGATCGAATCCGCGGGACCCGCGACCGGACTCACGGGGGTCCTGACCGGCACGCGAGCGTTCCGCCGGCGGCGCGCTCACGATGGCAGGGCGGCATTAAAGATTGGACGTACCTGAACGCCAATATGCCTGCCCGTGCCATTCTGCCAACGTACATCGGCGTGCGCCGGTCGGGAAGCGGTTAATGTGTCAGTATAGCCAAATCTGTTCTTGTCAAGTTTTATTGCCGTCTCTGTCACCCTCACAATTTGATGTGTTGACCATTATCTTTGAAATAGAAAGTTGGGTTGTCACCAGCAAAAGAGGTGAAGGGAAATCTGTTGATAGGTATAGTGTTGACTAGGGGTGCACCGAATGGGTTTTTTGGTGCCGAAACCGATACCGAAAATGAAAAATACACTAGGCTGAAAACCGAAACCTATACCGAAACTGACCGATACCGAAAATGGCTGTTTTTAAAAAATATTTTTATACAGGAGATGGTCAGAGACTGGCAACATGGTACAGGAGATGGTCAGAGACTGGCAACATGGTACAGGAGATGGTCAGAGACTGGCGACATGGTACAGGAGATGGTCAGAGACTGGCGACATGGTACAGGAGGTGGTCAGAGACTGGCGACATGGTACAGGAGGTGGTCAGAGACTGGCGACATGGTACAGGAGGTGGTCAGACACTGGCGACATGGTACAGGAGGTGGTCAGAGACTGGCGACATGATAAAAGAGATAAGTGCAGCCAGTGTTTCCCCTAATGCAGCCAATGTTGCCCCCAGTGCAGCCAGTGATGCCCCCTGTGCAGGCAGTGATGCCCCCAGTGCAGCCAGTGATGCCCCCAGTGCAGCCAGTGATGCCCCCAGTGCAGCCAGTGATGCCCCCAGTGCAGCCAGTGATGCCCCCAGTGCAGCCAGTGATGCCCCCAGTGCAGCCAGTGATGCCTCCTGTGCAGCCAGTGATGCTTCCTGTGCAGCCAGTGATGCCTCCTGTGCAGCGAAAGAGAGAGGAGAGCCGCCTCCGCCGCCTGGTTGAATAGAGCGCCAGGAACATCACAGCTTTATTAGCGAATACAAATACACACCACACTTTTCACATATTTATTTGTAAAAAAATGTGAAAGGCATTTATCATTTTCCTTCCAGTTCCCAATTATGTGCCACTTTGTGTTGGTCTATTACATAAAATGCCAATAAAATACATTTATGTCTTTGGTTGTAACATGACAAAATGTGGAAAATTTCAAGGTGTATGAATACTTTTTCAAGGCACTGTAGCAATAGTGTGTGTAGAGTGCACACTTATTTTTTTTACATGTCAGCCCTAAATGGCCACCTCCATCCTAGCAACAAAGCACACTAGGTGCCAGTGGCTGCCTGTGTCCTAGAAACCAGTTAGCTGAATTAATGCTGTATGCTTGTATGCATGTAAACTTTACACAAATGATACATATGTATGAAATTTGAACAACTTAAACACAGGATCTTGCTGGCAGCAAATTTCTGATTTTTTTGTTGTTGTAAAACTCAGACCACCCATGTGAATGAAGCCTTAAGTAACACAGCAGTCCATCCATACAAGTCCACTTTTTAGTAGCGTAAGGGAAGCGTAGAACCCGTCAGAATTGTATTTCTGTCCCTGTTGCAGATTTTCTTCCTTTTCATGTCTGGTAAAATGTTTTTCATTGGGAAAGTAAGAGAATCTTTCTAACAGGGACCCAGATAGTAGCAAAAAACAGTCATGGGCTTTAATCTTTCCCAACTCTAAAACTAAAGCCTTTGGCTTGACATACACTTTACTTATCCCTACTGAAAACATGAGCGAATTTACTTTATTTTCTGTTTTTCAGATGGCTGTTATGGAGTTCAAACCAACAAAAATCCCTTTGCCAAGGTATAGAGGCATAGATAAAAATAGATTTCTGCAGGAAATTTACCCCTTGGTAAGTGTAAAGAAAACCTGATCCAGATGTTTTGGCTAGATTGGTGCACAATCCTATGTCTGGGATGGCAGGCCACAAGGGGAGCTTTGATTAGGAAGGTTAGAAAAGCTTACAGAAGATCCCTGACACACTTTTAAGCTAGCCAACAATTAAACTGATTTTACTACTTAAAGAGGGATTCCACCAAAAAAAATAATATTAAAAGCCAGCAGTTATAAATACTACAGCTGCTGACTTTTAATAAATGGACACTCACCTGTCCCGGGTTCCATCGCTCGGCCCTCGGCTGCTGCCGCCACCATTCTAGGTGAGGGAATCAGGAAGTGAAGCGAATCGGCTTCACTTCCCGGTTCCCTACTGCGCATGCGCGAGTCGCACAGCGCAATAGGAATTCTCCGCGCTGTCACTGGGACCCGTGTGTGTCCCAGCAGACAGCGCGGCAGGACAGGAAATGGCATAGACTCCCACGGGAGTCTATGCCCGGAAGTGGGTGTAAATACCTGTTTTTGACAGGTATCTCCACCCCCCTCCCCCCTGAAAGGTGCCAATTGTGACACCGGAGGGGGGGAGGGATCCGATCAGCGGAGGTTCCACTTAAGGTTGGAACCCCGCTTTAAAAACAGAGGTTTCATCTACATACATTTGCAAATATATGTGGAAGCCACATTTCCATGTAAGGTACCTCTAAAGAAAATGTGTTCCCTAATAGAGATGATCTCAGGCAAGCTCAGATCCTAGTCCAAACCTGCCCGAGCTATCCCACAAGGAAGCTGTCACTACACACAGCCAACCATAAACCGCCAAGGCATTCCCCCCTCCGCAGCAGCTGCACATATACAAGGGACATGTATACGTGTGACTGTCTGTGGGACAGGCAATACCTCAGCCACTTATAATTGTCGCAGTGCCTGGACAAGAATGCCATTTTTGTCCTGGACACCAATGACCAACTGCATCCCCCCCCCCCCCAAAGTTTATGCAAAACAGTTTTGTTTACATGAAAACCCCCAGCATCAGTGCCAATTTCTGCAAAAAAAACCAGTTTATGCAATATTAACCCCCAGCATTAATGGCAATTTCAATAATAATAACCCCCAACATCAGTGCCAGTTTACGCATTAATAACCCCCTGCATTGGTGTCAGTAGCAGCAATAATAACTCCCCAGCATCAGTGCAAGTTTCTGAAATAATAACCCCCAGCATTGATGCCGTTTGTTGCAGTAATAACCCCCATCTTGTCAGAAGCAGCAATAATAACCTCCAGCATCAGTGCAAGTTTCTTCAATAATGACTCCTAGCATTGGTGCTAGTTCACACAGCAAAAATCCCTAGCATAGATCACAGTTCAAGTGGTAATAACACCCCAACATCAGTGCCATTTATGCAATAATAACCCCCCCCACATTTGTTTCAGTAGCAGCAATAGTAACCCCCAGCATTATGCATATGACTACTGCTGCTAGGCTTTGCATTCCAGAACCCTGGAAGTCAATTTGTCCTCCTTCCATGAAGGAATGGCTTCAATGTATTACCCGCATAGCAGAAATGGAGGAGCTGATCCACACATCACAAGACAATGGGGGTTATTTACTAAAGGAAAATCCACTTTGCGCTGCAAGTGCACTTGGAATAAAACTCACTGTAGAACCGAGGGGGGCATGCAAGGAAAATAAAAAACAGCATTTTAGCTTGCACATGATTGGATGATGAAATCAGCAGAGCTTCCACTCATTTCAGACCAACCCTTAGATTTAGAGCGACTGCACTTCCAAGTGCACTTGCAGTGCACTTTCAAATGCACTTGCAATGCAAAGTGGATTTGCCTTTCGTAAATAAGCCCCAATATTTCTAAATTCTCTCACACTTGGTCATCTTGGACCTTTTTTTAAGGTTCTCTGTCATACCAAGCGCTCTTGCGGGATTATGCCTGAACCCTGGCAGGGCCCCTGAATTCCTATTAGAGTTTCTTCTTTGGCCGCGTACACACGGGCGGACTGTTCGCTCAACTTTGTCCGCTGAACAGTGTTTCAGCGGACAGTCCGCCCGTGTGTGGGCTTTCAGCGGACAGTTTCAGCGGACAGTTTGACGGACAAAGTCTTTCGGAAATTCCGAAAAACTGTCCGCTGAAACTTTGTTTGAGCGAACAGTCCGCCCGTGTGTAGGCTACTTTCGAAATGAGCAAACTGTTCCCGCTCGGAGGAAAGTCTGCTCATTTCGAGCGCGTGTGAAGGTAGGCGGGGCCCGCGACGGAGACGTCGCGGGCTCCGCCGCCTGGAATGGACTTAAAGGGGAACCCCAACGCCGAAAAAAATCGGCGTGGGGGTCCCCCCAAAGTCCACAACAGACCCTTGTCCGAGCACGCTACCCGGCCGGCCAGGAAAGGGGGGCGAGCGAGCGCGCCCCCCCTCCTGAGCCGTACCAGGCCGCGTGCCCTCAACATGGGGGGGTGCCTTGGGGAAGGGGGGGCCGCGCGGCCCCCCCACCCCAAAGCACCTTGTCCCCATGTTGATGAGGACAAGGGCCTCTTCCCGACAACCCTGGCCGTTGGTTGTCGGGGTCTGCGGGCGGGGGGCTTTTCGGAATCCGGGAGCCCCCTTTAATAAGGGGGCCCCCGGATACCGGCCCCCCACCCTATGTGAATGAGTATGGGGTACAATGTCACCTGTAAAATAAAAGTACCCAAAAAAAAACACAACACACGAGAAAAAATATTTTATTGCACAGCTCCGGGGGTCTTCCGTCTTCGGGGGTCTTCTCGCCGGACTCCTCCGCTATCTTCGTGTAGCTCTTTTGCTAGCGGAGGAGTCCGGCTTTCTTCCTCCCCGCCGCCGGCCTCTTCTCCCGACTTCGGGGGTCTTGTCCCCCTCTTCGGTTCTTCTGCCGGGCCACCGCGCCTTCTTGTAGCTCTTTTGCAGGCGGTGGCCCGGTCTTCTGTCGCCGCTGTCGCCGTCGCCGCCTTCCGTTCTTCTTCTTCTTGTTGTTCTTCTTCTTCTTCTCCAGGAGATGTTGACACGACGCTCTCTCCGGCCGGAATGCCAGAGCCGCCCTGCGCTGCCACTTATATAGTGCCAATGGGGCGGTGTCACATGGTATATGTCACATGGGTTGGTCACATGGGTTGATGTCACATGGTGACCCCGCCCCTTACGATGTCATAGTCCCCATGTGACATCAACCCATGTGACCAACCCATGTGACATATACCATGTGACACCGCCCCATTGGCACTATATAAGTGGCAGCACAGCGCGGCTCTGGCATTCCAGCCGGAGAGAGCGACGTGTCAACATCTCCTGGAGAAGAAGAAGAAGAAGAACGAAAGGCGGCGACGGCGACAGCGGCGACAGAAGACCGGGCCACCGCCTCTAAAAGAGCTACAAGAAGGCGCGGTGGCCCGGCAGAAGAACCGAAGAGGGGGACAAGACCCCCGAAGTCGGAAGAAGAGGCCGGCGGCGGGGAGGAAGAAAGCCGGACTCCTCCGCTAGCAAAAGAGCTACAAGAAGATAGCGGAGGAGTCCGGAGAAGACCCCCGAAGACGGAAGACCCCCGGAGCTGTGCAATAAAATATTTTAACCCTGTGTTGTGTTTTTTTTTGTACTTTTTTTCACAGGTGAATGGGTAGGGGTACATTGTACCCCATACTCATTCACATAGGGTGGGGGGCCGGTATCCGGGGGCCCCCTTCTTAAAGGGGGCTCCCGGATTCCGATAAGCCCCCCGCCCGCAGACCCCGACAACCAACGGCCAGGGTTGTCGGGAAGAGGCCCTTGTCCTCATCAACATGGGGACAAGGTTCTTTGGGGTGGGGGGGCCGCGCGGCCCCCCCTTCCCCAAGGCACCCCCCATGTTGAGGGCACGCGGCCTGGTACGGCTCGGGGGGGGGGGGCGCGCTCGCTCGCCCCCCCTTTCCTGGCCGGCCGGGTAGCGTGCTCGGACAAGGGTCTGTTGTGAACTTTGGGGGAACCCCCACGCCGATTTTTTTCGGCGTTGGGTGTCCCTTTAAGTCCATTCCAGGCGGCGGTGCCCGCAACGTCTCCTTCGCGGGCCCCGCCTACCTGTACACGCGCTCGAAATGGGCGGACTTGCCTCCGCCTTACGTGGGCGAGTCCGTTCATTTCAAAAGTTGAGCGAACTGTTTGGCAAACAGTTCGCTGAAACAGTCCGCTCAAAAAGTGCCGTGTGTGGGCAAGTCCGCTCATGCAAATTTTGAGCGGACTGTTGCGGCAACTGTTTGACGAACAAAGTTTCAGCGAACAGTCCCCGCGTGTGTACGCGGCCTTTCTTTTGATGTCTACTAACTACACCATGGGTGTAGTGTCGGTGTAGTGTCCCTGGATTTGACTCTGTGTAGGTGGCAGATGGTGTTATAGACGGGGTGGCAGATGGTGTTATTTCCCTCCCCCCCACCCCCTTTTTCTTTTTTATTCCCCCCCCCACCCCTTCTGATTTCTAGAATTACTCTCTTCCCACCTACTTTTCCACATTTAAGGTGGGTTCAGACAACAGGCCCCCTCACTGTAAATTTTCTGTGCAGGGGCGGGCTTTCCTGCACCCTTTTTCCTTTGGCTCTCTTGGTGTTGAGGGCATATGGACACAAAGAAGGGGGATTGCGTTGGCCGTTCTTGGATCTTGGGAAACTTTGATACTTAACTGTCTGCTTCTCTGTGTAATATTTACTTTGATTCCTTTATCCAAAGGTTTGTTTCAATATGTATTGTTCAGGTATGCACTCCCAGATCTAAGCCACATCACATGACATAGATCACTTTTTTTTTGTTCTGTATATTCTTTCTTGCTGGAAGTGATGATGCAACATTTTGTACCTACTTGTCAATCTTTGTTGTGCACTTGGAACTTTTCCATTGTATTTTCTTGTTTACTCAATAAAACGTTTATGGAACAAAACAATAACCCCCTGCATTGGTGCCAGTTTCACAAAAATAACCAACAGCATTGGTGTCAATTACTGTAATAATAACCCCCATCATTTTGTCAGTTTCTGCAGTAATAAGCCCCAGCATTGCTGTCAGTAACAGCGGGAATAACCTCCAGCATTAGTGTCAGTTTCACAATAATGCTGCATATGGAAGGAATGCATGTGGTTTCTTGCACATGTGTGTTCAAACAGCATTGTGCATGCAGCATTCAGTCTCATCCACATGGGCATGAAAGATGCTGTGTAAATAGGCGTACATCTGTTATTGTATTGTGCAGGTTCCGTAATATTAATAACCCCCAGCATCAGTGCAATTTATGCAATAATAACCCCTAGCATTGGTGTCAGTAGCAGCAATAATAACCCCCAGCACTGGTGACAATTTCACAATAATAAACCCCAGCATTGATGCCAGTATCTGCAATAAAAATCCCCAGCGTTAATACCTAGCATTTGTGTCAGCAGCAGAAATAAAAACCCCTAGCATTGGTGTCAGCATAAAGCCGCGTACACACGGTCGAACTGTTTGACGTACTTAGTCCGTTGAAACACATTTCAGCGGACAATCCGCTCGTGTGTGGGCTTCAGCTGTCGTCAGTATGCTAGTCCGACGGACTAAGAATGGCGCATGCCCAGGAAGGATTTACAGGGCTTTGCTGTGTCTTGGACTTCCTATTTCTAGTCCCGTCGTACGTGCTGTACGTCATCGCGCAAGCTTTCATCGGACTGTTTGTGTATCCGTGTGTGGTCAAGTCCGTTCAGTGGAAAGTACGCCGGATTGTCCGTCGGATTGTATGACGGACTAAGTACGTCAAACAGTTCGACCGTGTGTACGCGGCATAAGGGATACCAAATGCAGGTATCAGAGATGATCAAATCAGTTGGCTACATCTCAAGGAATCGGGAACAAGACTAAGTATGATTAGCTTAGTGAATATGGTAAGAATTCACATTGTAAAAAATATCCAATCACATCCAAGTAAAATGAAAAAAAAAATTATTTTGCTTGCATATGATTGGGTGAAAGAGAGCCTTACATCATTTACTAAGCTAAGAAAAAATTCTCTTGCAAAGTGAACAGCCTATTTGCCTTTAGTAAATCAACCCCTTTGTTATGAGCAGTTTTGATAATGAATACCTTCACAAAAAAAGCAGCTAGAGATTTGTCCTAAAACTTGTTTTTAATATATACAAAGCTTAAACTCTTGCTGACCACATGACACATTTGTGCAGAGGCACAGAGAGTGGGCCTTAATGCCCACACTTCGCACATATACGTTCATGGCAGTTTCTGTGCTGAGAGCGTGTCCCCAGAACAGTGACTGAGCTATCACAGACCACTACTGCCCCTATTGAACAGGAGCAAGAAGTATGGGCTCCCAATTATTTCACAGCCAATCACAGTGATTGCGTAATCGGAATTCTGTCCCACGTCCTGGCATTAAAACCCAGTCAAAGAGCTGCCGGGCGGAGGGAGCAGAAGAGGTTACTGTCCATTGACTGTCAAATTCACTTTAAACTTATATCTAATGTAGTCATTAGGTTTACATATACTTAGAACAAAAAAAAAAAAGCAAAATACTCTTACCACCAACAGTACTGATCATTTTTCGATAGCCATTGAAATGGTTGGTGGTTGGTGACATGTTGGGATACAAGGCTGGTTGCAATCGCCTGAAATTGTTTATGTTTATATCTATGTCCAGCTTTAGACCTAACTAACATTATTGGTGTTTGCTTTCTAGAGGAAGCCAGCTGTGTTACAAGACTTGGACCTGGGAGTGTGCAAATCAAAATGGACCTTGGATTATATGAGCAGGAAGGGAGGAGGACGTGAAGTAAAGATCCATGTGTCTGAGCTACCACAGCTGGACTTTATTAAGAAGAATTTTTTATATAGGTGAGGAACCATAAAACTTTACAGTCTTTTCAAAATACACAACAAAAATAAAATACAAGCAGCCTTTTGAGTTATAGTTGTTCTTAATTCTCTTTTCTTATTTTTTTTTAATTTCAGGTCACTTCCATTTGATGTTTTTGTACATAGAGCAGCTGAGGACAAGCACACAGACTTCTTTATCTCTGAGGTAAGTGTAATCTACAGTGGCGAACTTGCAGGGTCTCCCTTCTAATTAGAAGAAGTAGCTTTGTAGAGGACTTTCCTTACAAGTAGATCAAGCACCTCCTCAAACCACTGCCCAGTCATTACATCCTTAATGGCACATTAAGGATCTCAGTCTTTCTCAGCTGGGGTTCTTCGGAACCCTGGGGTTCTTCCAGAGGCTGCTAGGTATTCCTTGAATAAGGAGCAATTCCTACATCTCACATAAGTTCCCATTGTCGTAAAGGCTCTTTGTAGTTATTTGTAAGAGGGGGGTTCTTCCCACTGACCATAAACATAAGAAGCATTTCTCCCACGGATCATCACACTAATGCAGTGAGTTGCAATTATTAGCAGGGAAACTGGAAAGCTATTTCAAAATTTCCACTGTTAAAACTGTTGACAAAGAACCACATTAGGAATTTGTATTTAGAAAGTTAAAATAGCTTTATTATTGTCCATATAAATTAGTTGCACCAACCGCTACTGTTTGCTTTGGACCTCAGTGGGCCCTTGTCATACTTGGAGCATGCCTAAAGAAAAACCCTCTTTCCCTTAAAATGTCCTGTATGTCTAGCAGTTTTATATATATTATTTATACTAATATATACAGTGCCTTGCGAAAGTATTCAGCCCCCTTGAACTTTTCAACCTTTTGCCACATTTCAGGCTTCAAACATAAAGATATAACATTTTTATTTTTTGTGAAGAATCACCAACAAGTGGGACACAATTGTGAAGTGGAACGAAATCTATTGGATTTTTGAAACTTTTTTAACTAATAAAAAAATGAAAAGTGGGGCGTGCAAAATTATTCGGCCCCCTTGCGTTAATACTTTGTAGAGCCACCTTTTGCTGCAATTACAGCTGCAAGTCGCTTGGGGTATGTCTCTATCAGTTTTGCACATCGAGAGACTGAAATTCTTGCCCATTCTTCCTTGCAAAACAGCTCGAGCTCAGTGAGGTTGGATGGAGAGCGTTTGTGAACAGCAGTTTTCAACTCTTTCCACAGATTCTCGATTGGATTTAGGTCTGGACTTTGACTTGGCCATTCTAACACCTGGATACGTTTATTTGTGAACCATTCCTTTGTAGATTTTTCTGTGTTTGGGATCATTGTCTTGTTGGAAGATAAATCTCTGTCCCAGTTTCAGGTCTTTTGCAGACTCCAACAGGTTTTCATCCAGAATGGTCCTGTATTTGGCTGCATCCATCTTCCCCTCAATTTTAACCATCTTCCCTGTCCCTGCTGAAGAAAAGCAGGCCCAAACCATGATGCTGCCACCACCATGTTTGACAGTGGGGATGGTGTGTTGAGGGTGATGAGCTGTGTTGCTTTTACGCCAAACATATCGTTTTGCATTGTGGGCAAAAAGTTCGATTTTGGTTTCATCTGACCAGAGGACCTTCTTCCACATGTTTGGTGTGTCTCCCAGGTGGCTTGTGGCAAACTTTAGACGAGACTTTTTATGGATATCTTTGAGAAATGGCTTTCTTCTTGCCACTCTTCCATAAAGGCCAGATTTGTGCAGTGTACGACTGATTGTTGTCCTATGGACAGACTCTCCCACCTCAGCTGTAGTTCTCTGCAGTTCATCCAGAGTGATCATGGGCCTCTTGGCTGCATCTCTAATCAGTCTTCTCCTTGTCTGAGCTGAAAGTTTAGAGGGACGGCCAGGTCTTGGTAGATTTGCAGTGGTCTGATACTCCTTCCATTTCAAAATGATCGCTTGCACAGTGCTCCTTGGGATGCCAAAGCTTGGGAAATCTTTTTGTATCCAAATCCGGCTTTAAACTTCTCCACAACAGTATTACGGACCTGCCTGGTGTGTTCCTTGGTCTTCATGATGCTCTCTGCGCTTTCAACAGAACCCTGAGACTATCACAGAGCAGGTGCATTTATACAGAGACTTGATTACACACAGGTGGATTCTATTTATCACCATCAGTCATTTAGGACAACATTGAATCATTCAGAGATCCTCGCTGAACTTCTGGAGTGAGTTTGCTGCACTGAAAGTAAAGGGGCCGAATAATTTTGCACGCACCACTTTTAAGTTTTTTATTTGCTAAAAAAGTTTAAAATATCCAATAGATTTCGTTCCACTTCACAATTGTGTCCCACTTGTTGGTGATTCTTCACAAAAAATTAAAATTTTATATCTTTATGTTTGAAGCCTGAAATGTGGCAAAAGGTTGAAAAGTTCAAGGGGGCCGAATACTTTCGCAAGTCACTGTGTGTAATATATATATATATATATATATATATATATATATATATATATACACTACTGTGCAAAAGTTTTGGGCAGGTGTGAAAAAATGCCAAAAAGTAAGAATGCTTTTAGAAATAGAAGTGTTAATTGTTTATTTTTAACAATGAACCAAATTAAATCAATAGTTGGTGTGGACACCCTTTGCCTTCAGAACAGCATTAATTCTTCTAGGTACCCTTGCTCACAGTTTTGAAGGAACTCAGCAGGTAGGTTGTTCCAAACATCTTGGAGAACTAACCGCAGATCTTCTGTGGATGTAGACTGCCTCATATCCTTTTGTCTCATTTTGTAATTCCAGATTGACCCAATAATGTTGAGATTAGGGCTCTGTGGAGACCAAAATATCACTTCCAGGACTCTGTGTTGTTCTTTATGCTGAAGGTCCTTCTTAAAGAGGAAGTAAACTCTCCCACTCTGATGCTTCTTTTCCTTTAGTCCATTATAGTATGTAATTATCAAACTATAACCACTGTAATCCAGCCCAAATCGCATATTACTTACTGTTTAAAGAAACTTTAAAAAACTTGTTTCCAGGGGTAAGGCAGCGCCATCTTAAGTATTGCTTTCTGAGTCCACATTTGAGTGTATTTCCGCCCCTTACATTGAGCACTTCCTGTACTGTTAAGCAAGCCTCCTTCTTAATATAACATTTCTATGGCAACCCCGCTTCCCTGTTCATAGCTGACTTGTTTTATTTCATAGTATTTACTTGTGCCTATTATCTAGTGTTTTCCTTTGTCAGTCTTATCAGCTTCAGCTGATAAGACTGCAGTAATGCTGTCCGATACCCTTTACACTGCATGTGATGTCACATGGTCACATGGGGTGTAGGAGAAAGCGCTGAATGATTCTGCAGTCTCCTGGGATTTCAGTGTTGTGTGCCGTAGGAAGTCCTGATAGTAGATAGACAAAGTACACAGAGTTTGCCATAAATCAGGGGAGATCTGGGCATGCTCAGTGACGTCATTCTAAAGAACAAAAAGGATTACAACAATACTAAGCAAGTAAGGAGATATCTACAAGCAGTGTTCATTGGGTTTTTTTATGCTGATTTACATGGGACAAAGTTGTGGGGGAGAGTTTACAACCACTTTAATGACATTGGCTGTATGTTTGGGGTCATTGTTCTGCTGCAGAATAAATTTGGGGCCAATCATACGCCCCCCTGATGGTATGGCATGATGGATAAGTATCTGCCTGTATTTCTCAGCATTGAGGACACCATTGATCTTACCAAATCTCCAACTCCATTTGCAGAAATACAGCCTCGAACTTGCAAGGAACCTTCACCATACTTCACTCTTACCTCTAGCCCTTTAATAAACAAACTGTCTCCTGCTAGTTGAGTCGCTTAGCCTTGTTTAATTTTTCTTTTTCTTTGGCTGCACTTCTTCCATGAAGACCACTTCTGGCCAGATTTCTCCAGACAGTAGATGGGTGTACCTAGGTCCCATTGGTTGCCGCCAGTTTTGTACTTCCGAAGGTTTAAAGAAAAAAAGCACAATGTGTCTTTCATCTTCAGCATTAAAGTGGTTGTAAAGTCAAATAAAGATTACTGCCAGCCCCTCTATTCTACTAAGGTTTATTATGTACATGTTTGTAAACAATTATGCCTCTAAATGCCTTCTTTCAAACGCAATTTTTTGTGAAAACTAAAACAGTAAAGTTAGCCCAATTTTTTAATATAATGTCAAAGATGATGTTAAGCCACAAGAATCATGAGAGAATTGTGATCTTTATTCCAAGCAAAAAATATTGTGATTCTCATTTTAGCCAGAATCGTGCAGCTCTAATTCAGATGAATGGCAGGATCCAAGGTTTCCATAGCAGAACATTGCCCAAAGAATCACACCACCTCCCTCAGCTTGCCTTCTTCACATACTGCATCCTGCTGCTATCTCTTCCTTATAAATGGTCGGATGTGTGCACATCGGTTACTATGATATAAAATAAAACATTAATCTTCATACTAGGCCACCTTCTTCCATTGTTCCATCGTCCAGTTCTGATGTTCACATGCCCATGTAAGTGTTTTTGTCAGTAGACATGGGCCATCAAGGCCACCCTGACCGATCTGCGGCTACATAGCCTCATACACAACAAACTGCCACGATCATTTTTTCCTGCTTTCAACACCTCAACTTCATGGACAACATATTTCTTTGCTGCCTAATATATCCCACTGACATTTAGATGCAATTGTAACAAGATAATCAATGTTATTCACTTAACCTGTCAGTGATCATCACGTTATGACTGATTGGTGTATATTCCTTATATCACTGCAGTACATCCTCCCCCATGTTATGTCTTTTCAAAAATGCAGCGAATGCAGAAAAACATCTGATGTTCCTGTCAAAAAATCAGTGAGTTGAAAACACTGCCTCTGCTGCACTGAAATCTCCAGCAGTGTTATCATCCCTGCCTGAATTCTCCCTGCTGGAATATGGAAGGGGAGGTGTTCTGTAGTACAGCCAGGGAGACAATTTGTATGCATATTTGGCCACTTATTAGTGGCAGTTGATGACAACAGTCCAAACTGCAAATAATATTGGGGGTTTGCAGAAATTATGAAATTTTGCACCCAGGTCATGACATTTCTTTGCATCTAATTTTGTAAATCTATTTAGGTCCCTTTTTTTTTTTTTTTTTGTTTTTTTTTTTTTAATGTGGTTCTCCAATTTGCAATGCTGTTTTACAAAGAAATTACTCAGTTGAGGTATCTATGATATTAAGAAGAGCCCAGATTTATTATCTATGTGTGCCATCCTAGTTTGCAGTCTGAGTTATACATGGAATTTTGGGGGGCGTTGTGTCAATGTGGTTGATTTGCTAAAGGCAAATCCACTGTGCACTACAAGTAAACTTGCAGTGCACTTGGAAGTACAGTCGCTGTAGATCTGAGGGGAAGCTCTGAAACAAGGGGAAGCTCTGAAACAAGGGGAAGCCCTGCTGATTTTATCATCCAATCATGTGCAAGCAAAAATGCTGTGTTTTTTATTTTCCTTGCACGTCCCCCTCGGAACTTCCATGTGCACTTGTCTTCAGTACATAAACCCCTATGTCCTCTGGCTAGTCTATAGAAAAACACGTATGCATTATCCAGGCTCCTTTTTATCTTTTGAAAAGTTTTTTTTTTCTACTAGGATGAAAAATACTATCTCCGATCTTTAGGTGAAGACCCTCGTAAGGTAAAAAGTAAGCATGAAATGGAAAGGAAATGATATGAACTGTAACAGAATTGGGGTACTTTTGTATGTTTTCGTTGTGAAAATAGTAAATCGATTACAAAATAATAATAAATAATAAAATCATATGCACATGTAAACAGTGCATTTATACCATAATGTACTAGAAATTAAAGAGGGAGTCCACTGGAGAAAAAAAATATTAAATGCCAGCAGCTATAAATACTACAGCTGCTGACTTTTAATAAATGGACACTCACCTGTCCCAGGACCCTGCGATGTCAGCAGCCGAGGCCGATCGATCGCTCGGCTCTCGGCTGTTGCCGCCCCCATTCTCGGTGAGGGAATCAGGAAGTGAAGTGTTGCGGCTTCACTTCCCGGTTCCCTACTACGCATACGCGAGTCGCGCTGTCTCTGGGACCCGTGTGTATCCCAGCAGACAGCGCAGCGGGACAGGAAGAAGCATAGACTCCCGTGGGAGTCTATGCCCGGAAGTGGGTGCAAATACCTGTCTTAGCCCTTGTACACACAGTCGGACATTCCGACAGAAATGTCCGATCGGACGGTGTTGTTGGATAATCCGACCGTGTGTGGGCTTCATCAGACTTTTTCCGTCGGAATGTCCGACCAACAAAGTTTGAGAGCTGGATATAAAAATTTTCCAACAACATGATCCGATCATTTGTGGAGAATTCTGATCGGACAAAGTGCCACGCATGCTCAGATCAAATTCCTAGACCAAAGCTATTGGCTACTAGCCTGAACGTAGTCCCGTCGCAACTAAATTATGTAATTTTCCGCCAACTTTGTCCGACCGTGTGTATGCAACACCAGTTTCGGACAAAATCCATCGAACAAAATCCGACGGATTTTGTTGTCGGAATGTCCGACCGTGTGTACAAGGGCTTAGACAAGTATCTGCACCTCCCTCCCCCCTGAAAGGTGCCAACTGTGACACCGGAGGGGGGGAGGGTTCCGATGAGCAAAAGTTCCACTTTAGGGTGGAACTCTGCTTTAACCTAGAGTATATGGGGATTTGTATACAGGATGTGTCCAACACTGTTCCTTCTATTTCCTTTTTTTTATGTGTGTGTTATCTTTTTGTATTATTCTGTTAATCTTTATGTCCAATAAAACACTTTGTACAAGAAATTAACAAGAAATGAACCTAGAGTAAGGGTGATCAGATTAGCAGATACCTTCCTGGGAGGCTGAATGAAAAAGGATCTATGTGTATATGGCCACAGAAAATGTGCATGAATGTGTCCTGGCGAAAAGTAATATAACCGTATGGAGGTTTTCTAGGTAGAGGACAGAACAGTGCATTTCATTTTGGCAGGTGTAAGGTGCACAAACTTTAAAGGATAAGTTCACCTTTGGGAGCATATAACATGTCCCTACTGCTGCAGCCGCTGCTCTCTCTCCTTGTACTAGCTGTCAATTTTTGAAAACAGCGCAGCAGTGTGGAACTCTGCCCACATGGGCGAGTTCTGCATGGCATCAGCAATCCGCTGGTTGCTGGTACAATGCTTTCCAGGCTCTTTAAAAAAAAAAATAGTAGCACATTTTTGTTTTTAACTGCAACAAAAGTGCATTTATTCGTTTATTTATTTTTAGAAATTTAGAAACGTTAACTCTTTAAAGTAAACCCTTGGGCTCACCATACCCTGTAAGCTAACCCATGCCCATAGAGCAGGTGTCTGCTGAATTCAGTGAGACAGTCCTTTATATTTTGTGGGCAATAGGAAGGCAAGGGGGCAAAAGGGGGTGCAAATATTGACTACAGAGGTTGTTTGAGAATTGTATAATAGAGCACTTGACGTCTGGATATACCCACATCATGCCAGGTAACATTCAGATTATGGACCCGTTTAGCACTCTAGGTTTATAATGGTTCTATTTACTAATGTTGTATTATATTATTGCTTTGCACAGGATATTGCAGACATCAACAAACAATTTCCAGAGCTGGCAGCAGATATCAAGATTCCTGAATTTTTTGAAAAGGATCAGTTCTTCTCCAGTGTCTTCCGAATCAGCTCTCCGGGGCTGCAGCTCTGGACACACTATGATGTATGTTCTTTCTATAGATATAATTATGTTACGCCATAAGGACTCATTCACACGTGCACACAGGGCTGAACAGCAGATTCCTCTGGCAAGAACAATGACAGGCTGACAGGAGCTGTCCATTACTGTTCTCATGCATCCGCACATCCTGCAGTTACCTGTGGTTAAGGTCAGATGATCTGCCTGATGCAATCTTAATGTATACAACAAAGAAGGGGAAGTTTTATTGTAGTATGCCAGTTCGTTTTATTTCTGTTCTTGCAGTGACAGAAGACTCTTCTGTTTTTAGGTGATGGATAATTTACTTATTCAGGTAACAGGAAGAAAAAGAGTTGTCCTATACAGCCCTCGGGATGCAGCATTTTTATATTTATCAGGTGAGGATGATATATCACATCAATATGATAGCTTAGTCTTGTTAGATATGTTCTTTATTATCCGTTGGGTAGAGTAATGGCCCGCTCACGCCAGTGCTCTTAAAAAACGTCATAATGTGTTTTTTTTTGTGTTTTTTTAATTGCATATTGTGATTTTAGCACATTTTTAACCACTTCAGCCCCGGACCATTTGGCTGGCCAAAGACCAGAGCACTTTCTGCGATTCAGCACTGCGTTGATTTAACTGACAATTGCGCGGTTGTATGACGTGGCTCCCAAACAAAACCAACGTTCATTTTTACCACAAAATCTTTTGGTGGTATTTGATCACCTCTGCGGTTTTTATTTTTTCCGCTATAATCAAAAAAGAGCGACACATTTTTGCTATAATAAATATCTCCAAAAAATATATAAAAAAAAACATATTTTTCCTCAGTTTAGGCCGATACGTATTCTTCTACATATTTTTGGTACAAAAAAATCTCAATAATATATTAATATTATTATTCTATAAATATATATATATATTATATATATTTATTGATTGGTTTGCGCAAAAGTTATAGCGTCTACAAAATAGGGGATAGTTTTATGGCATTTTTATTAATAATTCTTTTTTTTTTTTTACTAGTAATGGCGGCGATCAGCGATTTTTATCATTACTGCGACATTATGGTGGACACATCAGAAAATTTTGACACATTTTTGGGACCATTCACATTTATACAGCGATCAGTGCGATTAAAAATGCATTGATTACTATGTAAATGTGACTGGCAGTGAAGGGATTAATACTAGGTGGCGCTATAGGGGTTAAGTGTGTCCTAGGGAGTGATTCTAACTGTGGGGGGAGGGGCTACCTTTGACACATCACTGATCACCGCTTTCGATTACAGGGAGCTGTGATCAGTGACAGTGTCACTAGGCAGCACGGGGATATTCTTGTTTACATTAGCATTTTCCCGTTCCTCCTCTCTGTGAGATGATCACTGGTATCCCTGCGGTCACACTCATGGTGCTCCCGGCGGGGGAATGGCGGCAAATTCAAAGGGACGTACAGGTACGCCCATTTGTGCAGCTGTGACATTCTGTCGACGTATATCTACATGTGCTGGTCGGGAACCGGTTAATGTGTTGCATTAATGTGTTTTACATACATTGAGATCCCTGGACACCTGGGAAAAATTAACAATTGACATGAGATTCAAAAAACACACTTAAAAAGAACTCAGTGCATTTTTTGGTGTGTTTTGGGTGCAATTACATAGTTACATCGTTGGTAAGGTTGAATAAAGACAACAGTCCATCCAGTTCAACCTGTGTAGGTGTGTGTGTGTATGTAGAAAAATAATTTCCCATATCCCCCCTATATTTTGCTAAGATGTCCGTCCAAGAGTCTTTTAAAACTATTTATATTTCCTGCGACACCACTGACTGTGGAAGAGAGTTCCACATCCTTACCGCCCTGACAGTGAAAAACCCCTATGCTACTTAAGGTTAAACTGCTTCTCTTCCAGTCTCATTGTGTGGCTCCGTGTCCTCTTACACTCCCTGGGACTGAAAAGTTTTATGCTTAGCCCTGGTTCATATTGGGACGATTTGACATGTCAAATCAGCAGCAATTGCCGGCAATGTCACCAACCTAATCGGTGTGACTCTGCATTTGTGGTGCCATACCGATTTCAAGAAGTAGTTTCTGTACTATTTTTGCGACTTTGGGCTGCGATTTAGATGTCTCTGAAATCGCAGCCAAAATCGGGACTGACGCGGTTTCATTCCCGCTGCTCAGTGTGACCCTGGACTTATGCTGGGATCACCATTGAGAAATTAGTAAATTGCTGTTTTAGGCCCCCTTTACACATGCGAAAAGTTCAGGCCTGTCAGTTTTTTAGGCGGACCTGAATGGTCAAGCCATGCAGTTCTATGGAGCAACAGATGTCAGCGGTGACATGTCCACTAACATCCAATCCGCTAAATTCAGACAGATGGAAACCCTATTTTCCATCCGTCTGGTGGATTGGATTGGATGAAAATGGACAGGCGGATCCGTTTTCATCCGATCCCCCATAGCGGAGAGTGGATATTTGACAGGTCTGCCTCTCCACAGTGAGCAGAGACCTGCCGGCTCAGCGGGGATCAACGGCTCGATCCACGCTGAGCAAACTGAGTCCGTGAAAACGGACATTCATGTGTGAAAGAGCCTTTAGGCTGCATTCACATCTGAACGTTTAGTTTTCAGGCAGAAAGTCCCATCATTTTGCTGCGATTTTGTTCCGGTCAGAAGGTCACCAATGTAAAAAGCAGAAAAACGCCTGTGATCTGCCTAAAAAGAAGCTTGTGTAATTTTTTGGGCTTCAGGCATTTTGCTTCAGGTGACAAAACGCTCAGATGTGAACAGGTGCCATTGAAATGAATGGGATTTTGCTTGTTGGGCGTTTTTAGAGCGTTTTTTCAGGCGTTTTATGAGCATTTTACAAGCTGTGCAGCCTTAAATAAAAGTGGGCAGAAAAAGCCCTGAAGAGTCATTGCTGGAGTGGACTGGACTCACTGTTCTGCACTACCATTGAGTTAAACAGCCCCCAACTTGTCACAGACTCCTAATGTCTTTCCTGCACTCTGCCTTAGTAAATCATGTACAGGCTGCTCTCAGCTTGCTTTAACCTTTCAATTCCATAACATATGGTACACATCATTTGCAGCTAAAGGGTTGATGGGCAGCAGAGAAACAAGGTGTGGTAGACCTTAAAGTGGATCTGTGTCAAGAAAAATACACACGACTGCCGTAGCTGGCCATTTAAAAAATTCTGTCTGCTGGCTATGTCTGGCTTTAACTCTAACTTGGTCACTGAACTAGAAAGTCAGGGTGCGATTTACTTATTTCTCATCATTGTTTTAAAAAGTAATAGGCTCCTGGATCAAAGCTAGGCAAATAGTCTTTTTTGATAGGTCGCCTATTATTCCATTTGATTCCTTTCAGAAAAGGGCAACTACCATTAAACTCCAAACTTGTGTTTTTGTTCTGATCCTACTGTTTTATATATTACCCAAACCCCTGATTTCACTTCTGTAATTTTCTAGTGCAGGTTAGAAATGTATGGGTTATGACATGCAGCACAAACTGTTAAAGAGGAGGTAAACGTATATCTTTAACCACTTCAGCCCCAGAAGGCTTTACCCCCTTCCTGACCAGAGCACTTTTTACAATTTTGCACTGCGCTGTTTTAACTGGTAATTGCGCGGTCATGCAATGCTGTACCCAAACTAAATCCGCGTCCTTTTTTCCCACAAATAGAGCTTTCTTTTAGTGGTATTTGATCACCTCTGCTTGTTTTTTTTGTTTTTTTTGCGATATAAACAAAAAAAGACTGAAAAATTTGAAAAAAATCATATTTTCTACTTTTTGTTATAAAAAAATAAAATGAACTCAATTTTAGTCATACATTTAGGCCAAAAAGCATTCAGCCACATGTCTCGGGTAAAAAAAATTCAATAAGCATATATTTATTGGTTTGTGCAAAAGGTATAGCGTCTACAAACTAGGGTAAATTTTATGGAATTTACGCAGCTTTTTAGTTTGTGACTGCCTATCTCATCTCTTGAGATGTTAAAATGGCAGGGCAGTACAAACCCCCCCCAAATGACCCATTTTAGAAAGTAGACACCCCAAGGAATTTGCTGAGAGGCTTGTTGAGCACATTGAATATTTAATTTTTTTGTCACAAGTGATTGAAAAATGACAAAAAAGAAAACAAAAAAAAAACTGTTTTTACACAAAGTTGAAACTGAAATTATATATTGCTCAAACATGCCATATGTGAAATTACACCCCAAAATACATTCTGCTGCTTCTCCTGAGTACGGGGATAACCACATGTGTGAGACATTTTGGCAGTCTAGCCACGTATAGGACCCCCAAAAACCAATCACCGCCTTCAGGCTTTCTAAGGGAGTAAATTCATGATTTCACTCCTCACCACCGATCACAGTTTCGGAGGCCATTAAATGCCCAGATGGCACAACCCCCCCCCCCCCCTTCAAATTACCCCATTTTAGAAAGTCGTTTTGAAAATTGAAAAAAGAAAAAAAAAAATCCTTTTCTTTATTTTTATTTTCATTTTTCCAAAGCGAGAGCTGCAAATACTCACCATGTCTCTTAGCAAATACCTTGGGTGTCTTGTGCTATCTGGACATTTCAGGGCTTCCGTAATTGTGATAGGTTGTGAGCAGTAAAATCACAATTTTACGCCCTTAGCCTGAAGGCGGTGCTTGGTTTTTCGGGGTCCTGTATGCGGCTAGACTCCCAAAAAGTCCCACACATGGGGCATCCCTGTACTCAGGAGAAGCATCAGAATGTATTTTGAGGTTACATATAACCATGTCATGTTTGAGCAAAATATTATTTAGTGACAACTTTGTGAAAAAAAAGAAAATGTATTGTTATTTTCCCGAAACTTGTGGCAAAATATAAAATATTCCATGGACTCAACATGCCTATCAGCAAATAGCTTGGGGTATCTACTTTGCAAAAATGGGTCGGGGGGGGGGGTTGACCTGCGCACGATTTTTATTGTTATCACAGAGAATATCCCATATTATAGCAATAGGTAGTGACAGGTATTATTATTTTTTTTTTAAATGTGGTCTATTAGATGCCAGATCTCTCCTCTGCCCTCAAAGCATCTGACCACACCAAGATCAATGTGATAAGATAATTTCCCGATAGCGCTGTTTATATCCGGTGAAACTGAAGTCATGAAATGCTTGTAGCTTTCGGTTTCCAGAATAAGAACAGGGTCGGGTACGCCTGACCGTAGCAGGGACCACTACTCTGTCATCAGGGCTATCTGTCAGGGTCCTGCTGCTGTCTACTGGTTCATATTCTGAGCCTGAATCTGACTGATGGGTGACTTCCGCTTCACTCTCATCTGTCATGCTCAGAAACGTGTAGGCCTCTTCAATACTTTACCTCAGATTGGACATTGTGGCCTCTAAATTTACATGTACAACTAGTGCGACTCATAGGTAAAAAGAGCACCTGGTTGTCAGCGACTGCTTCAATTGCTACCAAAAAAAACTGTTAGCATTCGCAAGGATCAGGCCTGACTCTGCAAATGCTGCAGTTATGTGTCTTGTGTTTTGTAAGTGACAGTGATCAATTGATACGGCACTTGGGTGGGATGGGCGGAGGGGCTAAACGCAGGTGCTAGCAGATATCTGGGCTAATCCCGCTAACGCTGCATTTTTGGGAACTCTATACTACTGAGGACGCTAGTATAGATCTGATCAGATCAAAGATATTGATCTGTTCAAACACTATACTAGTAAGGGAGATGTATGGTGTCTGTGTGGGTGTTAGCACTACTGGCACTAATCTGACGCTGCCCGGGGATGATGCTGACACTGATGCTAAATCCTGTGCTGGGGGGGCGAGCAGGGGGTTAAACAGTGATCAGAAAATAGATCTGTACATTATATTAGTGACACTGGTGACAGGGGGTGAAAGGGTTAACGAGGGAGCGATCAAGGGGTTAAGATCGGGGGTGACAAGTGTGCCTACGTGTACTGGTGTTAGTGTAGTGTTGTGCAACTCTCTTCTCTCCACTCTCTCTGAAACCGAAAAGAGTTCCACAAGGGGAGATGACGTCTCTTCCCCTGCCTGTGTTTACATTACACAGGCAGGGGAGGCATTTCATTCACCAGAACCGATCAGCAGGTCCTGGCCAGAAATCATTAGCTTGGACCTGAAGACTGATCGGTTCTGTAACGAATCCAATCATTGCGTGCAGCAGTGCCATTCTGCCGCCGCCAACGATGGCGGGCGGTCTTAAAGTGGTTACGTTTTACCTATAGGTAAGCCTATATTAAGGCTTACCTAGAGGTAGTGTAAATATCTAATAAACATGTACCACTTAGGAGATATTTACTGTCCTAGGAGCCAGTCACGTCACTGGTGGATGCGCTCTGAAGGAACAGCCGCCCGTGCCATTGCTTCAGAGCAGTGTGCTGTGACCTGGCGGCTCCCACGCAAACCTGGAAGGAAGATAGCGTATAGATGGACACTGTCTCCATCGATGACATTGCATCGCTGGAAGGCTTTGTTTTGAGGTAACTTTCACATAATGTGCTAGTATGCAATGCATACTAGCACATTATGCCTTTTGCCTTGCAGGTAAGGCAAAAAATTTTTTAAAAGTGCAGTGGTTTACAACTGCTTTAAGTCAACCTCAAATATCATATGCAAACAGTGTTTATGCCATCAGTACTGAAGTAGCATTATGTTTTTAGGCGTGCCTTCATCGTCAACCGCATATTCACATACAACCCCCTCCAATTCAAAAAAAAGTTGTAAAGCTGTGTAAAATCTACATAAACAGAATGCATTGATTTGCAAATCTCATAAGCCCATTATTTATTCACAATAGAAAATATATCAATGGTTTAACCACCAGCAGTACATTTACTGTGGGCGGGCAGCATGGGCAGTTTGAATCACATACCTGTACGTCATTCAGCCTGTTCCATGTCAATGGTGTGCAGCATGCCGCTCCTGAGACCGTTTTGTCCACCATGCTGGTAGTACAATGTATGTTCCCTCTAGCAATTTGCATCCTTAACCTAAATCATACACATGTGTTAAGGTGATAGGGAGGAACAACTTTATTGTCTATGTCGGAAACCATCATCAGTCTGGTGGGCAGAATTCAAATACTAAATAGTAATAGTGCTGATAAACACTACGTTGGCAGAGAAGATCATATCACTTGAATGAAGGTACTGTGTGCACCTCTTCTGCAGAGCTCAGGAATAAAAAAAAAAAAAAGGATTTTTTTTATTTTTTTGGAATTTTGCGATTTTATTCTTTTATTGCTGGATCAATAATTATGACAGTGGTGCCATCTGATGGAAATCCTGAAAACATGACCTGTTGGGGGTATTTGAAGACCGTAGCTAAGAAATTTAGAAATACTGTACTTTTATCAGAATGACCTCATCACAAAATAGTTTGTACCTGTACCTTCGTATACATATGTGAATTGAGGAGTTTTCTGAGCGTGAACTTTTTTTTGTTTCCAGGTGACAAGTCTGAGGTATTAGATGTAGATAACCCAGACTTGTCTACGTATCCACTTTTCTCTGAAGCAAGGCGTTATGAATGCACCTTAGAAGCTGGGGATGTGTTATTTATTCCAGGTAAGTGAATTTATCTTTCTTAGGTTCATGCAGAAATGGATAAGAAGGGTCCTCTGGTCATTATAATGGCAAAAACCAAAACCTCTACAGTATGCTTGGGAACAAGTGGGAATGCCAGATTTAAGTATAACTAGCCGTGTTTTTTTGCTGGAGGCTTATGTGTATTTCCTTCCCATTGCTTAAAGAAAAAAGTAGAAAGCATTTCAGTTGCAGAAAGAAGAGAGAAAAACATAAACGGCAATAGAGGTGAAAATTTAGAAATCAAAGTGCAGCGCTAAAATGATAACCAATATGCATAATAATACATGTGCAAAACAAAAAAAACAAGTTCTACAATAAATAGCATATGTGAATCTACTATCCCAAAAAAAAAAAAAAAGACAGGTAAGGAGAGTATCTTCCCACTCGGCGATAGAAAAAACACCTTTGTGAACAGTCTGTGATCAGCAGTTTGATGCTGTATAGGTCCAGCCCATCTAAATGTGCAGCACAGCTCCTTACCAGAACTTGTTGGCCACTATATTATAAATGGTCATGAAGCGCTGTCAGGATCCCTCCAAACCACAAGCCTCTTTTGCTAGAGCCACCAAGAATTGCTCAAATGTAAAAAAAACACTCTCATAGTGCAAAACTGCATGTCAAGAGTTTATCAAAATATATATAAAAATATGCACTCACACGGTGAAATGCACAGTCATGTATAGCAGTGGTCATCAACCCTGTCCTCAGGGCCCACTAACAGGCCAGGTTTTATGTATTAAGTTGGGGAGATTCAGACTAGAATACTGCAATCACTGAGCAGCAAATTATATCACCTGTGATGTATTTCAGTTATTTTGCAAACCTGGCCTGTTAGTGGGCCCTGAGGACAGGGTTGATGACCACTGATGTATAGCACCCTTATTGTCCTTGAATGAATGCCATTGTTCCTTTATGCCTAACTCCAGGTTTCATTTAACCTTAAATAGTGGATTTGGATTAGGATGGTCCAAACCAACCAGTTCCTTTACTAATACACGCAGCCGCTGTCAATGCTGTATAAACTCTATACAGAAACTACATACAATGTACATTGCTGTGTTTAGTAGGGTTATGGGGTACTCCCATCCCATTCCCAGAATAACATCAAGTTAGGCTGAGCACTGCTTAACCATTCAGAGGAATCTTTGTATTTTATGAATGAATGCAAGGCTTCCTTTGAATGGCTGAGGTGGAGAGGGTGGCATCACCATCCCTACCTCAGCAAATCAGAGTAAGTCTTGTATTCATTTTTTCTTTTATTGGGTTTAGTGACTTTAGTAAACTGATTTTTTTTTTTTTTTAGGCTTTACTACATACACTTTAATTGTTTTTTATATGCATTAGAAAAAACATGCCCGTTTGTTAAATGGAATTGTTGCAGTGTTATAATATTACTTGTTATGCTGTTTCTTGTTGGTTTTAGCTCTGTGGTTCCATAATACAGTTGCTGAAGAGTTTGGAGTTGGAGTTAATGTTTTTTGGAAACACCTGCCACCTGAATGCTATGATAAAACGGACACATATGGGAACAAGGACCCTACTGCAGCTTTGCGAGCTGTACAGATATTAGATCGGGCCCTGAAAACATTGGATGAACTTCCTGAGGAATATAGAGATTTTTATGCTAGAAAAATGGTATTACGGATACAATCCAAATCCTACAGTACCAACTTTGAATAAAATTTGTGCTGTGTTCAGTGAAATAACAATTGTCAGCAAATTGACTGATATTTGGATCCTTCGGGTTTTGTGACTGAACATGATTAGTCCAAATACTGTATGTAAATGTTGGAGCTTAACTCCAGGAAAACAGTTAAAGTAAAACTAAAGTGTCTGTTATTTTAACATAAAAAATAAAATGTTATACGTACCTGCTCTGTGCAGTGGTTTTGCACAGATCAGCCCTAATCCTCCTCTTCTCGGGTCCCTCTTCAGCACTCCTGGCCCCTCCTGTTGAGAGCCCCCACACCAAGCAGCTTGCTATGGGTGCACCCAAGCCCAGCCACAGCTCCCTGTGTCCACGAGGCCTGGCCCCACCCTCTCTCTATCATTGGCTCACTATATTTGATTGACAACAGCGGGAGCCAATGGCGCTTCGCTTCTGTCTCAGCCAATGAGGAGGGGGAGTCCCGGACAGCCAAGTCTCTCGTGCAACATCACTGGACAGGGATGGGGCTAAGGTAAGTATTAGGGGGGCTGCTGCACACAGAAGGCTTTGTATCTTAATGGATAGAATGCATTAAGACAAAAAAAACCTTCTGCCTTTACAACCACTTTAAAGGGCTAGTTTACATTTGCAGCAGCCCTTGTTGCCCCTCTGAAAAGTGGTCCGTAGTAGAATTCTTTTCAAAGGGCAACTGGGAGGTGCAATATCAGCACTTCAGCTCCTGTTTCATGCCTTCGCCAATGCGCTGTAACCGCATACATTGGGCGTGGTTGTGGCATGGCTGCATTCACTTGAATGGGTCATGTTCGGCAGTGGTACTGCCTGCAAAACATGACAGAGGGTTTAATTTTTGATGCCATTTGTACAACCCACAGCACCACTGCCTACAACCACAAATGTAAACAAGCCAAGCGTTGTCAGGAAACTCAATAAGGAGAGTTCCGCTATTTACACTGCAAAGGCCAGTTCACACTATGCCCACACAGGTACGCACTGTGCTTTCCTGTGTGTATCAGACCACATGCAAAATGCACTCCATTTGTGCAGCAGGTGTCAGTAGAAAGTTAAGGACTCTCCAAATGCAGGTCACAGATGCAGTGCATTTGCTCACACCAGATCACATGGTACTTTTGTACCTTGCAATTCGGTTGCAGTGCATTTTAAAAAGTAGTTCACGCACTACTTTGATGTTCTGTGATTTTAGCCATTCAAATTAAATGGGCTGAAATCGCACTGCACAGAGCCGCATGTTTGTGGGCATGGTGTGAACAGGCCCTTAAGGGGTAATTTGTAGACATGGTACATTTGTCCACCTGGCATACACCTCCCACCAGCAGATGGCCGTATAAAAGGGCTCGCTGAATAGGTGCAACTAATGGTGAGGAAGATTTCAGCTGGTGGTCCTCACCTGTGCTACTCTGGTACATAGCCAGCTTGGGTAACCCATCTGTAGTGGGTTTCATTGCTCAATGACAAGCTGAAATACAAGCGGTTTCCAATAGGCCCAGTTTACCAACACACAGATCCGGGTTAGGGAAAATACAATATTTTGGCTCCTCATTTTTTCATACCATGCAATGTGTTAAAAATGCATGTCAATGCACATCAACTAAACTGCATTTAGTACATGTTAATTTGAAAATTCCCTGAGCTCACCCCCCCTAGATTCCCTTTGCCCAAGGCGGCTGGAGTATATTATCCCCCTAAATAATCAGTACAACAAAATATAAATAAATAGATATCAGCCCCCCTAAGTATGCAATATATATACAATCCAATAATATTAACCACTTTGATACTTGGCCAATTCTGGCATTCTTACCTTAAAAAGTCATAATTTTTCTGCTAGAAAAGTACTCAGAACCCCCAAACATTTTATATATATTTTTAGCACAGACCCTAGCAAATAAAATGGCGATCGTTGCAATTTATGTCACACGGTATTTAAGCAGCAGTTTTTCAAATGGAATTGTTTTGGAAAAAAACACTTTTAATAAATGAAAAAAAAAATCTATATATATTTACCCCAATTTATTTGTATAATGTGAAAGATGATATTACGCCAAGTAAATAGATACCTAACATGTCATGTAGGAAGAGAAGTGAATTATGGTGCTAGTAGAGGGAGGTTGGCGAGATAGGGACTGGCACATGGTTCTTGGAAAAAGTTTTATTGGAGTCGATGTGATGGAGAGATAGTGGCAGGCACTTGGAGTCTGGCTGCAGCTAGCCCAAAGGAGGATTGGAAAACATCATGATCTGTGTGAAGAAGGTGTGGGAAGCGCTACCATCTGAATGCATTGCGTTACTGGCAGATAAAAACAAGGATATTGGTAAATATTGTCATTTACATTGAATTTATTTTAGTTAAAACCATGTATTCCTAAGAGAGGAACTGCAGAGCTTGGCAGGGCTGCGGCTGGGTCTCAAGGATCGAGCTGTAGGAGCCGCTGAAAGATGATGTTGGTCTGGCTGTAGAGGTGCCGTGGATGGTGGCAGGTCAGCCACGATGCAGAAGGCGGCAGTAGTATGCAACAGTCAGCTGATAGGCTAGAGCGAGGAGATGGAGGTCCAGATGTGTAGTGGTTGGCCAGCAGGGTGGAACTGGAGACAAGCTGGAGCCAAGACCAATACAGGTAGGTTCCAGGAGGAGAGCGTGGCTACGTGTTATTGGGGCAAACCTTTGTCAAACCATTGTTATTATTGCTCTTGCTCTGTTGCAGTGATACCTCAAATGTGTGGTTTGAATGCAGTTCACATATGTGTGCGTAAGCTACGTATGCCGTCACTTCTTCGTGCGAGTACGAGGGGATGTGGGCGCTCTAAAAAAAATTTATTTTTTCATTATTTTTACACTGTCACTTAATTTTTTTTTTTGTAAGTACTTTTATTCCTTTTACAAGAAAGACCCCAGATATATCTACTCTGGAAAGCAAAGAGAGTTAAAAAAAAAAAGGGAAGATCTCTGTTTTCCAGGTAAACATAAAGCTGGCAGTGTTTACATCAGATTACCTCCACCCATCAGATCTTGTAACGAAAGTCATGTTGCGACCAAAAAAAGGAATTTTTGTACTCATCGTAAAATCCTTTTCTCTGTAGTTCACCGACTGACACAGCTTAAACCATTGATTGTTACGCCACCTTCAGGAGAGGACTAGGCATAACCTGTAATAATAAAACTAGAACTTCTAGTTCCGCCCAAGGGGCGGTCCCTTAGGTAAAAACCCCACAGCCTGCATTGCAGCTTCAGTACGTCAACAAGCAGTATAACGTAGAGAAAAATAGGAGGGGTGGGTGCTGTGTCAGTCAGTGAACTACAGAGAAAAGGATTTTACGGTGAGTACAAAAAATCCTATTTTCTCTCACGTTCACCGACTGACACAGCTCCTCTCTTAGACCATCAGGATGTCCCCAAGCAGTGCCAAAACGAGGGGTGGTAAAACAGCATAAAACTTCACCCACAATGGCATGTGAGAACTAGTATAAACTTTACCCACAAAAATGACAGTGTGTGGGAATAACCAAAACTTTTTTACCCACAAAAAAACAGGGTGCTCCTCAACTAAGCGGCACTACCTCCAAACCAGACCAGAACTGCGGTAACAAATGCAACAGTGCATTACTTAAAGGTACTGCCTGTACTCGTAGGCCTGTACTACAATCTGTCTGATCCACCTGGAAATGGTGGCCAACGAGACCGCCATGCCTTTTTTCGGACCAGCCACCGAAACAAACAAGGAGTCTTCCAAAAGGGAGCCGTAGCAGACAAATACACGTCTAGGGCCTGAAGGGCCACCTCCTTAGGATGTGTCGGCTTAGGACACAGAGATGGTAACACAATGTCTTCATTGATGTGGAACGCCAAAACCACCTTCTGCAGAAAAGAAGGTTGCGGACGCAACACCACCTTATCCTTGTGGATAACCAGATAGGGCAATTTGCAAGATAAGGCCGCCAGTTCTGAAACCCTCCTTGCCGAATTAATGGCCACTAGAAAGACCACGTTCTGGGAAAAAGTCAATAGAGGGATCTCTCTGATATTTTCAAATGGTGGTTTTTGAAGCGCCGATAACACCAGGTTCAGATCCCACGGGGGTAATGGTGGATGCACCGGAGGAACTACATGTCGGACCCCTTGAACAAAAGTGCTCACTAGAGAGTGAGACGCCAGGGGGTTACTGAAAAAAGACAGCCAAAGCTGATATTTGTCCTTTAATGGTGCTTAAAGCCAATTTCTACTAATTGCTGTAGAAACAGCGGGATCCTGGATATAGAAAAAGGAGCGCGGACACCATCCTTTCTCCTCACACATGAAGAGGTAGGCCTTCCAGGTACGATGATATATCTTTTGTGAAGAAGATTTCTGTGCTCTCAGTATAGTTGGGATCACCGAGTCTGAAAGACCCCGGTTCCTCAACACCTGGCTCTCAATAGCCATGCCGTTAAAACCAGCGATGGTAAAGCAGGATGGAGAATCGGACCTTGAGACAGAAGGTCTTCTCGCAATGGCAGTTGCCAAGGGGCGTCTGCCACCAGGCGCACTAGGTCTGCGTACCAGGGACAATGGGGCAATCAGTACTACTGGAATCCCCCTCAGCCTACACTCTGCGGAGCGGACGTGGTAACAGTTTCAGCGGAGGAAAGGCATAGATCAGCTGATACTGATACCACAGAGCCACCAGAGCGTCTGACGCATCTGCCCAAGGATCTCTTGTCCTGGACATGAATCTCTGCACCTTCTGATTGAGACAGGAGGCCAGAAGATCCACGTCTGGTGTGCCCCATCGCAGGCACAGTAGCCTGAACACCTCCGGATGCAACGCCCATTCTCCTGGGTCCAGCATCTGGCGACTTAGATAGTCCGCCTGCCAGATCTCCACTCCCGGGATGTAAATGGCCGATAGGGCCGGTACATGTCGCTCTGCCCACTAAAGGATGTGAGCAACCTCCCGTGCGGTGGCCAAGCTTCTTGTTCCTCCTTGGTGATTGACGTATGCTACCGCCGTGGCGTTGTCTGACTGGATCCTGATCGGACGCCCTCAAAGTCTTATTGACCATGTGGAGAGGCATAGCCTGATCGCTCTCAGTTCGAGCAGATTGATCGGCAACTTGGATTCCTCCACCGACCAGAGGCCCTGGGTCGAATGAACTCCCATTACTCCACCCCAGCCAGTTAGGCTGGCATCTGTATTGATCACTGTCCATTTCAGAGTACCGGGGACCTCAGCCACCAGAGCAGGGAATCCCTGATTAATTGGCTCACCTGAATCTGTCGATCCAGGGACAATGGAGATTTGTCCCATTTTGTCAAAATCTTCTTCTGCAGGACTCTGGTGTGAAACTGGGCATACGGTACTGCCTCGAATTAGGCCACCATGAGCCCTAGGACTCTCATGCAGAAGTGTAGTGACGACCACCTGCGGTTCATAAACAGTTTTAACGCAGCTCCGAGAGTTTGCAGCTTGTCAGAAGGGAGAAACACTCTCGCTTCCAAGGAGTCCAGCAGTAAGCCTAGGTACTCCAAACGCTGAGTCGGCAAAATCACTGACTTTTTTAGGTTCAACAGCCAACCAAATTCCTGCAGGGTCTGCATGGTGATCGCCACATCCGCCTCTATCTCTGAGGCGGAAGATTCTCTCAGGAGGAGATTGTCTAGGTAACCCACGATCGCGTTCCCGCGTTGTCGCAGCAGTGCTAAAACAGGAGCCAATACCTTAGTAAAGACTCGGGGGGGGGGGGGGGCAATGGCAAACCAAAAGGGACAGCCATAAACTGGTATTGGGCTTCCCCAACTGCTAATCACAAAAACCTCTTATGCCAAAAGCATACGGGTATGTGTAGGTACGCATCCTGGATGTCCAAAGACGCCAGGGAGTCCCCTTGTTGGAGTGCAGCGACTACTGAGTAAACTGATTCCATTCTGAACCTCTGTACTTTTACAAAGTAATTGAGGGCTTTCAGGTCAAAGATTGGATGTACCCCTTCCTTTTTGGGGACTACGAACAGGTTTGAGCCTGGAAACGTTCCAATTCCAGAACAGGTACTATCACCCAGCGTCTCAGCAGGTCCCTAACCGCCCCCAATAGGGCCTCCCAGCGAGCCGGGAGTACGGGTATGCTGGAGGGGAAGAATCTGTTTTACGGCCAAGAGAAGAACTCTATCTTGTAGCCTGAGGAAATCAGATCGCAGACCCATTGGTCAGACAGCCGAGAGGCCCACCGGGCTGCAAACTCCCGAAGGCGACCCCCCACCCGTGTTGCGGGCGGGGGTAAACCTTAATGCGGTAGCACTTTTGCTCACAAGCTTGTGGTTCCAGGGATGCTTTGGTCCTTCAGAGGTCGTCCTGTTGGGCTGGGGACGCTTGGCCGAAGCTCCAGGTGGACGAAAAAGCCGTTTGTGAGCGGAAAATGAGGGCCCTTGCCTATGACGTGGCTCCTTAGCCTTCCTGGCCTGTGGGAGTAGTGTACTCTTACCACCTGTGGCATTTTTTTAGAATGTCATTCAATGAGGCTCCAAAGAGCCATTGCCAAGGAAGGGAAGATCTCAAGGGCTTTCTTAGATGCCTGGTCAGCAGACCAGCATTTTAGCCAAATCAGCGCCTCAGCACCACCGAAGCCCTGGACAACGGAGGGAGAGTGTCCAGGGCTGCGTCACAAATGTACTTAAGGCCTTGCACTAATTGGTCTGCTAGTTCCACGCAGACAGGAGAGGCCTGTTGCTCTCCCAATTCACGGTGTAAAAGTTTTGCCCACTCAGTGAGTGTATGCGACACAAGTGCAGATGCCAGTACTGGTCGCATTGTTGACCCCACAACCATAAACAAGGAACGAGCCACTGCCTCTTCCTTCCTGTCCGTGGGGTCCTTAAAGACAGGAGTCCCCTCTACCGGGATCGTGGTTACTTTGTTTAACCTAGATACTGGGAGGTCCACGACCGGAGGAGCCGACCACTTTTTGAGAAGGCTCTCCTCAAAGGGGTAACGCACCGCCATGTATTTGGGGACGGAAAAAGGTCCATTGCGGTCTACCCCATTTCTTGTAAATGAACTTACTGAAATAAGTCAGATACGGGAACACCTTAGGTGAGCGGGCTGGCTTATGGGACCCAAAGGGGACCGCTACATCAGCAGAGGGATCTGCTGGCTCCTGAATTTTCAGGGTATCAAGCACAGCTGTGATATGTGCTCCAACAAGCGCGCACAGACCCGGTCCGATCGGTCCTGGTCAGCGTCATCTGAAATGACAGAATAGGGGTCACCTGCCTCAGCAGGGCCCGAGTCTGCGTCAGAGCTCTCCCAGGAGGACAAGGGGGCAGGGGCAGTTTTTTACCACCTTTGCGCCCACGCACCGCCTCCATCTTGGCAATGAAGGAATTAAAGACCGCCGACTCTGTGTCCAGAGGCACTGCACTGTCTGCAGTTGAACCGGTTGCAATTGCCTGGTTCTGCGCCGTCCAACTGCTTTGAATGGTGCTGAAACTGACCAAAAACTTGTTCAGGCTTCAAGAAAATGGCCGCCGAGCATCCAGTATAAAGGACATAATTACAAGGAAAATGGCAGCCGAACTACAGGAAAATGACTACAGAGCAAGCTGCTCCTTGGTCACACCAACAATGGCCACCGAGCACTGTATACCATAAGGGACAGTGAAAAACAAGCAGAGAAATGGTGGTGAAACAGCGCTGCAGCGATCAACAGACACAGCCTCCAGACACCTCCATGGAGAGACCTACATAGATCCAGGGCACAGCCAGCCAGCGCAGCCCCCCTCAGGTGAGAGCCCCTGGAAGAGCCCCTGTTTATGGCACACACACTGCTCAGCAGCCCATGCAGCATCCCCCACAGGGAAGGGGGGAGGGAAGATAGGGACAGGGAGAGAAGAGAGGGAGGTGAGGGACCCCCGAATCGACCTCCCAGGGAATGCCCAGCTGCTCAGCCCCAACAAGGCAGGGAGAGCTGTACTTACCAGTCCTGAAGAGCTGGAAGACATTCCATCACAGACCCACTCTCCAATCAGTACGGAGTGGCTGCTGGCCCGGCACACTGACACAGACATCAGTAGCCTGGTCATATGCTAAGGCATGTCGTGGCTGACCCAGCGCGGAGCTTTGGTCTGCACACGCTCGATGGGGAGACTACAAGGATAAGAGTATCCAGCCTGTCACCCAGCCGGCTGTTGATAGCAGATCACAGGATCTTTAATCTTGCGCAAAAAGCAAAGCTTCTGCTGAAAAATCCACAGACCGATGGGCCCGCAGGGTTCCTACGTCCTTCTTCTTCACTAGGCAGAAAAAAACTGAGGCTGTGGGGTTGTTACCTAAGGGACCGCCCCTTGGGCGGAACTAGAAGTTCTAGTTTTATTACATGTTAACATGTTATGCCTAGTCCTCGCCTGAAGGTGGCGTAACAACCAATGGTCTAAGAGGAGCTGTCAGTCGGTGAACGTAAAGAAATACATAGAGAAATACCTACTGCGCATGCGCTCCAACATGCCTTCCACAGCACTATGTGTTCCAAACAGTTCATGATCTGATGGGGAGCCGTAATCTGATAGAACACCCATGCGGACATCTTACTACACCCCATCTACGTCTTGAATTTCAGAGTAATTTTAGCAATAAAGTGAACGTATATAAATAAATATAGTGTGTGTATATTTTATATATATATTACAGGGCTCGACAAATCCCAGTCGCCGTTGCGACTAGAAATTGTGCCCTAGCGCCTGGGTTTTTGTCACCGACAGGTGCCTCTGTTGCTCTGTGTCTGGTGCCTCCAGACACAGAGCACTGTCTGGTAGTCGGGATGGAGCAGGAAGAGAGTAGCTCAGCAGCCTCTGACATCCTCCTCCCTTCTCCACACACTGTTGTCAGAGCAGCGCCGCAGTGTGTGAAACTGTGTAGAGAGGAGCTGTCAAAATTGAGGCTGAATGTCGGGGTGGGCGGGACCCAGCTTTCCATTACCAGCCGATGGGATCTGGGTAGGGCGATACCTGTATGTGGCCCCTCCCCTCTCTTAAGCAGCCCAATCATTGGCTGGATAGCTGCCGGGTTCCGCCCACCTCTGACATCACGCTGAATGTGTCAGCTCCTCTCTCTCCATACAGTTTCACACAGTGCAGCACTGCAGGGAGCATTCAGTTTCACAGTTACACTATCGGCTGTGAAACCTGCTAGTGCCATCCAGTGCCACCTGCCAATGCCAGTTAGTGCCACCTAATGCCAGTTAGTGCCACCTGCCAATGCTATCTGTCAGTGCCACTTGCCAATCAGTGCCACCTGCCAGTGCCAGTTAGTGCCAATGCCATCTGCCAGTGCCACCTGCCAGTTAGTGCCACCTGTCAGTGCCATCTGCCAATGCCAATCAGTGCCACCCATTGCTAGTTAGTGCCACCTGCCATTGCCAGTTAGTGCCACCTGCCAATGCTGCCCATCAGTGCCACCTGCCAGTTCCCATTAGTGGCACCTCAGTGCTGCCTATTGCTGCCCATCAGTTCCAACCTCATTGCCACCCCATTAGTGCAGCCTATCAAAGCACATCAGTAAAGGAGAAAAAAAATTATTTGCAAAATCTTATAACAAAACATTTTTTTTTAAATATTGTCTCTCTTGGCATCAGGCATGAGCAATTCTTATTGTCCGATGCCCCAGACATGCAGTTCTGGGCGATGGGCAGAGGATTTAACCACTTCAATACCGGGCCATTTTCAAATGACGGCCACAGATGGGATCTCCCATCCTGGGTGGACGTCATATGACGGCCTCGGAATTGCGCCGCTCCTGCGGGCCTCCCAGGGTCATAGAGATGGCTGGGGACCGTCCAACTTCTCAAATTGCATGGGAACGCCCGTAAAGGCATTGCAGGGTGGGGGGGTGACAACGTCTCCTCCCGCTGCCTGTAAAAGCAATCCAGAGGCCAAATAGTCGCTAGGGTGGTATTAAGATAGAGGGAATCGCCAGCTGAAAACAGATATCTGAACGATGCTTGTAGCTGAAGGCATGAGTCAGATGTCACCACTTCAACCCAAGGATGTCATATGACATCCTAGGGGTGGGAAGTGGTTAGAATGCATATACAACCGCTCACTATACCATACGTGATGGACTATACCCTACAGCACTCAAAAATACGCATCCCCAGTGCCATATACAAATTTTACTAATATGTTAAAGAGGAAGTAAACCCTGATGAGTTTACTTCCTCTTTCATTCCCTGCAAAGGCAAAGCATAATGGACTACTATGCATCGCACAGTAGTCCATTATGCGTCACTTACCTGACACAGGAGCCAGCGAAGTCGCCGCTGTCCCCTGTAGTCCGCCGCATCCATCTTCTTGGTGGGGTCTCGCAGCTCCGCCGCTGTCATTAGGCGAAGCCGCGATGATGTCACTCCCGCGCATGCGCACGGGAGCCGACACGCGCGGCAGCTCCATCGTTGAGAATGCCGCGCTCAGTGCGCCTGCGCACCGCTGTCTACGGCGCATGCGCCGTAGACAGCGGTGCCTGTTTTCAGGCAAATATCTCCTAAACCATATAGGTTTAGGAGATATTTCTTGGACCTACAGGTAAGCCTTAATCTAGGCTTACCTGTAGGTCAAAGTGGTTTGTAAGGGTTTACAACCACTTTAAATAGAAATTAGGTAGAAGTAACGTCCACAAAAATATATATAAAAAAAAAAGCCATTGTTGATTTCCCAATCCCTCCAAAAGTTCTTTTCTCTTCTACAGTGTGGGGGGGGGGGGGCAGGGTGCATTTTTTACCCCCCTTGCGCCCGCACGCCACTTGCACCCTGGCAACAAAGGTCTCCAGGACCGCCGACAAAGCGTCCATAGGCACCGCATTTTTAGCAGGTGAGCTTGTTGCAATAGCAGGGATGTCTGGGGAAGAAGCACCAGCTTCAGATGCCATACTGACCCTCACACTAGCCTGCCACAACTTAGGGACTTAAGGCAAGGTACACAAATCCGACCCTCCTAGCTGCTCGCGGACTGAGGGACCCCCCCCCCCCCCGCAGGACTCACCACCCTGACAGTGTTCTGCCACTGACCGCTCTGCCCTGCGTCAGTCACAAAGTGCCCAGAGTAAAAACTGCGCTGTCCTGAGGTACACAGACACCAGCACTAGAGGTAAACCGCGCTGAGGCTACAAGAACATGGCCATTGGCCGTCCTAGCAAAAACAAAAAAAGGCCACCAAACCTTTTGGAAAATTACAGCACATACACTGCATAAGACTACAGGAAAATGGCCACGGCCCAAGCGGCGGCCTCTCATGTAAAATAGCCCAAGCACCTCACAGCGAAGGAAAAAAGGGCAGTGAAGAAAAAAAAACGACCCCAACAGCCAGCGCAGCCCCCTGCCAGGTACATACACCGCACCTCATGCCGTCACACAGCGGCCCCAGCAGGGGGAGGAGGGAAAGCGGGATAGGGAGAGAGGAAAAGGGAGCGTGAGAGACCTCCTAGGGAATGCCCAGCTGCTCTAACCTGCCGAGACAGGGAGAGCTGTACTTACCCCTCCTGTCGGGATTGCTGGACGCATTCCACCACAGACCCATCACCCGAGCAGTACGGGGTGGCTGTTGTCATGTGCGCGCCCCGGAGCATATAGCTCACTGGCCGCCCCGGAGCAGAAAGGGCATGTTGTGGCCAACCCAGAGCATAGCTAAGGTCTGCTCACGCTCGATGGTCAGGCTGGGGAGTTTAGGATTTATATTATCCAGCCTGTCACCCAGCCCGGCTGTTGATAGTAGATCACATGATCAAAATTGCAGAAAAAATTCCCAGAACCAATGGTCCCCTCAGGGAGCCAGGTCCTTCTACACTAGGCAGAAAAAAACTGAGCTGCATGAAGCAGGGTAAGGGGATATAGCTAGAGGGACTGCCCCTTGGGCGGTGCTGTGCAGTCTTGCTGTTTTTACATGTTCTGCCTAGTCCTCTCCTGAAGGTGGTGTGATAATCCTAAGGTCAAGAATTAAAGGAGCTGTGTCCGTCAATGAACGAAAGAGAAAATAGCTTTTGGGGAATCCTGAAATCAGCAAAAGGATTGTTTTGAATACATTTACATTTGGTACACTTTACCTATTAGCCTTATGCACAGAGGGCATTTTGGAAACTCTAAAGGCCTTTCCCTCCAGGCAGCAGCATTTTGGCAGAAAAATTGACTGGCGCTTGTAAAAGTGTGCAACACGTTAAAGTACATTTATAGGCGTCAGGCGCTTGGGTGTTAATTTCATTGGCCAGAATAATCATTTATATACCATGCCATTGCTGTAGAGCCCTGTGCTGTGAACAGCGTATGCACAGGAATGACGTCATTGCGGCTTGTCCAATCACAGGACAGGAGCCCACCAACCCCGAAGGAAGGCTGGGTGAAGAAGAAAGCCCTGTCAGCAGTGACAGCGTACCGCTAGAGGGCTTAGTTTTCAGGTAAGTTTCACATAATGTGCTAGTAGGCGATGCCTGCTAGCACGTTACAATTTTGCCTTGCAGGTTAAAAAAAAAAAATAAATAAATAAAAAAACTAAAAAAAAAAAACACAAAAACAAAACACAGTTTAGTACGGCTTTAAATAAACAATTCTGATAAAAAAGGAGGCAAGTACTATATTGTTTATACATACTTTATTGTTAACATTAGCAGGACACCTTAGTTCATTCCTAAAAGAACAGAACATAATACTCTAAACAGCATAAACATTTGAAGTAAACTTCCAATCATATTGCTGTTAAAAGAAAACATGGAATGGTGGAAGAAAATACTGTAAATTCATAGTACAGGTGCACTTTAGTAGGCTTATCCTTTTCTACCCACTCTTCTGTATAAACGCATGTACAATAGTGATGTCCAGAGGGCTGACCCAGCAGCATACCGCGCTCTGGCTGAAATCCTGTGTGCTGGGCCATGTTTGCATACATGCGAATTGGATGAGTTTTTAAACTGCATCTAAGTTGCATAACATATGCAAGGACTGGTTTGCAATATTTCACACATGCCCAGGGCAGCCGCGGTCCATTCTTAAAAAGAGACTTGCACGTTTTTAGGTCCAGTTCAGGTGCAAATTCAAGTAAAAATTGCACCTGCATCGGTGAACAAAGCTGTACCAGACTCCTTTCAAAAACTGACTGCAAACCACAGCCAAACATGTGCGACTCGAGCCTTAGTTGGAAATCTGGTCTGTGGTCCGACTGGCTTACTTTGAAACTGAATGTAGCCACAGCATACATACACTAGCGCAGCCTTTTGCAACCAGGGTGCCTTGGTAAAATGCCTAGAAATTGTATACAAGCCAGCAGGTGGATCAAGCATGCCCTTTAGTTGCACAAAGCCATGGGTTTTCATTGTGCATTATTATGACTGACTTTATAGACACTTGCATCCTAACAACCAATGATGTCATCAGTTAATAAGGAGGATGTAGGTTACCTCCATAGTATTCTTGTTTGACCCTCCTGTGCCCCTTTCCCTCAGCACTGGAGTGACATTAGTTGACTGATAGAGGGAGAAGAGAAACACTGGAATACTAGTCAGTACCAGTGTGCAAAAGTGTATTTGCTTTGGAAGAATAAATCGCCTCTAACGTTGGGTGTCCTACGTGTGGATAGTGCTGCATTATGTAAAGCTATTAGAATTATTTTTTACATTTTAGAATGGGGTGCCTTGACTGAAAAAAAAAAAAGAAGAAAAAAAAAAAAAAAAAAAAAAAAAAAAAAAAAAGGTTGAGAAACACTGCTCTAGCACAGCAACAAAATTCCAACCAGACAATGCAGCACCAGGCCAACTGACCACACAATGAAAATCTCTGGACATTTTTGTTTTAGAGAAGTAGTACTGTTTCCCCGAAAATAAGACCTAGCGTGATTGTCGGTGATGGCTGCAATATAAGCCCTACCCCCCAAATAAGCCTCTAGTTAAAGTCCTTTTAGGTCTTATTTTCAGGGAAACAGGGTATATGCTCAGCAGGATAGGTCCGGGTGACAATGGTAGAAAAGGAAAAACAGTAAAAATGCACTACTATGTTAAAATACAACTATAGGCAAAACTTTTTTTTTTTTTTTTTTTTTTTTGATTTTGGATAGAGTGGAAAGGGAATAGAAAAAAAAAGGAACAAAAAAAAACACAAATTTTGGGTTGTCCCCAAGAGATTCTCCCACTTCCTGTTTTTGCTATGGGACAAAAAGTAAACAAATCTCCCCAATGGGAAACAGATGGCAAAAAACTGACAGGGGTTAGAACCCTCACTTAATCTTTCCAAATCTAAAAACATTTTTGCTTATGCTTCTTCTTTCAGGTTAGATCCATGTTAGTTTAAGATCAAAACTGTACATAACTCAAGATTAACGGTTTTCAAAAACATTCCAAGACACATTTACTTTTTAACTCAAGCTTCAATAACAGAATATTCAGTAGAAAATCAGTTGTATTTGGAGTCTTTTTAGAGGTTTTTGAAAATAACTAACTGAACACAGAGGCTGGGTTCACACTGCAGCACACTCCAAGTCACAGCAGGACTTCTCCATTCACAGTTTCAGGTCCGATCTCGGCCTGAATCGGACCAAAAGACGCACAGGACTCCTGTGCTATTCGCACATGATCCGCTGCAGAGATGTGTGAACTGACTCCACAGAGCCTGTCACAATCTCCTGCTATGCAAATTGGAAGCAAGGAAACACATCCAATTCACATCGGTGTGAATCCGGCCTTAAAGAGGAAGTAAACCCCTTCAAACCACTTTGACCTACAGGTAAGCCTAGATTAAGGCTTACCTGTAGGTCCAAGCAATATCTCCTAAACCTATATGGTTTAGGAGATATTTGCCCGAAAATGGGCACCGCTGTCTACGGCGCATGCGCCGTAGACAGCGGCGCGCAGGCGCACGAAATGCGGCAAGTCCAAGAATGGATTTGCCTAATTTGTCGACTCCCGTGCACATGCGCGGGAGTGACGTCATCGCGGCTTCGCCGAATGGCAGCGTCGGAGCTGCGAGACGCGACTCCCGTGCGCATGCGCAGGAGTGACGTCATCACGGCTTCGCCACTGTCATTGGTCGGAGCTGCGAGACGCCACCAGCAAGATGGACGCGGCGGACTACAGGGATCAGCGGCGACTTCGCTGGCTCCTGTGTCAGGTAAGTGACACATAATGAGCTACTATGCGATGCATAGTAGTCCATTATGCTTTACCTTTGCAGGGAAAAAAAAGAGGAAGTAAACCCATCAGGGTTTACTTCCTCTTTAAGTTCTATATTAAACCCATACCCACAGAATTTGGGGGAGGGGTCCCACAGACTAATACTTTTTTTGATTTGCTGCATCATTCACAGCAGTTTACGAATGTAAAAAAACAACAAGTCCCAGCTGCCACCATGGCAGAAGGACTCATAGTACTCGGTAGAGCAAAAGTGCAGCAACATCCAGTGCAACTTCCTCCACCCCTGTAAGTGAAGGCCTAAACCTCAGTACGGACCTACGGCTGGACGAATAGTCTACAGGACCCTGTGCATTGCACCCTTGATCTTCTGACTGGGACTTCAATGCTTTGCAGGCTCCAATGCAAATAATAAATGCACATATTTATTAATCAATATGGGTACTTTTATTACTTTTTTGCGAAACATATAACTAGCCTTTAAGGAACATAAATATTCAACATAGTTATGCCTAGCATAAATTTTTTATTGTAATGCGGCATTACCAGAGAGATTGGCACTTTTAATGGGAACATGTGAAAACTACAGCATGTCCTAACACTTTTGCTGGATTATACTTTAGGTCTATTTCATACTAGTGATCCTACCTCTGGAAAGAAAATCACCAGTGGCAGGATCATTTTTATTTTTTAAGGACACAAGCAGGCAGTATACCGCTCACCTCATGCGCCATTCTGTTGCCAGCTGGACAAGCAAGGAGTCCCCTTCTGCATAGTCAAGAGATTCTGTCACTGGCTAATTCTCACTAGAGATAAGATCGCTGCTCTGATAAGGCCCAAACGTGCGTTATTACCCACACTCACTTTTATTATTTTGTAAACCATACCATACACTGGAGTTAAAACAAGCAATATAAAAGAATGTTTGTTTAGCATTATCACAAAAGGGGTGAATTAAACCTAAAACAAAAAGGTTTGTCCACTCCAAAAATTACATTATCCGTACTTCATAAAGCAGATACCAATAGTCATCATTACTGGTCAAGACCATAGCTGATCAACCACAAGGATGTTTACCCAAGGGTTACTTAAACAGTGTTAAAGAAAATATAGAAGTTTAAAAGGATCATTAAATTTTATTTTTCATAACCATTTGGGTCAAAGATGGCATTTTTAGGCTTTTTTTTGTCAAATAACAGGGAATGTGTGGAAAAACAGAGGTTTTTACCTCATTGCATTCTATGCATTAAGGTAAAGAAAACCTTCTGCATGCGGATCCCCCCAGCCCCCTTCTATATACTTGAGCCCAATATTGATCTAGCAATCTCTCTCCTCATTGGCTCCTGCTGTTGTCAATGACAGACCATGAAGAGAGAACAGGGGGCGTGGCTGAGCCGCGCTGTGTGTGTCAATGAACACAGAGCCAGCTTGAGAGCGAACATCTACAAATGGCCCCAGAGCAAGCAGGGATCCCAGAAGAGGAGGATCAGGCTGCACTGTGGAAAACCATTGCACATAGCTGGTAAGTAGGACATGTTTGTTATTTTTAACAAATAACATTTTTGCCTTCACATTTTTGAATCACTTTAAGACACAAATAAATAAAGCACTCAAATGTGTACAGTTAGCTCTTTCTGCTTGTGCAAATGCCACACAAGTGTCTGAAAAATGTGTTAGTAGTAAAAGCCAGAGTCACAGTGTTTTTTTGGCCAGAATATTAAAAAGGTAAAAAGTCATCTTCTGGGTACTACAGACAACACAGATACTTGAGCACCACATACACATCAGGACCCGCCCCTAGGACCCCATTTATAGCCTGAAAAACAAACTGTAAAGAAGAAAGGGAACAAAAAAAAAAAAAAAAAAAAAAAAGGGGGGGGGGGGAGCACTAGAAGTCGGAATGTTATAGATATGCAAAGCTTATAGGCACAGCTTATACTAACTTATGTAACAAAATATGAAAGACAAGGATTACAAGTTTTTACAACAAATATAAACCTCATAAAACCTGGCAGTGGATTTTATGGTAAAATAAAAGCTCCCACCTAATTGTAAGAGAAGTTGCTGATATTCCCAAGTAAAACCAATTCAAGCATAAATGCGCTTTTATGCTGCACTCACACCTGAGCGTTTCCACGTTTCTATTGCGATTTTGCACAGGTCACCAATTTAAAAAGCAGAAAAACGCCTGTAATCTGCCTCAAAGAAGCTTGTGTTCTTTTTTGAGCTTCAGGCATTGTGCTTCAGGTGACAAAACGCTCAGATATGACCAGGAGCCATTGAAATGAATCGGATGTTGTCTGGATTTTTCAGGTGTCTTATGAGCTGAAAACGCTTGGGTGCGAATTCAGCCTTAGGCTCTGTTCACACCTAGGCTCTAAAAACGCCCAACAAGACAAATCCCATTCATTTCATTGGTCCCTGTTCACATCTGAGTGTTTTGTCATCTGAAGCAAAATGCCTGAAGCGCAAAAACGTTCACGAGATTCTTTTTTGCCAGATTATAGGCGTTTTTTTGCTTTTTGCATTGGTGACCTTTTGACCTGTACTAAAACGCAGCAAAAAAAAAAAAAAAAGTGCAATTTTCTGCCAGAAAACAAAACACCTAGGTGTTAACAGAGCCTTAGTGAAGTTATCCTTTTCTGACCACTACCCTCCACTAAAAGAATGGCCAGAGATTTTAATTCCTGCAGTTAAAGTTTAGATTGTGGATATTTTTGCAGTTACATTGGTCCAATTGGTACATTGGACCAATGTTAGTATGAATGTGGCATACCTGTGAAATACTCTTAGAAGCTGAAAATAATTGTAGCAGACACAACAGTGATCGCCGTTTTGTTCCGGATCCCATGCCAAGTGGCTGTCTTGCTGCTTAGAGAACATAGGTTACTTACTTGGCATGAGTGCCAATGAGAGAACAATTCGCACATTTTCAATGAATAAAAAAAGTTCTCTGAACGAGGTAGAGAGGCAGGCTGTGGGGTCACAATTTCCACCTCATTCAGACAATGCTTTACCTTCATTGACAAAGTACAAAGCTTTCTCCTGGGAGAAACCTGGGAGCTAGCAGTGATCACTGTACTAGCGGTGACTACTACAGTGATTTCCAGTTTCTACGAGGATAAGACGGGTATGGCACTTACATTGGTCCAAGAAAAGCTGTATAAAACTTCAGCAATAAATACAAGAAGTCTTATCTCAGAAAAAGTTGCAGATTATGTTCTGTGGCCATTTTAGTTACAAACAGTTCTTCATAACATGAATTTTACTATCGATCTCAACAATTGTGTTAGCTAAATGGCAAGAATTGCAGTCACAATCATTTTAATAATCAATCGTTACCGCTAGTAAGGTCTCTATAGTTATTTCAATCTGTACCCTCCAAGCTCTACAGCAACATGGAAAGGCTACTGTATCTGATAGAACACATGAAATTGTAGCAAGCTGCTAAACAGTGATGAGATTTAGTGGTGGGATCACAACCTTTGGTTATATATTATATTGTCTACACACCATTAAATAAGCATATGATTATCCAGCACTGCATGCAGAATCCAGGCATGTGCTCCAAAAAAAAAAAATCGCTGACTGTGTAATGTTTTAGTCTTGTAACTAAACAACAAAGTTTAACTAGGAAAAAAAATATATATTATATATATATATATATATATATATATATATATATATATACATACATATACATACATACTTGGGTCACATTACTGGAAGCATGCCTGAATTTATCATTAGTAACAGCAGAGGTCCACCCAAATATTTTGCCCAAATCTGGCTGGAGTGGAAGAGTAGAGTACTTGATCAACTCTCCCCGCCAGCTTTAATGCAGTTGTGACAGCTCCAGCTTGGCTCACTAACCGACCTACCTGTGTTGTTAACCCAAGTGAGCTTTCCATAAATTCTAAGAAAAAATACACTAGAAGGATCCGATATGGAAGGGTTGCAAATATTCTGCAAACACATTTAAAGTGGATAAAATGAAGAAATGGTCGCACTCAATTTCCACAAAACTTGCTTGATGTACCTTTATTGTCACAAGCCTATCAGACAAACACAGGACAAGCAGATAACATTTCACAATCGATAGCGGCCTGTCCTGTATTTGTCTGATACGCTTGTGACAATAAAGGTACATCAAGCAAGTTTTCTGGAAATTTCTTCATTTTATTTGCATTGGACGGTGGAGAGCCGGGGTCTGCACCCGTTATCCATTCGCACCTGAAGATTTGCCTGGAGCGGTGTGTGCTCTTTGACATTTGAAGTGGAGCTCTGCGTTTCCAAAGATTAATCTAGAAAACTTCATGAACTCTGAAATGGTTATCCAAAGAAGGTGCTTCATAGGCAAAATGTAACTGGTCATTCACCATTACATTATACTCTTTCAGAAGCTCTACAAACTTCCTGTGCTCCTCCCCAATCCAGGAGCGCATAGAGTCACTAACTTGGTAAGGCGTCACATGGCTATGAACTGCAATATGCCTTTGAGCAAATACTTTCAAAATATCAGGACAGGTTATCCAGGTATTGATGCCTCCTGAATGCCCCCCATCAAGCCAATACATGGATTCAATATTGCCTACAAATGTATTGTATTCTTTATCTTTTTTAGCTTCATGCAGTTCATGTAGAAGCTGATTTAGTACAACACATCCTTTGCTGAATCCGATCACAGTGAAGGACAGGGACTCCTTTACAGATGGTGAACCGAGATAAGCAGACGAGTCCTTGGCGCAATGATTAACATGGTCTTCTTCTGAATGACAGCCATTTGTGGAATATGCAGAACCTGTGTGGCTCACAGAATGATCGTGGTCACTGTTCACAACATACTTGTTACTCTGAGATATCAGAAGGTGTTGTGCTACAGTGAAAGCATTAGTGAGCAAGGAATGAAGTTGCCTAATAGCCATCAGTTCCACATTGTGTTTAGGGGCTCCGAACAGGTTACTTTCCACAAAATTGTCATAGCAGCTGAATTTGTGGAGATGCATGCGAGAAGGTTTTACAATCCATATGTAACTGGAAGGGAAGCGCTGAGAAAGGATAGTTGCAATATCTTCAAGACTCCACCGTTTCCATCGGAAGTTTTCAGAGTGGCCTTCCATGACATTGCGGTAATTCTGCAGGTGACATTAAAAAAAAGGAGTAATTATTAACTGGGTTATAGGTTCTTTACATGCTCCTGTAAATCAAAGGCCATCTGGTTGACCTTTAGAACATTCATCAAGCCTTACTGCTAGCACTGAAAAATGTCCCGTGTTGAATAGGAAACTAAAATAAATACGGTGACTGATTAAAGGGGTTGTAAAGGAAAATGTTTTTTCACCTTAATGCATTCTATGCATTAAGGTGAAAAAACATCTCTGACAGCGGCCCCCCAGTTCCCCCCCCCCCCCCCCGTTTTACTTGCCGGACCCCTCGAAAGTCCCGCGCTCGCCCCCGACGTCCTCTTCGCCACTCAGCCTGGCTGCTGATTGGCTGGATTGAAAGCAGCACAGCTGTCAATCACATCCAATGACCTGGCGCACCGGGGGGGCGGGGCAGTGTGATACAGCGAGCGACTATACCCGCCGGCTGTATCATGGGAGCGCACCCGCAAGTGCTTCTCACCATGTGAGGGAGCTCGTATGAACGTGAGAAGTACTTGCGGGAGGAAGCAGAGACAGCCGCCGAGGGACCCCAGAAGAGCAGGTTCGGGGCCACTCTGTGCAAAACAAGCTGCACAGTGGAGGCAAGTATAACTTTTTTTTTTTTTTTTTAACAACAAACAACTTTACAGTTCCTTTAAAGAGAAACATTTACAGTATATACGTTTATATAGTACATAGGCCAAAAAAAGGTTCAGCTAAAAGACAAAAAAATACATTATAAGCCTGCAGTTAATCCAAAAGGTTTTAAACAAAAAAAAAACAAAGGGGGGGGGGGGGGGCGGGAAGCATTGTCTGATTTTGCTCCAACAGGAGAAAACACAATATGAGCACTTTGACACCATTGTGCATATTGCGCAAGGCATGTTATGTGTACTGGTGCACTGGGGTGCCATTGAAGTGAACCTCTGCAATGCACTACCTTGTATTGTAGTGTACAGCACTGTAATTCACTACTTTTCATTGCAGTGCCGCAACACGCTACACCTTTCACAATAGTGTACAGTGTTGGGAAACACACTGCCTTGGATTGTAGTTTGCAGAGAAAAAAAAATAGCGCAGGTTTGTTTTCCTGTCCACTTTGGTTCATTGGCCGCTCATTTAAAATGAATAGGCTGCCTTGCCATAATGCATGTTAAAATGCACCAAAGCAGACAAGTGCCTTAGGCAACTGTATACTCTCTGGATCAACAATCTACATTTCATTTTTAATAAATATTAATAGTTATCCATTTCAATTTAGACGAAAAAGCTGTTCTATATGTGGAAATTAAACTTCTTTTCCTTCAGATGCAAAGAGTGCACCACTTGTCAGTTACAATGACACTGATATTAAAGTTGAACTCCAGGAATACTTTGGACTTTAAATAAATAGTTTGTTTGGACCAAGCTGGCCCAAACAAATGCATTCCTTTATGCTGATATCGGGGGAAGGGTCAACGAGCGGAGGAGACGTCCATTTTTTCCAGGAGTCTCTCCTCAAAGGGGTAACGCACCGCCATTCTTCTTGGGACTGAAAAGGCCCACTGCAAACTTCCCCATTCCTTGTAGATGAACTTATGAAAATAATTCAAATACGGAAACATCTTAGGCATGCGGGCTGGTTTGCGGAACCGAAAAGGGGCCGCCACCTCAGCAGAGGTTCCTGCTGCATCCTGTATACTGCACCGCAGCGATAAGTGCTCCTACTAACGCTTTTTCCTGCGCTAACCCAGACACAGATTCATTCTCACTGTCTGAGCGGTCCTGGTCCACATCCTCTGACACGTCAGAACAGGGGCCGCCATTCACCGTGGGACCCGAGCCTGAATCAGAGCTTTCCTCAGAAGACAAGGTAGCAGGGGGCGCTTTTTACCCCCTTGCACCCACATGCCGCTTCCACCCTGTAAACAAAGGTCTCCAGGACCGCCGTAAAAGCGTCCATAGGCACTGCATTTTTTGCAGGTGAGCCGGTTGCAATAGGAGGGATGTCTGGGGAAGAAGCGCCAGCTTCTGATGCCATGCTGACCCTCACTCGCTTGTCACAACTTAGGGACTTAAGGCAAGATACACAAATCCCACCCTCATAGCTGCTCACAGACTGAGGGGCCCCTCCGCAGGACCCACCACCCTGACCAAGTGCTGCCGCTGACTGCTCTGCACTGTTTCAGTCACAAAGTGCTCAGAGCGAAAACCACGCTGTTCTGAAGTACACAGACCCAGCACTAGAGGTAAAAACACGCTGAGGCTACAAGAAAATGGCCGCCCTTGTACAAAAATCACCCAGAAAATGGCCGGTGAACCTTCTAGAAAATGGCTAACAGCCCATACACTGCATAGACTACAGGAAAATGTCCGTGGCCTCAGAAAAATGGCCCTGGCCCGCGCGGCAGCCTCTCCTGAGGTAAATTTACTCAAGCACCTCTCAGCGCAGAAAAAAGAAAAAAAAGGGGGGGCAGAAAGGCCAAAATGGACCCCAACAGCCAACGCAGCCCTGCCAAGCCTCAGAGCCCCCCCGGCCTAAGTACATACACCGCACCTCATGCCCAGTCACACAACGGCCCCAGCAGGGGGAGGAGGGAATGAGGAATAGGGAGAGAGGAAAGGAAGAGTGAGGACCCCATAATCAACCTCCCAGGGAATTCCCAGCTGCTTAATCCTGCCAAGGCAGGGAGAGCCGTACTTACCCCTCCTGTCAGGATTGCTGGACGCATTCCCCCACAGACCCATCACCCGAGCAGTATGGGGTGGCTGCTGGCCACGGCACACTGACAGACAGCAGTAGCCCAGTCATATAGCTCTCCGGCTGCCCCTGGAGCAGAAGGGGCATGCCGTGGCTGACCCAGCACGTAGCTAGGGTCTGCTCACATTCGATGACCAGGCTGGGGAAACTACAAAGATCTATATTATCCAGCCTGTAACCCAGCTGGCTGTTGGATAGTAGATCACAGGATAAAAAAAAATTTGTAGGAAAAAAAAAAAAAAAAATGAAAAAAATCCTAGGACCAATGGTCCCCTCAGGGAGCCAGGTCCTTTTCCTACACTAGGCATAAAAAAACTGAGCTGTAGGAAGCAGGGTGAGGGGTTATAGCCAGAGGGACCACCCCCTGGGCAGTGCTCTGCAGTCTTGCTGTTTTTACATGTTTTACACATTCTGCTCCTGAAGGTGGCACAATAACCCTAAGGTCAAGGATTAAAGGAGCTGTGTCCATCAATGAACAAAAGAGAAACAAGGTTTCCTCCTCAAATTGGCTAAGGTGGGGATTTTGCCATCAACTGCCCGCCTCTCCACCTAAGCCAATCAGTTGAAACCTTGAATTTATTTATAAAAATACAATACTTCCTGTGAATGGCTGAGCAGTTTTCAGCCCGACTCAATTTTGTCCCAGGAACAGGATTGGCAGTCCCCGTATCACTGCTGGAACACAGCCCTGTATACTGTATGCAGCTGAGGCTACATGGAGTTTATACAGCGTTGACTTCCATGGCACTAGTGAATGAAATGAGTCTTGGCTGGTTAAGCTTTAACCACTTGCCTACTGGGCACTTTCACCCCCTTCCTGCCTAGGCCAATTTTCAGCACTGTCACACGTTGAATGACAATTGCACGGTCATGCCGCAGTGTACCCATGACATTTTTATAACTTTTTTCCACACAAACCCTGGGGAATAAAATGGTTGAAGTTACAATATTTGCGCAGTTATTCATCAAACTCCTATTTACAGCAACATATCGGCCGAAAATGGCCTTTACGGTAATTTGCTGAAAGAGGAAAACGGCTGATAATGGATTCAAAAACAGGGCGTCTAGAAGCGTTTAGTTAAGCTATCATAGACCCTCCCCAGCTCAAAAAAAACTGTATTATTAACTATTTCAGCAATTTTGTGAGACCAGAGTGAGTAGCAGCAGCTGTGAGAGCTGCAGTGTACTTGTATTTTTTTTTTTGAAAAAAAGAACGTTTATTGAGCATACAAAATACATAGGATAACAGTAACACATATGGGGTGCAACATACACCAAATATACGGATATAAAACAGCTGCTAACAATACCACAGGCTGAAAAACACAAGGAGGGGGGGGTTCTTTGTTTACAGATTGCACGTTACATAAAACACAAGGGGCAATATAGTGTGTTCAGATATGGGGGGAAAAGAGGAACTCAGAGGTTGGGAATCATATGCCGAGCCATAATACATTCTACTCAAAGTAATTTGCAGAGAGGAGCAGGAAATCATTATTATGAGGGCGGGGAGCCCAACTACAACCACGGTGACAGCCGGACTCGCCGGGCCGAACCCGGATAGGTGTAAAGAGGCGTACAGACCACAGACTACACTAGTCGGTACATGTATCTGAATCCCCCATCCATTTATCCCACAGCTTGGCAAACTTGCTCGGGCAGCCTCTATGCATATACAGCAGTTTTTTATAGGGGAGAGTGGCATTGACAGCCGCCTTCCATTGTCGGGCGGTGGGGGGCGCAGAGCGCAACCAGGTGCGGGCTATCTGCAGTCTGGCTAGGTATAGGGTCTCCTGTAGAAAAACAGTCGGGATCCCAGTGTACTTGTATTTAGCGTGTCACTTGCCACGGCACCTGCCACAAGTTGTGGATTGTCCACTTGCCACGTCATCTGCCACAAGTTGTGGATTGTCCAACTGCCACGTCACCTGCCACAAGTTGTGGATTGTCCACTTGCCACGTGACTTGCCACATCACCTGCCACGTCACTTGCCATGTCACCTGCCACAAGTTTTGGATTGTCCACTTGCCACGTCACTTGCCACAAGTTGGGGATTGTCCACTTGCCACATCACCTGCCACAAGTTGTGGATTGTCCACTTGCCACGTCACTTGCCACATCACCTGCCACGAGATGTGGATTGTCCACTTTCCACGTCATCTGCCATGCCACCTGCCACAAGCTGTGGATTGTCCACTTGCCACGTCACCAGCCACAAGTTGTGGATTGTCCACTTGCCACGTGACTTGCCACATCACCTGCCACATCACCTGCCACAAGTTGTGGATTGTCTACTTGCCACGTCACTTGCCACATCACCTGCCACAAGTTGTGGATTGTCCACTTGCCACGTCACCTGCCACAAGTTGTGGATTGTCCACTTGCCACGTCACCTGCCACAAGTTGGGGATTGTCCACATCACCTGCCACAAGTTGTGGATTGTCCACTTGCCACGTCACTTGCCACAAGATGTGGATTGTCCACTTTCCATGTCACCTGCCATGCCACCTGCCACAAGTTGTGGATTGTCCACTTGCCACGTCACCAGCCACATCACCTGCCACAAGTTGTGGATTTCCACTTGCCACGTGACTTGCCACATCACCTGCCACATCACTTGCCACGTCACCTGTCACAAGTTGTGGATTGTCCACTTGCCACATCACTTGCCATAAGCTGTGGATTGTCCACTTGCCACGTCACTTGCCACATCACCTGCCACAAGTTGTGGATTGTCCACTTGCCACATCACCTGCCACGAGATGTGGATTGTCCACTTTCCACATCATCTGCCATGCCACCTGCCACAAGCTGTGGATTGTCCACTTGCCACGTCACCAGCCACATCACCTGCCACAAGTTGTGGATTGTCCACTTGCCACGTCACCAGCCACATCACCTGCCACAAGTTGTGGATTGTCCACTTGCCACGTGACTTGCTACATCACCTGCCACGTCACTTGCCACATCACCTGCCACAAGTTGTGGATTGTCTACTTGCCACGTCACTTGCCACATCACCTGCCACGTCACTTGCCACAAGATGTGGATTGTCCACTTTCCACATCACCTGCCATGCCACCTGCCACAAGTTGTGGATTGTCCACTTGCCACATCACCAGCCACATCACCTGCCACAAGTTGTGGATTGTCCACTTGCCACATCACCAGCCACATCACCTGCCACAAGTTGTAGATTGTCCACTTGCCACAAGTTGTGGATTGTCCACTTGCCACGTCACCTGCCACAAGTGGATTGTCCACTTGCCACATCACTTGCCACAAGTTGTGGGTTGTCCACTTGCCACATCACCTGCCACAAGTTGTGGATTGTCCACTCGCCACGTCACTTGCCACATCCCCTGCCACAAGTGGATTGTCCACTTGCCACGTCCCCTGCCACAAGTGGATTGTCCACTTGCCACGTCACTTGCCACGTCACCTGTCACAAGTTATGGATTGTCCACTTGCCACGTCACATGCCAGTCACCTGCCACAAGTTGTTGATTTTCCACTTGCCGCGTCACTTGCCGCGTCACCTGCCAGGTCACTTGCCGCGTCACCTGCCAGGTCACTTGCCGCGTCACCTGCCAGGTCACTTGCCGCGTCACCTGCCAGGTCACTTGCCGCGTCACCTGCCAGGTCACTTGCCGCGTCACCTGCCAGGTCACTTGCCGCGTCACCTGCCAGGTCACTTGCCGCGTCACCTGCCAGGTCACTTGCCGCGTCACCTGCCAGGTCACTTGCCGCGTCACCTGCCAGGTCACTTGCCGCGTCACCTGCCAGGTCACTTGCCGCGTCACCTGCCACAAGTTGTGGATTGTCCACTTTCCACGTCACTTGCCACTTCACCTGCCACGTCACTTGCCACAAGTTGTGGATTGTCCACTTGCCACATCACTTGCCACCTGCCATGTCACTTGCCACAAGTTGTGGATTGTCCACTTGCCACGTCACTTGCCACCTGCCATGTCACTTGCCACAAGTTGTGGATTGTCCACTTGCAATTGCAATTGTTTAAAATATTTTTCTAATGGTTTTTCATCATTTGCAATCATTTTTGAGATTTTTAATGTAAAAAAAAAAGGTCACCTTTAAAAACGCATATAAACGCAAACGCGGCTTAACGCGGGTGCCGCGTTTTGCGTCTGAAACGTGGAAATTTTTGCTTCTGAACGCATTTTTTTGCTTCTGGAAAAACGAGATTAAACGCAACTGCATAAAAACGGAAAAAAACGAGACTGTGTGCATGGACACATAGGATAACATTGAATGAGTTCAGGGGCAGTTGAAAAAACTGTCCAACTGTATCTGAACGCGCGTTTAACTGCGTCTCGTGTGCATGAGGCCTTAATCTTCCTGCATTTACAAGTAGTTTAAAAACTTGGCAGACTGCCTGGATTTTTTTCTCACACAGAAGTTTCTCCCTTTGATCTAAGAAAGAAGAGTTACAAAAATGTTTTATTTTTTTTATTGCATTTTAGTGTAAATATGAGATCTGAGGTCTCTCTGACCCCAGATCGCATATTTAAGAGGATCTGTCATGCTTTTTTCTATTACAAGGGATTTTATATTCCTTGTAATAGGAATAAAAGTGACACCTTTTTGTTTTTTAAAAGAACAGTGAAAAAAGAAAAAAAAAAAAAAAGAAAAAATTTAAAACGCGCCCTGTCCTGCCGAGCTCGCGTGCAGAAGCGAACACATATGTGAGTAGCACTCGCATATGAAAGCGGTGTTCAAACCACACATGTGAGGTATTACCGTGATTGGTAAAGCGAGAGCAATAATTCTAGCCCTAGACTTCCTCTGTAACTCCAAACATGCAACCTGTAGGAATTTTTTAAACGTCGCCTATGGAGATTTGAAAGGGTAAAAGATTGTCGCCATTCCACGAGCGGACGCAATTTTGAAGCGTGACCTGTTGGGTATCAATTTACTTGGCGTTACATTATCTTTCACAATATAAAAAAAATTGGGCTAACTTTACTGTTTTATTTTTTTAATTAAATACATTATTTTTCCCAAAAAAAGTGCGCTTGTAAGTCTGCTGCGCAAATACGGTGTGACAGACAGTATTGCAACGACCGCCATTTTATTTTCTAGGGTGTTAGAATAAAAAAAATATTTTTATATATTTATATAGTTTAGGGGTTCTAAGTAAAGGGAAGGAGATAGGCGGGCAGTGAAAACAAGCAGGAGAAGCTCCATTAGCATTGCTGGTTGTCATACCAATGGCCACCACAAGAGGGCGCCAGATTCTCAACGGAAGCATAGGACCACAGAAGGCCTCAAAGCCACGGCCTCAATTACCAGCCGGCGGCGCAGCCCAACGCGATCACGCCGGGGGTGTGGGGTGCATGGAGATAGGATACCCCCCCAGCTGTGCCACCCCAGGCGCCAGGTCACTAATTCTAGTCGCAAATGCGACCTGGCGCCTGGGGTTTCTCGAGCCCTGACTTATAGGCTCTGATAAGGTGGCGCTGATGGACACCGAAGAGGCTGCACTGATGGGCATTGCCAGACAGCACTGGTAGGTAACACTGATGAGGCTGCGCTAATAAGCACTGATTTGCTGCGCTGATGGGCACTGACAGGCGGCAATGATAAGGCTGTGAAACTGTAAAACTTTTTGATGATAATCAAATTTTTTTGAGCTGCACCTGTAGTTAGGAAAAGGTCAGATGAACCTGTAAAGATGATCAGATGGAACAGATCCTAAATTTTACTTGTGTGCACCGGACACCAAGCTTTCTCTGCCATCTACACAGGGATAAAATGAAGGGGTCATTGGCCTTCACACAAGGGTCACCCTTTTCTCACCTGCACACAATGGGCACCATGTCACCGTCCTCTCACCCGCTCACCGCCCTCTCACCCGCGCACCACGGTCACCGTCCCCTCACCCGCGCACCACGGTCACCGTCCCCTCACCCGCGCACCACGGTCACCGTCCCCTCACCCGCGCACCACGGTCACCGTCCCCTCACCCGCGCACCACGGTCACCGTCCCCTCACCCGCGCACCACGGTCACCGTCCCCTCACCCGCGCACCACGGTCACCGTCCCCTCACCCGCGCACCACGGTCACCGTCCCCTCACCCGCGCACCACGGTCACCGTCCCCTCACCCGCGCACCACGGTCACCGTCCCCTCACCCGCGCACCACGGTCACCGTCCCCTCACCAGCGCACCACGGTCATCGTCCTCTCACCAGCGCACCACGGTCACCGTCCCCTCACCAGCGCACCACGGTCATCGTCCTCTCACCAGCGCACCACGGTCACCGTCCCCTCACCAGCGCACCACGGTCACCGTCCCCTCACCAGCGCACCACGGTCACCGTCCCCTCACCAGCGCACCACGGTCATCGTCCTCTCACCAGCGCACCACGGTCACCGTCCCCTCACCCGCGCACCACGGTCACCGTCCCCTCACCCGCGCACCACGGTCATCGTCCTCTCACCAGCGCACCACGGTCACCGTCCCCTCACCCGCGCACCACGGTCATCGTCCTCTCACCAGCGCACCACGGTCACCGTCCCCTCACCAGCGCACCACGGTCACCGTCCCCTCACCAGCGCACCACGGTCATCGTCCTCTCACCAGCGCACCACGGTCACCGTCCCCTCACCAGCGCACCACGGTCACCGTCCCCTCACCAGCGCACCACGGTCATCGTCCTCTCACCAGCGCACCACAGTCACCGTCCCCTCACCCGCGCACCACGGTCACCGTCCCCTCACCCGCGCACCACGGTCATCGTCCTCTCACCAGCGCACCACGGTCACCGTCCCCTCACCCGCGCACCACGGTCATCGTCCTCTCACCAGCGCACCACGGTCACCGTCCCCTCACCAGCGCACCACGGTCACCGTCCTCTCACCTGCACGTCCCCTGGGAAATAGATGACATGGTGCGGCCTCTGGGCTCGGTCCCGGGGAAAGGAGAAGAGGAGATCATTACACTTGTTGGGCTCACTTCCCGCCACCGCCGTCAGTGTGTACAATGCGGGGAGGTCGGTGGACGCGGCGCTCGCCCCCGCACACATACTGATCAGTCCGGACACTGTGTGGAGCAGCAGGCGGCGCGCCGAGCTCAGCGCTCTCACTAAGCTACGCATGTAATCAGTCCTGCCTGTGTGCAGACAAGTCTATTCGCTGTAAGTTATCAGCGCCGATGTTCCGTCAGATTAGGCGACCTGTCAGAATGTGTAACGGAAGTGACATTCCGTCGCTGTCATCTTGCTACACCCCGTACTTCTCCATAGCAAGGATACATGAGAAGGGGGAAAGCGGACATCTTGTTACACCCACTGGAGTTTTACATTTTACACTTATTTTTAACAGTAAAGTGAGTTTATATAGTGAAATAAAGTACTTAGAACTCCATCTGACTGTTTAGATGTTGAATTTTAAAAGCAGTGGGAAGCTTGCTGATCTCACAGGTTTGCTAATCTGTCAGAACACCTCTGCTTTTAAAATTCAACATCTAAACATTCATACTGAGTTCTAAGTACTGTATTTCACTATATAAACCCACCTTACTGTTAAAAATAAGTGTAAAATGCAAAACTCCAGTGGGTGTAACAAGATGTCCACTTGCCCCTGTAGTGTCACATTTTGCTGCCTATCACAGGATGCTGCGGAAGTGACGTTGTTGCGTACTGCGCATGCGCGATGCGTTCCAAACACTCGCGCCGTGCGTTCCAACATAGTTTCGGCAATACAGTTCAGCGAAACCATCACATAATGTTACGGAAGTGATGTTACACACAACACAAACACTGGGCCACGTTGTTGCGTACTGCGCATGCGCGATGTGTTCCAAACACTTGCGCCGTGCGTTCCAACATAGTTTCGGCAATACAGTTCAGCGAAACCATCACATAATGTTACGGAAGTGATGTTACACACAACACAAACACTGGGCCGTTCGTTACAACACTAATACTTCCCTTGTTACCTAGTAGGTTTTGCATTGCTGGGACTTGTAGTGCCTATCCTGAGCTACATGCTTCAATGTTCAGTGTCCTCATCCTTATCCCCGAGCTTCAATGTTCAGTGTCCATCCTTATCCCCGTGCTTCAATGTTCAGTGTCCTCATCTCTATCCGCGAGATTCAATGTTCAGTGTCCTCATCCCTATCCCCCTGCTTCAATGTTCAGTGTCCTCATCCTTATCCCCGAACTTCAATGTTCAGTGTGCTCATCCCTATCCCCCTGCTTCAATGTTCAGTGTCCTCATCCCTATCCGCGAGCTTCAATGTTCAGTGTCCTCATCCCTATCCCCGAGCTTCAATGTTCAGTGTCCTCATCCCTATCCGCGAGCTTCAATGTTCAGTGTCCTCATCCCTATCCCCCTGCTTCAATGTTCAGTGTCCTCATCCTTATCCCCGAACTTCAATGTTCAGTGTGCTCATCCCTATCCCCCTGCTTCAATGTTCAGTGTCCTCATCCCTATCCGCGAGCTTCAATGTTCAGTGTCCTCATCCCTATCCCCGAGCTTCAATGTTCAGTGTCCTCATCCCTATCCGCAAGCTTCAATGTTCAGTGTCCTCATTCCTATCCGCGAGCTTCAATGTTCAGTGTCCTCATCCCTATCCCTGAGCTTCAATGTTCAGTGTCCTCATCCTTATCCCCGAGCTTCAATGTTCAGTGTCCTCATGCTTATCCCAGAGCTTCAATGTTCAGTGTCCTCATCCTTATCCCAGAGCTTCAATGTTCAGTGTCCTCATGCTTATCCCCGAGCTTCAATGTTCAGTGTCCTCATCCCTATCCGCAAGCTTCAATGTTCAGTGTCCTCATCTTTATCCCCAAGCTTCAATGTTCAGTGTCCTCATCCCTATCCCCTGCTTCAATGTTCAGTGTCCTCATCCCTATCCGCGAGCTTCAATGTTCAGTGTCCTCCTTATCCCCCTGCTTCGATGAGGACACTGAACATTGAAGCATGGGGATAAGGATGAGGACACTGAACATTGAAGATCGGGGATAAGGATGAGGACGCTGAACATTGAAGCACAGGGATAAGGATGAGGACACTGAACATTGAAGCTCGCGGATAGGGATGAGGACACTGAACATTGAAGCACGGGGATAAGGATGGACACTGAACATTGAAGCTTGAGGATAGGGATGAGGACACTGAACATTGAAGCACGGGAATAAGGATGGACACTGAACATTGAAGCTCGGGGATAAGGATGAGGACACTGAACATTTAAGCATGGGGATAGGGATGAGGACACTGAACATTGAAGCATGTAGCTCAGGATAGGCACTACAAGTCCCAGCAATGCAAAACCTACTAGGTAACAAGGGAAGTATTAGTGTTGTAACGAACGGCCCAGTGTTTGTGTTGTGTGTAACATCACTTCCGTAACATTGTGTGATGGTTTCGCTGAACTGTATTGCCGAAACTATGTTGGAACGCACGGCGCGAGTGTTTGGAACGCATCGCGCATGCGCAGTACGCAACAATGTCACTTCCGCAGCATCCTGTGATAGGCAGCAAAATGTGACACTACACCCCCTTTTCGGTGTATCATTACTGTGGAGGAGTGTGGGTGTAGCAAGATGATGGCAAATGAACGTCACTTTCGTTACCATTTCCGACAGGTCACCATATCTGACGGAATAATGGCGACCCGTCAGAATTGGTAATGAAAGTGGCGTTCCTTCGCTGCCATCTTGCTACACCCACACTCATCCACAGTAATGATACACCAAGAAGGGAGCAAGCGGACATCTTGTTACACCCACCGGATATTTGCATTTCACAGTTATTTTTAACAGTAAGCTGAGCTTGCATGGTGAAGTACAGTATTTAGAAATCTGACGAGCTGTTTAGATGTTGAGTTAAAAGCAGCGACAGACCTGCTGATCTCACAGGTTTGCTAATGTCACAGAACACCACTACTTTTACAATTCAACGTGTAAAAAGTCCGATGGATTTCCAAATACTGTATTCATAGTTGCCAACGGTCCCGAATTTCACGGAACATTCCCGGGATTAGGACATTTGTCCCGGGAAATTCGGTTTGTCCCGGGAAATTCAAATTTCCAGTTTTTCGGCCGCCGGCCGCTAGAGGTCCACTACTGGTGGAGACAATGTCTCCGCTGGCCGCCATTTTTAAGAAGACCAGAAGCTGGTCTTCAATAGAGAACCTGTGGCACCACCCACCCCCACTGCCAGTGTGTGTGTGTAAAGTGCAGTGGGCGGCGCCACAGTTCAAAGTTAGTCTCCGCGCAGCAACGTGAACGACGGGATGTCGGGGGCCAGTCTGTGGATGGGATGTCAGAGGGGGCCAGTCTGTAGATGGGATGTCATGTCAGAGGGGGCCAGTCTGTGGATGGGATGTCATGTCAGAGGGAGCCAGTCTGTGGATGGGATGTCATGTCAGAGGGGGCCAGTCTGTGAATGGGATGTCATGTCAGAGGGGGCCAATCTGTGGATGGGATGTCAGAGAGGGCCAGTCTGTGGATGGGATGTCAGAGGGAGCCAGTCTGTGGATGGGATGTCAGAGCGGGCCAGTCTGTGGATGTCAGAGGGGACCAGTCTGTGGATGTCAGAGGGGGCGCCAGTGAGTCTGGATGTCAGAGGGGGCGCCAGTGAGTCTGGATGTCAGAGGGGCGCAGTCAGAGTCTGGATGTCAGAGGGGCACCAGATGTTAGGAGGGGCTCCGCTGATGGACACCAGATGTGAGGAAGGCTGCTCTGATTGACACCAGATGTGAGGAAGGCTGCTCTGATGGGGCACCTGATGGCATCTGGTGGCAGGCAACGTGGCTAGTGACGCGCTCATGGCTCCCACTGATTCGGCATTATGGTGAGTTGAATGATTTAATTTCATATTACAATGTAATAATAGAAATAATGTGCTTCAATCATCCTGACACCATAACAATCATGGCGCCGGGATGATTGAAGCGCTAACACCAGCTATTTGGAGTATCTTTATCTGCTGATTGTCAAACTCTGGAAAACACATTGCTATTGTGGTGTAGGATCAGGGGGCTGCTGTCCCTCCATCCCTCCACCCCCCCCCCCCCTTTCCCTCTCCATCCCACCTTCATCTCAGACACTAACCACACCCCCTTGATCCACGGCCCATGTAAGCCACGCTCACTATTTTACATAAACCACGCCCATATTTTGCCGCTGCGCACTGCGCTCGCCGCATTTTATCCTTTTCCTGCGCCACACCTATAACTGCATGCCCCGCCCCCTAATTATAACACAACTCCGCCTACTACCAAAATAGTGTCCTGAAATTATTTTTTACAATGTTGGCAACTATGCTGTATTTCACCATATATGCTCTGTTTCCTGTTAAAAATAACTATGAAATGCAAAACTCTGGTGGGTGTAACAAGATGCCCGCTTGCTCCCCTCTTGGTGTATCATTACTGTGGAGGAGTGCTGGGTGCAGCAAGATGGCGGGGACGGAACGTCACTTCTGTTACCAAAACGGGTCACCTAATCTGACAGAATTACACCGAGCATACTGTCACCCTGCAGCTATGGCTCCTACCATATCCCTTTAAACCTGAACATATATTAATTACACAAGTTCTGTGGCTGATTAAGGTGGTAATTAAAGGGGCGTTTCAGCCAAGATTTTTTTTTTTTTAAAGTCAGCAGCTACAAACACTGTAGCTGCTGACTTTTAATAAGGACACTTACCTGTCTAGTGATCCCGTGGTGTCGGGCCGCCCGAGACCGATCCGTCCATCGGATCAGCTGCTGGCATCTCCATCTTAACTCACTTGGTGCCTTATCTGCATTTGATTATACTCAGAACCTGTGTAATTCAAAGGTGTTCGGGTTTAAAGGGATGAGGTGGCAACTCTACCTGTAGCAGATTCCAGTAGCTGGAGATAGGGTTGCCACCTTTTCTTGAAGTCAAACCCTAACACTTTAGTAGCGCATAGCAATTTTGTTTTGTAGTATAAACTATACATATATTTTGCTATTAAATAACATTTCTAATCATATGAAGTTAATAACAAAAGTCACCCTTTACACAAGAGTCCACAGAGTTCCCCTTTTACATCATAACTCACAGTTCCCTTTGACTTTAAGGGGGGACTCTGCAGACTCCGATGTAAGGGAGAACACTGGGGCCTCTAACATAAGGGATGCTCTGGGAACCCTGATCTAAGAGGGAACACTGAGAACTCTGATGGACGGAGAATACTCAGATTGAAGGGGGAACACCTATGACTTCTGGTGTAAAGGGGAACTCTAAAGTAAGGGGTGCTCTGAGAACCCTAATTTACCTTAGTGTACTCACTCAGCCAGGAGAGAGAAGGGGGAGACTTCCGTCACATACATAGATGGATGGTGAGCTCACTCACCCCTTGGCAGTCAGCACCTCTCATCCAGATGTATCTGAAGCTGCTGAACTTCAAATTTCAGCCCCCACTTCCCTTTTCTAAGGAGTGTGGGCAGACATAGAGGGGTAGGGCTGAGAGGAAGGGGTGCAGATCAAGCCCTCTCTCCTCTCCCGTCTGTGTGGGGGAGGGGAAATTGTTAGCGCTGGCTTTGGGCAACATGAAAGAAAGTGTGACACACACTCTCAGCTTAGACAACTGCAGCCAGCAACCTTGCTGGGAAGCCATAGTCCAGTCTGAATAATGTGTCCGGGTTTCAGGCAGTCTGAAACCAGGATGCAAGATTCCAAACCTGAACTGTCCAGGTGAATCCCAGACAAGTGGCAACCCTAGGTGGAGAGCGGGGCCTGCCACTGACAGCTCACACTGCGGATCATTGAAACATGAGGGATGCTGCCAGACACCCGCTCCCAGGGCTCTTCCTGCTGCTCATATTTTACACTGTGCATGTGTACTGTTTACCCAGCTCTGCCTGCCAATGATGTGGAGGGCAGAGCTGGTCACTTGCATACCTCCCAACTGTCCCTGATTTTGTGGAACTGTCCCTGATGTGGAGCAATGTCCCTCTGTCCCTCGTTCCTCCTCATTTGTCCCTGATTTTGGTCTGATCCATATAGTTGTATATAAAATGCACGTTTTATCTTTCAAAAAGTGTTTCCCAGGGGGCGTGGCGTGCGTGCACACGAAGATGGCCGCTTGTGCCCTAAGCTCTCCACAGCCGACTCGAATAACATGGCTAACGGCAGGCTATTAGCTCCACCAAACCACCGACTATACCACTGTACTCCCACAACACCAGTGGTGATTAGGGATGAGCTTGGTGTTCGAGTTGAACGCATGTTCGACTCGAACACCGGCTGTTCGCCCGTTCGGCGAAGCCAGAACTCTGTGGGCCGCTTGCGCCAAATTTGTGTGGCACTCACGGGCCACAATGCACTGCACCATCGCAGTGCATTGCTGGCTCATGATTGGCCAAGCATGCACTGTGACCCCACATGCTTGGCCAATCACAGTGCCAGCAACGAGGAGAGCCATAATTGGCCACAGGCAGGATGCCTGTGGCCAATTATAGTTCAGGGGGTTTAGTACACGCCCCACACAATATAAGGACACCAGCGCGGCGGCCTTGTGTAGTGTGTTTTCTCAGGCCTCTGCAGGAGTTAGTGGGTGTTGTGTGCCTCCAGTGTAGTATACACCTGTATCTACCCTTTATTGCTGTTGTTCTCTAATACAGCCATCTGCAGGAGTTAGTGGGTGTTATGTGCCTCCAGTGCAGTGTACACCTGTATCTACCCTTTATTGCTGTTGTTCTCTAATACAGCCACCTGCAGGAGTTAGTGGGTGTTGTGTGCCTCCAGCGCAGTATACACCTGTATCTACCCTTTACTGCTGTTGTTACAGCCATCTGCAGGAGTTAGTGGGTGTTGTGTGCCTCCAGCACAGTATACGCCTGTATCTACCCTTTATTGCTGTTGTTCTCTAATACAGCCATCTGCAGGAGTTAATGGGTGTTGTGTGCCTCCAGCACAGCACAATATACACCTATATCTGTTATATCCTCTGTGTTGTGAGAGACACAAGACTCTGGTCTGGAACAATGGAAGTTTATTGCCAGTACTCACTGTACACTGCAACATGCATCTCAGGACAGTACATCTATTAGGCTCTTACATGTGTCCAAGATGGCTACCATACCCCTTGACCCTTGGCATCACTCCTGGGTGGAGCCAGCCTTAAAGTGGCAGTACATGTGGAACCCTTCAGGTATAACACCTTCCATCCATCCCTAAAAAAACAAAACAAAAAAACAAACAAAAAAAACGAGAAAAGGCACAAAACATTAACTAATAACTGTCCAATAACAGTCCTCCAAACACAGGAGATGCACAGGACTTTTCCTGCATCCAGATGTGAGAGCAAGATTCCAGGGACAGTTGCAGGGATACAATGTCATTGGATCACTTTCGGCGGCCCCGTCGAAAGTCTCGTAACCGGTCTTGAAGCTGAAACCGGTCAGGAGGGCGACAGTGTCGTTGAGGGCGGGCACCCATCGACTCGGGATCGGAGGAAACAGGGTCGACTGGAATGGGCACTGGCGGTGCCAAGAAGGGATCCCCCAGCTCAGTGGGTGAACCAACCTCCGGACCAGGGCTGGAGGGCTCTGTTGGAGCTGAGTTCAAAAGATGAGAGTCCCCCCAATCATCAGTTCCAATGCATCCTGATCCGCTGGGAGCAGTTCCTTGCAACACTGGTGGTTCAGCCGGCGTCAGGGATTCATGCAGTTGAAAACGAGGGCGCAGTTGGTCCGCATGCCTTCTGCAAATAGAACCATCTTCCAGGCAGACCCTATACATCTTGGGTCCCAAAGTCTCTGCAATGATAGCAGGAAGCCAACGGGTGTTGGAAGCCCCATAAGATCGGGCCCATACCTTTTGTTGGGCTGTGAATCGGGGGATCTCATGGTGTTTGACCATCTTGTCTTGGGACTGCAGTACATGTTCCTGGACTGTTTGTGGGCGGAGCATGTCCAAAACAGTCCATGGCTGCCGACCCAGAAGGAGTTCTGCTGGAGTTTTCCCGGTGGTTGCATGTGGTGTGTTTCTGTAAGCAGAAAGGAAGGAGTCCAGCTGCTGGGGTGACAGGGACTGCTGTTTACTTGTAGCCACTGTAGCTTTGAAATAGCGTTTAAAAGTCTGCACAAACCGCTCTGCTTGACCATTTGTAGCTGGGTGGTAAGGTGCGGTCAACTTGTGCTTGATGTTGTGGGCAGTCAAGAAACGCTGAAACTCCTGACTGGTGAATTGTGCACCATTGTCTGTGACGATTTCTCTGGGGTATCCAAATGTAGCAGCGAGATGTAACAGTATGGAAACTGTTGCCTTAGTTGTTGGCTGAGTAACAGGAATTACCTCAGGCCACTTTGAATGGGCGTCCACTATGATCAAGAAGGTGTGTCCTCTGATCGGACCTGCAAAGTCCAAGTGTATTCGAAACCAAGGAACCGTGGGCCAAGTCCAGGGCTGGACGCACCCTCGAGGAGGGTCTCTTGCAGTTTGTGCACATCCAGCACAAGCATTCACATATGTTGTGATATCCGAGTCTAAGTTTGGCCACCACACATAGCCTCGGGCCTTTTGTTTCATACGTGTGCCCCCGGGATGACCAGTATGTAGCAAGTCCAGAATGTGTCTCCGGAGGGTCTGTGGAATGATCACTCGGTCTCCCCATAAAACACAGTTACCAGCCACAGTTAATTCCATACGCCTACGGAAATAAGGTTCATAATCCTGTGTGACGGTTGCAGGCCAACCGGACCGTACCCAGGAGAGTATTGTTTTCAGAAAGGTATCCTTGGCTGTATGGGCTGCTATCTCCCCAGAAGACAAGAAGGACAGGCTGGTGTAACGACAACTCTTGACCGGTGGAGAGGAGTCCATTGACCTCCCTGTCAGTCGGGACATTGCGTCCGCATTAGCATTGGCATCATGACCGCGATACTGGATTTTATAACTGTACGCTCCCAAGAACAGGGCATAGCGTTGGAGGCGGGCCGCAGTAGTCTGAGAGATGCCTTTGTCAGGGCTAAAGATCTGAAGGAGTGGTGTATGGTCTGTCAGTATGGTAAATTCCCTACCATACAGGTAAAGATGAAACTTCTTAATTGCCCATATCAGCGCAAGAGCCTCTTTGTCAATGTGTGAGTAATTGCTTTCTGCTTTTGTCAAAGACCTGGAGGCAAATGCCACTGGTTTTTCTGACCCATCAGGTAAGATGTGAGACAGTACAGCCCCCAGACCATAGGGTGAGGCATCACAAGCCAAGGTCAGAGGCTTCTGGAGGTCATAGTGAACAAGCATGCGTGACGCCAACAGCTTCCGCTTAGAGACTTCAAAAGCGCGTTGGCATGCAGCCGACCAGTCCCATCTGGAGTGTTTCTCCAAAAGCTTGTTCAACGGAAACAAGGTGTGTGCCAGATCTGGCAGAAATTTGTGGTAATAGTTCAGCAAGCCAAGGTATGATCGCAGCTGCTGGACATTGGTTGGGGCAGGAGCTTTGACTAAGGCATCAACCTTGGCTTCTGTGGTGTGTATACCGTCTGCATCCACAAGGTGGCCACAAAACTCCAATTTTGGCACCATGAATTGGCATTTTGCTAAGTTCACTTTCAGACCCTGCTCTTGGAGTCTTTCCAACACAAGCTCCACGTTTTGCTTGTGTTCCTGGTCCGTCCGTCCCGTGATGAGCATGTCATCTAACAGGCACTGAGTGAAAGGAATGTCCGCCAAAATCTCATCCATCTTCCGTTGCCAAATGACTGGGGCAGAGGCTACACCAAACACCATCCGATTGTACTCATACAGTCCCTTGTGGGTGTTGATGGTCAGAAACTTGCGGGAAGAAGGATGGACCTCAAACTGTAAATATGCTTGTTTGAGATCAAGCTTGGTGAACTTTTGACCCCCTGCAAGAGAGGCAAAAATGTCATCTACTCTGGGTAGAGGGTACTGGTCTATTTCCAGTTGGGAGTTCAGTGCCATGCGGAAATCGCCACAAATGCGCAAGTCCCCATTCGCTTTCTTCACTGGTACAACAGGTGATGCCCACTCGCTGTGCTCTACCTTTGAGATGACACCTTGTTCCTCCAGCCGACTTAGTTCTGCTTCCACTCCTGCTCGGAGTGCGAAAGGTACTGTGCGAGCTTTGAAGAACTTAGGCTGGGCGTTGGGTTTCAGCTTGAGTCTCACACAGTCATGCTTTATTTTCCCCAACTGGTCATCAAAGATCTTTGGGAACCGCTGCTTCAGGGACACCACCCATCCCTCATTATCTCCTAATGGAATTGTCACAGTGTTACAGGGATTTATGGTGATGTCTGGCATACCAAAGTGAGCAATCCAGTCTCTCCCAAAGAGAGGGGGTCCCCCATTCTCTAGTATATATAATGGCAGTCTCTTTGTCTGACCCTTGTACAATACCTGCACTTTTGCATAACCCAGTGGGTGGAGTATCTGCTTTGAGTATGTCTGCAGTTTGATTGGCGTTGGGCGGACAGTTGTTCGGGTCTGAAGTTGTCTCCATTGTTTCTGAGTGATAACTGAAACTGCTGCTCCTGTGTCTACATCCATCTTTAGTTTCTTTCCCTCAATGGTTACCTCTACAGTCATTGCAGAGGGTGCTGAATGCATATGATGTATGTCTAAACTGTGGAGCACTTCCTCATCCTCTGACTCAGATGGTGATGTATATCTTCCCACCATATAGGTCTTTGTCTTGGGGTTCAGAGGTTGTTTATCTCGCACCTTCTTGCTCCGGCAAACTCGTTTCAGATGTCCTGTTTTACCACAATTATGACAGGTCTGATCCTTAAACCTGCAGACTTTGTGATCATGGTCTGTATTCCCACAATGGTAGCAAGCTGACCCCCGGCTTGGTGGAGGTCTGTATTTCCAGTTTGCAACTGTGGGCTTGACTGCTGTTCTGAAAACTTCTTGTTTCACCTCTTCTCTTCTGCCCTGAGAGTTCAATTCCTCTGTATCTTTCACAGCCATTTCCATCATTGAAGCTATATCAATTGCCTTTGCAAGGGTAAGGTCTTTCTCTGTTAACAGTCTCTTTTGGCTAGAGTCACAATTCAGTCCCATGACAAACTTATCTCTCAGTGCAGTAGGTAGGTACTCCCCAAAAGAACAGGTAGAGGCTAGTCTGCGAAGGGCGAGCACATAAGCTTTAATTTCTTCACCTGGCTGCTGCTGCCTCTGATAAAAATGAAATCTTTCTGCAATCTCTAGTGGTTTAGGCTGGAAGTGACCCTCTAACAGTGTCAGGAGCTCTGCCAATGTCTTAGTTGCTGGTTTTACAGGGGAAAGGAGATCCCTGAGAGTGTCATATGTCTGAGCACCGACCACTGTCAGAAATACTGCTACTTGCCTTTCACCTGGGATGCCATTTGCACTGAAATACTGTTCCAGTCTCTCCACCCAGGAACTCCAGGATGTCTGTTCTCCATCAAATTCACTTAATGTCCCAATCAATGACATTTTCCTGCTGGGATCTGTGATTGCTTTTATCCAGGTAACAATCCACAATGTCTTTGTCTCTCTCTCAGACTGATAGACACTTTGTAAATCCCATCCTCGTCGCCACTGTTATAATATCTACCCTTTATTGCTGGTGTTCTCTAATACAGCCATCTGCAGGAGTTAGTGGGTGTTGTGTGCATCCAGAGCAGTATATACCTGTATCTACCCTTTATTGCTGTTGTTCTCTAATACAGCCATCTGCAGGAGTTAGTGGGCGTTGTGTGCCTCCAGCACAGTATACACCTGTATCTACCCTTTATTCCTGGTGTTCTCTAATACAGCCATCTGCAGGAGTTAGTGGGTGTTGTGTGCCTCCAGCACAGTATACACCTGTTTCTACCCTTTATTGCTGGTGTTCTATAATAAAGGCATCTGCAGGAGTTAGTGGGTGTTATGTGCCTCCAGCACAGCACAGTATACACCTGTATCTACACTTTATTGCTGGTGTTCTCTAATACAGCCATCTGCAGGAGTTAGTGGGTGTTGTGTGCCTCCAGCATAGTATACACCTGTATCTACCCTTTATTGCTGGTGTTCTAAAATACAGCCATCTGCAGGAGTTAGTGGGTGTTGTGTGCCTCCAGCACAGTATACACCTGTATCTACCCTTTATTGCTAGTGTTCTATCATACAGGCATCTGCAGGAGTTAGTGGGTGTTGTGTGCCTCCAGCACAATATACACTACCCAATTGCTGGTTTTCCCATCTCCCTGCACGCCACTACTATGTCTGGAAGGCCAACAAGGAGAGGCAGACAGTCATGAGCCAATAAAAGAGGGCAAGCAGGCTCTGTGTCTAGAGACAAAAGTGCTGGTCGTGGACGCGTGCATCGTCATCAGCACGTGGTCCTTATTTTCGGCAGCTGGATGTGTTGAGCCGCATCATGCCGAAGACTTGGTAGAGTGGATGACCAAGCCCTCTTCATCCTCCTCATCCTCTCTCACCCAGACTCAGGGTACTAGCAAAGCAGCTGCCAATGCATCCTCTTCCCTCGTCTCAATGTCATCATCAGTCACCCCTTCCCTAGACCCACCACGTCCTCCTGAGGAGTCCCCCGAACTGTTTGAGCACAGTGTTGGGTACATACTGCCATGTTTGCTCCAGTGAGGAAGAGGGAGGGGATGATGAGGTCACTGACTCCACGTGGGTGCCTGATAGGAGAGAGGAGGAGGAGGCGGCACATCTCCAACGAGGCAGGATGCCCTCCGGGGGCCAGCTTAGGGGCAGCACACCGAATGAATCACACCACAGAGCTCCGCCTGTGCAGGGCGCTGCCTCTGCGCGTTATTCCAAAAGTTCTTTGGTGTGGGCCTTTTTTGAGACGAGTGCATCAGATCGCACTGCTGCTATTTGCAACATATGTCTCAAGTGTATCTCGCGTGGCCAAAACATCAGCCGCTTGGGCACCACATGCTTGACCAGACATATGTTGACCTGCCATGCAACTAGTTGACAAGCGTACCTTAAAGACCTACACCAAAGAAAAAAGCGGACCTCTCCTTGCTTCTCATCAGCTGGGATCTCCAACCCCACTAGACCTTCAGTCCTCTCTGAAACCTGCACTGAAAGGAATGAAGGTGTAGAATTACGTGTGTCACAGCCAAGTACTTGCAGACACTCTGCCAGCAGTACACCCACGTCAGATTGTAGCAGGCAAATTTCCCTGCCCCAGCTGCTGGACCGTCAAAAGAAGTTTACTCCCAGCCATCCACATGCCCAGCGGTTGAATGCTAGCTTGGCTAAATTGCTAGCACTTCAACTTCTGCCTTTTCAGTTAGTAGACTCTGTCCCCTTCCGTGAGTTTGTGCAATGTGCGGTTCCTCAGTGGCAGGTCCCCAAACTCCACTTTTTCTCACGGAAGGTGATTCCGTCTCTCTACCGGCATGTGGAAGGCAATGTCCTTGCCTCGCTGGACAGGGCGGTCAGTGGTAAGGTGCATATTACCACTGGCTAATGGTCCAGCAGGCATGGACAGGGACGTTACCTATCTTTCACGGCCCATTGGGTCACTCTTCTGGCAGCTGGGAGGGGTGCAGGACAAGGTTCAGTAGTTTTGGAGGTTGTTCCACCACCCCGCCTCCAAAATGCTACTACTGATTGTGACACACCTCTCTCCTCCACCCCCTCCTCTTCTTCTTCCTCCATGACCTCTTCCAGTGCTCTGTCCTCGGAACCAGTAGTGCTCCATACGCGTTCAAGGGGCTACGCAAGTACGCAGGCAAAAAGATGCCATGCTGTGCTTGCACTGGTTTGTTTGGGGGGACAGGAGCCACACTGGGGCAGATATTTTGTCAGCTCTGCAGGGGCAGGCCGAGAGGTGGTTGATGCCACGCCAGCTTAAGCCAGGAATGGTGGTTTGCGACAATGGCACCAACCCCCTCTCCGCCCTCCGACAGGGACAACTGACCCATGTGCCCTGTGTGGCTCACGTCCTTAACCTGGTGGTGCAGTGGTTCTTGGGCAGGTACCGGGGCTTACAGGATGTCCTGAGGCAGGCCAGGAAAGTCTGTGTGCATTTCTGCCCATCATTTAATGCCAGTGCTTGGCTGGCTGAGCTCCAAAAGGAGGTGAACCTGCCCAAGAACCGCCTTATATGTGACATGCCCACCAGGTGGAACTCACTGTTGGCCATGCTGCAGCGGCTGCACATGCAGCAGAGGGCCATCAATGAGTACCTGTGCGACTACGGCACCAGGACAGGGTCAGGGGAGCTCGGTTTTTTTCTCACCACGTCAGTGGGGCATGATCAGGGATTCATGCACTGTCCTGTCACCGTTTGAGGTGGCCACAAGAATGGTGAGCAGTGACAGTGCATGCATCAGTGACACTGTACCTCTTGTCCACCTGTTGGAGCATACGCTGCGTGGAATAATGGACAGGGCACTTGAGACAGAACAGAGGCAGGAAGAGGAGGACTTCCTTGCCTCTCAAGGCCCCCTTTATCCAGACAGTGTTCCTACTGTCCCACCCATCACACAGGAAGAGGACGAGGAGGATTGTGTCAGTATGGAGCCTGGCACTCAGCATCAGCAGCAGTCTTTTATGGATGATTTACAGTCCCAAGAAACCCGTGGACTTCTACGTGGCTGGGAGGAGGTGGTTTGCGGATCATGTTGTCCTAAGTAACCCAGAGGACTCCAGACCGAATGCCTCAGCTAACCTATGCTGCATGGCCTCCCTGATCCTGCAAAGCCTGCGGAAGGATCCTCGTGTTCTTCGGATCAAGGAGAGGGACCATTACTGGCTGGCGACTCTCCTTAATCCACGGTACAAGGGTAAGGTTGCGGACCTTATCTTGCCATCGCAGAGGGAGCAGAGGATGAGACATCTCCGGGAGGCCTTTAAGAAAGGTCTGTGCAACGCGTTCCCAGAGACTGGGAGGTTACAAACTCCTGGTCTTGGACAACGTGTTACTGAGGCTTTGGTCAGTCACAGAAGGAGCGGTGGAGAAGGTGGCCGTCTGACCGATGCGTTCAGACAATCTTTTAGTCCGCAGCCCCAAGGTATGATCAGTACCAGCAACCATCGCCAGTGTCTGATTTACATGGTGCAGGAATACATAGGGGCAAGGTCAGACTTGGACACCTTTCCCACCGAAATTGAGCTACTGGCCTGTCCTGCATCCAGCATTCTTTCGGAACGCACCTTCAGTGCTGCTGGTGGCTTTGTAACTGATCACAGGGTGCGCCTGTCCACCGACTCGGTTGATCGACTGACCTTCATAAAGATGAATCAGTCTTAGATGACCACCAGCTACCAAGCACCTGAAGCTGATGTAACCGAATAATTTTTTTTAAATGTCACATCCTTTCAAGACTCCCTATGCTAATGATGAATGACTGTCCTGTTATGTTGACTATCCTCTTCCTCCTCAATGATCCTGCTGATATCTTAGAAGAACACTTTTGGTTCTGGGTGATGTCACCAACCCAATTTTTCAGCCCCTGTTTAACAGGGGCATGTAATACAATTTTTGATGCAATGCTTGGCAGCAGAGCTCATTCCTGCACTCCAACTAGAGTATATGGGAGAGGTTGCAGTGTCGTGGCACCAGTGCCTAAGGCCCAATTTTTCAGCCCCTGTTTAACAGGGGCATGTAATACAATTTTTGATGCAATGCTTTGCAGTAGAGCTCATTCCTGCACTCCAACTAGAGTACATGGGAGAGGTTGCAGTGTCATGGCACCAGCACCAGTGCCTAAGGCCCAATTTTTCAGCCCCCTGTTTAACAGGGGCACGTAATACAATTGTTGATGCAATGTAATTACAATTCTTGATATGATATTTCACAGCAGGGTCCGTTCCTGCGCCCACTGATAGTAACTGTGAGGACTTTTAGTGTTGTGGCACCAGCACCACCACCACAACCACCAAAGGCCCAATTTTTCTACCACTGTTCAACAATGGCATGTAATTACAATTCTTGATATAATCGTTCACAGCAGGGAGCTCCAGCGCTCCCACCAAGAGTCACTTTGAGGGCTTACAGTGTTGTGGTAACACCAACACCTTAGGCCCCCATTTCTGTAGAGCATATAGGGCAGGCCCCTACTTTCAAAAATCCAACTTACAAATGTCTCCTACTTGCAAACGGAAGGAGACAACAGGAAGTGAGATGAAAAAAGACGGACGGCCCAAAAAATTATACGGGGGGGGGGGAACCCTTCCCTATGTTTTCCAAAACGCTTAAAAATAGATTTTTTGACTGGAGCTACACTTTAAAAATGTACCAGTTCAAAATTATAAACAGATTCTACTTAACACAACAAACCTACACAGTCCCTGTCTTGTTTGCACTGCCTGTATACTGCTGTTCTGAGTATATAGGGCCTGGGGGCTTTTCCTTTTTTTTATTTGGGTACAGGGTTCCCCTTAATATCCGTACAAGACCCAAAGAGGCAGGGGGGCTACCCATGCCATTTTTTTCAATGATTTTCATTAATATTACCAGATATTACATTAAAACCTCAAGCAGTTTTAAATGACTTTTTTTCCGTTAAATTTCATTTTGTGCAGGGACTGTTCTAAACACGGGAAACACATGGCACTTCACAGGCATACTATAGACACCCCCCAGGCACGATATTTAAAGGAATATTTCACATTTTTTTCACTTTAATCTTCATTAAAATCAGTGCTCCCGAAAAAACGGCCGTTTTAAAAAACTAGAATTGGCATTGACCCATGTCCCCTGGGGCAGGAGTTGGGTTCCCAATCCCTTTTTAGGACAATATCTTGCATATTAGCCATTAAAATTAGCACTTTTTATTTCGAACGTTCGTGTCCCATAAACTTCAATGGGGTTCTAAAGTTTGCATTAATTTTCGGTCCGTTCGAAAGTTCTGGTGCGAATCGAACTGGGGGGTGTTCAGCTCATCCCTATTCCTAGCACTAATTATGAGCCCTGCTTGCCTTCCTGCTGCTGATTATCTCCCAACAGCTAAGACAGAGACGGCTGATCTCTAGCACTTGCCATTGCTTGTAATGGAGTTCAACACAGAGACCATCGGAAAGGGGATTTTAACCACTTGACTTCCAGAAGATTTACCCTCCTCCTTCCTGACCAGGACATTTTTTTGAGACATGGCACTGCATTACTTTGACAATTGCGCGGTTGTGCAATGCTGTACCCAAATAAAATGTATGTCCTTTTTTTCCCACAAATAGAGCTTTCTTTTGGTGGTATTTGATCACCTCTGCGTTTTTTTGTTTTTTTTGCACTATAAACAAAACAAAGACTAACAATTTTGAAAAAAACAAAACAAAAACAAAAAAAACTATATTTTTTACATTCTGCTATTAAAAAAAAAACATATCCAGTAAAAAAAAATGTAAAAAATCAAATTTCTTCCTCTATTGAAGACAATATGTATTCTACATGTTTTTGATAAAAAAAAATCCCAATAAGCATATATTGATTGGTTTGTGCAAAAGTTATAGCGTCTACAGCTATAGGATATTTTTACATTTTTTTTTTACTAGTACTGGTGGTGATCAACGACGGCTGAAATATTGCGATGGACAAATCAGACACCGACACTTTTTGGGGACCAGTGACACTAATACAGTGATCAGTGCTAAACATATGCACTGTCACTGTACTAATGACACTGGCATGGAAGGAGGTTAACAGGGGCAATCAAAGGGTTAACTGTGTGCTTGGCTGCTGATTCATTGTAGTGGGGAGGTGCTCCATTGCTCTTCTGACAGTATTGCTATATATACACATGCACACACACACACAAATATGTTTGAGCTTTGGCATACCTCCCAAGAGTCCCGGATTGGGCAGGACTGTCCCGCATTTTCACCATTTTCCCATGGTCCCAGAGTACAGGAGCTTTGTCCCAAATTATTAGATTATACGTCGACAGCAGGGCAGGACCTGCAGCAGGGTGCTGTAACATCTAGCACAGCCAGGGATAGCTGGGCAAGCCGGTAGAAGTACGGCTGCAATGAAGTAAAGTGCAGCTGTCAAATTCAGCCTCTGATGTCAGAGATGGGCTGGTCCATATGCACTTTCAGTCTCCTGACTATGCCCCAAAAACAGAGAGCCACCCTGCCCCTCCCTTACAAAGTGGCACCCTGCCCTTTTTCCCGACTCCTCCCATCACAGAGTGGCACCCAACCCCTCCTCCTAAATCTGCCCACCATAGAGCGGCAGTCTTCCAATGACATGTGTGGTCTGGTGAGGTTGGTGTTTTGCGGTTGGCTGAAGAGGGTGGACAACAGGGCCCCCAGGAGGGCCAATAGTAGTGTGGTGGTGGGGGCCCCCATGGTGCAACCTGCAGGCTATGAACCCCATGAACCCCCACATAATGGAAACCCGAGAAATTACATTATAAATCAAGCGAGCATGGGTTTGCAAACAACTGTTTTGGGGCAGATATGGATATATAAGTCTGGTGTGATCCTGCACACAAATTTTAATGATGTATGCTGATGATGAATGACAAATGCGCTTTGTCAACAATTTGTGTAAAGCAGTCCTCACAAAGTTGTCATTTCCTGTTTTGTACCCTCCACCTGCCCAACAACATACAAGTTTAATTATTAGTATCACTGATCATGGCCAGAGCCTTGCAATCCTAGCTAGGTTATAGAGGCCAGAATCTTTGTTTGCATTTCTTATATTGTTTTACAAACAGATCTATTTTTTTTTGGGGGGGGGGGGGGGTGCATAATGCACAACCCACTAAGGCCATGGTTTGATTATTGCTTTATGTGTTTGCTGGTATAGTTTCGCATTAAGGCCCTCAAAAGTGTTTTTGTGGGCATGGTTTCCAAATTGTGTCTTTGTCCAGTCTGACCATGTGTTTATTGTTTGTGAGCCTCAGCAGACCTTTATCTTGTTCTAGTTACTTTTAAATCTCACATGTTAGGCCTCATGTACACTGCTGCTGGACGTTCAGAGGCACTTGCTGCTTTTTTCAGCTGCCCCTGAACTCATCCAATGTTATCTTATGTGTACATGAACACAGGTTCGTTTAATATCGTTTGTAGGCAGTTGCGTTTAGAGGCTTTTCTTTAAAGGCAAAAAAATGAGTTCAGACGCTAAAGTTTCCAACGTTTCAGACACCAAACGCGGTACCCACATTTAGCCACGTTTTTGTTTAGAATCGTTTTTAAAGGTGCCCTATTTTTTAGCAAATTATGAAAAACCACTAAAAACTTGTAATTGCTTGTAATGCTTCATAGACCATTTATATACCCCTAATGAGCTCATGATCCAATCCAATACACCACTAGCATTGCTGTTAGCCAAAGTAGAATTGGAATTTGACCCATATGTTGTTAGATTTGAACAAGACGACCCCACCATTGAACTTGACCCCAACTTGATCAAACATAGTTGCATGAAATTTAATATCTGGCTTTTTTCATTTCCTCAAATATGCTCATTATGGGATCCATAGTAAAAAGCATCGAAATTGAGGTAGATACACTTCTGCTCTTTCAGCAGCTGCTACTCAGTCTGGTCTTACAGAATGGCTGAAATAGTTAAATAATTCTGCTTTGAGAGGGTCTTATGATGTTATCTTAAATAAAAGCTCCTAGATGCAAACACGTCTAAACGTGGCATGCAAACGCGGCTAAACAGGCATTTTTAAACGCCGGTTTCAAGCTGTCAAAAAAATCGTTCAGAAGAGGTTCCCTCAGCGTCCTGTGTACATTAGACCTAAGATTTACAACTGATTATATTAATATAGTTTATGTAATGGTTTAGATGAAATGGAAGCTTCCTGCTAATTCCAAACATAAGTGTGTGTGTCGATTTTGTTTGTGCGCTGCATTTTTGGATTTTGTATTATTATTATTAATAATAATAATAATAATAATAATAATAATTATTATTATTATAATTATTTTTAGGGGTTTGGGCAAGGAGTTCCGATCACCAAAAAGGTTTGTCATGGTTGTTATTAGCTTGATTAGTATCCCTGATTTTCTAATGTGATTTTGAATGTGTCCAATTTCTAGTGTCCTACCCTTGTAGATTATAAACTCTTTTGAGCAGGGCTCTTCTAACTACATGTCAAATGCTGGAGCATCATTTCCATGCCATTTTTATTTTTTTGCCCAAGTACATTAATGTACCAAATGTTTATACTAATGTTGAAAAAAAACAGACTATAATGTAGCACTGACCCCCAAAGGAGCTGCTGGTTTGAATTGGGCCTGCAGTCTACAGAGAAACCCCACTAACTTGGCTCAATCCCCTTGGCACAGCTGTGGTGCAATGTAATACAGTACAATATAAAACAATGCAAAGTACCTGTATTATACCCTCAGGACCCACTGGCTCCACATGGTGGGGAAAAACAGTGCGCCACACAACTGGATACTTAACCAGAAATATTGTTTACTGCTAAATATTTAAACAGGTGGTTACAGAAATTGTGCTGTCATCCCCACATAGGACGACAGCACAATATGTTCCAATATAAAAAAATATAAACTGTTTATTTATATATACATATATATACTTGGGAGCTCCCCTTGCTTAAAAGCTATATGTGAGGCATCACTTAAAGTACTTCAATCCAGGGTTTTCTTTTCTTCGCTAGCTAAAGTCACTCCTTTGTATTTGTAATCCAAAGTTCATGGAGGATTAAGCTGAAATGCTCCTGGTACAGCTCCAGTAACTTATTTACAACGTTTGAGGCGCCAAGGTAGATAGGCCTCAAGCCTGCTCAGTGTCAGTTGCTCTGCTATGCCTCCGTGGAACTACAGGTTCCAGTGAGGCCTGTATGTGAGTCTAACTGCTGTAAAGGTTAACAAACAGTGGGTCGTAACCTGCCCACCAACTGGATCAGAGTTCCGCGTGATCACTTTTGTCCGGTGACTGTAGCTTGCCTCTCCGTCAGCTGGGCCAGACGCTCTGTATCGCTTCGCTGAATTAATCCGGTTCTTCGATTCCCCGCTGAGTGTCTCTGGACCTTCTCAATCCAGCCACCGTCTTTCAGGCTCCATCAGGCCACCTCACAAACAAACAGGCCGGCGCTCTGCGATGGCTGTCGGCTGCTGTCTCCGGGAAGCCTCCCCACAGATCCGCACAGGCAGGCAATGTGGTCCCATTTACATTTCCACTATTGCAACCCCAAAGTTGCACGATTTAGAGTGTTTGATGCAACTTTGAGTGCAGCTTTGATCCAACTTTACACTCTCTGGATCAAAGTCACATCAAAGCATTACAGGTACCTTTTCAAAGTCGTTTATTTTAAAAGTCACATAGATGATAACGGTTACCATTAAAATCAATGGGGCTGTGACTTGTCATGAGACGTTATGTGTCCAAACTTTATGTTCACCAGTGGAAACAGAGCCTTAGTGTGGTTGCCTTACTATGATCATTGTGGGCTGAGACCCAAGAACACTTCCAGCTGCACTGACTGTGTTGGAACAGTATCCCTCCCAGGAAGTGATGTCACTAGCTTTCAGTAACCACACCCACTGGCTGATTTTAGTCTCAGAAGGAAGTAGATTCAAACTCATGTGATGGCACTGTTTTCTGCAAAATAAAGGTAGAAAAACTGGAATTTTTTTCATTTTGAGACATAAGACTGAACTTAGCTCACAATAATGATTGCAGGGGGGAATTTTAAGTATTAGGGCATACTTCCACTTTAACCACTTCAGCCCCAGAAGATTTGGCTGCTCATTGACCAGGCCATTTTTTTGCGATACGACACTGCGTCATTTTAACTGACAGTTGCATAGTCGTGAGACATTGTACCCAAACAAATTTGACATCCCTTTTTCCCACAAATAGAGCTTTCTTTTGGTGGTATTTAATCATCTCTGTGGTTTTAATTTTTTGCTATATAAAAAAAAACAATTTAAAAAAAAACACAATATTTTGTACTTTTTGCTATAAGGATGAGCCGAACACCCCCCCCCCCCCCCCCCAGTTCGGTTAGTGGCAGAACATGCGAACATACCAAAATTTGTGCGAACACGTGAACCCCCTTTAAAGTCTATGGGACTAAAACGTGAGAAAGAGAGAGTGTGAATTTTAAAGGCTAATATGCAAGTTATTGCCCTAAAAAGTGTTTGGGGACCTGGGTCCAGCCCCAGGGGACATGTATCAATGCAAAAACTGCGTTTTTTTCTGGAGCAGTGATTTTATTAATGCTTAAAGTGAAAAAAATAAAAGTGAAATATTCCTTTAAATATCATACCTGGGGGGTGTTTATAGTATGCCTGTAAAGTGGCACGTGTTTCCTGTGTTTAGAACAGTCCCTGCACAAAATTACATTTATAAAAGAAAAAAAGTCATTTAAACCTGCTTGCGGCTGTAATGTAATGTGCCCCCCCAGCCCATTAATGGGCCCTTTGGGTCTGGTATGGATATTAAGGTGAACCCCACACCCAAATTTAAAAAAAAGGCGTGGGGCCCCCAGGCCCTATATATGCTGAACAGCAGCAGTATATGTGCGGTCCCCGGGTTACAAACAAAATAGGGACTGTAGGTTTGTTCTTAAAGAGGAGTTTCCATAAGAAAAAATTAAAAGTCAGCAGCTACAATTACTGCAGCTGCTGACTTTTAATAATTGCACGCTTACCTGTCCCAGGGTGCAGCAATGCGGGGGATCGAAGCCCCGCTTGACCCCCCCCTCTGCTCGGCAGCGCCGGCATTGCAACTGTGGGCACCCGGCTGTGGCTTCACAGGCGGGCACCCGCTGCACATGCACAAGTGGTGCTGCGTGCCGTGATAGGCCGCTCAGTCATCTGGGACCTGTCACGTGTCCCAGATGACTGACAGGAGGGAAGGGGCAGAGCTGAGCCCTTCCTGCGCCGAGGGAAAGTGATGTCACCAGCTCAGGCACTGAAGGAGGCAGACTACGAGGGACCGCCTAGCAACAGGCATTTAGAGGGGAGTTAAAAAATGTATTTTTTCCAAATTTCTTTTTTTCTTTTTTTAGGATTTTTAATGTTTTTTTTTTTCTGTGCAACACCCCTTTAAGTTGAATCTGTTTGTAATTTGGAACAGGTACATTTTCTAAGTGTAGCTCCAGCCAAAAAACCTATTTAAAATCTTTTTGGATAACATAGGAAAGGGTTATCATCACCCCTGTAACATTTGTTTTGCTGTCTGTGCCCCTGTTCAGAAGATTTCACCTCACTTCCTGTCCCAATGAGAATTGGATTTTGAAAATGTTGGGTTGTTGTAGAAACAAGGATTGGTGATAAATAGGGATGAGCTTTATGTTCAGGTCAAACATGAGTTTGACTCGAACATTGGCTGTTCATCTGTTCGCCGATTAGCGAACAATTTGGGTTGTTTGCGGCAAATTCGAAAGCTGCGGAACACCCTTTAAAAGTCTATGGGAGAAATCAAAATTGCTAATTTTAAAGGTTGATATGCAAGTTATTGTCCCTAAAAAGTGTTTGGGGACGGTCTTCTGCTGGCCATGTTATTGAGCCAGAACATGCAGAAGAGTTGGTGGAGTGGATAACAAAGCTGTCCTCATCCTCCTCATCCTCTGTCACCCAGGCTCAGAGTAGTTTTCCCTCCTATGCAGCTGCCAAAGCGGCCTATTCCACCGGCTCCTTGTCCACAGTCACTCCTTCCATAGCCCAACCATCATGCAGAGTCCCCCGAACTATTTGACCACAGTTTCGGGTACATGCTGCTGGAGGAAGCGAAGCGATTTGAAGGCTCCGATGTTGGTTCCCAGGTTGAGGAAGGGAGATATGTGAGCCTAGAGAGAGGGGGTGCCCAAGAAGGCCAAGAAACTGACAGTCATGTTCCCCCAGCTGCAGTATAGTGCCAAGTTTGCTCCAGTGACGAGGAGGGAGGGGATGATGAGGTCACTAATTCTACTTGGGTGACAGAAACCAAAAATCAGATGGAGACAGAAGTACAATTAAATCACACTTGTTTATTAAATAAAAACAAAAAGGTAAATAGAAAAAGCATAGTCAAAGCATAGCCAGAGTCCAGTAACCGGATAGAGTAGTCAGCCAGGCCAGAGTTCAATAACCAGATCGGGTAATCAGTCAGGCCAGAAGTCAGGGATCCAAGTAGAGCAACAGCAAGCAGGATAAGGAGCCAGAAAGGATGTCAGCAAGCCAGTCATTAAACAAAGCCGCAGGAGATGGTTTCTTGTGATGTGACCAAGCGAAGGCAGAGGTGAAGTGAGCTGGACAGCTTTAAGTAGGCAGGTCAGATGAGCATGATCAGGACCAGCTGGTAACTGTGGAGAGAGATGAGAGCTGGCAATTAGCCGACAGCTGAGCAGCCAGCCCAGAGAAGGAAGGGCTTAAGCCAACCCTGACATTGGGTGCCTGATAGAATAGAGGAGGAGGCACAACTCCAATGAGGCAGGATGTCCTCGGGGGGGAAGCCACCCTACTGCATCACACTGCAGAGCTCTGCAGGTGCAGGGCGCTGCTGACTCCCTGCTGATTTTGAAATGTTCCTTGGTGTGGGACTTTTTGGACACGTGTTCAGCAGATCACACCATTGCTGTTTGCAACCTATGTCTGAAGCGGATGAAGAGTGGCCACAACAGCAGCAACTTGGGCACCACATGCTTGACCAGACATATGACTACCTCCCATAAATGAGAGACCATGAGTTAAAGCTTTAACACAATTACAACATTTATTGGTGAGTAGTGGAAAGCCTAATCTAATACACAACCATCTATCTATAGTCCACAGCAAGGAAGAAAATATTAGGTTAAAATAAGAGAATTACATGAAGGAATACAGAGTATATTCCTGAAAACATTAATCTGCAAACATATTTAGTTGCTTACAAGTAAAATGCAGACCTTTCCCATAATTACCCTTTGCACCAAGGTTCCATCCATTCTGATGGTTGCTCTCCCATAAAAGTGTGTGTTTCCCTCCCATCTAGTCTGTGTATATCATCACATGCTGATGCCTCATTGGTTGGCATAGCGTGGCTCTGATTGGTGAGCTTCCCTATTCGTGATTAAGGACTGGCTACATCTTCAATCCTTATACTTTGCATAAGTCAGCCCCCTTTAATGCAAATCCTTGTGACTGTTCTGAGCAGGAGCTTAACTCGAATTTTCCTGGGAATTTAAGTATTGATTACGAGTTGGTATCCCTTTATTGCATATCCCAGCATGGGATCCTTTGAAGTGAGTATGTGTAAAACAATGAGGTTTGGATCCCATTGTTTGTATATACAAGCCTAGGCACCAAATTGTCTGGTCTACCACAGATTCCTGTGAAGATATTATGTTCCACCCTACATAGCTACAAGTTAAATTAAATATATTCATTAACCACTTCGCATCCAGGCCAATTCTGACATTTCTCTCCTACATGTAAAATTCCAAATTTTTATGCTAGAAAATTACATAGAACCCCCAAACATTATATATGTTTTTTTAGCAAAGACCCTAGAGAATACAATGGCACCCGTTGCAACTTTTTATCTCGCACGGTATTTGCGCAGCAATTTTTCGAACACGTTTTTTTCAGAAAAAAAACTGTTTCATGCTTAAAAAAAAACAAACCAGTAAAGTTAGCCCAATTTTTTTGCATAATGTGAAAGAGGAGGATACGCTGAGTAAATAGATACCCAACATGTCACTCTTCAAAATTGCACGCGCTCGTGGAATGGCGCCAAACTTTGGTATTTAAAAATCCCCATAGGCAACGCTTTAAATTTTTTTACTGGTTACATATTTTGGGTTACAGAGGAGGTCTAGGGCTAGAATTATTACTCTCGCTCTAATGTTCGCAGCAATACCTCACGTGTGGTTTGAACACTGTTTTCATATGTGGGCGGGACTTACGTATGCGTTTGCTTCTGTGTGCGAGCTCACGGGGCCAGGGGCGCTTTACATTTTTTTGTTTTTTTATTAATTTTATTTTTATTTTTTAGTTTTACACTTAAAAAAAATAATAAAATTGATGACTTTTATTCCTATTACAAGGAATGTAAACATCCCTTGTAATAGGAATATGGCATGATCGGACATATTTACAGTGAGATATGGGGTCAATAAGACATATCTCACCTCTAGGCTGGGAAGAATAAAAAAAAAACGATCCTGGCTTCCTAGCCAGATCGGCACCGTTAATTTTAATACTGAGGCCGGGCGTGACGTTGAAGTAACTGATCAATTCCCTCTATTCTTATTATTATCAGTTATGTATTCCTTTGTTTAGTCCCTATAGTTTAGCTATCAATCAATATGCCAAGCACATGTTATTGTTACTATCACAATGCTATCACCCTTGGCTATGAAATCAATACACGTTTAAGGTCAATTAAATCTTATTTATTTCCCAAGGGAATAATACAGCGTGCATAAGGTATTAATAGAAGTTACAATAATACATAGCATACAATCACAGTGCAATCTAAGCCTTATACTTATCGATCCTCGTGACTGGGTCTTCTGATGGAATAAAGAGGGACAGAGAGAGACCTCATGGTTGCGAACCTTTTTGTTAAACATACCTCACCCATACCACACCCTACTGCCAGTCCCATTTGGTTTGGACCAATCAGTGTTCACATGACAGCCCTCCTAATATCACTGACTGTTCTGCCATATTTGGCTTTGTGGCCAGTCCCATTTGATGTGCCCTGGGCCGTCTTTGTCATCAATCTCTTTGAAGCTTGTGTTCACCATTTGGGCTGAAGGTAACTCCTTTGATATGCAGATTCTGCCACATTCCTCTACACATTCTAAACATGTGTCATGCAAACATCAACATGGCTGAGTTCGGCTGTACAAACAGCGGTGTAGATGTATAATAATAATTCCTGTCTGATTCCAACATATGCCGCTTTGCGCCTAAAAGGCGCATACCACCCTTCTTCAGACACGGCTCCTTTTGAACAGTCCATAACTGTCTTAACGTGTGTGGTTCCCCAACATGTGCTTCCGAACCAGCACCTGTGGCACAGTCCTTAGCTTGTGTAACGCGTGGTTGTTTCCAACGAGCGCTCCAGAGACATCTCTTATGGAACAGTACACAAGTGTCTTACCACGCTGTGTTTTCAACGTGTGCAGAAACAGGTCCTATGGAGCAGTCCATAATTGTTTTACCACGTGATGTTTCCCAACACGTGCCGCTTTGCCACTGAGTGACACATCTCCACCATTCTTCAGCGACAGCTTCCATGTCACCATTCTGTATCTTGGGTATCTTCAGGACGGCAGTACAGGCAAGGGGTGCCCATTCATTCACCATTCACCAGTACCCATTCAGAGCAACATATCACCCAGCTTTCAGACCCAGAGTCTTGAGGAGGGCCTTCTTGCCCATATTACTAGCCTACAATACCCATAGGTCATACTCTACCACAAACATAAATCAACTCATTACCATAATATATACTTATATATGTATTCCGCACCCCGCTCCCAACCTCCTATAACCTTTTACTGTAAATACGGGTCGGGATTAGGCAGGCTTGCTCGCAGCGGCGTTGCAGGGCTCTGACTTGGCAGCAACGTCTCCAATTTGTACACAGAGAGCTCACTGTCAAATCGTCCCTCAACTTGCATAGACAACTGGGAGACCCTTCTAGATAAATATCGCTTAACTACACATATAAGTTTACAACAATTACCAAACCCACACAATTCCACCCCTGTGCCTGGATTTCAGAGATCATGCCCATTGTACCATGCACCTCTACCTACGGTTAGGTTCAAGGAACCCTCTAGTCCCTTGACTAACACTACACCGGTATTCTTTAGGACAAAGAAACAAAAACTCGCCTATGTCCTAAATAATACCTGGGTGCCTTCTTCCCAGCAATGACCTCTCCATCCAGAATACAGAGAGAAATAACTTCCCAACATTATTCGTTCATCCCCATGTATTGACCTGGCCTACCAAGGACATCATGGTCATGCTTCCGACAAAGGGAAATATCAACCTGCCTCCAGCGTTCATCTTCTCTGATCACATGTGTGATATAGCCTCAAATGCAACAAGATAGAGTCCCCAGTCAGTAAGCCCATTGCTGCCACCAAATATACAGACCAAGTCTGCACTTCTGTATATGAGAACATACAGCATAACTCCTTTCACAATCCAACTTAGTACCACCCATACAGGCATTCGACCACTATTTTGGATTAGTGTAAGCAATGTGTTTTGGCAAAATCTTACTGAGCGGTGACGCTAACTCATCAGGCCACTGCCCCTCATACAGAGACGGTATAATCAGCTTGATGTTGGCTGATATTTCCACCTGCCACAGAGTGCGCGCCAGAGCCAATGACAGGTTTCTGTCTTCCCTACCAACCTCTCAACATGGTTGACAAAATCCGGAGCCACTCTAACCTGAGTGCTTCTGTGATTTCATTGAATGTTATCAAGGATACCACCAATCTCCCGGGGTAACAAAGTCACGCTCCTTCTCTGAAGCTATGGCTGTGAGTTTGTTCCTCAGGAGGCTGATGTCCCCTCCATTAACAACACCCATCCCAGCTATTGTTCCCCCCCAATATAGTGCTGAATACATCCCTCCTCTTTCGGGTTACTCCTCAGAAATAAGCATCCTGCATGGACCTCATTCTCATCTCTGGGAGTAAGTCACTGGTACAATAACCGCACCTGATTCAGTGTATACTCAGCACATATAGGGTGATAGGTTTTGTCAACCACCATGAGATGTTGCAGCACCATGTGGTGAAGTCCTACTGTACCCTGGTAGCCAGCGTTTATTTCCTTTATTTTAACGGAGCATGCTCCTGTGTGTATTTACTGGCATTATCTGTGCAGGGTTTCAACCTCTCAAGTGAGACACCAACCGGGCGTATCTTCCTCGTGTCTAGTTCTGGTGTCCCGCATGTCCTGTAACCGAAAGCTTCTCTCTAGGACCACTAGGATTGAGACACCACCCCTACGAGGAAGTTTTCCCCCATTGATGTGTCACCTGGCACCCTTTAGTCTGATCCACAGCTACCTTATTATGCATAAGCGCCAGTATGCCTCCTGGGTACCTGCACCATATTAACTCCGTTACACCAATACATGTAATACATTAAAACCTTTCTTCTTTCAATTCCTCCTTCCAACAAAAAAACACATATTTTAAATTTTCATGTTTTGACGGATTGGATGTGTCATAACTCTTCCCCAACCTCCAACCCATTGCACATGTATAAATAACATGTTTGCATTCATCAGGAGAGACTTCAGCAAAAATATTTCACAAGTTCTCTTGCTAGGCACAGTCTTTCAGATTCAGCATTAGCACCAAATTGTCCATACGAAAGAAACAGGTATTAATCTGAATCTTTCAGTTTTCCTTCTCTCCTGACGTGTATTGGAACTAATTTATGGTATGGTGTGGCACAGACAAACTGCCAGCCAGATGATCATCTGTCATCCATCTTCCAGAAGCCTCTCCAATTCTCGCTCCACTTGGATTCTGGAAGTGAAAAACAAGAGCAGTATCAAATTCTTATCCACAATATCTGATCGCTTACCATGTTTACTTATAGTTCCCTCCTTGGAGCCCAGGACCTCAGTATTCCTGGCTTCTGCAACTCTGACCAAACTATCCAAACAACCATGACCTCTTTAGGCTACACCCACTGTAAAATGGATCCCCATGGTATGATCAAAAAACGTTTAAAACTGAACGTCAGTGTTGCTTCTCAAAAACTTCAAATTTTACAACTAAAAAAAAACAATGCATCTATCTGTATCTTTACGATGTATGCACTACCCCTTTTCAGGTGACTGGTTCTAACTGAAGGCATTGTCAATTCCCCCCCTTTCAGGTGGATTAGACCTACTACTTTTCCACCTGAATAAAAATATAACTAACATAGAGGACTAAACCAATATCAACAAAAAATTTTTTAGAAGAAAAAAAAAATAAAAAAAAAATAAAAATAAAAAAAAAATAAAAAATAAAAATGAAAATAAAAATAAATTAAAAAAAAAAAAAAAAAAAATCTGGCCATGATCACACAAACAACATGACAAGACAACCATCATAAAACAATGACAAACACTCAACTTTTAGTTAACACCATCCATGGACTTTTCTCCTGCAAAGAGTGCTTATTCCAATCTGAAATACAATTAGTTAATGGGGAAAACAAAAACAAAACAAAGCATATGTATCATCACAACATTTTAGCTTCATTTGTAACTCTTTTTAGTACTATTTATTTTTCATTGTTTGCAAACAATTACTAACTAATGAGCTCATGGTACCATGTGATAATCGATTATGCATTTACAATAACCTAACCCATGTTCTGCTATATTTTCCCATTGTTCTCACTTTGAGAGACCTGCAAACAAATGCAAATGTCTGTATACGAACCAGTTTAACTCCTTCCTGGTCTCTGGAAAAAGGAACACACAAGTGATTACACCCAATTCTTATGTTAATCAGCAGTATTGGATACTCAGGAAAAGTTTACAAAGACTGACAATAAGAGAAGAGTAAAGAAACATAAGATTAAAAAAAAACCTCATAACAGAAACATCTTTTAACCACACAAAAGAAAAACCACAATACCAATTCAGGGGTTTATCCCTAAAAGTACAAAACAAAAAAAAAAAAAAAAAAAAATGTATATCTATATCCAGGTCCTCTATCATATTCTGAACTTGAAACTTACATCAAACCTTTTTCATAGCCGGGAAACATTGACCAGAATATTCTTACCATGCTTGCAGCTCACTAAGTTCTGCTAACATTGTTTCCCCCAGTGCTATATTTGAGTAACCATGCGTCTATCTCCATTTTGACTCTACACAACTGTCCTACATATTGCTTTTTAGTTTCTAGACCCCGCATTTGCGTTTTACACAGGAAATGGGTTTGATTACTATTGGTTCCGTGCTGTGGATGGCTACCCCACCTGGCTGAATAACACACATGATGCCTTGGGGTCGTTTTCGGGTATAATTTCCTTTTGATATCATTATTCGCCGCCCGACAATATTTTGAAGTGTGACCCCCCCTTTTACACAAAAAACATTTTAGTTCTGGTTTCCCTGCATAGGCCATTTTTTTAGCATATGGCGCTGGAAATCCACATTGCTGGATAATATTACTGCGATTGGAATGCACAGACTTTACACTTTCGTTGTCTGAGGAGTCATCCGAAGTGTCAACTCCTGAGTCAATTTCAAGTGCAGTTATCCCACCTTTATTTGCTTCTTCCACATCGATTCCCATCACATTACTATCATTTGCAGTGATAATAGCATACGGGTTTTCTTCATATTTCACTTCTGGCTTTTCTATACACTGAGCATGTGTGGAGGGTACCTCCACTATTGCACACTTGGAGGATAATTCCATTATGGCTGCTTGTGCCTTAAGCCTTGTGATAACCTGCAAATTCTCAGCCTCCCTTTGATTCAAAGAGGCAATGCAATTTTCTCTCAATTTACACGTTTGTTCTAATTCATCAAATCTCTGTTGCAATACACATTTCTCAGCCACTAATTGTTTAATCCGACTACAAGCATCCGCATCAGCCTTTTCAATCCTGATTGATATATCCCTTACCTGTTCCATCACTTTTTCTCTATCAGCAAACCATTCTAATTCTTTTTGTTCCGCAATTTCTTTCATTCTCATTAGCATGCATAAGGCATTGGCCATTCTCTGTTTCCTGCCTTTTTTTGATGTATTAAATATGCGACTGTTATGTGTATCACATTGTTTTAAAAGTTCATTAAACTGATATGTTAATTTACCTTTGTGAGTAATTTGAAATCTAATCCCACCATGCTTGCTAACGAAACCTTCAATGGCTTCCATTGATATGCTAATTAGCCTATCCACACCAACTGGTTGAGCAATCTTGCTTAGACAAAAGAAAACAGATAACAAATGGACAACAAAAAAAAAAAAATACGAACCGTTTAAATTTCCAGTGACTTGTGGTTCTACAGCATACAAGACACAAGGCACACTCTTAATCAATGCCTTGGTCTTCTATTGGACCAGAGCTATTTCACTCTCACGTGTGTAGAAATAAAAAACCTATACTTCTCCCACTTTTTCCTCAAAGATGTATGGTAATTCCTGCCACTCTCTAACCAACACTGTGCATTAGCAATACACTAAACAATCAGATACCAAGCACACAACGACATAGAGGAAGCTGTTTAGAAGCTAGCTTTGACCTGTAGTCCCACTCCAAAAAAAAAAAAAAACAACAACAACAAATACAAATCCGTTTACCCACGAATTTCTGTAGGAGAACACACTCTTATTCAATGCTCTTCTACCCGATAGCAGGTCATAGGGAATTTCTATTGGGACAGACCGCTTTTTCACAATCACGTGGATATTTCCACTTTTCCCTCAAAATTGTATGATTTATCCTGTCAATCTGCGGTTATATCACATAACCAGGGATGATCAGTCCCTTATCTCGCCAGTGCGCCAATTTGCCCTCTGGTTACAGTTTCTGCAGCAAACACAACAATAATGTACATATATATATATATATATCAGTCACAATTCTCACCAGGTTTTACGCGTCCGTTCTACCAGTGGAATATCTCCCAGAATCCTCCTGCTCATCCAAGCGTGGTTTCAGAATTCGCGAGCCAGCGCTAATCTTGTCCACACTAAAGATGACTTCCAGTTCTGGGTGGCTTTGAGCATCTGTGCTTACAGGGACTCAAACAAAAATACCTTAGATTTTTGTGGATTCTGTGTAAAAATACGTTTTACACGCCTTCTGGGGTGCCAAATGAAGTAACTGATCAATTCCCTCTATTCTTATTATTATCAGTTATGTATTCCTTTGTTTAGTCCCTATAGTTTAGCTATCAATCAATATGCCAAGCACATGTTATTGTTACTATCACAATGCTATCACCCTTGGCTATGAAATCAATACACGTTTAAGGTCAATTAAATCTTATTTATTTCCCAAGGGAATAATACAGCGTGCATAAGGTATTAATAGAAGTTACAATAATACATAGCATACAATCACAGTGCAATCTAAGCCTTATACTTATCGATCCTCGTGACTGGGTCTTCTGATGGAATAAAGAGGGACAGAGAGAGACCTCATGGTTGCGAACCTTTTTGTTAAACATACCTCACCCATACCACACCCTACTGCCAGTCCCATTTGGTTTGGACCAATCAGTGTTCACATGACAGCCCTCCTAATATCACTGACTGTTCTGCCATATTTGGCTTTGTGGCCAGTCCCATCTGATGTGCCCTGGGCCGTCTTTGTCATCAATCTCTTTGAAGCTTGTGTTCACCATTTGGGCTGAAGGTAACTCCTTTGATATGCAGATTCTGCCACATTCCTCTACACATTCTAAACATGTGTCATGCAAACATCAACATGGCTGAGTTCGGCTGTACAAACAGCGGTGTAGATGTATAATAATAATTCCTGTCTGATTCCAACAGACGTCATAACATCGCGCCCGGCCTCCGAACGATCATAGAGACTCCGGGGACAATCTAGTCCGCTGGAAGTCTCTATGGTTACTTGCTGGGGCCGGCGGATCCTGTGACCGACTCACCGATGGAAACGGTGAGTCGGTAGAAGCACCGGAGGGCGGCGGGAGGGGGGGGCGTCCCCTCACGCCGCCCGCAAGAACGATCAAGCAGCGGAACAGCCGCTATGATCATTCTTATGGTGCAGGGAAACGTCGGCTGAAAACGGCAATATCTGAATGATGTCTGTGGCCTCAGGCATCATTTAGATACAGTGCCTTGCGAAAGTATTCGGCCTCCTTGAACTTTTCAATCTTTTGCCACATTTCAGGCTTCAAACATAAAGATATAAAATTTAAATTTTTGGGGAAGAATCACCAACAAGTGGGACACAATTGTGAAGTGGAACGAAATCTATTGGATTTTTGAAACTTTTTTAGCAAATAAAAAACTGAAAAGTGGTGCATGCAAAATTATTCGGCCCCTTTACTTTCAGTGCAGCAAACTCACTCCAGAAGTTCAGCAAGGATCTCTGAATGATCCAATGTTGTCCTAAATGACTGATGGTGATAAATAGAATCCACCTGTGTGTAATCAAGTCTCTGTATAAATGCACCTGCTCTGTGATAGTCTCAGGGTTCTGTTGAAAGCGCAGAGAGCATCATGAAGACCAAGGAACACACCAGGCAGGTCCATAATACTGTTATGGAGAAGTTTAAAGCCGGATTTGGATACAAAAAGATTTCCCAGGCTTTAAACATCCCAAGGAGCACTGTGCAAGCGATCATTTTGAAATGGAAGGAGTATCAGACAACTGCAAATCTACCAAGACCTGGCCGTCCCTCTAAACTTTCAGCTCAGACGAGGAGAAGACTGATCAGAGATGCAGCCAAGAGGCCCATGATCACTCTGGATGAACTGCAGAGAACTACAGCTGAGGTGGGAGAGTCTGTCCATAGGACAACAATCAGTCGTACACTGCACAAATCTGGCCTTTATGGAAGAGTGGCAAGAAGAAAGCCATTTCTCAAAGATATCCATAAAAAGTCTAGTCTAAAGTTTGCCACAAGCCACCTGGGAGATACACCAAACACGTGGAAGAAGGTGACCTGGTCAGATGAAACCAAAATCGAACTTTTTGCCCGAAATGCAAAACGATATGTTTGGCGTAAAAGCAACACAGCTCATCACCCTCAACACACCATCCCCACTGTCAAACATGGTGGTGGCAGCATCATGGTTTGGGCCTGCTTTTCTTCAGCAGGGACAGGGAAGATGGTTAAAATTGAGGGGAAGATGGATGCAGCCAAATACAGGACCATTCTGGATGAAAACCTGTTGGAGTCTGCAAAAGACCTGAAACTGGAACGGAGATTTATCTTCCAACAAGACAATGATCCCAAACATACAGCAAAATCTACAAAGGAATGGTTCACAAATAAACATATCCAGGTGTTAGAATGGCCAAGTCAAAGTCCAGACCTGAATCCAATCGAGAATCTGTGGAAAGAGCTGAAAACTGCTGTTCACAAACGCTCTCCATCCAACCTCACTGAGCTCTAGCTGTTTTGCAAGGAAGAATGGGCAAGAATTTCAGTCTTTCGATGTGCAAAACTGATAGAGACATACCCCAAGCGACTTGCAGCTGTAATCGCAGAAAAAGGTGGCTCTACAAAGTATTAACGCAAGGGGGCCGAATAATTTTGCACGCCCCACTTTTCATTTTTTTATTAGTTAAAAAAGTTTCAAAAATCCAATAGATTTTGTTCCACTTCACAATTGTGTCCCACTTGTTGGTGATTCTTCACAAAAAATAAAAATTTTATATCTTTATGTTTGAAGCCTGAAATTTGGCAAAAGCTTGAAAAGTTCAAGGGGGCCAAATACTTTCGCAAGGCACTGTATAACCACTGAAAGCCCATGACGTCAATAGACGTAGTGTGGGCACCAAGTGGTTAAATATAAATACATTAAATATAAATATACATTAAATATATTAATTAAATATAAATAAATATAAATGAACTATATTCATAATTACAATATCTTACGGCAGCAGCACTTCCAAAGACACACATCAAAGAAAAATGCAGACTTCTCCTTGCTCCTCATCTGGGATCTCCAACCCTACTCCATTCCACTGGAAAACCTGCACTGAGAAAAATGAAGGTCTAGCAATAGGTGTCCCAAGTACTTGCAGCCAATCTGCTAGTAGTACACTACCATCTGAATTTAGCAGGGAAATTTTCCTACCCTAAACATTAAAAAGAAATTCGGTTCTAGCCATTCACATGCTCACCTTCTGAATGCTCGCTTGAATGCCAGCTTGGTCAAATTGCTAGCACTGCAACTACTGCCTTTTCAGCTGGTAGACTCTGCCCCCTTTGTAGAATGTGCTATACCTCAGTTGCAGGTACCAAAACTTACTTTCTTTTCATGGAAGGCCATTCTAGCTCTCTACCGGCATGTGGAGGGCAATGTTTTGTCTTGTTGGACAGGACGGTCTGCAGTAAGGTGTATATTACTGCAGACTTATGGTCTAGCAAGCATCGGCAGGGATGTCTTTCCTTCACGGTGCACTGGGTAACTCTACTGGCAGCTGGGAAGGATGCAGGACAGGGTTAAGTATTGTTGGAGCTTGTTACGCCACCACGCCTCTAAAATGCTAGCGATGATTCTGCCACAGCTCTCTCCTTCACCCCCTCCTCTTCTTCTTCCTCTATTGCCTCTTCTGCAGATTTCTTCTCTGAACCAGTGGTGCTCTGTAAGCGTTCAAGGGGCTATGCAAGCACTCAGGCAAAAAGATGCCATACGGTGCATGAGTTACATAGTTACATGGTAGGTGAGTTTGAAAAAAGACACAAGTCCAACCTATGTACGTGATTATATGTCAGTATTACATTGTATATATGTTGCAGTTATTCAAGTGCTCATCTAATATTTTCTTGAAACTATCAATGCCCCCTGCCGCCTGTGGAAGGGAATTCCACATCCTTGCCACTCTTACCTCTATGTAGTTTAAGGTTAAACCACTGCTTAGGGGACAGGAGCCACACTGGGGCAGAGATTCTGTCAACTCTGCAAGGGCAGGCTCAGAGGTGATTGACGCCACGCCAGCTTCAGCCAGGAATGGTTGTATGCGACAATGGCACCAACCTTGTCTCTGCCCTCCGACAGGGACACTTGACCCATGTTCCATGTTTGGCACACATCCTGAATTTGGTGGTGCAGCGGTTCTTGAGCAGGTACCCAGACAAGATCTCCTGAGGCAAGCCAGAAAAGTCTGTGGTAATTTCCAATGGTCATACAATGCCAGTACTTGGCTGGCTGACATTGAAAGGGAATGCATCCTGCCCACCAACCGCCTCATTTGTGACATGTCCACCAGGTGGAAGTCAATGTTGGCAATGCTGAAGCGGCTGTAGACACAGCAGAGGGCCCTCAATGAGTACCTGTGTGAGTATGGCACTAGGAAAGGGTCATGGGAGCTTGGCTACTGAACAAGGATGCATGCACTTTCCTGTCACCATTTGATGAGGCCACGAGGATGGTGAGCACACTGAGCAGCGACAATGCATGCATCAGTGATATTGTCCCTCTTGTCTTCCTGTTGGAGTACATGCTTCATGGAATAATGGACAGGGCACTTGAGGCAGAACAGTGTGAGGAAGAGGAGGACTTCCTTACCTCTCAAGCCCCCCTTTATCCATATATTATTCCTGCAGGCCCGCCAAACACACAGCAAGAAGAGGAGGAGGAGGAGGATTGTGTCAGCTTGGACGTGGAGGATAACACTCAGCAGCAGTCATCAAGGGATGGTTTTCAGTCCCCAGAAATCCAAGGAGTTGTACGTGGCTGGAAGGAGGTTGTTAAGGATCATGTGATCCTTACTGACCCAGAGGACTCAGAATCGAATGCCTCTGGAAACTTTTGCAGGCTTTGCAGAATCAGGGAGGCCATGCAGTGTAAGGACCCTCGGATTTGTGGTATCAAAGAGAAGGAATCATTACTGGCTGGCAACCGTTCTTGATCCATGTTACAAGGGTAAGGTTGCAGAACTCATCCACTCATCCTGCCTTTGCAGAGGGAGCAGAAGATGAAACATCTTCAGGAGGCCTTGAAGAAAGGTTTATGCAATGCAATTCCAGACCCTGTGATGTTACAATTTCCTGGTGCTGGACAACGTGTTGCTGAGGCTTCTGTCAGGTCACCTGAGGCCAGGTGACAGATGCACACTGTTGGGGTCAGGAGTGCACCTCAAAGGTAGTGGACCCTATGGCTGACTGCTGCAGATGGGAGTCTAAGTGGTTAAGGAAGGCAGGTCCACTGGAACACAGACACGGATCCCACAGGGGCGAGAGCATTATATTCCCTAGTACGTGGAGTCTAAGAGCCAGCAGGTGATCACCAGAGCCTCTAGTGGTGAGGATGGACTGGGCTGCAACTGGCTCCAGGTCGCGACCCCCAGGGTCTCCCAGCTCACAACCACTGTAGGCTACACGAGGACAGAGATAGTAAGGGAATAAGCCAAAGGTTGGGGTGACTAGCAGTAGCAGACAGGGATAAACATAGAACACGCCAAAGATCAGGGTCACAAGCACGCAGGGATAGTCCAGAACTAGCCAAGATCGGTAACTGGAATGACGTAGAAGACACAGCAAGATGCACACGAAAGCTAAACACGCAAAGGTTGATCAGCAAGGCAGGCTTGCAGTGAACAAGTTAATATAGAGTTCCCTTATAGGGGCTGTGGTGGAGCCATGCTTTGAGGAGAGATTGAGTATCCAGGTGAGAGTGGCTGGCCTCTAAAGGTGAACACATGGAGGAGAGGTAAGTTAGCAGACAAAGATTACTGCATAACCATGACAGCTTTGTTCAGTCAGAGGAAGAGCAGTGGAGAAGGTGGCCGGCTGACCGATGCCTTTAGACAATTTTTCAGTCCTCTGCACCAAGGTCTGATCAGTTCAAGCAACCATCGCCAGCGTCTGCATTACATGGTGCAGGATTATCTAGGGGCATGAGCAGACTTAGAGATCTTTCACTGGGTTACTGAGTCTTGAGGATGGAAAACTGGCCAGAACTAGCTCAATATGCAGTTGATCTACTGGCCTGTCCTGCATGCAGCGTTCTTTCTGAACGCACATTCAGTGCTTCTGGAGGGTTTGAAACGGATCATAGAGTGCGCCTGTCCACAGACTCCCTTGATAGGCTCACATTCATAAAAATGAATCAGTCTTGGATCAGCAGCAGCTATCAAGCACCTGATGCTGGTGTAACTGCTTGATTTTCTATGGATGTGGGATCCCTTGAAGACACTGGAGATATATATATATATATATATACGAGACTGACTGTGTGTGTGTGTGTGTGTGTGTGTGTGTATATATATATATATATATATATATATATATATATATATATATATATATATATATATATATATATATTGTAAGGGATCTTCCCGGGGTAGGGTGTGTTTGGAGACAGTTCACAGCAGACTTGGAATTTATAAAGCAGATCTTGGCGTTTATTCGTGGTACAAACAGTCCAGCAAACAAAATATACAGCAACACCGTGCTTTCTAAGTACAACAAAAATAAAAGTCCTAGCCCGGCTGGGCGCTAGTGATGGACGAACTTCCGACGGGACGTTTCGCGAACGCGAAATGCGAACGGACCCAAACGTTCGCGAAACCGAACGTTCGCCGCGGGCCCCATTGACTTCAATGGGAGGCGAACTTTGCAAACCTTCATGTCGAATTTGCGGCCACGTGGTAATTATTAGGGGGTAAAACGTAGTCCCACCATCTGGACAATGACATAATACATGTATGAGGTGAATTTGGGATCGATAACTACAAGCATTTTTATTTTATTTGGGAAATTGTTCTAACAATTCAGGACTATGGAGCTAATGAAGGCAATGGAGGAGAGGGAAGGTCAGGGACCAGGGTAGGCAAAGAAGAGGGTGCAGGAGATGATCACCAGCAGCGTGACATACCGGAATGACACATGCACCGTGATAGAGGCATCTGACAGCAGCACCGTAATACAGAGCACTGACAGCAGCACCGTGACATACAGCGCTGACAGCAGCACCGTGACATACAGCGCTGACAGCAGCACCGTGACATACAGCGCTGACAGCAGCACCGTGACATACAGCGCTGACAGCAGCACCGTGACATACAGCGCTGACAGCAGCACCGTGACATACAGCGCTGACAGCAGCACCGTGACATACAGCGCTGACAGCAGCACCGTGACATACAGCGCTGACAGCAGCACCGTGACATACAGCGCTGACAGCAGCACCGTGACATACAGCGCTGACAGCAGCACCGTGACATACAGCACTGACAGCAGCACCGTAAGCAGCCCCAGGAGGAAGTCAGCACAGCACAGGGATGGTGTGATCCCCTCATAATAAGAACCCCCAGGAGGAAGTCAGCACAGCACAGGGATATCATAAGCAGCCCCAGTAGAAATATGACACCGCTCAACCTCTTCAAAGAGGAGGGTAGGGGCATATAGTACGGTGTGCTTTTTTGGGTCAAGGAAGTGAGCCAAATGAATTAAGAAGGTCTGTGTGCTTGATTAAAAAAATAGTTTATAGACATATACATGGTCTACTGGTCACATGTGTTGAATTCCTCCGAGATCCATGCCTCATTCATTTTTAGAAATGTGAGGTAGTTAACACTGTGGTGAGCTAGGCGAGTACGCTTATCGGTCACAATCCCCCCTGCTGCGCTGAACGTCCTTTCGGACAGGACACTGGATGAGGGGCAAGCCAACAGTTCGATTGCAAATTGGGCAAGCTCTGGCCAGAGGTCAAGCCTGCCCACCCAGTAGTCTAGGGGTTCATCACTCCTCAGAGCGTCCACATCGGCCGTTAACCCAATGTAGTCGGACACCTGACGGTCTAGGCGTTCCCTGATGCTGGATCCGGATGACACCTGTCGATGGGTCGGCTGAAAGAATGACCTCATATCCGAAGTCACCAACACATCTTCAAACCGGCCTCTTCTTGCAGGCGCTGTTGGATTGGTACCCGCAAATCCTTCTCTGGGAGTGGGAATTGCTCCTCTGCCAGCGCACGCAAAAGCAGAATGCAGCATTTCTCGAAGCAAGGCCTGGAAGTGCTGCATTCTGACAGCCCTCTGCGACGGCGGTAACATTTCCGCCATTTTGTGTTTGTACCGGGGGTCTAAGTACGTTGCCACCCAGTACTGGTCCTTGACCCTCATGCTTTTTATACGGGGGTCCCTATTAAAACACTGGAGCATGAAGGCCCCCATTTGCACTAAAGTGGAAGCGGTGTGGTGGCCTGGCTCCTGCTCATCATCCAGGATAATGTCGTCCTCTTCATTCTCCTCTCCCCATCCTCGCACAACAGGGATCCCAGAAAGGTTTAAAGCATGCTCTTCTTGCTCCTGCTCATCCGCCCCGGCACCATCCTCCTCTGACTCCTCATCAGACTCCTGTTGTTGACTTGTCTCAGATAGAGTAGCCCCCCCTGGGAATTCATCCAGCATTGCGACTTCCTCATCTTCCCGCTCCTGCTCCTCCACAGCCTGATCAATGACACGACGCAATGCACGCTCCAGAAAGAAGGCATAAGGTACCATGTCACTGATGGCGCCATGGCTGCGACTGACCAGTTTGGTGATCTCCTCAAATGGCCGCAGAAGTCTGCATGTGTCGCGCATGAGCAGCCACTGGCGCGGTGAAAAAAAACCCAGCTCCCCAGAACCGTTTCTTTCGCAGAGTTCATACAGGTAGACGTTAACTGCACGTTTCTGCTGGAGCAGCCTATCAAGCATATAGAAGGTTGAGTTCCATCGCGTCGGGCAATCGCAAATAAGACGTCTGACCGGCAGATGGTGTCGCCGCTGAATGTCAGCAAGGCGAGCCATGGCCGTGTAAGATCTTCTGAAATGGGCCGAGATTTTCCTTGCCTGCCGCAAGATGTCCTGGACCCCAGGGTATTTGACAAGGAATCGCTGCACGACCAAGTTTAAGACGTGTGCCATGCACGGCACGTGCGTGATTTTGCCCTGTTTCAATGCGCTAAGCAGATTGGCACCGTTGTCACACACCACTTTACCAACTGTCAAATTGAGCGGTGTTAGCCACTCATCTGCCTGTGAACGCAAAGCTGAAAGGAGTGCCGGGCCAGTGTGGCTCTTTGCTTCCAGGCACAACAGACGCAGCACGGCATGGCAACATCTCACCTGGCATGTGGAATAGGTTCTGGGGAGCTTGGGCGGTGCAGTGGAAGAGACGCTAGCAGCGGAAAAGGAGGAGGCAGCTGAGGAGGAGAGGGAGGAGGATGGAGTAGGAGGAGGAGAAGAAGAGTCAGGCCTGCATGCAATCCGTGGCGGTAAAACCAAATCTACACGGGTGCCACGGGTTACATGCTTGACGGCCGTCAGAAGGTTCACCCAGTGGGCAGTAAAACTGATATACCTTCCCTGCCCGTGTTTGCTAGACCACGTGTCTGTGGTCAGATGTATCTTGGCACCGACACTGTGTGCCAGAGATACATTCACTTGCCGCTGAACATGGCCATATAGCTCTGGGATGCCCTTCTCTGAGAAATACTTCCTTCCTGGGACCTTCCATTGTGGTGTTCCAATGGCCACAAATTTGCGAAAGGCCTCCGAGTCCACCAGTTTATATGGCAGTAGTTGGCGGGCTATGAGTTCTGACAAGCCAGCCGCCAACCGTTGGGCAAGAGGGTTATCCGGCATCATCATTTTTTTACGCTCAAACATTAGGCCCACGGAAGCCTGCCTTTTTGCAGAAAAATGTGAGCTTGGCGTGATGGAAGGTGGAGTGGAGGACAATTGTGAGGAGAGAGGAGAAGGAGAAGTAGAAGACGAGGCTGGACGGTGAGAGCCTGCAGTGTGGCTTTGTGTGTTCCGTTGCTCCCACTGGGCTCGGTGATGGCTGCTCATGTGCCTTCTTAAGGCGGTCGTCCCTAGGTGAGTATTGGGCTTACCGCGACTAACGCGTTGACTGCAAAGATTGCAGATGGCAACGCTATTGTCAGCAGCGGACACGTTAAAAAAAGCCCACACTGCGGAGCCATGTGCCGGTGTCCTGGGAGCGCCAGATGTGACCGTACATGGTCGATGACTCGCTCCTGATACATTTGCAGTCTGCTTTGTCCCTGCTGTGCAATGTAAGTCATTGCTGCTTCTCCTCCCTATCTGCTGGTCCATATCTCCCTCTGAACTCCCCTCCTCTTCCTCTCTTGTGGGCACCCACGTGACATCACTAGACACGTCATCATCAACGTCACCTTCCCCACCGCTATAAGTAGAGATCTCGGAGTAGGCAGCAACACCGGGGACCAACCTCCTCCTTGGGCTGATCTGGGTACTGGCGTCAGACTGCTGAGTAGCGCTTGTTGCTACCTCCTCTTCCTGATCCAATACCAAGAGTGGCTGCGCATCAGAAATGTCCTCTTGATATGGATCGGAAAATAATTCCAGTGACTCAAGCGGAAGGTATGTGGTGGTGGTGGTGGTGGTCGTGTTGTTGGTGGTAGTGTCTTTGGGGGTGCACATAGCAGAGAGTGAAGAAGAGGGTGCAGATCGAGAGGATGAGGAGGGTGCAGAAGAGTAAGGCTGAGCGAGCCACTCAACCAAGTCTGGTGCATCCTTTAAAGTAATTGAACGCACCTTCTGCAACTTCCCACTTTGGCTCAAGCCTGTTGCTCCTGCCCTACCCCTACCACCCCTGCGGAAGGGCCTGCCTCTTCCTCTGCCTGTCATTTTTTAAATGACCCTGTGACAAAACTCTTAGTCCCTATACCGCTGAAGGACTGCTGCAGTATAGGTGAGCGGTCAGCAGTGGTGCACGTCAACCCTATCTATTGTGGACCGATAGCGGTCCTTACAGAACAGCAGACTGTACCGCACTCAAGCCTATGTACCGTAGCACCCTATACCAAGTTACCAGTCCTTATAAGAACTTTTGTGGACCAAGCAGGTTGTGTATTAGTGTTTAGCAGACTGTACGTCAGTCCCTATACCGCTGAAGGACTGCTGCAGTATAGGGCAGCGGTCAGCAGTGGTGCACGTCAACCCTATCTATTGTGGACCGATAGCGGTCCTTACAGAACAGCAGACTGTACCGCACTCAAGCCTATGTACCGTAGCACCCTATACCAAGTTACCAGTCCTTATAAGAACTTTTGTGGACCAAGCAGGTTGTGTATTAGTGTTTAGCAGACTGTACGTCAGTCCCTATACCGCTGAAGGACTGCTGCAGTATAGGGCAGCGGTCAGCAGTGGTGCACGTCAACCCTATCTATTGTGGACCGATAGCGGTCCTTACAGAACAGCAGACTGTACCGCACTCAAGCCTATGTACCGTAGCACCCTATACCAAGTTACCAGTCCTTATAAGAACTTTTGTGGACCAAGCAGGTTGTGTGTTAGTGTTTAGCAGACTGTACGTCAGTCCCTATACCGCTGAAGGACTGCTGCAGTATAGGGCAGCGGTCAGCAGTGGTGCACGTCAACCCTATCTATTGTGGACCGATAGCGGTCCTTACAGAACAGCAGACTGTACCGCACTCAAGCCTATGTACCGTAGCACCCTATACCAAGTTACCAGTCCTTATAAGAACTTTTGTGGACCAAGCAGGTTGTGTATTAGTGTTTAGCAGACTGTACGTCAGTCCCTATACCGCTGAAGGACTGCTGCAGTATAGGGCAGCGGTCAGCAGTGGTGCACGTCAACCCTATCTATTGTGGACCGATAGCGGTCCTTACAGAACAGCAGACTGTACCGCACTCAAGCCTATGTACCGTAGCACCCTATACCAAGTTACCAGTCCTTATAAGAACTTTTGTGGACCAAGCAGGTTGTGTATTAGTGTTTAGCAGACTGTACGTCAGTCCCTATACCGCTGAAGGACTGCTGCAGTATAGGGCAGCGGTCAGCAGTGGTGCACGTCAACCCTATCTATTGTGGACCGATAGCGGTCCTTACAGAACAGCAGACTGTACCGCACTCAAGCCTATGTACCGTAGCACCCTATACCAAGTTACCAGTCCTTATAAGAACTTTTGTGGAACAAGCAGGTTGTGTGTTAGTGATTAGCAGACTGTACGTCAGTCCCTATACCGCTGAAGGACTGCTGCAGTATAGGGCAGCGGTCAGCAGTGGTGCACGTCAACCCTATCTATTGTGGACCGATAGCGGTCCTTACAGAACAGCAGACTGTACCGCACTCAAGCCTATGTACCGTAGCACCCTATACCAAGTTACCAGTCCTTATAAGAACTTTTGTGGACCAAGCAGGTTGTGTATTAGTGTTTAGCAGACTGTACGTCAGTCCCTATACCGCTGAAGGACTGCTGCAGTATAGGGCAGCGGTCAGCAGTGGTGCACGTCAACCCTATCTATTGTGGACCGATAGCGGTCCTTACAGAACAGCAGACTGTACCGCACTCAAGCCTATGTACCGTAGCACCCTATACCAAGTTACCAGTCCTTATAAGAACTTTTGTGGACCAAGCAGGTTGTGTATTAGTGTTTAGCAGACTGTACGTCAGTCCCTATACCGCTGAAGGACTGCTGCAGTATAGGGCAGCGGTCAGCAGTGGTGCACGTCAACCCTATCTATTGTGGACCGATAGCGGTCCTTACAGAACAGCAGACTGTACCGCACTCAAGCCTATGTACCGTAGCACCCTATACCAAGTTACCAGTCCTTATAAGAACTTTTGTGGACCAAGCAGGTTGTGTATTAGTGTTTAGCAGACTGTACGTCAGTCCCTATACCGCTGAAGGACTGCTGCAGTATAGGGCAGCGGTCAGCAGTGGTGCACGTCAACCCTATCTATTGTGGACCGATAGCGGTCCTTACAGAACAGCAGACTGTACCGCACTCAAGCCTATGTACCGTAGCACCCTATACCAAGTTACCAGTCCTTATAAGAACTTTTGTGGACCAAGCAGGTTGTGTATTAGTGTTTAGCAGACTGTACGTCAGTCCCTATACCGCTGAAGGACTGCTGCAGTATAGGGCAGCGGTCAGCAGTGGTGCACGTCAACCCTATCTATTGTGGACCGATAGCGGTCCTTACAGAACAGCAGACTGTACCGCACTCAAGCCTATGTACCGTAGCACCCTATACCAAGTTACCAGTCCTTATAAGAACTTTTGTGGAACAAGCAGGTTGTGTGTTAGTGATTAGCAGACTGTACGTCAGTCCCTATACCGCTGAAGGACTGCTGCAGTATAGGGCAGCGGTCAGCAGTGGTGCACGTCAACCCTATCTATTGTGGACCGATAGCGGTCCTTACAGAACAGCAGACTGTACCGCACTCAAGCCTATGTACCGTAGCACCCTATACCAAGTTACCAGTCCTTATAAGAACTTTTGTGGACCAAGCAGGTTGTGTATTAGTGTTTAGCAGACTGTACGTCAGTCCCTATACCGCTGAAGGACTGCTGCAGTATAGGGCAGCGGTCAGCAGTGGTGCACGTCAACCCTATCTATTGTGGACCGATAGCGGTCCTTACAGAACAGCAGACTGTACCGCACTCAAGCCTATGTACCGTAGCACCCTATACCAAGTTACCAGTCCTTATAAGAACTTTTGTGGAACAAGCAGGTTGTGTGTTAGTGATTAGCAGACTGTACGTCAGTCCCTATACCGCTGAAGGACTGCTGCAGTATAGGGCAGCGGTCAGCAGTGGTGCACGTCAACCCTATCTATTGTGGACCGATAGCGGTCCTTACAGAACAGCAGACTGTACCGCACTCAAGCCTATGTACCGTAGCACCCTATACCAAGTTACCAGTCCTTATAAGAACTTTTGTGGAACAAGTGAGTTGTGAATGTTTAGCAGACTGCAGCAGAAGGGCAGCAGTCAAGTATAATATCCTTTCTATATTTGGAAG